>NC_088783.1:81055144-82376394 GCF_958450345.1 Calliphora vicina | reverse complement strand
ACCAGATTCAAGTAAATCTATTTATTTACACCCTCCCACATTTTCGTTGGTTGTATTGTAAAAATGAATTGCAAACATTTACAAACAAAAATCTCTTCTTTTCCGTATTCTGTTGTATTTTTTTCATATTTGATTGGATTTTATTTAACTAATACAAATTTATGACAGAATGCCGTGCTCATATATTTCTTTTTTTTTTTTTGCTTAAAAATTGCACAAATATTTTACGTACAAACCAATAAAATAAATGGGAAAACAGATTTGATTTTTCCACAAAAAAGCACAAATACAAACAGAGATAAACACGCACAGATCTACACAGACTCATGTGTATTATATTTTTAATATTATAATGTATTTAGGTATTTTTGTTAGAAACTGTTCTGGAGGATTACGACTAAAAATATTTTTATGTTTTTTTTTATATATTTGAGAGTCAGTTATTTACTACTTTCGATAAAGTTATATTTAGTGAATTTAATAAGTTTTCCAGTTTAAGACTCCGGATTTGTTGTTGCTCTTTCAAGACTAAATAAAATAATTCCATTAAAGTGACCCAATACAGTATACGATGACTTCATTTAAATTTACTTTTAAGATACTTTATATTGATCCATAGTAAATGATTCACCTGTACTAGTTAAAACAAGAGTTTGTGTAAATAGTGAAGACATAAAATGGTTTTAAGTTTCCACTAGAATAATTTCATCGATATTTTTAAAATTTCTTTATTTTTGAATCCAAAACTTCAATGGTCTTTGAGCCCTTAATATTTATACCACCCATAAATGAAGATTAACAAGGCTCATAATACTTTCTGTACTTGAATGCGCCATCGACTCTATTCGAAATACCTATTTCAAATATTATTACAGGATTCCATTTAAGCATATCATTTATGGTATGCATAATTACCACAGAACTGAAACTGAATATCTAAGTCAAGCCCCATCTCCTAGAAGAATGTGCTACTAGAAAGTCCGGCCGTGCTCAGGGATAATGGGGGAATCTTTTATCTTCTTAGAGACAAGAAAGTTCATTACTTCAAAAATAAAAAATATATACTAGCAACAACCCCTAGAATCGACTACAAAAATATAAAGTATAGAGACAGGAACAAAAATCTAAGATAGTAGGGAATGTAAGTAAGTCTTATTTGGAATCGTGTTTGTCCTATTCCTGTCTGAACTCTCCCATGACCTTAACTATTCAGTGTACATTTCTCGAATAGCCCAATATGCTTTAATAAACACAATTGTCTACATGTTTCAAAAAATAATTAAAAATAAAAATTGAATTTAGAATAGAATAGTATATTGAAGAACAATTTTCGAAAGGTAAAAATTAATTTTTTTGATTTTTTTAAAATAAAATATAAAATACGCGAAAATTGTGAAACCTACAGTAAATAAAATCTTTGAACATGGATCTTCAATGTAAATATATTTTTTTGAACGAGTGAATTATTACTAAAACCCGAATTCTAACTGCAAAACCTAAGTCTAAGGACTATTTTTGATCCAGCATCCCAACACTCCAACAAATTTTCCAGTCCCAATAAGTTCATGGGCTATCGTGGATGTGTTATAAAAATTCTGTTGCAGTATATAAACTTTGTGGGGCAGAATAAGGAAAGAAGGTTTCCTATAACCAGCATATCTAAGATCTCTCAGCATAATTAAGATAAATCAGTTCGCTAAACAAAGATTTAAGTATTGAAGAATCCCTGAGGTCCTCAAATGCACTTATTCGAAATGAAATAAGTTTCAAAAACCAGAAATTACGGGTGCAGTGAAATAAGGCCATAGGCAATAAGGTTATATGGCTCAATTGCTCAACTAGTTGGGAAATAAGACCATATGACCTTATTTCCCATAGCAGAAGTGAAATAAAGCCATTATGGCATTATTGCATCTTAGAAAATGTTTTGTTTGCTTAAATGATTTATTTAATTTGAAAAAAAAGAAAGTTCAATCAAAAATTAAAGAACATTCACTCCAAAAAAATATATTTTTTAATCATTTATTTACAAAAAAGTCTTTATTTAGCGTAGCCGCCTGCCGCGTTCCATGGAGGTGAAAGTCCCTAAGAGTGGCCGCAGTCCGCCACCCAGAAAAACTTTATTTGCGAAGACAAGTTTTTTTTGCATTCAGTAGTATGGCGAGCAACTATTAGGTTTCGCAGGCTTCGGTTTTTTTAATGGCGGCCTGTGGCCGCTCTTTGGGTCTTTCTATTCCACGTAACGCGGCAGGGGGCTTAGCTAAATGAAGCCTTTCCTTCAAATGATTATAAATTATTTTTTTTGTCGCATGTCACGAGAAAATAACTATACATACATATTAGGGTATTCAATTAATCGGGTTTCTGGTTTAATCGGTTAATCGAGCAAATAATTAATCGAGGTTTAGATTTATTCGGTTAATAATCGGTTAAAATTAAATTATTCGATTAACCGAATAATTTCTATTTTCATTTTAAATTGAAAATACAACAACGAATTTTGTGCACAAAAACATGGGATCATTTTTGTAAACATATCGCCTATTTGCTGCAACAATGTTATAACTCAAAATCCGTGTTTTATACTATAATCTTTCATATACTTTCATCAGTTTTCAAAAAAGTCAATTATTTTTTGAGTGAGAGTGTTTGTTTGTTGTAAACATCAAAATTAAAATTCATATTTTCTCGTATATAAGTAAAAATTTGGTTTAAATACAGATTAGAAAGATATTAACATCTACTATTTATATTTCTAAAATCGCATGATTTGTTGAAAATTTATTTAAGAAATAATAAAATATCATAAAATATTCAAAGACGTTTTTCTCGAAACGACTTTTTTGAATTATGACATTGTTGCAGCAAATGAGCGATGTGTAAGTTTTTTTAGGGTTTTAGTGAGATCTTCTGAAATAATCTTTTATAAAAAGAATATAATTTAAACGATTTGTTTCTTTAGATTTAATAAAACTTTTCTTGGAAAAAAACTCTCTCGCTGATTGTATATGTTGGAGAAATCAAAAGCATGTAAAGAATATTTCTTTTTGGATTGTTTTAGATTTTGATTAATTTAATAGTCTCATTTACTTATGATAAAAGACTCATTTAAAAAAAAAAAGTTTCGTCTATGCATGTTGTTTACGCCAAAAACAACACTTAGCGATTTTCCCCACTTCCCTGCAATTCCTATTTTCCCACAATATATATAAATGCAGAATGTTATATGTTGCAGTATACTTCCACTTGTCATTAAGTACTAAATTAATCGTAGAGTCGTAAATACTTCTTTTTGTGAGAGATACAAATCAAACTTTAACCTGTTCACATTGCTATCCTAATCCTATTGTTCCTTATGGTAAGAATCCACCTTCCAAATAATTTAATAAATAATTAGAAAATTCCTAAATCATTTGTTTTATTCTTCCTTTTCGTTTCATATTGTTTTTTAAATTATTCTGAGTACAAAATCTAAACGATTTTGTTTCGGCTCAGAGAGTTTGAACATCTTTTCCAATTATCCAGCCTTTTCCCCCTTCACCCAGCTTTTCAGCTCAACACATGTAAATACAAACAATGTTTCAAATACATGTAAATTAAATATGTCAGTTGATATATATACTCACTAATCATGTTTATTGGATGTTCAAAAATATCTAATTTTAATTTGAAATTTGTATTTGAATTGAAACGGAAAAATAAATACAAAAAAAAAGTTTAAAGTGCAAAAAAAAAGGAATTTGGGTTAATCGACACAAATTAATCGGTTTATTTGTTATTTGAAAATCAGCAGTTTCAAATTATTCGAACAGTTAACAGTCCAAAATTAATCGGTTAACCGATTAACGGTTAATCGATTGAATACCCTAATACATATGAATGCAATTATAACAAGCAATTTTACACTGATATGGCTTTATTTCCACTTTGACCAATAATTGAGTATGACTTTATTTCACTCCATCGGTGGTAATATGGTCTTATTTTACAATACAATGTGTAATAGAGCCATATGACCTTATTGCCTCTGGCCTTATTTCACGGCACCAAATTACGGGCTGTATTGTTGATCGTATAAACTAGTTTCGATTTTTACTTTTGAGTTGAGCTCACGTGTGACCTATGAAGAGCAGTATCATCTGCGAAACTAAATAAGAATAATATATAAAAAAACTATCAAGCGAAGCAACCGGATTCGAGTACGCTGAATCCAGTGGTGCTAACCGTTCAGCTCTTGTTTTCGAGAAAATGGAGGAGTTTGAATAACATATATTCACGTAACTCAAAAACGGTTTAGCTTATTGAATAAACTAAAAAAAAACCGTAAATCCACAATAAAATTACCTTTAAGTAACGCTAAAACTTTTCTTGACAGAAAATAAAGTGTCAAACATGAGCACAGTGTTATTATTCAATACACTTCCAAACGGTATGAGACAGCAAATACTTTCTCAAATACTTAAAAACACAATGTAGTAAGCTATAGCAATGACAAATTCTGCCCTGGATTTAGAAATATTATATTCCTTTTTACTGGAAATTTATCAGCACAGTATAAATGGCTAAAAAGGTAGGCCCATGGACAGACCAGTGTCGAGGAGTACTGCTTCAAGTCCAGTGCTTGTATGCCATCTGTCCCAGGAGTGTTATTTGTGTAGAGATCAACTAAAATCCTTTTAAGAAGCACATGCTCGAAATAATTTATTGCGCATAGCTAGCTCTTACCGTGGCAGCTTTGTACCCGCATAGCTACTCCAATCTCTAATTAGTTTTTTCTATTTAAACTTCGTTGTCACATTTATTTAAATATAAATTTAGTCTCTTCCAAGAGACACCCGTTACATTAACATATATAAGTGGGTTTGCCTGATTTTTGTTGGCCTACCCATTACCAATCTTTTCCTTTCTGCTCTTAAACATAATTATGTATTTTCAAAAAAGCAACACAATTTAAAACACTTTTTTACTTAAAACTGAAACAAAATTAATGCAAATTTTGATGGTGTTTTTTTTTTCTTTGCCAAAAATAAAAACCAACTTGTTAAATTGTTCTTGTTTGCACTTTGAATATGAATAAAAAATACTAAAAGCAAAAGCTGAAAGAGGAGCAAAAAACTCTACACAGCCTGGCTGTGTAACCGAGAGTCAAACAAAGTAAAAAAAGATTTTATGCTAATTTTTCTATGGGTTTTTAACATAAAATGTTGGTAGTGAATGTTGGAATGTGTATCTGTATGTGTAACCATAACCATAAAGCTAATATGCACGCATACATATACATTTGCACACACACATACATACGTAGAAACAATACAAACATAAATTTGTGTAAGAAGCAGCCAAACACAGATACTGGCTGACTGACTGACTGATTCAAATGGGAAAATCATGGTCCTTTTCTTTGGAATACATTATTCAAATTGAAACATTATGGAAACCCTTAAGCCATGTGTTGTCGCAATTGCTGTAGTTTTATTTCCGTTATTTTTTCGCCATTTTGCCTGATTTTTTTTATTATAACCAATACACATTAAATTCTCTATGTACCAGCATGTATGTGAGATTTTATATGAATGAATATTAGGTTGGCTCTGTTGGTATGAAACTAAAAAACTTAATGTACTAGTGTATTCCTAACTAAAACAATTAATAGTCGAATCGCTTTCCGAGTGGACTAAGCGATGTCCGTCCATCCGTCTAGCTGACTATCTATGTAAACCTTGTGCACAGAGTACATCTGGCAATTTTGAAGATATTTCGATACTATTCTTGGTGCCACCCTAATTCCCATTATGTACATTTGTGTGAGTATATATGTATAAAGGTAATATAAGAGTTATAAAAATTTAACACCGTTATTTTAAAATGACATATCAGTTTTATTTCGTGGACGCTTGTTTATGTGGGTATAAAAAAATCAGATTTCGAAACTTTAAAAATACCCATATACCTATACACAAGTATTTACATGCATAAAAGAGAGTTGCATATAAAAAAGTTTATGTGTAATTAGGCATTTCAGTTTCCTAAAAGGTTTTATGCGATGCTATTTTAAATAGTACGAGGCATAAGCCTAAAACAAATTCAGAATTTAGATTTGCTTTATGTCATAAACACTTAAATACCTCATACAAAACGTGCTGTGAATTAATTAGCACAATAATAACTCCTTTAATTCTTTAATATTAACGAAAATATTTCAGAAAGAAATTGTTGTGGGGTTTCTGCTGAAGTTTTAGAGAACTCTTTTGAATGTAGTCAATGTACTCTTCTTCTCCCATAGGTAAATACAAAGACTTAATTTTTATTGAAAATTAACAAGTTGGGGAAATTTTTAACTATTGCTTCTTTCTTAACACAGTACAACACATGATTTTGAGACTCAATTCTGACAATTGCACGTGAAAGTTGCAGAAAAAATAAGAACTTCTGCATCATGAGTTTTTTCAAGTTGGCTGCATTAATAACACTGTACACCACAAAAAAAATTACGAAGTCCGACCAATAAATTTTGATAGAGGAGATAAAAATAGATACGTGTATCGGCGTTTTGCAAGTTTACATCTGAATTTCATTTGAGGGGGGAGGGTTAAAGTTTCCTGCTCTGGCACATTCTTATTGTTAATCGGCATAAGAAATCATGTGATCCTTACATTTTAGGTATAAAATGTGTTCAGCAAATTAATGTAAAATGTTATGTTAACCCACTAAATCCTCAAGGCATGGGTCCATAATTTTAAAAAGAGCAAAACACACCATTAAAACAGGAATTTAAGGGGTTAAAATCTTTAGCAAAAATATTATCCGTGAAATACACCAAAACGGAAAATTCAACAACAAAGTCAGAAATAAGACACAACAAAATAGAGCTTAAAGAAGAACAAAAAATACCCATGCCTTTAGGATTTAGAGGGTTAACATATACTACAAAAATGTTCTCCGTAACATTTTACATATTTACATTTGCTGAACACATTTAAACCTAAAATTTAAGGATCTTACGCCGATTAACAATAAGAATGTGCTAGAGTTGGGAAACTTTAACCCCCCTCAAATGAAATTCAGATGTAAACTTTCAAAACGCCGATACACGTGTAATTTTTTTTTTGTCTCCTCTATCAAAATTTATTGGTCTAACCTTGTAAAGCCGTTTAGTAGTTTAAAAATTGTAACAACTCTTTATTTATTTAAAAAAGTACAACAACAGAATTAAATAGTCACTCATTGTTTTTTATACACGTTTATTAATTCGGAGAAATACAGACACACTTTATAATGTACACGAATTCACTTGAAAATACAGAACACTTTAAGGCACTCAGTTGTTGTTTATTCGAATAGCGTCTCTGATAAACAGAACTCACGACTGCAACCATGGCCACTATTTATACACACGCCATCTCTGGTGAACTTTCTACAATGTTCTTTAACTGTCAAAACTCGTATATTTCGAATTCGAATATACGAGTCGCACCAAACATTCAGCGTTACGATTAATGATCAACTCAAAGCTTTTATTCAATGTTAATAATGCTCACATATACAGTGGTGGCCAGGAATTTAAGACAAAAATTGTTTGCTAAATTCCATGTAACCCCCTGTTTTTAATCAGCAAAATCCGTCCATAAATAACGGAGATATGAGCAAAAATCCGAGACAACCTCTGAAAATTTCATCAAAAAACACAATGTATTGCATGCTTTGACAAAAAAAAACAACAAAACGTATGTTTGGATGTGCATGCTTTGCGTATTTTGTTTTTTTTTGTGTTTTGTTTCTTTTGGCGTTGTTGTTGTTTTTTATACAACTAAACTTTTGTTTGGTTGTGTGTTGGTTTTTTTGACAAAAAACAACAAATCGTATGTTTGGATGTGCATGCTTTGCGTATTTGGTTTTTCTTTTGTGTTTTGTTTCTTTTGGAGTTGTTGTTTTTTATACAATTAAACGTATGTTTGGATGTGTGTTGGTTTCATTGGCTTGCGTATTTTGTTTTTTCTTTTGGTGTTTTGTTTCGTTTGGCGTTGTTGTTGTTTTTTGTGTTCTTGATAAGTCCCGGTCCACACTGTGAAACATTTGCTGCAAAACATTTGAGTTTGTTGATGAAAGGGGAAAGAGGAATGAAAAAGGGAACTTTGTTTCATGTACATGAAGTTTTTGTTGAGTATGTCATCCACATTTATTCGTTCGTATTCGTACTGTATAGAAATGTCAAAAACTGAAAAGCAAAAACTTCACTGTGTGGACACGAATGCAGTTTCAAAAGAGAATTTAAAAATGTTTTGCAGCAAATGTTTCACAGTGTGGACCGGGACTTAATTTAGGATGCTGTACGCTGAAAGTGGGCAATGTACATACATATATACTATTTGTAAAAAATAATAATGCATCCACAACAAAGGTGAAGGGTATATAAGATTCGGCATAGCCGAATATAGCACTCTTACTTGTTATTATTATAAAATGTTCGGACCAAATTTCGTATTTTTAGGTCCGTAATTTAGGTTCGTAACAGCGGCTGTTCGCTGAGGTGGGTCAACGTATTTCCACATATCTTTGTTCATACATGTTTTACCGATTTTTCCAAACTAGAAACAATTTCAGAAACTAGAAACATTAATAATAAATTTCATACCCTTAGAGGTCCATTTATTTTGGCTCTATCGCACTTAAAATTCAGTTGATGAAAAAAATTCAAGTATTTGTCTTAAATTGGTGGCCACCACTGTATGTTACAGTTTGAGAAGCACTGTTATTTGAAAGCATTATGCAACTTTAAATCAGCCGTTAAAATCGTTATATTTGAATTCAAGTACAATTTCGTAACAATATTAACACGGTTATATCTGCGTATACCGTATTGAATATCTTTTTCGTGTCTGAAGCAATGTTGTAGATACTGAATAGGAGAAAAAAAAATCGGAACATAACTACTCGAAGTGCATCCAGTGCCTTAAAAATCGCAAAAATTATTTTTTTTTTTAAATTTGTTCCCCATTTTACATGTGACGTATACGTTATATATTTACAAATAAACAAAATAATATTACGTATTCGTCACATGTAAAATGGTGAAAACTGGATAACAAATTTAGTTCTTGTCGAACTACTGGGTAGTGATAGAGAGTTCCATTCCTCCTGAATTTGTTATTCATTTGTGAAAACTTTACCAGAACAATTATTATTGGTCTTAATAATACTTAGTTTTAGAAAAGTTGAATAGGAATAATAAAGTGATGCAGAAATTATTATTTTCAACGTCAAGATACAACGTTAGATCCTTTAAATACACTCCATCTCAGACTTACCAGTCTTTTCATTAGTTATTTCAATTTCATTAGACATTATAATATATTCTAAAAGTATCAACCTTATCTGATTAGTTAGCCAGCAACTGTTAAAACTTTAAGATGTTGAAGAATTTTCGATAAATTTTAGAACTTTGTCAATTTTTACCGTAACAATATTTTTTATCAAGCCAGACTTATGTAGATCTATTGATGGTAAATGGTTAACAAAACACAACTAGTTAGATATGTGGTTTCAACTTTTCACCATCTGTATGAAAGCTAAGCAGGCGCGGATCCAGATCAACCATTTGGGGGTG
Organism: Calliphora vicina; assembly: GCF_958450345.1. Classification (NCBI taxonomy): domain Eukaryota; kingdom Metazoa; phylum Arthropoda; class Insecta; order Diptera; family Calliphoridae; genus Calliphora; species Calliphora vicina. Next base: position 82,366,790 of record NC_088783.1, on the reverse strand, counting down.
GGGGTTTGTGGTTAGTTTTTGGAATTTAAAATTTGTTCTACATTTTTCTCTATTTTTTCTTTTTTTATATGAACAATTTTCGGTTTTGGGGGGAGGGGGTATTCATATTATCCCCCTCTGGATCCGCGCCTGTAGATAGGTATTGATAAATCTACAACGTAATTATCAAAACATCGAAAAAACTGCGTTAAGGGCTTCCCTTTTCTAAGTAGCTAAAAAAAACAAAATGTATGTAGAACCCTTATATGCCGAAGTGGGTAGAAAAATACCCATAACCTGTAGGCGCAGGTATGGCAGATAAAAAAAATTAAAAATATTCACGGCAGTATAAAGGCCTGAAGTACTGTCTGTATAAAATTTCATCAAAATCGGACAACGGATTCGGTGGTCAGGCATTAATGGGTTAAGACACTGGATGTACTTTTTTCGGGTAGGTATGTTCTGCTTTTTTTTCCTATTCCATGTCTACAACATTGCTTCAGACACAAAAGAAATATTAAGTACGGTATACCGAGATATAACCGTGTAAACATATAGAAAAAGTGATATAAATTCACCATGAGCATAAAAAATTTGTTTGACCAACTTGACAAAACTAATGATGCAGATGTTCTTATTTTTGGGCCTACTCACGTTCAATTGTCAGAATCAATGAGCTGAAACATGTTGTACTGTGTAATGTGCATTTTCATGGTAAACTTAAGTAAACATAAGTTCTGTGCATGCTGATATTTGTACTATCGATGATAATGTTTTGCCCTAAACGGCTTAGGGTTGACCAACGCATAACAAACTAAACAGGAAACATCCGACGAATACCGAACTGATGCTTTTTACCAGGATGCCAAATATGTTGGTGTAGTTTAAGACTCTATGTCATAAAAATGTAATAACTACTGATAGTATTATTTGTCTAACCAGCACTTGGTGAAAATTGTACTCTGGATGTATAATTTCCATATTTTCTGCTATTTCGGCCCCAAATCAACAAGAATAACGACCTATGAAAACTGGTCTGCAAACTTTGTCCTTAAGAATTACACGATCTCAAACTGCATTGATAATTCAGAGATGTTAACTGGAACTGGTTTGGGAACATTCTCTGATGATTTCGATCTCTCAGATATGTATATCTGCACCGTTTTCCATTAGCATCGACTGTGAAAATACTTATTTGGTATGATTTTTAATGTCAAATAATTGTAGTTAAGATGAAGCGATAATAAATATCAAAATTATGAATTATGATTTACATTTTTTGATTGAAATTTAATGAACAAACCAATAATTAAAACAAGTATTATATATTTAGACTAAAATAATAATTTTAACATTTTTACAAAATAAATTGGAGTTAGCACTTTTGCATATTTATACATATTAAATATTAACCATTATTAACTACTAAAAACTAAAAACTGTTTGGATATTTAACATTTTCTACATAATGTTGGTTAACCGGTTAAACCGGTTTTCTAAAAAATGCCAATTTTCGGTTAACCGACAAAATGGTTTTTTAAAAAGTCGGTGTTTTATAAACACTAGTATGAACACAAATTTAATTGAAACATTTGAATTATGGGTAGAAGAAAACGCATTGCGGGAACGATCCACAGTTTCTCGAATTAATCGCTCTTATGGACGATTATGAACAGCATAAAATGCACACAATGCCCGATGAGTTCGTCGAATTGAAGACTGATTGATTATCCTAAAAAATTTTAACAATTTTTAAACGTTGGCTATTGATGATAAATTGACAAACCTAATTAACCTCAAAACAACCTAGAAATCAGCTGTCACATATAACAGTGCTAACAATTTAAAGTTATTTGGCTCCAATAAAAACACCCTTTATATGGGCAAAACCATTTCTCTTTTAAATTCTATGTCTTTATATGATCACATTTTTGGAACATTAAATTATAAAACAAAGTTTTACATATATTTTGATATATACTTCATTTTTTTATAAAACTTTTAGGTGACTCAATTCGTCACGTTAACGAAAAGGTTTTTATTTTTGCCTTTATTAAAATAATTTTATATTTCTCAAACCAAATTCATTTTACATAGATACGAAATAATACAAAAATGTTTCTGATTTATAAAAAACAATTTTGTAAAACATTAGAATTTCGTCAATTTTATAATTTTATCTTTATTATTTGGTTGAGCTTGCCGAACATACTTCTTTACTTGTTTTTATCTGCTTACAACTTTTTTATAATAGAGCTGATGCAAAAAATATAAAAATCCGCATTTTCACACTAAATGCTATAAAAAATTAAAAGTTCAACTTTAGCTTTAAATTTCTCAACAACTGCTGAACCGATTTTAATGAAATTAAAACTGGAAAAAAACTCAAGAAGTTATCTGTCCACCAAAAGCGATAATGAGCCACTGTGCGATGTATATAAGACCATAGTAAGTTGGACCTACAATGGGTCAAAAAATATTTTTTAACCTAAATTTTTTTTCACCAAAAGTTTTATTTACATATTAAAAAAATTTAAAAAAACCAAAAAAAAAATTTAAAAAACAATTCGAAAAAATTTGTTTCCATAAAATGGAAAAACAACTTTGGAAAAAAAAATAAATTTTGTTTACCTAAAAATATTTAAAAATTTTATTTTGAAGTATAATTTGGTGAAGGGTATTAAGATTCGGCACAGCCGAATATAGCTCTCTTACTTGTTTTAAAATAACAAATATTCCAAAGATGTATAGTAAATTTTGATATTGTACAAAGCCTATTTATGATTGTTTCGATTATATCGAGCCCTAGCGCCAAATTATCGTAAGATTTTATCGTAAGTCAATGTTTACATTTTACAGTAAACGAATTTTATCGTAAGCGATAGTATAGAACAAAAAGAGTAGTATAGCGCAAAGAAGAAGTGTTGTCGAGTTTAAGTTCTGAACATGGACCTCATGGGCCACCAGGGGCGCGACCAAGGGTCCTCAAAGTAGGACATCTCGGGTATGTTACATTTTTTAAACGATCTTATTTCTTCGAATCCTCTCATCGAGCGCAACAAAAAACCTGGTCGTATCTATCAATTATCTCTTATAGCTTAGGAGATAATCGCATTTGAAAATTAAATTTTCAACATTTTTACGTATCCAAATATTTCCCCATTTTCTCCAGTTTTCCTTTATTAGACTAACAACATGTATGTATGTATCAAATAGAATATGAATTGTTTAAAAATAATGACTAAGTCCAAAGTTATATGCATTTGAATTTAAAAAGGTGATTTTTCACTAATTTTTTGAAAAAATAACTTTTTTTAATTTTAAGTTATCGCAAAAACTTTCTAATCGAACTTATACATTCTGAAAGCCAGGTTTTAGTAAAATATTTTAAATAAAAAAAAATAAAAAATTTTTGTTACCGAGGGGACCAGGTCCATTCAAAAAATACCTATTTTTTATGTAAAATTAAACTTTAGGGCAAAAATTCTCAAATCGCATATTCGATATCTAAATATAGTAACTGATTTTAGGTGGCCCAATATGTTTCTAATTACACTGTGCAACAAGAAAATCTTTCCCGAATGAGACCAAAGGGAAATGAAAGTAGATAATTATATATGAAAAATTTTTACTCAAAAAAGCTGAACTTTAAAGGCGCATAACTTTAAAATACGAGCTAACTTTTTAAAACCCTTTGGGGGTTTTGGTCTACTGATGTTCTACTATCACTTCCCGTTGGTCTCATTCGGGAAAGATTTAATGACCCGAAATTTGATGCACAGTGTTATTTTATAAAGGGTTCCGATTATTCCGACCCTGGTATGGATATTATAGCCAAAAAACTAAAAATTTCCATTTTTGGAATTTTTAAACACTTTTTTGCTGATAATAAATTCCAAAATTCGTTTTTATTTTTCTATTTTAAAAAGAAAAATCTACAAAACAGTGGAATTTCATTAAAAACTATTCATAAATAAAAATTTTATTTCAATTCGAAAAATTTGTATCTATGCAAAAATTCAATAAAAAACAGTTTTTGTCATATTTTTCAATAACACAGAAAAAAGTTTCAACATAAATATTATGATTCGAATTCATTGATTTCAATTCATAACATTTATAAATAATTTCTAAATAGTATAATTTTTTTAATATTTTATATTTTGAAATAAAATCTAGAAGGCTTGAAAAATATAATTTCAATTTCATTTTTATTTTTATGTTGTTCAAAAATGTTTGAAATTTTTCATGGAAAATTTTTAGTTTTTTTATGATTTTCAGCTACAAAATGATATAAAAAGCGCGAAAATGATTAAATTGATTTAAGAGGATGAAATGCTTTTATATTGATGAATGTTTTATTATGTTTAATGATAATTTTTAAGTTTCAGATATTCTCCTTTTTATCTTAAAATATTGGCCAATATATGGCTATTATGCAAATATTCTTGCACTAATTCATTATTTAATACAATTATAATGCAATTTATTAAAAAAATTAAGTAAGAAAAGCAAAAATTTCCGTCATGTAAAATTTTATAATATTTATGAACATGTTCTTATTTTGAATGAAATAAGTTTGGGAAAAAAAAGTCAAGTTCGATTAATAATATTTATTACAAAATTCATTCCAATTATGAATTTTTTTTTCTGTGAAAGTATTCCATGAATTTTTAATTGTCAAAAGTTATAAATATTTTTGAAAAATGGACAAATAGCTTGAACGAAATTATATTTTATCGCATCATAACATTTTTAATTCTATGTATAAATTTCAAAATAATCAAAAAATCCTTCTCCTGTAAAACTTTTTTTTTGTCGCTTACGATAATTTGGCGCTAAGGGCTCGATATTTACTTTAGATATTTCACTGTCTCCTCGAAAACAGTAAGTATTTGTTTTTAAGCAAAAGAACTCAAATATAATTACAAACTCTAATTACACCAAAAATTTCCATCAAATTTTTAATTTGATCTCTTACCACACTAACTTTAAAACCTGATGTGTATGAATGTATATTTTAATTCAATAAAATTATTTATCTTCCAAAAGAGATTGACCATAAACCAACTATTGATTACAAATTCGATTGCATTACTGTAAGTAATACTGTACTAATAATACTTTCACTTTACAAAAGATATGTAAAACAATTTATATGAAAATTAAAATTCAATTGATAAACCAGACATGACAATATAAATTAAAATGTGGTTATTGTTGGTATGTATTTGTATATTGTTATTTGTTTGCTATTGTATTTGAAATACAGATACTTACTTTTATACATACATATCTAGGTATACTTAATATGTGTCAGTTTGATAGAATTTGAATAACAACTTATAACAAACTTATCCAATCAATTGATATTAATTAATATAGAACAAATAAATACAAAACAAAAACTGGAATAAAATATTTTTCTGAAATGCAATTGTAGATTACAAATAACCCCATATACATTTGACAAGAAACTAAAGTGAAAATATTTTAAAGATTTCAGATATTGAAAAGTACGATTCGGTACTCTCGAAACTCATCTGACACTTTCAAACAATTATCAGTATTTTATATATAAAAACAAATTTACACTCAATCAGTAATTTCAACACGTTTGCAAGCCGCAGGATTCATCGAAAAGGGAAATTATTTACCATAGAAATTGATACCGAGAGACCTTGAGATACGATTCTGTATGTCCTTGAAAGACGTTATAAAAGATAATAATTTTTGGACCTGAAACCTAACTTAACCTAATGGTTTCATTTGAAAATGTAGTTTGGGAAACACAAATGAAATGTAATACATTCAGAAAAGGAATCTAAGTGAAATGAATTTACTAACAGAAGTGCACACAAATTGAAAATTTGTTAAAATGAAATATTTTAAAGAATTACTTACACATAGACGATGGAGTATTTTCCTAAACTAAACTATACAATATATTTGCAAGCAAAGTAAGACATCACTCCAATAACATAATCACCAAGAAGACCTTTTCAACTTCAAACTACAATAAAATTAGGAAAAATATTTTCTTCACTCTTCAGAAAAGAGGAAAAGTAGTTTCATGCACCTCCACCACTTTTAACTATAGAATCATTCAGAATAAGAACAAGTTACTGAATGAAATGAATGACTAAAAGTACTACTGTATGCGTAAACACAATGCACACTTACTTTAGATAGATCTTCGTGATATAGATGAGTGGATAAATATGCAATATGTGTTTGTTGTTGACTTTAACTTTTTCTTTTGCTATTGTGATTCCTTGACAAAAAAAAAACGCAACAAAAAAAGGAACCATTTAGATGAAACTTTTTGTGCATTTGTGTTTACAAAATAACAAAAACACTTTAAACTTCAAAAAGTTGCAATGTGGCTCAAAAAAAAAATAAGAAAAAACTGAAAAAAATTCAAACCCGAAGAGCTGCAAGCGAAATTAAAATGCGTTTGTGTTGAATGAAATGAATGAACATGCCAATTAATTGACTGGAATAGGTCGAATAAATGTAGCAGTTTCTTAAAAGTTGAATATCATTTGATTTTCGCGGTAGTGTAAGATCTCTTCGCATTTTGTTTTAGGTTTTTTCTTGATCCCTATCAAAGAAAAAGCTAATCTCAATGTTAAATTTAGAATTGGTATATTTTAATGTACATAATGTTTTAAAAAACATAATGTAGGGCATCACTAAAAGATTTTATGGTTTTTTGTGTGCATTTTTTGTTTGTTTGCTAAAAAGTCATTGGTAAACTGCAAAAAGTCAAAATATTGCATTGATATTTTTCTCTGTTTGCAACTTAAGTAAACGAATTCAAATACGCACATACAACGACGTATTCAAGTTCAAACGCACAACACAAACATTTATAACTTTTAACCAAAAACACCAGTGAGATACTGCCGTTAATACTTACACATACAGAACATTTTAATATACACAATGGGCCTCGTCGAATCAATAGAAAACTGACTAAATATTTTCAACAAGGAAGAGGTATACAGTACTTTTCGCTTATAGTCGAGATTTTTTTTCAAATTTCATACAAATAATTTGTTCCAAAGACCACTTTCGTTTAAAGGCCAAATTTTCTTTCCATGCATAACTAATATTGTATAGAAAACAATTTCATATAGTCCACTCTGATGACGAACTTATTTGTCATGGAATCTTGAGTGATGGTGATATTTAGGACGATGTTGCTTCGGAAAATTAGAATCATTTATTGTAAAATCTTCTTTAAAAAAAAACCATCTAAGATTACAGAATTCTTTTAAAAACGTTCAACATATATGTTATGTTAACCCTCTATATCCTCAAGACATGGCTCTTTTTTGTACTTCTTTTAAAAAAGAGCAAAAAACACCATTAAAACTGGTATTTAAGGGGTTAAAATGTTCCGCAAAAATATTATCCGTAAAATTCTACTATAAGTCCCTGAATATACCAAAACGGAAAATTCAACCAGAAAGTTAGAAATAAGACACAACAAAAGAGAGCCTAGGGTTAATTTCGCATTTATTAAGAATTTTATTTTAAAGTACCCCAAAAATTTAGCATGAAAAAAAAAATAGTTCAAATTTAACTAAAATCACTAATATCTCTATTATTTTATCTTCGATAGCTTCATTACCATACAATGTCCAGCATATTTCAGCTATAAGCGAATGAATGCTTTTGAATTTATAAGCGTTCTTCAATGGGTGTGCATGTCTGATGAAATTTTTAACCAAAATTCAAAAACAATTTATTTTTTAAATTCCCATATGGATTAATTTGAGAACCAGTTTCACCAGAAATGCGCACTAGGGAGGCCCTTAATAAACGAAAGTTGGATTTTGGCCATTCTCACCCCATTAGAAAAAAAAATCATCCTGAATAAATTTTATGTAAATCGGTTGGGGTTAAGCGCTCTGAAGTTTTGAGATGAATTTACAAGGGGAAAAAAATGAATTTTTTTCAGTTTTTGTAAAAATTTTGCCATTAAAAAATTATTTTTGCAAATTAATTTAACAGAAAAGAAATTTGTAAGTAATTGTCGTTTAAATGAGACATAAAAAATAGAAATTGGTCAAATGTTAAAGTTATTAAAAATTCGATAAGCCATAAACGTGTCTCCGGCAACTAGAACAAGAAATGTAGGAACAAAATTAACATAATTTGATAATTATTAAAATAAAAGCTAATTTTTACTTAAAATATATCTATATTTACTTGTATATGAGTTTTTGTCTTCGTAGGATACCGTTAACCTATTCGCAGATATGGCAAACAAATAAATTTTTTTTAACGGCAGTTCCAAACTCCATTTTCATATTTTTTAAAATTTTGTTAAACAAACTTCAGAATTTTTTGATCATCTCATTTGGATTTATTAAGAATATTATAGGGAATAAAAATGTGAAAAAATTATGTAAACATCTCTTACAGTATTTTCGTACCAGCGATTTAAATTTTGAAATTTTCGAGAAAAACCAATTAAGTATTTGGTAATTTTTTGGCTAATGAGCTCTATTTCCTTACTGTTATGAATTTTAAGTAAAACCTATTCAAAATATTATAGTACAGATAATTCTAAATATACTCTGAAAGTTTTACTAAAATTGGAAAACGTTAAACCTTAAATCGTGAAATTTAAGTGAAATATAAATGTTTGAGGCCGATTTTGATGAAACTTAAGAAAAATATAACATAAACTCTAGGATATTTTGATGGATAAAATATGTTTTCTAAAAATAATAAAAATTTCCCCCTCCCAATTCGTTGGCTGGATTCGCTCCTGCATTTATTTTCCTGAAGAGAGTCAACTTATATAGGAGCTATATGAAATTTATCAGTTTGTGTTCTGGTTATACTTATTTTTGCATATTTGCTACCATTAATCTTTATTGTCAATCATAAAATCGAAAGATTCTATAAAATAAAAATATAAAAATATAAAGTAAACCAAAAATCAATTCGATTTCCTAACCTCGGTATTTAGAAACGATTATTAAAGTTAAGCAAATGTGTGTTAAGATAAAATTTCAATATAAAAAATGTGTTAAATTTAATAATCGCCTTTGAATACAGGTGTTAATTATTTATTCATGATGTAATTGTACACAATTTCGTTAAATATTTAAAACAATAAAACTTAAAATAAAATAATAATTTTATATATTTTCTTTTTTAAATTCCAGCCCATTGTTACAATAGACAATGACTACTGAGTTGGGAATATTTTTCCGCATACAAACTTTTACTCATTCATATACCAAATGTCATATAACAGAGTGGCGGAGTTGTGGAGCAGCATGCTCAGGAGTAGAGCAACAAATGAATGTGTTTTAAGAACACACACATCTGTGTGTGTGGTCCTATTCCGGAAATTGTTCAGTTGTTGAGTTGTACTTTTAGTAGTAGTGGTGGTTGGTAGTAGTAGCAGTAGTAGTAGCATCAGTGAACAGTAGTGAAAGCAATAAGTAATTATCAAAAAATACAATTAAAAACAAAAAGTTTCTTTGCCAGAGCAAACAATCAACAAAGATCAGAGGGAGGTTTTCCCTTAAGGATATTTGACTATCGTTGGACTGCCTTGTACTGCTGCGCCAGCTCCCACAACTGCCACAGAGGCTTTTGCTGAGGATGCAGAAACTTTGTTTTCTCCTGCTGTAGTCAACACTCTTGGATGTGCTGGGTGTGCCGGAACAGCTGCTGAGTTGTGATGTTTGTTGGCTGCCAGGACAGTGGTGGCTGACGTAGGTGGATGGTAGAGATGTGTACCGTAACGTATGCCACCGCCTTGATGGATGTAGGGCAGAGAGTCAGCACTGCCAGCAACAGCTGTACCAATTTCCGGTGTTTGAAACGAAGAAGGATGTCCTACAAATGGCTGCAATAAGACATTTGTAAAGGATGTCACTTTACTTGGCATTCCTAGCGGGCTGAAGGGAGGCTGAAATCCGCCCGATACAAATGGTTGCGAAATGCCGGGTGAGAAGAAGTTAGGTATTCCAGCAGCTGGATGCAGGCGTAAGAATGGCAGTGGTGTTGGACCATGAATACCCTGAGAAAATTGTAAATTATTTAAATGTTCTACAAGTGGTGGTGGTGGTGTGTGATGATGTGCTTGTATTTGTAGTCTATGGGGCTGGTGTTGAGCAGCTGGTCGTTGCTGTTGCTCCTGATAGTGCTGTACATATTGCGGATTATAGTGAACAACATGCTCGTAAGCTTCGGGTGCTTGTGCTTGTACTACCTGATGTGCCGGTGCTGTTTGCTGTTGATGTTGCTGAGCTTGTGCTACATATTGTTGACTGTGTGCATTTGTGTGGGTGTGTGCATTTAAATTTTGATGTGTTGGTGCCTGGAGTGTAACAAGTTGTGCTTTTTCTTCGGTCTCATACGCTGCAGCCGTTGAGTCATACTGGGATGGTGAGAAATTTGCAGTTGGTCTGACACCTCGAACACGATGTGGTTGTTGCTGTTGTCTACCTACATTTTGCTGTTGTTGTTCCGGCGTATGTTGATAAGTCTGATGTTGTTGAGTTGGTTGCTGCAGTTGGTTGACATGATATGCTTAAATGCAGGTAAGAAAAGAAAATAAAATACGAAAAGGATTATATTACTTTTTCAAGAATTCTACTTAATTAGTTGTATGTTTTAAAGAAAATTTCATTTCGCGTACTCGTATTTTATGAAACGTTTTTTTAATTATATGCAGTGCAACAACAAATAAATAATATATTAGAGTTTTATTAAACTTATTATATATGTATACGCACATGATGTTATGAGATAATATTTCCTAAGTAACCATATTGCTTTAGAAGGAAAAGAAGCACGCTTACGCACTCACTTATTATAATATATATATTGCAATCGTACAAAATATAAACATATACTACCTGTTACTACCCAGCGGGAAAAATGATAGGACTTCAGTTTGTAGGCCTTCTAAAAGGCATACTTACACATTCTAAAAGATCCAATACTTATTCCACTCTGCCTGATCTTAGAAGGTGTTCAAGAAGCCTTATGAATCCCCTTCTAATAATAAGTGATTAAATGAAAATAGTCTACATCAAAAAATAAAATCCTCTGCATCCCTTTGAAAATATACAAATTTACAACAATAAATTGCTTACTGGCTTCTTATTTATTTTCCATTCCTATGTAGGCCTACCAGCCCATCATAAGTAGGCCTTCTCTCACCTCTCTAAGAGCAATTTCAATAGGCTTGGTCTTTTGGACGAAAAAATTATATGTACCAATTTTTATCGAAAAATCGGTCCACAAATGGCTGAGATATGAGGAAAAAACCAGGACAACCCGGATTTTTTACCTATTTTGGACCTATTTCTGGATTACTAAGTCATTAATATAGACAACATGGCTATCGAATGATAGATATTTCAAAGACGTTTGCAACGGCGTATATAAGACCATAGGAAGTTGGACCCAGTGATGCCAAGTTTTTCCCTTTTGGTAGGGGTTTTTTTCCAAAACATCGCATGGAGGGGAAAACGGACAGATTTCTTACTTTTGTTGAATTGTACGAATTTTTAGCAATGGTAATTTAAAACTACATATATATTTTCCAATTATAAAATTAAAAAATATAAAATTTATTTAAGTGTATCATTAGGAATCTGTATGTCTATCATTAACCCCCATTTTCTCAATATCTGGTTATCGTTTTTAGTAACGATAATTTTTTCACCAAAAAAAAAATTTTAAAATCTATGAAATTAAAAAAAAAATTGGACTAAAATTATTTAAATTTGTATGTATTTTGAAGTATAATTTGGTGAAGGGTATATAAGATTCGGCACAGCCGAATATAGCTCTCTTACTTGTTGATATTTTTATACTGGTCATACAACTTTATTAAAATATTTTTATCAGATTAGTTTAAAATTCATTGACAAAATAGTTGACAATTTATAAATTGTACAAGTCAAGTGTATGTCCTCTTTTCACATATCACGAGACTAATTCGTTTAAAACAATTGACACAAATTTCCCGCAGGTTTGATACAAAATAAAATCATAAAATTTCATGCATATATAACTCATATTCCAAATATTACCTATTAAATTGTTTTTTAAACGATATTTCAAGAAATTAAAGAAATTGTTTTTATGAGGATTAAAAATGCAAAAATTAACGATACCCAGCAGTTCTAGGAGACATTCCCAAACTAGTGATTTTACCCATCATTTAGGATGGGAATTAGTTACTTCAATAGTCACGTGACTAGTTATTTTAATACGTGCATGTCTTAAGCAGGGAGTCAATTGATCCTTATTGATTAAAATGAGACTGTCTGCAAGCTTTTCGAAAGTAGTCAACGCTTCTGGTGGGTAAAATAAAGTGCAGTATAAAAAAGTTTAAAAGTTTAAAACAAGTTTGTACGAATTACTCACAAAGACACTTAAGTGTCAATTGTCTTCACGCTAGATTACTTGGGTTAATTTATAACCAATTGCCTTCTCTCTGCACTACAGACGCAGAGAAAAAACATGGTTGGACATGGTTACGACAACTATACTATATTCTCTGTAACAATATATTGTTGTTGTAAACATATAATTATTGTTTTAATTTAATTTTAACAATATTATAGTTACTGTAAACGTTTATATTTTCATCGCAATTATAAATATGAATATGGTTTTCGAACAACTAAATAAAGATAAATAGGTAAACATATTGTTATTATATTCAATCATTAAACGTTAAGTTTCTATATGCGTAGTCATAATATGTTTAAGATGTTAACAAAATATGTTTACAACAATTAAATAATAATAAATGTAGTCATAATATGTTTAACATGCAAACAAATTATGTTTACTTTTAATAGTCTGTTTTCCCACCATTTGTGAGTGTTGGTGTTTGTCTAAGCTATGTTATTTATACAAGTAAATTTTGAGTGTCTGTAATTCCATTCGCGCTATAGTTTTATTTGTATATTATCTTTAACTTTCGTAAAGCGAATAACAATAAATTTGATTTGATCAATAATATTTTAATGTGAATTACTTTAGTACTTTAAAACTAAAACCTATTAAAATTTTCCAAAAATAAATTTTAATAATAATAATATGATTATTTTGGATCATAATATGATTTAATTGTATCATAATATGATTTAATTGGATCATAAATATGATGGCTTTGGGTCATATTATGATTGATTTATATCATAATATGATTATTTCGGAACATATTATGATATTTTATGATTCTAATAATGATCATAATATGTTTTGGACTACAAGCAAAAATCTGATCATAATATGTTGCTCTTAGTTTATGGTTACCACAATCATGTTTTTTCTCTGCGTGCAGAGAGCACATACGTGTCAAATGACCAAAATATATAAATTGGAGTCAGCCAAGTGATAAGACATTTATGACAATTACTGTCTTTAAGGTATACATTGACTACTTGCTTAACTGCTGGGTATACATATTATGCGTTAGTGGGAGAAGCGCTTTGAAATCGGAAAATTTCGAGACAATTTAGATTTTGGTCAGAAATTTGTTGAAATTATATCTTAAAAATATATCTTATAAATATATACCCTGTTTTATAATATTTAATTTATAATGCTTATTTTCATGTTTGTAATTTTAAATTTCAAGGACATTGTTAACCGTTTTATATCTGGTGTCAAATCTGTTCAACGCAGCTAAGTTTTACTGTGCTTTTTGCATTAATTTAGTATTTTAGAATTTTTATTTCAGTATTTCTAATATCAGACGTTCCACATATTTATTTATTTTTAACTTTTTTATACGAAAACTTTTTGGTTTTGAGGGGAAATTCCTGTTTCACCCCCTCTGGATCCGCGCCTGACTTATATTATTGAATGTAGTTTAAGTGTATCGAGCAAACTTAATGGATGCTTTATGATTTGTCTATAGATGACTTCTTCGCTGCTCTTCTTTGTATAGTCTTAACACTTAACTTTTTGAGCGATAATGTCCAAAAATAAGAACAAATCGGGCAGACTACAATTTTCTTACATATTGACCTTTCATCTGTGTTCCATTTAACAATTACCACATTTTTCTATGATACCAACCATTGTTCTCATAATTTATACACGAAAATATTCAATGCTAAACAATAAAATTATTTTTGTACAAAATTTCCTTGTAAAACAATGTTCGAAGGTTAATTACATTAATTTGTTTTTCATTTAGTAGAATTAATAAAAATAAACAACCTTTTATTAACCGGTAGAATAGAAAAATAATTGAAAGGGTGAAAATAATTGTGTTTTTTTCACAAGGTATTTTTGTATTGTGATAAATGTGTGTATTTCCACAATACAAAACATCGATTTTTCAACTCTACTCGTACCAGTGGGACTCATTGCCAGACAGTTGAAAAAATGAAATAATCATGTGCTCAATTATAACATTTTCGAGTTGATTTTGTTTTCATCAGAAATGAAAATGAAATGTTAATTTATTTAACCGCCATCAATTCATTACACCGTGCGACAGCAATTATTGGACATGAACGGGACCATATACATATGTAACCTTATGTCATATATAGTAGAACTGCGTTTTTAGTTTTTCATTTTGTGATCTTTTCTCCTTTTTAAAGGACTTCAAATTTTTAAGGATATAGAAATTTCTTAAAATTTATTTAAATAGTTCTGCTAATTAGTTTTTCTTTATATGGATATCAAATGAAAGGGGACAATTTCTAGAAGTAGATAATTTTTTTATTTTTACTTTTCAGGACGAAAAGGACGATTTGCTCCCTATCTTGATTCTTCAGCCTGATGGTATTCGGCTGATTTCGGCAAAAGTAACAAAAATCGCGCGAATGCTCACTCCGCTTCAACCAAATTACTGAGTACACATATTTTATTGGGAACTGCTTAGATCGTAGTAACCCCTTGTAACAATAATTACACACAACTTCTGGTATATACCATGCCTTCGGAACCATGTTTATTAAAAAATATTGTTCATACTTATCCACAAATAAACCACAAACAACACAAAATTTGTTTTTATTAGGACATTCCATATTACTTTTTAAAAATTACCACTTATTAAAAATTATTTATAAGAATTTTGACGTGTCAATTCAAAACTACTAGATACTTGATGTTACATAAGATATTTAACTTTTTATATACAATATATCCTGATAAATAAAAACGAATTAACCTTTAATGGACTCAACCCTTTTTTAAAATTAGTAGGAAAATTATCTGGGACATGAAAGAAAAAATGTTTAAAGGATTTTCCTTGAAATTGGTTGTCCTGAAAAATTAAAAAAATATTGTTTCCATTTCTGGTGACCGTCTTCTTTTATTTGACAAACATTTATAAAAATATTTATTTAATTTTTTATAAATTTGTACATCCTTGAAACTTTGAAGTCCTTTAAAAAGAAGAAAGGATCAGATGTGTATGTGGACTTGTTCAAGTCCAAAAAGTACTATCTAATATTTTTGTAATCTTAATTGCTGTATCGATAAAAGTATTATTTTTTTTAATGAACTTAATAATATGTTTTTTTCTGTTTAGGCTTAACTTATAAAGCTATATGAACGAAATTTAAGCATGTGTTAAAGTATATGCATGGTTTCAACATATATTTTTTTTAGAAAAATATATTGGAAATTCTCAAGGATATAAAAGGATACATTTTTCAAAGGACATTTTTTACAACTTTTCGTCCTGAAAAGTAAAAATAAAAAAAAAATATCTACTTCTAGAAATTGTGCCCTTTCATTTGATATCCATATAAAGAAAAACTAATCAGCAGAACTATTTATATAATTTTTTTGAAATTTGTATATCCTTAAAACTTTGAAGTCCTTTAAAAGGGAGAAAAGATCACAAAATGAAAAACTGAAAACGCAGTTCTACTATATATAATCTCAGGTTTCATATGTGTATAGTTTCGTTCAAGTCCAACAAAAAAATGTAAAATTGTATCACGGTGATATTGAACAAATTATATTACGTTCAGTTTTTATACAGGGACATTTTTTAGTATATTTAAAATTTACACTCACAAAAACTATGTCTTCCAATTTATATTAATTTCCTCAAGATTATATTGCAATTTAATGGGTTGAGGCAGGGATTTATTTGCACTCACCAAGTTCATTGCACAGTGTCAACATTTTTTCTTGCACTTAAACGAGACACAGAGAAAACAGATTCATAGTCACAACCGAATTTGGCGCAAATCGAATTTTGTCGGTTGCATGTACTATCGATTGAATTCGATTGCAGTGACTGAATTTACGATACACACAACTGTTTTAAAAATGAATTCGGTGAGGAGCACCGATACTATTAGTTGGAGCAATTGAATACAATTTTTGGCGGTTTTTCTCTTATTATATTCAAAATAATTTATTGTTCTTTTAATTTTACAATATTTAAAATATATGTATATACATAATCAAGAACAAAATACTGTTGAATGAAGACAAAAATGTTTTTCTTATGTAGAAGTTATATATTTTAAATCTGATGTAACTCTCGTATCTGCATTTTGGTGGCTTGCTTCATTGTTTTTGGTTTGACGTAAAAAAATGGAGACATTTCATCCGTCGTGTCATTGCACATCACACCAAGGTTAAATCGAATCAAAAATTACTGGCAGGAGGATAGCAACGATTTATTAATAACAAATTGAAGTATTCGGTTGGTCATAAGCATGTTGGTTCTAATAGTGGATGCAGAAGCAGATACAATTAATTAATTGTTGTAAGGATGCCTATAATTGTAATAAAAACTGTCGTTAGTGCATCAACAAATCTTTATCTAATATGTACTTACATGCAAAACAAACATATTTACACAAAATTTGTAGATATACAAATATTTATGAATTTATAGTCCACAGAGAAGCGTAACTTGCAATTTTATAGTCATTATCCAAAATATATTTTGTATAATCCGTATATGTTCCTTCAAATATTTTATATTTTATTACATTAAAATTTTTTAAAGGAAAATGTCAAAAAATCTAAAATTGCTATTGATAGAGAACACCGAATTGAAATTATTATAACTGAAAACTTTAAATAAAATTTAGTAAAGACACAAACCAAATTCAATTAACCAGTTTTACGGTTGTTGACACCGCAATTCGATTGTGATTGTGGTTTTACAATTCTAACTATAAGAAATCTATTAGGAATATAGAATATCAATAATTGCAATATTATTTCCGTCTTACTTATTAAATATTTATAATCAGAACTGAATTCCAATCGATTTGTTTTCTGTGTGGACCATTTATAAATAAAGCTAAAATGTGAATGAGTAAAAGTTTTCATTCGGTTTTTCAATTATACATAGTTTTATAATTTTTAAAGAACTTCAAAGTTTTGAGGATATAGGTAGAAGTTCAAGAAAGAAACAAGTGAGAGTGTTATATTCGACTGTGTCCAATCAATATGTGGGTATACATGAGTAGGTGAGATGCAAAACTCGTTCGTTACAAAATTAAACAAAATTGAGATAACTATTGATTCTGGCAGTCATTCTCTGTGTTGCAGTTTATTCAAGAATGGAGTAACATCTAAAAATTTAAAACATTCGACTAATTTGGTCCATTTAAGTTTTTCGTGTTTTTTCAAAATTTAGTGCATTGTAACGAGCGAATTTTGCATTTCACATACTCACATACATATTTTTCTTATATAGAGTTATGCTCACAGACATTAGTAGAGAGATTTTGGTTTAGAAATGTTTTAAAAATAATTTAAAATAATAATAAGAGGACCTACATATATTCAAAACCCTCTATCTTAAAAAACCCAATTTTTCTGGAGAGCCAAAAAACTTTTTTTTTCGCTTATTATCGAAATTCTACAATATTTTTCAACTACTGAATCTCACATATAATTGGTTTTTAAAATTTTGCATTATTGGGGACTTTCTGATAGATAGAAGATATTGCTTCTCAAAAATATTCAATGTATATGTATGTATGAAAATGATCAGATTATTTTGATTTCATTTATGCTATCTGTCAGTTTTTAACGGGATTTATGTAAGATAACTGCTAATAAAACAACATAAGATTAAAAAATTAACAATTAACAATATCAAACACAAAGTTATAATAATTTTTCTTTTTTGGCCTTTTTAAGTTTTTTTTTTGGAGTTGATTGTTGTAAATTATTATGGTATTCCGGTGGTATTACTATCTTAAAATTTTGCAAATTCTTCCACTTATTTGGCTGAATTGATAGTGGACCAGAGTATAGAGGTTTTGCTTCAATATGTCCTGTATAAGGATGAATAGATCAAAATTGCCATGGACATTAATTAATTTTCCATTTTTTTTACAGAGTGTAAAAACTGTTTTATAATTATTTTATTATTCGTCCTTAATGATTTTCGAAAGCTTTGTATAATTCTTTCAGTCAAATAATAAAGTTCTTAGAGGACAAATAATAAAATAATTATCGATCAATTCAACAGTTATTTCGATAAACTATTAAAAAATGTCAAATTCATTTTCAGAATGCAAAAATAGTAAGAAAGCATGTACTGCAAGAAGAAATTATTTCAAAAAAAATATTTGAAAATTAGTTATTTGAAAAGATAGAATATTTTGCATTCAGACAAATAATTGTGTAAGATAGAGAAATAATAAAAATGCAAATAAAACAGCAAAAAATATGTTTGTTATGAAATTCAAACCATATATGAGGGCTATTGTACTGAACATTTTGCCATTAAAAAGTGATTTTCATGAAAATCAAAGATAGAAGGTTTTGAATATAGGCCCTCAATATGCAAGATTGACATAAGTAAAACTAAAGCCTACATATCTAATAGGGTAATCGAATTATTCGATTTTTCTCTTGTTCGAATAAAACGATTAATTCGAATAAGAGATTTTAACTTGTTCGAATAATTCGATCACACGTTTAAAATTAATCGAATTATTCGAATAATTTAATTTTTTTTAAAAAAGTAAAGAATGAGGTTTTGATGTCGGTTTTTTAATATTTTATTGTTAAAGAAAAACGAAAAATAACGTTAAAGTTAACAATTCAAGTATTGATAATGTTAAAAAAACATTCGAAAACAAAGTTAGTCATTAAATTTTCAACAGAAATATTCTGATCAGATTAACTCCCGAACAATCTACAACATAATTGACTAGCAAACCCTTTAGTTTCCTATTTGGAGCTATGCTTTAAAAAATTTGATCTAATTGGACTTGATCCTGAATTCAAATACAATATAAACGTATTAAGAACTTTTTATGTCGTTCATTAATTCGGGTTTTAAATTGAGTAACTAATTCTTTAGTAAATGAATTATTCACTTTTTCTAAATTATTTATAACAAATTGTATTATACATCAAGCTCTATCAACGTTGCCGAATCTTTGCTTAATAATGTGGTCTTGGGAAATTACATAATAAAGGGAATCTGTCTAAAGTTTGATATCATTGTCAGTGAACGTGGCTAATTTGAAGACAGGCAGTCCATGATTGACGCATTTACAAATACGCAAAAAGTTTATTACCATGTTAGACAAAGATGTTCAACGATATTCAAAATCATGTATAAGACGAACTTAAATATTTTGCAACACTTACGTACGCGGTTAATAACATCACTTATATACATACATACATACATACATACATACATATATTTTAAAATCATGGCCTTCGTCTAATTCAATGTAATCATTATAAATGTCATCCTCAATATCACATTCTCCATCACATTCAACTCCACTTTAATCTAACTTAATATTTTGATTATTAATTGCGATTCTTTTAATATTTCGCCAGCTAAATAACAAATATTTTATTCCGTACCTTTTATTTTCATTGGTTCAAGTCCTAAGTTAAAAATTTTGAAAGATTTGTTTTTAGAATTGTAACTTCTTTATATATAAGAAGATATTTATATATTTATAGAAGGAGCTATCGGAACACTCATCTACAGTGATCGAAAGTCCCTATGTCTATAGTTATTTGTCGAATTTCAGAAACAATACAATTTTTGTGAGTCATTATTACATATTTAAATTTGGAATTATGAAAAATTTTAAGCAATTTAATAAATTTAAATATATATAAACATTTATTCGTTTTATTCGATTATTCTACATAAAATTGTTCGAATTATTCGTTGTTCGAAAATGGCCATTTTTAAGTTGTTCGAATAATTATTCGTAAGAAATTATTCGATTAATCGAACGATCATTAGTCGAATGAATACCCTAATATCTAAGTATATGAAACAAGAGCAATTTCAAGAACATTTTTTGAAAAAAAAGTGTCAATGGTCCTTCTACCCTATTTTGAAATTCCCGATCTAAATTTTCCTAGTTTTCTAAAGAGTAAAAGATTGTGTAATATTTACTGATAAATATACCATTAGAATCTACAATGTAAGTGGAATATGGAACATGCATACTCTACCAGTACACACACGCAGAGAAAAAATATAATTGGGCATGGTTACTGTAACCATTTAAATAGTGTTACAAAATTTTTAACAATATTATAGTCACAGTAACTATTTACATGATTGTATCAACCATATATATGGTTACAGTAAATAAGTATATGTTTGTGACAACCATATTTATGATGAATAATTTTATCATAATATGTTGTTCTCAGATTATGATAATATGATAAGTCCTTCATCATATGAATGGTTGTCACAAACATATATTTGTTTACTGTAACCATATATATGGTTGATACAATCATATGAATCGTAAATTAACCATATTATTGTTACAATCATGTAAATGGTTACTGTGACTATAATATTGTTAAAAACCTTGTAACAATATTGAAATGGTTACAGTAACCATGTCCAACTATATTTTTTCTCTGCGTGCAGTGTATGGCAAAATATCAATTTTGAAATGACTATAACTCGGAAATTTAAAGAAGTAAATAGCACACGCAAGCTATCTTTGAAATCGGATAGGAAACAAAAAATTTAAAATTTTACATATCGAACATATCCTACTTTGAGCCCCTGCACTTGTAGGGCCCATTTTAATAACTTAAATTCGAATGCTCCTTGGCTACGCTCAAGTCAAATATCATCCCGATCGGACCAGCCGTTTAGAAATGCCAGATTTATTTCCAACAAAATTAGAATTCTAGCCCACTGTGCCATAGAGAAACAGACATAGAACGGAAACTAGAAAAAAAAAACTAAAAAAAAATATTACTCAAAATAATCACACATACGAGTGTTGTTTTTTTTTTCATATAGTTTTATTTAATAACACATTTTCACCCCTTAGGTTTTTGACAATTGAGTTAGGTCTTTGACAGGAGAGTTTCCGCTCTATGTGAACTTCTCTATAGCTTTAACTAACAACACCTAATTTTCAAAATTTCTTAGCCAATGTTTATAAAAATTATTCTTGAAGTACATTTACAAAAGATTATTATCTTAATAAAAATGCACAAAATCTTTCTGTTAAACATTATCTTACTTTTACCACAATTTCTTTAAAAATTCAACTAACAGGAATATAAAATCGATACCATCCCCACAAAAAAGGAATTTTCTCCACATTTGACAACACTGCAACCCACTTATCCGAATGACAACTGATAGTGAACGTGCAGTGAAATGCCTGGAATGGAATTAAATCTTTATTCAATTGAGCCAATATTTAATGGAATAGAAGGGGGTGGAGGGACGACGACATCATTCGTAGACGGACTGGGCAATAGGAGAAAAAAAAGAAAACATGGTGGGTGAATTCCATAAAACTAATTACCATAAACAGGTGGCGATGTCAAGGCATGTGAAGGCTGAGACTGTTTCAATTGCACTTGTTGTTGTTGCTGTGGTTGATAGTAATATAGTTGAGGTGATTGAGTCTGAACATGTTGTTGATGTATTGGTGGCTGCAACTGCAGCTGTGGTAATTGTTGTTGTTGCTGCTGCTGTTGTTGATATACATTCTGTGGTAAATGAAGAGGTCGTTGTTGTTGTTGCTGCTGTTGCTGTTGCACTTGAGCCGATTGCATGGCAGCTAGTAAAACACTTGCTGGTATTTGCACATATTGTGTAACATAGCCGGGTGGAGCTGGAGAGGCTGGTGCTAGCAAGGGCTGTGCAAGAGGTTGTGGAGAACCTGTTTGTTGTTGAGTACCAGTTGAGACATCATTGACAGCTGTTGGAGCAAAACGATGAAAAGGACGATAAGCACCCTGATGGTCTCTAGCTAAAGGTCCTGCAATAGAATAAACTGGTATTGGTTGAAGTTGTTGTTGCTGTTGCTGTTGCTGCTGATGTTGCTGTTGTGGCTGCTGTTGTCCCTTATATACTTGTAAATGTGATGGCTGTTGTTCCTGTTGCTGCTGGTGTATAAGTTGTTGCTGTATTTGACGCAAATATGACAGTGGTATGGCAATAACGTACTGTATTTGCTTTTGTTGGCCACGTTGTGTGAGCTGTGGAGCTGGTGCTTGTAGCTGTATTTGTTGCTGCTGCGGTTGTTGTTGCTGTTGGGGAATGCGTTCATAATGATATGCAGGATTTTGTGGCACAGCATAAAGAATACTTTGTTGATTCGGTTGTTGTATGGCCACATTTTTTGCAGCTACTCTTATGTGATTCTTATTTTGTTGTTGTTGCTGGTGTTGTTGTTGCTGGTGTGCCACTTGACTGTATTGTGCCCGATAAGCGTTCGCGGCTTGAGGATTTGTGGCACTCTTTGCATTGCCTGCTCCATCGCCGGGCGTCACTTGGTTTTTATCATAATAAACCTGCAAATAAATGAAAGTAATTATTATTAAAAAGCATTATAACTTTCCAGGGACTTTGCCAAAACAATACCCTACAATAAGCAGTTGCAAAATTATTCACCGTGGATATTTTAAAAGAAATCTATGTATTAAATCGCATCCACATTTATAATAAGCCAAATTTTATATTTTTCATGAAATTTCAACAAATATTTCATCCATATTAAGTTTGAATTTAAGTGAAATAATAGTAATAATTAACCTCCTTGATGGCAAAACAATCTGAAAAGTGTTCAACACAAGTCGCTCTTTACCAATTTGTAACTGCACAAAATATTTGCTTCTTTTCTTAATTTGATTTTATACGTCTACGAGTTTTTTTGCTTCTGCATTTTATCGCTTTATACAACATTTTGTGTCTTTTATATGATGTTGCATTAAAATGAATGAAAGTGTGGGTGTAATGTGTTTTTGTAAATATTAATATTACAAGATGGTTGAAAGGAAAATGGCTTCCACATGTTAAATTTACATAAAATCTGTTGCTTCAGTTTCTTCCTCTGCATTCACACAAAATTTACACAAAATTGCTGTATCTTTAGCTCAAGATAAAAAGAAATTAAATTAAATGTCATAAATAGAAAATGAGAAAATCAAATGAAAAATTACACAAAATTGTTAAAGACAAGAAACTAACCAGTCATATCATCATGTCACTTAAAAACACAACTTTTTAGTTTTGCACACAATTTTAACTTAAATCGAATTTAATTTCAAACATCTGTTTTAAATCTTTTTGAAACTTGTACTACTTAATAACAAAAAAGTCACATTTTTTGTTTAAATATGTCTTCTCTTTGGTTTTTTTATAAATAATCGTTTTAACATTTTGTAAATATTTATAAAAAAGATTTTAATACTTTGTCATCTCTTAGATGGTTTGTAAGAAATTCATTTTATGCAGAACTTTATTTACTTTATTGTGATTGAATAACAGTATGAAGCAAGTACATGTAAAATGTTCGCATTTTCAGCAATAATGCTACATTTTCAATGGCTTTGAAATACGAACCAGGTATTTAAAGAAGATAATATAAATATGATGGACTTACAACTTACAATTGCACACTGAGGATGATCTCAGATTTTACAAATTAAAACTTTTAATGGTGAAACTAATTCAAACAGTTAATTGTTTCTTGAATAAAAATGAATTTTTTTTGCAATTCCCAAAAACCTTTTAAAACTGAAAATTTAGATTTGTATACGGCCCTAAATGTATTGTGGCATGCAAGAAAATCGAAAACAATTTAGAGTCTTTTTAAACCACTACACAATTTTGATGTATTGTGGTTCCAGTTGTACAAATATAGTCCAAATTTTAAATTCCAAAGAGAAGTTTTTTTAAAAAAAAATTAAAGTAAAATTGTAAAGTAAACTTTAAAAAATGGAATTTAATTTTAATCGGCTCAGTAGTTTCGGAGTTATAATAACAAATTGAAGCCAAAAATATATATTTGTACATAAAAATAGCATTTTTTTTTTGTTTTTAAAAAAAATCATGAAAAATCGAAAACGACAGAAATTTTTCATACTTCTTACTTTATCGCAAAGCCACATGTAATAGGAACAAAATGATATATCGAGCATAAAATTCGATGGATTATTTTCGAATTTATTCACAATTAAGTGAATTCGCTCATTTGCACAAAATTTGAAAATTGCAATGCCTTGGTGCGCTTTTTTAAAAATATAGTTAGATTTGTTAGTTAGAGAACTAAATTGCGAATAATATACAAAAGATTTCAGTACAATACCAATTATGGATTCAAAAATAAATGATTTTCAATTTAAAAACAAGTAAGAAAGTATGGGGGCTATGACCAATTATGGACCGATCACCATGAAATTAGATCGTATGATTTGTGTCTATATGAAAGTTGACTATGTTGAATTTTGTGAGTATACCAACATTTTTAAGCGATTTATGCACGTTAAAGTGATTTTCGGAAGCGGATCTATATGGGAGCTAGACTAATTATGGACCGATCGTAACAAAATTTGGTGACATGAATTTTGTATATATAAAACTTATTTGGAGTGAAATTTGTGTAGATACATAGATAAATTAAACATTTATGACCGATAAAGTCCAATTTCGAGGGGACTTTGTATGGGGGCTAGGTGAAATAATGGACCGATTTCAGCCAGTTTCAATAGGCTTGGTCCTTGGGCCGAAAAAGTAATATGTACCAAATTTGATCGAAATATCTTAAAAATTGCGACCTGTACTCTGCGCACAAGGTTTACATGGACAGCCAGCCAGCCAGCCAGCCAGCCAGCCAGCCAACCAGACGGACGGACGGACGGACATCGTTTAATCGACTCAGAAAGTGATTCTAAGTCGATCGGTATACTTTAAGGTGGGTGTTACACTAATATTTTTGGGCGTTACAAACATCTGCACAAACGCATAATACCCTCCCCACTATGGTGGTGTAGGGTATAACAAGTAAGAAAGTATAGTCGGTCAATCACGACCTACACTACGTAAAAGAGCAAAAACATTTTTCTTTTAAAATTTCAATAATTTATATTTTTGAGTGATTTTCGGAAGTGAGCCTTATATGGGGGCTATGACCAATTATGGACCGATCACCATAAAATTAGGTCGTGTGATTTGTGTCTACATGAAAGTTTAATTTTTGTTGAATTTTGTGCGTATACCAACATTTTTAAGCGATTTATGCACGTTAAAGTGATTTTCGGACGCGGGTCTATATAGGAGCTATGACTAATTATTTACCGATCGTAACAAAATTTGGTGACATGAATTTTGTATATATATATTACTTATTTGGAGCGGAATTTGTGGAGATACATATATAAATTAAACATTTATGACAGATAAAGTCCAATTTTGGAAGGACATTTGTATGGGGGCTGGGTGAACTAATGGACCGGTTTCAGCCAGTTTCAATAGGCTTGGTCGTTGGGCCGAAAAAATAATATGTACCAAATTTGATAGAAATATCTTCAAAATTGCGACCTGTACTCTGCGCACAAGGTTTAAATGGACAGCCAGCCAGCCAGCCGACCAGACGGACGGACGGACATCGTTTAATCGACTCAGAAATCGATTCTAAGTCGATCGGTATACATTAAGGTGGGTGTTAGACTAATATTTTTGGGCGTTACAAACATCTGCACAAACGCATTATACCCTCCCCACTATGGTGGTGTAGGGTATAAAAAAAATGGTAGATTTTTGGTGTTTTTTGGGCGAAAAGGTGACTTAACTCTTATTTTATTAAAATAAAACTTTCTTTAAGTACATAAGACAATTGTGTTTTTCTTTAAAGTATCTTTACGGAGAACATTTTAGTATAAAAAACATGTCTTATTTTATTTGACATATTTTTTATCAAAATTTAAATTTTAGGCCACATGTTCTAAAATCCCAAAACTGGGATCAGAAACCAGAAAGCAGATTTGGAAACCATGATGTGTTCCCTATTTATCTCTAAAGTATTTTTCTAGCCACGAAGAAAATCTGGACACTATGGGCAAAATTGTAAAAAATACAATTTTTGGGATTTTCGCTCCAATTTTTAGGAATTGCGGTATTTCGAATGACAAATTTAAAAAAACGTTGAAAATTTCATTGATTTTTGTTAATAAATAATGATTTTATTACATACAGTGCACTCGCGATAATATGAACACCCCAAAATATGAACACTTTTTACTTCCATAGGCTACTCTAAAATATGAACTTAGTGAACTAAGCTGTTCATATTTTAGAGCTTTTTAAAGTATGAACAGCTTATTTTTATTTATCTACGCAAAGTTGAAATCTAAATCAATAGGGTAGTGTATAAATTCTAATTCAACTGCTTAATAATTTTTGGACTTCCCTTGCTGTAGATGGGAATTAGATGCCATTCGCAAATATGAACAATCTTGCAAAAGTGAGCTGGCCTTAATTTAATTAGTTCATATTATCGCGAGTGCACTGTATTACATATTTATTGAGTTTCTAAAACTAAAATTTTTATCAAAATTTTAATATTATTGCAAATATTAGGAACAATTTGATTCACATTTATTACGATCTAATTTGTTTTGTTTCGATAAGTTAATTTTAACCTATATCAATTAGATTAAAAAATATGCCACTTTAAAACTCCGTACTTAAAAATATTGCACCCCATAGCGCTTCCTGGAGTATTTGTAGGGTCGTTTTTAATAATAGAGACACGAATAATCATTGTCTACGACCACGTAAAATTTTATCCCGATCGGACTAGCTGATTAGAAATGCTAGACTTACTTCCAAAAAAATTTGATTCTGCCCCACCTGCATCTAAAATATTGAAGGAAAGATATTTTGATAGAGCTTTATCGTATTTATTGTACAGAGCTTAAAAATATTTGTTCATGATATTAATTTATCTCTTAAATAAATTTAAAATATAAAATTAAATAATACGAATGAGTATTATATTGTATATAAAATAAATAGTCCTCATACGCCCCATACGTTGATCGGCAAGAGAGAACGTGAGTGTATTTGTGTTTGAGAGAAATTTGTAGCTATATTACCCAGCTGTTCTAGGTGACTAATACTTGGCTTAGTGAAATAATTAATCTGTAAACTATAATATAAAATAATTATAAAAAAAATCACTTTTAAGATAATATTAGTGCTTAGTGTTAACTAGTACTTAAATAGAAATATAATTAGACTTTTGAAAGGACAACAGATTGTTCTAACAAGGTACAGTTAAATAATTTTTTAGTGAGTACTCTACCATATGGGCAATTCCATATCATCGTACGTGACATTTGTACGCCTATAGAGTGGAATAGATTTTGCAAAAATAAGAGTATCTGAAAAATAATTTGGTCTTTATGTTCCATTCAGGGGGTACTATATTTTAAAATAACGAACAGTTCTTACGAAACATTGTTGTCCAAAATTTCGAGCGAAATAAGGGTTATCGTACGTGACATAAAACGGAAGTCATTTTGAGGTACATGCAGAAATATGCGAAAATTTTCGAATCGTGAGAGGCGTTATGTTTTCTTTTAATTTCTTACACTAAACGAAATAATATTTATCCTTTACAATCCGTCATATTTAAATAAAAACAATCATTAAATGATTTTATAATAAATAAAATTTAATATCGTACGTGACAAATTTTTCTCTTTTAATAAAACAATATACATATATTCTGTAAATAAATGTATACAAAAACTAAAAAAAATAATAGAAAATATACATTCGGTTTCAATAAACAATTTTATAATAGCAAATACACAATCAGAGTCAAATTCATGTCATACTATATGCTAACTGGGAACTTAGTTTTAACCGTAATTTTAACCTAAAACATGTCAATTAGATTAAAAAATTAAATATAGTCAATTTAAACAATTATTTTTGCCAATAAAATCTTGTAATAAGCTCTAAATACTTACACATAGTAATATTTTAGTGTTTTCTCCTATTCAAATCAGCTTGAAAAAAAGTTTCAAGGGTTTTTGGGTTTACAGTCGTGGTATTCAATCTCGTGGAATTGCCATATATTACTTCTGATTAATAAAACAAATTAGGTAGGTACCAACTTTTAAAATCGATGTCTACCTAGTGGATAGTAATTCAGAAACAATTCTTCAACAAATCGGTCAAGAACTCTCGTAGGGGGAGGGATAAAGGGGGTCAAAACTTAACATTTTGGCCAAACATGTGATTTTTCTCATACATTTAACTTATTACCTATTGTTCTCAGCAAAATGTGTCCCAAATAGTTTAGATAACTCTTTCTTCAATCTTTCGAAAAAAAATATTTAAAAAAAAATAAATAAAAATTTTTTAATATTTTTTTTCCGAAATCAACAACTTTTTTGACTTTTTTTTCAAAATGTGCCCTTTTTTAAAATAAAGCTTAGATATTTTCTTGAGGACCTATTTGATCGCTTAGAGGGATGCGAGTTCGATATCTATCAAAAAAAAATGTTTGGTAACTCAAAACATGCAACTTTTGACTTTTTTTGCAAAATCATAACCTGTGTTGACTTTTTTTTCGAAATGGGCCCTCTTTTTGATGTTTTTTTTTTTGCTCAACAGAAAGCTCAGATATTTTCCTTGAAGACCTATTTATTTAGTCTCTTAGTGGGATGCGAGTGGGATATCTATCAAAAGAAATGTTTTGTAATTCAAAATATGCAATTTTTTCTTTTTTTTTTGCAAAATCTAACTTTTTTCCATTTTCTTTTTAAATTTTTTTTTTCTCTAAAGAAAGCTTAGTTCTATTCCTTTAAGACCTATTAGGTTGCTTAGTAAGATGCGAATGGGATATATAGCAAAATAAATGTTTTGTAACTCAAGATATACAATTTTTGATTTTTTTGGCAAAATAGAACTTTTATCCAAAATAGTTCGTTTAAATTTTTGTTTTGCTCAAATGAAAGCTTAGGTCCATTCCTTTAAGAGCTCTTTGGTCTCTTAGTGGGAAAGTTATATATAACTTTTGGTTCTATGACCAATATTTAGTGTAGGGTATTCCCTTTATGATAAGAATATGAGAATAGATTCCCCGCAGAATACCTTATGTTTATTTAATTTTTACTTTTTATTTCTGAAATATGCATTGCAATTTCTAGGAAGGAAAGTGAAAACCTTTGAGCAAGCCTCCCATTTTTTGTCTGCTGGGATGTGTCAGTGAGTGTGTATGTGAATATGTTCATGTGAATTAATGTTCAAGTCATGCATTATGCGGACAATGACATTTTATAAAGTTATTCGACAGACAAGACTTTTTAGCATTGAATGTGAATGGATATCTGTGTAGAAGGGTTGTTATAGTTGAAGTGAAAATTACCAACTTCCACATTATTTGTGCTATGAAAACTGATGACGACAACACGATGATAACTGCAACTCATGAGTTGCATACATAATGTCATTTATACATCTGCTTGCATGTGGGTCCATGTGGTTCTTTATTTGTATATTTGTGTATGCATGTATGTATGTATGTTTCTATGTGTCAAACACCATTTGAAAATACACGTTCATACTCAACAATATTCAAGTGAAGTGTTAACTGGAGTGTCCTTAACGGTTCTTGTTCATAGAAGATTTTCAATTTATATTCAATCAATATATCAGTGCTACTTAGGAAAATGGAATCGATTTACATGCATACACCACTTTTGTCTAAAATACTTTCTATGTATGTTTGAGTAATAATGAAATGCACAAGGTTTTACTTATAATTTTCATAGGATTGCATGATAAAATATAACTTTTGATGTAAATCGCCATATAGTTTTTTAGTACCGTAAGATATTCATATATATTTAGAGAACCATTTATGCAGTGTTAAGAAAATTAATATTTTACTAGATTCAGGCATATTATACCCTATTTCATAATTTCCTTCGATTTTAAAAAATTTATTGTACGAAATAATAAGATTAAATGCGGACTATATGTGGACTATAAGCATAGGCTGCAATCCCCACTTTTATAGTTTGTGTAATAAATAAAAAAAAAAACTTGTATGTATCTCCAAAGATTCTCACATTTTATATATCGAGGGACTACACGCAGAGAAAAAATATAATTGGCCATGGTTACTGTAACCATTTATATAGTGTTACAAGTTTTTTAACTATATTATAGTCACAGTAACCATTTACATGATTGTGGTAACCATAATATGGTTAACTTACGATTCACATGATTGTCTCAACCATATATATGGTTACAGTAAACATATATATGTTTGTGGCAACCATATTTATGATGAATAATTTTATCATAATATGTTGTTCTCAGATTATGATAAGCCTTAAGCCGAGAGCACCATAATATGATAAGTCCTTCATCATATAAATGGTTGTCACAAACATATATATGTTTACTGTAACCATATACAGTACGGGCTCGATTTGCGCAACCGAAAGGAAATCGAGGTTGTTGCGTTATTCGAAATGTTGCAATAAGCGACCACTATATACGCTATTATTTTTTATTCTTTTTTTAACAAAAACATGCAATTTAATTAACAAAAAGTAATTAATTCATTTATTAAACAAAACAAATTAAAAATAAATGGTGTAAATAAATATAATATGTACTCGAATAAATAAAAAAATATTTTAATAAATAATAACTGTGAATAAACAGCCAAAATTCTTTATGAGAGCAGTGTCGTCGTGAAAGTATTTTTTAGGTGCCTATGGTTTGGCAAATAGTTTTGAATTACGCTTCTGATTAAAAAAACAACCAGAATAAATAGAGAAGAGAATAAAATAACTTCTGAATAATATTACATATGAAAAAAAAATAAAGTTGCATTTATCGCGTCTATTTTTGAAAAAAGTTGCAGTTATAAAGACTCTAATGTTAAAAAATAGGCTGTTGCGCTAATCGGTCAGTTGCAATAATAGGTAGTTGCACAAATCGAGCCCGTACTGGTTGAGACAATCATGTGAATCGTAAGTTAACCATATTATGGTTACCACAATCATGTAAATGGTTACTGTGACTATAATATAGTTAAAAAACTTGTAACAATATTGAAATGGTTACAGTAACCATGCCCAACTATATTTTTTCTCTGCGTGTATATTCAAAACCCTCTATCTTTGATTTTCACGAAAATTACTTTTTGATGGTAAAATGTTTAGTTTTAGGCTTCATCTGTGGTGTCAATTTCATAACATATATTTTTTTTTGCTGTTTTATTTGAATTATTGTTATTGCTCTATCTTACAGAATTAATTTTTCTCAATGCAAAACCCTCTATCTTTTCAAATAATTAATTTTTAAATTTTATTTTTGGAATAATTTCTTTTTGCAATACAAGTTTTCTTCTTATATTTTGTATGCTGAACATGAATTTGACATTTTTATCATTTATCAAAATAGCGAAGCCGATTCTGAATTGAATTACCATGAACATATTGTTAGGAATTTGCTGCCAGCAACATTCATAGTGTTTATAAACATTTCCATCAGTAGAAGCTTCTACTTATCAACAATGTTGATAGCATGCGGTTGTTAGCATTGTTGTAAAAGCAGCACTGAATGTTTAACATATAGTATTTGTCCGTTAAGATTATTGTAGAAGATTCATGAAATATGGCGTGTGGCAGAGGTTGCAGTCGTGAATGAGTCTAATTTCAAACATCGCTAAGTAAAGACAACAACTGCATTATAAAGTGTGTGTGTATATGTCTGAGAATTTATAAATGTGTATAAAAACACTAGATGACGATTTAAAATGTTGTTGTTTAAATAAATTTAAATAAATAAAGAGCTGTTACAATTTTAAACTACTAAACTGCTTTTTATTTGCAATCAAAAGTATCCGGTTTATTTAAAGGAAATAGTCCTCAACGTTTTAAAAAGATTAAAACGTAACATTATTTCGTCCCCTTAATAAAACAATAGTGTATAATTTTTTTCCCATTTCGAGATAATGGAGTTTAAAGTTTTTGTGTTATTAGCATGGAAACCAAAATATGCAAATGCATGTTTTTTCTGGTGAGTCTAATGGGCACATGGATAAGATATCTACACGTTTCAGAACTATTTAAGAATTTTGTTATCGATTTGTTAGTGCATATTTTTGCATATTTTAAACTTAAATGCATATTTTTGCATATATTTTTTTTAGAAGCATATTTATGTCATATTTTTGCGTTTTAGAGCATATTTTACTGTTTAATAGCATATTTTGACTTTATCAAAAACTAATTTTGTCTTACTTATCTAAATATCAAATTTTAGTCCTAATTCAAACTTAATCGCTCTAAGAGTTAAAAACATATTATCTTACATCAATTGATGTCGAAAGAACATTTTCTATGTATAAAAATGTTTTCAGATCCAATAGACAACGATTTTTATTTGAAAATTTAAGTCAACATTTTGTAATTTATTGCAATAATAACCTTAATTGTAGAAGTGACTTTATATTTATATAAAATATCATCAAAAAATACCTCTCGAGGACTTTTCATAACTTAAGTTCCTATTTATTTTTTGTTATACTTGTTTTACTTCTTGTTATTTTTGTTTATTTTATCTTACTTTACCTTTTTAGAAATGAATTGTATTGATTTTTTTTAAATAAAAGTATATTTTTTGGTTAAAAATTATGTAAAAGTTTGTTTTTTTTAAGAGCATATTTTTTTAAATTTTAAGAGCATATTTTAAAGTTTTTATTGCATATCTAAAGCGCTTAAAACGTTATTTTTAGAGCATATTTTCAGTTTCCCTGGTTATTAGACATCTGGGAAAACAGTAATATTTCAGAAAATAGTAGATGTTTTTAAGTTGTGGTCATTTAAATATGTGGTGGAATAATTAGGCTACTAGTAGATGATATTTCAATAATTTACAAATTCTTTAGTTGCAAATAATTGGGATTCAAAGCACCATGTTGTCACTTAGGCTATTTCATTTGTTTTATAAAATATATACACTATTTTATTTTGAATGGTATAGACTATTTTATTTGAATCTTATATTATAATTTTAAAAAATTGTGTATATCAATATAGTATGTCATTTTTCGATTTTATTTTGTGATGAAATAATGAAAACAGCGAATAATAAAATATTGTATGCTTTTTATACACTACTTTTCATTGAAATTATATTCAGAGTAACAACTAATTAAAACACCATACCTGCATTTACACAATTATTAATGAAAAATTTCAAACACTCAATTATACGCTAATATTTCAAATGATCTTTTGACACACTTTGTGGAAATAGAATTTCACCAAATTTTGACCACATTTAGAATCAGGTATGTAGATTTTTATTATGCAACTAGCTGAACCCGGTCCGCGTTGCTGGCCTTTATAAAACATATGTTTTATATTGCATCTCGATCTCGATTTTAATATACAGTGTCGGAACAAGACGGTAATCCAACCTTCAATGTTAATACATCTGAATTACATGAATTAAAAATTAAGTAGGACAATTGACGACTTGTTCTTCGTTCATTACTGTGTCAATCGATTTATATTTTATTGTTTCGCCAGACACTTTCAATTGTATTTGGTCATCGAGCTTGTTAACATCATAATTTTTTGATTAAAGTAGATTTCATATGGAAATTTCTTATTCATGCACCTAATATTACCCAAAAGGCTTTTCTGAAGATTCCGTGAAAATTTTATCAAAATCGGTCCAGCCATTTTTGAGTCCATACGGAACATACATCCATTTTTATGAAATATATGGCGTTAGCGGTATAATGTTAAAATTTGATTTTGCCACACCCCTACGCCTACAGTCCGAAAATCAAAAATCTGACTTTAGAGTGTTACCCGCTAGGCTATTCTGAAGATTCCCTGAAAATTTGATTAAAATCGGTTCAGCCGTTTTTGAGTTCATTTGGACATACATACATCCATTTTTATATATATAGATGAAAAATGTTTGTATGAGAAAATTCGAAAATCTTCTTTACGAAATCACCGAATGGACCTAATGTAGTATTTTAGGTGTCCAAAACCATATTCAGAAAATTTCCTTTCCAATGATACCAGTTTGGAGCTAATCGGTTGGATGGTCTCGGAGTCTATAACGGACATAGGTAGAAACATTTTTTGTATTTTATATATATAGATAAAAAAATAATGGTGTACATGCGTATACACTATTGTTTTATTGAGGGGACGATTTTACCCTTTTGTTTTAGGAAAATATAATGTTTAATGCATGAAAATAAATGGTTAAAGTTTGAATTTTCTTAAAAAAGCGTCTACTTTTAAAGTGTCATCATCATGGTTGTGGCTACCAATACTGCAACCATTATTTATCTAAAGCTCTATCCAATTTTGCTGCTGAAAATAATAAGTTGATGAACAGAAATTCTTAGAGAAGATAGAGATTTAATTGAAAAATCATTCGATTAAAATTAACAATGGGATCGCAAAAAAAAATTCTGCATCAATCTGAATATTTAAATTATGATTTCTTTAATAATTACAATGATGCCAAACTTCTGCATTTTTCTTCCATTAGACCAGGACAAATAAGTACTGTGTCTAATGAAATATTCATTTAATTATTGTCAAAAATAGCATTTTCCCGAAATCCCTAATGGTAAAGTCGTAGGTACGGCCAAAATTAATGGTATTACCCAATTTTCGATTTATGAAAATAACTCAAATATTTCAAATAATAATAGATTGCTTTATTTTGTTTAATTTTTAAAACTCCGCTAACAACGATGTATAAATTAAAATACATTAATATTTTTGCGATTTATCAAATTTTGCAACAATTTAATCGGCAATGTGTGCGTAGCAAGCTATCAAATAAGTTTTAAAATTCTCCTCGTACATTCAAAAACTGAAATCATTATATTTTCTGTGATTTTTTTTTAATAATAACTGTATCATTATTTATTGTAACGAGTAAGAGTATTGTTCACTGTTGTCAGTTTCAGTTTCATCCTTGCACTCTTTCTTCAACTCTCAGCTATTGAACAGATTGAATAATTTGCAATTTATGGGAAAATATTTTTACCGGGATTTAATTTCGATGTCATAAATCTGCTTAATATTCAATACGCACGCACACACACACACACTTTTACAAAATAAAATATAAACAAAAAATCGTCCGTTATCGCTGCTCTTCGCTAGTCCTTTCATTTGCCAACAAAACAAACAACCAGCAACTATTGTTGGCAAGTATCATTGTCAACTGAGAGCTTTTAGTACTGTTTTTAGTGCTTTTTAAAAATTTTGAGGTAGTGATTCGGTGACGCTACACAGAGAAAACAGATTCGTTATGGCAACCGAATTTGTCGCCAATCGAATTTAGTCGGTTACATCTACTATCAAATAAATCAGTTGGAATTACCGAATTTTTGAGGTCCTAATGACACTTTATTGGTGTACAGAGAAAATAAATTTGTTATGGCAGCCGAATTTTTTTTACATGCAATCGGTTACCATACCAATCCATAAATCGATTGCAAGTAACGAATATACTATGTTTACCATAAAAATGAATACAAAATGATTTTTGTTTATTTTATTATCCAAAAACAATTAACATAAAATACAAAAATTGATTTTTAAAATTGGCGGTGGTTCCAGAAATGGTAGAACATTTATTTTTACCGTTTTTTGTTACATCTGCATTACAGTTGAAATCTTCTATTTCCAACAGTTAATATTTCCTTTAAAACGGTTTCAGCAGATATAACAGCAGCACCAAATACGTAACAGTTCAATACGGCATCAAATGGAAAAGCAAGGAGATTAAAAATATTACACCTCGTCCTTATTCTCATTTAATCAGAGTACATCTAAAAGTAGCAAGTAAATCTCTTAAAATTAATGTTTCTAATAAAATTTCATATGAACTTACCATTCTACAGATTTATAACCGCAACTGCAGTCTATTCAATATTTTTGGCTATGTTTTTGATTTTAATATTTTTTGCATATTTTATTTTCTGGTTTGTTTTAATAAAATATTTTTCATTGTCAAATAAATCAACAAATAGTTCGATTGGATTATGTACTTATTTTTTCGGTTGTGAACATCGAATTTTGTAAATTAGTTTGAATAAGTATTGGTTATTTTAACTAGAAGCATACTTTTAGGAGAACATATTTTAATACAACCGAGAATTCGATTGTAACCACCATATTTACTATTAAAACCTGAATACACATCGGTTGAAGTTACCGAATCACTTCAATTTATTTTAGTCTCACACAAATTGATTACATAAACCAATTTAACAATTGTTGGAATCGTAATACAATTATAAATATATATTTTTAGCTGTAAATATGGAAAATCTGTTGAACTAATACATTTTCCATAGTTATAATAAACTTTTAGTTAATTTAATTAAATATTAATAATTCTAACCGATTTCCAACCAAACTGTTTTCTGTGTGTAGATTAAAAATTTGTAAAACATTCATGAATTATTTTTATTAAGTAATATGTTTCATTCAATTACAAAAAGTAAAAGTAACAACAACCAAAAACACATTTCTCTAGCAATAGATCAAGACAAATATTTGAAAGAGTTTTTAAAGTTTAATACAAAATATTATTCGCTGCATGTTTAGTTTAGATGTGATAAAAACTAAAAAAATTAAACTGAAAAATTTTATTTTTAAATTTCAATTATTACAGAATTCTAAAAACATATCGAAAAATAGTTTAATTCAGCTCAAGTTCATTTATTATAATTATAATTAGTCTGTAATAATTCAAAAAATACCACTGTAAATTAATTTTAGACAATTGGCAAATTGGAATGCTTTCTCTAACCTGCACAGGACGTCATCAACAATATTAATTATCAAGGTCTATTGTAAATATTATATATTTGACTTACTTCACGCTAGGTTACATGAGATCTCAATATACTTAAGCAAAAAGAAAATAAACTGTATGAGAATTAAATCAATATCTTGGGTATATGAAAAGTTAAATATGATTCCCAAATTTTATTCTCGATCCGATTTGAAAGATTTATATATATGTAGGATCTACAAGAAGAGACATAGGTATTGACATCACGCAGTTTTTATACCCTACACCAGTCCCAAAAATATTAGCCTACCTGTCGTTCGACTTAGAATCACTTTCTGAGTCGATTAAAAGATGTCCGTCCATCCATCCGTCCGTCTATATGGATATCCATGTATACCTTGTGCGCAAAGTACAGGTCGCAATTTTGAATAAAATATTTTTTTCGGCCCGAGAACCAAGCCTATTGAAACTGACTGAAATTGGACCATTATTTCACCTTATTTTTTACCCACCTAAAAATTGTACATTGACATACAAGTTTCCGTTCAATAATGTAATACATATTTATTTTTGGTGCTTTTTTTTACAAAAAATACTCGTTGTTTCCTTGAGTTCAGTGCTTTTTGAAATGATAAAGTTGACAATGCTGTTGCCTAGTGTAGCTCTGTGCCCTGCCAGCAATTGGAAGTTACATTTTCGATAATGTATACTAAAATGTGACTACTTCGTGTCGCAAAAATGTTATTCAGCATATGAGAAATCAACAATTTAGTGGCGCAAAATAAAAAAATAAAACTTTCGCATATTTGATTTATTGTTTTGTAGTTTCAGTCTATAGTTGTTGCTGTACTTAAAAATATTTAATATTTATTAATAACTTCAGTGGTTTGGTGTTGACAACTATTTAAATGTAAAAAAAAGCCATCTATTTTTCAATTTTGAATTTTAAACAAAGGAAGTAAAAACCTGTAACACAACAGCGAAAAATAAGTAAGACAAAATTTATTTTTGATAAACTCAAAATATGCTATTAAACAGTAAAATATGCTCTAAAAACGCAAAATATGACATAAATATGCTCTTAAAACAAATATATGCAAAAATATGTATTTAAGGGTAAAATGTGCAAAAATATGCACTAACAAATCGATGCCAAAATTCTTAAATAGTTCTGAAACGTGTAAATATCTTATCCATGTGCACATTAGACTCACCAGAAAAAACATGCATTTGGATATTTTGGTTTCCCTGGTAATTACATTATATAAAAATGAAATTTATGTAATTATAACTACTTACAAGTTGCTAAAAACAAATGCCCATATTTAGATTAAAAATATAACATTTGCAAAGCGTTTTATGTCAATATTAATATATTTGTTTTAACGCTGTGTTATATTCACATTGTCCTGAACTTCATCTGCAAGCTATAAAAAAGTGGAAACGTTATCGAAATATGTTAAGCAACTTTTGTTGGATCCATTACTTCCTAGTGATTCATCAGACTCTGAAGACGACTAATTTAAATAAATTTTAAAAATCTCATTATAAAAATGCACAAAATTGTAACAAGTGTTAGGTAGCTTAATTACTCTTTATTTCACTGTTTAATTATAACTAAATTATTTATAATCTATATATATAAAAATGAAATGGTCCATGAATGTAATTTCATCACGTGAGAACGGCTGAGCGATTTGGCTGATTTTTTTTATTAGATTCGAAATTTTCAGGAGATGGTTTGTAAAGAAAAAATTACGGCTAAAACCGGCTTTTTTGAGTCCAGTCAACTGTAATAAAAAAGCCCCTAAAGTATGCAGTACAAATTTAGATGTTTTATTTGCAAATAAATAAGAACAGGCAGGGTTGGAGAAACTTTACGAACTAACATTAGTAAATCCTACCGGGCGAACTACTAGTAATTAAATAAAAGCATTTCATAATTAATAATTGTTAATCGTTTTTAAAAAGCTTATTAATAAAACTAAAAAAAGTTTAATTTTATATGAATATTTCGACCTATGCCGGCAATAGGGTAAATTTCCAAAATCTATAGATTTAAATAGTTACTTGCTATATATAAAATTACTTATAAAATTTAAATTTTTTGAAAGATATATTAAAATAATTTCTTACAATTGAAAATAGTATAGAATTTCTTCCGAGGTAGTGTAGTTTAGCAGCATCTCCCGCTCATTCTACTGAAGTAGCAGTACCCATTTTGCATAACTTTATTAGCTTACCTCCTTGCCTGCAATATTTCCATATAAATGAAATTAATTTGGTCAAGCGTTTAGAAGATTTTAATTCCACTAAATTAGGGTTTTCTCCCACTGTTTGGTATCGACTTTTTAGCACCAAAACTTATCATTGTTCGACCGTTTATATTTTAAAAGAAATAATAAGAACATGACAATACTCAATAAATTTATGAATTTTAAAGTCTTCGATTATCTTACATAAAAAATGTATGTGATGAACCAAATATAATTTATAAAGTTGTATTACTTTATTAGTATTAAATTATATTCATTGGATTTACAATAGATGGCTTATCTTTTGAACGCGGTTTTTGTTTTTAATAACTTGTATGTCATTTTGAAGGCTACATATCTGTCATTTATTTTCACTTAGTTACTGAACATTATAGTGTAAGCAACAAAGTTTATTTTTTGCTTAGAAAACGTCGAATGTTTTGCCAACAAAGCGTCATATGCTGGAAGTTTTTCTTTACTTCTTTAATTTGAAAAAAAAGTTCCGTTAAAACACAACGATTGCTCACCGAAGCTTATGGTGAATGTGTTTCATTTGCTTCAACGTGCGATAAATGGTTTGTGCTATTCAGAATTGGTGATTTTGACACAGAAGATCAATATCAAAACCCAGGATCGCCAAATATCCATGGAGCTAAAGTAATAGCCTGTATTTTGTGAGAGCCAAAGTTGCTGTCCAGGCATCTTTGAACGCTCGGCCACATTAAGCAATACCAGCTAAAATCTATTTTAAATGAAGTGGTTGGGAAGTTTTGTCTCATCTCCTTTATAGTCCAGACCTTGCTAAGTCCGACTACTATTTGTTTCGATCGATGCAGAACGCTCTCTCTGGGATACGCTTCACTTTGGAACAGAGTATTCGAGATTGGCTTGCTTCGCTCCTGGCATCAACAGATGAGCAGTACTTTTAGCCCGAAATCTATATTTGGCCAGAAAAGATGGGAAAAGGTCATAGCTAACAATGGCCAATACTTTGAGTAAATTTACTTAGTACCATGGTTTCAAAATAAAAATGTTTTTGAAAAGTATGCCTGTTAAATGATACGTTTGGGAGACTTTTTCGATAGAAATTGTTGGCAGGGTGTATTTAAATGTGTGTGTGTGTGTCTCTTCTGTGTGTGCTTTAAGTTTGTATGTGTTGCCAATCAATTTTTATCCTTTGAATTTTAACAAACAATTGAAAAAAATTTATAAAGAGCGAAGAGAAAACATATTTCATTGTTGACATTTACATTATGTTATTGTTGTTGTTTTCGTCAATAACGTTGTTGTTATTGTTATTGTCGTTATTGCATGTTTATACAAAATATTAAAATTCTTTTCACTTGTTATTTTTTGTTTTTTTATTCTGTTTTTTCTTTTGTTTGGCATTACAGCCAAATATTTTATATTTTTTTTTCGTTTGAAAACTCTTTTAAATCAGTCAATATTAATGGTAACTAGCATCATAGGGATGCAACAAACAATACTGCTTGCATATTGTCAGCCTGTCATACAAACATGCACAACATTAATGGAAAATATTAAGGAATTTTGACAGGTGTTTGAGAAAAATACAAGGAATTTACATGCATAATATTTCTGTCATGTGGCGTTTTATGCACAGCATTCATATTGATTTCACAAACATGCTGGTCGTTTTTTTAGAAAATATTTTTTTTTTTAGAGAAAAATAAAAAATTAGTTTACAAACACAATATTGTTAATAGGTGCAATGATTCGTATAACACATTTCATTCAGAATAAACACACTTTCAGAAAATGTGTATTAATTTTATATATCTAGTAATTATTTTCAATAACCTGTATCCTAAATTTTTACAATTTTATTGGAATTTTTGCAATTTCTATATCTTAAAAAAGTTAAATTTGTGAATATATTTCAATTATTTTATATAATTTCCACTTGCAAAATATGTTTTCTTACTAACTTTGAGAAGCCGAATATTTTAAATTGACTAAAGCGTTTTCGAGATATCGACCATTCAATGATTATATATGGGTGATTTCATGTCAACTGAACCAACTTTTAAAATCGATGTCTTCCGATCGGGATGAAATTTGCACCAAGGTTAGACCTATTGGATAGTAATTCAGACACAATAATTCTTTCTTAAAAGAAAGCTTAGATATTTTCCTGGAAGACCTATTTGGTCGCTTAGTGAGATGAGAGTTCAATATCTATCAAAATAAATGTTTTGTAACTCAAAACATAAAATTTTTTACTTTTTTTGCAAAATCAAAAACTTTGTTGACTTTTATTTCAAAACTAGCTGAACCCGGTTGGCGTTGCTGGCCTTTAGAAAACATCTGTTTTATATTGCATCTCGATTTTAATATACAGTGTCGGAAAAAGTGGTGGCATTTCGGCTGGTTCAAATGAATTAATAAATTCAGTAGGATAATTGACGACTTGTTCTTTGTTCACAACTGTGTCAATCGATTTTATTGTTTCGTCAGGCATTTTCAATTGTTCGTCATCGAGCTTGTTAACATCATAATTTGTTGATGCCAAAATTGCACGTTCCCACAGCCAAACCGGGAGCGATTGGCTTCTAGTTAGTCTTTCGATATGCTGTTGAGGTGTCTCTGAAGCTATCGATGAAGATGCACTGTGACGCATTTGTGAAGCAGTGATTCTGGAAACAAATTTTATTTGAATAAAGCCGTTATTTTTTGTTAAAATTAGATTTCATATGGAAATTTCTTATTCATGCGCCTAATATGAAAGAGTAAACAAAATGGTTTATCACGGACTATGGTTCTTACGCGGGAAAAATGTTCCGGGAATTCCCGGGAATATTTTTTTGTTAATTTTCGGGAAATTTTTGTCGGGAATTTTCGGGAATTTCTTCATAAGTTTTCTTCTAAAAGTTACAATATTCAGATTCGTTTCGATGGCCAAATTTGTTGCTAATTGAATCATTCTATTATATCCATAGATTTTTTCGGTTCTAGCAACAGACACTCAGTAGGCAAAGAAGTATTACAGTTGAAATAACCAAATTTTTTTCACTCAACTCAAG
This sequence comes from Calliphora vicina, assembly GCF_958450345.1. Classification (NCBI taxonomy): domain Eukaryota; kingdom Metazoa; phylum Arthropoda; class Insecta; order Diptera; family Calliphoridae; genus Calliphora; species Calliphora vicina. The sequence goes on along the minus strand of NC_088783.1, from coordinate 82,324,416 downwards.
CCACAGAAGAAAAATTTGGTTATTAAGAATGAATCTAATTTAAAGTTTATGCTTTTAGAGGAATTATTAAGATGCCTAACATTACAACTTTTAGGATATTCAATGAATATTATTCCTATTTAGAGAAAATAACTAATTTGTTTATCTACAATCAGATATGAAAAATGTCTCTTACTACGCATGTTTTATATATTTAGCATAGTCTAAATTCTTAAGTTTTTTAATTAAACAAAGAATTTATTGATTTTATACTGATTAAAACTACGACTGTGATAATACCTTATAAAGGCTGGAACAACATTGTACAACCAAATAAGTCTTTTAAGACAATATATTCAAAAAAAATAATAAACTAGAATACTCTACTGCTACTACTTTGAGAAATTTAATGTTAATCGGATTAGGAATAGTAGATTTATTTCCAAAATATTTTGATTTTGCACCATTTATTCTTTAGCGTAGTAACACAGTAATATAATCAAAAACATGAAATTAGTTTAAAATCATTTCAAGTTTATTTCATTTGAATTACTTGTGGTCGATTTGAAACCAAATTACCAATTTACAGTTTACAATGGAATATTTTCAATACAATTTAGTAAAAAAAAAGATCAATTTGAAAATTGTTTAATTTTAAAACCACTTTTTATATTAAATAACAAAATTTGTTTAAACATTTTAATTGCAGCAATTCATGCATTTCACAAAGTAATAGAAAATTAGGGGGTCATCTAGGAAGTTTAATTTGTTTAATGAAAGGAAATTGAATTAACAAATTTAAGGGTTGTTTCGGGAAGTTGGAATGTTATGCATTTTAGGATTTCCATCCATTTAACTGGAATCTATATAAAACTTGTGATCAAATTACAGAAAATAATTTAGCTAATCTTATTATTTTGTTTAATAACGAAGTCTTCAAAAATTGATTATCATTGGTATATCATTACACTTAAGGCGGGTTTTACGACCTTAAAATTTTTATGGTGACATCTGAGAAAACCCATAACTATAAAATCTTTACAAACCGAAAATTATTTTGTTAAAATATTATCCTAAACCCCTCGTGAATTCATTCATGTACTACAGCCACATCATTAGTAAGTACCAGAACTTCGAATTAACTAATTCAATTTGAGCTTAATTCACTAAAATATTACTTCGGAATTAAAAAATGTAAATTTTTTTTTGGAAATAAATCTGGCATTTCTAAACGGCTGGTCGGGATAAAAATTTATTAAAAAAATTTTAGTATGAAAATCTGCAATATTTTTAAAGGACTGAGCTTTAAAGTGACATATTTTTGAATCTAATTGAGATATTGACTTAAATTTTTTTTGTAAGACCAAAATTAACCTATCAAATTGTTCCAAATATTTGCAATCCTATTCAAATTTTGATACAAATTTTAGTTTTTGAATCATAATATTAATAGGCAAGACGATTTCTTTAGACCCCTTTTACGTTCACATTATACATTCAATTTGGGCAAGAAATATACCATTTGAAAGGGATTTATTCACAGAAGTGCAGAATATATATTTTATTGAAATCGGTTCAGTTTTTTAGGAGTTATAAGCGTTTAAAGATGTTACTAACACATATGCAAAAACGTGTACATGTGAACCTTAAGCTAAAAAGTAAACAAAGCATTGCGAGTTTGTTCAATTTGTTGTTGTAAATAAATAGGAGAAACAATTAAACAGTATTGATTTCGCTCTGTTTTAAGTGACAAACAAAGAAGAAGAATTTAGTAATTTAAATTCGCTTTAATAAATATATTTTGAAGGTGTTTTTTTTATTTTCTAACTCCCATATGCATAAACAATTTTTAAATTCATCAAAGGTTTATAAAACAAAATTTGTTTTATAAACCTTTGTAATTGTAAATAAGTAAATAGTTATTTTATAATTGTGATGATTTTCAACGGTTTATCACTGCAAGAAGTTTAATGAAAAATGGGACGGGTCGGAAAAAATGGTGAGTCGCCTCCCATACAAAGTAAATAGTTATTTCCAAATATTTTGTGAAATATAATTGCAAAATTCTTCAAACTTAGTCTAAATGGCTCTTTTATAAATTTTCATAGTCTCGCTGAAATTGTTCGGGATTGGGTGGGCGTGGTACACCCTATACAAAGTATATATGTAATTAATTTCGAATATCTGTAGAACTATAATTGTAAAAGTGTTTAAACTTTTAGCGAATTAATTACTTATTACTGTGCGGAGTTTAGCTGAATATAGACGGAATTAGATTAGAGGGCATATGACCCAAAATGGGAGTGGTCGGAAAAGGATGTGAGTCACCTCCCACTTTGTATAATTTTTGCAAGGTTCTTCAAACTTTGTTCGCATAGCTCTCTTACCATTTTACACTGATTGGCTGAAAGTGGTCGGGATTGCATTAGTGATTATGGCGCAAAGTAAATAATTAATTTTGAATATCTGGAGAACTATAATTCTAAAAGAATCAATTTATTACCATTCTAAGGAGGTTAGCTAAAAACGAATTTATTCCTGATCCCTGTTCGAAGTTTAGCTAAGCATGATCGGCTTAGTAGGAATGACCCCTCCCTTATAAAGGAAAGTTAAAGTAAAGCTTGATATTTACATAAAAGGTTTAAAAATGGGTGGGATCAGAGCAGTAGAGTGGTATCTCCCATACAAAATTAGTTAGTTATTTTCGACTATCAAGTGAACTGTAATTGAGTGATTCTCAAATTTTGTATGTGTTATTTTCGTATTTCCATTCATATTTTTTTAATTTTACTAGGGTAGGGGTAGCGAAGTACACCGGGTTATGCTAGTCTCAATAAATATGTAATAAAATCTTTATTTATTAACAAAACTCAATGAAATTTTCAAAGATCTTTCAAATTGTCATTCTTAATCCCAGAAATGGTACTTTTTACAATTCTGCCCATGGGGTCCACATTTACTTCTGACCTCAGAAAACACTTTGGAGATAAATATGGAATACATCAAGGTTTCCAAAGCTGCTTTCCGTTTTTTGATCCCAGCTTTGGGATTTTAGAAAATGTTACCCAAAAGGTGTAAAATTTTTCGAAAATTTTTACATGTTTTTTATACCAAAATGTTCTTCGTAAAGATACCTTGCAGAAAAATATAAAATTGTTATATGTTCTTAAAGAAAGTTTATTTCTAATAAAAAAAAATTTAAGTCACCTTTTCGCCCAAAAAACATCAAAAATTAATTATTTTTTGAATACTTAAATCGAGTCCATTCGGTCCAAAAGTCCGATCTATATTTTTAAAAAAGCGAACCAAGGTATGACAAAATTTTAAAATTTAAATTTTTAAATGCCTGTAACTCGGAAATTATAGCATGTTTTTTCAAGACCTAGTCGAGCGCTTTCCAAAAATATAAAAATCTTTGAAAGCGGATGGAAAACAAAAAATTGCACGTGTTTAAAAATTTTTCATGTCGAAGGTACCCTAATTCAGCCCCCATAGTGCCGCCCCTGGACCATTTGTATGGACCTTTTTAACCCTTTCAGGGTCAAAAATAATTTAGGTCGAGCTAAAAGTATTAAAAAGAAATATTTATAATTTGAATACGCTGAATCCGGGAAAAATATTTTTTTTTGTATTTGGTTGCTCTGGTTGTCAGTGTCTGTCTTTTATTTGAAACAAAAAAATTAAAAATAACTGTATTTTATTATACAGTAAAAGCGCATAGAAACAGAGTATGTTATAATGTCGAATATATTCGACAAAACCACTGAAAGGGTTAATAAGTTAAACTCGAATACTCCTTGGTTACGTCCATGTCAAATTTTATCCCGATCGGATGAGCCGTTTAGAAATGCCAGATTTATTTCCAAAAAATTTTGATTCTGCCCCATTGTGCATTGGTATATAATATTACTTAGAGCCGGTTTTTACTATTGTGACATCTGAGAAAATTATTTTGTTAAAATTTTATCCTAAACCCCTCGTGTATTCATTTGTGTGCTACAGCCATATTCATTAGTAAGTACCAGAATTTCGAATTAACTAATTCAATTTGAGCTTAATTCACTAAAATCTCAATTCGGAATTAAAAAATGTCTGTCTCTCATTCCATAAATTCATTCCAAAATCAAATTCTTCAGCTTTAATTTAAATAGAATTCATTAATCGTTAAATTAAATCATAATGGAATTAATTCATGACGGAATGCATTCATCTTTTGAATGATTAATTTTTTGTTAATTCAAATGTAATACAAATTGAATGAAAATATATTTTCTTCATTAAGTTTTGTTTTGGGTTTTATCATATAGAAAATGAATTGAATAAAATTGGCTAAGCCTTTTTGTAATAGATTTGAATTGAAGAAAAATTTAATCATAAAATATATTTTATTAAGCTATTTTGTAATGCATTTGAAATAAGGAAAACTTGAATAATTCAATAAGGAGTTAAATCTATAAAAAATTAATTCTCAAAGAAATTAATTCAATACGCTTGAAGAATTAGGAACTAAGAGAACAAATTTATTCGTAGTGAATACTTTAATGGAATTATTAAAAGGATATATTTAATTTGATTTTCAAAACTTGATTTAAGAATTAATTCTTTTGAACCTTTGGTAAGTATGTATGTATATTTACTAACCATTTAAAATTATTTTAATTAGTACATTCAAATTGGTTGGGAATTTACATATACACATAGGTTTGTAGCCTATTTATCCGATTTCAATAACGAGTTTCTTGAAAATTATTTAAACACATTCATATTCTCACTCAAGTACTTCTCTCCACTCTCTATGAAGATTTACATTACAAAAATGTACATTGAAAGTATGAGGTCATGTTGCCTTTTTGTAGATTCTGAAGCTTAAAATAAAACTGTCTACAATTTGACCACAATTTGTGGTATTTTGAATTTTAAGTTGAGATACTCTCACATGCAATTGTGCATTTACTCTTGTCTTCTTCTAATGCAAATGCTTATTAAATTGACCATTGTGAAATCACTGACACATTCATACATATTTTTACATTAATCCGCACAAGTGCGAAAAATGCATACCCAGCTAACATTCTTGATGATGTCGTATGTGGAATGATATCTCAAACTTTTAGCGTTTGATATTAATGACATTCTCAACCAAAAGGTGCTGTTTTTTTATTTACTTTAAGTGGTTGATGATTGATGAATTTGACCGCAAATGAAAACATATAATTTTTATAATTGATTTTTTTCTCAGGGAATGACCCCTACTCATGCAAAGCATTGTATTGGAACTAGGAAAATAGGTTATGGGAGGCAGGAAAGAGGGAGTAGTGTTTGTGGACATTCGATTTGAACTTTCCTACATTGAAAATGACAGGAAACACTTCAGCGGGATGTTTGTCCCACATAGGTACAGTACGACTAAAGAACGAATCGACCACAAAGAGATGAAAATCGTGTATTACAAGTTCCCTAATTTCATCAGAACACAATCCATTGTAGTACCAAGATAGTCTGATTTCACAATATTTATACCACCCATAAATACAGATGAAGTGACATGGTCTGTCGTTCGTTTATCTGTCAACTTGCAACACTGAGTCTTGCGAACATTGAAGCGTCCCTATTCGCAACCAACTCATTCAGAAATTTTGTCAGAAGGTCCCGATTAAGGGAATCATTCATGATTTGCCTCATTGCCTCAATCACCGATAAGTTTGACGTTGAAGGTCGTTTAGAAAAATAAGGAATATAGTAGGAGAAAGAACGGAGACTTGCGGTACCACTGAATTTATCTTGAACTCGTTTGCTGAGATCACATCTATTAAAACTGGTACAGTGCAATCTCTGAGAAAGCAATAAGTTTTGATAAAAGTGCACCATGCCACAATCTATCGAACGCCACCACTTTATTTTCACTAAAACGCTGAATGGAACGACACCATTTTTTCGATAGGAAGGCTAGTAAGTCTCCAGTAGAGCGTCCTCTACGAAAGCCACAATGGCGGTCATTAAGTAAATTGTTGGACTCCAAATATTTAACCAGATGGTAGTTTACTCTACATAACTTTGGAAAGAAAGTGCAGCACAAATTGCTATTGAACGGTAATTTTCAGGGTCATTAGCCTCTTCCTTTTTAGAAATTGGCTGACATTAGCAACCTTTCAACATACAGAAAATACGCCGGCAAGGTATGAAGTGCTATAAATGTTTGATAATGGACGAGCTAACATCGAAGACATTGCTTCAAGATCAGCGAAAGTATGACATCTGCCCAGAGGACTTATTTAAGTTGAGATTCGATAAAAGCCTTTTAACAGCACAAGCTCTAAATAAAATACTTGTCATAGTCTCTTGTATTACTTCGAGTTCAGGCAGTGGTTGATCACTTCCCGGTAAGTCAGAATTACTTGCGAATAATTCAGCTCAAAGGTAAGCATTATCGACCGGGTCAGTGAATATTTGGTCTCCTTCAAAATATTCATTAGCATTATCTTTTATTCTATTAACGAACGATCAAAACCTTTTACTTCTCCAGGGACCAGTAAAAACTTCAGCACGAGTGCGTTGCTCGTATAGAGGTTTTTCGCGCCTTAGTACTTTGACACACGAAGATCTCGCATTTTTGCGTGGCGAATCAGTTTCTGCGTGGTTAGTGGTTCAAAAATTGTATTTTCCCACCCGACAATTCAAATGAAAATTTATTCTCTTCTTGAACAACAATGTTCGTAAAATTATAGACAATTTTAAAAAATTTGAATGATTCCAATACCGAATACTTCTCGATATTTTTTTCAATATTACTAATGATTCCCTATTTAAATAGTTCTCGAACCTTGACAAAGTAACATTCAAACTGAGCGACAAGTGAACATTATTCAAATCTTAGTAAAAGAGAAACTTTCGCATAAAATTCAATGATGATAAAATTTTCGAATGCTTTGGACAGGTGGGTTTGTTGAAATGTTTGAATTTAAATATGTATACATAGATAAATAGTTGGCAATATAGTTAGTTTATGTTTCTGTTTTAGGGCCAATACTAGTCGTATCATTTCGTAATTATTTTTCTTCTCTGTTTTTAAAATCGCACATGAACAATAGGGAGACCAAAATAAAAAAGCCATAAGTATTAGAGTGTGATTTGCATAAATCTATATAATATACATATTACTTTTAGGGATATATTTTTAAGAAGTATATTTTAACAAAATAGCTTTGAGATTTAAATTCAATTCAGATATTCAATAATAAATATAGCTTTGTATGACAGGAGCGATCTTGTCCCATTAATTCATAAACAATTTGAAGACTCGCACTATAATAGTTCTCCAAATATACGAAAATAAAAATTTACATTGTATAGAAAGTAACTCACGCACTGTTCTGATCCCACCCATTTTTATTCGATATACGTACACGGCACAGTGGTATAGAAAAACAAGTAAGAAAGTATGGTCGGTCAAGCCCGACCATATAATACCCTACACCAAGTAAATGAGTAAAAATATTTTTCTTTTAAAATATCAATAATTTATATTTTTGAGTGATTTTTCGAAGGGGCCTTATATGGGAGCTATGATCAATTATGGACCGATCACCATAAAATTAGGTCGTGTGATTTATGTCTATATGAAAGTTATTTATGTTGAATTTTGTGTGTATACCAACATTTTTAAGTGATTTATGCACGTTAAAGTGATTTTCGGAAGCGGGTCTATATGGGAGCTATGACTAATTATGGACCGATCGTAACAAAATTTGGTAACATGAATTTTGTATATATAAAACTTATTTGGAGCGAAATTTGTGTAGATACATAGATAAATTAAACATTTATGACCGATAAAGTCCAATTTCGAGGGGACATTTGTATGGGGGCTAGGTGAAATAATGGACCGATTTCAGCCAGTTTCAATAGGCTTGGTCCTTGGGCCGAAAAAGTAATATGTACCAAATTTTATCGAAATATCTTCAAAATTGCGACCTGTACTCTGCGCACAAGGTTTACATGGACAGCCAGCCAGCCAACCAGACGGGCGGACGGACGGACGGACATCGTTTAATCGACTCAGAAAGTGATTCTAAGTCGATCGGTATACTTTAAGGTGGGTGTTAGACCAATATTTTTGGGCGTTGGTGTAGGGTTGGTTGGTGGTGTAGGGTATAAAAAGAGGGAAATAAATCTGTAACTTCTAAACCTTCAGTTCAATTTGATTGAACTAAGAAGACATGCGCTAAGAGAAAGTATTGTCGAGTTTAAGTTTTGAATGCTGACCTCATGGACGAGCAGATTCTATATATGTTTTGAAATCGGAATTCGGACGAAGAAATAGGATCGTTTTAAAAATTGAACATACCTGAGGTATCTTACTTTGGAGACTTAAACTCTACAACATTGTTTCTTTCGCTTGTTAAATTTCATTCAAACCGGACTAAGCGTTTAGAAATTACAGATTTATTTTCCACTTTTTTTCAACAGCACTATGCAACAAATGAACACTTTTGAAAAAACACACAATAATGACAGTATAGGTTTGACTCTACTACCAAAGGGTGGTAAAACCCTATACTTAGTTCGGTGATTTTGGTGAACAATTATTTTTTATGGGCCTCCAAAGATTCTGAAAATCTTAACTATTTATATATGGCAATACTATAACATATTTTGTTTACATTTTTTGCCAAAAAATAGCTTTTTCGTGTACTTTTTTGGAATAACTTACAGGAACTCCTAATTAGGCAATCTAAATAGCACATAAAGATCACTTGTACCTTCAAAATGTTCGTTATTTACTATTTCTTTGGTAGACTCTTAACTATATTATTGCCATATATAGTTAAGCGGTATCACCAAGTCAGAATTAGCTGTTGGCCATAAACTGATGACACATTTTTTGAGGGCCCAGAATCTTTGGAGGACCCAATATTGGTCACCAAATTCGCCAAAGTGACTATAGGGTTTTACTACCCTTTGGTAGTAGAGTCGAAACTATAACGTTATGACCGTGTGTTTTTTGCACTGTTGCATTGCGTAATTTTATATTTATATAACAAATAATAAAAAAAATATTAGTTTTCAAATCCAATACTCAGATCATCTTTTGAAAATTTTCTCAACGTAAAATTTAAAATTTTTTCAAATAATCATAAAAATTGTTAAATTGATTAAAAAACTAAATTTTATTTTTTTATATTTCTTCATATTCAACACTCTTCTCCATACAAATGTTTCTTAAATTAAAAAAAAAAATTAAATCGTGATTTTTAAAAACTTGTGCATTTCCGTGCTCTTTATGATATAGATTTACCTTCGCTGGTCAAATTATTAGTTGACTAAATGCAAATTCGAACCTATTTATGGCACCGGGGAGTAATATTAGTACGATCTTTGCGGAATAACATTAAATTCTACTAAGTTTTCTACTATGAACCTCACTAATGTACAAATTATTTTAATAACGATTTTAAATTGGTCTTGCTCAAAATGATAAATTTTTGTCATGCACGAGTCAGTGTAGATGTTATGTTGGCATACGAATGCATATAATTAGTGTGCAGAACTATTATTCACAGATTTGCAATAAAATACATATGTATGAAATAAGTACGTAATTTATAATCTCACTATAATTTACTATTTCACACTTTAAAACATTAAGTCTGCTTGTTACTGCATATAAAGTTGCTAAATTCAGACCGTATCTCCTCCTAAAAATAAATTTATGAGCTTCATTTTGAGTTATGGGTTTCAATAAAAACAAATCTTTGAGAATCTATATTCAGAACTGGACAGAATGGAATTTTATTGCAAAAATGGAAGTTATTAAATCGAGAAATTTTATTACGAATATTTAGATATACTTCGATGTCTCCTGCACTTTAATAATATTTAATTTAATTAAAATACTTTTGACACATTTTCCCAATCTGTTGTAGATCTAACGCTTGTTGGCGAATAGTTTAATTGTTATTTACAAATAATTGTGATTAATATGATTTTATTTGCAATCTAATCTAGTAAAAACATAATGAAAAACCGGGGTTTTCAATCTGTATTCGAAATCGGTTTTAAAAAAATGTTTTTTATTCGAATTACGCTAAAATCGATTTCTTTTTTCGTTTTTAATTACTCTATGTCCCTAACTATTTTTATGTGAGCACTCCTGTTTGCTTATGTTTCAATTATTCAATTTAATTGTGTGAACCGTAGAGAACATAGAGCGGAAACTAGAAAAAAACTCAAACATAAAAATTACTCAAAATAATCACACATATGAGTGTTATTGTTATTGTTTTCACATAGTTTTTTCTACAAATACATTCTCACCACTTAGGTTTCCGACAACTGAGTTAGGTCTTTGACAGGAGAGTTTCCGCTCGATGTCTATTCTCTATGTTGTAAACCATTTCAAATATACAGTGAGCCTCAAAAGTGAGTATAAACCAACAATTATTTGATTTTTTTTAAGATAATGAAAATCCTAAAATTTATCCATCGTTTAAAATTTTAAAGTTTCGGTTTGTTGGAGATTGGTTTGAATAATAGATTTGGTTGTGAGAAAAAAAGATTTAAGTCGGATTATAATGATTTTCATGATCTTAAAATAATCAAAAAATTCGCTGGTGTTTACTCACTTTTGAGACTGTGTGTATCTATTTATCTATTCAAATCTTATTTAAATACTCTTTGTGTATGTGTACAAATCTTTAAGACATTTGAATAATTAAAGATAAACAGAACATTCATATAAATACTTTAGTATATACAAATCGTTACCTGAAATGCAAAACGGCGTAACAACCAAAAAATTCAAAATTGAGTTTTTAATGGTACAGTCCATCAGGCACATGTCTTCACAAATTTTTAGCTTTCTATTTTTAAAAATAACGACTTTATTGAAGAATTCTTTCTTCATTCATTTTTGTAACCACAACACTTTAAATTTGATTATGTTTTTTGTCTCTCTTGTACAATTTAAAAAGGTGTTGATAGGCCCTTTTGCATTTTAGGTGACGAAATGTAAATATTCTATTAGAAACTTTGTAATTATTAAGAGGTTTCGTCTTTAATTACAAATAATAATTTCAAACCAAAACCTTCTGTTAATAGAAAGTGCATGTTTTGTTAAAGACAGAAAACATGGGGTTATTAAAATGTAATGTATAGTTATTAAAATAGGATAGTTAATAATGAAAAAATCTTTAAAACCATTTTGAATTTTAAGTAATCGTTTAAACAAAAGCATATTTGAAAGGATGATATTGCAGTATAAGCAATTTCTGCTTTTCTCTTATACATCGTTTTGAGTGTTCCAAACTAAACGCTATGAAAGTACATGCATTTATATTTATCCCTACAGTCAACAACGTGTTTATTTATTGAAGTGTTTTGATATGTCGTAGTCCATGCTAACGAACAACCTGAAGGCTAAAATATGTACTGAAATGTATGATGCAATCCCATATTCATATACAGTTTTTAAGCTTATCAAACAAATTTTGGAAATTTAAACGTATTTTGTGCATTTATTAAGGATTATTTTAATATACCCACACCACCATAGTGGGGAGGGTATTATGCGTTTGTGCAGATGTTTGTAACGCCCAAAAATATTAGTCCAACACCCACCTTAAAGTATACCGATCGACTTAGAATCACTTTCTGAGTCGACTAAACGATGTGCGTCTGGTTGGCTGGCTGGCTGGCTGGCTGGCTGGCTGGCTGGCTGGCTGGCTGGCTGGCTGGCTGGCTGGCTGTCCATATAAACCTTGTGCGCAGAGTACAGGTCGCAATTTTGAAGATATTTCGATCAAATTTGGTACATATTATTTTTTCGGCCTAAGGACTAAGCCTATTGAAACTAACTGAAATCGGTCCAGTATTTCACCTAGCCCCTATACAAATGTCCTTCCGAAATTGGACTTTATCGGTCATAAATGTTTAATTTATAAATGTATCTCCAGAAATTGCGCTTCACATAAGTTTTATATATACAGAATTCATGTCACCAAATTTTGTTACGATCGGTCCATAATTAGTCATAGCTCCCATATAGATCCGCTTCCCAAAATCACTTTAACGTGCATAAACCGCTTAAAAATGTTGGTATACTCACAAAATTCAACATAGTAAACTTTAATATAGACATAAATCACACGACCTAATTTCATGGTGATCGGTCCATAATTGGTCATAGCCCCCATATAAGGCCCACTTACGAAAATCACTCAAAAATATAAATTATTAAAATTTTAATAGAAAAATGTTTTTGCAATAATCGAGATGGTCTTGTTTTTTTCTTGGAATTGGAAGAATCCAATGGACGGAAAACAGTTATTCCCGCATTTGATTTTATTGAAATTTACCAAAGATTTTTCTATTAAGGAGGACCTATTCAGTCAAGAAATATGATATTGCCAGGATTGCGTTTGATTGCAATATTTTCCACCTGGAGAGCTGTGCAGAAGTTAGGTAGCCTTATGCTCAATAAAAAATTCAACACTGTTGCCTCTTTTAGAGCTGTCTTTTAAAGTCCTCTTAGTCACATATCCCTATTCGTAATGATTGTGCGGAACTGTATGTTAATGAATGGTCATACGAGGCAATAATCGAGATTGCTTTGAATATGTCCATATTAATATAGTATTTTAGAATGTCCTAGGTCCTTATCAGACCACTAGCCACCAGGGTTCAGGCTCTCAGCAGGGTTGATGGCCATTTGTATCACCATCAAGTCAACCGATAAGCAGTTTAAAATAGTGAATATAACTTTTGATGATATAGATCTTACCGTAACTGTTATCAGAATTGCAGTAGTTCTTAAGACATGATCGTCGACCAAAGGCCTTATTAATCCTGTTCTGAATGTTCAGGTTCAAATTATGCTAAGATACATAACATTATCACTCATTTAAAACCGTTTCCATTCAACTTCCGAAGTTTAAAGTTTTGGATTTTATACCTCCTCGTTAAAAGCTCCAGTTCCTTTTTAAGGGGGTTAACACTAATTACACTCACAAGTATTATGTCAGTTCTCTTCCCTATATTGGAATTTAAATATTAACTAAACATAAGGTTCCTAATCGGGAAAAATTAATGGAAAATAATATCACCTATGCAGAAGAATAACGACCTTTTACTTTAAATCTAAAAAGCTTAAAGCGGCCCACTAACTATGCATACACAATTAAATTCTCAACTATTTTAAATCATTTTTTGTATTTAAACTACAATCTATCTGTTGAGTCCATCCATGGCTGACAAACTTTTCATCTGTTTTTAAATTATTTTTATTTAATTAGCTTCTTTATTATGTAGTACGTGTGAATGTGAGTTCGATTCAACTGCACAACCAATAAATGGAAGTTATTTAATTTAAAACAAGTCAATTTCAATTAAATAAAGTTGTCAGAATAAAATACAGTCAAGAATGATAAACTAAAGATTACGCCATCAAGCAAATTCATTTAAAACTTTCTGCGCATATGGTATCTGTGACGTCACGCAATCTGTGTTTCTATTGGTTAAAAATTTTCAGATGTCAAACTATTATTTTATATGTAAAAATAACAGTGGGACAATTTATTTTTTTATTTGTTTATAAATTTGTTTATTATAAATTTAATTAATAATAAGTATATATGATTATTTTTATGTTGTTATTTTATTTAATTTCCTTTTTCTTTTATTCATATTTTGAGAAATTTCGACATTTAGTAGCCTTATTCTAAAGAACATTCGACATCTAAAAAACAGTTTCTTCACTTCTTCATTTCCTTCAATATCCTTTGCATCCAACAAATGTTTTTGGATATAACCACTCGTAAGCATTAATTTTTCGCCATTTAATTTTAAAAAATTAATGTTTCCATTAAAGATTTTGATGGCTTACTTAACCCACCTTCGCTTAGTTGATTAACCCATGAGAAATTCGAATCTGTTTGAGGATTAACTACAAGGTTTGGGTTTTCATTTTTTAATTTGTGGCAAATATATCCGGCTAAATTTTCCAAACCGTCATACTGCAGGTTTTCTATCTCGTTTTCATTACTTTCTGTTTGTAATACCTCCTCTTGGATACCAGTATTAATGCTCTTGAATATAGAACCTTAATTAAGAACAAGGAAAAATTAACACTATTATTTCAATTTTAAATTTTTAAAATTACCTGTTAAAGAATTCTTCTGCAGTTCTAAATCGGGTGTATTGTCAACCTCGACATTTGCGTTGTTACTTAAAACACCTTCATTGTACCCCAGAATATATGACCTAAGTCTATATTTGAACTCTTGGCGATCGGGGTGATCGTGAAGTCCACCCTTAGATCTAATTATTCCAAAAAAATTTTCCAGAACATCCTGGTTTAGTCTATACGTTAAGATGAAGTCAATATTATATCTTTTCTTCAATTCATCATGCAGCATTTTTAAAGCGTTATTTGATTGAATGATACCTGTGAAATAATTCAATATTTTACATTTAAAAAAAATTATAACAAGGAATGTATACCTTTTTAAAAAGGTAACAGTGTTTTTTTCCCAATCACACGTATATCTGACATCATTTGCGACATATTATTTAAGATATCATTTTGTATTTCTAATGCCAAACCGTATGCGTGGCATCGCTCTCTTGTGTCTTGCCTTGGCACCCTTGTGTTCATTACATCAAACCAGTCATTTGTCTATTCAAGAAAAATCAAAAAAAATAAGTTTGCTAATATTTGAAATAAAAGTCATTACCAGTTTAAACAATTGACTACATTCGCTCCAATTTTGATCTTGCAAATGTCCTAAACTCGCAGCACGCGTAATAGATTGCGCAACAGTATGCGAGAAAAGTTTGGTAGCCAGTTTTACCTTCTGCCTTTCGACTCCAACTACATTTAGATTATGTGCAGATATTTTATGTGTGATTTTTAAGTCATTGGATTGGAGAGACAGTAGATTTAAAATAACATCTTTTTTAACTTCCTTGTTATTAATAATGAATCCACTATCAATAAAATGATTTCTTAACAGTTTGATTAAATGGGGAACATCATTGAACACAAATATTTTTGTATCGCCGTACAAAAACCTGAAAATTTAAAAAATGAAATAACTATAATACAATAAATGCGTATTTGCATAAACTGTACCAAGGCTTGTTAAAATCAACTCCAAGTTCATTAAATAACTTTCTATTTCCACCACCTAAATCGCATACTATTGCAACAATTGTGAAGCCACACTGCTTCATTGTCTTCAATATATCAATCAAAATTGACTTTGACATTTGGCAATCATAGTCATAGTATATTGGTTGCTTCCAATTTGCAATTAATCCTTTAATTCAAATAGATAGTTGTTTTAAAGAACACTTGAAAGTGATGTAAATAAGTTACCTCTCAACAAAGCTACTTGAATGTTATTAGCTGATCCCAGCAAAGAGTCTGTTTGTTTGTCATAGCAGTACTTTTTTTTCGCCTTCATTTCGTCAAAACTCAATATACATAACTTATCGGTTTCAGGCATTTGATTAGCCGCAGACAATATTTTTACAACAGGCTCCAAAATACCTGTTGACATATCCAATTTTTGTGACCACCTTTGTAATGTTCTCACCGAGGGAAGGGGAAAATGTTTCTTTCTTAATAACTTGTACGCTTTTGCACTTGTGGAATACAATGTTATTGATTGGGCAATATCTGCTTCCGTAAAGTTTTGTCTTTTATCGCCGTTCTTGAGTTTTTTAATTTGACCTTTAGTAAAGAGACGCTTCAAGGAATCCTCTAGATTAACATTTGCAGAACTTAAACTCTGAACTTGACGAGTCAAATTTTTTATTGTAATCTCAGATTGACTCTGTAATATTTTTAGTACTCCATTCTCCTTCCGCAAAACATCTCTAAGAATGAATTTAAATAAATATTTGTGAATATTTTAAAAATTAACATACATTTCCATTTCCAAAGATTTTACATATTGTTGTAGTTCATCTTCTTTAACGTCTGTAGTCATCATTGGCATGGCTTTCTTGTTCCAAGATTCAATTTCATTTGTATTTTTGTTAACATTTTCATTGGAAATTTTGTTTACATTTTCGTTTGAACTTTCATTTACATTTTCATTTGGAATTTCAATTGGAATATCGCAAGACTCTATGGTGGGAACAACCCCCGGTTTCAATTTTTGTGTACGGCGATTACTAAATCCTATTCATATTCATGAGGAAATGACCTACCGAAATTAAATTTGTGATAACTTACCCAGCTCAAATTTCAAATTTCTTTCGAAATCCTCTTTTTTAAAGTGTAAGGCACAAATTTTTTCTTTTTGGACATTAACGGGTTTAAAACGATTACAAAATTTTACCCAAGACTTTCTTTGTATTACATCCTTCGGGAAATTGTAAAAGGATACAGCTTTATATACAAAAAGTTTTAAACATTTAATTAAAAACACACACAATTTTAATTTTTTTCACAATTTCTCACATGTTTTTTTGTTATTATTTTGCTTGCACTTGCCCACTGCACACTTCATGTTTATATTCTTTATGAAATATTCCTTTTTGGGTTTCTTGATATTGGGGCTTTCTTAGATTACTTCACTTAATATATTAGCAATATTATTTTTTTTAAAGAAGTTTTGCATTAAAATTAAAACAAAATTCGTTATATTTTTAGAAATCTGTTACAATTTTTTTTGAAAACTGTCAATGTATTTTTGAATGCAAGGTTGCCAACTCTCACTTAATACACACATTTTTCACTAGAAATAGTATTTTTTATTTACGAAAAAAATATGTCAACCCTTAAAAGAGAACAACTACGTCATCAAACGGTAAATCATGCGCAAGGCGTAATCTTTAGTTCATAATTCTTGAAATACAGTTTAAAAAATATATATATGTACATATTTACAATTCTTAATGTGACAACAGCAACATAACATCGACAACATTCTCAACTTTATGTGTCAAAGAAGACATGTTCAGTTACGAGTAAATTAAATTATTTTGTACCTTTAAAATCGATGAAACACTTTAAAGGGATGCCAGAATTTTCGCCATAACCAATGTATTTGGAAATGATAATATTTAGTGTTGACTTATTTTAATTCAATTTTAAACATTCGCCAAATTATTTACATTTAATCATTGCATAATTACATAAAGTTTCCTCTTACAATATTGTTCGTGTTATTTTTTGTCATTTTCGGCGTAATTTAAAATCAATCATCACCTCCTTATGATTAATTATAAATCAAGATTAATTGCCTGTAGTATAAAGTATGTTCTTTTTGTTGTTTTTGTTGTTGGCTGACTACATTGATTGATTATTTATTCTTGTCTATCTACAAACTATATATGTATGTGCATAGTTACAGTGTGACACATTTTAGTGGGCACATTTGGTCTGACATTTTTTTTATTTTATTATTTAAATTTAGTGGGTAAAATTGTTCTATTAGGTTTTGTTTAATGGTGGTCTTCAGCTCGTTCCACGATTTCACAGATTCCGCAGCTTCGGCATCAAGTTGTCTTTGCCACGTATAGCTAGGGCGCCCTCTTCTTCGACTTCCTTGAGGGTTGCTGTCGATGACGTTTCTTGTTATATCATCCTGATATAATATCACGCAGTACAAGGCCGATCCATCGCCATTTTCGTCTGATGATTTCGATGGCTATGGGAGTATGGCACGTTAAAATTAACAGACGTTGATTACTCACGATATTTGACCAGATGGTCTTAGTATTCTGCGTAGGCAGGGGTTTGTATATCTCGACTTGCGGAGTTCCAAGCTTCGGATCCGTATAACAGCTTAGATTTTACACAGCTGTTAAATATTTTGCATTTTGGGCGCATGAAGAGATAGTTGGATTTCTATACAGAGTCCAATTGACAATACGCCTGTCTATTAGTTCGGTGCATTACGTCTAGTTCATTAAACCAAGCGTTATTAACGATCTGCTAGTCAATATTAGTTAGGTTATTGGCAAAATATTTTTTCTTGCATGAACAAATAACTGTGCTATTGTTTATGAGGAACATAATAGAGGGTGTGTGAAAACTAAACTTAATATTTACAGAAGAGTACTGTGCTTAAAATTTACATAACGAGCCAATATTTATATTATATTGCACGAATTCGTAATGCTAATATTGACATTAAAATCAAATAGAAAATAACATGGAAAATTTAGCCCAAAAAACTAACATTCTATTTGAAAGTAAATTGTATGTATAGGTACAAGTGTTGTCAGTTTAAGTTTTTAGACAATATACAGACTTTCAAGCGAGTTCGTATGGTAATGTAGTTTAAAAATATATTTTTCACGGAATTTCTTGAAATTGTGCTTTAAAAAAGTCCCAGAGAATGTTCTAATAGTATTTACCATGTCATGATCTTAAGAGCTTTAGATTGTGGAAGTTGGACCACAAGTGCACATTAAACCTTAGGGTTTCATGAACATTAATTTACCGGAGTATATTATGATCAGAGGACATAAACTAGATCATATGAACAAGTTGATGTTTCCATTGAGATTGAAGAAAACCGAATTCGCTGAACTATTAAGGGATTTGATCCATATAAAATCTCGGATACCTTCGATATTAATCCTGAGGACCTACATAAAAATATAGATCTAGTTTATTTTTGGCTGCGTATGCTATACATACATAGCCTGTCTATTTTGGTCCTCCATCCCATGTTAATTCACCAAATTCAATACGATAAAGGATTACAGTTAGAACGAAAAGTCTTGCTTTCTTTCTATGTAATACTTCGGAGAGGACATGTCTCTTCTATCGTCCTCTCCACATACCTACATGAAGAGAAAATCAGTATTCGCGTGTGTGGTACATTATAAAAACTGTAGAATATGGGTAATACACTCTAGTGGCCTTCTTTGATATTGAGGGGCTTTTACTTAATAATGTCGAATCAAATTGTATATATGAGGCTTTGGTGAAACTCGGTATGGACCGATCAATTATTGATTTTGTCAGGAGATTGCTCTGAAATATGGTTTTCAGATGGTAGTACTATAAGTACAATTCTATTCTCGAATATGGCTATATAATATCTGCTAATGGAAATCAGGTCATGGTGCTTAAACGGCCACATAAGCCGACGATGTTGCTGTTGCAATATCTGGCGAGAATCAGAGATTGGAATCCATATTTAGAATTATGAGCTCATGAAGCGTGAATAGTGTTAATCTTGGAAAATGGAAGATTTCAAATTTTCTGAATAAGATGGCAGGACAATATCACTAATTTGTTTGAAAGGACACTGGAGTACAATGTTGATATCACGCATTGTTTGTGAGTATGGTAACATTAACAATGAAGCTGATAAAAGCTCTAGAAATAGAACATTATAATTTTGTTCGTTATATAGAAAATTCATGAAACCACTAGAAGAGGTTTCAGTCAGTTTATTATAGGCACAGTTAGAATTACCATCAACTGTATTACCAATAATGTCCAAGAAATCATAAAGTGTGTTTTTAAAGTGTATGTATTAAAAGAGAGTGAATTTTTAAATTGTTGTATAAATTTAAATAAATAGAGAGTTGTTACAAACTGTAAATTACTAAACTGCTCTTATTGGCAATCAAAAGAATACGGTTTGTTTAAAGGAAATAAACCAACGTTTTTAAAAGGTAAAACCGTAACAATATGTAGCTTTAAGGTGAATAGATTTTGAATCGATAATAGTGTCATCATGTGTATTACCACACATAGAATTTATATCTACTACTAAGATGGGTCTCTGAAATTAATATCACATTAATGCTTTTATCTGTATATGGAGGATTTCATGTCAAGTGAACCAACTCTTGAAATCGATGTCTTCCGATCGGGATGAAATTTGCACCAAGATTAGTTCTATTGGATAGTAATTCAGACACAATTTTTCAAGATCGGCGGAGAACTTTCTTTTTAAAGGGAGTAAAAATTTGACATTTTGGCCAAGCAGGTGTTTTTTCTCATCCATGTAACAAATAGTTTAGATAGCCATTTTTTCAATCTTTCGAAAAAAAAAACTTTTTTTACTTTTTTTCAAAATGAGACTTTTTTCCAAAGGAAAGCTTAGATATTTTCCTTGAAGACCTATTTGGTCGAGTTGGATATCTATGAAAATAAATGTTTTGTAACTCAAATCATACAATTTATGACTTTTATTGCAAAATCAAAAACTTTGTTAACATTTTTTTTAAAATTTACAATTTTTTTGCTCAAAAGAAAGCAATTTCCTTGAAGACCTTTTTGGTCTCTTAGTGGTATGCGAGTGGGATATCTATCAAATAAATATTAACTCAAGACATAAAATTTTTGACTTTGTTTTTTGTAAAATCTAACTTTTTCAAAAAATTTTTGTTATAAAACCCCTTTTTCTACAGAGATACAAAAAATTAACCAAAACGGACCAATTACGCATAGTGTGGAACTTTTTGAAACTTAATGATTCCTGCACTAATTTTCCTTCCTAAAAAAAAGGGTGTATTTTTTATCGTAGTAGCATATGCCGGGTATTCACTGGCATAATATAAAATGGGAATCATATGTTTAAAAAAATCGAATTTTCTTATCGATACGATGTATTTTGAATAAGAGATAAAATAATCTCAGTAAAAATAATCATTTTAGAGGGACACTAGAATTTCTTTGGTTCCAGATTTGAATTTAACTGACTGGTTAATTGACATGTATTTCAAATGAGCTGCAATTGTATTCTCGTTTGAAAAGACAATTCCAGAGTTTAGTGGCATGAAAGCAGAATACAAATTTTTAGGGTTTTATATTACCAATCGTCTATAATTCCTTTTAGTTTGGGCATCCGCAATAATTAACGGCATTTACAATAATTTGAACTAAGAATATTCTTAACTATGTCACATTGTGACGAAGAGTGAAGATCTCCGCATGCATCAGATACTCTAAAGCTGAAGGTGCACACCACGCGTTTTACGCTATTTCGCATTCTACGCGGCTGTCAAAAAAGTAGAATCAATGTATTTGTACGCTGCAAGTTACAAGTACAAAAGCGTATAATGCCTTGACGAGTAGAATGCTTAAAGTAGATCTACTTTCTGCTTAAGTTAATATTTATAAGCGTCACAAGCGGCTCACGAACATGTCAGCTGATTTTGACAATTTATATTATTTTTTTAATGTGTATTTTTCAATTTTAATAAATTAAAACAAGTTTAATGGTGAAAAAAT
Organism: Calliphora vicina; assembly: GCF_958450345.1. Taxonomy (NCBI): domain Eukaryota; kingdom Metazoa; phylum Arthropoda; class Insecta; order Diptera; family Calliphoridae; genus Calliphora; species Calliphora vicina. The sequence goes on along the minus strand of NC_088783.1, from coordinate 82,303,229 downwards.
AAATAAAAGCTGCAGAAAACGCGAAATTTTTTTAATAATAAAACAAAAACGCGAAGTAGGTATGAAAAGCACGCAATGCTTTGATGCGAAGACGCGTAGTGTGGACCTCCAGCTTAAGCTTTGAACAATAATTTCTTATATGTCCAAACTTTTGACAATAGCAGGTAAAATTGAAGATATTTCTTTTTGATACAGTATTTTATAATTATTTTTACCAAAGCTGAGTTTTTCATGCTCTAAAATACGAAAATATGCAGACATATAGACTAAATTGCGATTATAACAAAATATGCAACATAATGCATAATTTGTTGTTGCAAATCATCTGATTCGGAAATGCAATACGTCAAAATAGATTTTGAGTTACTGACTACAAACATGCATTTGCATGAAAATCGCAGCCCTGATTATTACTAATGGCTTTTATGCTAAAAAGAAAACTGCATTCATTTCAACCCTGACCTTTTACAAAGACCACATTGTCAGTTTTTTCTTTTTTCAATTTAAATTTCTTTCACCTTAATTGCTTGCACTAATTTCAGCTGATTCGTTTTAAAAATTCTTTGTAAGATTTGCACATTTGTTTCACCATTGTTTTTTGGATTTGATTGTTCTATGGAATTAATAATGCATACATAGCCGGGCATTTGAAATTATTATTAAATTACTTTCTACAAGATTTCAAAGTAATTAAACACCATCAGTTAGCAGTTATGCGTTTTCTTTTGTAGCGCGGATAAGAAAAAGTTAAGAATTAAAAAACTTTTATTTTTTTTTCATTTTGAATTCAGTCAATAAATGCAACAACAAACCCTAGCAGCTGTAAAAAGAATCATAGTTAAACGGCATATTTTAAATGATGTATAAAGTTAAATGGACTCGTGCGTTGTTCATTCTGATTCTAAGGAGTGAGATCGAAAAATTCTTAACATACATATATGTTTATAAAAAAGAAACCACTAAACTTACAGCTTTAATTTTTTTTTTATTTGATTGAAATTATTATTACAATTTACAAAAAAAATTATTTTTATAGTTTTAATCACTAGTGATGAAATTTTGAACCTTTTTCGGAAACCCTTCCATTAACGTTTTTATAGTGCTTTCTGTCACTTTGCTCGAACATGTAGTCCATCTCCGTTTAAAATCTACCACACTTTTGGACACCTTTTTTGTACTCTTCAATTCTCTTTTAACAAGAGCCCAATATCTCTCCACTGGCCTTAGCTCCGGGCAGTTTGGAGGATTTGCCTCTCTTGGTACAAATACCACATTATTGTTCTTGTACCACTCAAGGGCTTGTTTGCCATAGTGACAGGATGCCAAGTCAGGCCAAAAATAAGTGGACACATTATGAAGTCTTATGAATGGAAGCAGCCTTTTTTGTAAACATTCCTTGATGTAAATTTCGGTATTTATAGAGCCCGTTGTAACAAATGAGTGGCTTCTTTTGCCGCAACTGCATATTGCTTGCCATACCAAGAACTTTCTGGGAAATTTTGTCTGCTTTTGGGTCCTAAACTTTTCTTCAACATTCCCTCGAGCATCAGCAACATAAAATTTTTGACCTGGAAGTTGCGAAAAATCTGCCAGAACATACGTTTCGTCATCCATTATGCAGCAAGAATATTTTTTTATAAAACTTGACTTCAATTTCCGTGCTCTGTTTTTGGCCTCTAAATTTTTAGTAGCGTTCCTGTCAGGAACTTTTTGAGCCTTGTATGTTTTTAAACCTGCATTAGCTTTAACTTTTCGTACCAAATAGTCCGAGCACTGAGCTAACCGGGCTGCTTTCCTACCGGATGTGTTGGGAGCTCTTTTGAAAATGCGTTCTATTTTTTTGGCTTTAGAAACATCATGTGGACCATTCCTTCTACCTGAACCAGGTTTTCTATCAACTGACAAGTTCTCCCGGTACTGTTTAATAACATTGGAAACAGTTTGACGGCAGACCTTTGTATGCTTGGCCAACTTTTTGTAAGACCAAGTTGGGTTTTGTTGAAAATATTTAATAATTTCAGTACGCACTTTTTTCTGGTCACTCATTTTAATCAGATTAACAAAAAAATTAATATAATTGACATTACACATAATAACTGACATGTTTTTCAAAGGTAACTTGATCAAAAAAAAATTCAAATAATACTTGGGTTAAAAAATGTAATGAAAAACGTGTGTTAAGAATTTTTCGATCTCACTCCTTACATAGATTTTTTTCATTTAGTATTTTAAGTACGAGTATTTGAGTTATAAATTTCCCAACCATTTCCGCATTGTTAAACACTTCCACTTTTTTTGTTTGCTTCTTTCGTCTCTTCTTTGCCTATTTTCATTTTTTCTTTCTTTGGTTTCTTTTTTTTAATAATAAACTACTTTATAAATTATGCCACTTTGCAGACAACTTCTTTAGGCGAAAAAAAGTTTTAGTTGTTTTTTTTTCTTCTTTTTGTGCAACAACTTTCATCCACAGTCTTATTGTTTTAAGCCAATATGAAGAGCTTACAAACATACAATCGTACATATGCATGTACTTCATGTGCGGATCCAGCTAATGGTTTGGGGGGGTCGATTTATTTTTTTGAGCAATTACTACGGCATTACATTACAGGTATATGGATTTTCGAACGATAGATAGTTTCCGGAGCTGAAAACCTAATGTTGAAATTGAGACACCATGCTCTATATCCTTTCCTCCGAAAATATAAAGTACCAAAATACACTTGTTTATAATAAAAAAGATATTATGTTTCGATTGGGGTAAAAACATTCATAAATGTCTTATAATTATTATATCGTGATGATTTTATTGTCACATATTGATGATGTTTATACAAGATTCGCAGAGGCGAATTTCCCTACTTTCCCATCATGGCTCCGCACCTGATGTACTTACACGTACAGTCCGTTAGTACAGTTCACCGCAATGAAATGCACTGCAGGGAGAGTGAGGCAATTTCAACATTTAAGTTGTAGTTGCAGTAGTTTTACTTGTGGCATCATACTATGATTAAATGACTGTAAATGGAAAACACATCCATATACCCCAATACTAAAGTTTGTATGGAAAGTATGATGATGATGATGTTGATGTTACAGAACCATGGAAGAAATCTAGTGCAGTTTTCATTTTTCCTCAACATAAATCTCATAAAGTATATTACGTCATTTAATGTCAGAAATGTTTTATTTGTTGCAAGTTCCGAATCGACTTTAAAATGCTTTATTAATATTAAAGATGAATATTTAAATTTATTGAAAGGGAGTTTTTTTTTAGTCGCGGAGCTGGAACACATTTTGCAATAAGTCGACAATGAAATAATTTATCTATTTTATTTTGTAGTCGATTTTCAGATTGTTTTCTCTATTCTTTATTGGTGGTACCTGGGTATATCTGCCCTGGATACATCATTCACGTTGCTAAGGAACGTTAAAATGATGGACAGCATATCCTATACACTAATAGAAATTAAGTCTTCTAAAAAACGTCTAAACACGCTGGTCTACGGAAAGGACGAGAGCTGCATATACAATCGAAAACTAAAGTAAATCAAAGATTATTTTATTTGTCAAACAAAAGTCACCGCCTGTAAACGGTAAAGACAATTGAAAAGAGGAATGTGATAAGAAGTTTGGGATCCACTAAATTGGACCAAACAATGTAACATTTTCAATTTCTAATCTTATTAGCTAAATTTCATCCAAACAATATAATTGATATTCTGGTGTCTATGGTATCTGGGCAGTGCAAAGTGAGACAGAATCTAAAAATTTTGGAAATAGGTGGCTGTTCCAACACCGATAGTAGTTGAACACTTGAGTTTAAGTTTTTCATAGATCTCTCAGGAGCGGCGCTCATTGTGAGAAACCTATCGCAAAAACTTAAACTCGTCTGCTCATAGAGAAAAACTAGAAAAACACTCTAACAACAAATATTACTCCAAAAAAGTTACACATACGAGTATTGTTTTTGTTTTCACATACTTTTTTTAAAACAAAAAAAAACATTCACAACACTTGGGTCTTTGACAACTCAGTTAGGTCTTTGTCAGGAGAGTTTCCGATCTATGTGTATTAATCTATTAATTAGCCTAATGTGCAGCGTTTGGGATTTGATAACTTTGATTTCTGTAGGGGCTGCTGATATGAAAATTAGAAGGACAACGTTCGCACGTTTGGGGGAGAAAACGAATGATTTTTATGAGTACCGCAGTCTTCGATGATTTGTAAAACCCATCGGAATCCTTATAATTTAATGTCAATCGAGGCAAAAAGTTAGATATCGACTATGCACAATCTTATTTAGCATAATGTGCAGCGTTTGGTATGAAAATGAGAAGGAGAACGTTCGCGCTGAAACGCATTATGGTCAATATAATGGTGGGGACAATGCTTGACAGACATCTCATGGTATAACAATATACCAATATTTCTAAGTGTTTTGAATTTGAATCTAAAAATACCACTAACCTTAACAGAGATTCATACATATCTTAGTACCAAGGGAGCAGAAGTCCAACGGTGCAGATTGATAAAATACTACTTTCACCTGATGAAATTGTATTACTTCAATGAGATACAACAAGTTTCATGCGTAATATTAACCTGTAAATTCTGTTCCATATTATGACTTTTCTATTTGAGTTTATAGTCAGAGCCTTTTGATTTTCAATAATATGCAGTACTATCCTGGTTGTGATTTCGGGCTTCTTCTGAAAATATCCAATATTCTGCCGTAGGAAACTTTGATCACTGATTCACTAGCCGATTCTTTGCATTTGTAGTTGAAGATCAGTCACCCAGACCTTAACAAGCAGCCCGCAAATTGCGGTTTCACAGAGATATTTTTAAGCACCACAATTTTATGTTTCAGCTTATCATCGGACCACATTTTCATTGGAAATCTTGATGACCTGAATCCTAGCTGTACGATTTCAACGATATCCTAATAGGAGATTTGGGGATATAGCTTAACTTTTGATGTCTTTGCACTTTGACCATAGTTTTTTAGGATTTCGGGAGTTTAGGGATTTTCAGGTTACGTAACTCACAACGGACCTTCTTATTAATTAGGTTAGAATAACTTACATATCAAATCGATATTCATCGCAAACAGCTCTATACAGTTTTCGGATGGAGATGTTTTGCATATTAGGCTTAGACATCCTGTTTTATGTTTTCCTCGACTGGTTCTACTCGTTGCCTGGCATGGAATTATTGACATCTTTATAAATGACGTTCATATAGAGTGCTAGACAATCCTTTGTATGTAACATGTTTTCTCTTATTATCAATGAGAATGTAAAGATCTTTGGATAGATATTTTTACAAAGCGGTTGGACTATATCGTAATTAATAAATTCAAGTTGTAATCTATTTACGAAAATAAAACTGAAATTTTGTTGTTAACAATTTATAAAACTTTATTTTTCCTTTGAATATGATTTTTTGAGTATAATGTGGAACAAGCTTCCCTCTAAAGTCTTTCCAAATGTCCACAAACACTACTCTCCCTCATAATTTATTCTCCTAGTTCCAACACAATGTATTGGGTCACCCAAAAAAAGTTTTGTTACTAGAACCTCTTCAAATAATTCAGAATAATATAGAAATAAAACAAATCAGAAAATCCTATTCCTAGTATATACATGACCATACCACTGAATTTTAATGTGAATAAATAATGGCGGGTTGGTTTATATGGTATTAATAACAACTTTAACAATCAGGATAATCGATTTTGGGAGAAAACACTGCTTTAGGCTACCTAACTTCTGCTCTGATTTCCAGACGGAAATTACTGCTATTAAATGTGAATTGGCTAAGGTATGCAGGTACTGCTCAAAACAGGTAGACCAATGAAACCACCTGGGCTATAACGAGGTCGACATGACCCGTATATGATGCCGGCAGGACGAATCTATTGTTTCCTTTATTACAGGACACTGTATAGTTGGGACACATGCTAGTAGACTGGGCTGCCTACGGTACAGCGACTACTGTAGAAGCTGTCACACCGAATGCCTGACTCTGACAAACTTGAGGGAATGTATTCTCGGAATTCCATTCCCATAGTGTTTAGATGAGCAATCAAGGATGAATCTAAGACGAATCCACTCCATCATCAAAGGATCTAGTTGGTTCACCTCGGATACAACGGACGTTTTTTAAATACCCTGTTGTTTACCTCTTGGGTATCACAATGGGATCAGTTTTGAATGGACCCAAGTAATCTGCTTGACGAGTGGCCCATGGAACCTAACCTAATTGTACAGGAATCAGTGGCTTTTGACACTTAGGGCTGGGCATTCGCCGAGAAATTGGAAAATCGTTTCCTCGTTAAAGAGGAGACCAAGGAGATTTGCATGCTTGCCTAGCATCCAGTGCCCTTTTAATACTGCCAGCAATCTGGATATATCCCCTCTATTATAGGTTATCGCCACTTCCTCAACTAACCCATTTATTTAACACCTCTTTTCGAAAATAATGAGGCCAATAACACATTGGCAGAAGTGATTGTCGATGATGTGGAATATTTGGAGAAAATATATATAGGTCACTCTAACATGCGAAATAAGTTTTGTTTTAATACAATTGCAATAAAAGTGTCCGCAGCAAGGAATGGGGAACACCTAGAATCATCATTTCGGTGGAATTGATTCTTTTAAAAATCCTTCACATATGTATACAACCAATGCTAAACGATCAAATATACTTACTGGAGTGTAGGGTATATAAATAGAATAATTCTTTGCTTTCATCTCCTTTAGCTTTAGCTGTCAGTTTCTGACCACATTTCGAAAGCATGTTTTCTACTTTCACATGTAACACACTAAATTAAGCCAAACTAAACGAAGTGGCAATCGTTCCTGGGCCACTAGTAACTTCACTGAATCCAATATTAATGTATGTGCAGCCGAAGGAATACAACCACGTTCTAATATTTATTTATATGGATGTTTTTTTAAATTCACCAACATGAAGAAACTGAAGCACAACCAGCAAGAGTAGTGCTGAGTGGATTTCAAATGGATTATAAATGAGCAAAAAAAAAGTAAAGAAAATGTTAAAGAAATTATGGCATTTTGAGTTATTTATTATTTAATGTGAATGTTTTAAACATCTGCCAAATTTTGGGTTTGTTTATGAATTTAGGAAACTTGTAGACATTTTATTAAGCAGTAATCACTTGTAAGTTAACCCCCTTAAAATATTTCCATACAAATTTATACTCCCCAAGTTTTTTCATAAATATTTCGTAATGTTTCTGTTTAATTATTTGGTCAATTAATAAAGCAGTTTAAGGCAAAAATTAACAAAATTGCTTGAATTTCTTGAATAGCTGTAATATTGTAAATATTTAAACAAATTTGCCATTTTCATCCATAATTAAACAAATAAAATGAAATATGTGTTTAAAATTTTCTTTGTGTTTTGTATTTATCAATTAAGATTTTATAGGAATAATTATAAATTTATTAAATTTGAATGGTCAAAAGTGTAAACGTCTTAGTTCAAAATAATTAAATGTAATTACAAAATTATATTATTCTATGGCAAGTAATCAATCAATTTTAAATAAGTAAACATCATACATAGTTACTTACAACATATTTATTGTTTGAAAATCAATTGTTAGCATTTTCAAATCCAAACAAAGTTAAATAAATCAAAGTTAAAAGCTCGCAGGGAGTTTTGTGTTTATTTTGCGACTACAGTTGACTGCTGTAACATGTAAAACTTTGCATAAACGGAAATTCTCCGAATTTACTTTTGTTTCCTGAAAATAATGATGGAAATCATGGAAGACGCAAAAAGTCTTTACGTTTGTGAAAGTAAAGTAAACAGACTAACAGTCAGCAATAAAATAAAACATATCGAGAGATATTTTAGTTTGTTTTGTTGTTAAACACAAATATGACATGTACGTTTCTCATTCAATACAATCAATAAAATAAAGTGATTAAAAAACAAAACTACTTTTCATATTTTATTTTGGACAATTGGAGCTTTAAATTTTATATTTATGTTGGATGGTGTTATACTGCACAGTGGGTCATAATCAAAATTTTTTGAAAATAAATCTGGCATTTCTAAACGGATGATACGATCGGAATAAAATATGACATGAGCATAGCCAAGGAGTATTTAAGTTTAAGTTATTAAAATGAGCCCTACAAATGTTACAGGGGCGGCTCAAAGTAGGGTATCTGCGACATGTAAAATTTTAAAACACGTGCCATTTCTTTTGTTTCCCATCCGATTTCCAAGACTTTTATATTTTTGGAAAGCGCTCGGATAGGTCTAATTTCTGAATTATAGGCATTTTAAAATTTAAATTTAAAAATGTTGCCATTTTTGGACCGACTGTACTCCATTTTTTTAGTTAGACAACTAAATTACCAGTTATATAGATTTAAAAGTTTGTCCAATATTTAAAGTGGCATATTTTTGAATCTCATTGAGATATTGACTTGACAAAAAATTACCATATCTAAACAAAAAATTAGTTCGGAATAAATGTGGATCGAATTGTTCCTAATATTTGCAATCCTATTAAAATCTTGATTCAAATTTTAGTTTTAGAAAAAAACTTAATGAAAATTTCAAAATTTTTAAAATTGTCATTCTAAATAACAAAATGTAGAAAAACTTGTCAAAAGGTCAAAAGGAATCCAGCAATTAATAAAAATTGGAGCGAAAATCCCAAAAATGGTATTTTTTACAATTTTGCCTATAGGGTCCACATTTCTCTCGGGGCTGTGAAAATACTTTGGGGATAAATAGGGAACATATCAAGGTTTCCAAAGCTGCTTCCAGTTTTTTGATCCCAGCTTTGGGATTTTAGAACATTTGGCCCAAAGTTGATATTAATTTATTTTTGGATGCGCAATTGATATTGCTCTGAAATATTTTGTATGTTATTCACCAACAACATTCGGTCTAAAAGTACGCCCTATATTTTTGAAAAAGCGGACCAAGGTATGACCAAATTTTTAAATATCAATTTTCAAATGTCTATAACGTGGAAATTATAAGAGATGAATGGAATACACAATAGGGTATTCATTCGACTAATGATCGTTCGATTAATCGAACAATTTCTTACGAATAATTATTGAACAATTTAAAAATAGCCATTTTCGAATAACGAATAATTCGAACAATTTTATGTGGAATAATCGAATAAAACGAATAAATGTTCATATATATTTAAATTTATTAAATTGCTTAAAATTTTTCATAATTTCAAATTTAAATAAGTAATAATGACTCACAAAAATTGTATTGTTTCTGAAATTCGACAAATAACTAAAGACAAAGGGACTTTCGATCACTGTAGATGAGGTTCCGATAGCTCCTTCTATAAATATATAAATATTACTACAAGAAAATACAATTCTAAAAACAAATCTTTAAAAAATTTTAACTTAGGAAATGAAAATAAAAGGTACGGAATAAAATATTTGTTATTTAGCTGGCGAAATATTAGAAGAAACGCAATTAATAATCAAAATTTTAACTTAGATTAAAGTGGAGTTGAATGTAATGGAGAATTTGTTTTTGAAATGGTCGTCGAAAGTGATATTGTGGATGACATTTATAATGATTACATTGAAATAGATGAAGGCCATGATCTTAAAATATATATATACTAGCTGACCCGGTGCGCTTCGCCACCCCAATTAGAAGAAAGAAATAGTACTATCAAGTCTCATTTTTTGAATCTAATTGTATGTCTAATTTCATATTTCTGGGTCCATTATTATAGAAAATGCAAAATGTGTTCCTAATTTTAAATTTTTAGGTTTATTATTATAAAATATTCAAAAAGTACCATTGCAATAAGGAAATACTATCATTGATTATCACTTTTAAATTCGCATTCACTAATCCATAACCCGTCAAGTTTGAATTTTAGATTTGTATATCATTTCCTATATTATCAACTAATTTTGTTTCTATAATACTTAATATTTAATAAATTATCACAAAACTGAAACCGATCGGTTTTTAATTTTTTAAAACCGAAACAGCGGTTTTGATTTTTTGGAAACTCTAGGTCCATTATTATAGGAAATTCAAAAAAGTACCATTAGAATATATAAAAAGTACCAAAAATCCCCCACTTGTGGTTTCCCACTCACTCGGGTCCATATAAGCTTAATTTCATGGCTTTAGGTTCATTGGTGAAGAACTTACAAGAAGAACCATTCGAATAAAGAAAAAGTACCAAAAAGTCTCCCCCTAGAATTCTCACTCACTTATTACCATATATGTTTAATTTCGTGTTTCTAAGTCCATTGTTATAGAAAATTCAAAAAAGTACCATTAGAATATAGAAAAAGTACTAAAAAGTATACACTTATGGTTTTCCAGTCACTCGGTTTCATATAAGCTTTATTTCATGATTCATTGGTGAAGAAATTACAAAAAGTACCATTCAAATAAAGAAAAAGTACCAAAAAGTCGCCCCCTAGCATTCTAACTCACTTAGGACCATGTATGCTTAATTTCATGTTTTTAAGTCCATTGCTATAGAAAATTAAAAAAAGTACCATTAGAATAAACAAAAAGTACCAAAAAGCAGCCACTTGTGGATTTCCACTCACTCTGGTCTATATAACATTTATTTCATGTTTCTAGGTTCATTGGTGAAGAAATTACAAAAAGTACCATTCCAATAAAGAATAAGTACCAAAAAGTCTCCCCCTAGAATTCTCACTCACTTAAGACCATATATGTTTAATTTCATGTTTCTAAGTCCATTGTTACAGAAATTTCAAAAAAGTACCATTAGAAGAACAAAAAAGTACCTATAGTTCAGTTCACACATTTTGGTACCTGAATATTATCCCCTAATCCTAACACTAACTTCACTCAGATACATATCAGCTAACTTTAATGTCGATAACTGAATTAATTTAAAATGTTAAAAAAGTACCATTAGGAGTAAAGTAACAATTTCCCTTTTCTTCCTTGAACACCCCTCAAGTTTGAAATTTAAAAATATTCCATTTTGCCAAAATTGTTTATGCTACAGGCATTTCTGAAAATATTAAAATCTGTGTTAATGTGCCCAAGAATAAATATGTTTTAAAAAAAGTACCAAACTGTTTACCCGGATTTGGCCCAATATACACCTTGGTACTCGAGTTCAAAATAACACCCTGTTAGTTAATTTTTGTATGAATCCAGGAACCAACGTTAAAAAAATTATCAAAATTGGCTTAATAATTTCAAATAAAATGTATTTTACCGATTTTATCCCCTTTTTGGTACCGATTTTATCCCCATTGAGTTATTAAAGTTTTATTCAAATAAATTTCTGTAACGTGGTGGGAGCTCATAATAAAATATTCGTATGTCTATGTCAAATTATAGAAAAACTTATTTTATGAAAAAGTACCAAAAATAAACACAGTTTTTATCCCTTAAGGTTTCGAATTTCCAAAATGTACCAAACCTATATTTTTTATTTTTTGATAAGTAAAGAACACGATTTAAAATTTGATTCTATGTTTATTGGTTTAAAAGATACATAGGGTGCCAAAAAAGTACCAACATACAGTTTTTACCCGTTTTCTCCCCTAAAAGTTTCGAATTTGGAAAAAGTACGAAACACCTGTCAGCTTATTTTTTGAATAGAGTAACATGCAATTTTAAGTTTTTTTGTATCTTTATTAGTTTTTAAGATATAAGGTTACCGAATTTACCCTTTTTTACCCCCTAAACGTTCGAAAAAATCCCTTCTTATCGGATCGTTTTGGGGAGGGAGGAACCCACAGTTAAAATTTCATGATTCTAGCTTCAGCCGTTTGGGCTGTGCGATGATGAATCAGTCAGTCAGTGAGTCAGTAACGTTACTCTTTTATATATATAGATAAGTGATGTTATTAACCGCGTACGTAGAGTAACTTCGGGTAATGTGGACTACCGTTTTGTTTCTTCTAAATTTTGGCCACAATATATATGGATATTAAAAAAGTTGTGAAGCAATATATTAGCTAATATATTCCCTAATTGTTTTTGCAGTTGAAAATTATGTGAAAATATTGTAAGGAACCCAAAAACCAGCATTAAAAAAATTGGAGGGTAATATGGACCACTATATGAGGGTAATTTGGACTAGTATTTAATACATAAAATTCATGAACCAGCTAATCATGAATGATTAAAAAATTTAATTTCAATATATTTTTATTAATACAAACTAAAAAGTCGCGTTCTTGGCTTAGATAGATTGCTTACAAAGTACATAGTTATTGTCGGGTAATATGGACCAGTAGTACATAATCAAGTAATTTAAGTGGTCCACTTTAAACGAACTTGGGTTACAGTGGTAAAAAAATATTTTTACCTAATAATCTAAATGTGCTTAAATTCTTATCAAATATATGCAAAACTACGTGTCCACTTTAACCATATAAAACAACCAAACATTAAATTCTACCAAGTAAATGTACCAAATTTTGTTTCTTACTTGAGCCGAAAAAAATGTTGAGCACGCGCATTAATTTCAATACAAGAATAAATAGCCAACATATCAATTACTCATGAAAGCAAATGTGCAATTGTCGTTTCAAACAAATTGTAAAATGTACGACAAATCAGTTTTATCATACCTTCAATAGTTTCTGAAAAAATACACTGGTCCACATTAGACGCATAGTCCACAATACCCGAAGTTACTCTAAGTGTTGCAAAATATTTAATAAATAGAATGATAAACACAAATATTGCAAACTATCGCTTTGTCGCAAGAAAAGCATTGAGTTTGTCTTATACATGATTTTGAACATCGTTAAACATCTTTGTCTAACATGGTAATAAACTTTTGCGTATTTGTAAATGCTTCAATAATGCACTGCCTGACTTCAAATTAGCCACGTTCACTGACAATGATATCAAACTTTGGACAGATTCCCTTTATTGTGTAATTCCCAAGACCACCTTATTAAACAAAGATTCGGCAACGTTAATAGAGCTTGATGTATAATACAATTTGTTATAAATACTATAGAAATAGTGAATATGCAATTAATTTACTAAAAAAATAGTTACTCAATTTAAAACCCGAATTAATGAATGATATAAAAAAGTTCTTAATACGTATATATTGTATTTGAATTCAGGATCATGTCTAACTAGCTCAAATTTTTTAAAGCATAGCTCTAAAACTGAAACTAATGGGTTTGCTAGTCAATTGTTTTGTAGATTATTCGGGAGTTAATCTGATCAGAATATTTCTGTTGAAAATTGAAAGTTGGACTTTGTTTTCGAATGTTTTTTAACATTATCAATACATGAATTGTTAACTTTAACGTTATTTTTTGTTTTTCCTTAACAATAAAATATTAAAAAACCGACATAAAAACTTCATTCTTTAGTTTTTGTAAAAAAAATTAAATTATTCGAATAATACGATTAATTTTAAACGTGTGATCGAATTATTCGAACAAGTTAAAATCTCTTATTCGAATTATTCGTTTTATTCGAACAAGAGAAAAATCGAATAATTCGAATACAAACATATATTTGTTTACTATAACCATTTATATGGTTGATACAATCATGTGAATCGTAAATTAACCATATTATGTTTACCACAATCATGTAAATAGTTACTGTGACTATAATATTGTTAAAAATCCTGTAACACTATTTAAATGGTTATAGTAACCATGTCCAATTATATTTTTTCTCTGTAGGAGGGAGATCTGGTTCCTTATCTGAAGGACCTGTACGTTCCAGGTAATTGTAAGTAAAAGATGACGAGAATATTTGCATTTTTTCTACAGGCAGCATTATTCACACCCTTGGCTTTTTAGCCAAATAATTGTTAGTCATATATACAATAGATTTGATGAAACTTTTTCGATATGTCCCACAACTTTTTTAATTGACTATAAAAGTACTTAAAATAATTTGCTTTTAAATATTACCAAGCTGGCAAGTGCTACTTCTTCAACGACTTCTGTACATCATGCTGTTAATATTTACTTAATATTTATTGATTTATTTATTTCCGATTCAATTCTCATTTTCCATCATTATCATACTTAAAAGCGAACAACATTTACTAAATACAAACAAACAGACATACATACACTCATTTACTTTAATTTACAATAATAAATTATTGTCATGACACTGTACAACTAAGTATTGTTGCAAGTATTTATGTTCGTTTGGATGGTGGTTGACTGTGGTACAATGGCAAAAATAGTCGTCACTATACTTAAGACTTATTTAACTAGTTGACTTGAATTAAGTTTATTTGTCTGTTTTCTATTCGAATTCATGATACAAATCATCAGGGGATCTGTATGTACTACATAGTTATATGAAGGAGTAATGAATAGATGGATGGATGGATGTATGATTCAACGAATGAATAAGTATTTATTTAGATGGTATTGCATGTATTTGTTATTAAGTGCTTGTCATTAAAGTGTTTTAGGTTCTCAAATCAATTGTATTATGTCTATAATTACTAAAGTATAAATTTCTGTTTTATATCATGCAACCAGACAAACATATACAGCCACGTTAATTCCTTCCTTTCGGACATCCCGCCAGGACTGCCTGCTGTTTTATTCAACAACAACAACAGAGCAACATAATTTACTATTTATGTATAAAAAGAAACGTGTTTAAATGTCTAAGAGAGGATCTGAGTGAGTGAGTGTTAGGGTAACCCTTAGTTTTTACTTTTTTTTAATTTCGATACCCTAATGTTCTTATTTTATATGTCTCCGTCCAAATGCTAAAAATTTAAACAAAATCGGATGAAGTAATTTTAACAAATTTATGAGAAAAAAAATATCCTTAAAATCAGCCAATTTCAAATCGCTCCCAACGTTAAAATTTACTATTTTAATTTCAATTTAGCGTTTATTAGAATCTAATTTTTCATTTTAATTGTTTGAAATTTCGTCTAAAAAAATTTTTGAAATTTTGAGATATGGGACCATACCCGTTCCAAACTTGTTACAACTTGCTACACAGGTTCTTTATGATCATATAATATTTGAAGTTAATCAAAAATTTAG
The DNA here is from genome assembly GCF_958450345.1 of Calliphora vicina. NCBI lineage: Eukaryota > Metazoa > Arthropoda > Insecta > Diptera > Calliphoridae > Calliphora > Calliphora vicina. Next base: position 82,288,176 of record NC_088783.1, on the reverse strand, counting down.
TTTGGTTTGTCTTTTATCGATATTCCATGTTCAAATATTATACAAGAATGGCGCAAAATCTCTCAATTTCAATTGTAAGTATATTGGGACAAAACGAACAACTTCGATTAAAAAAATAAATTTTTGATAATATTTGTAGAATCAAAATCTTTTGGAAATAAATCTGGCATTTCTAAGCGGCTGGTCCGATCTGAATAAAATTTGACGTGAGCCAAGGAGTATTCAAGTTTAAGTTATTAAAATTCTTCAGGGACGGCGCTATGGGGGCTCAAAGTAGGGTAACTTTGACATGTAAAATCTTTAAACTCGTTCCCACTAGAGTGTCCAAAAAACCGACAAATTTAAAAAATCGGTTTCCGGTTTAACCGAAAAGGTGTGTTTTTGAAAAAACCGGTTTTGATTTTTATCTTTTAAAAAACCGATTATTCGGTTTTTGTCTCCAAAAAAAAACGGTTAACCGGTTTATATTAAATTTTCACTCAATATGAAAAATACGCTACTTTAAAATGTTTGAATTTTAAGGCAATTATTTTATATATTTTACGAAATATTGTCCAATGCTACAATTTTCTATATAATTAATCAACATTTTTAAATATGGTATCAAAGTTTTTCCAAAATATGGTTAAATGAGCATTTACAAAAACCGGTTTTTCAAAAAACAGCAATGTTAAATAAAACCGAAACCGGTCGAGTATATATAGATGAAAAAACCGGTTGACCGGTTTTGGATACTCTATTTCACACCCGTTTTCAAATATTTTGATATTTTTGGAAAGCGCTCATCTAGGTCTTGCGTGTGCTATTTGTCTCTTTTAGTTTCCGATTTATAGGCATTTCAAAATTTAAATTTTAAAATTTTGCCATACCTTTGCCTTAAAAATAATAGGTCGTACTTTTGGACCGAACGGACTCGAATTTTTGTTCGTTAGTTAGACAACTAAGTTACCAATAATATACAAAATATTTCAGAGCAATATCAATTACGGATCCAGAAAATAAACGATTTTCAATTTAAAAACTCCACAAATAGTAGATTTTTGCTATTTTTTGGACGAAATTTCTTTAAAAACATATAACGATTCTATGTTTTTCTGTAGGGTATCTTTACGGATAACATTTCGGTATAAAAAACATATCCTCTTTTTCGAAAATGTCGACCGGAATTTTATCTATTTTTTATCAAAGTTTCATCTTTGGGCCACATATTCTAAAACCCCAAAACTGGAATCAGAAAACCGAAAGCAGCTTTGGATATCTTGATGTATTCTCTATTTATCGCCAAAGTATTTTCCCAGCTCTGAAGGAAATATGGACTATGAGCAAAATTGTAAAAAAATACCATTTTTGGATTTAGGTAAAATTTTTAGGAATTGCGGGATTCTCTTTGATCTTTTGACAAGCTTGTTTACGTTTTGTTATTTAGAATGACAAATTTCAAAAAGGGATGTAAATTTCATTGAGTTTTGTTAATAAATAAAGATTTTATTACATACACAGAAAAAATTATTGCATAAATTTGTGCAATTAATTTATTTTTTGGTTCTATTTTAAACTTTAATAATTTTTTTTAATTAATTTAATTATTTTTTTACTTGGTTGAAGAATTTTTCGAAAAACAAAAAAAATTCTGACGTTTTACAAGAAATTAAAAAAGGAAAAGAAAAAATATTTAGAAAACGTGTATATATTTTAGTCAAATATAATAGTTTTGTAGACAATGTCCTCAATTTGGGCAATTTTGAAACCCATTTATTCCGAATGGTGGGATGTCATGTTCTTCTATACAAACATGTTAGATTGTATATAAATGTCTGTAATTTTAAAGTCTTTGTACATATTAATAAGAAGCAAGCGTTATGGATGTGTAAATGCGGAATCCGATGTATGAAATACATTTTCTTTTGGAGATGACATTCCTTAGGTAAGTACGATTGTATTCATTTCTAAAATGTCCTTAATTTGATGTAATTTTTCATTTATCATCCATTAGATCTTATTTTTTTGGAATGCGTGCCCGAGCTGACCCCGTTAAAGTTTTGTGGATTCTAATGTTTGTTGATCTTATTATTCCGATTGATCTTAAGGATAATACTTACATTTTCGGGTAAGTACTGGCTCAGACGACAGAATTTGTTCAATACGATGTTGAATTTCATTGTTTTTGTTTCACCCCAAGGTCAAAATGCAACGTTAGTTGAAGGCTGCCACCGAGATGATCCCATGTTTATTTTTAGTTTCTAGTTAAATTATAAGTACTTATGTATTTACATTAGACATTACATACATTACATACATTACATACATTACATACATTACATACATTACATACATTACATACATTACATACATTACATACATTACATACATTACATACATTACATACATTACATACATTACATACATTACATACATTACATACATTACATACATTACATACATTACATACATTACATACATTACATACATTACATACATTACATACATTACATACATTACATACATTACATACATTACATACATTACATACATTACATACATTACATACATTACATACATTACATACATTACATACATTACATACATTACATACATTACATACATTACATACATTACATACATTACATACATTACATACATTACATACATTACATACATTACATACATTACATACATTACATACATTACATACATTACATACATTACATACATTACATACATTACATACATTACATACATTACATACATTACATACATTACATACATTACATACATTACATACATTACATACATTACATACATTACATACATTACATACATTACATACATTACATACATTACATACATTACATACATTACATACATTACATACATTACATACATTACATACATTACATACATTACATACATTACATACATTACATACATTACATACATTACATACATTACATATATTACATGTTAATTAATTTTAAGCTTTTAAATGTTTATACAATATGTAAAATAATTATAATAATGAAATAAAATTAAAAAATTGCCAATTAATTTCAGAATTGTGTTAATTAATATTTTAATAAAATTTAGTGCAAAATTGCAATTACAAACATAATTGATTCAATTAAAAATTTAATTGAAATTTGTGCAGAAATTCAATTATTTTATTTAATACTTATTTAATTGGTTTTTTAATACTATTTTTGTCAATTAAACTTTGTAATTTCCAATTAATTAATAGTATCATTTTGATGATTGGAGCAAAATCAAACATATTTTTAATTAATATAATCAATTCCGTAATTGAACCTCATTTTTATTTTTTTCTGTGTATTTATTGAGTTTCTAAAACTAAAATTTATATCAAAAATTTTTGATAGGATTGCAAATATTAGGAACATTTTCATCCACATTTATTCCGAACAACTGTTTTTTTGTTGAGATAAGGTAATATTTCGCCGTACAAAAAAATATTCAAGGCAATATCTCACTTAGATTAAAAAAATATGCCACTTTAAAACTCCGTCCTTCAAAAATATTGCACTTGAAATAAATAAAATGCAAAACCTCTAATGAAACCTCAAATAAAATCCAATCCGCTTGTAAAATGGTTTTTTCGAAAACTTTAACAAAATTAATTTGCTCTCTCGCTATATTAAAGCTGTAAAAAATACCAAATAAGATCATGCAAAGAGTCTTTAAACGTTATCCGATTTTGCTCAAACTTTCGGCAATTGGTTTCTAGATGACGGCGAACATATTTAGAAAATAAATGCCTCCCTATTGTATATTTATTTGTACTTTGTCATAACCAAATGTAAATTTTTTGTTCTCTTATTGTTTCAGTTTCTTTTGATTTTATGGGTTTTGGGTTCAGTTTTCTAATCAATTATGAAATTTCATAGCAATCTGTTGTTCTTGTTCTTATTTGTTTCTATTCTTCTCTCGTTCATTCATTCCTTCATTCATTCAAACAAGTTTTCCCTTTTGCTTTGTGAAATTTGTTGCTCATTGTTGCCAACAATCAGCAATACCAACAACTGAAAACCAAAAAAAAAAAAACTAACAAGAAAAAATCTAAAAGTTTAACATCTCCAGCAACCTTAGAAATAAATGAAAATAAAAACGCCGAGAAAAACTTGACTGAATGAATGAATTGCTGTAATTTATTACTGTAGCAATCAAGTAAGTTAGAAGAAGGAGAAAAAAAAATTCTAAAACACTTTTTTGCGCTTTGGCCACAAAAGCATAAAGGAAGGACTTGTTTGTTTAGTATCCTTTTCATTTCATCTTTATTACAAAAATATTGTTACCACTTTAAGGTTTTGCAACGAAAAAAATAAAAAAAAAAACAAAGTTCTTCACTCAAAACAAAAAATAGCCATAAATAGCTATGAACATTTTCAACAAACTTTTAAACAGTTTTATAAATCTTTTTCTCTTCATTTTTTTTCGCTTTTATACCCCTGTTTTTTGGCTCTTTTGCCAACCGCTAATAAGATAAAAATCACAAATCTACGCATAAAAAGTCCAAAAAAAAAAATGAAACCAACTTGTAACTTTTAAATGCCATCTTTTGATAGAGTCATAAATGGCATGTTGGTAGTAATTTTAGCCAAAAAAAAAAAGAAAAATCAGGAAGAAAATAAAAAGGATGGCAGGACAGGAAATAAATTACACAGTTTTAACACTTAAACCCTTTTATAAACAGTCAGTTGTCGGTGCTGGGAAACTTTTGAAAAATACATAAACAAATTTGAAAATTTAACCACTCTTTATATGGGTCAATAATGATTTAATGCTGCGGTCTAAATAAATGTTGGATTTTTATTTAAAGAGGTAAAAAATCACTTTTGTAAATTAAGTTTTATCATTATTAATAAATTCTAAAAAATATTTAACTAAAATTAAAATTTATTTTAAATGAATCCAATTGAGCAGTGACCGTTTATCACTACTACTAGAATTCTGAGACTACACCTCTGCAACCCAATTAGTGTTTTGGTTACCTTTGCAATAACTTTTGGACAAAAGGCCTTGGACACTTGACAATCCATCCTACAATTGCAGGATTGGTTGGTGGAATCACGGAATCTTTCAAATATTAGCTTGTAGTAATGACAAATAGAAGGTCTTACTCCCCGTTCCTTAGTACCCTGGTCCAGATCTGAGCCATGTCTGGCCTGTTCATCTGCTACCTCATTTCCCAGTATGTTACAGTGCCCTGGTAGCCAACATAATCTAACTGAGTAGTGTACCAATAACTCTTCAAGAGGTCTTCTGCAGTCTTCCACTAAGATAGAACGTAATAAATGAACTTTCAAAGACTAAATAGTTTGTCACTAAAGTTCCTTCTGTAACCTGTGCTTTTATCAACTCCGCGGTTTTGCAGATCGAGAAAAAATCTCTGCCTGGAAGACGCTGCACTCATCAGAGATTCTATATGACTGGTTAATATCGTTGACGATCAAACAAACCCCGGCTCCTCTCCGAAGCCCATCAGTGAAAACAGTACCCCTAGGGAACTTTACTGGGGGTGAGACACCGAAGTTAAAGGTCGCCACCTTATGATCAGAGATTCGCGTGGGAATAATGTCCTGACCGATAAGACCTGCATCAAACAATATCCTAGTGTGACCTCAAATAGCATATGTAAGTTCCTTGCCGTCACACTCTCAACATAGTTCTCAATAGGTACTAGGTTTAAGATTATATCCAAGGCCTCCTGTGGGTTGCTGCCAATGACACCTATTATACCTAGACATGTACGCTAAAAAATGTCAATAGTTATATCCCTAATGTACACCTTTGAGCTTTGTTGAGTATAATCCTATAACTACGCTGCTTCATTGTATTCAACCACACTGTACAACTATAAGTAATAATATAGATCCTCTCCACCCTCCATCCTCTATGAAACTCTCCACCCTACATTTCCTGGTAAAGAGCACCAATTCAGTCTTCGTTGTGTTTAGACCCAATCCGTTAGTTCTTGCCCAGGTCGAGAGATCACCAAGTGCTTCCTGAATGATGTCACTAATAGTGGAGAGAAACTTTAATTTAATTAAAATCACCACGTCAGGCGACTATCTTCCTGACTTTAGAGACAAGAAAATATAGTTTACCGCCAATAGCCACAAAAGAGGAGAAAGAACTCCACCTTGCGGTATGTCTCTGGTAACTCGTCTTCTGATCTTATCATCCCTTAGGGTTGAGATGATAATCCTGGTATCCAGCATTGAAACTATCAAGGAATTCGATGACCCAAAGTTGCACTAACGACTCCCTAACAGCCCCTATCTTTATGTTATTAAAGATTCCTTCTGAATCCTAAAAATATATTACTTGATCTATTTATATGAGGATCAGTTAAATGTTTTGCTTAGATTCTAGATATGGAAAAGAAATTCATTGAAAATAAATATTTGAATAGTTGATATAGGGCATATGCCAATGTAGTTTTTACCCCCGTCTCCACGCGAAATTTTTATTTCTTAACATTAAAAATAAGGTCTCCATAATAACACCATGTTTCTTATTATTTACTAGCTGGCCGCCCCGGCTTCGCTCGGTAGGTATTTCCTAATGTTAGTTCTTGAAGTTTCTCAAAAAATTATTTGAGAAAAATGAGAAGTGAAAAGGAGGCAATATATTAAAAATTAAAATTTCCGATTTTTTTTTTTTTTCTTTACAAACCATCTCCTGAAAATTTCGAATCGAGTAAAAAAAAATTAGCTAATTATTCGAATAGCATTTTTTCTTTGTTATTCATTCGGTTCACGATTCATTCACCTTTTGGTTTTGGTTTCAAAACTATTCGTTTTCAAAATCTATTTCCACCTGTATGCGTTCAGAGGTAAAATTTGAAAAACGAATCTACATACAAGAACTTTTCAAATAGATTCAATATCAAATATCTATAGGTATGTACGGACGATTAAAATCTAATATAGCGGACGTTTAATGAATATAAAATCGATTATCAAGCGTTTTTTATATAAATATAGGTGATTATGTTAATTCTATAATTCCAAGCGTCCTAATTTCAAAACAAAACGACTTGTGAATGAACCAGTTCATGAATAATATCTAAGGTGTGTTTGTTCTACATTAGTTCAAACTGAACGTCAAACTTGAACAAATACTGGCTAAAAGAATGCGTTATAGAATTAGTTGTGCAACTAAAATATTTGTTTTATTTTAAGAATGAAGAAATATTAGTTTAAAAAGTTAACATGTATTAATTAAAATGTATAACAATCTTATTTTGGAAAAAAATATTTTAGCACTCAAAAATATCGAGCACTAATTAAGTTTAGGCAACACTGACTACCAAAATTAGCTGCAAGATTTTCCTGAACTCTAGAACTCTATATGTGTCCTAAATAGTACAACTTAACTTATTAATAAACTATTTAATAATTTAGATCTTCATAAATATATTATCGTAATTTAATTATACTCGTATCCAATTAAACGTTATGGTTTTAACAAAACCATTAAACAAATTATTTTAATTCAATTGCATTTGAGCAATTGCCATAATCTATTGAAAAAACTCAATTATACTTAATTCCTCTTAAAGAATAAAAAAAATTAAAGTTATTTGCAAATGCAAAATCCCACAAGAATTTATTAAAATCGCCATAATTGGTATTACATTGCATTAGCTAATGAATTTCAATGTAAAACACACTCATACAAACACTGTTAGAGGACTCAACCAGTCACTTCATCAATAAGCGCTGAATTGAATTTATTCGTTTGATTCAAAATCCATTTTAATCAGAAATTGTGCATTTGCAATTTATAGTCTCTTTATGAATGAATGTCAAACAATATTTTTTTTTTATTTTTTAGATAATCTTCCTGAGCACACACAGATAAATACATTCACACAACTCTACATTGACATTGAATATTGTGTTTGTATTGATTTATATAAAATTTAAAATATGAGGAAAATCAAAAATTTTTACTAAATATGTTTTCTTTTTTTAACGCCCATAGGATTTTGGTATCAGGCTAAGTGAAATCTTGCTTTTTACACTAATTTTGATGGTATTCATAATGTTTTGAGTTAAATAAATTTTTTCATAATACACATTTTATCTGTAACGATTTTTATTAAAAAAGTTAGGAACAAAATTTTAAAGTTTCCCAAAATTTTTAAAAAGTGAATCAAACTTTAGCATTTTCAAGTTTTTTAAAGTCCATCCAACTCGGATGTTTCATTTATAAAGAAATTGTATTTACTCGACCTGATAGCCTACTTCAAAAATATCTCTGAATAAAAATTGCGAAAAAGATTAAATTTCTAAAAAATTACGACAATACTTTAAAAGTTTGAGAAGATTCTATTATATTCCGGATGATCAGCTATCAACAAGATATAGGCACCTTTAATTGTTGCAAATTTCAATATCTTTTAAATGCTATGGTCAAGCTTGTATATGATAAATGAATGCACACGATCTATTAAATATAGTAAATTTTGGTTTCACATTTGGTTTCTGTAAGTTTGAAACTGTTAATACAGATATCAAATTAATGAAAAAAAATCTTGTAAGTTTCAAAGCACAATTTTCCATTTTAAAGTACCATAATTTTAAGAGCTGAAAGATTAGTAACATAATATTCTCAACCTAAGACTCGCAGTTTACTGATACGTGTCACTGATGTTTTCATTTCGAAACCCAAAAGAAATACAAGCCATCTGAATTCAGTTTTTCAACTGTTCTCCAACAATTTTGATTTTTCTCATATATATGAAAACAGTAAATACTCGTATGTAATATTTTTCTCTTAATTTCCATATGAATTGACCTTTATGAATAATAAAATATAAGCTAGAAAACTTATTCACATACTTGAAATACATATTTTTGGATAAAAACACAACTAATAGGGGTATTCAATTGAACACGCTTGCAGATTTTCTTAAAATAGGTTTTAAATTTCAAACTATTCAGTATTATCCTTTATCTAAAAGCTGGCATGGATCTAGGGGGTGAAATAAGAAAATTCCCATCCTCAAAACCGAAAAGATTTAAAATAAAAGTTTACAATATATTTTACTTTATTTAACCAAAACAAAAGACGATATGTTTTGTAAAGCTTATAGAATATATTACTTAAAAATATTTTGATAACATTTTTAAAAATATTCATTTATCTATATATTAGGATATTCAATCGATTAACCGATTAATTTTGGTCAGTTAACTGTTGGAATAATTTAAAATTGACGATTTTCAAATAACAAATAAACCGATTAATTTGTGTCGATTAACCGATTAACCGAAATTTTCATTTTTTTTACACTTTATATAGAAATATTGTTTTAAATATACAAATTTTATTGCTTAACTTGTGAACATTCCTTTCTAGCAATAGTTTTTAGGAGTTAGTACGAAAACTGAAACTAAGGAATTAGGAAATAACCTTTTTTCTAGAACGTTCTAGGATGAACTTTGCCATAATAAGTCGATGGACGAAATGGTAATAAAAAAACTGAAGACATTACTGAAACGAGTCTTTTATCAGAAATTAACGAAACTATAAAAACTCGTTTAAAAGAAAGCATTTATATTATATTATTTTTTAATATAAAATTTTAAAATTCTAAAAAAAAATCTATTGTTTTGTTAAATTGTGTTTGTTTCTATGTTTTTGTTCTTTTTATTAACAAAATGCGTATATAAGTACACAAAATTCGTGTTTTTTTTTCAATTTCAAATTAAAATAGAAATTATTCGGTTAATCGAATATATTAAAATTAACCGATTAATAACCGATTAAATCTAAACCTCGATTAACTATTTGCTCGATTAACCGATTAAACCAGAAACCCGATTAATTGAATACCCTACTATATATATATAAACAAGTAAGAAAGTATGGTCGGTCAAGCCCGAACATATAATACCCTACACTAAGTAAAAGAGCAAAAACATTTTTCTTTTAAAATTTCAATAATTTATATTTTTGAGTGCTTTTCGGAAGTGAGCCTTATATGGGAGCTATATGACCAACCATGAAATTAAGTCGTGTGATTTATGTCTATATTAAAGTTAACTGTATTGAATTTTGTGTGTATACCAACATTTTTAAAAGACTTGTGTACGTTAAAGTGATTTTCGGAAGCGGGTCCATATGGGAGCTATGATTAATTATGGACCGATCGTAACAAAATTTGGTAACATGAATTCTGTATATATAAAACTTATTTGGACCGGAATTTGTGGAGATACATATATAAATTAAACATTTATGACCGATAAAGTCCAATTTCGGAAGGACATTTGTATGGGGGCTAGGTGAAATAATGGACCGATTTCAGGCAGTTTTACTAGGCTTGGTCCATGGGCAGCAAAAATGATATGTACCACATTTGATCGAAATATCTTCAAAATTGCGAGCCGAGCAGCCAGACGGACAGAAACTGATTCTAAGTTGATCGGTATACTTTAAGGTGGGTGTTAGATTAATACGCATTATACCCTCCCTACTATGGTGGTGTAGGGCATAAATACAAAAAATGTTTCTACCTATGTCCGTTATAGACTCTGAGACCATCCAAACGATTAGCTCAAAACTGGTATCATTTGAAAGAAAATTTTCTGAATATGGTTTTAGACACCTAAAATACTACATAAGGTCCATTCGTAAATAAGATTTTCGAATTATCTCTTACAAATATTTTTCATCTATCTATATTAGATCTCATAAAAAATAACAAAAAGAATTTTAGTTTTTTTAAACATGCACGATGAAAATCCATTTTAAGCTTAACAAAACGGCACCAATATTTCCTTTCTATCACTAACCATTAAAAAGTTATGTGCCTTCAAAGTTACTTATTTAACAAGAAAATAATATTTGGTAAAAAAAAGTTTAGAAATTTTTTTATTTGCCTTAAAAAAACATTTTTAAAGCCACATAACTTTTTATTAAAAAAAATCTAAGATACTTTTCTTATTTTGTTTATGGTCGCAAGACCTCTGTTGTGGGTTTTGGGAACAATTTTTAAGGATTCAAAAAACATCAATTGTATTAATTTTTGATGCACAATTGACTGGTGAAATCAAATTTGCAATATATTCAACCGTTTTAGCTCTACAGAAAAATGTGCTCAAAATGCGCGTCTTTAGGTGCCTGGAACATGTTTTTATATACATTATACCGCTAATGTCATCTATACATATAAAAAACCGCTGGACCGATTTTGATGAAATATTCAGGGAATCTTCAGAATAGCCCAGCGGGTAACACTGTATAGTTATATTTTTGATATTCGGTCTGTGGGCGGAGGGGAGTGTAAAAATCCAATTTTTACATTATACCGCTAATGTCATATCTATATATATAAAAATGAAATGGTCCATGTATGTAATGTCATCACGTGAGAACGGCTGGAGCGATTTGGCTGATTTTTTTTTTATTCGATTCGAAATTTTCAGGAAATGGTTTGTAAAGAAAAAAAATTAAAAAATTCCGTGTAATAATCGGAAATTCTTTTTTTTGTGAGTCCAGTCAACTGTAATAAAAAAGCTCCCTAAAGTATGCAGTACAAATTCAGATATTTTATTTACAAATAAATAAGAACTAACATTAATAAATGCTACCGGGCGAAGCCGGGGCGATCAACTAGTATTTCATAATAATAAATGTGTGTATGTATGTTTGTTCCGTATGAACTAAAAATCCATATGAAATATAATTTTAATAAAAAATAACGGTTTTATTCAAATAAAATTTGTTTCCTGAATCACTGCTTCACAAATGCGTCGCAGTGCATCTTCATCGATAGCTGCAGAGACACCTCAACAGCATATAGAAAGACTAACTAGAAGCCAATCGCTCCCGGTTTGGCTGTGGGAACGTGCAATTTTGGCATCATAAAACTAGCATTTGACAATTTTTTGTAATAGATATAAAATAATTGCATAAAGTAAGACGCCTTAAATATTCAAAATTGTCACATTTGGAATGATTTAGTAGAGAATTCTTAACATATATTTTATTAGCGTTCACAAAATTTAAATAGGATGGCAAAACAATAACGAATAAATTTTAATTATGCAAATTAGAAATCAAATGATAATGATAAATATTTATCAAGTTATACAGGGCTTAAAATGAGTTCTCTGCGACCTGTGTTTTCTAATATGTTCGAGGTTAAATTAGTATGTATACTTTTTCGGGTTAAAGATGCTGGTCTGGTTCATTACAATTTCCTTATGGTTTTTATTAATCTGCTCGCTAAATTATTTTGTTATATAATTCGAATACAATGATCTGAGTTGTGCATTAAGTGAATACTCTTTTTTCAAATTAATAAAAATAATGCATAGAGTCACCATGCAGATATTTGGCTTTTTATGAATTCGTTCTTAATTTGTACGTTATTATAAACTATTATCACAATTTATGTATGCAATTTTCAAAAGTGCGAACTAAAATATGAATTAGATTTAGGAACATTTGATATAATTTTTTACTAAAGGGAATTAAAAATAAAACTATATAAACTATCACAGCAAAAAAGATCATTGCCAAGTAATTAACTCATCATTTGGCCATGCATTTTGAATGCTAAATTCCGACATTTGACTTCTGAGACAATAGCATTTTATTGGTTGATGTTATTGGAGGCAATTACTTATCAACAACTGCTTATAATCGTAAATATGTAATTAATTTAATATCACTAAAACTAATTACAAGTAATGACTATACATAGATGTACATATTTTATATTTAAATTATAATTATAATATAAATTATAATTATTTATGTACATAAAACACTTTCAATTGATCGAATAATTTTATTGCTAGAGAAAAGCAATTTCAACTGAAATTTAATTCAATTTATGGCTGAATTGTGTTCATAAAAAATTAAAAAACGGAAAAATAATAACAATGATAACGATGGTAATGTAATGATGAAAAATAATGAGTCTTTTAATAGGAAAATAAAACATTATCAATTTCATATAATAATTTCATTTCCATTGATTTATTTATTTATTAGTTGCTTCATTTAAAATGTATAAAAATTGTTCTACATAAATGCACTACAAACTCATGTGATTGAAACAGAAATAATAAATTGAATTACACTATTTAACAGCTAAAAGTAACTATTGTGATACATATAACTATTATACCAAATAATGCACTATTTCTTATCAATCGTATCGAATCTTCTGTTTTAATTTTCAAAACTGTTCTACACAGCCATTAAGGGGAAGCCTGAATTACGTAAATACAAAAACAAAACTTGCATATGGGCAATTCTATGTCATCGTACGTGACATTTGTACGCCTAGAGAGTGGAATAGATTTTGCAAAAAAAGGAGTTACTGAAAAATAATTTGGTCTTTATATTTCATTCAGAGGGTACTATATTTAAAAAAAAAATAATAAGTTCTTTGGAAACATTGTTGTCCAAAATAAGGGTATTACGTACGATAATGTAAAACGGGAGTAATTTTGAGGTACATGTAGAAATATGCGAATCGTAAGAGGCGTTATGTTTTCTTTTAATTTCATATTTAAATAAAAACGATCTTTAGATGATTTTATAATAAATAAAATTTAATATCGTACTTGACATACCGTTCGTGATAGATTTTATACAAAAACTAAAAAAGTAAATAGAAAATAGAAAATATATATTTATTCGGTTTCAATAAACAATTTGATAATATCAAAAAAAATCAGAGTCAAATTCATCTCATAATGCATGATAATGAGCTTAGTTTTCGCCGCAGTCTTAGCCTAAAACATACCAATAAAATTAGTCAGTTTAAACTATTATTTTTGCCCATAAAATGTTGTAATAAGCTCTAAATACTTTCACATAAGTAGTAACATTTTAATGTTTTCTCCTGTTGAAATCATCTTGAACAAAAGTTTCAAGGGTTTTTGTTTTTTACCCTTCACCTTCGTGAGAAGGGTTTTGTAATTTCTACATTTTTCATTTCCGACCCTATAAAGTATATATATTCTGGATCCTTATAGATAGCGGAGTCGATTAAGCCATGTCCGTATGTCTGTCTGTCCGTCTGTCTGTTGAAATCAATTTTCTGAAGACCCCAGATATCTTCGGGATCCAAATCTTCAATAATTCTGTCGACATGCTTTCGAGAAGTTTGCTATTTAAAATCAGGAAAATCGGTCCATAAAGATATGAGGAGATATGAGCAAAAAACCGGGAGAACCTCGATTTTTGACCTATTTTTGATCTATATCTGGATTACTAAGTCATTAATATAGACAATATGGATATCTAATGATATTTCAAAGTCCATTGCAACGATGTAGATAAGGCTATAGTAAGTTGGACCTACAATGGATCAAAATCGGGAAAAATATTTTTTAACCCGAATTTTTTTTTCATCAAAAATTTTTTTTTGTCATACATTTTTTTCCAAAAAAAAAATTAAAAACTAAAAAAAAAATTTTAAGAAATTTGGAAAAAACTTTTTTTAAAAAAAATTAAAAAAAAATTTTGAATAACAATTAAAAAAAAAAATTAAATTTTGTTTACCTAAAAATATTTGAAAAAATTAATTTTAAAGTATAATTTGGTGAAGGGTATATATCGGCACAGTCGAATATATCTCTCTTACTTGTTTCATTCGTAGTTGTTATTCTCGTGGAATTGCCCATATCTTAGCAGCGAGTTATCTCTGAATTTCAACACAAGTACTTCAAAAACTGCCAGTGCTCATTATGTATAAAATAACTGCGAACAAGATTCGAGTTCCCAAACTGCACCATTTTTTACCCAACTCAAAATATCTGAGTTCTTATCAATTGGATATGATAGGCTTGTTCCCTTAATAAAACAATAGTGTATAATGTTTTTGTCATTTCGAAATAATTGAGTTTAAAATTTGTGTGTTAGTAGACATCTAGAACTCTTGTGAAAGTAGAATTTCACCAAATTTTTACCACATATAGAATCAATTATGTAGTGTATTATGTTATAAAAAATAATGGTGTATATACTTATACACTATTGTTTTATTGAGGGGACGATATATTGTGTTATGTTCTTCTAAAATCTAACCATCGTAAGTCAATGCAAAGGATTTTACGGAGTACAAGTGAGATACGCACCACTCCATCAAAGGCTCCTTTTGCCAGGATGAACTGGTCGGCATTTTTTTTTATTGCCAAGGAAATTGCTCTCAACCATAACAATATTGACTATTCCAATACCAGACCTTTCTTCTGCGGAGGCTTCTCTGTGTAGTAACTTGGAAAACCCAGATGAGCCTATTTGATAATTTCATTGATGGCTTAATAGAGTGTGTCCTTTAGACTCAGGTCGAGGCAATGATATGCAAATAAGCTACGCAATCTTGTAGCAGTGATCACTGGTTATTGGATTCAATCTTCTTACAGTCTAGAAGATTGAATCCTTCATATGGCCTTTGCAGAATTATTCAAAATGATGAAACATTTGTTCAATTTCTTTGCTACAGCGCTATTTTGCGGAATGGAGATTCGAGGCTCTGCACAGTGTCAGATTTTGAAAATTTGTGTTTGTGAATAGAAAATTTGTGTTGTGTTTATTTCCTTCCAAATAATAAATAAATCAAAGTGAAGAAATGTGAACCAAAACGAAGTAACGGTGCTCCAAATGTCGTGTTTATTACTGAAAATAAAAATCCAATTTCTACCCGCTACTAAATTTGAACAATTATAACTTTTTTGTTTTTGAATATTTTTTGCCAATTTCGTTTTTGTTTTCTTAAGTTTTTATTCTTTTTAAAAATAGTAATAAAGCTTTAAAATAAATAATTTTGGCGTTTTAGATTGTAAGTATATCTGAAAATTAAGAAATCTTTCATTGACTCAAAAATATAGAATACCATTTTATGTCATCACATGAAAAATTGATATATAATTTATTGGGATTACAAAATATTTTTTGCAGCCTTTTGCATACTACATACACATTTTTTCAAAAGTTCAGCAAAATAGTTTTCATGGTTAAAATTGTTTTTCAAGGTTATGTATTAACGTTTACTATAATATTCTGAATAGGTTTTATTTAAAATTCATAACAGTAAGGAAATTGGTATCATTCATAAGACTATCGCCAAATAATTAGTTTTTCTCGAAAATCGCAAAATTTAAATCGCAGGTACGGAAAAACTATAGGAGATATTGTCATACTGTTTTCATATTTGTATTCCCTATTATATTCCCAATAAACTCCAAAATGATGAAAAAATTCTGAAATTTTTTAAAAATTTTAAAATTGTGTTTAAACTGCCGTTAAAAATTTTTATTTTTTTGGTCATAACTGCGAATATGTTAACGGCATCCTACGAAGCCAAAAACTCATATACAAGTAAAAATGAGCTATTATTTTAATATTTCTCAAAATATGTTAATTTTCTTTTTACATTTCTTCTTCTAGTGCCTTGAGACAAGTTAATGGCCTGGGAATTTTTTAATAACTTTAACATTTAAATTTTTGTCTTTTGTATCTCATTAGAACGACAATTACGTACATATTTCGATACCTTTAAATTAAATTGCAAAAGTAATTACTTAATGGCTAAATTTTTACAAAAACTGAAAAAGTTAAATTTTTCCCCTTGTAAATGCATCTCAAAACTTCAGCGTCGTTGCGCCACCAGTTAACGTTATCCTATCATCCTAATATTTTACACAAGGTGTTTCTACAATACATAGAACAATTCTAGAGGGGGTACGGTAAAAATTCGCAATTTTATTTTTTTTGGAGCAATCTACTGGAACTGACGGTGGTCGTTCCATTTGTCCGATTTCGCCCAATTTTTCAAATAAGATGCGTATTTTAATAATAATAATAATAACAAAATGATAGGGACTCCGGATGATCTAAGTATATGCTAATTCATATTCCTTACCAGATACTGAAGGATACAATTTATGAACATTTTAAATCTCGAATTGAATGATTCAGAAATTAAGTAAGATCCTAGGCAATAGAAGGTTCTTCAAGTTTAAAAAGAAAATTGTTGAATAGTGTTATTATTACCATTTACATAAACTGATGTATGTATCATGCGTGAATGTATCATGAAATATTTACCTCATATTGGTGTGTAATAAAATAAAAATTTAACTGCACTCATGTATAATAAAACAGATAATTAACAAATAGCAAAAGCACAATTTGTGTGGTCATGGTGGAGTATTTCTGTCGGATTTCTATTAACATGTATAAATACATATGTATTTTCACTAAAACTAAAACGTTTCTATTCAAACAAAATTCTGATATTGTAATATGAACATATTTCTAATATTTTAATCTACACCCAATAAGCACCAAAGCCCAAAAAATGTCAGCACTTGAACATTTTGTTGGAATTTGAATTGAATGCAAATAAAAATAAATATTTTAAGACAAAAAACATATTGCTTGAATTTATGTTTCCTTTTTATTGGAGACTGCTATTGATACAAAGTGTCACACAATTATAATTCAATTGCTTGACTATAATTTAAGGCTTGAATTACACTTGATTTCAACTTGAATACCAGTAATAATGCTTATTAGGCAATATGTATTGCAATTCTTACAAAATTACAAATTTGAGCATTAAATTAAAACAATTAATTCTTGTTTAATAAACGTAACTTACCTGCTGTGTATCCGAAGCTGCAGCTACGAATGGTGCTGGGCTATTAAGCATCGGCTTAAAAGGCTCATCATTAGGATTTACACCAAAGGCAGCTGTAAAATTAAAAATTATTTATTATTATTATTTTCTGAATATTACAGGAATTTTTTTACTCACCTGTTTGATCGGATGAATCTCTTTTTCCAGTTTTACTTTTTGGTTCTTCGATCGACTTCTTTACATCTTTTTTAGTTTCAACTTTTTTATCAGCAACTTTAGCAATTGGTTCATCTGTGAGAACAGAGCTCACAAATAATAATAATAACAGGAACTGAAAATACAATAAGAAAAAAAATTTAATTTATTAATAAAATAAATTTTATTAATAAAAAGACTTTTAACACTTTTATTTTTGGCCAAAAAATCTAAATAAAAAATAACTTTTATTTTATGATTTTAATGGCTGCTACGGTCCCTAGTAAAATTTGGTTACTTATTCGAAATTAAGTAGTTATTTGTTTAATCCTTATTTGGAAAAAAAACGAAAAATCTCGTTAAAAAATAAATTTTTGAATTCAAATTCAAAAAAATTAGTGTAATTGTGTGGCCAGAAGGGAAAAGATCATGGTAGAGGAGGCGATTGATCCATTTTCTGGTATTTCCCTTGCACCTGTTTTATCGTGAGGTCGACCTGGCCCTAATTGTTTATTTTATTACAGGACACTGCATAATTGGAACAAATGCTAGAAGGATGGACCTACGGTTTAACGACTACTGTAGACGTTGTCAAAACTAGGAAGTGGTGGAGATTGTGTCGCAGACATTTTGCCATTACCCTGCTCTAACCAACTTGAGGGAACGTATTCTTGGAACTCCACCCTCTCGTGTTTTGAAGAGCTGTTAAGGATGAATATGAGACGCATCCATTCCTTCATTAGAAAATCTGTTAGGTTCAATTTGGAAAAAAATAATGTCGAATAATAGACCTGTTTTTTACTTGTTTTTTTACATATTACTCAAAAAATGTTGTCATTCCGTTTGTAACATATCAAAATGTTTGTCGCCGACTCACATCTTATACATATTCTGGGTCCTCATATGATTCTAAGATGATCTAGCTATGTCCGTCCTTCTGTCCGTGTGTCACAAATACTCTCTGCTGATAAGGTTTGTTTGGTATTGAAAATTGGCCATATCGGTCAATGATTTTACTTAGCCCCTATATAAATATCCCTCGGAATATTTTTTGAATCATCATAAATATATTGATTGTCCTGATAAAATTTTGCACAAA
This sequence comes from Calliphora vicina, assembly GCF_958450345.1. Classification (NCBI taxonomy): domain Eukaryota; kingdom Metazoa; phylum Arthropoda; class Insecta; order Diptera; family Calliphoridae; genus Calliphora; species Calliphora vicina. The sequence goes on along the minus strand of NC_088783.1, from coordinate 82,269,247 downwards.
TAGTTCTAAGTAGTCAGAAATTATACTGTAAAGTATGGCAGAAATTCGGGCAACATTCTCCATTAAAAATTAGTGAAACATTCATAATTGTCTTATGATAATTAATATCCTGATGAAATTGGACATAAACAAGTTTATATGAACCTAAGTAAATCTTTCTACCAACTTTTGTGATGATCGGTTAATAATTGCACCTACCCCCATACAATCACTATATATATTAGAAAAATATTGTATTGTCAATAAATAATTTATATAAAGAGTGAGTCTGAAAAAACTTATACACACTATTCCAGCCAAAACTTATCCTTGGTCATACAAATTATTATTTTTGTATTCAAGTCAGCTTTTAAAAATACGTCAGATATTATCTTTTCTAAGTCATTAATTTTCAGCAGTTATTTTGGTCAAAATTTGAAGCAAAAACAAGTAAGAAAGTATGGTCGGTCAAGCCCGACCACATAATACCCTACACTAAGTAAAAGATCAAAAATATTTTTATTTTAAAATTTCAATAATTTATATTTTTGAGTGATTTTCGGAAGTGGGCCTTATATGGGAGCTATAACCAATTATGGACCGATCACCATGAAATTTGGTCGTGCAATTTATGTCTATATGAAAGTTAATTATGTTGAATTTTGTGTGTATACCAAAATTTTTAAGCGATTTATGCACGTTAATGTGATTTTCGGAAGCGGGTCTATATGGGAGCTATGACTAATTATGGTCCGATCGTAACAAAATTTGGTGACATGAATTTTGTGTATATAAAATTTGTGGAGATACATATATAAATTAAACATTTATGACCGATAAAGTCCAATTTCGGGAGGACATTTGTATGGGGGCTATGTGAAATAATGGACCGATTTCAGCCAGTTTCAATAGGCTTGGTCTTTGAGCCGAAAAAAAATTATGTACCAAATTTGATCGAAATATCTTCAAAATTGCGACCTGTACTCTGCGCACAAGGTTTACATGGACAGCCAGCCAGCCAGCCGACCAGACGGACAGACATCGTTTAATCGACTCAGAAAGTGATTCTAAGTCGATCGGTATACTTTAGGGTGGGTGTTAGACTAATAGTTTTGGGCGTTACAAACATCTGCACAAACGCATTATACCCTCCCCACTATGGTGGTGTAGGGTATAAAAAGTACGTGAAAAAATAATTAAAACTTTTCAAAAAAATCCAATATCAATGCAAAACATCTGAAGGTTCATCCATTAAACAGTATAATGAAGACTTGAACATTGAAAGAAAATCCGGATCGGGAAGAAAAAAACGTTTAACAGATATTGGTAAGACAAAATAAGTCTAACACCGAACACTTCTATCAGAAAAGCAGCTCGTAAAGTTAAATGCTCTGATTCTTTTGTGAGAAGAGCCAAAGCTAATGCTGGGTTGAAGTTGCATAAAGTTCAGAAAGTTCCAGATCGCAATGTGATAATGAACTTAGAAGGAAAATAACGAGCGAAAATATTAAGGTAAAATTTTATTTAAAACAATTAAGAAAGTATGGTCGGTCAAGCCCGACCATATAATACCCTACACTAAGTAAATGAGCAAAAACATTTTTCTTTTAAAATTTCAATAATTTATATTCGTAAGTAATTTTCGAAATGGGCCTTATATGGGAGCTATGACCAATTATGGACCGATTACCATGAAATTAGGTCGTGTGAATTTTATGGGTATACCAACATTTTTAGGAGATTAATGCATGTTAAAGTGATTTTCTGAAGTGGGTTTTATATGGGTGCTATGACAAATTATGGACCGATCATAATAAAATTTGGTGTAATGAATTCCGTATATATAAAACTTATTTGGAGCAAAAATTGTGTAGATACCTATATAAAATAAACATTTGTGACCGATAAAGTTCAATTTCGGGAGTACATTTGTATGGGGCCTAGGGGAAATAATGGACCGATGGGCCAAACAAATTATATGTTCCAAATTTTATCGAAATATATTCAAAATTGCGACCTGTACTCTGCGCACAAGGTTTACATTGACAGCCATCCAGCCAATGGTGCACCCCGTTGTATCTACAAAATCAGCTTTAATATATCTTAAAACAGCTCAGAGTGTCTTAATATTTCTGGCCCGATCAGTTCCAAATTTTGTTGTGATATCTTTAACCGTTATAATTTAACATTAAATCAAATTTTATATTTTTCTTCGTGGAAAATAAATTTTTTAATATTTAATGACGTTCCAAAAATTTATTAGGTTTTCACCAATATCAAAATTGTATATAGACCCGAAGAAAATTTTTTTCTATAAAAGAAAAATTATATAGGATTTTTTGGGACAAAACATAAAAAATACGGCACTTTTTACATGTTCCAACTTTGGATGAGTATAACTTTTTATAGGGACGAGATAACTGTTAGAGGTAATTTTTATTTTATTTAGAATTTTAATGCTAATATTTCAAAAATAAATTTCGACCCTCTGTAGGCCCGCCATATCTAAAAAACCATAAAAAGATCGTGCAAAATTAAAAAAAAAAATTATCAATAAACCTGAATATCTCCTTATTGTAGATCTTCCCAAGAACTATTTATATTTAAAATTGTAGCCCATTCGGATCACAAATGGAATTTTTAAAAAAAAATAGACCCGAATGACCACACTTGAGGGGTTACTCACCGGCCCTTATTAGCGCTAAACGTAAATAAACTCGAAAACATCTCAACTACAACCGTAAGACATTTCGTAACAATATCTCTAATAGTTCCCGAGATACCGAATTGTTTCCAAAAGAAAAACTATGCAATGGCTTATAACAGATTAATAAGATTAAGATCATAAGATAAGATCATTTTGTAAGACATCACTCGTTCAAGGACAATTTTTTGGTTCAATATGATGTGTTCCATAGAAAAGTATCTTTAGGAAAATATATTCAAAATACGGTATATATGTATTACGATGCGACCAATATTGTAAAATTTAGAGTAGCTTTTAAAGAGCTATTAACAATTGAATTTGAATGATTTTCTACATATAAAATTTAAACCTCGATAAAAAAAGAAATGAATTTAAAATATTTAAGCAACTTCAAATTATGTGCGACTATAAATAACCTGTGTAATTTTTGTTTCCTCCTTTTTATTATCTCCAACAAAACCTATGTCAATGCTATACTTCGCGGTACTATACTTTAGTTTATCGTTTATCTTTTATTAAATAAAACTATTGTGAATAGGATTAAGCCAATTTTAATTTATTATAATTGATTAAGCATTTCATAAAACAAAAATAATTTAAATTAAAAAGAAAATTAACACCCAGCTATAATTTATAAAAATATTTATTTAAATAAACGAACGTGTTATGGCGCAACCACAGCAGCGCAAGTTAAATATTATTTTAAATTATATTAAAAATTGATTTATTTATTTTTTTAATTATCTTCATATATTTACTTGTATTTTGTGAAACTATCAATCACTATACAAATGATTATCAATTTACACAGCAAGATTCATTTAAATACAATAGATGTGTGAATATTTATTGAATCCAAAGTTTAAAAGAACACACAGATTTTATTGTAACCTAAAGAATCTCATAAAGTGATAAATATTATATTAAAGTTTATTATTTCAATGTGCTTCTCTTAAATTTGTGGCTTTCTATCCACTAAAATACTCATGGAATGAAATATTTAATTTGGAATTTATTTAGTTGATGATGATTCCCATTCAGTTATTCATAGCAACGTGATTTATTTATAATTTCATATGTTCATGTCTAAAAAATATGTATTCATGTAGATATGTATTTAAAAAACACAAAGAATCCATTAGAATATTATTTGTATAACAATAAACACATAAATATCTACATTTTTCGAAAAATGTATGCAAGTATTTTATGTATAAATATAAAATGCAGAATAAATTTTTTTTTAATAAAACTCTAAAAATCATTGCGATTTAAATATGTTGTTTCCAAAGTCCACTACATTTCCAAAAGCAAATACAATAAATAACCCACACAATTTAATATACATTAAAGCCGAATTTTGTATATCCCTTCACTATTGACTAATAAGTACATATACATATATTCATTTTAGAAATACTATTTTTCTTGGCAAGAAACAGTGGGGCAGAATCAGAATACTTATAAATAATCTGATTTTCTGGCCTGTTATTCCAATTGACATAAAATTTAACTTGGAAAATTCGCAAGCATTAAAAACTTAGCTGGCCTAAGGTGCACTGATCTCCTTTTGAGGGTTATATGGTCATCGAAGCACAAGTTCGAAAACTCCTCATTGTCGCCTATGTGAAATGTCAATTGGAGCAGCCAGTTAGAAATGTTAAATTTATTTTCAAAATATTTTAATTCCGTCCCACTGTGAGTTGCGAGTAGTTGGATAAAACAATTATATCTTTGGCATGTGAGAATAGTGCATCGAATCGTATTTAATGTTTAAACATCTGTGTATGGATTTGTCATGTTCCATTGCATTCGAGCATAAAATAAAATATTTTTTTTTTGGTGAATAAAAAAATTGAAATAAATTATCATTTCAGATTTGTATTAGAACAACATATCTAAATCTAAATCATTTCCATTTGGCAAAAATTCAAATAATAAATAAATAGTTGATAAGTTATTTGGATCTGTTTGTTTGCAATGGCTTTCATTTATTCACTCGGCTGCTAAATAAAAGGATATATTTTGGCAATAGTTTTTGTTCTAAACAAGATTGTTTTTTTGTAGTAATTTGATCATTATAAAATTATTACAAGACAGTGCTAATAAAAAGGAGTCTAATTTAATTGGTATTGGTTATCGAAATGTGTATTTCATAATTAAGTTTTAGAACTGATTTAAATCAATCTGAAATTTGATAACACAAAAATTTTAATCTTAGACTGTTAATAATCGTAACGAAGGAATAACTATGTATGCTTTCTCTTTATATAATCTATATACAATTGTACAATCTTTCATTCCCATCAAATGTTTGTTTTAATACAAAATGGTCCTTTAGTCACTGCAGCAAAAATTGTACCCAGAAGAAAAGTACAAACAAAATGTGTATTTTTTTTTTTTGTTTTCTTAGAAAAAATAGAGCACCAAAAATATTCTACATAAACAAACTCACTACAGGACACCATAAAATAATGTTTTTTGTTGGCCTAATGGTAGAGATTTATTATTTCTTGTATGCTGCGTTTACACAGATTTTCAAATACATTGTAAAGTCCAGCATTTTCTGTACATACATATGAACGTATGTATGTTTATTCCAAAGCTGCCTAAATGTATTTCTAAACTTTAATTCCTAAAACTGGGAATCAGAATTTCCAACAATTCTACACTGCTTATATTATGTATATTTCTGAGTATATTTTAAATTTGTCATTGAATTTGTAATTTCTACAGTATTAACGTTTCTGATGATTGCAACTTGGGCGTTAATTTCGGGTAAGCACTATTCATTTTCCAATAGTATTTTCATATAGTATTTATACCCTACACCACCATAGTGGGGATGCGTTTGTGTATATGTTTGTAACGCCCAAAAATATTAGTCTAACAACCACATTAAAGTATACTGATCTACTCAGAATCACTTTTTGAGTCGATTAAACGATGTCCGTCCGTCTGGCTGGCTGTCCATTTAAACCTTGTGCGCAGAGTACAAGTCGCAATTTTGAAGATATTTAGATAAAATTTGATAAATATAAGAACGTAGCTTGTTGAAACTGGCTGAAATCGGTCCATTATTTCACCTAGCCCCATACAAATGTCCTCCCGAAATTGGACTTTATCTGTCATAAATGTTTTAATTATATAGGTATCTTCACAAATTTTGCTCCAAATAAGTTTAACTGACTCAACGACAAAAATCGATGATGATCGATGTTATTCCCCATCAAATCTTCTCCATATTCAATCAAAGAAATTTCTAACATTTCAATATAATTTTCAGAGATCGTCCTTGTTGAAATCCATGCCAAAGGAAGCCTACCCTTAATGAAAAATACTCCCCAAATCATTAAAGAGCCTCCACCGAAATTTCTACTAATCCGAACCTCTTTTTCCTTTTGCAAATCATGCCAGTAATATTGGAAACCATCTGGACCATCCAAATTAAACATTTTTTCATTACTAAATAGTACTCTTTCCCATTTATCTCCAAAATCCATATGATTGTTTGCCCATAAAAGTCGATTTTATTTGTGTTCTTTTGAAAGTGCCCGACGTGCCATTCTCTAGTAGACACTGAAAGATTCAGGCGGGCTTTTATTTCTGGAGCAAACAAGTTTTCCCTTGTTACCATTCGCAATATCATCGATTTTTGTCGTTGAGTCAGTTTCGGTTCTGGACCAGGACTTTTCATTTTGCCATAAATGTCCTTTAATTTTAAAAAATTGTTTACAACATTAACAGATCTTCCAATATTTTGAGCAATTTGGCGATTTGAAAGCTTTTGTTCTTTAAATGCCAATATTTTTCCACGTTCTTCTGCAGATAAAGACTTTGCACGACCCATTTCCAAAAAAATCGTTAAAACATAAAAATATTAAGTTTTTTACACTTGGAATCTATTAAAATTTGTGTTAAAGCTTCAAAAATAACAAACACTTGGAAAAAAAATGTTATCCGTACTCCAACAAAGAAAACTCTAGAATAATCTGTGAACTTATATTCATTTCGCTCCAATTTTGCTTTGAAAACGGTAAAATTTTTGTTTCTTTATTGTGGCATAAAAAATAAACGAAATATTTTAACGGGATATGTAAAAATTTGACGTATAAATACACTGATACAAAAACTGTGATAAAACTCGGTAACACTTAGAAAATATGAGAAAAATTTGGTGAACCTATCATTATTTCGGCGACTGTATATACGGAATTTATGTCACCAAATTTTATTATGATTGGTCCATAATTAGGCATAGCTCCGATATAGGAAACGCTTCCGAAAATCACTTTAATGAGCATCCTACAAATGTTGCTATACACATAAAATTCAACAGAAATAACTTTCATATAGACATAAATCACACGACCTAATTTCATGGTGATCGGTCCATAATTGGACATAGCTCCCATATAAGGCCCATTTCGAAAATCACTCACGAATATAAATTATTGAAATTTTAAAGGAAAAATGTTATTGCTCATTTACTTTGTGTAGGGTATTATACTTTCTTACTTGTTATTAATAATTTTACTGTATCAAAAATAAAATATTTTTGGATATCTGCTCATAACCAAACAAAAAATTTATTGATTTTATTAAAAAAAAAATTACTGAATTTTTCATAAATTTGTAAATATTTTGATTCATTAAAAAAAAGTTTACGAATTCTGGTGCTTGATTTTACAATTTCTCTGATATGTCCTATTTTAATAAAAATCTATTTGATTTTATTGTATAAATTTTGTGATTGAAAACGAATTTTAATTTTTTCTGTGTACCAAGATACAAATTTCTTTGTTTTAAAGGCAAATATTTGATTTTGGTAACATTGTATATATATATACTCGGACCTCAACACACAATCATACGGAGAGGGATTCAGTACCCAGTAGTTTTGGTAACTGTATCAGAACTAATGACTTAACCTACTATTAATTTAGCCTACAATGATTATAAAGATACACTCTGATAACTAGTACAAAGTATTCAACGTATTGCAATACGTTAATAGCCTCTATATATTTAAATGAAACTTCCAACAATAAGTTCCATTGTTTTCAACTAGCAAGATATGGTTTGCGCGGTTCAGAATTGGTGATTTTGATAAGGAACACAAAGATCGCCTAAGCCAGCCAAAAAGTTTGAAGAACAAGAATTGGAGGCATAACTCCATGAAGATTGTTGTCAAACTTAACAAGAACTTGCAAACTCATTGGGAGCTACTCAAGCAGCAATTTCAATACATTTGCGAGCAGCTGGATTCATCCAAAAGCTGTGAAATTGGGTACCATACGAATTGGAGCCTAAATACGATTTTGCTTGTCCGAAATTATGCTTGTACGCTGTAAAAGAAAATCATTTTTGCATCGAGTAATTACATGTGATAAAAAATTTATCGTATGTGAAGTCCGAATCCACACCAAATCCAAATTTTGATTCTGCACCAATGTGAAATGTTTCAAAATAAATGCTAAAAATTTAAAAAAAAACCCGCATTTTAAAGTCATACAGCCAATTACTCGAAAATATCAGTGGTAAATTTCATTTTGCTAGACGTTCTTATGCATTTAAATATTATCGAGATGAAAATATGTGTAGTGATAAGTCCGAACAACGTTTTTTCATATATTTTTTATCAAAAACTTGTTGCCGATTCAACCGATTTTTCGATACATTAGCTATTAGCAATAAATTTCGGTTTTCTAGTTTGATTATTTTTAAATATCGGACGGAAATTTTGATTTAAAATTTTTTTGTTTGGACCGATCATCGAAAGTGGTGATTTGTGTATACATGTAACTGATATGTGTAAACTTTTGATTTTCAGAAGTGATCGTTATATGGCAGATATGACTAATTATGCGCCGATTTTCATAAAATTCGGTACGTCGATTTTTTTATATATTAGGATGATTTATGTCAAATTTTAACTTGACAACTATATTTAAAAGAGATTTATGCGTATTTGTGTGTTTTAAGAAAGTGGACTTTATATGGGGACTAGGTCAAATATAGACCGATCTAAACCAAATATCATTTTGTGATTTATTTTTACATGGAACTTATTTAATTTATGCTAAAATTTGAATGGATACTGTTATTCTATAAGCATTTATGTACCATAGAGTCATATTCCGTGAAGAAATTTGTATGACTATATTCAAAACCCTCTATCTTTGATTTTCACGAAAATGACTTTTTGATGGTAAAATGTTCAGTAAAACAGCCCCCATCTATGGTGTGAATTTCATAACAAACATGTTTTGTTTTGCTGTTTTATTTGCATTTTTATTATTTCTCTTATACAATTAATTTTTTCCGAAGATCTATCTATCTTTTAAATTTTTTTTTGGAATAATTTCTTCTTGTAATTCATGTCTTCTGACTAATTTTTGCATGCTGAACATGAATTTTACATTTTTCAATCATTTATCAAAATAGCGAATGCCGATTCTGAATTGAATTACCATGAAAATATTTTACCTTTTTTGTTTTTGGCATAAAAATAAATGGTTAAAGTTGGAGTTTGCTTAACCTTCGCTTTACCAATACCAACCCGGGTGACCACTTAGTTTTTATTGGTTTATTATTTTTTTTTTTAATTTTGTTTCGATTTAAATGAAATTTATACTCACTGAACAAATTTTAGAGTTCTATAGAATTTAATAGAAACATTTTAAACTTTCTATAAGGTTTTTAAAATTTTTTAAAATTTCGTTCGTCGCATATATTTACAGAAGTGTAGTGTCACCCGGGTGGGTATTGGTAAACCATGTATATAAAAAACCTTTGGTAAAGCGAAGGTTAAAAAAGTGTGTATTTCAAACTCCAAAACAAAAATTAAAAAAAACAAAAAAAAATTCTTCTATAACTTTTTGTTTAATATTGTTTATTGTTAATTAGTTATCTTATATTGTATTATTAACCGTTATCTTAAATAGTCCCTCGAAACCCTTTTTGTAATATAGCTACTTTTTTTTGGAAGTTGTCTCACATGTCCATTAGGGTGTCTCACCTGTCTCACCTCCCAGTTTGGTGAACATTGGTAAACAAATAATCCTGAAAAATTTTTAGGTAAATCGGTTGGGGTTAAGACGTGCGAGGGCAAGCCCTCTGAAGTTTTGAGATTCATTTACAAGGAGAAAAAATTAATTTTTTTCAGTATTTGTAAAAATTTTGCCATTAAAAAATTGTTGCTTTTGCAATTTAATTTAAATGAATAGAAATGTATACATAATTGTCGTTCTAATGAGACATAAAAAACAGAAATCGGTCAAAAAATGTTAAAGTTATTAAAAATTCCCCAGGCCATTTTTAGTAAAAACAGTGGTAAAATTGTGCGAGCAAAAAAATGCAACTCTAATGAAATTCACTTAATTTAAAAAAAAAAATATAAAAAATTATAATACTGTTACAATACAGTAATTTACTGTTAATACTAATAAATTCAAGGATATGAAATCTACAAAGGATAACAGAATTAACGCATGATGCATTTTCCGTTCAATATGGTGAAATATTCGAAAACCAAGAAAATTTTAAGAATTTTTATTTATTTCTTTACCAATTTAAAATCTTGCGGATATTCTCTATGAAAAGGCAATCAAATAATTGCGGTGGTGTGCCTAAAACTGAGTGTATAAAAGCTCAAGATCAAAAGAATATGACTAGTTAATGTTAGAAGGGTACTGAAATTTAATGCTAAAATAATATTTTCACAATCATATGACATCATGTGGTCTTTAAAAATTGCAAATAATGAAATTATATTAAAATATCCATTTATTTTGGTAAGTAAACGAATTCCAACACAGTGGAAGACAAATGTAAATAATATTAAATTTGACACTGTGCCTATTTCATAGAATCCTATATTTAGCTTACGTGATTACTAATCTATAGCAATTTTTTACTATTTTATTTTAATATTTAAGGGAATAACTCTGACCAGAAGGCCTGAGTAAATAGATAGAAATTATCATACGACTGCACTATTTTAACTCTTTGCGGTTTTGTGGTTAGTTTACTAACCACATTTTCTATATTCTTTAAAACAGAGTTTATTGTCATTTATTGCCATTTTGCTAAACAATTATATTTTTTTAAGTCATCGTTTATGATTTTTTGCAAAACATTGCCGTCAGAGTGCTTTGGTTAGATAAATATATTAATTTGAAAATATTGCAAAAATCCGCCACGGTGGTTAGTAAACTAACCACACAAAACCTTGGAATGGGGTGGTTTTTTCATGTTTTGATTAATTTTTTCTTACTTTTTATAATAAACTAACCTTGATTAAAGTAAAAATGCAATTGTTTTCATTTTAAACTTATACACAAAAAAGCGTGGCTGTAAGAGTTTAGTATTAAGGACCTGCTTCGAAAAGCATAGGCACTTAATTTATTTTTGTAAATAATATATGGTTTATTGGATTGGTTTCACCTTATTATATTTGCATCATTAAATTCTCTTTTGGAGGTAGCAATAGTCGTAAATGGTAGCATCAAATATATGATGTCACCTTCCATGGATCAGGTAAAACAGCATTGATTACTTTAATGTCTAACATTTTAGTTTTATTTCAATAAAATCCATTTCAAAACGTGCCATCAAAATTATTTCGGCATTCTAATCATAACACAATTCTTAACTATATCTAAATTTTATCCTTTTGAATTTTAATGTCCTTAAATTTGTTTGTATTAATAGTAAATGATGGTAATGCAACATTGTTATAGTTTTTAGCAATTTTTTATAATTATTTTTTTCAAAATTTTAAAAATCAAGTCAATTTTCTTAGAGTTGCATTTTTTTGCTCGCACTAAAAATTTTATAAGTATGACAAAATGTCATACAATAATTGCCAATGATCAATAAGAATATAAAACAAGTAAGAAAGTATGGTCGGTCAAGCCCGACCATATAATACCCTACACTAAGTAAAAGAGCAAAAAAAATGTTTCTTTTAAAATTTCATTAATTTATATTTTTGAGTGATTTTCGGAAGTGGGCCTTATATGGGGGCTATGACCAATTATGGACCGATCACCATGAAATTAGGTCGTGTGATTTATGTCTATATTAAAGTTAACTATGTTGAATTTTGTGTGTTTACCAACATTTTTAAGCGATTTATGCACGTTAAAGTGATTTTCGGAAGCGGGTCTATATGGGAGCTATGACTAATTATGGACCGATCGTAACAAAATTTGGTGACATGAATTTTGTGTATATAAAACTTATTTGGAGTGGAATTTATGGAGATACATATATAAATTAAACATTTATGACCGTCCAATTTCGGGAGGACATTTGTATGGGGGCTAGGTGAAATAATGGACCGATTTCAGTTTCAATAGGCTTGGTCCTTGAGCCGAAAAAATAACATGTATCAAATTTCATCGAAATATCTTCAAAATTGCGACCTGTACTCTGCGCACAAGGTTTACATGGACAGCCAGCCAGCCGACCAGACGGACGGACAGACGGACATCACTCAGAAAGTGATTATAAGTCGATCGGTATACTTTAAGGTGGGTGTTAGACTAATATTTTTGGGCGTTACAAACATCTGCACAAACGCATAATACCCTCCCCACTATGGTGGTGTAGGGTATAAACAGCATATGTGGACAATTGAATACCTTTTTAAGCAAAATCAGTGCTGTTGAAAATCACATTGCATAGCGTTGCATTTTTTATACCCGCTACTGTATACCCCCATATTTTTGGTAGTGAGTATAAAAGGGAACAAATTATAAATAAATTAAAATTTAGTTTCCTCCGCAAATGGTTGAGCTGGATCAGCGCTTGCCCCTAGGCAACATACTGAAATATTATTAAATCAATTAGATATTTCATCAATAAGAAGCTCTAAAATACAACTGACAAAGAAGAACACTTACTTTCTAAAATGCAGTATAAACAAATAAAGTTTAAAGTGACTACACTTTAGATTACTTAGAGACAATAAAGTGACCATTGTCACTAATGTCTTCTTACTTGGCTGACTCACATACATATGTGCATTTTGTACTGAAAATTTAAATCAGTTGGTTACTTTATACATCCAAGGTAATGTAGCGTGTAGTCAATTTAATGACTCTAAGTAATCTAAAGTGTAGTCACTTTAAACTTTATTTGTTTCCACTGAACTTTAGAAAGTTGGTAGACACGAACATGTTAGAATAACTAGTCACATAGCTAATTCTGTAACCAGTGCTGACCCTAATGATAGGCAAAATCACTAGTTCGGAACAGTAACCCAGAACTGCTAGGTATACAAATACACAGCCACACACATTCACATTAATACAAATGGGTAACAATTTAGTTTTGATAGGAATTTAAGTAGGTTCTTAACAGTATTATTTATGGTGGTGTAATTTTTTCTGCTCAATAGTTTTCATGTACGATTTCATTCATTCTTCATTGCGAATGACTAACTGACTGACTGACTGACTGTGTGTGTCTGTTTGAATGTTTTGAAACAGAATGTTAAAATAACTGCCAATCTTTTCAATGTTTTTATTTAATTTTTTTTCTCTGGTTCATATTCGTTTTTCTTGCTTAAACTGACTCTTTTGCCATTATGTGACCCATTGAACCACTGCTACAGCCAACAACCTTTTTTATTTGGTTTATAGTCTCATACGAGCACCCTCCCGGAGTCTGTGTAAGGATATGGTTTGTTTTTCTTCCTTTTAAATTTTCTTTTTGCTGTTATTGTATCACAGAGAGTTACAAATATTATTTCCATCGAAAGTCTTGTCTGTCTGTCCGTCTGTATCACCAGTATTTCGTTTGTGTTTTATGTGTATTTTGGGGTCATAAAATGTTGGAACATGCCATTTATCAATTTAAGTTACATTTAAAAGCGAAAATTCATTTTGATGTCCAACCATTCGCAGTGCATGTGAGTGTTTGTATCTATCTTTTTGTAAAATATTTATTTGTTGGTGTTCTTGTTAGTCTTAAAATGTTTTCGAAGGATATTGACACTTAATATGGATTATAAAATTTCCTCAATCAGTATTTTGTTTATTTTTCCAAACGTTTTTTTTTTTTGTTAACTTGCAATATTTATTTATGTAACGAACAAAATAAGAAAATAAATTTTATTTTATATAAAGTAAATCACTTGAAATTAATATTTTTGTAAGATATATTTAAGAGGGGATTAACATTCAACTTTATTTTCATTTTTAAAATCTCAGAAAAAACTCAATAATTAGACGTTAAAGAGTTGATGAATGTTTATGATTTAAATCTTACACTTAAATTGTTAACATTATTTAAGTATTGCAAAACTTTCATTTAACTAATATAGTTTCGTCTTAATGTTTTAGATTATTTTATTTATATTAATATTAATAGCAAGTTATTCAAAATTGGTGTTCTGTTCTGGCAACTTTCCGCGCGATTCTACCAATTTACGATGAGGCCTATTTCTGAATAAACAACAAACAAAATTGTCGAAAAAGTCAATGTTTGGTGTGGATTTTGGGCTGGCGTTGTCATCGGTCCTTATTTTTTTGAGAACGACGCACAGTGACGCTATTTGTGTTTTTCCGTTGGATAAAAGGGGTTTACGCCTTTTAGGTGCCAACTTATGGGTTGAAATTTGTGGAAAAATACAATTTTATGGCAAGTAAAATGAAATATTTTTGAAAATTTTAAATTTTTGATGTTCCTTTTTATGATTTAAAATTATTCCAAAAAAGATTTAAAAATATTTTTAAATTTTTTGTAAAATTTAAAAAAAAAATAAAAAATTAATTTATTTTTAAATTTCTTGTAAAATATTGCTCACAATCCGTAAAAGAAAGTATATCTAATGGGTTTGGACAAACACAAAGCAAACAGTAGCATTTTTTTATTCTTTTTATTAATAAATAAATCTATTAATAGAATCAAAAAGAATGACGATCCGTTACCTAGTTTTCGAAATACTGCATCTGAAAGCGGTCCAAATTACCTAAACACTCTTTTTTTAACACTGAAAATCAGACAAATTTGGAGGGCTATATCTTCTGAACCAAAAATCCGATTATAATATTAGTAGCATATTTGAAATCGTTGACAAATTCTTGTAAAATAGATTTATTCAATATTTGCACATGACATTTTTGATTTTTGCAACCTCACTTGTTCTACGGGCGCCATTGTGCGAAGTTGCCCAGGCCATCACGTGCGATTTGAGGGCATGATCATATCACGTGAAGTTAATGTCAACTGCCCACCACGTGATATGATCTTGTTAGGCTTTTTCTGGTGATCTGTCTACCCGTCTGTCGGTATTGTAAAAATGCAACATCAGTGCATGATTTCACCTAGCCCCCATATAAAATGTCCCCCCGGTAAACCGTTTGAGGAGTCATAAATATATTGATTATGCGGCTGATAAAAATTTCAGTCCATAATTGACACTACCTTCATATAATTCCTATAACCCCTATTTATTGTCATTGGACCGAAAAGTATATACAGTAGGGTTGATTTAGCAATCGATATTGTGCCATCGATTTTTCGATAGCTTTTACCATTAGGAAAAAAAGTTCCACTACGACATTCAAGAAATCATTTTCAACTTTTACAAAAAGGTAATAAACAAATCGGCTGATTCAATTTTTTTAAAAAATACATATTATCTTTCCAAGGTGAAATTGTATAATAAAAATGATGGCGATAGCAGTTTTTTTTTAAAAAAAGTTTTTCTTGAGGTTTTGGACGAGATTTTGTCCAAAAAAATTTTGACAAAAACTCGTTCAAAATAATTTTTGTTTTTACTTTAACGTGCGTATTACTTGAGAAAATACATAAAAATTGTTTTGGAGCCTTAAAAATAACAAAAAAGATTAAAATATCGAAAACAAAAAGTTTAAAAACCCAAAAAATATTTTTTTTCGACAAAAATTATTTCCATCGTTTTTTTAAACGTACAATTTTACCTTGGATAAGATATATTTAAAAAATTTTAAATAGGCGAATATTTTTAAAAAACCTTAAAATACGGCGAGAAAATCTTGTAAGAGAGTATGTTCGGTCAATACCCTACACTGATTAAATGAGCAAAAACATTTTTCTTTTAAAATTTCAATAATTTATATTCGTTATGACCAATTATGGACCGATCACCATGAAATTAGGTGGTGTATGAGTCATTTATGTTGAATTTTATATGTATACAAACATTTTTAGGAGATTTATGCACGTTAAAGTATTTTTCGGAAGCGGGTCTTATATGAGAGCTATGACTAATTATGAAGTTAAAAAAGCTTTTGATTTCGGAAAAAAAATATTAAAAATTTTTTATTTTTTTTTTAAATATTTTTTTTTCGAAAGATTGAAGAAATAGCTATCTAAACTATTTGGAACACATTTTGCTAAGAACAATATGTAATAAGTTACATGGATGAGAAAAATCACATGTTTGGTCAAATTTTGACCCCCTCTAACTCAGAGAGTTCTGGACCGATTTTGTGTAAATTTCATTACGATCGGAAGACATCGATTTTAAAAGTTCGTTCACTTGACGTGAAATCCGTGTGGAGATACATATATAAATTAAACATTTATGACCGATAAAGTCCAATTTCGGGAGGACATTTGTATTGGGGATATGTGAAATAATGGGCCGATTTCAGACAGTCAATAGGCATCGTCCGAAAAAAAAGTATGTACCAAATTGTATCGAAATATCTTCAAAATTGCGACCTGTACTTTGAGCACAAGATTTACATGGACAGCCAGCCAGCCAGACGGACGGACATTGTTTAATCGACTGTGATTCTGATTCGGTATACTTTAAGGTAAGTGTTAGACTAATATTTTGTTACGTTACAAACACCAGCACAAACGCACTATGGCAGTGTAGGGTATAATTAAATCAGCCTATTTTTTATTACCTACTATAAAAAACCTTAAAAATAAAAGTTGAGAAAAAGTAAAAAAAATTTAATCGTAGTGGAACTTTTTTCCTCATGCCATAAGCTATCGAGATATCAATTCACAATATTGACACATTTTTGTGCATTTCAATAAATGAATTTTAATCTAGGGACCGTAACAATTAAGACATTTATAATAAAAATCACAACATAATTGTTATTTTTTGATTTTTATTTCTTTTGTCAGAAATAATTGTTATTTTTTTGTCAGACTATGATTTTTATTTTTATGGCAGATATAAAACTTAATTTTTGAGTTTTATTTACATATATGTATGTAAATAATATAACTCAAAAATTAATTTTTATTTAATTTTAAAAAAATAAAAATCATAGTCTGACAAATATGTCGAACAAAAAATTAACAATAATTTCTGACAAAAAAAATAAAAATCAAAAACTGACAAATATTTCTGACAAAAAAAATAAAAGCAAAGTCTGACAATTATTTCTGACAAAAAAAATCAAAAAATAACAATTATTTTTGACAAAAAAAAAAAATAAAAATCAAGAATTTAAAAATCATGTTACAGTAGTTTTGACTTACCTGCCTTTCACTTAAGAGCATTTTGCATATAAGTGCACAAAACTTGTGCTTTGTATATTTATTTACCAAACTCCATATAAATTCGTTAATTTAAGTGCATTGTTCATACCTGCCCATTTAAGATAAGTGCATAATACATTTTGAAGCTATAACTGGTTTTCATGAAAAAAATTTCATTTAGCTGCCTAATACAAAATTAAATCAAAACAAAATAAGGAAAATACGATTTTGAAAAATTTAATGCACTTACCATTAAGGTTTATTTATTTATAATATGGATCCCAAATGATTGATCCATATTCGATTATAGATCTTACAAGAGCTATATACAACTGTTTTGTTATAGACGGATCAGAAAATTCCTTTGACCATCGTTTAATAAAACCAAATACACCACGAGCTTTATTAATACACATATTTATATGTTCGATAAAAGATAACTTTGTATCAAATAATACACCAAGATCCAAGAAAACAGGTTAACTGCATTTTTATCTTACCTGCACAAAATATCGTGCAAAGCTGGTTGTGAAGGTAAGTCAAAATTACTATATTTTATAAAAATATAGATGAAAACGATCCAAATGGTACGATTGACTTGACTCTCCGATATTTTCTTGTGATGGCTTTTTTCCTTTGAAATTTCAAGAATAATTATTATTTGCGTTCCCTATTTTAATTAGCTACACCTTTATTTAACCATGTTAACGTATGAGTAATATTGAGCAATCATAACAGGTATACTCACACAAGTATATAAAACAAGAATACATACTAGGGTAATCAATTAATCGGGTTTCTGGTTTAATCGGTTAATCGAGCAAATAATTAATCGAGGTTTAGATTTATTCGGTTAATAATCGGTTAATTTAAAATTATTCGATTAACCGAATAATTTCTATTTTCATTTTAAATTGAAAATACAACAACGAATTTTGTGTACAAAAACATAAAAAACAGCAAATAAAGTATTTGAGATCATTTTTGTAAACATATCGCCTATTTGCTGCAACAACATCATAACTCAAAATCCGTGTCTTATGAACTGAGAAAATATGCGGGGTTCTATAATCTTTTATATAGTTTCATCTGTTTTCAAAAAAGTCAATTATTTTTTGTGTGAGAGTGTATTTTTGTTGTAAACATCAAAATTAAAATTTCTCGTATATTTGTTTTGGGTTAAATACAGATTAGAAAGATATTAACATCTACCATTTATATGTCTGAAATCGCATGATTTGTTGAAAATTTATTTAAGAAATAGTAAAATGTCATAAAATATTCAAAACTCGAAACGACTTTTTTTTAATTATGACGTTGTTGCAGCAAATTAGAAATGTGTGAGTTTTTTAGGGGTTTAGTGAGAATTTCTGAAATAATCTTTTATAAAAAGAATATAATTTAAACGATTTTTTCTTTTCTTGGAAAAAAACTCTCTCGCTGATTGTATATGTTGGAGAAATCAAAAGCATGATAAAGAATATTCCTTTTTGGGTTGTTTTAGATTTCGATTAATTTAATAGTTTCGTTTAGTTATGATAAAAGACTCATTTCAAAAAAAGTTTCGTCTATACATTTCAATACAAAGTTTCAAATACATCTAAATTAAATATGTCAGTTGTTATACATACTCACTAATCATGATTATTGGATGTTCAAAAATATCTAATTTTAATTTGAAATTTGTATTTGAATTGAAACTGAAAAATAAATACCAGGATGCACTAAATAAGGTGAAATCAACAACACAGCTGATTTTTATTTATCTATTTTGAAAGTTCTTGAGTTTTGTCAAACTGAATTTATTTTAAAAAATTAATAAATTTTATTTTCAAAGAAAAAAAATTTTAAATCAAAAAACATGAATGAAAATGTGAATAAAAAGATTTAAGAGGATGCAATTTAGATAAAGCACTATTAAAACGTTGTTCTTTTTCAAATATTAATCAAATTTAACGGCCGTTTTTTAGTTAATATGCAAAAATAACAAAAGCTTTATGTTTACATTGGTAACGGTTTTGTCAAAGATTCGATCAGTTAACCGTCCAAAATTAATGGGTTAACCGATTAACGGTTAATCGATTGAATACCCTAATACATACTAACTAGTACCTAAAACAAAGTATACCAAGTAGTCCAACTCTCTATTTTTTAAAATTACTCTCCCACATATACGGGTACTGTGTAAATTCAACACCCTTGTGAGAGAATTATACACATCAAAAGTCTCGAGATTTTAACTATAAATTGTCGAATAAATATAGTTTGATACACGTAAATTCACTAACACACACTATTTTATAATTTTTTTCAACATATTTAGCACTTTTTCTTTTCCGAATCACGTCCATTTCGCACAAACTAAAAAATATTTTTTTTTATTAATTTTGACGTTTTATTTTGTTTGTGGTAGGTTTAAAATATAGAACAGAGTTTCAATTTTTGGTATTGAAAATAGAACAAAATTTAGATAAATTAAAATTTAAACATTTTTATAGAACTCTGTGTGTCTGGTGAAAATTAAAAAGGGAACCAACACATCTAAATTTTTGTTACTAACACATATTTAGACTTAGGTACTTTTTCACTAACACATGTATAGAGTTAGGTACTGCTGTCAAAGAGTTGGACTACTTGTTATACTTTGACCTAAAATATATAATAAAAATTACGTAAAACTGCTAATTGTATTGCTATTGTATTTTAAAGCTATTATTGTTGTAACATGTGCAAATATTAGTAAAAAAAAAAAATTAAATTTGGACCAGTAATATCAAATTATTCCTATCCATATTCCTCGAAATTCCACACAATATGTTTAACAAAAAAAACATCCATATTTTTCTTAAGTCCAGTTTAAGTAGTATAAGTTGCATATTATTTTGGAGTTAAAAACTATTAAATTTGTCAGTAATTTGGTTAGTTTTTCCATTGCTAGTAAACTTTCAAATTTTGTTTGGTCAATCCACTAATAACTTGTCCATATATGTAGATATATGTTGTATCTTTTAAAAGGAACTCCGTAATGTGTTTTTATATTGTTCAAACATACATCACTTATGAATGCGCTGGTATTGCCAAAAACTGTATAAGTCCAGTTATCAAATATTTTGTCTGCGTATTAAGTCAATTAATTTGCAGTCAATAAAAAACATACGTATGTTAGTTGTGTAATTAATGAAATATACTCCATTAAAGTCATTTCAGTTAAATGTTGAAATATTAAAACAAACATTTGCAGTTGCAATTATTTATATTAATTTTAAAGGTAAAAATAAAAGGAAAAACTTACAAAATAAAAATACATTTATCAAATAAAATTATTAATATTTACCCGCATTTTTGACCCGAATTTTAGTTGTTTTTGTTGTTGTTGTTGTCGCTGGCAGCCTCTGCTCCTGATAACGATGTTGTCGATTTTGTATTTCGTTTAAAAGTTTATTTGGGTTGCCACAGCAATATTTTTTTGATGCCTCATACAACAACCATTAAAAAAAAACTCACACGCACACTGGCGAAAATAAAATAAAACAACCAAATAAAAATGGCCAATCAACGTTACAAATCCAATTAAATTTAAAAATTAATTATTCTTTCGCTTTTGTTGGTGCTTTTATTTTTCCTTTTTTTTAATATACTGCATTTTGTATTTATTAAACATGAATTCATCGAAACAAAAATATTAAACGGGAGAAAAATTAAATGAACAAAATTACACACACAAACCCATTCGGATCCATTCAGACCCATTTCACACAGATACACACACACACAGAAATAAACCAACACAATTACAAATGAAATTAATTTAAAATCGAGACAATATTATTATTATTATTGCTATTGTTGTTGTTACTATTTATTATTGATAAATGTATGTAAATCTGTATTTTATATGTTGATTGAAACTAATAAAGCATGCAAATCCACAATAAATAATATTAAATTATTATTTTACACAAACAACTAAATATATACACACACACACACAGACAAATATATAGCTAACGAACCCAGCAGTTCTGGGTGACAGTACCTAACGATCTGATAGCTGGACCAAAGTAATGCATGGAATTCACATACGGATTACATAGAGTCAGTTACCTTACTAACTATATAACTGCTTACTTGATCAGCTACATAACTACATATTTTAGGCACTACCTACAAAGTCACAAATTTGGGGGCTTAATTCATTATGAATTAAAACCCAAAAGTTCTAAATGAAATAAATCCCCAACAAAATGAACTAAACCCCTAAAACCCTTCTGAGCGAATCCAGTTTTTGATACATCCCAGAGGAGAAAACCTTAGCGTCCGGCCAAAGGCCGGCAATGCAAAACAACTTTTCTGAGCGAAGCCAGTTTTTGATACACCCCAGAGGAGGAAAGCTTTGCGCCCGGCCGAATGCTATGCTAAACAACTTTTCTGAGCGAAGCTAGTTTTTGATACACCCCAGAGTAATTACATTATGAATTAAATCCACAATTTTAGAAATGAAATAAATTTCGTTATTGGTTTTTTATATAAAATTTTGGGGTCTCAATTCATTTCCGGTTTGGGGACTTTGTTCATTGGAGACATTGTTCGTATCGCCCTTATTTTAATATGGAGGTGTGTACTAAGTGGAAGCTAACATACCTCTAATACTAAGTCAGACATCTCCTAGGCAGTACCAATAACCAATTGCTTGCAAAGAAACCTTCTTCCGACTACTCAACAACAGATTACTTCTGGAGACATAAATAACTACTTTCTAAAGTGCAGACCAAAAGAAACATAAAATTACTAATCTCTAGATTACTTAAGGACTCCAAAGAGACAATTGAACACGCTAGACTACCTAGAATGTAGGTAAACTTAAAAGACATAAACTATGTATATGAGAATTATATTAACTCACCAAAAATGTCACTACAAAAAAACACGTTTAAAAAAGTTCTGCTATTGATTAGGGTTCTATAAGTCGATTGTTCGAACAATCGACTTTTTGCTGAAAAGTCGAAATTGACCTTTTGATCGGAAAAAAGTCGAACAATCGATTATGTTATCTCAAAAGTCGAATAGTCGATAAAAGTCGAATAGTCGATAAAAGTCGAAAATAGTCGATAAAAGTCGACTTTTTAGATTGTTAAAAAAAAATTTAATTGCAACATTATACTAAAACTATTGCAATTTGGTACACTTGCATTTTTTGTAGTATATGCTAATATAGATAATAAATAAATGTTTATAAATTAAAGCTTTTTCTACGCAACATTCTTCCAACTATTATCGCCTTGATAAATTTCATTTTTATTGCTAAACATTACAAAAGGCGCATCAATAAATGTAGAAACTATGTATATTTTACAAGAAATGGTAAAAAGTTGAAAATAGTCGGAAAGTCGAAAATAGGCTAAAAAAGTCGAAAAGTAATTAAAAAGTCGAAAGTTCGAAAAGTCGAAAAGTCGAAAAGTCGACTTTTATAAATTACCAAAAGTTCGAAAAGTCGACTTTTTAAAAAACGGAAAAAGTTGAAAGGTCGAAAAGTCGACTTTTTGTTTCAGCTATATAACCCTACTATTGATGTGCATTTTGTAGTGCAGAGAGAAGACAATTGGTTACTTTATACATCCCAAGTAATCTAGCGTGAAGACAATTGTCACTTAAAAGTCTCTAAGTAATCTGGAGTGTAGTCACTTTTAACGTTTTTTGAGTAATTCGTACAAACTGGTTTTATACAAATTGTGTTGATATAATTCTCATACAGTTTATTTTTATTTTTGCTTAAGAATATAAATTTGGATCAACCAAGTGACAGTATTGACAAATACTGTCTATAAGCACTTGTTAAACTGCTTGGAATAGGCTCCTACAAACACAAACATAATTTTTGTGAAGACCCTGCAGTACTTTTAACTACACAAATTCCACACAAACTCTATTTCTGAATTATAGATTAGCCAATAACGATAACTTTAAAGTATACCATTGTATATCTTATAACTAGTAAAAACTTTACTATAGCTATTTTTAAAACTGCAGACAATATACATATTAGGCTATTCATTCGACTAATGATCGTTCGATTAATCGAATAATTTCTTACGAATTATTATTCGAACAATTTAAAAATGGCCATTTTCGAATAACGAATAATCGAATAAAACGAATAAATGTTCATATATATATTTAAATTTATTAAATTGCTTAAAATTTTTGATAATTTCAAATTTAAATAACAATGACTCACAAAAATTGTATTGTTTATGAAATTCGACAAATAACTAAAGACAAAGGGACTTTCGATCACTGTAGAGGAGTGTTCCGATAGCTCCTCCTATAAATATATAAATATTACTGCAAGAAGTTACAATTCTAAAAACAAATATTTAAAAATTTTTAGCTTAGGACTTGAAGCAATGAAAATAAAAGGTACGGAATAAAATATTTGTCATTTAGCTGGCGAAATATTAGAAGAATCGAAACTAATAATAAAAATTTTAACTTAGATTAAAGTGGAGTTGAATGTGATGGAGAATGTAATTTTAAAACGGTCGTCGAGAGTGATATTGAGGATGACATTTATAATGATTACATTGAAATAGATGAGGCCATGATCTTAAAATATATGTATATAAGTGATGTTATTAACCGCGTACGTAAGTGTTGCAAAATATTTAATAAATCGAATGATAAACACAAATATTGCAAACTAATGTTTTGTTGCATGAAAAGCATGGAGTTCGTCTTATACATAATTTTGAAAATCGTTGAACATCTTTGTCTAACACGGTAATAAACTTTTTGCGTTTTTGTAAATGCGTCAATCATGTACTGCCTGACTTCAAATTAGCCACGTTCACTGACAATGATATCAAACTTTGGACAGATTACCTTTATTGTGTAATTCCCCAAGACCACTTTATTAAGCAATGATTCGGCAACGTCCATATAGCTTGATGTATAATACAATTTGTTATAAATAATTTAGAAATAGTGAATAATTAATTTACTAAAGAATTAGTTACTCAATTTAAAACCCGAATTAATGAACGACATAAAAAAGTTCTTAATACGTTTATATTGTATTTGAATTCAGGATCATGTCCAAAACGGAAATTAATCTACAAAACAATTAACTAATTTTGTAGATTGTTCGGGTGTTAATCTGATCAGAATATTTCTGTTGAAAATTTAATGATGGACTTTGTTTTCGAATGGGTTTTAACATTATCAATACATGAACTGTTATCTTTAAAGTTATTTAACAATAAAATATTAAAAAAACGACATCAAAACTTCATTCTTTACTTTTTTAAAAAAAATTAAATTATTCGAAAAATTCGATTAATTTTAAACGTGTGATCAAATTATTCGAACAAGTTAAAATTTCTTATTCGAATTATTCGTTTTATTTGAACAAGAGAAAAATCGAATAATTCGAATACCCTAATACATATACATTAGAGTGACAATCAGTTGTATGGAAAAAAATTTTGTTAAAATTTTGAAGAGTGCCGGGTGGAATATTGTGACACTAGGCCTAAAAGATAAATTTTTAAACAAAATTTTTAAAAATTTCAAAATGGAGATTCGAAACGGCCGTTAAAAGAAAAAATTAACCACGTTAATGGTCTGGCGAATTTGTAATAACTTTAACATTTTTTAACCAAATTTTGTCATTTATATCTCATTACAACGATTACGTACATACTTCGATTCTTTTGCATTCAATTGCAAAAGTATTTATTTAGTAGCAACATTTTTTGAAAAACTGAAAAATTTTCATTTTTCCCTATTTTTGGCGATAATACAGTTTTTGGGTCATTTTGACGCAAAGGAGATACAGAGTTAATTTCCAAAAATTTTTTTTTAATGTAATATTCATTAATATAAATAAATCTACATATTTCTAGAAAACAATGCAGAAAGTTAACGAGTTTCACCTTATTCCGTATAAATATTAAAATTTTGCATATATCTGTCACTCTAATATACATATATGTATAATTATGTTTAATGCCTTTTCAATATTATTACAAATAAATTTCATCATTATATTAATCATCATACATTAGAGTTCTACAAGATAGTATGGATGGAAAGTGCTTCAGAATTATTTCTTGTTTTGTAAAACCACGTTCTACAAAATATTTGAATAAATAACTTCATTGGCTTTGAAGGGCTTACATCAAGAATCAGGTTAGAATAGCGAAAACTAACCTGTAGCAATTTCTGCAGCGGCATCGAAAGTTACTCCGAGACCAAACACCAACTGTTCAAGGTTAAATTCAGAAACAGGATGGTAGGTGGACCACTGATGGACTTGGGACAGTATAATTGCTCATGTACACTCATTTTCCGGGAAACAGGTCATTAGAAATGACCGATAGATCCCAATCGCACAACCGGACAACTTCGTAAATTATAATTGACGAGGATATAGTAAAATGGGCCATACGGAGCTTCGACTCTTAAAAGTCTCGGGGCCCGTATAGCATCTACAAAATAATATAGGATCTACAAAATAATATAGATCTAGTTACTCCTTGGCTGATAGCTATTTATCATGCCTGTATCACATGCTAGTACATACCAAATCGATGGACCAAATGCACTGTGATATTCATTACGAAAGGAGGGAAACGTCACACACCAAAGCAAAATATTTCAGACCAATAAGTCTATCATCAATCTTGATGAAAACATTTGAGAGAATAATCGACATCCACATACGAGTGTCTTTGAATCAATTATCACGATCTTCTTCTCAACATGCCTACATGAAGGGCAAATCTGTTGAGACAGCACTTCACTCCTTCGTGGGTTACAGTGACATTTCTGGATATAGAAGAATCATTCAATAATGTAGAATCTACAACCCTACAAGATCTTGGTCTGGACCAATCAACTGTAAGGTTTATCATGAACCTTCAATACAGTATAATTCATTCTGAAAAGGAAACCGCCATGATCTGCTCAGGAAACTGAATTTCATGATGATAGTGGCAGTCTCTAGGATCGGCACGATATCACAACAGGTGTGAAATGCAGTCAGTATACTAAGCCGGTGGAGTATTGACAGTGGACTGAGTGTAAACCCGAGCAAAACCGAGCTTGTACTGTTCACAAGGAAGTACAAGATTCCTGATTTCTACCTTCCCAGGATTGTGGTATTAGACCCCTATACGGACGGTTCTAGGAAGGGAGATCGAGTTAGCGTAGATGTCTATATTCAGGAATTCGAAATTAGGCTATCTTTTAGAATTTCAAATGAATGTAGCATTAGGCAATTAAAAGGGCGGCTAACTGTTTCAGTTATAACAATATATCATGCAGGGATGTTCGTATATATGAAGGATATGAAGTTAGAGTGCATCAATGCCTTTATCAGAAACAGCAATTGGCTAATCAAGACAGACACGGTAATATCCACGAAGAGACCTAATATCCGTCAATTGACGGATGCATAATATTCTTCTCTTCTGACCTCCTTCCTGTTCACTTATTCTACTTCTTTATTCCATCTGATAGTTCCCTTCTCTTTTCATTTCTATCTGTCCCTTCTTTTTATTTTCAGGTAAGACATTAGGTCTTAAATACCTTTTTATTGGCAAAGTTTAAAAAAGTCTTCCATCTGAATAAAAATCTCACTGCAATGTGAACGCTTAAGAGCCTTGGTTGCGGATTCTGCAATATAGTAACGAACAAGATAATGAATTTAAAAACTTCACAGCAAAAAGTTAAGGCCCAACTATAATATGCATAAACTAGCTTAAGTCAGCTTAAGCAACTGTGCGAATACATATAAAATGTATGTGACAAACTATAATGTACTTAAGAGAGTTTCGTCAAGTTTCGTCAAATTTTATTTGCTTAAGCAAAGTGCGAAGCTGGTCGCACATTCTGTACGGAATCAGCTGTTTGTTTATTTTATACAAAGAAAATAGAGAAATAAATGAAAAGGATGAAGAAAATTAATTTATTTTGATAAAATAATAAGAAATACGTATTTTTTTAATTGCATGTTGCACATAAATGTGCAAATGGAGCTAAATTGTTTTGAATGCACGTAAGTACATTATGGTCATCTAAAAGTTTCTTCGGATTTCCTTAAGTACTTGACAGACTTTTCGTTCGGTTATGACATTACCTTAAGCTAGCTTATGCATATTATAGTTCGGCCTTTATCCTAA
Source organism: Calliphora vicina (assembly GCF_958450345.1). Classification (NCBI taxonomy): domain Eukaryota; kingdom Metazoa; phylum Arthropoda; class Insecta; order Diptera; family Calliphoridae; genus Calliphora; species Calliphora vicina. Next base: position 82,241,878 of record NC_088783.1, on the reverse strand, counting down.
CGTCATCATAATTAACATCATTTTACATATTCCCTTTTCTTCCTTTCACACACTTGAAAGTGTGTGCCATTAAATGGACCAGTGTACGCCGTCATTGCATGGATGTTCTATCGCCTTACTTTCCTACTCGTGGAACAAACATTTAAATATCAAAACAAAAAATAAAAAACTACAAAACATGAGACATTAGTCAGGCTCTCAGGCACTGACGGTCTCACATGACAACACACCTGATTTATCCAAAATTGACCGTCAAGTCAGACCAAAATAAAAATTCAGAGATACATTCTATTGATTTCACTATACTAATCATCAGGACCTAATGACATCCTACCCCTATTGCAGTAGAGCGCAAAGCATTCCCTGAATCTATGGAATATATAAACTCTGTTGAAGAAGCGTTACAATTATTTATATTCTCAAGAATTTGCAAAAGACATCTAGATAATGTTAAAGACCCAATAGGCTCTGTTGAAAAGCTAGAGAGTTAAGTTGATTATTATCCAATGGGAAAATAAGGGAATCGCTCAGCAATAGGACCAGGAAAAGTTCGCTTGTATTAAACCCAAGCTCTGAATACTTTATTGCACAACACTCTAATATACTTTCATTCACCTCTTTCTAAAAGTGGCAACAGCAAGTCTATCAATTTTTACCCGCATACAATGATAAACTCTGTACTCAACCCTTGAAGAGGAACTAGAAAGGCAGTGTTATCGGATCTTTGGACGATCGGTAAGCATACAAGCAGACTTGGATTTCCCTTTAACATTCACTATCACTGCTGTTTGCATAGCAGTTCACCTTCTTTGTGAATGTCCAGTTATTCATACTGAACGATATATCTGAGATATCTGGGTATAAGTGTGACCTGAATGTGATAGGTTATCTAGACTTGATCTAGTTTCACTGACCTCATTGAGTAATTTGGTGTTGTAAAAACATAATCACCGCGAAAACATTATATTATTCAAATTATGTTTGTAGTTTTGTTTAGATAAGGTGCAGATAATGACATTAAATTTAGTACGTGTTACTACAGGGACAAACAAACTCTATTGAAAATGGCATGATACGATCCATGATAACACAGAAAAAACAGATTCATAGTAGCAACTGAATTTGTCGCCAATTGCACACATATAATTTGTCGGTTCTATCAACAGAAAGTCAGTTGATAAAGAACAATTTCGATTTAAGCAACCAAACTTTTGTTACGCCTTAAAAAATGTTATAGCTACAACTGTAAAATTCGGTCACTAAGTTTGAATCATTCGATTGATAACGAATTCGATTGATACTACGAATCTGTTTTTTCTGTGTATAAAACTCAGTTGCTACTATGAATCTGCTTTGTGGTATATAAATAACTATTGAATAACGGTATCCACACCAACCATTTAGTGGATTGGTTTATATCTGAATATAACTCCGATATAAGGTTCACTTCCGAAAATCAATTAAGTGCGAATAAATCTCTTATTATCATTAGATTTCCAGAAGGAGTTCTGATAGTACCTTTTGTTTCATTTGTTTTTTTCTTCTACAGGCTGAAGATTCAGAAATGTATTTCTTTGTAGCAGTCTACTATACATAAATATCTATTTGTATTAGTATGATAATGGTTGAATGGTTGGTTTGTTGATTTATCTATAAATTATAATGACCAAAAGTAAAAATAAACAATAATATAATAATAATAATAATAATAGTCGTATGTCGTATGACTACATAAGTATTACACAATTTCCTTTGTTGGAAAAGTAAATTTGTTCACAAATAAAGCAAAAATGAACAGTTTTCGATTTATAGAAATAAATAGAAATATGCAGGTGATATTAATTGGATTTCCTAAAACGTCAACACCATAAACAAGTCTGTTATATCTTTTAGTAAACTGTGCAAATTAACAAAAAAAAACATACATATATTTTGTGCAGAAACATGTTTAAAATAAAAATGAGCTCTCATGTAATTGTCTAATTAATTTATATAATTATACAACAACAACAAAACTTTAAATTCATCAGACTAATTTTGTGGTTTCTGTATCTATTAGTTTTATCTAAATTTGCCCATCTATGTAAATTGAACACGTATGAGAGCATTTTAATAGTGCCAGTCAATAAAACGACTTAAAAAGGATTTTATTTTAAATAAAATTTAATAGATGTTGTAATATTTAAATATTCTATTTGTTTAGAATTTTAATGATTTGCATTTATTTATTTACATATATTTGAAGAATTATTTACACAATTTATTAAATTGTTAATTAAAAATTTGGTCATTTTTGAATAATGTGATTAAATATGGGCGTAGTTTGGTGTTGACACATAATACATGAAATTTATTGGTATTTAAATTTAATACGTTTAAATATTATACTTTTTACTAAAATTCTAGTAATTAGAGCAAATATTGAGAAATCTTATAGTTAGTTTTTGTTCCTTTTGGACCAGCACTAAGGTGATGACCTGCAAAGCATTGTGTTGGAACTAGGAATATAGGTTATGGGAGGCAGGAAAGATGGAGTAGTGTTTGAGGACATTCAATATGAACTTTCCTACATTGAAAATGATAGGAACACTCCAGCGGGAGGTTTGTTCCACATACGTACAGTACGGCTAAAGAACGAAATTTCATTTTAGGGTATTGAGCGGTCCGCTAGCCAATCGACAATATAGGGGTGTGTTCTGGATTAAAAACTTGTATTAAGCAAAAATGTGCGGGTCTCATTACTACATTCCATTGTAGTACCGATAGAACAGTTAGGTTAGGTTATAAAGGCAGCTAGTTATCAACCAGCTCACTTGGGTCCATTAAATTGGTCCCTTTGTGTTACCCTAAGGATCATGCTCAGGGCCTCAAGAGGTCCTTCACATGTCAGAAATTTGTTCAATGCCGAACCAACCTGACGCTCGAATGATCGAATCCAACCTCCTGACATCCAGAGTAGATAGATCCGCTAGGCCGTGCAAAAATGGACTACCTATTGTCGCAGTCCGCACCCCTGCTAGGGCAGGGCAAAGACAGAGGAGATGTTCAATCGTCTCATCCTCGTCTTCGTCATGGCAACTCCTACAGAAGTCATTGTATGGAGTATTCAATCTCCTATCATGCGCACCTATCAAGCTATGCCCGGTGAGCACTGATGTCAGAGCTCGTAGCCTAGCCCGAGGTAGCCCCGTGAGGGACATTGACCTATGATGGTCAAATACGGGCCAAGTGAGTCTCGACATCGAGCAATTTGTCAAATAAGACCATCTGAGCTGAGCAGACTCAAATAATGACCAGGCACCCAGAATAACTCCAGGTTAGAATGTCTCGCCATCTCATTAAGAGATACCCGGCATTCATGTACCAATCTGGATGTCGAGTAGACGCCAGATAGGGATTTGATAGCAGGCTTACTGTCGGTACAGATTCGGATATTCACACCAAAGAGCCTATAGTACTTCATCCAGTGTACCACCCTTTTGATCGCTGAAGTCTCAGCTTGAATTACACTACATTGGTTGTGTAGCCTGAAACACACCCTCTTCTGAAGATTGGGAATATAAAAGCCTCCACCCACTCCATCCTCAGACTTGGAGCCATGTGTATATGACAAGCGTGTCCATAGAGAAAGGAGACTCGCCCGCCAATGACACAGAGAAGCGCCTGTCAATAAAGGGTAAGGGAGTGCAGTAATCAATATTAACAGGGAGATAAGATATACTACCCAAAATAGACGCATGGCCAGTACATCTGGACTTCCATGCTCCTACAATACTTAACCTAACCGCCGAATTTATGGCCAATTGTTTGGTCATTACATCAGCCGGTAGCCTGTGCATCATTACAAACAGAGTACGAGACGGAGTACTGCGCAGCGCACCCGTAATCATTAGTGCAGATATTCGCAGGATTCTCTCATTTATCCCACAGTAGGTGGATTCACCTAGAGCCTCCCACCAAACTAGTGCTCCATACATTAGTATGGGCTTAACCACCATGTCATCGGAGTTGTATTCCATTTTCGGTCGGATATATGTAGTGTAAATAGTGCGGAGATCATATGGAATGAAGTAATTCCTACACCGTTTCAGAATACCGAGACACTTGAATGCTTCTTTCGACACTTGAAAAAGGGGTTTAGACCAGGTGGCATCACATTGTATTCTCATACCCAGAACATCAAGATTATCTGATTCCACAATATTTACACCACCCATAAATACAGATGAAGCGACGTGGGCGACGTTGAAGCGTCCTTATTCGCACCCAACCCATTCAGAAATTTTGTCAGAATATCCCGATTAGGGGATTCATTCATATTTTACCTCATTACCCAATCTAAGACGGGTTTGCTCTTTAACTGATTGAATATGAACGGAAAATGTTGCTATCATCTGCAAATAATAGATAGGGTTGGAAGTTTGACGTAGAAGGTAGTTTAAAAAAATAAGGAATGAAGTAGGAGAAAGAACGGAGCCTTACGGTACCCCTGAATTTATTATGAACTCGTTTAATGAGATACCTTCTATAACAACTCGTATAGTGCGATCTCTCGATATAAATCGCGAAAAGTTAATAACGACATGCGAATAATTCAGCTAAAATGTTAGCTTTATCGACATGGTCAGTGAATGTTTATTAGAGTGCTCCAAGATTGTATGGACGAAAAAAACTTTCTAGGTACAGGCCGTCCCCCCCTCTAGAATTGTTCTATGTATTGTAGAAACACGTTGTGTAAAATATTAGGATGATAGGATAACGTTAACTGGTGGCGCAACGACGCTGAAGTTTTGAGGTGCATTTACAAGGGGAAAATATGCAATTTTTCAGTTTTTGTAAAAATTTTGCCATTAAAGAATGACTTTTATAATTTAATTTAAAAGAATCGAAATGTGTACGTAATTGTCGTTATAATAAGATATAAAAGACAAAAATTGGTGAAAAAATGTTAAAGTTATTAAAAAATCGCCAGGCCATTAACGTGTCTCAGGCCACTAGAACAAGAAATTTATGAACAAAATTAACATATTTTGAGAAATATTAAAATAAAAGCTTATTTTTACTTAAAATATATCCATATTTACTTGTATATGAGTTTTTGTCCTCGTAGGATACCGTTAACCTATTCGCAGGTATGACCAAAAAAATAAAATTTTTTTAACGGCAGTTTCAAAACTCCAATTTCAAATTTTTAAAAATTTTGTTAAACAAATTTCAGAATTTCTTGATCACCACATGGGGATTTATTGACAACATAATAGGAAATAAAAATGTGAAAAAAGTATGTCAATACCTCCTATAGTTTTTCCGTACCTGCGATATAAAATTTGCGATTTTCGAAAAAAACTAATTTTTTGGCCATATTTTGGGGAATGACCAGAATTTCCTTACTGTAATGATTTTTAAGTAAAAGCTATCCAAATTAAATAGTCCAGGTAATTTTAAATATAGTCTGAAAGTTTTACTAAAATCGAAAATCTTTAACCCTTAAATCGTGAAGGTCAAAGGTCAATTTTTTCAATATTTGGAATTTCTCATGGAAAGATAGCGAAATATTATATATTTTTGGGCCGATTTTGATGAAACTTAAGAAAAATATAAAATGAAGTCTAGTATTCACAATAACAGTACAAAAATGGAAATTAACCCTTAATAGCACTTGGGGTCCAAATGACCCTCAACTTTTAAAATCACGAAAAACACATTAATTTTGACCCCACATTGTTTATTCATCCTTTAAAATAATCGGAATTGAGCACGAAGGCGTTGCTCTTATAGACCTGTTTCGCGCCTTAGTACTTTGACACAGGTGTTGGTTTTTGGTGAAGATATAGTTTCCAAAGCTTTAAGAATATACTGAAATTTATGATTATGGAGGAACCACAAAAAAATTCGCAAGCGTTTCAAAATTAAGCATGTTGCTTTTGAGACCCCCTGTGGAGCCTATAGTCAAAATATAGACACGAATACTCCAAAATGTATGCTTCACAATATATTCCATTGACACCACTTCAAAGTTAAATCTAAGTAACATGGATTCAATTTATGTGTCAAAATTGATTTTATTTTGAAAGCTACTGATTTGTTTATTTTTCTGATTTTTATTTCGCTTTAAGTACTTGTGGAAAATCTCAACAAAAAACACTTAAGTTCAAAAAAACACTACAAAATATGAAAATACACAAACAAACAGCAAATAAATGTAAAGAACCAAATGCTTAACAAGACCATTGTTGCTTTTGTTGTAATTTTAAGACACGCGATCATCCAATAATATACAATGGAGAAGAAGAAAAACCAAAAAAAAAATAAAAAATTTAACATGAAAAGTGCTCGTACTCATGTACATATTTGCGTGATTGTGATAAATACTCGCAATTTGATTCTTCAGGTGCACTTTGCATAAACTAAATGTTCTTTTTGTTACACCCACCACCAAGAAACACGGGGGTAGATTAATTTTGTCATCCCGTTTGTAACATATCAAAATATTGATAAGCATATATTTTGGGTCCTTATATGTCCGTCTATTGTTGGTACAATGGGTCCTCGAAGGAAGGATGTAGGGGACTGAAATATTTTTTTTTTTATCAGAAATGTTTGGTATTTAAAATGAGCAAAATCGGTCAAGTAAAATCAGAATTATAAAACAAAATATAAAGTCCACTTCCTAAAATCACTTAAATAAAATACTATTAATCTCTTACAAATATCGATGTCATGTTGTAATTCTACACAATTAATCCTCGGATATATGAATATCTCTGTATCGAAAAAAGGGAAAAATAAATCTGTAACTTCTAAACCCTTAATCCGATTTAAATGAAATTTGAGTGTTGTCTGCGGGTTGTTAAGTTTTCTCTAATTACTTTGCCACGTAAAAAACATATGGTAGACAGTTATATATCAGTGATATCGAATTTTGTCCTCTTTTTCAATAATAAATATAATATTTGAAAATAAAAAATTCATTGAATACTTTTTTGTAAAATATGATGAAAAAAGCTTTTTATTGAGTTTTTACAAAGATAAAAATTTTTCAAATTGAAATTAAATTTTTATTTATGAATATCTTTTAATAGAATTTTACAGTTATATAGATTTTTCTAATGAAAATTGAGAGCTCAAAACAAGTTTTGAAATTTGTAATCAGGAATCCCGAAATTCCCAAAAAAGTGGTGAAAAGTCCCAAAAATGGGATTTTTTTAGTTTTTTGGCAATAATATCCATACCAGAACCCCCTTTACAAAGTAATTAAGAACATATTTGGCCATCAAAAATGGGTTACTATATTTTGATATCGATAATGCGATTTGAGAATGTTTGCCCTAAATTTGAATTTTACATAAAAATAAGTGTTTTGGATGGACCGGGTCCCCTCGGTGTTAACAATTTTCAAATTTGTTTTCATTTAAAATATTTAATGTAAAGTTAGCTTTTTAAAAAGTATAAATTCATAATTAATTTTCATAGACATTTTTTAAATAACTTAAAAAGGAAATAAATACTTTTTTCGCAAAAACTAGCGAAAAATTGCCTTTTTTAACTTTGAAGTCAGTCATGATTTCTTAAGCAATTATTTTTTTGCCATACATTTGTTGTTAGTCCAACAAAAGAAAAATTGAGAACATTGGGAAATAGTTGGACCCGCTGTTATCAAAAAAGCTACGACGAGGTTTTTTGTAGTGCTCGACGAGGAAATTCTATATACATACATATATGACCCGGCCTTTGAAAAGGTGGCTTATGACTCAAAAAAGAAATTGCGAGAAACAGTTACACTACCATTTTATTAAATTTCCTATTGACGGGACATACTAAGTTTGCCCAGATCGGTTTTTCGGTATTTTCAAGGCCAGGTATGCTATCACTGATATTGATACATTAGTGCAATCGTCATCAGGTGGCCATAATACAGCTGTTTCGTCGAAAAAAGTCGTTTGGTATGAATGGGATAGTTATACAATTCCACCATTTTATAATGGGCAAAAACTCTTTGAAAACCCAAAAAATTTGTTGACAGTAAAGATGTTGAATCATTTCAACTGTCATTAACACCATGCCCGAAATTATTCAACCAGTCGGTTTATCTCTGCAGCGTCAGTGGTACATTTATCATAATCTCAGAAGCTTGGTTTCGAATGCGGATATTTTGGCTCCATTGCCATCGAAAAAAATTCCATCAAAAAAATCTGAGGATGCTTCACCAGCCACCAGAGTGGCATCGAAGGAACCAAAGTCTTCATCAACAAAATCTAAACCGAAGAAGTCTGTAGCTTCATCTTCAAATCAAGATCCAAAAAAGAAAGAACTGAAGAAACCTGCGACTTCAACTGCAATAAAAAAATAAAGAAAACCTAAGGCCTCATCTCCAGAAGGAGATTCGAAAAAAAAACGAGCAACTTCAAAGGTTTCAACAAGGATAGCGACGAAGAAAAGTACTTAATACTGCTAAATAAATATTTTTTGTGCAAAACAGTTTTTTTTTGGTAAAATCATTTTGCAGCGTTCAATCCTGTTTTTAAATTTTTCAATTTCATTTATTATCTTGATTCTGGATTTTCAATAAAATTCAGTTTTTCTTTCATTTGTGCTCTTCTTTCTCTACATTTTTAGTACACTTCTAAGCAAGTTACGACTTTCTAGTTTTCACCACGTGAAAGAGTGTCTCAAAAACTATCGAAACCAACAAAAAAAGTGGAAACATTGTTTTTGAGTCATAAGCCACCTTTTCATAGGCCGGGTCTCATATGTATTTTTTTAAATCGGAACACAGATGAAGAAATAAGATCGTTTTAAAAATTGAACACCCGAGGTGTTCTACTTTGGGGACTTTTGGCTGCACTCCTGATGGGCTCATATGGTCAAAATTGAAAACTTAAACTCGACAATACTTCTTTTCATTCTAATCGGACTAAGTTACAGATTTATTCCCATCTTTTTTTCTATACCACTGTGAATCGGCCCATAAATGCTTTAAATATGCATACATTTCTTTTAAATATAATAATCATAATCAGGGCAGATTTATATGCAAATGCATGTTTTTTCTCGAACGTCCCAATAGAATGTAGACTGATTGTCTATCCGAATCACACAATTTGCTTTAAAATGGCATCGACAGTTTCTCGACATCGAGAAACTGTCAATTGAAAATGAAAGTTTTTGTTAAAGTGTCAAAAATTCATTAATAGTATTAAAAACATTCATATTTGTTTTCACTGAAATTTAGATTTATAAGAGATCGTTACCGAAAGATTTCGTTACTTCACGTACACAGTTGCCGCTCTTCACATTCATTTATTACAAGATCAAAATTAAGGATGGATGGTACATTACAGCATGATCAAGATTTTGATGATTATAAAATGAAAGTCGTATAATAGACGCTCTAAATATTACGGATTTAAACAATTTTAATTCCAAGATATTAGGATTAATATATCCATCGTTTTCTCAGAAGAACTATTATAAATAAAAAACTTTAGCTATGTAATTCTTAGTATAATTTAAATAGTCCTAACTGCTAGAAACTATATAGAGTATTTTTTGGGCATTGAGCGATTTATAGTTAATTATTTTATGTTTCTGCCCAAAAATATAAGTGTATATTTTTTAAATTTTTAGGTCATGTTTTGTTTTTTTTAAGCATATTTTGGGCGCATATTTTGCAATAATAAATACATGAATATCCGCCCCAATATCCGTCAATAATCCATATGAAGTCAAAAATCTTCGTACTGAAATTTATGAAGATCTACTTATAATTTTCCATAGCTCCCATAAGGACCACTTCCAAAATATACATTAACGAAGGTAATTGTCTTACAAATATCAATATCGAACGAAAATTTTACACAGATCAGTACACAAAAATCATACTACTGAATTTTATGTTGATCGGTCCATACACGCAGAGAAAAAATATAATTGGGCATGGTTACTGTAACCATTTAAATAGTTTTACAAGATTTTTAACAATATTATAGTCACAGTAACCATTTACATGATTGTGGTAACCATAATATGGTTAATTTACGATTCACATGATTGTATCAACCATATATATGGTTATAGTAAACAAATATATGTTTGTGGCAACCATATTTATGATGAATAATTTTATCATAATATGTTGTTCTCAGATTATGATAAGCCTTAAGCCGAGAGCACCATAATATGATAAGTCCTTCATCATATAAATGGTTGTCACAAACATACAGTATTGGCCATAACTAAAGCACCCCCTCAGGGCATTTTTTTCATATGGTATTTTTTTGTATAAAAACAAAGTTTTAAATATCTATTATGTATTATTTTCATTTGTTAATATGTTTATTATTGATAAACAAATACTTCCAAAGTTAACCTTTCCATAAGAGGTAACTTAAAATCAAAAAATACTTTAAGGTAGAAAATGAAACGGACAAAACTAAAGCACCCCTTCAAGGATATACTATAAAAAAAAATTTTTATTAATTTTTTGTTGCAAATCCTTTGTTTTGGATGGCACAAGAACATCTCTTAGCATAGAAGATATTATGTTTTTATGGCGTTTTTCGATATTCCTTCCCAGGCTATTTTAACGGCATGAAATAAATCGTGAAAATTGTCGATCCTTATTTCCGCAATTTTCACGATTTATTTTCATATTAACAATGTGCCACAAGTTTTCAATAGGATTAAGATCGGGAGATTGACTAGGCCAATGAAGAACTTGAATCTTATTGCTCTGAAGCCAAGTCTTACAAACTTTGGAGGTGTGCTTAGGATCGTTATCCTGTTGGAAACTCCCTATAAGTGGAATCTCTTCACTGGCATAAGGCAACATTACATCATTCAATACATCAAGGTACATGAAGCGATCCATAATCCCATAAATTTTATGATTTGGCCCAAATCCTTGACCAGAAAAGCATCACCAGACCATTACATTGCCTCCTCCATGCTTAATTGTTCCTTTGCAACACTTAGGATTCAGTCTTTCTCCTTTTGGTCTGCGTACACGCCTTATTCCAGCGGAACTTTTTAAGTTTTATTTGGATTCGTCAGTAAACAGTACTGTCTTCCATTTTAGGACACTCCAGTCGATGTTGGTTTTGGTAAACTTCAGTGTAGCTTTCTTGTTCTTAGCTGATGGAAATGGTTTTTTGCTGGTCGTCAGCTGAATAAACGGCCTTCTACTACTCTTCTACCGATTGTTCTTTCGCTAACGCATAATCTTAAACTTGTTCTCACTTGACTAACGGATGCTCTACAATATTTTTGTACTGCTTTTTTGATCAAGGAATCATCATATCGTGTGGTTTTATGTGAAGGACCTGTAGAAAGCACCGGTGATATGCGGCCAGTCTTAAAAAATTTTGAAACGAGCCTGAAAATAACTGATCTGTTAATTGAATATTTTTTACTCAATTCATGTAGTGATAAGCCCGTCTTCCAGTCTTCAATAACTTTAATTTTAAATTCACTGGAGTACTTGTTCCTTATCATTGTTTTTTTTAACAATAAACTGTATAAAACTTAAATTTTACACACTACGCCTTCCATTATTTTTATCTTTTGGAATTTTTAAATGCATTCATTGTGATTCCCGATAACTTACATTGCAAATATTCAGTACCGAGTCAAATTTTTAAACATCTTATAAGAGGGTGCTTTTGTTTTGTCCCTTGCGTTTTGAGTTTTTATATGATTTATCATTTTAAATTAATTTTTGATAAAATTATCTTTTACTAAATGAATATTAAATGAACATTAACAATATTAGTTAATAAAATATATACAAAATACATCCCAAAAAAGCCGTTTTTATCAAAAAAATTATGATTTGAAAAAATTCATTGAGGGGGTGCTTTAGTTATAGCCAATACTGTATATTTGTTTACTATAACCATATATATGGTTGATACAATCATGTGAATCGTAAATTAACCATATTATGGTTACCACAATCATGTAAATGGTTACTGTGACTATAATATTGTTAAAAAACTTGTAACAATATTGAAATGGTTACAGTAACCATGCCCATCTATATTTTTTCTCTGCGTGTAATTATCCATAGCTTCCATATAACATAAACTTTATCGGCTTCAAATTGCACAAAAATCGGTGCACGTTATTATATTGGTGGTGGGGTATGTAAGATTCGGCACAACCGATTGTAACACTTTTACTAGTTTTTGTTTATTTTCTTATAGTCATTGTTGTTTGTCTAAAATACACAGGTGAGTAGTCAATGAAACCACAACAACAATTCTCACTCAGTTAGTACTGACAAATACACCTACATTTTCATATGCAAATGTTCCCGTATATTTGAATATCAAGTCAAGTTTAAGAGCGAGAGCACATCCATCCCCACATACAAACACTTGAATGCACTTCTCAACTCTTGACTTTTTGTTTTTTAGTCTTAACGGAAACTGCAATTGGTCTCGTACGTGCGCCACTTTAGAATAATTTTCAAAATGTTTTTTTCCCTGCAACACGACGACAACAATGTGACAGGCAGCCAACCAAAGGAATCAACCACTAAAAACTCAAACACACACACACACACTCATTCATCCATCCATTCACACACACAGTTATAACAAATGCAAGCAGACATTTATTTGAGTACCAAACGTCAGTTTTTGCAACAGTTTTGCAAATTGAATGCGATAATTTTTGGATTTGTTTGTTCGTTTGTTTGTGCTGCACCAAACGATACCGACTTGAATGAAATACCACGAATTGTTTTCAATTTTTCAATTTCACTTATAAAAATTGCGTGATTTTCGTTTTGAGAGATTTTGCTTCGTTTATATTTGTTTAAGTGATAGTTTGTTAAAGAGTTTTATTTTTTTTGTTTTTGTTTTATGTTTTTTTTTATTTGCTGGGGGTTTTAACGCGTTAGTTGTATTTTGTTACAGTTTACCGACGAAAGTGAAAATGGTGCAGCCTTAAAGTTTGGTTTTATATGGCCCCAAATATTGTTTTGTTCCCCATCTGCACAACATCAACCAACCAACCTGTATACGAATGATTTAATACTGTTGAATTTGGTTTTACTTACTATGTGTGTATATAGTTTGCACTGTGGTTTGTGCATTGGTTTTAGGTTTTTCATTATAATTTGTATTCACAAAAAAAAAATTAATTACACAAGTAAGAATTTATAGTTGGACAATCACCACCACATCACACAATAATAAACCTGTGACTATTACGTTTTGTAAACATTGTAAATTAGTTAAATTTATAATTGTATTTTCAACGTAGTACTGTGTTTCCAAATTCAAATCTAGCTAGACAAAATTATTTGGTGGCGTTTTTGTTCTCTGAATTCAAAAATTATGTTTAAAGAGGTTTATTTATGTCGAATTTCAGCCTGATAAGGATATTTAAAAAATGTTTAAGCGAATTCAAGTTCTTTTCGGTAGTGAATGTGATTTGTTCATGTGATTTGTTTTTTCGGGAAACTTATTTATCCTGACTTTTGTTTAGATCATTGGTCTCCAACAGTACGCCCGAGGGCACCGTCATTGTGTGAGTTTCTTATACATGTGAAACCGAAATTAAAAAACGAACATTTACAAGTGTTGCCAGTGAAGGATATTTTCATAAGAAATTTGGTTCAGTGTACACACATCGTTTGTTATTATTGTGAGAGTTTGGTTAACAATGGTTTAGATACTGCAATTCCATAAGCATTTATATACCATTGTGCCATATTTCGGAAGAAATTTGTATGCTACCCATCATTAACATGCCTAAATTTCCGCTATGAAACTTAAATAATTCGTGATATCCTACTATACATCGTGAAATAACATATTATATACTCCATGTTTTGTAGATCCTCTAATTTTCCAGAAATAAAGAGTGTTGATGTATTATTACTGGTCCTAGACCTTTTTAAATACATTGTGACTCTCAATCAACCCTTTAACGATACTAAGACTAAACATAAACCAATTGTTTAGTGTCTTCCATTACCCATTTGGCCCTAGATCCCATAACAAATATAGTTCTAGTTAGCAAAAAAAAACCGGAAGCACATGGCAACAACTGTAGTAACTTAAATAAATTTAAAAGAAAATCCCCCTTAGATAAACCTGGACTTACTAAGCACACCACGCAAGGAAACAATAACAAAGATCGGCTCCTCGCTCAAACCTTACCATAACTCCCAGATAAGTCGAGGTTTGCTCATGGAAGCAGATTTCGCTCAAAAATGTTTATAGTCTTTCCAATTTGACCTCAAAGTTTCTTTGTATTTCAAAAATAATGAAAGTTTGACTGCCACAGTTCGAAAATTGCGTACAAATATGGTTGGAATATTGATTAAGCTGATTAAGTGATGCTTAAAAATCTGAACGTCCAAAAATAAGCCGTTCAAATTTCCAGGAACAACAATTCGTGGTGGACATGAATTGTAAATTTCAAGAAGAACCCGACGCGTATACTCACTGAAGATCTGCTTCACCGTAGTATGTTATTTGAATGTATTATTGAACATCAAATATTCTCATTTTTCTTATTAACGCATTTTGATATTGGGACATGATAAAAAAAGTTCTTCCTGTCTAAAATATAACCATACTCAGCTACTTCAACAAGTCGGTCCAACATGAAATAATTCAATTACTGCATGAGATATTTCCTGGCTGTGCACTCTCTCGTTTCGGTGATCAGAATTAGGCTATGTATGTTCAGAAAAGGTCTAAAAACCGTGTGAAATTACATACATATATATAATTTTTGTCTTGTAACGTTGTCAGAAAAAGCATTGTACGACAATAATATTGTCAGACATCTGACAATCGTGAGAACACATTACGTTGCCATTGTCAGACTATTGTTAGATAACTGTGAGACATTTTCTATTTTCAGATGTGAGAAGTTTATGCATCTGACAATGACACCGTTGTCAGATCATTTAAAAACAAACAAAAGTTCGTATTAAAATATTGACTTGACTTTTCTTATTCAGTCGCCAACAGGCTCTGAAGGTGGTAAAATCTTACAGCTAAAAGGTGGATTTCGTGTGGACACATGAAAATATCAAAATTATCGGGGATGTTGAAACACAGCGAAGTATTGGATGCTGGTTACGCTAAGTATAAACTTCCCAAAGGTAGTTTATGACAAAAAGTCGCAGATGCCATCCAGGTAAGTTTGAACGATTGCAAAGGAAATTGGGCAAATCTCCGCACTTCTTTTAATTACAATTTGGAAATATTTTGAAGAAAATGTCAGGACAAGGCATTGTTTAACAATTTCAAATTGTTTCTAATGATTTGATAGTTCTGGCAATGTCTAACAACGGATCTGAAAATTTTTGTCATACATCAATCTGACGATTTTTATTGGCATATACATTTATTGTCTGACAATAAAATTGCAAGGTTTTCTTACAATCGTCTGAACTGACAATTTACCTTTTGTTAACAATTTGTCATTGTCAGTACATTGCCAGCACATTGCCAGATCTGACAACCATCTATAAAGATTTTCTACTGCAAAAGTAAATCGCATGAGCTTTTTCATTGATAAGCCTATGATTATATCTGAACTCCTGAAGATCACCAGAACAATTCCATATAAAATCAAGTAAGAGTGTTATATACAGTAATGCCGAGTCTTATATACTCACCGGCAATATAATACGGGCACCGATTGTTGTGCATTTTGTATAAAATCCAATGTTGGCTACCGATTCAATATATTAAAAGGCAACGGTAACGCTAATTTGGATTATTTTGGTGACGGTATTTTAGCAGTAACGCTATTTCCTGTTATTTCGGTAACTGAATTTTAACGGTAACGATAATTTCTCCCTGAATTACATTATTAATCAAATTTACAATAATTAAAAATAAATTGACAAAATTGGAATATTCTGTAGATTTCAAAAACCTCAATTATTAAAATCCATTTTTTTTATTTTTATAATTTCCAATTAATTATTGAATACCGGTAACGTTACTTACGATTATACTGGTAACTGTAATTGCAAGTATTTCGGTAACGGCAGCTTAACGCTACCGATACTTGAGTTGAAATGGTATTTTAGAGGTAGCGGTAGTCAACCTAGATAAAAACATTTATCTGGTTCACCAGATTTGGTTAGTTTTATATTTTCTATTACTACTACAAAATATTAGTTGTAAATTTCACATTGCTAGAGGATAATGTAATGTTCTGATTTGGGTCTTATATGGGAGCTATAACCGTTGATGTCTAAATATGTATTTTATATGGGAGATATCACCAATTATGGACTGATCGTATCTAAAACCAATAGTACGATATCGATATTTAAATGATTATTATTTAGGTTAATGTGCATTTCGGAAGTGGATCCTATATTGGTCATATGGCCAATTATGACAGGATCTGTGCACATGAGGACTATTGATGTTGAATTTAAAACTTATTATGATTGGAAGTGGATCTACATACTACTTATCTGTGTAAAATGTTGCTTCGAACACGAAACTTTTTTGGAGGTTATCTCACATGTTGGTCCATTACTCTGGTTGTTTTTGGCCGATTTTTACGATGTTTAGTGTTAAAGGGTATTAAAAAATGTTTAATATTCTAGAATTAACCCAATTGTTGCATAACTCTGTATAAAATTTTTCAGCATTTTTGCGATTTTTAAGGCACTGGATGTACTTTTTTCGGGTAGGTATGTTCCGCTTTTTTTTCTCCTATTCAATATCTATAACTTTGCTTCAGACACAAAAAAATATAGAAAAAGTGATAAAAATCCACCTTGAGCAAAAAAAATTCATATGGTCATTAAATTATTACGGCAGCCAACTTGACAAAACTTTCACGTGCAATTGTCAGAATTGAGACCCAAAATCATGTGTTGTACTGTGTAATTCTTGAACTCTATCTCGTGCGGGTTAACTCACAGTCCCTTGCATATGGACCAAGAAGACAATTCTGATACCATTCCTGTGCCATTTATAGCAATTCCAGTAATTCTCATCTTTCTGTTCAAAAATAATCAAGATATTTGACTCTGTCGATAAGATTGAGCTCATGACACATCATCGAAAATACCAAATTCACTTATTTTCTTCGCAAATATTGAATAAAATATATGTGTATTTATTTCTCCACCAGCATTGCACTGTAAACCACTTTGCCACAATTTATTTTTGCTGCATTTGTTGTTAAATTGTTTTTATTTTCTTTTTCCAGTTGACAGTGTGTATGTGTTTTGCTTTATTGCACAAATCCTCGCACATGGTTGTTTGTTTTTTTAGATAACTGCAGTAACATTAGCAGCAGCTAACTTTGTGGCAGTAGCAAGCAACATCAATATAAAAAAACCAACCACAACCTGTGCAACAACAACTATTTAGCACCACATTTGCTTGCACGCAATCTTTTTAGGTGCAAATACCTGCCAATTCAGCTGGCTTGACTCTGTTAACCAAAACGCCAGTTACCACAGCAACAAACTTGTGCAAATTCACTGTGTATTCATTCGATTTACGTGAAGTTTTTGTTTTTTCTTCTTTAAATTTGGAGTATTTTTCTGCTTCATCTTCGTTGGTGTTTGTTTAACGGGAAGTATTTGAAAATTCATAACAAGACCAGCCACCACTTCCAAATAAAAAAAAAAAAACATAAAAAGTTGCAACAAAACAAGTAAAACGTTTGTTGCTACAATTTGTACAAAACAAAGTGCTTGTTGTTGCTGCCAAAGTTGGCATTGACTGGATGAGTGTGTGTGAGTATCTGTGTAACTGGGAGTTTGTGTTGGTTTTGATATTTTTGACAAATACTGCCACTTTCAGTTTCGTCGAGTGTTGACTGAAGAGCTGCCGGTAAATTGGTGGCTGCTCTGCTGCCATTTGTTATATTTTGTTGCAGTTGTTAAACGATCGGAAAAACAAAAAGAAAAACATAATGTTGGAATGGAAACGCTTGAACAAATGTGGTGGAAATATTTCACACGTTTAAACATAAACGCTGGAACAACAAAATATTTATGGCTGTATTCATTCAACTCGATGCCTTTCAATGCCTTTAAGTGATTTTCATATTTCAATTTTCCAATATTTATGTATGAAATGGTTTTTGTTTTTGCATGAAAAAACAATTTGTGTTGTTTCGTCGTTTTAAAGATTTTTGTAGAAAATGTGAATCTTCATTTCCTACAGTTTGCATGTGGCCGAAAAAGGGGGCATGTACTAAAATATTTTTAAACATTCACTTTGAAACTAATGATTATTTTTAATGATGTTGAATGATTTTTACTAATCTATTTAATACAAGTTGGTTTAGCTTTATATGATTAAATCCAAGAAAATGTTTTAATCTATGAAACTAACTCGTACTAGCAAATAATTTCTAAACTAATAATTGCTTTAATTTCAATAATAATACAGAAAAACATTCAGCCTAACCACAAAAGCATTCGATTTTATAAACCTAAAGTCGAAAATTATTTTAAATTTCGTACCAATGAAAAGGATGTTTTTTTAGAGGCGTAGAACTTTAAATTGAAATAAAATTGAGAAAGACGATTTTAATATCCATCCAACTGGTTTTAATTACACTGCACAAACAACACCAATAAAAATTACGAGGTCCGACCAATAAATTTTGATAGAGGAGACAAAAAAAAAACACGTGTATGGGCGTTTTGAAAGTTTACATCTGAATTTCATTTGAGGGGATGATAAAGTTTCACAACTCTGGCGCATTCTTATTGTTAATCGTCATAAGAAACCATGTGACCCTTACATTTTAGGTATAAAATGTGTTCAGTAAAGTTATGTAAAGTGTTACGGAGAATATTTTTGTAGAATATATTAACCCTCTAAATCCTCAAGGCATGGGTCTTTTTTGTCATTCCTTTAAAAATGAGCAAAAAACACCATTACAACAGGGATTTAAGGGGTTAAAATGTTCCGCAAAAATATTATCCGTAAAATTTCAAATTTCAAAAATTCAACCAGAAAGTCAGAAATAAGACATAACAAAAGAGAGCCAAGGGTTAATTTCGCATTTATTAAGAATTTTATTTTAAAGAACATTTTAGGTATAAAATGTATTCAGCAAATTTATGCAAAATGTTACGGAGAACATTTTTGTGAAATATATTAACCCTCTAAATCCTCAAGTCATGGGTCTTTTTTGTCCTTTTTTTAAAAAAGAGCAACAAACTCCATTAAAATTGCGATTTACGGGGTTAAAATGTTCCGCATAAATATTATCCGTGAAATTTTAATATATGTCCCTGAATACACCAAAACGGCAAATTCAACCAGAAAGTCATAAATAAGATTCAGAGCCCGAATTTTGTCCAGTATGTCTTAGACTTGTTAGTTTGAATCTTATATATCGCATCAGTTGTCGACAACCATGGTGGGAAAAGATTGCATAAGTATTTATGACATAAAATACATGTTCTCGGGCGAGCCCCTGTATCAGCATTGAATAGTTTGAAGTTTATATACTTTAACCCAGTAAACCCAGTAGATAAAATATATATGTATCTTACATGTAAATATTTTTCCCATCAGAGCGTTGGATGGCCTCAATCATCCTCTTGCGAGTTGGTGATGTTTCTTTACCTTCTTCTCCCGCTCAAACTGTGGCTCTTGTTGGCCTATTGTTGTTTTTGCTGATTTATTTTAGTGCTCTTGTCAGGGCCAGTAGCGTCGGCTCTTCCAATTGGCACTTTTGAAATGAGAGGTGAAGTATTCCATACCCTTATTCTTGGGAAGCTAGCCATGGAACCTTGGTCTACGCCTATTACAAGAAGATTACCCTCGGAGTCCACTTTCCTATGAAAGAACTCCCATTTTTCCACAGCCAGTAAAAAGTTTTGGCTACCAAGAATTTCGAGTATAGGCTCAATTTGCCGACCTATCCTTTAACGTAGAGCATGGTTTCATAAGTCATGGAAGTTCCTCTTCTTAACCAGTTATTAAGCGTCGTACCAGGGAGGAGGTATACTCGCTACTTTGGCATAAGACGGCGGCTCTTTACTTTTGAAAACGACTGATTTCCTCTTCTGTGTGGATAAGGGAATTGTCTCAGGGGCCCTGGCCAACATGATTGCTTGTGCTTGTCTTCTCATTATCCGGATCAACTTGTCTCCCACACTCCTATTATTCTGTTGAGAGACACCTTTGCGAGGGATTTGAGTCCATTTCTCCAGTTTATTGTAGGGAGGTGAGCTGTTTTTTTTTTGATGTCATCTTAGTATTCTACTCCTCAGAAGATCTAATCCTCTTTGCAGCCTCCAAAGAGGTGGAAAGAAAATCAGATATGTCCTTTGGATAGTCCCGAGGATAATCCAATGTGTTTTCTGCTAACCTCAACCACCATCATATCTACATCATCCATTTTGGGATTCAGTATGTAGTGCCGTTGTAGTAGTTCGAGTATTCGGAGTCGGAACCCTCACCTTTATTTAAAGGTTGAGGTTGCATAGAGCCCCTCTGAGTACTTCCATTTCTTTCACTTCTACTTTTATGCTATTGGCATGTTGTAGGCCAAGGTACCAATATGTAGTGATTATTTGCTCATATTCGATGGATGATGACGGCACATAACTCGGCAACATGTCAACCTTGGTTATTTAGGTCCTGCACTGTAAGTTTATTCTTTGGAGAACTTTCCATGTTTTGTTTTAGAGGAAACAGCGCCGTAGTGAACACCTAGAAACGTTGCTTCTTTTAACAGCATTATATCGAACAACAATCAATACTCGATTTTAAAAAAAATTTACCCTAAGTGTGTTTTTTGGACTGTATCCATATGGATACATATTTCGGTTATGATAAAGAAAAGTGCTATTATATTATGTATTTTTATATTTGAGGTTTTATTTATTTTAGTAGTTTTAATCATGGCAGAACAAGCAAGGTACAATTATTAAAAAGTACGTTCTCAATTATACATTCCCTATAACGTCAAACAAAAGAAAATTAGAAAAAACAAAACGAAATGTCTAAGACAAAAATAAATTAATTTTTTTCGTGAAATATTCAATTCAAATTAAATTTATTCCAAATAAATATGTGTTAGTTTTAATATAACGTGCACAACATTGCGAAAACAAAATAAAAAGTGATGCGAGTAGATGCGTTATTTGACGTTGTAGGGGTAAATATTGAAAACTCTCCCTAATAATTGTACCTGGTTGGTTCTACCATGGTTTTAATAAATAAAATTAATTTGTTTACAATAATAGCAAACACTGTGGACATTTACATAAAAAAATTAAAAATTATAAACCCAAAATTCATATAATTACAATAAATAAGGACAAAAAACAACAAAAACGCAAGGAAATTTTTTCAAACTCAGTACTAATGAAACCTTTTCTAGAACCGGTTGTACTATCACCGACTGCATAGAACAGGTGGAACTGGTTGCTGTGATATAAAAACGAGAGCGTTTGTGAAGCAGAACTGGTATTAAAACTGATTCTCTTTTAGAACCCGTTCTACTTTGGTGAAATATCAACGGGACAAAGCTCATATGAAAAAAACGCCTCCAATTTTGGTTTACAGCAACCAGTTCCAGTTATTTGTAACCGATGATAGTATAACCGGTTCTAGAAAATGTTCTATTAGAATGGATTTTAATTTGCATATAATCTAAAAGAAAAAATAATATCTCAGCAACAATTTATTCATTTGATATATAATGATATAGAGTAACTCCGGGTATTGTGGACTATGCGTCTAATGTGGACCAGTGTATTTTTTCAGAAACTATTGAAGGTATGATAAAACTGATTTGTCGTACATTTTACAATTTGTTCGAAACGACAATTGCACATGTGCTTTCATGAGTAATTGATATCTTGGCTTTTTATTCTTGTATTGAAATTAATGAGCGTGCTCAGCATTTTTTTCGGTCCAAGTAAGAAGCAAAATTTGGTACAGTTACTTGGTAAAATTTAATGTATGGTTGTTTAATACAGTTAAAGTGGATACGTAGTTTTGCATATATATGGTAAGAATTTAAGCACATTTAGATTATTAGGTAAAAATAATTTTACCCTCCAATTTTTTTAATGCTGGTTTTTGGGTTCCTTACAATATGTTCACATATTTTTTTTCAACTGCAAAAACAATTAGTGAATACATTAGCTTTTTATGCTTCACAAATTTTTTAATATAAATATATATTGTGGCCAAAATTTATAAAAAACAAAACGGTAGTCCACATTACCCGAAGTTACTCTAACTTGATGCAATTTCTCGATCCATTGGGAATGCACAGGAAAATACTGCATTTTGAGCACTTCTATCTGGTTTCACCATTACATCCTTTGAATTTGCATCTTCCATTGCTTGTCGTGTGTTCCGGCCAATGCTAATTTCCATCATATCGAACAGAAATTGAGGGTGTAGTTTTACGTTTCTTGTCGGAGGTCTTTGGAGTAATTGGAATATCCTCATTTAGACATGACGTTGGGCGTCCCCTTTTTCGGGAACATGCCTGTTGCTTGGACCGAGATAAATTGTTTATAACTTCAGATTCTTCCAAGTCAGAAACATCAGTATCGACAAAATTGGTTAAAATTTTTTCAATTCCAGAGTGTTTATTTTCTTTGTCATTTTCTGAATTAAATTTAAATGGTATCAGAGATAAAATGTCTGTATCACAGCAGCATCAAACGTAAAACGATTTTTTATGTATTATTTACAACCACAACTTGCGTTTGTATCCATATGGATACATACAATGTTTTAAAAATCCGCACAGCTTTGTTTTTATTTTAAACAAAAAAATATTGATGCAAAAAGTTAAAAAAAAATATTTTTCTTTATGTTGGGAGGGTATATGTATGTTATTTGTAAAATAAAAAAACCTTTTTTCCAAAAAAAAAAAATATATTAAAAGACATTTTTTTTAAAATGCTATATTTTTCTCAGTTTTGT
The DNA here is from genome assembly GCF_958450345.1 of Calliphora vicina. Taxonomy (NCBI): domain Eukaryota; kingdom Metazoa; phylum Arthropoda; class Insecta; order Diptera; family Calliphoridae; genus Calliphora; species Calliphora vicina. The sequence goes on along the minus strand of NC_088783.1, from coordinate 82,218,953 downwards.
AAAAATCCAACAGTTTTTTTATTGAAAATGATTCATAAGATCTTAAAAATCAATAAGTCGATATCTAAATAAATTCTTTGACTTGGAGATTGTCATATGTCTCCAAAGTTGAGTGTATCCATATGGATACAATGTAGCGAAAGGATTAAGTTTAAGGACCCAGAAGTTCGATATTGTTCTCCTTGTGAATATTCGATATGTATCATCCACGTGTTCTGAGGATGCATTTCATAACTCGACAAATATTATTTGGAAATTTGCTACTCGCCCACTCCAAGTACGTCAAGATCCAGTAGGATCATTGAAGGACTAAGTGCAGGGGCATCACTAAAACTACTTTCGTCCTCTATTTGATCACAAACCAATTGATTCAGACTTTCTGTTGTTGGAACCATGTTCTCCATGATGACAAGATGTCATTATTTTTTATGATAGAACATGACTTCTGTATTCAGAAATTGATGTATACATGTATATAGAAATAGAATACCATTTGCCATATTCTGTTTCTTCTATGGTCATTTAGTATTCTTTCCAGAATCTTAATTAAACGGTCCATATTCCTTTGTTCCGCTATGTTAATTTCCCATTTTCCATACTCCAAACTACTAAGAAATACAAGGAGATAACTGAGACCTGCATGTTTGAGACATTTCAGTATTAAATACTTTCCACCTTATAAACAGTTTCCTTATTGCAAATGTTGAAGTTGTATATTTTTGATTCATTGTCATATAAAGTTACATTCATAATATAATTGTCTGCTTCATCCTTTAACAAAAACATATTAAATATTTTACAAATTCATATATTTAATATTTTCCTTGCGTATGTATTTCAAATTAACAATAGTTATTAACTTATTTCTACACTAAGTGGTTCCTGTTGTACCCGAAAGGCTTTCGTTGCCATCCGGCGCAACTTGTTATTGTTGTTAAACAATGTAAAATATAATTTCCGCTTCTAGTCGAATTAAATATTAAACTTTTTAATCCAAGCGACTTTAAATTAGTCGCCAACAAAATATAAATTAGTAGCGAAAGTAAAATTGAATATAAAACTCCCAAAAGAAATAAAATGGAATCTATTACAAAAGGCAATAAAATGTAAAATGTGAGAAAGGCTAGCTAGTGGATGGGTAAGAGTCGGTCAAATGATAGGCTACTCGTAGCAATGAAAGAAGTTAGTTAATCGAATATGACAAATCTAATATTATTGCAACAGAAATTCTATTACTACTATAAACTATTAAAACTTAAACTTGGAACAGGCTGGTTGGAAAAGTAAACATTTGATATCATTGATACAGAAAGAGTTTTCAGAATTTGTAATTATCATTTCAATTTACTCAAATCAAATAAATTTCTAGTTATTTTTATCATCCACAACTCCTTATTGTAGGGTGCTTAAGAAAACAAAAGTAATCAAAGCCAATTATATCGAGTTGTTTTTGATGCTGTTGGCTCTGTTGTGAAAGAACTACCGAACGAATGAAATGAATGATATTGCAAATAAGCCAGGATAAAAAGACGACATAGAAGATTGGCTGTGGCGTTGAGAAATTTTTGTTAAAACAGCCTGTGGTTGTTTACAATTCAGCGTGAAAAAACGCTAACTTAACTCAAGAAAACTTTTCATAGTTTTTTTTTATAACGAGTATTATTGTTATTTGTTCCTTTCGTTTTTTGGCTCGCTTCCAAACTGCCGCTACACAAATACTTTGCAACAATTCAGATGCAAAAATGAAAACAAACTCATCGCTGCTGTCTTATATTTCCAATTTTCATTCCTTCACTTAAACTTGCACTGAAAGCCAATTGCCTGTGGTAATGATAGAGGTACGAGTATTTGAAATAAAATTTTATTTTTCGTCCTTTTTACATTCTTTAAGCGTTTTTTTAGGTTTTTTTCTAAAATTATCCATAGAGCTTAGTTTTGCTTGTAAATACCAAACAACACGAAAGCTGAAGGGGAAAATGGTTAGGAAATATAATGCGGATGGTATTCTAATTAAAGTAGGGTGATGATTACTGGCGTGTTTTCCATTTGAATTTGATTGTAGTACAAAATAGGCACAGTGTTTTGTAATTGGTACGATATATTGAAATCAATATATCCTGCTGGATGTTTGTGTCAATTGTTCTAGAAGCACTAATCCCGTGATAACTTGTGGTCAAAAGTTTACAATTCATAAATTAATTTTAAACAAGTCGTGCCAGATTTGTATGGTGTCCATGCATGTTGGGTGTTTCACCCATCTTTCCTTGGCAATAAAATGAAGCTAATGAGAAATTGTTGTGGATGTTAACATCTTGTGGCTTAACTCAATTAAATATATGGTGATTCTGACAATTGCGTCAGCCATCCAGTTTTCCACAATATCCCCGTATCCGATGTGTGTCATTCCGATGTGTGTCCTTCGGAGATACAGAACATCCTCGGACTAATTGCATGTGGTAAGCTTGCAATTGATACTAAATTTCATATGTGCTTACATTTATAGCTCATGTCGCTCATGAAATTACGATTGGGGTCATTTAGACACCATAAGGCTATGACGACACTTCCTGCCTTAGTCTCACTTGTCACTCACTTTTGCCCTCATGGATAGGTCGTTCGCTCCATGTTGGCGATTTATAGGACTAATGTGCACAGTACCATACCCATAGCCAATATGATGTAATATCAGCAATACTACCCTTGCTGACCGGATTCAGGACCTTCCAGTACTCTACAGTTAGGTCATCATTATGTCCTTCAATAAGAGATAGGATCCTGCTGAAATCCTACAAATATTTCTGTCCTATACAACCTTTATCGCAGATTCCTTCCAAGGTTTCAGTGTTAGGAACATTTTCCTTGATCCTTTGTGCAGAATCGTTGCCTTGCAGTTGAAAACAAGCCAGCCAGGTTTAAAAGTGCAGCCTGCATATTATGGTTTTATAGAGCCCTTTTTCAGCTTCAAAATTTTGTCCATGACTGTTGCTTGTATAAGCTTTAGCTTGCCATCAGACCATACTGTCCTCCGAAAGTCTGATGGGATTACCCCCAACCGTACACTATGTTCCGCCATGTTCTGCTTTAAAAACGGAGATACCTCGTATAGGGTGCGGCTGAACGGTCATTTGATACCGAAGAGGTTTAGGCATTATCAACAGATTAGGTATGTTGCGCTTTCCGGAATTTTTCTATACCCTTCGCCATGAGTAGCAAGGGTATATATAAGTTTGTCATTTGTAATTTCTACATTTTTTATTTGCCCACAAAGTATATATATTCTGGATCATTATAGATAGCGAAGTCGATATAGCCATGTCCGTCTGTCCGTCTGCATGTTGACATCAACTTTCCGTAGCCCCCAAATAACTTATACACATGAATATATCGGGAATTCTCCCGGCTCTGTTGCTATTTAAAATCGACAAAATCGGCCCACAAACAGCTGAGATATAAGGAAAACCCCGGGACAAACTCGATTTTTTTTACCTATTTTTGATCTATATCTGGATTACTAAGTCATTAACATAGACAATATGGATATCTAATGATAGATATTTCAAAGTCCTTTGCAACAATATATATAAAGTTATAGTACGTTGGACCTACAATGGGTCAAAATCGGGGAAAATTTTTTTTAGCCTGAATTTTTTTTCACCAAAAATTTTTTTTCACCAAAAATTTTTTTTTGCTATAAATTTTTCCAAAATACCAAAAAAAATAAAAAAAAATTTCAAAAAAAAAATTAATTTTGTTTAAATAAAAATTGCAAGGTACTGGCCGTGCCCTCCTACAATTGTTCTATGGATTATAGAAACACGTTCTGTAAAATATCAGGATGATAGGAAATGCATTTACAATGGGAAACATTTGTTTCAGTTTTTGCAAAATAATCGTATTGTCATCGCAATTATCGTTCTAATGAGACATAAAAGACACAAATCCAAATCATAAACGACAAAGGATGTTGTCACATCGATAACTGTATAATGTCAAATCGCACATATTTTTTTCGCTGGATGTGTGATTTTGGGCAAAGGATCTAGACACTACATTCGTAAATTCAATTTATGAGAATATCAGAAAAAGGCATTTTACAGACCATAATGAATACTCTTTGATATAAGTCTGCACCATGTAGCAAAGATCATGTTTTAGAAATCCAAGAGATCTAATTGGTTTAATGGTTTTCTGAATCATAAGCTAATATGAATGTCAGCAGTCGAAGAGACGATCAGGATGTTTTTAATTGGTCCATTGTAAAGGTTCTTGATTGCTCCAAATGAAGACTAAAGAGTTTCCCTCCATGTTGGAATTCGAAACTCTCCAAACTATGTAAAAAATTATATAGACGCTTTAATATTGCCAATAAAAACAGCATTCAAGAAAGACATCAAAATCAACCAATTAATTCAATTCATGACGGATTTTTTGAGAATCTATTGATAATACCAAGGACTCCGCAAGACTGCCCAAGACACACTTCGTTCAAATATATTTCATAAGGATTTATTGTCAGAGTCTTTAGCGGAACATTTACATTCTACTCGACATCCATTTCCCAGGTTGCACGGTATAGCTCAACGTGAAAATAGTTCCACAGTGAAATCGAAATCAATGAAAACATAATACCCCAGGACAGAATTTCGTAGATGTTTCATAGTTTTTCTGTTTGAATTCTGCTGAGGATGCTACAGAGTGCTAAGAGATACATATTTTTGTAAATCACCGTTAACTGATTGAATTCTGCAGAGGATGCTACATAGTGCTAATAGATACATATTTTTCTTGCTACATATTTCCATCTCTCTCTTAATTATTTTCTGTTAGAAAAGAATAATTATTATCTTTATTCCCAAATATGGAAAATAAACTCACAAGAATGCGGTGTTGAGATTTACATCTGCATCATGTTGAAATCGAAAGTTATCACTGCAGGTGTAATCAATATCTGAACGATCTAAACTATATATGAAATGTATGGATTTATCAATATAAACTATTTTAAAATTATACAATAAATATAATTATTGCACCATCACTATACTGTGCAAGTAAGTTGCAAGTTGTTGTTAGCAAATAATGAGCATATATTTCAGTATGGGTGAGTGGGTAAAAAAACAATTTTTGTAAACTTTTGTAAAAGTCAACGATGCCACATAGACATTTGCAGGTGAAATTTCGTTTTCAATGGCAGCAGTATGTTTGCTGTGCCATTCAAAATTGCATGTACATAGTTTTTCGGGGGAATGTTGTGGCTAACTGTTGGTATGAATACTTTTTAATGTTTATTATCGGTTTACAATTTATCTACATTTGTATTGTATTGTGTTGGCTTTTTTCAATCGGACTATAATTGTGACTGTCAGTCTGTATGTTTGTGTCTGTAACTGCTGTAATTATCTTGCAATAGTTGTTTTGCGTTCTGCGAAATACGTAGTAGAAAAAATTAAAACAACTGAATTTGGTACAATTAAGTTCAAAATTTTGCCAACGCCATCGTTAAGTGCTTTTGTTCCGCATCACCATGGAATCCAATGATTGCGTGTTGTCATCGTTACACATTAGAGTGATTCAATTGTACAGATAAAAACCTGTTAGATGGTTGGCTGGATGGGTAGCTGGATCGGTTAGATGTCTGACTGGCTGGCTGGCAGGAAGGCTGGTTAGCTGGTTGTTTCGACTGTTGACTGTCCAACTGGTTGGTTGTTTGAAAAGTAATAAATATTTGGACACAGGATTGTTATAGTATTGTACTGTATTACATTACATTCCATTGTTCCGTCCAGTTTATAATAAATGTTTTTACAATTTAATACATTCGTTGCTGGTCGCTGTATGTTTTTTCTTTGCGTAACCAGAAATTATTCGAAATATGTACGTAGTATGTGAGTTTTTGCTTCAAACCACAATACGATATTGTTTAATCATCTAAAATACATTTACACATTCATACATAATATACTGATGATGTGAGTCTGTGGCAAAATATGTAAACATCCTTTGCTTAGTTTACAAAAGTATTAAGTCCATTTTTATACTTTTTATAGAGACAAAAAATGAGCTATAAGCTTTTGTTTTAAGTATTTATACCCTAGTGGGGAGGGTACCGATCGACTTAGAATCACTATCTGAGTCGATTTAACGATGTCCGGACTTCATTCACTATAAATGCTTGATTAATAAATATACATATGGGTCATGTCAAGTGGACCAACTTTTGAAATCGATGTCTTCCGATCGGGAATGATCAGACACAATTTTTCAACAAGATCGGTCGAGAACTCTCTGAGTTAGAGGGGGTCAAAGTCAATTTTGCGCATATTTGCTCATTTTGTAGCAGAAAATCATAAAAATAAATAAATTTTCTAAGGAAAATTTCAAACATTTTTCAACAACATATAAATGAAATTGAAATTTTATTTTTCAAGCCTTCTAAATTTAATTTGAAAACATAAAATATGAAAAAATCTTAATATTTAAGAAATTATTTATAAATGTTATGAATTGAAATCAATGAAATCAAATCATAATATTTATGTTGAAACTTTTTTCTGTGTAAAAAATACTTTGTTTTAAAATTTAAATAACCAGTATTTTCAATTCAGTTGTTTTTTTTTTGTCACAATACAAGTACATTAGACCGACCCACAGAATAAGTATTATTTGTTAATATTGTGATAATCCATAATTTATAAGAATTTTTGTATACCCACCACTTTTTTGTCATTCAGTTTATAACACATCGACATATTTTTCGTAAACTCTTTTTAAATACTAATACTAAAAAAAATATACTAAAAAAAATGTTTTTTTTTTCATTTAAAAGCTTATAAAAATTTGATATAAAAGCTTATAAAACGAATAATGTCTCATTTTTGTCTATATAAAATTGTCTTTAAAGCAATTTGCAAAAAAGATAGGTTTTTATAGAAAAAAATTAAAATATCTATTGTTGAATTTGAAAAAAATTAAAAATAATGCGAAACTTTTTATAAAAACTTACACAAGTTTTAAGAATATACATTTTATGCATACATTTTATGAAACCTTTATTCTTTGCCTATCCATAATTGTTTAAAATTTTGAAATCGGTCTAAAAATGTGTGAGTTAGGATACTAAAGTACTACGACCAACCCTAAAACAGTTTTTTTTCAAAATAACTTAACATTTTGAGGGTGTTTCAAAATCTTTGAAAACTAGGCCTACATCCCCCATTATGTCGCATTTCAAGTTCTCACAAAAAGTGCCATTTTGTAGCAGAGTGTAATTCTCATATATGGGGCATTTCATGTCAAGTGAACCAACTTTTGAAATCGATGTCTTCCGATCGGGATGAAATTTGCACCAAGGTTAGTTTTGGATAGTAGAAAAACAGGCCCATTAAAAAAAAAAGTCAAAAAAGTTTTTGATTTCGGAAAAAAAATATTAAAAATTTTATATTTTTTTTTTTTAAATATTTTTTTTTTTGAAAGATTGAAGAAAGAGCTATCTAAACTATTTGGGACACATTTTGCTAAGAACAATAGGTAATAAGTTACATATATAAGAAAAAACCCCTGTTTGACCAAAATGTCAAAATTTGACCCCCTATAACTCAGAGAGTTCTCGACCGATCTTGTTGAAAAATTGTGTCTGAGTTACTATTCAATAGAACTAACCTTGGTGCAAATTTCATCCCGATCGGAAGACATCGATTTCAAAAGTTGGTTCACTTGACATGAAATGCCCCATATTTATCTCCACAAATTTTGTCACCTAATTTTATGATGATCGGTCCATAATTAGTCATAGCTTCCGAAAATCGCTTTAACGAGCATAAATATCTTAAAAATGTTGCTATAAATCGACCCCTTAATAAAACAATCTATATATCGATGGCTTAATATAAAAAAGGCGTAACTCGATTTTTTGTTACTTTACAGGAGAATGAATAAACTTAATAAAATCCATAAAATTTTAGGCAGTTTTAATGCAATTTTTAATAAGAAGAGACATCACATTTTATTTCTCATATAAAATTTACTTTTTTAAATTTTAATGAAGTTATTTAATACAAGCCTTTTTTCATTGATATTTTTGAAAAAAATAATTAGTTACGCCTTTTTTATATTAAGCCATCGATATATGTATATAAAAATGAAATGATCCATGTATGTAATGGCATCACGTGAGAACGGCTGGAGCGATTTGGCTGATTTTTTTATACCCTACACCACCATAGTGGGTAGGGTATTATGCGTTTGTGCAGATGTTTGTAACGCCTAAAAATATTAGTCTTACTCCCACCTTAAAGTATACCGATCGACTTAGAATCACTTTCTGAGTCGATTAAGCGATGTCCGTCCGTCCGTCTGGTCGGCTGGCTGGCTGTCCATGTAAACTTTGTGCGCAGAGTACAGGTCGCAATTTTGAAGATATTTCGATGAAATTTGATACATATTATTTTTTCGACTCAAGGACCAAGCCTATTGAAACTGGCTGAAATCGGTCCATTATTTCACCTAGCCCCCATACAAATGTCCTCCCGAAATTGGACTTTATCGGTCATAAATGTTTAATTTATATATGTATCTCCACAAATTCCGCTCCAAATAAGTTTTATATACACAAAATTCATGTCACCAAATTTTGTTACGATCGGTCCATAATTAGTCATAGCTCCCATATAGACCCGCTTCCGAAAATCACTTTAACGTGCATAAATCGCTTAAAAATGTTGGTAAACACACAAAATTCAACATAGTTAACTTTAATATAGACATAAATCACACGACCTCATTTCATGGTGATCGGTCCATAATTGGTCATAGCCCACTTCCAAAAATCACTCAAAAATATAAATTATTGAAATTTTAAAAGAAAAATTTTTTTTGCTCTTTTACTTAGTGTAGGGTATTATATGGTCGGGCTTGACCGACCATACTTTCTTACTTGTTTTTATTCGATTCGAAATTTTCAGGAGAGGTAAAACTCGGAAATTCTTTTTTTTGTGAGTCAACTGTAAAAAGCCCCCTAAAGTATGCAGTACAAATTTAGATATTTTATTTGCAAATAAATGAGACAGGCAGGTGTATGTGGGTTGGAGAAACTTGAAGAACTAACATTAGTAAATGCCACCGGGCGAAGCCGGGGTGGTCAACTAGTAGTGTATAATTTTTTGTCATTTCGAAATAATTGAGTTTAAAATGTTTGTGTTAGTAGACATCCAGAACAAAAGTAATATTTCAATTGATCTTTTGACCCACTTTGTGGAAGTAGAATTTCACAAAATTTTGACCACATATAGAATCAGTTATGTAGATTCGTATTATGCAATAAATAATGATGTATGTGCTTATACACTATTGTTTTATTGAGGGGACAAAATATAAAATTCAACAGAAATAACATTCATATAGACATACAGTGGTGGCCAGGAATTTAAGACAAAAATTGTTTGCTAAATTCCACGTGATTGTCAATTTCCACAAATATGTATGCATGAGGATTGTTTTAACACAAAAGTGTGTTTTATTCGACTGTGTCAATTCATACATATTCACCACGAACACATACATTTTTCTACAACTTAACCAAAAAAAAGTACTTTTATTTTGGCTCTATCGCACTTAAAATTCAGTTGATGAAAAAAATTCAAGTATTTGTCTTAAATTGGTGGCCACTACTGTAATTCACACGGCCTTATTTCATAGCGATAGGTCCATAATTAGTCATAGCTCCTATATAATGACCTCTTCCGCAAATCATTAACGAAATTAAATTGTAGTGTAGGGTATTATATTATTATAATTATATAGTCGGGCTTGACCGAACATACTTTCGTACTTGTTTTTATCAGCTTATAACTTTTTTATAAGAAAATTGATGCAAAAAACAAAAAAAGAACCCATTTTCATACTAAATGCTATACAAAATTAAAAGTTCAATTTTAGTTTTAAATTTCTGAACAATGATTTTAATTAAATTAAAACTGGAGAAAAATTCAAAAACATATCTGTCCATTAAAAATTTCTAAAATATCGTTGTCAGTTCAAAAGTTACAGAGTTTTGGCCCATGCAAAACGATCCTGAGCCACTGTGCGTCCAACATTTAAAAACAATTGAAGCACGATAGAGCCTAAACGAGCAGAACTAGAAAATACCATATAAAGGTTCCTGGTCGTGAACTCCCTTATTTGCACCTATGCTTCAATTACAACATTAAACTCTAAAACAAACAAGTTGTGGTTAAATGTTTACTTTGGGTCCAGCAACGAAGATCTATTATAAATATTAATATTTCTACTAGTAGTGTACAATAAAAAACATTCGTTTAAAACCAAAAAGAGAAACTTTCGCACCAGTTTTCAATTGCTGCTTCTAATTTCGCTTATTGCTGGTTTAGTTGGTTGTGTTATAATGACAGTGTGTAAAGAAAAGTCAGTATAGTTCCATATTTAAATTATGCAACATTTGTACACTCTGCAATCAAGTAATTTTTTGTAAAAAAAAAAGAAGAAAAATGTTTACAATTCATTAATATCAGTGGCTCGTTTTTGTGTGTTAATACGGTTTATGGAAATGAGTTCATTTCCTGATCAATAATCAAACTTGGCAACTGGTTTTTCTTTCTTTTATAATCCATTTTTCTCGTTTTACTTTTCTGCACACAGTTTAGGAAAATCGAAACGCAAAAACGTTGTAAACAGTTTTACATTTACAGCATGAGTTTCAAATCAAATAGTCCATATAAATGTTAGGTTGCGTTTGTTAATGGCATTGACTGAAACTTTGCGTTAGTTTAGGCCAGGGTAATGATTGTATTTATGTGTTTGTGTTTTTTTTTTTTTGTTTTTGTGGTAATAAGTGAAGTTATGGCCAACAGATATTTACCATAAGCAATTTAATTTGGTGTTTGAGCAGATTGTAAAACATATAAAAGACATTAAGATACAAGTCATCAATTTTAAATGACATCAATGCGATATCTTGTTATCTTATCTAATCCACACAATATGCCATAAATAACTTGTCAGAATCAAGTTTCATATAAATCAATAAAACTTTAATTAGTAAAAAATTTCCTTACACAAATATATTCTACTTAAAGAATTTACTTTGGCAGTGACCCTTAATTATCGATAGTGTGGGTGTTGTCCTGCAAAGTAAGATTCATAGTTTGTCCAACCCCTTGATTTTATTTACATGCAATTTTTTCATTAACAACATAATTAAGATGCGAATAAATAAATTACAATTTTTATTAAGATTTATTAAATTGAAACACCAACAACATGAACAATAACAACATTCATTAACCTCATGGGAATGAAGCAAGAAACGAATGAAATTGTTCAAAAACTGGGGGGCGGAGGGTTGCACGGCCCACATATTTATTTGGTTTAATAACAAAGAAAAGTGCACAAAAACATATCAACAAGATGCCCTGGAGAAAATACTTATTTAAATAATTTCGAAGAATAAAACAAAGTACAGAGGGACAAATACGATATATGGGTTAATCCCAGAAAATTTTCACATCAATGAAACTGATTTATACGGTACCGTGAAATAACTCCCAAATGTAATAACCCCCCACGAAAAAAATGAAATAACACCCAATAAATTTTTCATACAACTTGGGACTTATTTCATTATGAAGCAACTCCTAACGCATAGGGAGTTATTTCATAATTTTTTGTTGGGAGTTATTTCATAATGCAGTAACTCCCAATGAAACAACTCCCAATCAAATTTTTGTTGGGTTTTATTTAATTTTTTTTTGGGAATTAGGAGTTATATCATTGTATTGGGAGTCATTTCATTTTTGTTGGGTTCTACTTTGCAAAAGCATAACCCATAAATATCAAAAACTGGCTTCGCTCACAAAATTTGTTTTGCATTGCCGGCCTTTGGCCGTGCGCTAAGGTTTTCTCCTCTGGGGTGTATCAAAAACTGGCTTCGCTTAGAAAAGTTTTTTGCAATGCCGCCCTTCGGCCGGGCGCAAAGGTTTTCTCGACTGGGGTGTATCAAAAACCGGCTTCGCACAGAAAATATTATTTTTACATTGTCGTAATTTTACCCTTTGGTAGTTATTTAATTTTGCAGGTTTGGGAATTACTTCATTTTTGATGGGAGTTATTTCATTGGGAGTTATTTCATTGGAAGTTATTTCATTTGGGAGCTATTTTGGGACACACTAATGTATATGAATTATCCTAAGTGTATGTGTTCAATTTTTAAAATGATCCTATTTCTTCGGCTGTGTTCCGATTTCAAACCCATTAAATATATAGAATCTCCTTTTCGATCACTACAAAAAGCTACAATCAATTATCTCTTATAACTTAGGAGATACTCGCATTTGAAAATTAAATTTTCAACATTTTTACCCAACCTACTCCAGTTTTTTGATAACAGCGTATCCAAATATTTTCCGATTTTCTCCAGTTTTCCTTCGTTGCACTAACAACATATGTATGTGTCAAATAAGAAAAGAACTGTTTAAAAATAATGACTTTTTCGCTAATTTTTTGGGAAAAAAAGAACTTATTTTCTTTTTAAGTTATCGCAAAAAATTTCTAAAAGGATGTATAAGGAAGTTTTCATAAAATATTTTAAATGAAAAAAAAAATTAAAAAATTATAAATTTTTTTTACCGAGGGGACCAGGTCCATTCAAAAAAACACCTATTTTTTATGTAAAATTAAACTTTAGGCCAAAAATTCTCAAATCGCATATTCGATATCAAAATATAATAACAGATTTTAGATGGCCCAATATGCATTTAATTATTTTGTAAAGGGTTCCGATAACTCCGACCCTGGTATAGATATTATAACCAAAAAACTAAAAATTTCTTTTTTGGGATTTTCCAACACTTTTTTGAGAATTGCGGGATTGCTGATAATAAATTTAAAAGTTATAAATACTTTTGAAAAATAGACAAATATCTTGAATGAAATTATAATATATCGCATCATAACATTTTTAATTGTGATTTATTTTTACATAGAACTTATGTTGGCACAATTTTGTATGGATACCGCTGTTTATAAGTAGGCATTTATGTAAGATAAAGCCATATTCCGGAAAGAAATTTTTATGGGGACTGGTAGAAATCATGGACCGATTCATACCACTTTCAACGGAGCTTGTCTTTTTATCAAAAGAAAAAAATGTGCATAATTTTATGATATTTTCTGTTTTATATTTAAGAAAATTTTTTGAAAAATAGCTACTTTTGAAAGAGGTTGTCACACATTTTGATCCATCACTCTGGTTCTACTAGACCAATTTTTCTGATCAACAAATAATATTTATGGAATATTGCATCACCATACATCATTTCCTCGAGGCCCTATCGGTCCAACAACAAACAGACAGATGGACATAACAAGATCGTTTCAGAAATTTATGAGGACTCAGAATTTTTTGGTTCTACGACCAATATTTCGATATGTTACAAACTAAATAAACTCCCCATTTTTGGTGATGAGTATACAAATTCAATTTTAATTTGGGGCCTTGAGACTCCTCCACACCATGTCTTTAAAACGGACTATCAATTTTTACAGATTTCTTTCCACTTTTTTTCGAAATTCCCAATGGCAGAATTTGTTTGATCTAATATGTTTTCAAACAAATTCGGTCATTGCACAGGGAATTTCGAAAATATATGTTGTATTTTTCTCCAGTTATTTACTTATAACTGATGAGACTCAATTTTAATTTTTTTATTATTTGTATATTTTTTTGATGTCATTTGTATTTATAACAATATTTAGGTAACACAACTTAAATTCTTACAATTTTTGTATTTCTAAGATAAACAACCATTTTTAAATTACAAAACGAAATTAAAAGAAAACATTTGTATGTAAGAGTAGGTATGTATGTATCTGCATAAGACTTTTATTTAGCTTTTTAATCATTATAAATTTTGAATACAAATAATAAGCATTTCCTTTTTGTTTTAGAAATTATAATTAGTTATGTATGTACGAATATTTGTGCGTTTTATTTTATTTTAATTTAGTGTAATTTAATTTAAGAATAACAATGACAACTATCACGACGACACATTCCCATCCAGTGATTTAATTTCTCACAATACAATTGACAGCGTGGATGATGAGGATGGTAGCGCGACAATTCACGACACAAGTCCCGATCCATAGCTATAGCCCGTGATTTTATAGATGCTATTGGCAAATCTTCTGGATCATCGTCGTCATCATCGCCATTATTGTCCTCATCAATGGCATTTTCAGCCGAATCTTCATCATCACCGAAATCGTCCACATCTCGACGTACTACAGATGCTCTGGCAGTTATTGCAAATATTGCCATCATTATTAGTATTAAGAGTAAAATTCGCATGTTGTTTTCTTTACTTAATTTTTCTTTAAATATTTGGTGGTTATTTTTCTTTTTTTGTTTAAGATTAAACGTTGTTTACGATTCAATGTTTGTTTCAAAACTAATAAAATAGGAAGTTGTGCACTAAAATCCAAATCAAACGTATATTGTTTTTAGATTTTTTTTCAAATGTTGACTTCAAATAAAAGATTGGTTTAGTTTTCTTATCAGTTCAATGTCGCAAATGTGCAATTTGTTTATCAAAAACTAAAATAATAAGAAACAAAGAATTCAAAATATGTACGAGTACATATGTACATATTTATTTTTAAACTAAGTTTTAAATGTACAGAACAAATATAACATAATTATATTTATTAGAGTGGCGCCAAATAAGTGTCAATATTCTGAACTAAAATTACAATATATTTGATTTCGAGAATTTCTCAAATACAGATATTAATTTGTCAATGAAGAAATACTTATTTTATATACATACTTAATATACATTGAGTTCCATATGAAAAATTTGTTCCATTTTGATTTTTATTTGTTCGAATTTGTTTATATTCTACATATATTTTTATGCTAAGGTCCTTAAATGTTTTAATCATTAGGAAGATTATAGAAATACTAATTTTTAAAAGCAAAATAGTAAAATTCAGTGCAAATTTCAACGACAACTAATATAGAAAAATTTAATTATACGGTTGATAGAATTGTATGTAATTTTTCCTATCTAGAAATGGGACTACCCTATTATTTATATAAATGTATGTAAGCTAGTAGGTCGTTTGAATTTTTTATATAAATTAAAAGTGCGGGTACATATTAAATAATTATAATACGCAGCACATAAAAATACATAATCGTAAAAGAAACCACAAACGGTTCCTCGTTTCTGGATTTATATGTAAGAGATCTTCGCCTCAAAAATAATGAAACGGAAATTTTTGATATAATAACGGCTGATTACAAAATGGAAATTAAACCTTAATAGCACTTGGGGCCCAAATGACCCTGAACTTTTAAAATCACGAAAAACACAGTCATTTCCATTTTTGTACTGTTATTTTAAATACTAGATTTCATGTTATATTTATCTTAAGTTTCATCAAAATCGGCAAAAAAAATATATAACATTTCTCTATCTTTCCAATAGAAATTCCAAATATTGAAACGATTTAAGGATTAACGTTTTCCGATTTTAAGAAAACTTTCAGACTTTATTTAAAATTACCTAGACTAGAACAGATTTTACTTAACATTAATAACTTTAAGGAAATTGGACTCATTCACCAAAATATGGCCAAAAAATTAGTTTTTATCGAAAATCGTAAAATTTATATCGCAGGTACGAAAAAACTTTAGGAGGTATTGACATACATTTCACATTTTTATTCCCTATTATGTTGTAAATAAATCCCCATGTGATGATAAAAAAAAATTGAAATTGGAGTTTTGAAACTGTCATTAAAAAAATATTTGTTTTGGTTATACCTGCGAATAGGCTAACTGTATCCTATGAAGGCAAAAACTCATATACAAGTAAATATGGATATATTTTAAGTAAGAATAAACTTTTCTTTTAATATTTCTCAAAATATGTTAATTTTGTTCCTACATTTCTTGTTCTAGTGGCCTGAGACACGTTAATGGACTGTAGATTTTTTAATAACATTAACATTTTTAAACCAATTTTTGTCATTTAGATCTCATTAGAACGACAATTACGTACACATTTCGATTCTTTTAAATTAAATTGCAAAAGTAATTACTTAATAGCTAAATTAAAAAAAAAAAACTGACAAAAAATGCATTTTTCCCCTTGTAAATGCACCTCAAAACTAAATCGAAAGTCAGCACGGGTTGCCCTTCTTAGAACAAGCTAAATATTTTTTTTGTGGTATTTTAGGTCATTACGAAAGTTTTCAGGGGGTACCGTCTCAACATTTCAAAAAATGTAATTCTAAGGGACACTCTACTATACACATTCATGGTGATTTGGCAAAAGAAACTAAATAAATGACAGCCAATTTGCAAATGTAGATGTCTATATTGAAAGACCCTTTATGTATGCAAAAATTATCCGCTATTAGCCATAGATCTTATATGAAATCCAGTTTAGAGATTAACTATAACATCCTTAAGACTCTTGTAAATATCATTATTGATATGAAAATAATAAGCTTCAAATACAAGGATTCAAATACAAGGATCGTCTCATAATAGGTTATAGCTCCCATATAAGACCCACAACCGAAAATATATTAACGCTCATAAATATCGACGATATTAACACAAATTTGTTTCAAACATGCATACATAAAATTACTGGATTTTTTCAATAATGACCGATCTTCAAAAAATTAGTACGTTGATTATATTTTTGTGGAATTTTAACCTGATATAAGTGGTCCTTATTTGGGAGCTCTAACCAATTATAGACCGATCTTCATTAAATTTGGTAAAGTGTTTTTTATATATATTGAGATTATTCACCCGAAATTTCAATTTGATAACGATATTTGTAATAGATTGATGCGTATTTAAGCAATTTTCCCAAATATGGACCGATCCACTAAAAATGTAGACTTCTTTCTGATTTATTTTTATATGAAACTTATTTGTGCTGAATTTTGTATGGACACTCCTATTATATATGCATTTATGTACCATATAGTCATATTTCGGGAAGAAATTTGTATGGGGGCTAGGAAAAATCATGGACCGATTCTTACAATTTTCTGCAAGGTTTGTTATTTTATTATAAAAATAACGTGTACAAAATGTCATAAAAATGCAATAAATTTAATCGAAATAGCAATAAAATAGTTAAAATTATGAACTTTTTTGGAGGTTGTCTCACATTTTGGTCTGGATCTACTGATTTTCAATATCAGGACAATAGGAAATTCTAAACATAGCATACAGAGTAGTATTATTTTAGGACATTTTTTGCTTGAAAGGCAATAAAAACATTATCAAACCATTGTGAAATATTGGAACATTATGACAATATGACATGATAACAATAACAACAAACAACGTTTTTCAAATAGACCTGTAGTTTAAACTGTAATTATTAGAATTTATTAATCGTTTTGACTTCGAGTTGAACATTTACGTTACATTGCATCGTGTTCAAATGTATCCCTTATCTTTCTCTATATAGTACACGATATACAAGCTGTGTGTTTATTCAAATCTGATACTGTTTGTGCTAATTCAATTCCATGAATATTATTGTAACAAGATAGCCAGCCAACACAGTTTTAATATGTGTTTTTCATTGAGAACCAGTAGCTCTCTGCGATATTTATGTTACCAAAATTCCTTCTGAAATATCGCTGGAGTATAACGACAGCATAGAAACTAGCTCTTTTGGCTCTTCAGATACAGTAATAATTTCGACATTGATGAAATACAAGTTTCATGTATAGGCCGGTGCTTCAATATCTATTTCGGAACTTTTCGATCGCGAACAGGAAAGGGAGGAGTTGCTTATCGGTGACGATAAGGCAAGACAGCACTGGAGTATCGTCGTTGTCTTGAGTTTCAATCTTCATTAGATACTACAACAGAATGTGTTTAGTAGAAATTATGTAATTTTTTTCTCTATTCCTAATGATTTTTAAGTAATTATTTTGAGTTTGACGGTGAACTTTACAACACATGTTTTCTTGAGAGTTAGGTGCTGTCCGTATGTGGAGAAAACTTCCAACAGAAGAGTTTCTTGTCTATCACTTGCACTTTCTGCCCACAAAACTCCTTTTTATAACCTATTTTTTTTTAGGTTGAACATAATTCCATGAGTAGTTAAAAGGCCACCACTAGGTGCTGTTCCAAAAAAAAAATAAAGTAATCAATTACTACCTTTAAATCTACAGGGTATGCGTGTATGAATTCATCAATGTTGATATCCCTTGATTGGATACGTTTGTGGTTTTATCGCTGGACCTTACTTATAAATACTAGAGTGACAATCAGTTGTATGGAAAAAAATGTTTGTTAAAATTTTGAAGAGTGCCGGGTGGAATATTGTGACACTAGGCCTAAATGTTAAGTGCTGAAAATTTGAGCGAAATCGGGCAACGATTTCTGGACGCGCATCGAGGTCAAAGTTCAGATATATGCAAAATTTTACTGTTAATATGGAATAAATAGGTGAAACTCGTTAAGTTTCTGCATTGTTTTCTAGAAATATGTAGATTTATTTATATTAATGAATATTACATTAAAAAAAAATTTTGGAAATTAACCCTGTATCTCCTTTGGTTCAAAATGACCCAAAAACTGTATTATCGCCAAAATTAGAGAAAAATGCAAATTTTTCAGTTTTTGAAAAAATTTTGATACTAAATAAATACTTTTGCAATTGAATGCAAAAGAATCGAACTATGTACGTAATTGTCGTTGTAATGAGATATAACGGCTGTTTCAAAACTCCATTTTCAAATTTTTAAAAATTTTTTTAAACAAATTTCAGATTTTTTCGATCATCACATTGGGGTTTATTGAGATCAAAATAGGGAATAAAAATATGAAAAAATTATGTCAATACCTCTTACAGTTTTTCCGTACCTGCGATTTAAATTTTGCGTTTTTCAAGAAAAACTAATTTTTTGTCCATATTTAGGCGAATGAGTCCAATTTCCTTACTGTTATAAATTTTAAGTAAAACCTATTCATAATATTATAGTCCTTGTAATTTTAGATATGTTCTGAAAGTTTTACTAAAATCAGAAGACGATAACCTTTGAATCGTGAAGGTCAAAGGTCAAATTTTTCAATATTTGGAATTTCTAATGAAAAGATAGCGAAATGTTATATATTTTTGTGCCGATTTTCATGAAACTTGAGGAAAATATATATTGGGGTCTAGCATTTACAACAACAGTGAAAAAATGGATTTTAACCTTTAAGAGGACTTGGGGTCAAAATGGTTGTGTTTTTCGTGATTTTAAAAGTTGAGGGTAATTTGGACCCCAAGTGCTGCTAATGGTTAATTTCCATTTTTGTGTTGTTATTTTAAATTCTGGACTTTATGTTATATTTTCCTTAAGTTGCATTAAAATCGGCCCAAAAATATATAACATTTCGCTATCTTTTCATTAGAAATTCCAAATATTGAAAAATTTGACCTTTGACCTTCACGATTTAAAGGTTAACGTTCTCCGATTTTGGTAAAACTTTCAGACCATATTTAAAATTACCAGGATTATAATACTATGAATAAGTTTTACTTAAAATTTATAACAGTAAGGAAATTGGGCTCATTCGCCTAAATATGGACAAATAATTAGTTTTTCTTGAAAATCGCAAAATTTAAATCGCATTTACGGAAAAACTGTAAGAGGTATTGACATAATTTTTTCATATTTTTATTCCCTATTTTGATCTCAATAAACTCTAATGTGATGATCGAAAAAATCTGAAATTTGTTTAACAAAATTTTTAAAAATTTGAAAATGGAGTTTTGAAACAGCCGTTAAAAAAAATTATTTTTTTTGGCCATACCTGCGAATAGGTTAACGGTATCCTACGAAGACAAAAACTCATATACAAGTAAATATGGACATATTTTAAGTAAAAATGAGCTTTTATTTTAATTTTTCTCGAAATATCTTAATTTGTTTCCTAAATTTTTTGTTCAAGTGGCCTGAAACACGTTAATGGTCTGGCGAATTTGTAATAACTTTAAAATTTTTTAATCAAATTTTGTCATTTATATCTCATTACAACGATAATTACGTACATATTTCGATTCTTTTGCATTCAATTGCAAAAGTATTTATTTAGTAGCAACATTTTTTCAAAAACTGAAAAATTTGAATTTTTCTCTAATTTTGGCGATAATACAGTTTTTGGGTCATTTTGAACCAAAGGAGATACAGGGTTAATTTCCAAAAATTTTTTTTTAATGTAATATTCATTAATATAAATAAATCTACATATTTCTAGAAAACAATGCAGAAAGTTAACGAGTTTCACCTATTTATTCCATATTAACAGTAAAATTTTGCATATATCTGAACTTTGACCTCGATGCGCGTCCAGAAATCGTTGTCCGATTTGGCTCAAATTTTCAGCACTTAACATTTAGGCCTAGTGTCACAATATTCCACCCGGCACTCTTTGAAATCTAAAAACAAAAATCGGCTGTCACTCTAATAAATACATACATGTGAACTTGGTTAATGTTGTAAAGCATGTGTGAGTGAATGAGTGTGGCTGTGTTAAAAACTTTTGTACATGAAATCACTCTTATGGCCATTTTAAGAACTCACATGCACACTTGTAAAGATACAGATACAAACTTCTGTACATTAAGGTAATAAACAGATATTGATGCGTATTCAACCATCCATGTATGATCTCTGCATAATAATAATAATGTTCATCCACAAACGCACACAAATACCACTCATCCGTTCATATACTTACATATGTATGAAATCTACACCGCGGAAAAACTCACAAGGTCTTTAATTTTTGGGCCTTTTGAAAGGCCCTTATTACTTCAGTTATTTTGGAATGCTTTCTTACAGATCTTGCAAATACAGATCTCCCAAAATAACATTATTATAAATATATTGTTACGTTTTTACCTTTTAAAACCGATGGTTTATTTCCTTTAAATAAACCGGATACTTTTGATTGCAAATAAAATCATTTCAGTAGTTTAAAATTGTAACAACTCTTTATTTATTAAAATTTACACAACAATTTACACGGTCACTCTATTTTAATACACACTTATACAAGGTGGCGCAAAAATAAACTTCCGATGTTTTTTGGCTATAATTAAAAAAAAAATTAAAAACTTTGATTCTTCTTGTGGATTATTTTTATTTGGTCTTTTAATTTTTTTTACATCAAGTCGAGAATATGGTGTAATGTAAATGGCCGCCGCCACAGTTGATTTTCATTTAAGCCATTTTTATGGCATTTTCCATCACTTTGGCCAAAACTTCCGGCGAGTTCCTCACATTCTTGACAGATATTGTCTTTAAGAGCTGCAAGAGTCTGAGGCTTGTTGACATAAACCCGCGACTTCAAAAAGCCCCACAAAAAGAAGTCTGGAGTGGTCAAATCAGGTGATCTTGCTGGCCAGTGTAAATCGCCAAAACGGGAGATTAGGCGTCCGGGAAATGCATCCTTCAACATATCGGTTGTGGCACGTGAAGTGTGTGCCGTTGCACCGTCCTGTTGGAACCACATGTTTTCCAATCCCAATTCATCAAGTTGCGGCAAAAAGAACTCGTTGATCATTGCTCTGTAGCGATCACCATTCACAGTAACCGTTTGGCCCGCGACGTCTTCGAAGAAAAAAGGTCCGATGACTCCTCCAGCGAAAACAGCACACCATACAGTGACTTTGGGTTACACGCGGATTTTCAGTGCCCCAGAAGAGTAAATTTTGCTTATTTACGTACCCGCTAAGATGGAAATGGTCCTCATCACTCATGATTATTTTTTATGAAAAATCATCTTCCTCTTGGTGGTGATCAATTGGTCAGCAATATTCCGCGTTCCTGAGCAGTGTAGCGTAACATTGTTTATTAACGTGTATTTCGCATGTGTTTACTACACAAATGTCAAAACAGAACTGACATTAGGGGCCAATCGCAAAATTTATAGCATTTTCTGATAGGAGGATTAGTTTTGCGCCACCTTGTATTACACACTTTATAATATACAGCACACTGTAAGGCACTTAATTTGTCTTTACTTAACGATGCTTCAAATTAGACAGACTGGTTGGTGTTCTCACGGCCAATTTATATACATTACATTACTATCTGGATGCTTCTTGAAAACTCTATTTCTACAATGATCTTAAAACTGGTATATTCGAATTCTAGAGCTTTCAATTTATCCACTTTTCCGGAAATCCTCCCATAAAAGAATTTATAGTTTCTTCGTTAATTTTTTCACGAGATGATCCACTTACGCTTAAAATCGGACATGTCCCGGGATGCTTTTCCTGCGTTCTTTAATACTTTGTTTACATGAGCCTTTCCACAAGCCGAAGTTCTAAACATTGTTCTTGAACATTACCTCGTCCATCTGCCACATAAAAATCTTGGCCCGGATGTTGTGAAAAGTCTGCCAGTATTTCACAACTTTTTTGTCTTTAACAGCATGCCACGTCCACTATTATCAATAATTTTATCTAATTTTTTTGCTACCTTAGTTTTTGGAAATCGGTGTTAACAAAAAAAATGGACAGTCTTCATATTGAGCCTATCGATAACAGAATAGATCAAACGATACGGCCATTTGAAAAGGCCAAAATCAGATTTCGAATCAAACCTATATATACTGTCCGACAGTTGAATTCCATGAATAAAATTTATTTGTGAAAAATCTTATACAATCCCGAAATGTCTGATGAGTTATATAAAATAGAAACTATTGGTAATATGTTTGTAGTACATATGCTATCTAAGATCCTAGAAGTCAGGAATATGTAATTTCTTCCAAAATGTGTTATGTAATTTAAGGCCTTATGTTGGGCATTTTTATTTCATATATTTCCCCGAGGGTATATACACATGTATATGATGTACATAATATTAACTACTATATATTTCAAAATAATTATCGACGATTAAAATATTTCATAAACTTAATGGACCTTATCATTAAATTGTACGAGTTGAATTATAGAATAAACTTAAATAATGACATTAAGCAAACGTATAAAATTCACTCACTGTTTAAACTGCTAAAGGCAATATTAAATTTTAATATTAAAAGTATAAGAAAACAAGTATTTACGAAACTATAGCCTGTCAATTGCGACTATACATATGTGTATCCTGTGGCCAATATGGGATCAAACTTAATTTTTTTTTGTAAAATGCAAGCACTGGCCTATGTAGGAAACTTTATTTCGAGATTTGTATGGGTTAAAATTAATTTGTAGGATTGAGCTTAAAGGAGACAAACACACAGTGAGGGAAATAATAAAAATGGAAACTTTATTTCGAGATTTGTATGGGTTAAAATTAATTTGTAGGATTGTGCTTAAAGGAGACAAACGCACAGTGAGGGAAATAATAAAAATGGAAAATAAGTCTGTAACTTCTAAACGGACTGTCCGATATTAATAAAATTTTCCATGGCTATAAAGGTGTAGCTGAGATTATGTTTTGTATTTGGACTTTAAAGACTAATTTGATTAGAGCCTTAATGCCCCAAAGTGGGGTATCTGTACTCGATCCCACTTGAAAGATTTTTATACACGTTCAATCTACAAGATATTTATACAGTGGGGAGTTCAAATAAGTACAAATTCGTCAGTACAGTGCACTCGCGATAATATGAACTAATTAAAACCAGGCCAGTTCACTTTTGCAAGATTGTTCATATTTGCGAATGACATCTTATTCCCATCAACAGCTAGGAAAGTTCAAAAACTATTAAGCAGTTGAATTAGAATTTAGCCATGATTTAGATTTCAACTCTGTGTAGATAGATAAAATAAGTTAAAAAAAAACAAAAATAAGCTGTTCATATTTTATAAACGGCTTAGTTCACTAAGTTCATATTTTAGAGTACCCTATGGAAGTAAAAAGTGTTCATATTTTGGGGTGTTCATATATTGGGTGTTCATATTATCGCGAGTGCACTGTATAAATTTCTTTTGCAAAGTATTTAAAAACATTTTAAGGTTTTAATTTTTTGATTAGAGAACATTTGGCATAAGGTTGAAACTTATATAAAAAATATTTCAACTTCGGAAGGCCGTTTAGAAGTTACAGATTTTTTGACTCACTCTTTAGGTTCAAAATAGTTTTTAGTTTCCAAGGTTGGAAATTTGTTTTTAAATTTCTGATAAAATCTAACAGAGAAAGGTTATCTGGTTCCTATAAAAAGTTACACATTTCGGAACATATTAAATAGAGTATATTTTTTTTCGTTTTTTCCCGAAGCGAATTTCATATTTTTTCTCTTATAGAAAAAAGGTTTCTTCGGAATCGACACCTATGAATATTTTTCTGAAGGTAAACATAACTTAAATGAGTGTAATAAATTGTATCATTCAAGGGATTTATTTCCACTTTTTTTATTTCCCCCACTGTGCAGTGATCAATTTGGAAATTAACAAAAATATTAAAGGGGTGGGTATCCAACTCCTGAGAGTGATTGAGGAAAGTAATTCTTTAGAATTGACCAGTTCAATATCTTAATCAAACCCATGAAGTCAAAAAGGTATAAATGAATTTAAAGAATGATAAAAATGAATTTTCAAGACTTTATCTTGAAATTTGTAGTTTTGAGACACAGTCAAATTCAGGAAAGTGAAGAAAATTGAATATGTTATTTATTGATTTTAAAAGCATTACATTGATTACACAGGGAAACAAAATCGAAAAAATTTTGGAGGCTTTTTAAACCACTACACAATTTTGATGCATTGTGGTTCCAGTAGTACAAAAATGGTAAAATTTTTAAATACTATGGATAAATTTTTTTTAAATTTTTTTTTCTAAAATTTTGAATTTTTTTAAATGTTTTTCCATATAATTTGTGATAACTCAAAAACGGTGAGTCCGATATTATTGAAGTAAACTTAAAAACGTTCAAATTTACATAACCTTTAACCCATATCGTCCCAAGGATTTTTTTGATTAACTTTATAAAACTTGGTAGTTGGTTGATAATTTGGGATTAGAAAACACGAATATGATGTCCAAATTTTTTTCAGATTTTTTGTTTTTGAGAAAAATGGTGTTCGATTAATCAAACATTGGGCACTATTTAGCATTTTTGTTATATAGTTCAAATATAATGAAAATAAGGAAAAACAACGTTTTTTATAAACTCAAATCAATTCATATTATTTATTAAGAGCAAAATAGAACAAAACATTTATTTAGACTATTTGCCTTCAAAACAATGTTTATGAAGCGCAATATTACACTTTTTGCATATAAAAGAGCTTAGTTTATGACATCTCCATTTCATATTTTGCTCTATTTTAACTATAAGATGCTTACTTTTTCATATAGGAATACTATATTTGTAAGTCACTAGCTCTGTATCTGTTGAATCAATATATTGCTGTTTCACCTTTGAAGAATCCGCAAGTTCAACTCAAAATTCTTTTTGAGATTTAATACTTTTGTTTTGGTAATGAGGACAGAAACAGTCCAAGCATTAACCAACGAAGAATTTAGAGTAGAGATCAATAAAGGCCAATACCACTTCTTTGCTCGAAGTGCAACACTATAATTTTGTACAGCATTGGAAATCATGATTCAAACTCTTTCCAAAGTTTTTCCGGTTTTAAGCACAGCTCTCCCGTTTCAGCAGTCAGCAGGTACATCAGGTAGTAAGAAGTAAAAAAGTTGTCAAAATACACGGTATACCTATCTGAAAATTCTATATTATCTAACAAGCGAAGAACTACATTGGCTCCTAAGCTAACTTCTTTGTTGTAGCTGATCTGACATAGGCTATGCAGTATCTATTTGCCGAGCAGAGGTTCCATAGTATATAGATGAAGCGAATTGTCTAAGTTTTAGTTGTTGCTGAAGTGAAACAAATTTTTAATGTCCAAGAACTTATTTCTAGGCATACATAACTTCACAGCAGCAACTCTTAATGTAGGGTGATTTGACCAATAATGGCGAACTGCAGTCACAGTGTGATATCCAGACAATACCAAATGCCTACTAATCGTTGTAACATAGTGTTGTCTAAAACAAAATTAGAATTCGGCTGCTGAGCGTAGCGATTTGTTTCCTCGATTATCATATCTAAATCCATATAATCACAAAATAGTCCAAATAATATCATAATAACTTAATTTCTGTTAATTTAAATTCGTCAATTAGATACAATATGGCAGTACGCGAACTCTTCTGAACAAAAACAAAAGTGCTATATAGTGCCCAGGGTTCGACAAATCGAACACTCCTTTTTAAAGTCAAATTACAAAAATACCAGTGAAAAATAAAAATATTTTTTTATTGTTGTTGATAGTTGAATCGTTTTTCAATTGAACTATATTTGCACAGAGTTTATACAGAATTTTCAGTTTTTAAAATGATGTCAAAATTAATGTGTTTTCTTCACCCCTATTATAAAAGAGGGGATTGGAGTGGGCATGAAATTCTATTTTTATATTTGTAGCTAATTATTAAAAAAAAATAGTTCTTAGTCTTACCAAAAATGAGAAAAAAATGTACAAAAAAGCATTAAATTAATCCGGTTATATATTGCGTTTTAATCAGCTCAGTAGTTTCGGAGTTATAATAACAAATTGAAGCAAAAAATATATTTTTTATGAAAAAATATCCAATTTTTTTGTTTTAAAAAAATCATGAAAAATCGGCAGAAACTGCTTAGATTTGGTGCTTTATCGCAAAGCCACATGTAATAGGAACAAAATGAAATATCGATCATAAAAATCGATGGATTATTTTCGAATTTATTCACAATTAAGTGAATTCGCTTATTTTCAGAAAATTGTGTGTGCGTACAAGCGTGTACTTTGAGTGTAAATTTTTCAGAAAGTGATTCTGAGTCGATCGATAGGTGGGTGTTAAACTAATATTTTTGGGCGTTACAAACATCTGCACAAATCCAATATATCCTCCCGACTATGGTAGTGTAGTTTACAAAAAAAACAATTCTAATCATTTTGGCCAGCTTTTCTGGTCAAACCTCCTCCTACCATTCACATCGATGAGGCAGTGTCCTGTTATTACAGCAACCAAAAATATAATAAAAATGATTTGAGAACATTGTCACTTCAACGGGATACTGATGATGCCGAATTTTTTATTTTTTTTTTCATATTTTATTTATTGTATCTTCACAAAATAATGTGAACTATCAATAATTTGTTCAAATCTTAAATCTAAATATTATTTTTTTTATTTAGTTGGACGAAAAATTATGTTTAATTTATAGATCCTAGCATCAGCGCAGGTCTGTTGGATTCCGAATTAAAAAGAAAATTTTATTTTTGGAAAAATTTTGTTGCGTTTTACTCATTAATAAACATAGCTTGATAATAAATTCATAAATAGTACGGTTCCTTTACAAAATACCAACTCCAAATTCGGAAAACAGTAAGAAAATTTAAAAAAAAAATAAGTTTGCTGGAGAAATTCATACAGATTTATGCATATAGATTTCTCAGGGTTACTTAAATAGCTTATATGCCATTCGAAAGACCTCAGTTTCAACTTTCGGAATCCACTGAGAAACTTAAAATCGGTTGATATGCAGCCAAGTTACTGGCTTATAAGTGTATAAAAGTACGAAAAACTTTTTTTTACCCGGCGTTTGACAGATTATTGTTGCCCTCGAGAACACATACCACAAAAATAGAATCACTTCCCGGTAGTTTTTCTGTCTATATTTAATACATGAGGAGCCGCAGAACAAAAGGTAATTTTTCGAATTTTTTTACAAATTGATTTTTATTTATTTTTATAATATTTTTAAATTTTTAAATAAAAAAGTACCTTTGGTTCTGCGGCTCCTCAAATATACATACATATACAATAAGTTTTCTGCACACTCTCTAATCATGAATTAATAATAATTTGCACATTTAATGAACATTTAAAGTACTAAAACTCAAACTATTTAAACCAAATTACACCTTCAACTTTTTTTGAGGTTTCTTGTAAAACTTTCGTTTATGATTGAATAGAAATTGTTTTCCAATTATTTCGTCTGTAAATGATACACACATTTAAAAGTTGTTAGTGAAAACTGGAAACTTTTATAATTATTTCGACAGTAATCTTAATAAACCAACTGAAAACGTATGTAGCAAGTTGAAAATTGCCAAAGTTCAATTGTTAACAATTGTTTTAATGCGTGAAGATATCCAGCTGATTGTAATTTTCACTTTTATTCGTAAATTTCTTTACAATTGTAATGAATGCATGAGGAATATGTGTTGATAGCATTAGGGTGACACCGAACAGTTCTATAACATGATTATCAACAAAATGTGAAAAATTTTATTTAACTTGATTAACAAATTTTTTTGCAGACTTTTATTTTTCATACTTATATTTTAACCAGATAGTTATCTTAACTTCTAAAAATGTAAATTTGCCAAAAACTACCGACATAATACCTGTACCATACTTATATTCCTATATATGGATATGTTTGTGCACATAAAATAAAAATGAAAAAGATGGCAATTTGTGAAGTACAGTGGTCAAAAATGACCTGACACTAATACTAAGAGCAAAGAAGGCGTATATCAATAATAAACAAAGATTTAGAAGAAAACAAAAAATGTCAACAAGGAACTAATAGATTTTCGAATCTCAAATCATCTGAATTAGCTGAAAATTGCCAATACAAAATTTTAGGTTAGGTTATAAAGGCAGCCAGAATTAACCAGCTCACTTGGGTCCATGAATTGGTCATGTGATACCCTAAGGTACCAACCTGACACACGAATGAACGAATCTATCTTCCTGACATCCACAGAAGATAGATCCGCTAGGCCTATTGTAGCAGTCCGAGTCCCCGATAAAGCATGGCAAAGACAGAGGAGCTGTTCAACCGTTACCTCCACGTCTTCATCATGACAACTTCTACAGAAGTGATTGTGTGGAGTGTTCAGTCTCCTAGTATGCGCACCAATCAAGCAGTGCCCAGTAAGCTCTGATATCAGAGTACGCAACCCGTGATAGCGTCTGTAAATAAAGAGTAAGGGAGTGCAGTAGTCAATATTAACAGGGAGATAAGGTACACTTCCCAAAATAGACGCATGGCAGGTACCAGACCTCCAAGCTCCTGCAGTGCTTAGCCTAACCGCCAAATTGATGGCCAATTCTTTGGCCATAAGATCAGTTGGTAGCCAGTGCATCATATCGAACAGGAGTGATTCGTTGCGCACCCGTAGTCATAAGTGCAGAGATTCCCTTGATTCTCTCAATCATCCCACAGTAGCTGGATTTGATCAGA
Organism: Calliphora vicina; assembly: GCF_958450345.1. Classification (NCBI taxonomy): domain Eukaryota; kingdom Metazoa; phylum Arthropoda; class Insecta; order Diptera; family Calliphoridae; genus Calliphora; species Calliphora vicina. Next base: position 82,189,648 of record NC_088783.1, on the reverse strand, counting down.
GCCATCCACCATACTAGTGCTCCATACATTAGTATGGGCACTAGTATGGCACATCTCAAAAAGCCATTTCGTATTCCTAGGGCTGTTCTACAGGTATAAATAGCGATAGCCGCCTTAGACGCTCTCGCATGGATATTCGGGCTCCAGGATAGCTCCACGCGTGGTAACGGGAACAAGGGGATTTAGTACCTTCTTGAAAAATAGCACAAGCTCCGTCATTCCAGGATTCATACCAAGTCCACTAGCAGTGTTTCACTGTCTGAGTGTACTAAGTGAAGTTTATAGATGAAGGCTACAGTACATCTGATCCAGGACTACGGAATATAAGACCAAGCTAAGCAGGCAGAGTATATACGAGTCAACCAGGGTATGATTAAATCATCACTCCGTTGCAAATCAGCCGGAATGAGTCTGTTCTCGTTTATGAGGATTGAGACTTCAAAAGCCTCAGCAGGCTCTAGGGTTTCTTTCCCGCTAGTAGTCCAGCTGTCGCTCGATGTCTGGATGTAACTCGGGACAGCGGCCGAAGGTGACATGATCATGCAAATGCGACGCATCCCAGAGGATCCTTCCACGAAATTTTAAGTTCTCCAAAAATTTTAAAACTCACCTTAGTTTGGCTTTTTGCAGAGGTTCATATTTTTTAGGTCTGTGCTTTACATAGAAGAAGCTCACAAGAACTTAAACACTGCATAGTGGGGTAACAAAATTTTTTTGAAAAAAATCAGCCATTTCTAACTGGCTTGTCCGATTGGCATTTAATTTCACATAGGGGTATTATTGTTGATTTTTTGAAGACGGACTCCAAAGATTTCTTAGGAGTGGTGCTGTAGAATCTCAAATTAGGACACATCACTAAGGCAAAGGATTATAAAACAATAAGTCTTGCCTCCTTTCTAATTAAAGCCTTGGAAAGGATAGTTGATATCCTCGTTAGATAGTCAATTAACGTCCATTCAATCCTTCTTTCAGCATGAGCTCTTCCATTCGCTTGTAGGGTATATTTGAAGATCCCTGGAAATCTTAAAATTGTATAATGTCGTACAGTCTCGTATATGTCAAGATATGGTTGTACTCAGTATGGACCGATCAACTATTTGATTTAAAAAGAGTTTGCTATTAAATGAGGTAACTTCCAAATTGGCAAATTATTGCGACTCCACAAGGTATCCTTATCACTACTGTGACACATTGTGCTTTAACGACGATATTACTGTCTGGTATCCATCTTGAGACTATGTCTCAGATAATGGAATTCACATTGAGAATCATAAGGTCTTGGATCGTGAAATGTTGTCTGTCTCAGTGTAATTCTCTGAGAAATACAATATTCAAAAATTCATTTAGCATTATCTGATAGTGATAAATACCTGGGTATCATTGTTGATAGGATATTGTCCTGGAGCAATGACGGCACTGTATGTTTGTAGAAAGGTCATAGGAACAACTGTCTATTTGAGGCGGTTATTAAATCTGAAGCTATGTAAGGAGCCACTGTCTGGTAGTATGCAGTGGAGAGAGCATGATGACAATGCCCACTAAGGCTCCTTTTATCATTCTGAGTTAGTTGACAGTTGATCTTCTGGCAAAACAATCGGCCACACCCACTTCGACCAGACTCAGTATTATTAGCAGATGGAATCAGCGCAAGAACGAACATGTGAACCTTTCTGTCACCTCTGATAATGTTGATTATATTTCTAATCCCATCTTCACGAGTGAATTTTGTTTCCTTAATTTCTGAGGTATTTTCGGAGCTCTCTTCCTCGGATGATATCAGTTTGTGTGCTTACACTGATTGTTCCAAAAGCGAAAGTTCGGAGCAAAATTTCTTTTAGTCTCAATGACAAATGAAGTATTCTTCGGGCCGGCCGGCCGTATCTGAATGAGATAGCGAAACATTCAACAGTATTATTAATATGAGGGAGATGACACGGTGATATCGATAAATTAACTATTTATATATTTTCTATATATCTTTTAAATTATCTTTTCTGTCTACTGTATACTATTTTTTTTCTTTCTATTTTCTTTTTCCCTTCAGGTATTAAAAAAGGGACCTTATAGAACCCAAGTATACTGCGTCAAGGTTGTAAAGACCTGTCTAACCCAACTTTTTCATTTTTGCTCTTTATATTTTTGTAAACTGTAAAAACATTTATTTTTTAAAAACGTCTACATAAATCACTGTGTTACACATACAGTTTACTATAAAAATTTGGCAAAAATTTCCTTTATATGTATATACACATCAATGTATCAAGAGTGGTGTGATAAAAGATAAGTGTATGATAATGGGCATCATTCCGATTGGCATTAAATTTCAAATTAAATTTTACTTTGAGAATATTGTATATTTTATGCCATGAGAAAGAAGTGTAAAACCAAGTGATAAAAACGTCATTTATGACCCCAGTTACGAAATAAGTACAATGATTTCGAGTAAAACATAAATATGGCATGAATACATATAAAAATCAGTAGATTTTATGGAATTTTGTTGGTTTATAGACGGCAGAACGTGACACATTGTTGCTACCAAATAACGTTCATTGTTAATCTGATATTTTCGCAAAATTGAAGCGAATTATGTGAAAATTTATATGCTTTGAAATGTCTTCATATAACAACATGATTTGAAAATTTGTATGTTGAAGCAGGAACTGCACAAAGCGCGAACAGTGTCTACATGCAATTGAAGATGAAATTACATTTGAAATTTATATGTATATACAAATATAAGTATAAATGTACTTAAGTATAAATACCACTAAGATCATAATGATATTTTTATGTTTATTGTCTCAGTTCATTATCACCATCCAAGTGGTTGTTTATTAGGGTATTCATTCGACTGATGATCGTTCGATTAATCGAATAATTTCTTACGAATAATTATTCGAACAATTTAAAAATGGCCATTTTCGAATAACGAATAATTCGAAAAATTTTATGTAGAATAATCGAATAAAACGAATATATTTTCATATACATATATTTAAATTTATTAAATTGCTTAAAATTTTCCATAATTCCAAATTTAAATAAGTAATAAACTCACAAAAATGTTTTTGTTTCTGAAATTCGACAAATAACTAAATACAAAGGGACTTTCGATCACTGTAGATGAGTGTTCCGATAGCTCCTTCTATAAATATATAAATATTACTGCAAGAAGTTACAATTCTAAAAACAAATCTTTCAAAATATTTAACTTAGAACTTGAACCAATGAAAATAAAAGTTACGGAATAAAATATTTGTTATTTAGCTGGCGAAATATTAGAAGAATCGCAATTAATAATCAAAATTTTAACTTAGATTAAAGTGCAGTTGAATGTGATGGAGAATGTGATTTTGAAAAGGTCGTCGAAAGTAATATTGATGATGACATTTATAATGATTACATTGAAATAGATGAAGGCCATGATCTTAAAATATATGTATATAAGTGATGTTATTAACCGCGTACGTAAGTGTTGCAAAATATTTAATAAATCGAATGATAAACACAAATATTGCAAACTAACGTTTTGTTGCAAGAAAAGCATGGAGTTCGTCTTATACATGATTTTGAACATCGTTGAAGATCTTTGTTTAACATGGTAATAAACTTTTTGCGTATTTATAAATGAGTCAATTATGCACTGCCCGATTTCAAATTAGCCACGTTCGTTGACAATGATATCAAACTATGGACCGATTCCCTTTATTGTGCAATTCCCCAAGACCACTTTGTTAAGCAAAGATTCGGCAACATTGATAGAGCTTGATGTATAATACAATTTGTTATAAATAATTTAAAAATAGTCAATAATAAAATTACTAAAGAATTAGTTACTCAGTTTAAAACCCGAATTAATGAACGACATAAAAAGTTCTTAATAAGTTTATATTGTATTTGAATTCAGGATCATGTCCAACTAGCTCAAATTTTTTAAAGCATAGCTCCTAAACGGAAACAAAAGGGTTTGCTAGTCAACTCTTTTGTAGATTGTTCGGGAGTTAATCTGATCAGAATATTTTTGTTGAAAATTTAATAATGGACTTTGTTTTCGAATGTTTTTAACATTATCAATACTTGAATTGTTAACTTTAACGTTATTTTTTGTTTTTCTTTAACAATAAAATAATAAAAACCGACATCAAAACTTCATTCTTTACTTTAAAAAAAAAATTAATTATTCTAATAATTCGATTAATTTTAAACATGTGATCGAATTATTCGAACAAGTTAAAATCTCTTATTCGAATTATTCGTTTTATTCGAACAAGAGAAAAATCGAATAATTCGATTACCCTATTGTTTATCTTTCAACCAAATGAGTACTAATTTTTACGTATGTCGTACACTATGCTCTTACTACTACATATCTTGATATAAACGTTCTCCGATAAGGAGAACAACGCTATATGATCAATTATTTTCAGGAAACTACTCCTGATAGCTAATAGCTGCCGAATTAGACACGGTAAAGTGCTTAGTAGAACTGTAAAGGTTGAAATCGGTGCTCGGCAAGGCTGTGTATTATCACCACTTCTGTTTAATATAGTCCTAGACACAATTCTACGAAGGCCGTCTTAATGATCTTGACTACGCAGATGACATTTGCCGTTTGGTTCACAGCTTCTCAGACCTTGCATTAAATCTGCGAAACATAACAACAAGAACAGATACATCCCAAGAGTTATTTGAAATTAGCAATACTCAAATAGAAGATGTCAGCCATTTTTACTACCTTGGGAGCATAATTTCAAGAAACGGAGGGTTGGGTGAAGACATTGACAACCGTGTACAGAAAGCGCGACAAACTTTCGGTCGTTTAAGACCTATTTGGAATTAGTCTTCCATTTCCCAGCGTACAAACTTAACCATTTTTAACACACATGTAAAATCCACTCTTTTTTATGGTTGTGAGACGTGGAACGCTGTTCCTCGAGACATGCAAAAGATCCAGGTGTTGTGAACCAGTGTAGGATCTTGCGAATATTTTGGCCCATGGTAATATCCGATATTATGCTCTGGGAACAATTCAGCCTCAGAAATAAAAAGACGTAAATGGCGATGGATTGGACATACATTGAGAAGGCCATGGAATGACATCACAAGGAATGCTATTGAGTGGAATCCACAAGGCAGCAGAAGAAGGGGACATCCAGCTCATACATGCATAAGAATGCATAAGATTTGGAGCGAAGTGAGAGCAATAGCACAAGATAGAAACATGTTCAAGCTATTTATTGAGGCCCTATGCTCCATATAGGATCAACGGGAACACATATATAATGCTCACATAATACAAAACCACTAACGGTATCTCGGCACAACATTTTTTTTCGTTATTTTTTGACCTGCACACAGAAAAGAAATCGGTTGGAAATCAGTTCCCATTTCAAATATTTAATAATATCAACCGATATTTAATTATCATTATTAAAAAACTATAAATTCAACTGAATTTCTATCATAGGTATTATAAAAACATTCATTCATTGTGTTAAGCTTATTTAAGTGTCAAACCAAACATTTAGGTTCTGACAATACTAAAGTTAGTTATTATAACCGAATATACATTTACTTAAAATTAAAATTATCGTCCACAATAACCGAATTAAATTCAGCGGTATACGCTCAAATTCCAAATATTAGTGGTTGTAATCGAAAAATTCGATTGTGATTTGAAAAATTCAAATTCGGTGTTCTCAACCGCCTACAATTTTTCTGACATTTACGTACATATGTGTAATAAAATGTTTCAATAAAATAAATTAAAAACCAAGAAAAAATATAAATTCGACTAAATTTTAAAATAAACAAGTAAGAGTGCTATATTCGGCTGTGCCGAATCTTATATACCCTTCACCAAATTATACTTCAAAATTTTAAATATTTTTAGGTAAACAAAATTTAATTTTTTTTCCAGTTGTTTTTTGAATTTTTTGGAAAAAAAATTTTTTCGATTGTTATTTTAAATTTTTTTTTTAAATTTTAAAAAAAAATTTTTTTTTAAATTTTAAAAAAATTTTTTTTTTTAAATTTTAAAATTTTTTTTTTTTAAATTTTAAAATTTTTTTTTTTAAGTTTTAAAATTTTTTTTTTTGTTTTTTCAATTTTTTTTTTTTTTTTTTAAAAATTCGGGTTCAAAATTTTGTTCCCGATTTTGACCCATTGTAGGTCCAACTTACTATGGTCTTATATACGTCGTTGCAAATGTCTTTGAAATATCTATCATTAGATATCCATATTGTCTATATTAATGTCTTAGTAATCCAGATATAGCTAAAAAATAGGTCAAAAATCGAGGTTATCTTGGTTTTTTCCTCATATCTCAGCCATTTGTGGACCGATTTTGCTGATTTTAAATAGCAAAATTCTCGAAAGCATGTCTGACAGAATTATTGAAGATTTGGATCCCGAAGATATCTGGGGTCTTCAGAAAACTGATTTCAACAGACAGACGGACAGACAGACAGACAGACGGACATGGCTTAATCGACTCCGCTATCTATAAGGATCCAGAATATATATACTTTATAGGGTCGGAAATGAAAAATGTAGAAATTACAAACGGAATGACAAACTTATATATACCCTTCTCACGAAGGTGAAGGGTATAAAAATTAACATTATCTGGTGGATATGAATGGGTAAGTCTTTACTATTGATCATTTCTCTAAATGCTATATGTATGTGTTAACAGCACATTTAAATACATTTTCAGGATTCATAACAACAATCATACGTTACAAGTTCTTAGGATACTATTCGCACCCGGATTAAATGTTCCGCTATATAAAGCCTACCATGGTGTCCTTCAACAAAACTCAGATGAAAACTCAATAAATTTACTGTTGCAGTGGAATTTGTATCTCTTTTATGTGGAAAAATGGAGATATCAATAGAAGGCCAAACATCAGTCAAGTTGCCGTTTACAAATCCTTACCAGAATAAATGTAGACAAGAAAAGCGTGAAGATCACATATTGTTTTTGTATATTACATACATTGTAATCTGTATTACATTGTAAACACCTTTGATTTTGGAAATAAATTGGAAAAAAATTATATTAGTTTTTGATTATTTCATATACAAATATTTTTTATATTAGTTACCAGTACTGATAAATTCAGTCTTGAGAATCGAATTGTATTATTTTTAGCAGTTGTGTGTATCATTAATTCAGCAATTGAATGATGTTGGTACCATATATTCTATTCTGTCAATCGAAATATATGATAGTACGTGCAACCGACAAAATTCGATTGGCGACAAATTCGGTTGTGATCACGAATCTGTTTTCTCTGTGTGTGATAAGTTTCTTAACGTTTTACAATCTGAATTCCTAAGATATTTCAAGTTTGACATGGTGTCCACATACAAGTTTTTTACGTAATACAGGATATTGGCACATGTAATGTTCCAATGTTTCGTTCTCTTTCTTCATCACACGGTGTGGAGTTAGATGAGACATCAAATATATTCATATGTCCAGTTAATACATTCAGAATGGCATTTCTTCTCTTTATATTTAGCATTCACCATTTCAGTTTCTGACATGCTCATTCATTGTCAATTCCTTTAGTTCATCCTTAAACATTGGAAAGGATTTGGCATTCTCCATGTTGATGTTAGCCATTGATGGTGTCATACTGGATAACTGAAAGTTTATATCATTTTTAACACTGAAAAACGATTTAACACTGTTCCTTATGATTTTGTTATCAATCCTTTTAAATCATTTAATGCCCTTCATAATTGCCATCAGATCAGCCTGAAAGACCATTTTATAATCTGCGCGGCAAAAGTATTTACCTATATTTAGGCTTAGTTCGTATAAGCCCATTGCCGTTTAGATACCTCTTTGTTAACCACTTGTATATAGTTTGGTTCATTAATTATTCCTTACTTAAGTTACTTCATCCCATTATTCAGCATCTGGTATTATGAATATACTAATTATTTCATATCCTTCAGGGCTTAAGCCTCATTTCGAGCCTAGCACATTCTATATGCTTATTTTACTCTACTATCACTGTAATTTGTATTGCCTTGTTTTAAAAGAGAGGTTGTTCATAATTTGGAATTTTCCGGTGAAAATTTTTCTCTCTGAACCAGTTATAAGATATGGTTGGATCCTTTCTTCTGATCAATATTGTGACGTCATCTGCATAACAGATATATTTGAAACCTTCATCGTAGATAATCCTTAGTAGACAATGTGTGGTAGTTACCAGTTAGTGCTAGCCGTTTTTTTAAGTTTGCTCTTGTTTTCGATATATACCGTTATTTCGAAAATGGAATAGGTTGCACAACATATATTCGCGTAACTCAAAAACCGTTTAGTTTATTGAATAAACTGAAAAAACGAAATTCCAAAATAAATTTATTCCAAACTTTTATTTAATATGCGCAGTCGTTTTAGAAAAATAAATTTAAAAAAAACGGTTAGCACCACTGGATTCATCGTACTCGAATTAGGTAAACCAGCCGGGTGACCCACTTGACAGTTTTTTCAACTAGCACAGTGTATTTAGTAACATATTTATACTAAATTCTATTTGACTGAGATAATAATTTTGAAACTTTTACAAAATCAAATGCACTTAGCATTTTTGCATACATATAGTTATTTAATATTAACCATTCCTGACTAATTAAAACCAAAAATTGTAAAGCTGTGTATACTTTATTGGATATTTTATGTTTTCTTTTTTAACCGGTTTTTTCGAAGTCGGTTAACCGAGAACACTAATATTTTCTTATTACGGCGCCAGAATTGAGTGGAACAAGGGATGTCCGACAGGCTCTCAAACTATCGTAGATTCAAAAGAAAGACAAATCTCTAGCTTTCAAAATTTCAAACCTCCCCAGATATCAAACTCAGTTTGTCCATTTTGGTGACCAGTTTTTTTATGGGCAACCAAAGGTTCTGAAAATCAGTGGGCCCTCAAAAAAATGTGTCATCAGTTTTAGACCAACAGCTAATGTCAATATGATATGATATTTTTGTAAAATATTGTAATATTGTTGATAGAACTGACCATCTCGGCTTTGGCATTGGCATATCGACCAACCACAGATATTCATTAAATGTAATTAGAAGGCATGATTAGTTAAGTTCACAAAAAAATGGACATTGAAGCCTTTGATTCTATACCCCTCAGTAAATATATTTTAACATTCCACTCAACTAAGTAAATACTAGGGTATTCAATTAATCGGGTTTCTGATTTAATCGGTTAATCGAGCAAATAATTAATCGAGGTTTACATTTAATCGGTTAATAATCGGTTAAATTTAAATTATTCGATTAACCGAATAATTTTCATTTTAATTTAAATTGAAAAGAAAAACAAGCATTTTGTGTATTTATATAAGCATTTTGTTAATAAAAAGAACAAAAACATAAAAAACAAACAAAACATAACATTTCAACAAAACAATAAATAAACATGTGAGGATTTTAGGGAAATCTTCTGAAAAAATCTTTTAAAAAAAGAATATAATTTAAATGATTTCTAAATGATTTTTTTAGTTTTAATAAAACTTGACTTAAAAAAACTATCTCACTGATTGTAGATGTTGGAGAAATCGAAATTAATGCATGATAAAGAATATCCAATTTCTCAGTTATTTTTTTAGTTTTTTTTAATCATATAAAATCTTCCATCATACCATGGATTTTTGGATTTTTTTAGATTTTGAATACTTTAATACTTTCTTTAAGTTGTGATAAAAGACTCGTTTCAGTAATGTCTTCAGTTTCGTCTATTACCATATCGTCCTCCGACTCATTAGGACAAAAATCATCATAGAACATTCTAGAAATAAGGGTCATATTTCCAAATTCCTTAGTCAGTTTTCGTACTATACTTAAAAAAACTATTGCTAGAAGGGAATGTTTACGAGTTAAGAAATAAAATTTGTGTGTTTAAAACTATATTTTTATATAAAGTGCAAAAAAGAATACATTTCGGTTAATCGGTTAATCGACACAAATTAATCGGTTTATTCGTTATTTGAAAATCGTCAATTTTAAATTATTCGAACAGTTAACCGGTTAACCGATTAACGGTTAATCGATTGAATACCCTAGTAAATACCATACATTAAAGTTCATATACAATTAAAAACCAAAACAAGCTACTTTCGGCTGTGCCAAATCTTATATAGGTACCCTTCACCAAAGTGCACTTTAAAATAAAGATTGAAAATACTTATTCCAGAATATAATTTTATTAGTAATTTATGGAAAATATTTTTTTAGGATTAAAAAATATATTTTTTGGTCCATTGTAGATCCGAATTACTATGGCGTAGTGTTTATAAACCGGTTAACCGAAAACCCGGTTTTTCTTCGAAATCTCGGTTTTTTGCGAACCGGTTAATTTAAAATGTTGATTTTCGGTTAACCGGTTTATCCGGTTTTTATCACTCGGTTAACCGGTTTTTAAAATTTGGAACTAAAATTGATAAATCTCACGTTTTTGTGCATTTCTAATATTCATTGTATACACATTATTGGTCTGATTTGAAACCTAAACTGCTGATCTACAATACAAACCTCTTTAGATTAATATTTTTAAGAATTACAATGATTCTGAATAGTAGAATACGATGAGTTTACTTAAAAACTTTTTCAGAATAAATTTAAAAATTAAATTCCGCATAATTCTATAAGTTTAGGCTAAACCTTACTAATGATTCATTAAAAACTTAGTGATGATCTTACCAAACGTTCAATTGAATTCGATGTACATACCTATCTTCAATAAATTTGACTTCGTGTTTTGTTCCTAAAATTTTAATTTATTAATCATTCGTTAGCTTTTCAGAAATATTACAGGAGAGACAAAAAACGTTCTAAAATCCATTATTTGAAATATTTTTCAAATCTGATAATGGAGTTTTTTTCTAATGACAAATAATCACAGCTAAGAGGAAGTGGGATTATATCTTATAGGTCCTTTTTTGGGACTTGTACCAATTTCTGTTTCATATCAAAAGTAGATTTGATAATAAATTTCAAATTATCAAATATTGAATTAAACAAGTGATTTACATTTTTTGGTTGAAATTTAATGAATAAACCAATAATTAAAACAAGTATTATATATTTAGTAACATATTTATACTCAATTCCATTTTAGTGAGATAATAATTTTGAAATTTTTACAAAATAATTGGACTTAGCTCTTTTGTATATTTTCAGTTATTTAATATTAACCATTCCTGACTACTACAAATTACAAAATTTAAAGCTATATATACTTTATTGGGCATTTTATGTTTTCTACACATATATGACGGTTAACCGGTTTTTTCGGTGTCGGTTAACCGAAAACCCGGTTTTTTAAAAAAGGCAAATTTTCGGTTAACCGACAAACCGGTTTTTTAAAAAGTCGGTTTTTTATAAACACTACTATGGCGTTATATACATCGTTGGTCTTTGAAATATATATCATTAGATATCTATATTGTCTTTATTAATGATTGTTACAACTGTAAACCATCATATCGAACTCGACTTTTTGATATTTTTATTACAAGGAAATACTAATTTTTCTACATTAATATGTTTTAGTACAAAATGTCCTTCCATACCACTGTATCGCCTTTAAATTTCTCAATACCATTCGTTGTTCATATAAATACTCGTACATTAAAATTAAAGCATCATTACGGCGGGCACTGCAATCCTTATTACATTTAACAAATATATTTAGTGTGAAAAAATAAAACTTTATTGAATTTTTGGTAAAAGGTAAGTAGAATTAAAATCTACATTAATCAATATTATAAATTAATATGTGAGCAATTCGAAAATTGTTTTGGAATTATTACTTGGTTGGAAAGTAAATTAAATATAATATGCATTATATTAAGATGGTATACGAGAATCGAAATGTACAGTGAATTATCATTCTAATAGGGTATAATACCAAAAATCAAGTTACTTCAATAACTTACTAGTGGAATATTGGTATAATGGATGAAACTTTTTAATGGAAACTCAGATCATGCTTCAACATGCATCGGAGAGCAAGTTATTAGCTTTTTTAAAAAAATATTTTGCTTTATTCTGAAGACAAATTTTTTTATAATTTTGTCCAGCCAGATATGAGATTGGAACCACATCTATTCAAAGATTAAAAGTGAAAAAAAAAACTTAAAAATCTTATTATTTAGGTATACATGCGGACTGCGGAGAAAGTTAAATTATTGTGAATAGTTTATACAATAGAGCAATATTTACTCTTTCTCCAGAGTTTCGAATTATTTAATTCGAAACTCTTAATTCAGAATTAAAAATGTCAATAATATATTCCATAAAACCATTCACAATAAAACAAGTTCTTTAGCTTCATTCAAACAAATACTTTCATGTTAATGAATTCATTGCTGAATTAACCAAAATTCATTTAAGCTTTGAATGGTTTTCTTAATTCAAACTTAAACCAAATTGAATTAAAACATTTTTTTTCTTCATTCAATTTGTGTTGGTTTTGCTCTTAATAATTTACAAAATTAATTTAAATCAAGTAAAAGAGTTATATTCGGAGAATCTTATATACCCTTAAGATAAAGTTTGAAAATATTTTTTGCTTAAAACAAAATTATTAGTGAAAAAAATATGGTTAAAAAATAATTGTATGGTAAAATTTTGAATTTCCGAACTACTATGGCGTTATTTGGAATATATTTATATTGAAATATATATCACTAAATATCCATAATACATATATATGTATGTATTAACGACTGAGTAATCCTGTAATATAGATAAATAATAGGTAAAAAATCGAGGTAATCGTAGGTTTTTGCTTATATCTCACCCAATTTTGGGCAGATTTTCTCTTTAAATAGCAACCTAACCGGAAATTTATAGGATGTGTTGATGTATGAATAATGTATGTGGGTTATTTGGAGCCGGAAAGTTGATTTCAACATACAGACGGACATGGATATATCGACCCCGCTAACTATTATGGTCCAGAATATACAGTAACAAAAGTGTTCACAAAAAGTCCCGAAATTTTAGTATTACAGAAGAATTTTATTATTCACTATGTATTTGAAAAATATTAATTACTAACTTATACAATACACAAAATCTAAATTTGAAAATTGGTGTAAACAGTTTTGTCCCTTGTTTCAAAAACAGAGTAATTTTAAAATTAATATTTTGTATGACCACTATGTGATTTTTTACAGCTTTGATTCTTTATGGCTTTATATTTTGCGATGCTAGAAGAGCTCGCTCCCACAATTCAACTACGGGTCTTCAAAAGTCTTTTTTTCGGCAAAAATTTTACGTTTTAAAATTGTCCAAAGGTGCTCGATAGCGTTTAAATATATGGACTGGGAAGGCCATTCGAGCAGTTTGAATTCGTTATCAACAAACCATTTTTTGTTATTTTTGCGATGCTCTTAGGATCATTGTCCTGCATAATTATTTTTTGTTGGCCACATTCAACACCGAATATATCCAGACTCGGGAGATAAGAGGCCTCCAATATGGTAATACAGTCTGTGACACTTATAATACCATTGATACGCAGAGGTAAACCGGGCTCATTGCCACGAAAACATCCCCAAACCACGATAAATCCACACCTAAAATTTCATAGTTTGACATATGTTGCGATCTTGTATCTCAACGCGTTTAACAACCCATGTCAATGTGTGTCTATCTGATCCACCCGATTAATTTTAGTTTCAACAGACCAAGTAACTTGTTTCCAATCGTCAATGGTGAAGTTTTCGTACGATTTAGCGAACTTTAATCGAGCCTTACGATGCTTCGACTTAACAATGTGCAAACTGCAGTATTTGTGGCTCCTAAAACGATTAAGCGCCTTGAAATTCGAGCATCAGCAGAAGTCCCCACAATGTCGTGGGACTGATAAATTATTTTATTTTTTTTATTTTATTGTAAAGTCCGATAGAAACTTTGTATTTTTTTATCAATTAATCGGTAAGAAACGCAATTTTGTATATCTTCTAGGATCTTTTTCTTCAAAACTGAATTTATAGCTTTATCCATTGTATAGTACTGAAAATTTATTGAAGTGCTTTATTTTCTGTTTTTTTTAATAGAGAAATTAAAAGGATTATTATTTACTTTATTTTCTTCTTGTATTATCAGAATTTAATTTAAATTTCTTAATCCATTGTTCACCGACTTTCTTAATTAAAAACATGTACTTTTATCACTGTACAATCCTGATAACATTAATATACATTTTTATTTGCATCTGTTTAGAAATTCATAAAAGAAAGAAATGTCACTAAACACCAAAGCTGATGTGGAAACATGGCAGGCATTTAAAAACCACTGGATTTTATGGAAATTTTTCGGTTTACAGCCACCAAAACGTGACTCTAAATGGTTTAAGCCATACATTGCGTATGCGATATTCCTGAATGTGACCGTTACACTGCTGTTTCCCACTACGCTCATTGTCAATTTGATACTTTCGAAAAACTTAACGGAATTATGTGAAAATCTTTATATGACAACAACGGATGTGATCTGCAATATAAAATTTTTAAATGTTGTTGTGATGAGGCATAAACTGCTAAAGGTGCGTACAATTTTACAACGTTTAGATGCCAGAGCGAAAACCCACAAAGAAGTGGCCATATTGGAGGAGGGCATTAAATTGGCTAGAAAATGTTTTATGACTTTTGTACGTTTGTTTTGTTGTGCCATAATCAGCAGTCAAATGATGGTTTATCTTTCAAGCGAACGAATACTAATGTATCCAGCTTGGTATCCCTGGGATTGGAAGGCATCAAAGAGGAATTTCCTCTACGCACACTCGTATCAATTGTATGGATTAATTTTGCAAGCAATACAAAACCTTGGCAACGACACGTATCCACCGACGTACTTAATCATTTTAACAGCTCACATTAAGGCATTAGCCTCGCGCATCAAGGACTTGGGTACTAATGAAGCAACTACCGATGAAGACTTGTATAAAGAACTAACGAATTGCATCAATGACCACAATACCATAAATGAGTATATTATACATTAACATATATTTAATATAAAGTGCTACCTTGGAAATTTATTTAGTTTTTTGCTATCAAATTTCGAACAAAAAATCGCTTACTTTTAGGGTTCGGGTTAAAATTTGTACCAACATTTCGATTTCCAAGGTGACACTGTATTCCAAACTCATTTAAACATTTTCTTTTCTTTATCTTACTTAATGTTTTTTCAGACTTTTTCTCAATATCCAGGAAATTATTTCTCCTACATGTTTTGCTCAATTTATGGCCACTGGATTAGCTCAATGTACCATTGGGGTCTATCTGATTTATGTGGGTCTACATCCTTCGAAAACTCTCAACATCATCATATATTTCAGTGCGGTTACGATGGAAATTTTTATTTTGTGTTATTATGGCGACTTGTACTGTCAGGCTAATGTGCATTTGACCGAGTCCATATACGACTGCAATTGGATGGATCGCGATAAGAAATTTAAAAAGGCATTTTTGGTTCTATTGCAGCGTTCACAGAAAACAAGCAGTATAATGGCGGGAAATTTGATTCCTGTGCGAATGCCAACATTCGTTAGTGTTAGTACAATAGATATATGAATAAGATTTCCCTCATTTCTGACCTAACTCCCCCGAATTTATGTTTTTAAATTAGTTTAAGCATCAATAATTTAATTTTCATGATTTCTTACTAGAATTTTAATATCTGTTTCTAGGAGAATTTAACAAGATTTTGCAGTGGCGAATTCCGTCAAATTCGAGCGTATTCATTAATGTGTATATATAAAGTTTGAAAATGCAAGAATTCGCACAAATTTTATTGAATTCGCCACGGCCATCACCTTGTAAAATTAGCCTTGGTTTTATCCAATTTATTTATTAAAATTATATCTTTCATTTCAGGTTATGAAAACAGCATATTCAGTGTTTACAGTTCTCAATAAAGTCAACTAAGCTCAAATTCAACTAAATATGTAAATAAAACTTATTTAAATATTTTTTTTTGTAGCTGCCGAATGTAATCAAATGGAATAGATTAAAATGTGCAAATGTTTTGTAATAAACTGCTTAAGTCATATCCCCTTTATTCACCAAAATCCTATTTATTAGGGTGTTTTTTTTTCTATTGATTGAATTTCGATAAAAAAAAAGTATAAAACTGCAACAAAGGAAATTTGAGTCAAATCGAATTGCTCGTGGTTTTTAATAAATTTAACATTTAATGGAATCGAAATCATTACAGAATTCTCTTAATAAAAACATATAAATGTAAAGAATTGATTGGAATGTTTAGTTATTTAGATTTCTCCAATCATTATATATGGCCGAGAATAACTATCCCGGAGAGGGGAACGTATAGTTCAAATTTCATGTCTCTACTTCTTGGTGTTTGGGATAGGCAATGTTGAATCAGCCAGTCACTCATATGTGGGGTTTTCCATGTCAAGTGAACCAACTTTTGAAATCGATGTCTTCCGATTGGGATGAAATTTGCACCAAGGATAGTTTTATATTTTTCTTTTGCAAAAGATTGCTGTTATGGTATTCATTCGAATAATGATCGTTCGATTAATTGAATAATTTCTTACACCCAGAGAAAAAATGAACACATCCGTGTACGATTTGACACCATTCGGTGTCAATAGTGTATCAACCCCGTATGTGCACAAATTGTACACGAACGGTGTCAATTTGACAACGAAAAAATGACACCATTCAGTTGCCGAATTGACACCATCCGTTGTCGATTTGACACCGTTCGTGTACGATTTGACACCAGACCGTTGTCAATTTGATACCGCACCGTTGTCAATTTGAAACCATATGTTGTGGATTTGATACCGTTCGTGTACGATTTGGTAATTGAAATACATAAATAATAATTCCTTTACGTTTTACATTTATTTTTATATACAATACGAATAAAAATAAAATACATATAAATTTCATGTTTAAATTTTGCAAAACATTGGTGGCAATTGTCGGAGTTCCTGTATGTGAAATTTCAAATAGCATCCCTAATTGTGGCACTACTTCCACAGGTCATCATTCTAAAAAAATAAAACAAATACTTATTGTATTCTACATTGCTGATAATTATATATATGTAAGTATAGCTCTCCTTTCCTTTTAAATGTACAAAAACTGTATGTTTATTGTTTCCAGAAATTTTTGGAGTTGTATGTCGTCAGTGGATTCGGTGATCTTCTCATTTCTTGCACTGCCTGGATCTTCATCTGCATCAACACAAATTCACTATTAAACACAATTACACTTTCTTTTATACATATTTTAATTTTTAAATATTTTCACTTTTTTAATGTAAATAAAATTTAAAACTCACTTATAAAAACAAAGCAAAGCAAAAAGTTTCGACGCAACACTTTGACAATAACTTGTCAGCAACTCACGTTGAGATTTGTCGGCGATTAATTTAACAACATTGCGTTGTCGATTCGTACCCATTTGTTTACAAATTGTAAACGTACGGTGTCGAAAAAAAGTGACACCGTATGGTGCCAAAATGACACCAACCGTTTTGGATTTTGCAACGTCATTTTTCCCTCAGTGTACGAATAATTATTCGAACAATTTAAAAATGGCAATTTTCGAAGAACGAATAATTCGAACAATTTTATGTAGAATAATCGAATAAAACGAATAAATGTACACATATGAGGAGCCGCAGAACAAAAGGTACTTTTTCGCACATTTCAAATTTTTGGGAAAATGAGTTTTATTTATTTCTCCCCCTTAAAAAACTGCATGAACCTGGAAATGATAACAAGTTTCTTACTTATCAATAGATATATCTAACTGCCATAAGTCACCACATTAAATGTTAAGGATGTTTGATATAAAATCATTTTAATATCGGAAAAATAAAAATAAAGAAAAAAAGTACGTTTTGTTAAAAACAAAATTAAAAAGTATATTTTTTATGCGTTATTTTTTAATGATAATATTTTAAATGAATGTTTTTAATCCTGATCTAATATAATAAACAAATTACATATTGAAATTAAATATTTGCCCAATTCTCAATTGGTGTCGTAGTGTTGTAGCGTGGTGTCGTAATTTTTTTTATTAATATTTTGTTTTTGTTTCATAATATTTTGTTTGGAAAATATTTTTCACAAACAATTTACAACTCTACGACTTCGATTGTGAATTGGGCAATTTATTTTTTGGTTTTATACTAGTATTGTATATACGTTTTGTTAAGCATTTTTTTAGAACCCATTTACTTAGTAAAACAATTAAAAAAATTTGGCTGACTTGATTGTTTCTATAAGATTTCAACCCAAATATTATAAAAATACCAAAAAACCAATTTTTGAAAAGATGCGAAAAAGTACCTTTTGTTCTGCGGCTCCTCATATACATACATTCAAATTTATTAAATTACTTAAAATTTTTCATAATTCCAAATTTAAATAAGTAAAAATGACTTACAAAAATTTATTGTTTCTGAAATTCGAAAAATCGATCGCTGTAGATGAGTGGTTTGATATCTCCGTCTATAGTTACAACTCTGCAAGAAGTTACAATTCTAAAAACAAGTCTTTCAAAATGTTGTACCAATTTAAATAGAAGGTACACAATAAAATACTTGTTATTTAGAAAAAAAGGCTAAATTATTTTGGGAATTGTTTTCGAAACAGAGATTTTAGGGTCTAAACATGATGGAGTGAACATATGCTAGCGTAATATTAGCAGAATCGCAATTAATAATCAAAATATTAACGTAGATTAAAGTGGTGTTGAAAGTGATAAAATTTTGAAACGGTCGTCGAAAGTGATATTGAGGATGAGATTTATAATGATTACGTTGAAATTAGTGTTTATAAAAAACCGACTTTTTAAAAAACCGGTTTGTCGGTTAACCGAAAATTGGCCTTTTTAAAAAAACAGTTTTTCGGTTAACCGACATTGAAAAAAACCGGTTAACCGTCATATATGTGTAAAAATTATAAAATGTCCAATATAGTATATACAGCTTTAAAATTTGTTTTTAGTAGTCAGGAATGGTTAATATTATAAAACTATAAATATACAAAAGTGCTAAGTGCATTTTATTTTGTAAAAATTTCAAAATTATTATCTCCGTCAAATGGAATTGAGTATAATTATGTTACTAAATATATAATACTTGTTTTAATTATTGGTTTATTCATTAAATTTCAACCAAAAAATGTAAATCAATTTTTTAATTAAATATTTCATCATTTTGAAATTTATTATCACCTCGACTTTCTGATATGAAACAGAAAATGTTACAAGTCCCAAAAAAGGACCTATAAGATGCAAACGCACTTCTTCTTAGCTGTAATTATTTGTCATTATAAATCATACCAAATAATTAATAAAACCCCATTATCAGATTTCAAAAATATTTCAAATAAAATTCTGTCTCTCCTGTAATATTTCTGAAATGCTAACGAAATGATTAATAAATTTAAATTTTAAGAACAAAACACACTAATGAAGTCAAAATTATTGAAAGAATTTATATACATCGAATTCAATTTAACATTTGGTAAAATCATCACTAAGTTTTTAATGAATCATTAGTAAGTTTTAGCCTAAACTTATAGAATTATGCGAAATTTAATTTAAATTTTTAATAGTTCCACTATTATTTATTATTTATTCTGAAATAATTTTTAAGTAAACTCATCGTGTTCTTTTATTTAAATTCATTGTAATTCTTAAAAATAAATCTAAAGAGGTTTGTATTATAAATCAGCAGTTTAGGTTTCAAATCAGACCAATAATGTATATACAATGAATATTGAAAATGCACAAAAAAATGAGATTTATTAATTTTAGTCCCAAATTTTAAAAACCGGTTAACCGAGTGATAAAAACCGGATAAACCGGTTAACCGAAAATCAACATTTTAAATTAACCGGTTCGCAAAAAACCGACATTTCGAAGAAAAACTGGTTTATAAACACTAGTTGAAATAGACGAATGCCATGATCTTAAAATATGTATATGTATATAAGTGATGTTATTAACCGCGTACGTTGCAAAATATTTAATAAATCGAATGATAAACACAAATTTGCAAACTTACACTGTGTTGCAAGAAAAATATGGAGTTCGTCTTATATATGATGTTAAGTATCGTTGTACATCTTTGTCAATCATGCACTGTCTGACTTCAAATTAGCCACGTTCACTGACAATGATATCAAACTTTGCACAGATTTGTATAACTCCCTAAGACCCCTGAAGCTGGTCTTAGGGAGTTACACAAATCTATATTACAATTTGTTATAAATAATTTAAAAGAAGTTAATAATTAATTTACTAAAGTATTAGTTACTTATTTTAAAATCCGATTTAATGAACGAAATAATAAAGTCCTGAATACGTTTATATTGTAGTTGAATTCAGGATCATGTCCAACTAGCTCAAATTTTTTTAAAGCATATCTCCAAAATGGAAACTAAAATGTTTGCTAGTCATTTGTTTTGCAGATTGTTTGGGAGGAAATCTGATTAGAATATTTCTGATGAAAATTTAACTCTCAGAGGTAGAGGGATTTTTTGGTGCTAAACGGTATAACCAGGTCTGTGCAGACCTATATGGGATTTGTATGGAAATACATAGTCAGGTAAAATATAGAAAAGAGCTACCATATGTATAGTTTCCTTTTTTATTTTTATTAACGTTCAAATTATTCATAGGTCTGCACAGACCAGGTTATGAAGTTTGAACCAACATATTTAAGAATCTGGATTAAGCCGAACCAGGATCCACAATCGGTTCCGGAGAATGTTGCTCCAGGAAGTCATAAAAGGATTTGTCTCTAACAGGCTTGGGCGATGCCAATTACATTTTCCATTAAATTACTTTAGGTGTAATTGCAATTGATAATTTCAAATTACAATTACATGTAATTGTAATTGAAGAATTATGATTACAATTACTGGTAATTGTAATTGCGATTTTTCAATTACAATTACATGTAATTGTAATTTGAAAAATTCAATTACAATTAACAGTAATTGTAATTGAAAAATGGCAATTACAATTACCAGTAATTGTAATTGATAGAAAAAGCATTTGTAATTTATTAAAAAGTAATTTAATTACTTTAAATTCAATTACATTTATAAATATTAAAACGGTTTACCGTTTTTTTCATCTTTGTAAACTCGACCGGTTTCAGGTTTCTTTAACGGTTTTAATGAAATATGTTTTTTTAAAGCTCATTTAAACATATTTTTAAAAACTTTGATACTATTTTTAAAAATATTATTTCGTCAAAGATATCAAATAATTGCATAAAGAATTAAAAAATGTAAAATTTTCGAGGAGTTATTACTCAATTCTTAAGAACCATATAAGGACCATTTACGAACACATTAAGCTGCATAAATATCTAAAAAATATTAATATTGAACAAAAATTCCATACCTATCCGTAATTTATATTTGCAAATCATACTACAGGATTTTGTGAATATAGTCCATATTTGGCTATACCTCCCATATAAGGTCAACTCCCGAATAAGATCGTAATAAATTTCTTACAAATATAGTTATCAAGTTGAAATTCGAAACTAAAAATTTCAATATATATAAAAATCACTGTACTCAATTTTATGAAGATAAATTATCGTCATAGCCTTCGCATGAGAAACATTTCCGAAAAACTCATTAACCTTCACAAATCTCCAAAATAAATCTTTACTGAACCAAGTAGGTCATAGCCCCACATATGTCCCTTAACCCAAAAATACATTAACGCACATTTATATCGATCAAAAATTTAACAGAAATCAGTTTCAAGTAGACAGAAATCATACTATTTGATTTTGAGGCTATGGGTTCATAATTATATATTGCACGTATATAAGGCTCATATCCGGAGATTTCATTAAACGCGAATATATGTATATTAAAATTTCCGTATGCAAAATTTTGAACTATGTCTAAATATATTTGTATACCCTTTTTTATAATCGGATTCTTCACTTGAATTATATATAATTATTTTAAATTCGAAATGAAATAACTTCTTATATTTAAATTATTTCATATATTTATTTAATAGTATTTCAATGACATTTTCTCAATCCTCATACATAATAGGATCTTTATACCAATGTAACTTCTATAATTCTCATCATATGTCGGTGGAGGGTATTTCAGACTCGGCACGGTCGAATATAGTACTCTTACTTGTTTTTAAATGTAAATCATAACTTACAAATTTACTTCGTTTTAAAAATAGTTTGTTAACTTTGTTCAATATTCGTACATCATATTTCAAAAATGGCCAATATGTTAGTTCTGAGAAGTAAATGTTCTAATTTAGAGGGATATAAAATGATATGAAGTTGGAGTTTCGAGTTAATACGTCTTGAAATGAGTAGAATGTATACTTTGAATTTCAGAGAATTCGAAGTTGCTACAAATCCATATACATAAGGAGTGAGATCGAAAAATTCTTAACATACATATATGTTTATAAAAAAGAAACCACTAAACTTACAGCTTTAATTTTTTTTTATTTGATTGAAATTATTATTACAATTTACAAAAAAAATTATTTTTATAGTTTTAATCACTAGTGATGAAATTTTGAACCTTTTTCGGAAACCCTTCCATTAACGTTTTTATAGTGCTTTCTGTCACTTTGCTCGAACATGTAGTCCATCTCCGTTTAAAATCTACCACACTTTTGGACACCTTTTTTGTACTCTTCAATTCTCTTTTAACAAGAGCCCAATATCTCTCCACTGGCCTTAGCTCCGGGCAGTTTGGAGGATTTGCCTCTCTTGGTACAAATACCACATTATTGTTCTTGTACCACTCAAGGGCTTATTTGCCATAGTGACAGGATGCCAAGTCAGGCCAAAAATAAGTGGACACATTATGAAGTCTTATGAATGGAAGCAGCCTTTTTTGTAAACATTCCTTGATGTAAATTTCGGTATTTATAGAGCCCGTTGTAACAAATGAGTGGCTTCTTTTGCCGCAACTGCATATTGCTTGCCATACCAAGAACTTTCTGGGAAATTTTGTCTGCTTTTGGGTCCTAAACTTTTCTTCAACATTCCCTCGAGCATCAGCAACATAAAATTTTTGACCTGGAAGTTGCGAAAAATCTGCCAGAACATACGTTTCGTCATCCATTATGCAGCAAGAATATTTTTTTATAAAACTTGACTTCAATTTCCGTGCTCTGTTTTTGGCCTCTAAATTTTTAGTAGCGTTCCTGTCAGGAACTTTTTGAGCCTTGTATGTTTTTAAACCTGCATTAGCTTTAACTTTTCGTACCAAATAGTCCGAGCACTGAGCTAACCGGGCTGCTTTCCTACCGGATGTGTTGGGAGCTCTTTTGAAAATGCGTTCTATTTTTTTGGCTTTAGAAACATCATGTGGACCATTCCTTCTACCTGAACCAGGTTTTCTATCAACTGACAAGTTCTCCCGGTACTGTTTAATAACATTGGAAACAGTTTGACGGCAGACCTTTGTATGCTTGGCCAACTTTTTGTAAGACCAAGTTGGGTTTTGTTGAAAATATTTAATAATTTCAGTACGCACTTTTTTCTGGTCACTCATTTTAATCAGATTAACAAAAAATTAATATAATTGACATTACACATAATAACTGACATGTTTTTCAAAGGTAACTTGATCAAAAAAAAATTCAAATAATACTTGGGTTAAAAAATGTAATGAAAAACGTGTGTTAAGAATTTTTCGATCTCACTCCTTATGTACTTCGAACAAATTTAAAAATTATTGTTTACAAACTATACTTATATCAAGATTTTCAATCTTTGTTGTGAAACTGAAGACTAATTTAATTAATCGAGTATGAATCAGTAGATATGTATGTAAGTGTTACTATATAATATACTGGTCTTCGACATTCTACTGCACACTATAAAAATAAGTAATTGGTAACTTCTGTAATTTTATATTTTTTTATTAATAAATACTTTGAAAGTAATCATTACATAGTTTTAGTCATATTACTATTACTTTTTCTTAATTTTGTAATTGTAATTGACATTTTTCAATTACAATTACATGTAATTGTAATGTAAAATTTTGCAATTACAATTACTTGTAATTGTAATTGAAAAATTCAATTACAATTACATGTAATTGTAATGTGCTATTGGTCAATTACACATTACAAATAATTGTAATTGCAAAAATCCAATTACAATTACAAGGTAATGGTAATGTACCAGTAATATATTACACAATGTAATCATTACCGCCCAAGCCTGGTCTCTAACACGAAAAACAATAAAGTTATACACACTTTTATATGCAAAAGGTCTGCACAGAACATATACCTCCAAGGGTTAATGATGGACTTTCTTTTCGAATGTTTTTAATATTATCAATACTTGAATTGTTAACTTTAATGTTATTTTTGTTTTTCTTTAACAATAAAATTTTCATATATTATTTTATAATAACCTATTTCAAAACTTCATTTTTTACTTTTTCAAAAAAAAATTAAATTATTCGAATAATTCAATTAATTTTAAACGTGTGATCGAATTATTCGAACAAGTTAAAATCTCATATTCGAATTATTCGTTTAAATGGATGAGAAAAAATACTTGTTTTGTCAAAATGTAAAATCCTTCTAACTCAGAGATTCCTTGACCGATCTTGTTGAAAAATTGTGTCCAAATTAATATCCCTAATCTTGGGTTATCCCCGAAGACATCGATTTTAAAACTTTGTTCACTTGACATGAAATCTCCATGGATGGTAGAGTTGAAACAGTTAGAAGGACAGACACATTCTTGCACTCGTTCGAGTTTTTCTTGAATGTCGTCCAATTTTAGTTAGAGTTTTTCTTTTCGGGTATACCGGAAATTCCCGCCTAGTACAAATTATTCAATTTTAAGAATGTAGACTTCGTTAAAAATCTAAAAAAAGTCTTTGATTTTAAAATGTAATTGGATATAAATAAAAAAAAAACAATAAAATTTAATATAAAGAGATAAACTGACTCGATTTCTAATTATGGTTATATACAAACCTGTCACCATTTGTCATTTGTATCGGAATGGCTTTAATTTCCATTAGATTTTGTTCTACCTTCGTTAGATTCCAATTAATTCGCAAAAAATAATATATTTTGTTTATTCAATCATAAATTAAGTAATGATGCTAATTAAAACTTGAAGAAAATCCAATAATATTAAACACAATTCAATTCCATAGAAGTTGTTTTTATTCTAAAAATGTTAGTTTTACTTTTTCTGAAAAAGTAAAATACTAAAATAATTCCACTTTCGATAGGAATAGAATTCTGTGACAGCCATGAACATTCGCGAGTTTTTGGAATATTTTGAATAATGAACTTATTATTGGTCTATTTGGGTTAAGTCTTTTTTCTTGTATGAATCTTCTGCATTTGTTTTGGAGCTTTTAGAGAAAGTCAAGTTCCAAATAGTCTAGGTCTTACTTCTATATTTGTCTATCGGAGAACTGTGTCCAGACCAACGTCAGTGCGCAAATCTCCACTACCTTTTCATCTAACTTCACATAGTCCTAGGAAGTCAATTCATTATGTGACCATTTCATTGCAAACATTATGTATTTCATCACTGAGTAAAAGTAAAATTGTTGAATATTTATGGTTTTTATAAAAAGACACGACTTTGGCTCAAATTTCAAGCTACGTTTTATGCTAATTGACACAATAAATTTCACTCATACATTTCATTGTCACCCTAATACACTCTATTAATAAATAAAATAACATGCTCTTTTATATTTAGTTTATTAAATTTATTTGATTTATTTTGTTAATTTTTTTATTTATTTATAATAGTATGAATTCTTTTTGTTTATTTTTAAATATTAATATCAGAGTATTTTTAATACAATGTCATCGAATAATTTATTACAAAATGAACAATTTAAAAAAAAATAATGAAAATGTAATAAATATTGTACACACCATAAACAATTTATAGTAAATAAAAATGTAATTTATTTAAGGGATTTTGTTTATTTTTTTTATAACAATTCTATGTTGCAACTGTAAATTATGGTTGTTATTTTGACAAGAGATTTGCTTACAATGTTTCAAATAAAGGTTGTTATGTTTTGTTATTAAGAAAAAAATTATCAATTTATTAATATCATAATTTATTTATTAAACGTTATTGTATGTCTATTAAATGTTTCATAAATTTCGCGATTGTTTGCATTCATTTTTTTGTTAATTTTATTTTAAATAACACCAGTTTTATAGTAAAATATTAAATATACTATATGTACTTAAATGTAGATTATTATTATATATTGTATAATTTTTTTTTATTTTTTTTTAATTATTACGTACAATATACATAAATACTTAACTTGACTTAATTATAATTTCATTATATTTATTAATTTATATACCAAACACCCAGTGTTCTTTTGGTTTGTTTATTTTTTTTTTATTACTAGATAAAGACCATAGAAAAAACATACATAGAGCGGAAACTAGAAAAAAAACTCAAACATAAAAATTACTCATACGCGTGTTGTTTTTCTTTTCACATAGTTTTTTTTACTAATACATTCTCACCACTTAGGTTTTTGGCAACTGAGTTAGGTCTTTGACAGGAGAGTTCCCGATCTATGTGCATTAATCTATGATAAAGACTTTATGAACAGTGGTACACAAAAACTTAAAATTCTTAGGGTTATTTTTATGGTTTTGCGGAAGATTAGTTGACATTGTACCAAATAAGCGAGACCACAAAACAAATAATTATTTCATTAAAAAACAAGAACGATCAAAGTTGAAGGTCATTATTATATTGTTAGGCATTGTAAGGTCATATTTCCTTACAAAACTCATAATCTGAAAGCCGAACTGAAAGGGTATTTAGTATTTTAACACATTATTTGGCAATGAAAGTTGTATCAAAAACTTCAAGCTAAAATGTATAAAAAAAAAACAAGTTCTATTTAGGACATATCAAAATGGAGCTAAAATTTGGAAATGTAGGAAGATTCTGGCCGACAGTAAAAACTGTAATGTTGCATTTGAGGTTGATTCTGGATTTTTTTAAACGTCAAAATTTTCACCTCTGGATTCTTTGTGGTCCTCGCGTCATCCCATAGATATTCCACTGAACAGCTTACCTTATTTCACTACGACTCGTAAATTTATTAACAAACCAGGTATATGTAACACTACACAGAGAAAACAGATTCGTGATAGCAACCGAATTTGTTGCCAATCGAATGATACTATCTTAGTGACTGAATTTTACAGTTGTAGCTACCATATTTTGGAAGGGGTAACTAAAGTTTGGTTGCCTCAACTGAAATTATTCTTTATCAACTGACTTTTTGTTGTTAGAACTGAAAAATTCTATGTGTGCAACCGAATCATTCGATTGGAAACAAATTCGGTTGCTATCACGAATCTGTTTTCTCTGTGTATTTCTTAACCTTGATCTCAATGCAAAAACACCGGATTAAACAGTTTTTATACCAACAAAGCGTCATATGCGAGAAGTTTAGCTTTACTTCTTTAAAAATGTGCAGTTTAAGTACAATGATTGCTCACCAAAGCTTATGGTGAATGTGTTCCATCGGTTTCAAATTGCGAGAGATGGTTTGTGAAGTTCAGAAGTGGACACGGATGACAAAGATCGCCCAGGCCATTTCTCTAAGAAGAGTGTTCTAAAACTCTACAAGAGCTTGCAAAGTCATTGGGAGCTACTTAAGCAGCAATATCAAAACGTTTGCAAGCAGCAGGATTCATCAAAAAGCAGGGAAATTGGGTTTCATACGAATTGAAGCCAAGAGAGCTTGAAAGAAAATCATTTTGCATCGAATCATTATTTGCAATCACATATGATATCTTACGCGATAATCTGTAACGTAAGATATCATATGTGAAGCCCGAATCGACACCAAAGTCAAATATCCATGGCGCTAAGGTAATACTCTATATTTGGTGGGACCAAAAGTGGGATATCTATTATGAGCTGCTGAAATCTGGACCATCACGGGGAACTTGTATCGAAAGCAACTGATTCGTCTGTAGCTAGCATTGTTGTACTACATTTTAGAAACTATTTAGAAAGAGGAGGTTGGAAAATTTTGACTCATCCGCCTATTTGTTTCGATCGATACAGAACTCTCCATCTGGGATAAGCTTCACTTTGTAACAGAGTATCCGAAATTGGCTTGATTCGTTCTTGTCCTAAAACGATGAGCAGTTCTTTTGGCTCAGAATCCATATGTTGCCAGAAAGATGGGAAAAGGTCATAGTTAACAATCGCCAATACTTTGAATAAATTTATGTTGTACAAATGTTTCAAAATAAAAGCTAAATATTTGAAAAAATCCCGCTTTTTTAAGACATACACCCAATAATATTTAGGTTATGCGTCATTTAAACGTTTTTGCAGATCAGGCCAATATATTTAATAGCAATGCCAATTAAATTGGTGTAAACAGAATGCGACCCACTTGATCCAGCAAATACGATGTACCCTCTCCATCTTTTTGGAGCTGTCTAGGGAATTTAATTCAACTCTATGAACGAATTTCTGTACACATTCCCTTTTCCACTCACTGAGTATAATATGGAAATCATAAGATCCTGATGCAATTATGCTACAAAAACATATTCCCCTTCAGAATTCACTAATCAAAAATAATCGTACTTTGGTAGACAGGCTTTGGGATTGAGCGGACAATATCTAAATTTATCAGAGCTCGCTGCTACATTGTCGATATTATTGACCCTGAACTCAATGTCGAGAATTTTTTCTAGTCTGTCATGTTCCTGAGAATTATGAAGTTAATGTGGGTTTTTATCAACAGTTAAGACTAAACAACTAAACATTTGCCTATATTTCGATGAATCCAATACATCGTTTTCAGACTACTTTTTAACCTTGAAAATCCACTGTGGCTACCATTCATTATGTGACGACGCTAAATAAATAAGCGATTATCAACATTTAGGGGACCTTTGACATAAGATATATTTCCATTAGTCGTTAGCTGGCCGAGAGCCGAAGCATTTATCTCAACGGATTGTTCTCATTAGCTAATCATAGCCAATAAGTTGTAGTTAGCAGATGAAAGCTGAAGATGTATGTACCAAGAATTAGTCGTTAACCGACCGAGAGCCAAAGCATTTATCTCGTCGGATTATACTTATTAGCTAGTATAGCCAATAAGTTGTAGTTAGCAGATGAGAGCTGACGAATTTATCTCCTCGGATTACATCCAGAAGCTGTATTACCAACAATTAGTCGTTAGCCGACCGAGAACCGAAGCATTTATCTCGTCGGATTGAAGTTATTAGCTAGTATTAGCTAATAAATTGTAGTAAGCCGATGAATACTAAATAATTTATCTCCTCGGATTGCATCCATTACATACTATATTTACCAATAATAAGTCGTTAGCCGACCGCGAGCCGAAGCATTTATCTCGTCGGATTATACTCAGTAGCTAGTCCTAACTTAAAGAGCCAACGAATTCATCTCCTTGGATTGCATCCGTTGCATTTACTTTATAATAAATAGTCGAAGTGTTTATCTCATTATCAAACATATTCCAAAGATACAAGACAGCTCTGTGTTAAAGGAGATTACAAAGGAAGCTGACCTTTGAAGAACCTGGACAGACTAAGCATACCCCATGCATATGGAGACTAAGCAACAAAAACTGCATCACACACGGATTTGAATATTCTATCATCTAGGGTTATTAAGTTTGATTTAGGTGGTTCAACGAAGGTGGCATATGGTCTTCGATGAACTGTTGTCAGAACTTAACGACTTAGGCTTCCATACATATCGTCCAATTGGTAGAACTTGGGGGTTAAAGCCGAAGATAATTTAATGGTCTTTTGTTATTGTAATTTGATGGGATAAAGTTGATCAGGAGACTGTGATATCAATTGCATTTCTATTATATATGATTCTATATCCATGATGACCTGCTCCACTTATGCTGTGGGAGCTATCCTGTACATCCGTACCTTGTATATGTTGGTAATAGATGATGTATCAGGAGTTCATCCATACTAATAGGAAACTGGGTGACTTGGTGGGGTACATGTACGAATTCTTGAGATCTTTAAAAACTACCCTTGTATTAGGGTATCGAATCATATGTTACTGATTTAAACAGGAATTTTAAAGCCATTATAGCTGAAAGGAATTAGTGATCGCCCAGTCTTGCTTGGTGGCTCTGGTGTTTATGGGCCCTAAATTTAAAGGCGTATTCCAATGCCTACTTGTGAATATTTCAGGCAGAGATATATGCTACCCTCCTCTGTGTTTGATAAGGAGATTGAGGGGGATTGAAATGTTTGTGATGTCGGATAGTTAGTCACCAATTAGAACCATATGTTCGTAAAAGATTAACTAAACGATTGTTTGGTTAATAATGTAGTTCGTAAACTAAGAATTCGGCCAAGAATAAGGTAACTTGTCTGAGCTCCAGCAGACCAAACTATGGGTGTGTTCGTAAATGCAGTAAATTTGTGCATCACTGATGCCACGACCTGCTAACTTTTGCAACATATAACTTAATGATGCATTGGTTGCACAAATTTGCAGCATCACTGACAACAATTTGCATTAAAAAACGTTTGACGTAAAGCAATAATCGCAAATATGCTTTTTCGAACGCTAAAATTATAATTTGCTGCAGTGATGCAATCATACTGAATTTACGAACACACCCTATTAATTACTCTGTTCTGGCGAAGATCTCAAAAGTTACTATCCATCGGAAAGAGCGATTTGAAAATATTTACTGAACTATTCACCCGACATTGTGGATTTAGATAACGCCATCACCACTTACGGCTTACGCCTAAAAAGTGCTTCGCCCAGGAACAGCCAATCGACCTGCGTATATACCTTCGTTTAGGAAGTCGAAAATCTCGAACTCAACTCGGTAGTTTGTAAATTGGTACTCCACCATGTATCAAATATAATTTATAGGTTAGGTAACCAAAACGATGTGGCCAATTCAAACTTCCGTAGATACCGCAACACATTATAGTTTACAAATGCGAGACTGAGCCGCAAAACTCTCAATTGCAGCGAAAAAAGGAAGGCCTGATTACCCTTAGCCCTCTAACCGGCAAGGCTGCCTTTAGGCGGGTATGTTAAATGTATGTAATGCTGCTTTATTTTGTAATTTATCCCGTTATAACGGTAAATATGTGTAAAGAGACAAACAATTTACTTATTGTGATAAACAAGAACGTGCACTTGTCTTTTGTTTGTTTTTATTCCAAAGTATTTCTTTTTTTCAAACAATAACCTGGTATATTATTTTACCTCGAAATAAAATTGGCCGGTTAGAGGATTAAGCGATAATGGCAATGACACGCGAGTTCTTTCTCCACCCATGTTTTTTATTCTATCTTATTATGCAGACAATTTATTAGTGTTGAGTTGACAGTCAGATGTGTGTTCAATACCTATTTTATTTCCAATATATTCACATTATAGTACCGAAAGTGCGATTTTGTAAAAAGGGGTAGAAAAACTTAAAAAATTCCAACATATTTTTCCCAGAAAAGAAATTGCCATTACAATATTTCAAAAATGTCCCACTGTTCATTCAAAAGATAAAAAAAAACTAAACATTGGCACGGTTTACATCAGAACTATCACGAAAGTCAGCACAAATAAATACTTTAACAAACTAAATGACCGCACAACATTTGTTTTAAATACCACTTTTTTGTGATTGATTACGGAAATTTTATTATTTGAAATTTGTCTGAATTAATGAAGCTTATCAGTTATATATATAATATAAAATACATTAGAGTATATACAAATAAATTAAAAACTATGATTATTATACATACTATATGCATATTTATGTTAATAAGTAAATAAAACACAATAAATACTTTTAATACAATTTTTAAATACAATTAATTTAAATATTTTACAGAAAAAAAAGGAATTTTAACAATGCAAATAAAAGCTACTCTTAATTTATATAATTTATCATAATTTTTTTATGTTAATACATTTTATATCAATCGGTTTGTAGTTTGTTTAATCCATTTTTTATTTTAGTTGCGTCATTAATATTTTATTGCGTAACCCAATTAAATATTTTAAATCTACTGTAATTCTTTTTATTTTTTTTGTTGTTGAGAATTTAAAAAATTTATTATAATTTCTTTTTTTATTTAGTTAAACTACTAGGTATTATGAAAATAATTTAATTATTATTTGGGAATTTCGCTTAAACTTTTTTTATATTTATATTAAATTGTTGTTTGAGATCTAAATATTTTGAGCATATGTATAAAGTATGTCAAAGTAAAGTAAAATAATATTTAGTTTTTTGAAAAAAATGACTAGATTCAAATGAATTCTTAAAGAAAAATGTTTGGGTAAAAAAAAAAATTAAATAAAATAAAGCTTGAAATTACACTGATCATTAAAAAAAAGAATTTAAACAAAAATTAATTAAAAACATCAATTCTACCTTGATAATTTGACAATTAAATTCACAAGTAAATCTATTATCTTGTATTTTAAATGTTACTGAAAACTGCTTTTAATACTTTCAAATGTCCTTTACTTTGTGTTGTAAAGTTTGTTGAAAATTTCAAAGGATTATATACTATGTATATCACTTTTTTGTTCAAACAGCCAAAGTTTGTTAAACAAACTTTTTTTATTTCATTTGAAAATTTGTTAGAACCAATAAGTGAAATACGAAAAATCTTTGGTTGGAGTATTCAAGTGGAAAATCCGCTTAGAAATATTTACATTTTATCATAATAAATGTGAGTAAATTTAGCTGATCAGCGTATTTTTTCTGTGTTTGGCAACAACTTAAGAAAACTTATAAATTAAATAATAACAAAACAGAAAAGTAAATAAATAAACAAATAAATAAATATCTTAAAAATTATTTAAACAATAAAATAAGAAACGAAAAGAAAAAACATATAAAAACACCTTTCAGGTACTTATAAATCATCATGATACAATAAAACTTTTTGTTCCTTAAATATTTTTTGTTTGTTTTTTAAGCTTAAAATTATATAAATATATACAGACAAAAGGAAAACAACAAAAGGACAGACTAGGAGTCAGACACAGACAGACGACCTAAATATAAAAACAATAAATTTTGAGGGGGCATAATGAAAATAAAGGAACTCAACGGAAAAAGGTTAAACTTTTTATAACTAAAAATAAAAACAAATACAAAAGTAATGGAAGCAGGACAACTACATTTGGGTCCTTGTTCTAGTTAATCCTTTAACAGTTTTTCATTTTCTATAAAGTTTTTGTCGTTGCTGCTGCTGCTGCCGATGATGATGTTTTATTAGTTTTAATTGTTTGCAATTACGAGTATGTATTTTTTTTTACAATTTGGCATTTGGAAAAATGTTTTTATTGTTCCATTATAATGGTATCGTCACCCTTGACATTACCACTCGTTATGGCTTCCATGGCTTTGGAGAGGAGTGTGGCATCTTTAAGACTTACCACCTGCAACACTTGAGGCTCTTGTCCCGGACCACCTTGTATCATCATTTGATGCATACCATTAGAAACGGTTATAGCTTCTAATTGATCACCATTTTCAACCTGAAATGAGCAATAGTAGAAATTTGTTTAATAAAATAATTGATATTTTTCTTTTAATTTTGAAGAAATTTATGCACTAAAATACAGGGTGTGAAGTTTTTGTTATGATGCTAAAATTATTTATGTAGTTGAATAATAAAATATTAAATTTTTAAGGCTTTAATGGGTAATTCCATTTAATTTCGACAAAGGATGGATTTTTACCATCTCCGATTTTATTTAAATTCAAATCATGTATTTTACTCTTAAATGTGGAATGGAAATGAAATTGTTATAATTACACAGTGCAACACGAAAAACTATAACCATATACGGACATCACCACGTGATAAAAGACCCGTGTCTCCCAAAGATAGGAGCCTCGGTGTCATTTTAGCAAAAAAGTGATAATTTTATCAGGCTCATATCCTGCAAACAGTACGCAATTTCGATTTACTCTCCGAGGCAAAGTTGTAGCCCTTGTCAAAAAGAAATTATAAACATTTAAAATCAAAAAAAAACTTCATCTTCAAGATCAAATTCGCAAAAAAAAACTTTAAAAAATCTATTTTTTTACCTTTTTTTCCACTGTTCAGGCCCATAGGTAGCAAACCGTTCAAAATTCAAGGAAACAATCAACTACAAAAATGTACCTAAGATCTTAATAAACAACTTTCTAGAACATATGAACTTCCTAGGAATGATTCTTAATAACGTTTAGGGAGGTTAGTAAGAAAAAACTAAAGGAATTAAGTCTTTTGGGCAATAAACCATTAAATTATTATAAACTAAAGCATACTTTTAGGCAGCTTTAAAAAATGTATTTCTACATTTATTTCGAATTTTTTAAAGCTTTTTGCGATTTTGATCTTGAAGATGAAGTTTTTTTGGTTTTATATTTTCACAGTATTTGTTCTTTATGACAAGGGCTACAACTTTGCCTCAGAGAGGATAAGTTATCAAACCTGCTTTATTATTAAATATTCAATATATTTATGTTAGAAAAATACATTGCAAAGAAATACATATTTAACCAAAATGTACAACACTTTACTGAATATAAATTGTGTAATAAATTCTTAACGCTTAAGAGAAACTTGAAGAACTAACATTATTAAATAGCTACCGGTCGAAGCCGGGGCGGTAAACTAGTTCAGTAATTAACATTAGTCAGATATTCATCTTAAGTTTTTGAAAATTATTTTTTTTCTCAAATGCAGTAAAATTAGTACTATTGAATTTAATAGTGAATTGTTATGCAGAGTATGACAATTGGCCATCTGCAATGATATCTCCATGATAAATTCACCAGTCATTAACATTGCGCGTGGCATGAAAATTCATTAGTAGTAGTTCTCAGTGGCTAACAAATTCGACGAGGCGGAACTAGTTCAGTGAACTGCATTGGAATATAATTTATAATTTGTGTAAAAATAATAACAAAGTAAAAATATTGACTTTTGAGATATCCAAGGATAAATACAGTTTACGATGTTGGAGGTCCTTTTGCTTACAGGATAAAACTAAATATTTTCAAAAGACACCACCTTTTTTAAAATCGAATGACGCATTCCAATGTTATATACTCCTGAACATTGCTAATTTTTCACAAAAATATCCAAGATGTGCAACTTTAGGGCTATAAAATTAGAACCATATTCGATATGGACTTGGTTGATACGCCATAGAATCCGCATTTAAAAGTAGAATACGTGATTTGAATTTTCCTAATCGGGAAAAATTTCCCTGTAATTCCCGGGAATATTTATAGTGAATGCGGTAATTCGGCCAAGACTTTTTAGAATTAGTTTAACAAAATTTTCAAAATTTTGAAATTGGAGTTTTAACCAAACAATTTTCGATATTAGGGTTCCTATTCTGGAAAACTATTTATTTAGAAATTTCTGTATTAGCACAGATTCATTGTGATTTATTACAAAGTTAAATACTCTGAACTTAGAAGTAAAATAATGAGAGAATTATGAACTGGCAGACTTTTCACAATTTGAAGAAAAAGATTTTTATCTGGCTGATGAAATAAGTAAAGTTCAAGAACAATAATGGCCAAAAAACAAACTAAATTCCCCAAGAAGTTTCTTGTGTGGGAAGCCATTTGCAGTTGTGGCAAAATAAGTCAATAATTTGACATCAGGCACATTATATATTACGTAGTGTCTACAAAAACGGGTTTTAACATTTTTAAAACAGCACAAAGTGTCTTCATATTTCTGGCCCGATTTGGCATCATGCCACTATGGAAAAAAGGCCCATCTTAAATGTTAAAAACCTTTCCGACCCTGTAACTTTCGCAAATACATATAAACAAATTATAAAGACATGCATTTTTTAATTATCAAATATTTTTTATATTATAAAATAACCTCACACCCTGTATTATTAAATAAACCAAATTACAAAATAGCTTATTTTTGTTTAAAGTAGATCCAAACCACATTTGAAATTTGCCGCTAAATCATCAAATTAAAAATTCGTAGAAAACCAAAAATGCTAAAACAAATAATGAACTGCAAAATAAAACAAAAGAAAAAAATGGAAATTATTAACAAAAAAAAATATAAACAAATCAAAGCATAAATTAAAAACAAGGTCAATATGAAAAATAAATAAAAAAATAGGGTTTATTTTTCAGTTGAAATATATTTACACTGTGTTTTTATTAAAACGTTTTCATAAAATTTCAAATATTTTATAAATATTATAAATTGTAGTATGTATGTATGTATGTATGTATAAATTTTCTTTATATAAAATAAAATATGTATAAATTTGGTTTACATATCATTAAACTAACAATGTAAAAATTAAATAAAAAAATTACAATAATAATTGAAAAACAACAAAAAAAAATATTGATAATAAAAATAGTTATACTATGTACAACAATGTACTTGTTTAAACAAAAAAAATAAATGACAAAAATCACAACAACAAAAAAACTAAAAAAGCTATTTATCTAAAGGTATGTAAATTAAATAAATCGAAAAAAATTCTAATAATACGAGTAGTATTCTCATTATTATTTTACATTTACATTATATTTTAGGTTGAAATTGTTTACAACAAAGTCATTTTAAAAATATTTATAAATTTATTTAAATAAACAAAAAAAAATTAATAATAAAAACAAATTTACTAAAGTTGATTTTGTAAACAAAAAACTATATTTTAATTGCATTAAAATTTATTATTTATTTTAAATTATATTTGGTGTTTTCTATTTCTGTAAATTTTACACCCTCCACCTTTCGATGTCACATGTCAGTTGGTAGTCCAAATTGCTTATTTTTGTGTTCTGTAAATCGAATCTACTTGATTAACCCGTGCAATTTGTAGAACATAAAATCGACTATTCGTTTTTGCTAAATTTCGATATTTAAATTTATTGTATGAGTGTTATAGTTGTTCTCGGAAGTGGATTTTATATGGGAGCTATGGCCATTTATAGACTGATGCTCAGAAATTAATTTGATTTTTCCATACATATAACTTTTCTGTGTATAATATGGATTGATATCGATATTTATGTTTTGGGAAGTGTTCATTATATGAGACCTATGACCAATTATCGGCATACATTGTGTGTAATTGGAAATATCATGCAAATATAACCATATACGGACACCACTACGTGATAAAAGCGTGTCTCCCAGTTTTGCTCAAGGTCATGCTCTTTTTTTATGGGCCCCCAAAGATTTAGGGCCTCGGTGTAATTTTTGCAAAAAAGTGATAATTTTCTCATTCTCATATCTTATAGTTCGGAATTTCGATTTACTCTCTCAGGCAAAGTTGTAGCCCTTGTCATAAAGAACAAAAATTGTGAACATATGAAATCAAAAAAACTTCATCTTCAAGATCAAAATCGCAATAAACTTTAAAAAATTCGAAATAAATGTAGAAATCAATTTTTTAAAGGTGCCTAAAAGTATGCTTTAGTTTATATTAATTAATAGTTTATTTCCCAAAACACTTAATTCCTTTAGTTTTTTCTTACTAACCTCCCTAAACGTTATTAAGAATCATTCCTAGGAAGTTCATATGTTCTAGAAAGTTGTTTATTGAGATCTTAGGTACATTTTCGTAGTTGATTGTTTCCTTGAATTTTGAACGGTGTTCGTATATTTTTTTTCGTGTTGCACTGTGATATTTTTATTTATATGAAAATCATTGATGTCGATACTGATAACGATATTTATAAGCGATTTATGCGACAAATGCGATATTCGCAAAATCCAGTAGTTGGGTTTTTGAATACACATAACATATCTTAGACACTCGTATTCGAATGTCGGTTGATCCGGGACTATTATCTAGTTGAGACGGCACTTCGATCACTAGTAGGTTATATCGAAAGATCTATCGAATTCACACTCGTGGCCTTTCTGGATATAGAAGAAGCCTTCAATAATGTGAAATCTGCAACCATAATATCAGCCCTAGGTTCCCTAGGACTTTACTAAACTATAGTTAGGTTCAGTAGGTACCCTCTGAATTGTAGGATCATTCGTTCTAAAATTGGAACGACTACGATCTCTAGATCTGCAAAAATTGGCAGATCCACTTCTGTGGAACTTGGCCTTAAACTATCTGCTTAGGAAATTAGACTCCCTAAATTACAAGACTGTCGCCTATGCAGATGATGTAGCGGTGATAGTATCAGGGATTCACCTGAGCACGATATCGCAAAGACTGGAGACGGCACTCGATATATTATATCGATTTTTTTAAACTTTTTTCCCCTGTTCAGGTCCATAGGTAGCAAACCGTTCAAAATTCAAGAAAACAATCAACTACAAAAGTGTACCTAAGATCTCAATAAACAACTTTGTAGAACATATGAACTTCCTAGGAATGATTCTTAACACCGTATAGGTAGGCCAATATAAGTTAGTAAGAAAAAACTAAAGGAATTAAGTGTTTTGGGCCATAACCTACAGCTTAAAAAAATAATTTCTAAATTTATTTTGAATTTTATCAAGTTTTTTTGCGATTTTGATCGTAAAGATGAAGTTTTATGATTTTATATGTTCACAATTTTTGTTCTTTATGACAAGGCCTGCAACTTTGTAGTTTCTTTTGTAAATTTTGTTATTGTCTAATTAAATTAAATCCATAGTGGAGGGCATACAATATTCGACCTAGCCGAATATGTTGTTTGTTGAGGGTTATTTTTTGTTTGCAACTTTTTTTACATGGCTAATTAAACAAATCAACTACTTACATTTATCAATTAGAAAAAATAACAAAAGAAAAGTGACATTTTAAAAATGTTTATGTAAAAATAAAATAATTCTATAAAATAAAAACAAATATATTGTACATTAAAAATTATAATACAAAAAAATTAAAACAGATTTAAATAACAAATGAAAAATAGATATATTATTTTTTTTTTGTAATAATAAATTTTGATTTAACGCTTTAGGTTTTTTTTAACACTTTTTAGGAACATTATTATTTCAATGAATTAATAGCAAATTAAAAATTTAAATTAATTAATATTATATTCCTTTTGGTGGGTGGATCATTTACAGGTTTATGTTACTATTTTATAAATTCATGTGTTTAAAACACAACTTTGGCATTTTACATTTTACAATTAAATGTTTGGTTTTTTTGTATATATTTTTTTATACATACTTTTTTCAATTATGTAAAAATTTGTTATTAGTTTGTTTGCAAATTCTTTTGTTGTTACCGGTAATAATAATTATATTAATTTATATGTAGATTAAAAAATAACTGAATAACAAAATATAATTATATATAAGTATTGTATAACTATAAACAAATTTATCTACTGTTTAGGTATTTTTTAAAAAAAAACTAAAAAGATGGCAAGCACTAAATTAAATTTCACATTTAAGGCAACTAAACAATTATTAGCATAAAATTTACAACTACAAATACATAAAAAAATAACTCACAAAAATGTAGGATTTTAATGAAATTAATTATTTATGCAACAACTAAAGGGTTGAACAAGTTTAGTGTTGAATTAAAAACGTATTAAAATAACTTAAAAGCCTAAAAGTATGCTTTAGCAAATCAAACGCAAATAGTATGTAGTATAGTTTGTTAGTGTGTGTGTTTCATTGCAAAGGGTGTTTTAACAGGGGCAAACAAAATTTTACCGCAAACATGTGCAGACAGCGTATTTTCGATCGATGAAAATTAGTATTTTTGCCCAAAAATAAAAGGTCTTGACATCAGTATGCTTCTAATAATTTTGTTATTTTTTATTTAAATACTATATTGCTGTGTCCTTATTGGAGAACCCTATACATAAACCATAAAGCAGTTTTAAACTTTTAAAAAGTTCTAATTTTTTATTTTTATCACATAAAAATAAATTAAATCATGGTGTCTGACAAGTTCTTGGAGACTTTTGGCAAAGTTTTTTTCTTTTTTAAAGCAGTTCCAGTTACAGTTAAACAAATTTATGTTTTTTAACATCTATTCATTGCATGATATTTGTTTTTGATACTCTGTTTTGCATAAAATAAGAAAATAGATTAAGTAAAGGTATCGAAGCAAATACAGTTTTGTGTTTTCTTAGTGAGGATAAGGATTTAAATTTGTTTTTTTTTTTTTTGTAAATATTTATTTAAAAAACTCACTCATAATGAAAATTGTAAAAATTTCCAAACAAAATTAGTTTCATTGATGAAATAAAAATTTAATGGAAATACCCAAAAGATTACATAACTAGTTATTTTAATTATGATTTCTATAACACCTAAATGTAGGCAACAGTTTTCATAATTACTCTATTAAATCATTGGACTAATTTGAATTTTATTAATTTCGTCAAAAAAATCTTCGAACTGCTATTTTATGTGATTACTTTGGTTTTACAACGACTTGGTCTTCACCAGTTTGTTAATGCTTATATAGAAAGACTTTTGATCCGCTGGATCAACTAATGTTACTTATAATCGTAAAACTCGATTTTATGGATTATAAGACGGTTGATTATGAGTGGACTTAGTGTGATCCCGATCTATACACTCCTCACTCTATCTGGCGTGTAACTAACCTTATCAGATAGCGTAAAGTATCTGGGAGTTATTCTGGATTCGAAGCTATCTTGGATTCAGAATATCCGGGCGAGAGTTTCTACACGACGTGAACCTTACATTACACCTCAAAATACTAAATGGCTTTTCAACTTTGTGGCGAAACATATAAGGATCTTACGGGCGTCGGTACTGAAGATTACATTTGAAATATGCACTTTCCCATGCTGAGCAGTTACTCTCGATGCTGAAATACACTACTGTCATATGGTCCTTCGGTCAAGCCATAACATTAGTCTGTCCCGGTGGAAAATATTTACTATTACACAACCAGAACTTCTTTGACAAGTTCTTTAATAAGTCGATCAAGGCAATGCGAAGACGAAGGTGGGGGATCTGTTAGACTTCAAGAACAGTGTAGTGCGCTTTAGTCTGAGATCTTAGTCATGGAAAGCACAGCGGTTTTACCTAGTATATGGTGAGAATTTTCGAAATTAAACATCCTATATTGTTCTCTAATTACCGGCATCTCTGAGCGAAATGGACTTTTTGTATTCAAAAACACGTGACAAAGGGGAAGCCTTTTTTTGGATGATAAGGTTGACCGATTTATTAATGTACCTTTTTCATCGTACAAACAATGGGTCTAAGAGATATCTATGTTTGCGCGCCGGTAATATGTTTGCTTGAGACCACCAGAGCAAGTTTGACTGTTGTAGATCTGCCGGTTCGGTGTACATGCTAGGATATTGAATCTCCCCTATAATGAATTATATAGGACTTGCCATGATAAAGAAAGGTGGAGCACTACCTCAGCCACAGCTCCACTGAATGTAGATGTTGGCCGAATTTTTCTAGCATTAGCGGACGAATCTGGGAGAGACGGATGTCTGAAGGTTGGATCCCCTTTTCCAAGTTAAATCCATGGGAACCAGAGTTGTCTGCATGATTAACCTATTAACTATTTCATGTGACTTATATTGCAATTATGTTATGATTCGTAAAAAATACATCAATATTTGACAGTAGCTTAAGGCCGTTTGATCGAATCGAATCATTCAAGACATGCCAAATTGAGTAAACTTCGGTAAGCCCGGATATGTTATCAAAATTCCATTCCTTTTCAGGACTCAAAACAATAAAAAGAGAAGACAAAATTTCGGTTAGGATAAATGCACAAAAAAGGCGACATGTGTTTTTTTTAAATTTTTGTTATCGGTTCAAAACGGTTAAAACATAATGGCAATTAGGATTATTTTGGTTAGGTATTTTAACGGTAATCGAGCTAAAACAGTATTTAAAGGGTAACAGTAGCCCTCCTTCCGGATTTTAATGCCTTAAAGAATTCAAATCAATTACTTTTGTTTACATTGTGCTAATATTTGCTAAATATAATTATAGTTTTCTATTAAATAACTCTCTATTCACATTATTGCATAGCAGACTGATGTATTTTTCAAAAACTCTTTTAATTCACTTTGATGTAGCAAAAGTTTACAAAGTTTCCATTGAAATGTTTATAACAACAAAAAAAGCAGACATACAAAATTGGTACTTCAGCTAAATATGTCCCGGTAGGAAATTTGATGAAGCAGCTAACTTTTACATATATATTCATTTCTATATATCATAATAAAAAGAAAACAAATGATATCTTATGCCAACAGATTCAAAATATGGCTGATTTGGAAACACTATGAATTGAAATGTCAGCATGACAAATCAGCAGGCTGCCAATAAAGCTTAAATGTATTAGTGTAGCCCTACCAAAGACATTGATGATTTGGAACCAGTTATATCTTATGAAAACTGTGTAATGACAGGCTGATTATTGTGCAATCAATACATATCGAAGAATTGGTTTTCGTTTTAGATAAGCTATCTAATTAATTTACTTTTAGTTCCGAGAAAGTAAGACTTTACTGCAGTTTTCTAAGATAGATAAATTCGAGGTAGCTATACCAGAATTCTGCTTTTTGTATAATGACTCAGTATTAAAAATCACTAGGAATATACAAATTCCAATTGGGTGCATTAAAAGTACTCGACTATAGAAAAATACTTCAGTTATTTGTTATATTCATTTGTAGGTATAAAACTGTATAATAAACTGAAACAACAAATAATTTATTTTCTATAATTTGAAAGAAAGAAGGAAAACAGTTGAATATAATATAATAAACAAAGGATTGCAATGGTTTTTTTTGTTGTTGTTATGGTTGAAATCTAAAGGCTCACTTTAAAAATAATTGTTGCAGAAATATGTTTTAATACATAAGTACATACATATGGATGGAATCTATACATATGAAAACAAGTATATAATTTCCAGTGCATTCAACAAATTATACTGCTGACATACCCATATAACCGATAGAAATCATCATTATTGAGACTACAGTAGAACAAGAATTGTGTAATTTAGGTTGGTTTTAGACGATACGAATTTACGAAGGTCTTCTTTACACAGAGAGAATAAAATGAAATTTCACCCATATTCCAAAAAAAATGTGACGTAAAGTCTTCTATCTGTTGCTTTATGATGGGGTTTTATTTTTTATACTGTTTAAAAGTGTGTAGTAAAATCTTGTGGTCTAAAGCCGCTTTTAGGCAGCCTTTACACGATCAATTTTTACGTTATACTTGTGGGACGGTAACAAAAATAAAATCCAATACACTTGTAAATGGTTTTTTAATAAGATTCAAAAAATTTAGAGATCCATCCGTATCTCATATAAACATAACTCACTAGGTACCGTGAAAAACTTCCAAATAAAATAATTCCCAACAAAAATAAACTACTTCCCAAAGGGTAAAATTAAATTACTTCCAATATATGTAATATAATAATTTGCAAAGGTTTTCTCCTCTGGGGTGTATCATAAACCGGCTTCACATAGTAAAGATTTCCATTATTGCAGATATGTTTCGAAATACTTCAGAAAACCTTTTCGCCGGGCCAGATTTTGATACACCACAGAGGAGAAACCCTTTGCTTCCGGCCGAAGGCGGACAATGCAAGAAATCTTTACTGAGCGAAGCCATTTTTGGATACATCCGATAGGAGAAAACCTTTGAGCCCGGCCAAATGTTGTTTTTATTGAGCAAAGTTTTAGGTGAAATAAGTCCCGACGGATGGGATTTATTTCATAATGAAATAAGTCCACGGAGTGACTTAA
Source organism: Calliphora vicina (assembly GCF_958450345.1). Taxonomy (NCBI): domain Eukaryota; kingdom Metazoa; phylum Arthropoda; class Insecta; order Diptera; family Calliphoridae; genus Calliphora; species Calliphora vicina. Next base: position 82,145,813 of record NC_088783.1, on the reverse strand, counting down.
TATCCATCAAATGAACTCTTTGCTCTTTTCTTCGTCTACTCATTTATTCTATCTGACTTTTTCCTTCTCTTTTCATCTTCATCTGGCGCTCTTTTAATTCTATTTTCAAAGGGTCGGAATCGGTTTTGAAATCCAATGTAATTTTTTCTCTAATCGAAAATGAATTTAATTCTAGATCGAATATAAAGCCGATAACTTTCGATTTCACAAGAACAAGGTACTTTTTCAGTCGTTTTCAAACCCGATTCCGACAATGATTGGATTCTACTGAGATGCTTTCTTTCCTGTCTTTACCATAAGGCTAACCTAATCCCAATTTGTATGAAAAATTGTGTGGAGGTTATTTAATTTTTTTCTGGGGAATTATTTCATTTGGGAGATATTTCACGGTAGCAACACATTGCTCCCTTGCTATGTTAAAACTGTAAAAAACACTCTATAATATGATATTGTTCCAAGAGTGTGTCGTAAAATGTGATCGTCTAAAGCCGCTTTTATTAATATCTGTTTCTGCTTTAGTATTTCGTTGACAAATCATACTCATGCAAAAAATATCAACATTTTAATTGGGTGTCATAGATTTTTACTTATTCTACATTATGATAGTTTTTTTTCTTGATTTTTTTCCTACATTCAATTTTATGCATCACTGTACCATGAATTATAAGAACTATTTAGAGTGTATAAATATGTTTGTGTTTATAAAATAAATCTGAATAAATTTGCTATTTGTTCATTGTTAAACCATTAAAAGCTAGCAAACTGCAAAAAAACTTAAACACTAAAAAGAATTAAAACAAATATAAACATAAATGAAAAACTTTTGCACTAATTTCCAATTAAAAAATTCGTGTTACATATTAAATGTTATTAGTACAACTACTTATAAATGAAAATATTAAAGCTTAAAGCAGTTTTTAATTTTAAAAATGAAATTTTCATTTAAATATTCTAAATTTTGGTTAAACAAAATATACAACAGCTGACTAATTTTGAAAATATAAAAAATCTAATAAAAATATTAAAATATTTATTTTGAATTATAAATAATTTGTAAAACACCCTTCAAATAAAATTTTAAATTATTCAAGAGATTTATAAATTTATTGCCATATTCAAAACCTCGATTAAAGTTATCAAAGTTTTACAACCTTTATAAATCGTTTAATAATCGTTTTTGAATATTTGGGTTTAATAATTTATTAATATAGTTTTATTATACTAACTTTGGCATGACTAGATAGATGTTGCTGACGATAATGATCATTTAACAAGGTTTTTAAATTTTATTTTTGTGAAAATTTAAAAAAAAATAAACTAATCAATGCAAAAGTTGTTTTAATGAAAAAAAGCCAATTAAAACAATATTTAAATTATATGTTTAGCAATATAAAGGCTAATAATAATAATCGTAACTTTGCAAGCTTTAATTTATTCATCATAAATCTATTGTATTTGGACTTTTAAAATAATGAAAATATAATGAGAATAATGCATGTACATGTGTACAGTTATGGTCAGCCAGTTAGCACACTTTGAGCTATTAAACAAATGGAAATTAAAAAGGATTAAACAAATATTGTTTAAAACAACTTGACATCATAATACAGAACTTTTTCAACATAATTTTTTATAACTACATTCGAGTTAATTATGTAATTCACTAAAAAATTAAGAATTAAAAATGTCTGTAACTCATTCCATTAAACCATTCCCAACATAAGAACCTCTTTCTTTTATTTCAATAGAATTCATTCATTGTTGAATTAATTCCTAATGGATAATAATTCATTTTAAAATGAATTCAAACTTTTAGGATCAAATTTTTGTTAATTCAAATCTAATTGAATGAAAACATTTGTTCTTCATTAGGATTTTTTGCTTTTAAACATTTTTAAAATGAATAGGAATAGGATTACTTAATTAGTGCTGAATGCTATTTAGATTTTGAAAATTGAATTAGTTCGGAATTTTTTTTTATTAAAAAATATTTAAATATTTCAGACGAGACCTTGCTTGTTGAAAAGATAGAGATCTAGTTCCTAAAACATATCTGAAGTACTACAGCATAACTCTCCTTTAGGAAAAATTTACAAAGGGTTCTAATTTAGAGCAGTATAAATTACAAATTATATGTGTTATATGACAAACAGTTGTCTAAATATAAAAAAAAATTAATTTTCTTTTTTGAAATTATTTCAAATCGTAAAATTTTGACATATTGTTTTGTGGCTTACTTATAATGCAAAAGAGATTGTGATGAAATTAATCTGTGAATAAACTGTTATTTTTGAAGAAGTCATTTTGTGCCTCTTCTCTGTCCATGTCTGTTTAAATAAAACGTACTAAGAACAGGACATAAAGTTCTTAATTTATAGCGAATAGCATCAATATTGAAAACAAACAAGAGAATGAAATAGAAAAAACCATTTAAGGGAAAATATCTATTGTTTTTAAAGCTATCCTTGTTAAATAGTCCATGCCAGTACCTCAGATATTTAAAAGAATGCATACTTTATTTTTAACCTAACTTCAGAATTTGTTAGTTTTTTGTTTACCAAAAACGCAGTTGCAATTCTTGCAATGATCAAATACATGACAAAAATTTTTTATGGGCAGAAATATTGAAGTCAGAAATAACGTGAAATTTTCTATTAGAAATAGTAATACATTCATTTATGTACTTTACATTCTGATAGAATATATTTTTAAGAAACCTTAAAACTTGCAGAAATATTAAAATAGATCAATAGTTCCAACTTTCACTATTCTCTACTGAATTCTAATAAAGATTTTTAAGTATTTAGCAGTAACGTATTCATTTTCTGATTGTATATTATTTTAAAATGGTATCCAGGCAAAGACTAATTTGGTATTCTTTATATTTAATATCTGTGATGAGGAGGTTTAAAAGAAATACGAAGAAATCATTTGTATAAGAAAATAGCGCAGACATTTATTTATAGGGTATTCAATCGATTAACCGTTAATCGGTTAACCGATTAATTTTGGACGGTTAACTGTTCGAATAATTTGAAATTGCCGATTTTCAAATAACAAATAAACCGATTAATTTGTGTCGATTAACCGATTAACCGAAATTCCTTTTTTTTGCACTTTTTTGTATTTATTTTTCCGTTTCAATTCAAATACAAATTTCAAATTAAAATTAGATATTTTTTAAACATGATTAGTGAGTATGTATAACAACTGACTTACATGTATACGAAACTATTGAATTAATAATAATCTAAAACAATCCAAAAAGGAATATTTGGGGGATTCAAACGGTCTCCTATTAGGTCGTATTGTCATAATATCATAAAATATTTGTTTAGTTTAAACAAATTTTTGTTGAGTTTAAAACAAAAAAGTTATAAACTAATAAGACTTTCTGAGCTATGCTTATTAGTTTGTCATAAAATAACACTTTTTTTGTTTGCAAAACAACAAGAATTTGTTTAAACTAAAAAAATATTTTACGACATTATGACAATACGACCTAATAGCAGACCGTTTGAATCCCGCAATTCTTTATCATGCTTTTGATTTCTCCAACATATACAATCAGCGAGAGAGTTTTTTTTTCCAAGAAAAGTTTTATTAAATCTAAAGAAAAAAATCGTTTAAATTATATTATTTTTATAAATGATTATTTCAGAAGATCTCACTAAAACCCTAAAAAACTCACACATCGCTCATTTGCTGATAATTCAAAAAAGTCGTTTCGAGAAAAACGTCTTTGAATATTTTATGACATTTTACTATTTATTAAATAAATTTTCAACAAATCATGCGATTTCATTTACACTCTCACACACAAAAAAGAATTGACTTTTTTGAAAACTGATGAAACTATATGAAAGATTATAGAACAGCGTATATTTTGTATTACTCAGTTCATAAAACACGGATTTTGAGTTATGACGTTGTTGAAGCAAATAGGCAATATGTTTATAAAAATGATCTCAAATACCTTATTTGCTGTTTTTTATGTTTTTGTACACAAAATTCGTTGTTGTATTTTCAATTTAAAATGAAAATATAAATTATTCGGTTAATCGAATAATTTTAAATTAACCGATTATTAACCGAATAAATCTAAACCTCGATTAATTATTTGCTCGATTAACCGATTAAACCAGAAACCCGATTAATTGAATACCCTATTTATTTAACATGTATTCATCAATAATATTTTTTCAATTATCGACTGATGCAATCAAATATATAGTTGTATATATGTTTCTGGAAAACATTTCCACAGCGAACATGCACAATGAACTGCAGCCATGTGAATGGTAACTGTAACATAATATGGTTGCAGCAGTCAGTGAATGATTGCGGTGGTCATAATATTGTTGAAAATCTTATAATCATGTTGAAAATATATCACAATGTGATTTCTAGCCCACTTGGCAGGAGTCAATAAACTTGCAATATATCTGCCTAGAATCCATCTAAGAAACCCCTCAAGGCTCCAAAAAGGCATATCTCAGGTAGATGAAACATTGAAAACGATGCCAAATCCGTTTCAATCAACTGAAACAGAACTACAAAAAACTTCGTTATAGCTACATGTTGCCTTCTAGTTTTGTCGTTAAGATAATTCATGAAGCTTCTAGAATATGACACTGTGTATATAAATAGGTACAATAAGTTGCAGTTAGTCCGTTTATCATAGGCGCTGTTAGAGTTAATTGCGTTCTTGTACAGTGTGTATATTTATGTGAATTATAAACGCGTATTTGCATAAAAACACTGAATGACTATTTTAACTGTTGTTGTGTAAATTTGAATAAAGAGTTGTTACAATTTTAAACTACCAAACTGCTTTTAATTGCAATCAAAAGTATTCGGTTTATTTAAAGAAAACAAACCAACGTTTTTAAAAGGTAAAAACGTAACAATATTATATCTTATAGTTTACGACATATTCGAATTTGAAAATTAAAATTTAATTTTTTTCCTACTGGTCTGGTTTTTTGCTTAATATTGCATTTTTATCAATAATTTCTATATAACTTTAAAATTTAATTAAAAAAGATAAATTTCCACTATTTTTGGAATTCACATGCTCAAAGGTTGAGAATCCCTGACAATGACGTCTTTAGAAACTATAATGCCGAGGAATTATATCCACACCATCATTAGAACAACGGTATGGCGGCGGCCAATAAACATAGTACAAATGATGCCATGGACACAAGGTATACCAGCAGGACCTAAGTGTGGACCCAAATGAGCTATGATTTGAGGCCTATTTATTTCTACCGGTAATGTTTCCAATGACATCGATTAAGGATTGTTACGTCAGGAACTATTTAAGTTTAGTATGTAATACTTAGATAAATTCAGAAAGTACATTTGATTAAAGGATCAGATAGTAAAAGGCAAAGACGAATTATCTTCAGCTGAGAAATAATATTCCAATATTGTTAGTATTTTTCTTCAAAAATTCAAAAATAAAATTCCAAAATTATGAATTCTAATAATCACCCATGTATCCAGTTATTACACAAAAATGTTGTGCGCCTGCGCACATTTTTAAAGTATAAATTTGATACTACAAACATTTAATATAATGCATGCGATACCTTGACCAAAATCTCCTATCAAGCAAACATTCTCTTCAATATCTGGTAATTTCATTGAATTTTCTTCGCTGATGCTGATGCTGTCATTGCTAATTGTAATTAATTGTCGAGTGTTTCTAGTTTAATGGCTTTGGCGGGTAACTGTGACCCAGAGTTGGTAGATGGTGAGGAAACATCTACACTGACAAGACGATTGCCAACTCTTAAATTGCCTAAACTACCCACGACACCACCAACACTTAAGCCACCCCCTCCCGTAACAACAACACTATTATCTGTAGTATTGACAATTTGTATATTTAAAAGGCCATCGCTCGCATTGTTGTTATTATGATTGATGCTTATGTTGCTGTTGCTAGTGGCAGCATCTGTCGAAAGATTTTCCTCTATTTTAATTGGTATAACTTTGGCAAAGGTTTGCTTACGACGTTTGTGTCCTGATTTTCTATTACTACAATTAGCTGCACTAACAATGTTACAATTTGCCTCAGCACCAGTGGCTGCAACAGACTGGGCATGCTGAGCTGTAGTGGCAACAACTATGGGCAATGGCATAGACGTGGCAATTTTTATATGACCATTATTATTATTGTTATTGTTATGATTGTTGTTATTACTATTATGGTTATTGTTATTGTTAGTTGTTGCATCATTATTATTATTGTTGTTTAAAATATTAGTGGCGCTTGTTAGATTTAAATGTGTTGGATTTGCTATAAAAACTTTAGCTGTTGCATTTTGTAAAACATTTGCTAGATAATTTTGTTGCTGCTGTTGTTGTTGGCAATTCATTTGACTAGAATTTTGTTGTAAACTAGAGGCGTTTATTATTTGGCAACGTATATTATTATGACTAATATTACTATTATTATGATTACTAACACTAATATTGCTATTTAAATTATTAACTAAATTCTGTTGTGTTTGATTTAAAGCTGAATTTGTCAACAGCCGATGAGCTGTTGTGGTACCAATGGGCGTTGCTGCCATTATTGAATAACACTGATATTGTGGGGGCGTTGTAGTTGCTGCTGTATTCGGATTTCCGCTACTGTTGCCATCAGCATCGTTATTACTATTAACATTGCTATTACTACTACTGTTATTACTACTACAACTATTATTGCTACTATTATTGGTATTTGCATTAGAATTATTATTGTTATTGGTATGAGCATCTACCTGCATTGGTGTTATACACACGGTTCCATCGCTATTCGTATGTATTTGCTGGATATTGGCCATCATTGATTGATACATTGATGCTGACACCGGTAATGTAATCATATTACTAACGGACACTGGATAACCTGCAATAAAAATGTAAATTTAATTAATATTCAATACCAATCGAAGTTACAAATATTAAGGGAAATTGTGATTAGATGTGATTGGAGAGAGCCATTTGGTTGTTTGCATTGTGGACAGAATGGAGGAATTTTATGTGGGTTAAGTGATTTTTCACTTTCACATATTCAGAAATACTTAATAAATATTATGTAAGTAAATGGATGTGAAATTGGAAATAAAATGAAGACGCTGACTAGATCGAAGTAAGGAATGAACTATATCTACATATTTGTCACAAATTAACGCTGTTGGATTAAGTGTAAATTATCATCACTTTAAAATTAGCTGCAATTGCATATTTTGAGGCCAAGTAAATTTTCCCCAGTAAAACTAAAGCGTTAAGAATTCTTCGGTGAAATCAATATTTCATTACATTTCAATTAAAATCTAGGCGATGAAAGGTTGAAGTAAATGGATACCAGGGGGACATCGTCTCCACCAGGACGCCCCAACAAAATCTTAAATCTTTTTTGAGGAACAAATCAGTGATATCGTGCAAAGGGCGTTTGGTGAACTCTCTTCGTGCGGCGAAATCAAAGGATTGGTAGTCGACATTAAGAAGACAAAACTTCTTGATGTTGACTATACCAGAAGATATTAAGTGGAGCGTTTAACATCACTGAAACTCGAAGAAGCGAATCATACTATGCAGCTCATGCGAAATATTCAGTCAAAACTTCGTTTTTCATATATCGCTCATTTGCTGTGAATTTATTTATTGTTGAATCAATTAATAATGAAATTAATTCAAAACAGCTTCATTCCACATTTGAATGATTCAATTTTTGTTAATTCAAAATTAAAAAAATGTAATGGAAGTAAAATGTAATTATTCAATAACTTGTATTAAACTAATTTGTTATGGTTTTTAAATACAGACATCTTGAATGATAAGGAATTAATTCTACGTATGTTCAAAGAAAAAATTCAATACATTTGAAATACTAAGGAATTAAGACAACGAATTAATTGGTGCTCAATGCATTAATGGAATGGTAAAGAGATGAGAGATATTAATATAGCTCTGAATAAAATCTTTGAGTTGATCATTGTAGATATTGAACTTTGAAGTAGCATCGATAGATGGTGCTGGAAACATCTGGATAGTAATGCAGTGTATATAAGGTGGCCTTGAGAGCATCAACCAGTCAGTTTAATTTGAAGCATCGTTAAATTAAGATAAAGCATCGTTAAATTATATAAATTAACTGCCTTACAGTGTGCTGTATATGATGTGTAGATTAAACGTGTATGTATTTGTATTAAAATACTGAGTGACTATTTAAACTGTTGTTGTGTAAATTTGAATAAAGTGTTGTTACAATTTTAAACTACTAAACTGTTTATATTTGCAATCAAACAAATTAGATTTATTTAATGGAAATAAACCAACATTTTTAAAAGGTAAACATGTAACAATATCTACTTAGCGGAAAAATTCTTGTCCACACATGAATTTGTTCCGTATGGACAGAAACTTAACATTGACAAATGTTGTCCAAACAAGACAAATTCATGTTCGTACACAAAATTGTTCGCAGAGTGAACAAATTGATGCCTAGTCTAGATGGGGGTTTATCATGAACGCTTAGCTGTTGCTATTTTACCGAAACAAGACAAATCAGTTGTTGTGCAATTTATTTAAAATACACTGAGTTTTCTGCTGATTCAAAGACAATTGCAAATGTGATAGTAAGTGTGTTTGCCAATCACTGTTCTAGATACACATTTACAGCAATACTTTCTAGAAAATGTCTAAAAATGACTTGAAAAACACGCACACTGTAGGGTATATAAAATTCCCCTAAACCATATTTAGCAATCTCACATGTTTTCTTCTACCTTTATACTATCTTATCAGTTCGATAAGTATGGTACACATGCGCAATTGATAAAAGTGTATGTTTATCAGTTATAAATGTAAGAAGTGATAACAATAATTCTTCACTTAAACCGCTTACATAGACTAAATTAATTTAACAAACCCTATTTTCTAACTAGATAAATATTTTAGATAAAATTATAATATATTTCAACTCACCTTGACCATCCTCGGCCGTTATATAAATCTGACCATCTTGAGCCACTGTGGCTTCTGTTAAATCGACCGTCATATTTTCATGACCATTAACATCACCCAGACTTTGAACAGTTTGAATGGTGGCACCACCTTCTCCTTGATGTAGCTATAATAAGAAAATTAACAAAAGTTAAACATATAACACAATATAATAATATAATTAAATATAATTGGGTTATTCACACGGTCTACTATTTGGTCATATTGTCATAATGTCCTAATATATTTTGATAATTTAATCAAATTTTGGTTGTGTTTCAAACAAAAAAGTTCTAAACTAATAACATTATTTGAACTATGTTTATTGTTTTGTCATAAAATACTTTTTTTTGTTTAAAACACAACAACAACTATTATAATAAATTAGGATATTATGACAATATGATTAATAGCAGACCATGTGAATACCCCAAATTTATATTAAGAAATAAAACACTACCGTAGCAACACCCTGGACTTGAGCTGTGGTACCATCCGGTAATGTAATAATAGGATTATTAGGATCAACTTGTATAAGCGAAACAGTGCCGTCAGCATTTTGTATAGTTGATAAAACCGTTTGAGTGGTATACTATATAGACAAAAAGAGAATACAAAAGAAATTTAAAAGATTAGATGAATTATATTATTAGTTAACCAACAAAAAAAGAAGTAATTTAACTGATAAGAAAAATGTTAACAGAAAAACACATCAAAGCAAATGAAAATTAATAAATTAAGAAAAGAAATCAGTAAAAATAAACGAAATAAACAAAAATTAAAAAAAACGCAATAGATCTAGTTGTTAAAGGGTCACAAAATATAGCATACATTTAGGCCGTTTCTATAAAAATTATAATTGCATAACAATTATTTTTTTTACAACAGTTTATTGTGTTTAGTATAGCCTTAATAATATGCTATATATTTCTTCATCAAAATTATAATAAGGTAATTTACGTGACCGTATTTTACCCTTGCGAAAATGCGAACTTTCGCACAATGACAACAAACATACGTATTATGTTTATAAATTATTGTTGTGACAGTGCGAAAGCTCGCATTTTCGCAGGGTTAAAAACGGTGACGTGAATTACCTTAATAAAAGAAAAACTCAAAGGATTTCAAATGCAAAATTATAAATTCAGGTTCAAGAACAGAAAACGAAAACGAAAAAGGCAAACAAAATAACACAACATCAAATTGAGTTGAAATTTAGTATGGAATTCTTTACGAACATCAACATCTCCCAAATTCATTGGTTCTATGCAAACTTGGGCATTGGCCAGCTGTTGAGAAGTCACATTTGTGGTCTGTATATGATGTTGCTGGTGGTGCTGCTGCTGTTGTTGTTGATGCTGTTGCTGCTGCTGTTGTTGTTGCTGTTGTTGAAGATTATGTTGCTGTTGTTGTTGTTGAAGATTATGCTGTTGCTGCTGCTGTTGTTGCTGCTGCTGTTGTTGTTGCTGCTGTTGTTGCTGATGCTGCTGCTGTTGTTGATGATGCTGTTGCTGTGTTATCTGTGTCATGGGCGCAGGACACAGTTCAATCTTTGTCGACGCTGGTAAACGTGCCGTTGTTGTTATATGTTGATCATTCGTACTTTGTATAATGGTGGGTCCAGGATTATTTGGATTATGTGGATTTGTTGTGGTTATTACAGTTCCTGAACTATTAATTTTAACCACATTTACTTGTTGCTAAAATAACGTAATGAATGAATGGAACGAATATTTATTGTGATTCAATTTGTTAACATTTTTTAGAAGCGAAGAATTAAGGACATTTTATTGCTGATATTTAGTATAACATTGTTACAAAACAAAAGATAATTATGACTAGGGTTGTGTCATGTTCTTAATTAGACATCGAATAGTATAAGCAATATATTTATATTATTACACAGATCTGCAAAACATAAGTACATTATACAATTTTTCTACAAAAATCTGTATTTGTTCGAAATTTATTTACATTTTTTTTACATAAAATGCTACTTTCTAAAGAAAAAGGATTATTTTTTAACATTTTTGTGTTTTTAAATTTAAATTAAACTCAAATAGAATTATGTTTTAAAACAAAGGTTTAAAAGAATTTATTTCAAATTCCATTTTCAAAATCAAAGTAAATGTTATCTTTTAAAATTCATTACATTACATTCATAGGCCTAATTCTCCAATAGTTTAAACTTATTGAATTTATTTCTTTGAGAATTCATTCCTTATTGAATTTTAAACTTTTTTTAAGTCAAGATAGCTTAATAAAATTTATTGAATGATTTAAATTTTCTTCAATTCTAATCTTATACAAATAAGCTTTAGATAATTTGTTTAAATTAATTTTTGCAAATGATTAAACGTTAAACAACAAGAAATTTAATGAAGAAAAACTATGTTAATACAATTTGGACTAATTTTGAATTAACAAAAATTTAATCATTCAAATCATTCATTGAATGAATTTAATTCTGAATTAATTGAACAATAAATAAATTCTATTCAAATCTGAATAATTTGTTTTGTTTTTGGTGGTTTTATGGAATGAATTGCTGACAAATTTAGTTCTGAATTAAGATTTTAGTGAATTAAGCTTAAATTGAATTAACTAATTCTAAGCTCTGTTTTAAAACACGAAAAATATTTGAAAACATAAAAGTTTTTCAAACAAAAAAATAATTTGCATGAATTTATAACTCATTTTTACCTGAAAATGATATTGATATAAAGCAAAGGCTCTAAAGACTTAATTCTTAATTCCATTTTCGAAATCAAAATAGATTTTATCTCTTAACCTTTTCTTCAATGAATTTATTATGAATTAATTTATACAAATTCCTTTGTACTTAAATTGTCTTGAAATCATTCCTTTGGGAATTAATTCTTTATCGCAAATTTCAATAAAGAATTAATTCTTTATAGAATTAAATCCTTATTTGAAGCAATTGAATGAATTTTATTATGAATTAATTCAACGATTAATGAATTATATTCAAATAAAGATCTTTGAATGATGATAAAGAATTTGCTTTGTATGGAATAGTGAATTGCTGACATTTTTTTAATCTGAATTTAGTTTTTTATGAATTAAACTTAATTGAATTCATTAATTTGCAGCTCTCATTGATATGAAGTGTACAGATGTAATTCAATTGCCTGACACTGAACTAAAATTACATATATGTTCAACATGTACTCCAGTAAGTTGAGAAGTATTTTTGTTTTGATTTTTAATATATTTTTAAATATAAAAAATTAAACCAGATCGACTTTGAAATGGCCAGCAAACTATTGTAGGACGTGTGGGGACGAGTATTAGTATATTGTTTGTCAATGCCCAAGTATTTAAATAGCCGGGTAGATAATCCCACAATGGATAAATGAATGGAGTTACTAATTGATTGACAGCGAAGTTTTTCATGGCAAGGCAGTTTTCTCAAGTGATGTGGCATATCCCCAGAGTTATATCACTTTAAGGGTTTTACAATTGACCAATTTGGGATCTGCAAGTGTGAATACTCTGTACATCGCCTTTCTGTACTAATTTTCTGCTCACTAATTTTCATAGTTACGCTTTTCTTACAAATGGAATTTTAAAAAAAATTGAAATATGTTGGTACCTATCAGAGCTGTAAATGAATCACTCATTTTTGAATTAATTCGCGAATCATTCACACAAAAAAATGAATTGAATGTAATTTGAGTCAATTCAAATGAATTTGGTAAAAATGAATTGCAATTCGTTTCCAATTCAAATGAATTGAATTGATTTTGAATTAATTCAAATGAATTTGGTAAAAATGAATTGCAATTCGTTTCCAATTCAAATGAATTGAATTGATTTTGAATTAATTCAATTCATTTACAATTCATTTGAATTGAATTGATTTTGAATTAATTCAAACGAATTAGAAAAAAAATTAGCAATTCATTTCCAACTCCGAAGCGAAATTCGCAGCATATTTAGCAGATTCTTCAATGTCATTAAGTATGCAGTATAATTAATCGACGGTTAAAAAGTCTTCCTTTAAATATAATGCGCCGTTACCATCGTCAGCTGGTGTTGAAAGATTATTTTCGTACGCCTCTATTCTAAACGTGGATTTCTTTCAGATGATAATTTTGAAAAGCTATTGTTGTTTAAGATGAATGATGCATTCTAATTAAATCTAATTAGCCTTATTTATGAAACTCAATTGTGTTTTGAACGACATACATTGTTATTTTTCCTGATTTTTGATTATTTTTGGAAGATAGTTTTATTTTTTTGAAATAAATATAATATAAATATTAGCAAAAAGTTTATTGTTGGGTGGTCGTGGGTCAAAAAATATCAAAAATTATTAATTGCTTCGTGAATATTAAATATGTTTTGTCGTTCAGTGTATTTCAAAATGAAAATCAGTTCTTCTTGAAGAAATAAACTCCAAACAATATGTTTTCATTGATCAGGCGCGTATACAGGACAAAGCTTTTCAATTTTTGTACTGGATATTTTCATTTTGGTAGGAGAAATCTTTCATTCCCCCTAGAGATCTGCTCTTGAATTTGATTGATTGCAACTCATTTTTGAATCATTCATTTGAATTGCTAATTCTTTTTTCTAATTCATTTGAATTAATTCAAAATCAATTCAATTCAAATGAATTGTAAATGAATTGCAACTCATTTTTACAAATTCATTTGAATTGGAAATGAATTGAAATTCATTTCTGCCTAATTCGTTTGAATTGATTCAAATTTCATTCAATTAATTTTTTCAATTCAATGAATTAATTCAAAATTTAGCTAATTCATAATGAATTAAAATCAAAAAAGAATGATTCATTTACAGCTCTGGTACCTATTAACACAAATACCATTAATTGGTGTGTTCCAGTATTAGTCAGATTTGCAGGATCTAGATCAGAAATAAGTAAAATTGAACAGAAAAACGCCAAAATATCTGGCGCAGACTGGTCGAACCTTGTTTTATTTAAAAAATCTGTAAAAGCTTACATTAATACTTAAATATTTTACCATTTTAAGTTCCTGTTAGTTAAAGTTTTTCTGTTTTCCTTGTACATTATAGAGTCTCACAGAATACAGTTGCAAATGTATACCGCTTAACATAAAAATTGGTTTGTTTTTATAAGATTCCTAAAATAATTCTTGTGAGTAGAAGCATTTTTTAAACATATGTAAACTGAATATCTCGATGTGAGACTAAACACCTCAGAGACCGAAAATATCTTGTCCACAAATCAAAGTGTTAGAAATTATCACTTTTTCAAGTTATATAAAATAATGGTTGATGGTTAAGCTGTTAGTAAGGTTTTTATACCTGTCATTCAAAAACTAACTCGGGTTGATAAATGTCGTGATGTCGTGCAAGCGATTTGGAGATCTGACAACCATTAATCACAAAGTACTAGATTTACTACCAATTCAATTCTAACGTAAAGTGTGCGAAATATTTAAACTTTTATACAATAAAATATAATAGAAATATTTTATATTTTATGTCCGCATTTATTTGTGCACAAGTAAAATCTTTAGCTCATAAAAACTCCGAAATTGAGCCGGAAAATTTTAAAAATGATTTTTTGAAAACGTACATACATTTGCAACTTTTTGGATTTCATATAAATTGAGACACTCTATTATACGGAGTTAAGTTTTGAAAAAGTGAATAGAAAACATATTTACCCTTACATTAGTTGTAGTATTTGTTGGTGCATTTGTTGTGTGTATTGTTTGTATAGTAGTGGCTTGATTACTAACAGGCTGTACAATCACCTCTTCTTCCTCCTCTTCCTCTTCGTGTGAGATCATTTGGGTTACTTTTTCCTCTTCGTCGGCAAATGTGGGCAAGAGATCTTCGCGGCCATGATATTTATAACAATTGATGACTATTTTACGTAAAGCATGAGTCCAGGATATCTAATTGAATTGGAAAACATGAAATATTTTTATTTTATTCATGTTAATTAATTTCTAATTGTCTCATAATAAATTACCTTCTGTTTATCGTCTTCAGATCTGGCATCCATGCGTACATTAGCCCAGGGCAATTCTTTGGGCCACCATGGTGGTCTGGTGGCCTCACGACCCCAACCCGGTTTACCTCTACCAGTTGAATACTTGAGCATCAGTGGTATGAAAGCTCTCAACTGGGCCTGTGTCATTTTTTCCACGGGCGTTGGTATACCATCAATTATAAGAGGTGGCAGTTCAAATAACGAGGGATCTTCTTGTGGTGGGGGTGGTGCTTGTTGGGCTAAAGCATTTTCCAATTCATCCATAACAATATTCTTAAGATTACGCACTACATCCTCTAGTGGTTTGGCACCAAAAACTTTATAGCTGGTATTGGGTTTTCCAGGTGTTGCCACCAAAACCACAGCCTGTTTGCCCACACGTCCGGTAAACTCATAGATTATGCCGCGCAATTTGCGCAGTAATCTATTCTGTTGCCTTTTGCGCACCGAGGGATTCGTTTCAAACGAATGTTGTCGCTTGCGTTTCTTTGACGATGCTATAGCTGCTGCAGCAGCTACACCCACTGGTCCGGCAGCAGCCAATTGATTGGCCAAATCATCTTGCACTGCAATATGAGTCAATTCCGTTTCATCGAACATGCTGCCATCACTGCTAATTAAATCATCGTCATCATCGTCGGATGCCAAACTGTCCTCAAGCATTTCTATCTTATAGGTCTGTTGTTGGTGTTTCACATTGGTTATGCTCTCAACTGCCGCCTGGGTAGCATGACTACCCGTCGATATTGTAGTCACATTCATTATGTGTGTGTGTTAGATTTTATTTTTGGTGTTTGCTTTGGATTAGATCTTTCCGTTTGGTATTTGGGTTTATGCTCCCTTTTCTATGGGATGCACCCAAAATCTTTGGTTTCGTTACTTATTCTATAAATTTTTTATTAAATATTGCACTTCTCCACTTTAATTGTTGTTAATATTTTTAGGATATTAAAGAAGAAATAGTAATAGAAGAACTATAGATAGATAGTGAGAAGAAAAGTTTTAGAGATTTCTGTTGTCTTGTGTTTAATCTGAAAATGTAGAGAGAGAGTAGAAGAAAAAATTAAAAAATAAATCGAAATATTTTCTAAATAAAAGAGATTTTTAAAATGTTATTTTACATACACTAACAGTTATTAAAAATTCTATGCATAATGAGAATTTGTATACCGAAAACAAGACCGACCATATGATACGGTCGGTCTTGCCCGACTATACTACTCCGAGTATATGATTATAAACAGTTTACTTTTGATATGAAAATTATTTGTATCGAACCAACAATATTAAGATATTTATGCTCGATAAAGTGATTTTCGGAAGTGGACCTTATATGGGAGCTATTATGGACCGATCGTCACAAAATTTGGTGGAAAGATTTGCGTATATATGAAACATATTTGTGTTGAATTTTATTTGGATACTAACATACATGTTTCAGAGATTTATGCACATTAATGAAATTTTCGAGAATGGTGCTTATATGGGAGCTATGGAAAATTGTGCATCGATCGGTACTAAATTTGGTAGTACGAGTTCGCCTTATATACCCTACAGGGTGTAGGGTAAAATTAGTATGTATAAATATTAGATTTATTTAGTATTACGTGCAATAAAATTAATTGTAAGTTATAACTATAAAATATTGTATTTAGATTTTAATAGGGGCACGTTTTTCTATAATAATTTGCAAATGAAATGTTTACTCCAAAAACGAGATGCCAATTATATTTACTAGTTGAAAAGCATCAATTAAATTTTGTTTAACAAATTGTATTAAATTTTCAGGAGTGCAACCGCAAAATATTGCTGCAAATTGCCCGAAATTATGTTTGGTTACTCATAGACCCCTAGGGTGTCTATGTCGTAGACCCCTAGGGTTCCATATATTCTATGCCAAAAAAGAAAAATATTATTTAAGAAAACACAATACAATTCTCCGAAGTTTAATTATATGCAGAGTCATATTATTGGTCAATTAACAAGGTCTCTTATCATGTCATAATGTCCTAATATTTCACAGTGGTTTTTATTGTTTTTCAAGCAAAAAATGTCCTAAAATAATACTACTCTGTATGCTATGTTTATTGTGTTATCGTAACCAAGTAGTCGAGTCGTGATATATTAGGACATTAACCATATGTGTCAAATTTAATCATAATACCCAAAGATCTTTATGTAAATATTTACATTTACAGGTTTTTAAAAAGTGTTCAGATTTTTTTCAAAAAGTCGGGTTAAAAAATTTCCAGAAAATAGCTATTATCGGTCCATATTTGATAGGACCATTCATTTGATATGCATACATATTGTCTACGTACAGAACATAATATCCAAGCCCTCGAACAATAGTACCCTTTAACACATCCACAAAGAATCTCAGACTGCATCTATTCAACCCTAACAACATTATGGTTCATACCATGTCCAATTTAGGCCATGTGGCCCTTTACACATAGTCGTCAATAGTTTTAAAAAATTGTTGTTGTGCTTCAAAAAAAAAATCTTAAAATAATAAGACCTTTGTTTATTGTTTTGTCATAACTAAACAGTGTAAATCTAATGCTATATTCACATTTGCAGAGTTGATCATCTCAAAAGTGATTAAGCTCTAATCACTTCAAAATCGAGATGATTATCCATACAATTAAATGATTTGTTAATCACTTCAAATTGACATGATTAAAAATTAATCACTTCATTAATCACCTCAAACCGACTATGATGTAGCATCGGCCACCATTCAGTGTAATACCGACAAATAAATTTTGACAGAAGTTTTTTTTCCTTAAAAAAACCTTAAATAATCCATCAATGTTCACAATTTTATCATTAATAAGTTTAAAATAATCTGCTGATATCTTTAATAAAGTATTTATTTCCATATTTAATGCTTTAAAGAAATATAAATTTGTTTGTTGTTTATTTGTCATCATTTTAGTGTCAACTTAATCATCTTAAATGTAATGTGAACGGCTTTGATTAACTTAATCAAAATTTTGCTTAAACGCGTTTAAAAGCCCAAGTGTGAACATAGCATCGTCGAGCGCTTGCTATGACGTATATAACGCTATAGTTATTTTTAACCCGAATTTTATTTTCACCAAAAAAAATTTGTATCATACATTTTTTTCATTAATGAATTCTAAAATTTTTTAAAAATTAAAAAAAATAAAATAAAATTTTTTTCACTAAAAAATTAAAAAAAAAACTTTTGAAATGAAAATTACTAAAAAAAAAATATTTTATTCACAATTTTTTTCATTAATAAATTAAAAAAAAAATTGACAAAAAATTAAAAAAAAAACTTTTTTAAAAAAATTTAAATGAAAATTAAAAAAAACATTTTTTATTAATTGTTTACATACTAACTTATGAGGGTTGTTTACATCAGTCATATTTTATAGTGTTATTATTTTATGACATACGACTTTATGACTACCGTGTGAATACCCTAAATATGTATGAAAATTATGTAAAAAGCATCAGGTTTACCATAATTTTGATAATTTGTTTTTGTATTTTTTTTTCAAGATTTGCGAAAATTGATAAACCAAAATAAACAATGATTTTAGTGCTGGATTGAAGCAAAATACTATAAATATTCAATAAATAAGTCAGCAGTTTCAAAAATTAAAAAAAATGTAAAGGTATAGTAAAAACTCAACTACTCCAATTCAAGATAATTTAAGTAATAATTTAAAATTTAATTTAATAATCTGCGAATCTTGTTTTTCGGGTCGTCGATTATTTCTTTTCAATATAATGGCACTTTTGTGAAAAAAAACTCAGTACGAACAAGTAAGAGTGTTATATTTCATATTCCCACCATCAATATGTAGTTTTGGTCTTCTATGGGGCCTTGAATCAGTTATGGTCAGAACTGCACAGCATTGATAAATTTCTTAAAACTTTAAATGACTTTGGTCATATCATATCTTATTTGAAAGATATTTCAAAGGTATTTCAAATGATATATATCTTAATCCAGATATGTTAAAAAATCGCAATATAATTTCAGCTTTAAAGCTTTATAATTGTCAAACAAAAAGCTTCAAAACTCATATATCATATATCTTACAATTAAATGCTGTATAAATGGTGAATAAATTTTAAACATCGATGAGTTACATTTAATGTATATTTTTAACCAATTATTGTTCTTTATTCGGATTCGTTAATGTATGTCACTATAAATATTCAAATTTTCAATAATAAACTTAAAAAAACGCCTAATTAAAAACTAAAAATAAAATCTCGCAATGTTCCACACTCATTGTAAAATAAATTCTAATTTAATGAGAGAGAGTAAAAACAAAACACACAAGTCTGTTTGTTTGTTCGTGGGTTCGTTTTTTGTATTTTTTTCTAAAATTATTTCAAAACTATAATTAACATTAAACGTATTACAATGACTACAGTCAATATGTCAGAGAGTATGTGTGCGAATGTTTTAAAACAAGACATCATGTAGAAATAATAAAAAAACAAAAATATTCTTAAAAAAATTTACAAATATTTTATTGTTGCTGTTTGCTATTATTGTAATTGTTATACTACATAGTAGTAGGTACAATATAGTATGTAGTGATAACAGAATGAGGTCATTTATGTCGGTGCACTTAATTGAAGTCACTTTGTTGGAAACACACACACAAAAAAAACAAAAACTCCACATTAATGATTACAAAGATTTAATAAAAAATTATTTTTAAAAAATAATGTGCGCTTGCGTAAAGTTTTTTTTTAAAAAATATATTTTTTTCAATAATTTTTTTGTTTTTTTCGTTATAACTTTTTCAAATAATTTTATTTTATTTCTAATAATAATTTTCAAATATGTACTTGCTAAATTCTTTTTTGTATTAAATTAAAACTTACGAAAATATTGCGAGAATATTATTAGGAATATTTCAATATCTTTTGTTTTAATAAATTTATTTTTTTGTTATTGTTGTATTTTGTTTAAATTTAAAACTTCAACGCAGCGTTTAACGGTCATGCGTTAAACATAAAAATCACTTCTACACTTTAACGAACCACCCCACCGACTGAGCAGGAGCATTGAGTTGTTTCATTAGTACGTGTGTGCACAGAGAATAAAAGAATAAAAGAAAGCAACAAAGATAGAATTCATGAAAAACAAACAGAACAAAACGTAAATGAGGAAAAAAAATCAATAATAAACAGACTTTTTCGTGCTGTCGTTGTTTACATACACTTCGTTTCCAGGTACGAATCGAATAAGAAAAACTACCACCAAGTTTCAATAAGAGCTTTACGAACGAAACATAACCAACAACCCCACCACCAACAGCTATCACCACCTTACCATACAACTCATGGCCTATTGTATTGAATCTGTCAGTACCGTGTGTATGTGTGGACCACCCTTAAAACAAAAAGGGAACAATCAGCGATGGAAAAGTTAATACGATACTACATACGTATTTCAAATTCATAAATATCATAGTACTCCCACGACGCATTGGAATAACAGTAGTTTCTATAGAAAATGTTGTATATAACAGTAGTTTCCATAGAAAATGTTGTGTATGTATAACCATGTTGTGAATAACAGCAGTTTCTATAGAAAATGTTGTGTATAATAGTATTTTCTATAGAAAATATTATGTATTTCCTATAGAAAATTTTGTGTATAAGACTATTTGCTGTAGAAAATTTTGTGTATAACAGTATTTCATATAGAAAATTTTCTGTATAACAGTTTTTTCTATAAAAAATTTGGTGTATAACAGTATTTCCTATATAAATTTTGTGTATAACAGTATTTCCTATAGAAATTTTGTGTATAACAGTATTTTCTATAGAAAATTTTGTGTATAACAGTATTTTCTACAGAAAATTTTGTGTATAATGGTATTTTCTATAAAAAATTTTGTATAAAACAGTATTTTCTATAGAAAATTTTGTGTATAACAGTATTTTCTATAGAAAATTTTGTGTATAACAGTATTTTCTACAGAAACTTTTGTGTATAAGGTATTTTCTATAAAAAATTTTGTATAAAACAGTATTTTCTATAGAAAATTTTGTGTATAACAGTATTTTCTATAGAAAATTTTGTGTATAACAGTATTTTCTATAGAAAATTTTGTGTATAACAGTATTTTCTACAGAAAATTTTGTGTATAATGGTATTTTCTATAAAAAATTTTGTATAAAACAGTATTTTCTATAGAAAATTTTGTGTATAACAGTATTTTCTATAGAAAATTTTGTGTATAACAGTATTTTCTATAGAAAATTTTGTGTATAACAGTATTTTCTATAGAAAATTTTGTGTATAACAGTATTTTCTATAGAAAATTTTGTGTATAACAGTATTTTCTATAGAAAATTTTGTGTATAACAGTATTTTCTATAGAAAATTTTGTGTATAGCAGTATTTTCTATAGAAAATTTTGTGTATAACAGTATTTTCTATAGAAAATTTTGTGTATAACAGTATTTTCTATAGAACATTTTGTGTATAACAGTATTTTCTATAGAACATTTTGTGTATAACAGTATTTTCTATAGAACATTTTGTGTATAACAGTATTTTCTATAGAACATTTTGTGTTTAACAGCAGTTTGTATAGAAAAGCGAAATTTTAATTTTATTACTCTGAGGGTGAAAAGAAAATTATTATTTTGATACCGAAGAAAAGTTTCAAAAGTTTTCCATCCCTGAAAATAAGACATGAAGTGCTGCACAAGGGAGGGTAGTTTATTATGTTTGTTTTTGTTTATTTTGTTGTTTTTAGCTGACTTTACACTTGCTATTTATTATTCCACACATACACATTTTTCTTTTGTAAGTTACACTCTGAGAAAACGCATGCACTGCACCCTTAAGCTGTCTGTTTGTCTGTCAGTCTAAAAGCCAGTCAGTCAGTTAGTTCGTCCGTCCATCCATTCATCCTTCTATTGTATGCTTTTTTGACATGTTATATTCACTTACGCCTCGCTAAAACTTGTTATACTTGTTCCGATATTGTAATGAAATGAAATTTTTGTGTATCTATACGTTTGCGCTTACAACACCCCAACCATATTCATACATAGACATCCCTCCCATTTGCACGTACATACAACTGGAAAATCTAGATAAAAGAAAATTGTAAAAGAAATCACTAAATAAAACAAAAACAGGAATAGAAAAAGAAACAAACAGAAAACACCCTGAGTATGGCACGAGCCAAATAAAATAGAAAACCAAACGATTTACACTATTTCCAGAGTGATTTTAATTTAATTTAATAAAAAATTCATATGAAAGTACAGCAATTCAAATAGATAAATAGTTTAATATGTCACAAAGTGGATTTATTATTATATAACGGTTTTTTCTACAGAAAATTCTTGGTTTTTTTTCTGTAGAAAATTCAGTTTGTAACAGTTTTTCTATAGACTATTCTCTGTATAAGCGAATTGCTTCTGTAGAAAATTCAGTTTATAACAGTTTAGAAGATTTGAAGATTCTCTATATAAGAGTTTTTTCTATAGAAAATCCTGGGTATAAATTTTTTTTTTAATTCTCTGTATAACGGTGTTTTCAATAGAAAATTCTCTTTATACAAATTTGTCTATAGAAAATATATGCATATAAGCCAATAAACAGTAAGCATTTTCAAAACAGCTCCCAACACATCCTGTAGGAAAGCAGCAGTGATGTTAACCGTACGGTAATTACCGTATTGTACGGTAATTTAGTCCTCCGTACGGTAGGCAGGTAATTTCTACATTTGTACGGTAATTTTAAAAAGTATAAATTTTTAAGAATTATATCGCAGAAGTTATATTTCCATAATGTGTCTACATATGATATACATATTTCTCATTAAGTCTCCCGCAAGTCTTTCAAGTATGGATACAAATACAAACAAATTAGTATTAAAAACTGATTGAAAACATTTTTTTGAATCAAATCAAATGCAATCATTAAAAAAATTGACGTAATAAATCCCCAATTGTTCGATACCAATATTTCTGTAATATTAAAATATCCTTTAGTTTTTCATTTCCCAGAAAATGTTCAAATGGATGAATTTAATGAAATTGATAAGGAATTTATAAGGCAAATAAAATATGTTGATAAAAATGGCATTCTGCTGTTTTACAAACTTGGTCCTATATTCAAAACCCTCTATCTTTGATATTCATGAAAATTAGTTTTTGATGGTAAAATGTTCAGTAAAACAGTCCTCATCTATGATGTGAATTTCTTACAAGCATATTGTTTTTTGCTATTTTATTTGCATTTTTGTTATTTCTCTATGTTATACAATTAATTTTTTCCGAATGCAAAAGTATCTATCTTTTCAAATAATTAATTTTCAAATATTTTTTTTGGAATAATTTCTTCTTGCAATTCATGTGTTCTTACTAATTTTTGAATGCTGAACATGAATTTTACATTTGCAATCATTTAAAAAAATGAATTACCATGGAAATATTTTACCTTTTTGTTTTTGGAAAATATAATTTCCATGGCATAACAATTAATGGTTAAAGTTGGAGTTTGCTTAAAAAGTGTCTACTTTTAAAGTGTTTTTTATCTTATGTTGTATTATTAGCCGTTATCTAAATAAATCACGTTAAAAACTGACAGATGGCATAAATGAAATCAAAATAATTTAATTCTATTAAAATGCAAAATCCTCTATCTTATCATTTTTATACATACACATTGAATATTTTGAGAAGAAAATATAAATAATGCAAAATTTTAAAAACAAATTGTACGTGAGATTCAGTAGTTGCTTTAAAATAATAATTGTAGCATACCGAATTTTAATAACTCAAGTAATACGCGAAAAAACATTTGTTTGGCTTTCCTGAAAAGTTGTGTTTTTTAAGATAGAGAGTTTTGAATATAGGCCCTCGATATATTGAATTATAAAAATTAATTCAATATATCGAGAAAATATTATTATTTTTGTACAAAACTTAGCATACGGTAATTTTACTTAAAAAACGGTAATTTTTTTAGGGCTGTACGGTAATCGTAATTAAAAAGTTAACATCACTGGAAAGCAGTCCAGTTAGCTCAGTACTCGGACTATTTGGTACGAAAAGTTAAAGCCTGACCGGAACTCTGCTAAAAATTTAGGGGCCAAATACAGACTACGGAAATTGAAGTCAAATTTTATAAAAAATATACCTGTGAATAATGGATGACGAACATTTTTCGCAGCTGATGTTGCTGATGCTCGAGGGAATATTGTAAGAAAGTTTAGGACCCAAAAGCAGAATATTTTCCCACAAAGTTCTTGGTATGGCAAGCAATATGCAGTTGCGGCAAAAGAAGCCAAACATTTGTTACAAAGGGCTCTTTACATACCGAAATTTACATCAAGGAATATTTACAAAAGGAGATGCTTCAATTCATAAGACTTCTTTATGTGTCCACTTATTTTTGGCCTGATTTAGCATCCTGTTATTATGGTAAGCAAGGTATTGAGTGGTACAAGAACAATAATGTGGTATTTGTACCAAGAGACGCAAATCCTCCAAACTGCCTGGATCTAAGTCCAGTTAATAGAGAATTGAAGAGCACAAAAAAGGTGTTCAAAAGTGTGGTCTATTTTAAAAGGAGATATACTACCTATTCGAACATAGTTACAGAGAGCACTATAAAAGCCTTAATGGAAGGGTTTCCGGAAAAGGTTCATAAATTCATCACTATTGATTATAATCACTATAAAAATAATATTTTTTGTAAGTTGTAATAATAATTTCTATCAAATAAAAAATCAAAACTGTAGGTTTAGATATTTCTTTTTTTTATTAACATTTATGTATGTTAAGATTTTTTCGATCTCACTCCTTATAAGTCAAGTCAATATTCTTTGCTGATTTTGCTGATTTACATGAAATTTGCGCTGGCGGCGTCATTGGTCCATGTTTCTTTGAGAACCACGTTGGCCAGGCCATCACCGTCAATGGCTAGCGCTATAGGTCGAGGAATACTAATACTTGTGTTCCATCGGTTCAGAAGTGGTGATTTTGACACGTAAGACAAAAATCGCCCAAGTTTAAAGACCAAGAATTGTACTCCATGAAGATAGTCGTTAAACTAAACAAGAGCTTGCAAAACTTAGTGGATGAAAAAGATTCCTATCTATTATGAGCTGCAGAAATCTGACCAACTGATTCGTTTGAGACATGAAACCGTAATATTGCAATACCTGTTAAAAAGTATTTGGAAAGAAGTGGTTGGGAAGTTTTGCCTCACCAGCTTTATAGTCCAGACCTTGCCCTGTTCGACTAATATTTGTTTCTGGGATACGCTTCACTTTGGAACAGAGTATCCGAAATTGTCTTGATCCGTACTTGACCTCAAAAGATGAGCAGTTTTTTAAGCGCGGAATCCATATGTTGGCAGAAAGATGGGAAAAGGTCATAGCTAACAATGGCCAATACATTGAATAAATTTATATTGTACAAATGTTTTAAAATAACAGCTAAAAATTTTAAAAAAATCCCGCATTTTGTCATACACCCAATAGAATATCCCGTTTGCTTTAGTATTCTAGGAAAATATGTCCAACTCTTTCTCTCATAAAAACAATCCAATTATAAAATGCTGTTATAAAATGGGAAATGGTGTTTCTCAATGTGAAATTATTGCAATATTATACTACATATGTATTTATATAAATAAATATCTGTATGTATAGTTTTTCTAGGGTCACTAACACTTGCATTGCAGTTGTTTAGAATTTTTGGTATAACCAAAAAGATTTCAAATATACATATTGCTCATTTGTGACAAGAGGGTCATAACTCCAACAAAAATAGTTTAGAGTAAAATGGCTTTGTATATTAGAAGTGAATTTTCTATTCTTTAGATAACTTTGTTCCAAATTTCTTGTTTAAAAACGTAAAACCTGAGACATCATTATAAAACAGTATGTGTTCAATAAAATCTTATATACAGGGTGTCCGCCGGGAAGGTATACTACATTGATTTGCCGCCATTTTGGTATACATTAGTATTGACAGTCGTGAAGTAAACACGTGGCAAATTTATTATGGAAAAAATATTCGATTGACTTTGTCAAAATCAATAATCGATTTTCAAAGAAGTAAGATCCAATGATTCCTCCTGACCAAATTACACACCAGACTGTCACTTTTAATGGATGCAAAGGTGACTGATGAATAATTATAGGGTTTTCCATTGTCCAGAACCGGCTATTCTGTTTATTCACATATCCATTCAAATTAAAATGTGCCTCGTCACTCATTATGGTTTTTTCATGAAAATAGGGGTTGTCATGGGCGAGCTGTAACATCCTATTGGCATATGTACGGCGGCGTAAATGATCTTGTGGAAGAAGATCTTGTGTTAACTGAATCTTAAATGGAAACAAATGCAAATCCTTGTGCAAAATTGTGCCCAAAGTTGTTCTTTGAACACCAACCTCCTGAGCACGACGTCGAATTGAGATTGATGAATTGTTTTGAACACTTTCTTGAGCAGCACTAATGTTTTCTGCCGATCTTGCAGTACGTTGTGGTGCATGCTTGGGCCACAGATCCTCTTTCTTCGAAATCATTCATAAATAGTGCGTTTTGTTGGCACGTTGTTTCTCCCAAAAATTTCACGTAACTTTCTCATCGTCACAGTAATCGATGATTGATTTTGATAAAATGTTTTAACGATTAAAACACGTTGGTTTATCAAATATTTTTCCATAATAAATTTGCCACGTGTCTGCTTCACGACTGCCAAATAAGAACTGTCAAGACTAATGTTTACCAAAATGGTGGCAAAACAAAGTAATATACCTTCCCGGCGGACACCCCGTATAAATAGGCCACACGTTTTTTTGTGGTACACTTTTAAGTATGTTATTGTCCACCAATATTGATGAATGAAACATATATGGTTTAAACGGCTTTTTTCTCTAGATATGCAAAATAAAAAAAAGATATTTCAAAATTCTTTTCATAAAAGTGGTAAAAAGCGTTTTAAAAGCGGTCGAATTTCGAACACCAGGCGATCCTACTATATGTTAATAAATAAGCTTTAGCTTTGACGTTTAAATCAGAGACCGAAAATAGCGGGTTCACTTTCATTTCAATGGTAAATTCTCATTCGCAGCCATTTAAAAATAATTTTTTGTGATATATCACTGAGAGAGTGATTTATTCGAGAACATTTTAGGTTTGGGGTTGAGAGAAACAGAAAAGAAACAAACACAAATAATATCGATTAGTGATTTATAATTTATTTTTTTCGTAAAGGTCAGCATGTGACTTTTATTTGCGAACAGGAAAAATAAATCGCAAAAATGCATTTGATGCAAATCAACGCTTAAATATATAAAATTTATCAAATGATTAATAACAATTTAAAAAAAATTTAATTTCTGTTACTCAGACTTCATTACTTCATACTTATCATATTATTTCCATAATTTGTTAAAAATTACTAATAATATGTTATTGTATGTAAATAAAAGAGAAAGTAACAGTTATTAAGAACAAGAACAAATGAACTGCTTATCTCACACCAAACCATTAAAAAACAACAAAAACGAATAAAGGTCATACCTAACCATTTAAATAAAAATCATTTTATAACTGTTATTTCCAGTGATTTATTTTTATCACAAAAATATAAATCACAATTTGGGGTTTTTGGTATATGGACGAGTTATTTTCGATCTATGGTTTAAATCAAAAAACCTCTCTCACTCTCAAAATAATGGACATTTTAGTAAAAAGAAAACTATTTGAAAGTTTTGAGTATGTTTATGAAATGTTTTGTGGTTCTGAGTCAAAAAAGGGACATTTTGAATTATGACATTTATACAGTTTAAGAAAAATGGAATAGTTACTCGGATTCTAAATGCAAAAACTTCTAAACGCATATAAAAACTTCCAATCATTATTATATTTAGCAAAACTTGTTATTATAATCACAGGAACAATTTCGGGAAGAGGTAGCTATTTTAATTCGCATTTAGATCACTCTAATATTTAAATACCTACATAATTATGGCCATATGTACATATGTAGTCGCATGAATCTATTTTTTGTTACAATATTTAAAACCAAGCAATTTTTTGTATGTCTTCCTCAACACTTTTTAGCTAAATTCAAATTCTTAAATGTTTTTGTTGTGATTATTATGGCATCTATTTTTAGTTTAAACTTTTTTTCTCTATTTTATTTTAGTACCAAAATGTTTGTGTTTTTTTTCTAATACTTTTATAATAGTAGTATTATAGTATGTACATATTTCTATATAATATTAGATTATTTTTCTGCTTATCTGCTCATGTGCGCCTCTTTTAGCAGATCTACTTCACAGCAATGCGTTGTCGGTCTAATATTTTATTTAGAATTTCTGTTTCTGTTTTTCATTTTTTTTTTTTCGTTTTGAATATTAAATGCGACGGAGCATTGTTTTGTTTATTTTGTTCTGTTCCACACAATCTCTCCCACTGCGCCTATTCCAAATTTGTGATAAAGGGTGAGTGATTGTGTATGTGAGTAAGTAAGTGCACACACGTTTTAGATTCACTTCTCATTTTTTTGTTTGTATTCTGTGAGTGTAAAATGTGTGGAGTAGTAGTAGATCGCATGCTTTTCGTCATCATCATCATTATTGAGAAAAACTTATTAATTTTATTTTCTCAAATGGGTATTTCGATTTGGATTGCGGGGAAATATAAACAAATATTAAGACGTAAACATGAAAGATAGAAACTTTTCTATAAATACTGTATATTGTTATTAAAAGTAGTCTACCATTGAGATTTAAAAATTAAAAAAAAAAAAAAAAAAAACGGATAAATAAATATTTATTAACATCATAATATTGTTATCAAACTATATTTCTTTTTTTCTTTCTACCTAAAAGTACGTGTAATATAAATAATGAAGAAAAGTCCCGTAAACTTGTAATCGACTCTTGGAAATACACTAAACGCCTCTTACATTTAATCGTGAAATACCTTAAAATAACATTAACTTTCATCACCAATGTTTTCAATAAGTATTTTGAAATATTCTTAAACCAACAGAAGAAAACCTTAAGAACTAAAATAGAAAATAGTTCAAGTCACACAAGTTTCCGCTCATGAATCCGTTGTGATCCGGTTCTCTTCGGCTACATGTTAGCTGGAATAAACTTCGACCAGATACCCCCTATAGAGATCCCGCATAGGGATTTATGGAAGAGTTCCAGCCAAAATTGAAGAAGGTACAGGTAGAGGTTCAGGTGTCTACATAGTGGAGATGAACACTAGAATGTCCTTCAGACTTCCTGATGAATGTAGTGTCTTCCATGACTACACTTCGATGTACGACTGTTTTGGGAACAAAGATTCGAATGAATTAATTCTTTGGCTTAATTCCTTAGTAATCACAACTTGTTGAGTTTATTGCTTTAATAATTCACACTTTATAGAATTAATTTATTGTTGAATCAATCAAGTTTAATTCAAATCATTTACAAAATAGTTGAAAAAAAATTGTTGAATGATTAAATTTTTCTTCAATTCATAACTACTTATTACAATAATTTTCAAATAATTTCGTAGATGATTACAAACATATTGCACGAAAAAATAATAGTATTTCAATTTGTATTAGATTTGAATTAACAACAATTTAATCATTCAAAGGTTGAATTAATTCTATTTAAAACCTTTGAAAGAAGTTAAAGGAAAATATTTTAGGAATGGATTTATATAATGAATGGCTGACATTTATTAATTCTGAATTAAGCTAAAATTTAATTAATTCGAAGCTCGGGTTGGAACACTGTAATATTGAATGTAACGAAATTGCGAACGAACTTGCATGTTCGGAACTATCCTTATAAGTGAGGGACGTATCGGTCAAACCACCAATCAGCCATTACCATAGAACAGTATTGGATGAGATTTTGCTCCGGACTAACGGACCATGGAAAAACATACTGGATTGTAGGATATCCAAGGCCATGTCCCCATATTGAAGAATGCTACTGGATACGTATGATTACTGGTCACCGCCCAGTTAGAGTTAGGACGAACAGATTGGACAACAGAACTCTGGAATATTGTTAGATACTGTGTACAAAGTACAGGTCGCAATCTAAAGAGTTTTCGATCAATTTTGGTACATACATTTGTTTCAGCCTAAGGACGAAGCCTATTGAAACTGGTAGAAATCGGTACATTATTTCACCTAGTCCTCATACAAATGTCCTCCCGAAATTGGACTTAAAGAGTGAGTCAAACTTATACATACTATTCCAGCCAAAACTTATCCTTGGTCCAACAAATTAATATTTTTTAAATCACGTTAGCTTTTAAAAATATGTCAGATATTAGCTTTTCTAAATCATTCATAAGGAAGACTTGGACATTGAAAGGACACAGATATTGGTAAGGCAAAAGTAGTCGAACAATTCTTTCGAAAAAAACCTAACACTTCTATGGGTTAAAGTCGTATAAAGTTCAGAAAGTTCCAGATTACAATGTGGTAATGAACTTAGAAGCAAAAGAAGAACGAAGATGAAACTTATGTATGTACTGGCAGACTTTTCACAATTTTCGAGTCAAGATTTTTATGTGGGTGATGGACGAGGTAATGTACAGGAACAATACCGGACAAAAAAACAAACAAAATTCCCAAGAAGTTTATTGTGTGGCGAAATGTTAGCAGTTGTGGCAAAAGAAGCCAATCTTTTTTGACATCGGACACGATAAGCACACGAAAACATATTACGGAGTGTCTACAAAAACTGCTTTTACCTTTCTTAAACAGCATAGAGTGCCTTCATATTTCTGGCCCGGTTTGGCATCATGTCACTATGGAAAAAGGGCCCTTGAGTGGTATTAAAACAATAATGTAAATTTTGTCCAGAACTTCGGCCTTTGGAAAGGTATTGGGCTCTTGTAAAAAAATAATTAAGGAACACAAGAAAGGTATCGCAGGACATGTCCGATTTTAAGGGTAAGTGAACCACCTCGTCCAAGAAGATAACGGAAGCAACTATAAAATCTTTAATGGGAGGATTTCCGGAAGAAGTGGATAAATTTCTATATATGTACTAATTTGAATATTTGAATAAATTTACGTATTTTTGAGAATTTTTGTATTGAACAACGGTTTATGTTTTATTTAACGTAATAAAAGTATAAGTTTTTTTGACACACTCTTTAGTTTCAGTTTCGATTTTATTTCATTTCACAATTTTATCATTTGCACGTGTTGTTGAACGCTCTATTGGTCCAAACAGCCAATTCTACATATTTTGCTACAACAATATGACCGTTTCGGAAAGTCCCTATTGGAAGACCCTTTAAAAGCTATGTATAATTATGGAGCACTAGTCACAAACGACTGCCTACTTGAAACTAATTTCTGTTACATTTTTTATCGATATATGTAGATGTTTGTGCACGTTAATGTATTTTTCAGATGTGGACCTTATATGAAAGCTATTATGGGCCGATCGTCATAAAATGTAGTAACTTGATTTCTATATATTTGAGGTATATTTTGGTTGAATTTCATATATTTGGTTGAATGGCCATCTTCATGGGTATTTAAGTGATTTTCAGAAGTGGACCTTATGTGGGAGCTATGGTCAAATATAGACTGATATTCAGAAAATCCAGCAGTATAATTTTTAAATACATATTACTAACCTTTGCAACATTTTGGTTCTAAATTGATATTGTTTAGATATTTATGAAGTTTAACGTGTTTTTCGAAAGTGGTCCATATATGGAAGCTATGACCAATTATCGGCTGATCTTTATAAAATTCGGTTCAATATTTTATACTATATAAAAGGATTAAATATGTTCAATTTCGACATTGTAACGATATTTATAAGATTTTTATGTGTATTCAGGTGATTATTGGAAATAGACTTTTCCGGAATTCTTCCGGCTCGGCTGAGATATAAGGACAACCTCAATTTTTTTACCTATTTTTGACCTATATCTGGATTACTAAGGCATTAATGAATCCTTACTATATAAGATCATGGTAAGTTACTATACAAGTCCATAGTAAACTGGTCAAAATCGGAAAAAATATTTTTTAACCCGAATATTTTTTTTCAACAAAAGTTTTTTTTCGCTAAATATTAAAAAAAAAATTGAAAAAACAAAAAAAATATTTTAAAAATTAAAAAAAAGAAATTTTAAAAAACTACTTTTTTTTCAAAAAATTAAAAAACAAAATTGGTAATTTTACAATTTTCGAGAAAAACTAATATTTGGCCATATTTTTGCGAATGAGCCGAATTTCCTTACTGTTATGATTTTTAAGTAAAACCAATTCAGAATATTATAGTCCAGGTCAATTTAAATATAGTCTGAATGTTTTACTAAAATCGGAAAACGCTAAGCCTTAAATCTTGAGGGTCAAATGTAAAATTTTTCAATATTTGGAATTTTTCATGGAGAAATAGCGAAATATTATATATTTTTGAGCCGATTTTGATGAAACTTAAGAAAAATATAAAATGAAGTCTAGTATTTACAATAACAGCACAAAAATGGAAATTAACCCTTAAGAGCAATTGGGGTCAAAATTACTGTGTTTTTAGTGATTTTAAAAGTTCAGGTTCATTTGAACCCCAAGTGCTATTAGTTTTTCTCGAAAATGGTAAAATTTAAATCACAGGTACGGAAAAACTTGTCAATATGTGATGATCAAAAAATTCTGAAATTTGTTTAACAAAATTTTTAAAAATTTGAAATTGGAGTTTTTAAACTGCCGTTAAAAAAAAAATTTTTTGGTTATACCTGCGAATAGGTTAACTGTATCCTACGAAGATAAAAACTCATATACAAGTAAATATGGATATATTTTAAGTAAGAATAAACTTTTGTTTTAATATTTCTCAAAATATGTTAATTTTGTTCCTACATTTCTTGTTCTAGTGGCCTGAGACGCGTTAATGGCCTGGCGGTTTTTTAATATCTTTAACATTTTTTAACCAATTATTGTCTTTTATATATCATTAGAACGACAATTACGTACACATTTCGATTCGTTTAAATTAAATTGAAAAAGTAATTACTTAATAGCAAAATTTAAAAAAAAAAAATTAATTTTATCTCCTTGTAAATGCACCTCATAAACATATAAAATCTTTTACCGCTTTGCGCACTTGTTTAAATGAAAATCTAGCCAGAATCGAGTGATCCTGATTCGGTTGGTATACTTTAAAGTTGGTGTGAGACTATTTTTTGGCATCACAAACATACATACATTTAATACTAAGGTGGTGTCTGGTATACAAATCTAGAATACCTTTAGCAGATTTCACCGTATCTCAGTTATAACAACATGGAAATACCCATATTGTTTTGAAAAATGCCTTAAATACCAACTACTGCAAACCTAAACACTCACACATAGTACATCCATACATATGTATTAAACTTAAAGAAAATAAAATGAGCAACCACAACCAAAAAAAAAATAAAATAAAACAGAACAGAAAATAACAAAACAATTTAATGTACTACGAGTAATGAGAACAAAAAAGTGAATACTACAACAACAACAGCAAATACAATAAATCAATAAAATACACTTGTGCTGTGATCATCACTTTTCATTTGGCTTTAGTTTTTATTTGTATTAAAAAAATATTTTATGAAGAAAACAAAAAAAAAATTAAATATTATTTAGAACAGACTAGGACAGTGGAAATCGTACTTACGCAAACGCATACAAAAAAATTCAATCAGGGGGTGAACGACACGAGCGCTTAAAGTAAAACGAGTGTGCGTAGTCATGAAATAAATACATATTTATGGAAATAGTAAATGTAAAGAACACCACAACGCAATGTCTGAGTTGATTTACAAAAACAAAAAGTCCAATTGGAACTGTACCTGGTGGCATGAGGCATTAAAAACTTGTTCTTCATAAACAACCCCCTGCATACAGGGTGGTTTATCTGAAATCTATAGAAAACATTTCTTGTTTGTTTTCTTTAGATTTCACTCGAAAACATTTAAAATCATGAACTAGTAAGTCTTATAAGAGGTTGTTATTCATTTATATAAAATGCATTTAAATGCAGCCTGTATGACAATATAGTTTTTTTATTATCTTGAGGTTATCTTTCAGACGTTTATTAATTATATTTTAGAATTTCTGTATTGCAAAAATGTTCAATTATGTATATTCAGAAATTGATTTTTGATTAAGGGTGTAGCATAGTATTTCGGACCTTTCTAAGTACATCACAATTTCAGAAATATATACACATTAGAAATGTTAAATTATATTGCAAAAACCATTTTCGGCTAGGTTAATGTACTAGTAATGTGTCCTTAATGTTGGACACATGTTTTCTCATATAATATTAATATATTAACGGTATTGGAAAGGATAATAAATTAGCTTTCCAACTGCATATACTTATATTTATTTATTTCATAATATTTACATCAAATAATTCGCCCTTAATAAACGAAAGTTGGAAAAAATTTTAGGTAAATCGGTTGGGGTTAAGACGTGTCGTGTCACAAGCCCTCTGAAGTTTTGAGATGCATTTATAAGGAAAAAAATGCATTTTTTTCAGTTTTTGTAAAAATGATGCCATTAAAAAATTACTTTTGCAATTTAATTTAAAAGAATTGAAATGTGTACGTAATTGTCGTTCTAATGGGACATAAAAAACAGAAATTGGTCAAAAAATGTTAAAGTTATTAAAAATTCGCCAGGCCATTCACGTGTCTCAGGCAAATAGAACAATAAATGTAGGAACAAAATTAATATATTTTGATAAATATTAAAATAAAAGCTCATTTTTATTTAAAATATAAAAAAAATGCATTTTTTTCCCTTATAAATGCATCTCAAAACTTCAGAGGGCTTAAACCCAACCGATTTACCTAAAATTTTTTCGGGATGATTTTTTTACTAATGTTCACCAAACTAGGGGGTGAGAATGTCCAAAATCCAACATTCGTTTATTAAGGGCCACCCTAATGTAGCTACATTAGATCGGAGAGAAAATAGGTTTCGAAAAATTCAAATAAAATTCTAACTACACAATTTCCATTTGTATTTCAGAAGTTTCTAATTGTATTTCAGAAATTTCCAATTGAATTTCAGAATTTTGTAATTAAATTTCAGCAAATTCCAATTAAATTTCAGAAAATTCTAATTATATTTCAGAAATTTCCAATTGAATTTCAGCAATTTCCAATTATATTTCGGAATTTTCTAATTGTATTCATACCAATTATATTTAAGAAGTTTCAATTTATATTTCAGAATTTTTTAATTTTGTTCAGAATTTTTCAATTTTCCAATTGTATTTCAGAAATTCCCATTTGTATTTTAGAAGTTTTAATTTATACTTAAATAGTTTCTAATTGTATTTCAGAATTTTCCAATTGTATTTCAGAAATTCTTATTTGTATTTCAGAATACATATTCCATTTTTATTTCAGAAATTTCCATTTGTATTGCTGATATGTAGAATTTTCTGAAATACAAATGGAAATTTCTGAAATGCATTTAGAAAATTCTGAAATATAATTAGAAATTTCTGAAATATTTTGATATAAACTATATTTTGATTATAAACTTCTGAAATACAATTGGAAATGCTGCAGATTACATTTTTAAAATAAACATTTATTTAACTGCGCTAAAAAAAGAAAATAAACTTTATATCAAATCATTCCTCATATCATAATCAATCCTCAACTTTATAATGTAATACTCGTAAATAGTTTGATTTAATTTAAAGTTTTTTTTATAAAAACTTGTTTTAAAAGTGTGTTTATGTTTTAATTATTAATTTATTTTCTTCTAATTTTATTGGAAATTTGTTCGAAAATAGAATATTTGGAAAATTGGCCTCAAATAAAACTAAAATGATTTAGAGATTATTTCTAAAGATTTAAAAATTTTTCGAACATAAGTTCGAATTATCAAATTTATAAAATTTAATGTATTCTCATCAATTTTATGCATGAATACTGGTTTAAAGGAAACAAAATTTTACCTAAATTATCATAGAAGCAAACAAATATTGCAAATTAAATAACAGCTTTTAAAAATGTTATAAAGATTTACCAATTTTTTATTTTGTAAATAGTTTATAAAACAAACACACAAAATTTGTTTTATAAACCTGTACCTCGTTTCTGTATAGTATGTGAGAAAATTTTTTATTTATATTTATAAACTTCTTGTTAAACACAATACGAGTATTAGAAAATCATTTACTGTATCTGTACTTTTAATGTATTCAGTTTGAATATTACTAAGTCATGCTGTTAAAAACTGAATGACTACTAGGATTTTTAAAATGTTCTCGATTCGAAAACTTCTCACAATTTATTGAAACGGGGTACTGTAATAAATTAAAATTCTGAATAAGGCTTTTATAAAATGTATTAATTCAAACTAATTACTAATAATTTTTATACAATAATATTTCTGATTCTGCATTTCACCTAATATAATAATTGCATGTTTCCTTTACAATAAATATAAAAATCCTTAAAAAAAAAACATTTTTACCCCAAACTTTTTTAAGAAATGGTATCTTAAACTTTTCAGTTAGGAACATTGAAAATTGGGCTGAATAATAGATTCGGTTCTGAAAAAAAAGATTTAAGTCGTACTATATTGATTTGCATGATCTTAAAAAAATTAAAAAATTCAATGGTGTTTACTTGTACACTTTTGAGGCTGTGTGTATATAACTTTAAAATTTGTTTGAAATTACCTATGAACGTTATCAAAAATAAAATAATTTTAGATTGTGTCGATATTTTTCTAAAGCTGGGCTTGTCCCTACAAGCTGGCATATCATATAAATTGGTTAATGTAATAAACTATATTATATAATTAAACTAAATTTCTTCTTTTAAGAGCTCCTTAAATATTTCGAATTGAAATTTTCGAACATATTATAAAAATGCTTATATTTTGATACAATATTGAAAACACTTTAAAATTCATGAGCATTTTTTTCAAAATTTTTAAGTTCGAAATTGGAAAATGTAAGAAATTGGAATCAATAGTATTTTTTAAGAATCCTCAATATTTAGAAAATATTTAAACAGCTTTAAAAAAATTTCGAACTTTTATTCGAATTTTCGAACATAATATGTAATGCGTTATCGTACGGTTTATGCATGATCCAGAGATTATTTTAACATTTGTAAAAAAAATTTGAACACAGCTTCGAATTTTCGATTTTGATTACGAATTTTCTAACATAATATTGCATTGTTATCAGGTGTATGCATGAATACAAAATTTCAGCCTATTAGAGCTACGAGAACAGATTCAGAATTGAGTTAACAATTTTGACTTAAAACAAAACAACAAATAAACAAACTGGGTTCACACACCTCAAGTTTACTTGAGCAAATCTTGAGTTTATAGAAAAGAGACATGAGGAGATGGAACGATTTTCCTCTTATATAAACTCAAGACTTGCTCAAGTAAACTTGACGTGTGTGAACCAGCACAAACTATCATAGCAAGTTAAAAATAAAGATTAATTTAACGTTATACAATTTAAACTTACTTAAAGTTTCATTTAATTTATTTCATTAGGAAACATTCTTTAGAAGAAATAGTTTTCAATAAGATTTTGGAACATAGAAAACTAACAGAGATGTTATATTTAAATGAAATGAAAATGCCGGACCATATAACGGCAAAAATATAAACAAATTAGTTGTACAGAATAAAACAAAAATTTAACAATATTTGACAAAAGCGTATAATGAGGTTTTGGCATAAACAAAATAGTACACATATTATATATACAAAAATAAAAAACAACTTAATATTTAAGGAGCAATGGGAGAACTGCTGGCTGACTGTTTGCTCTATAGTGGCAAAAGCTAACAATTTGTTTTTTGTGGTTCTTGCTCCCGCTATGGTTGCTTTTGTTGCTGCTGTTGATTGTGTTATAGCAGAGACGGAGCACATTTTATTAAAAAACTAAATTGAATGTATGATATTAAAGACCTGCATTGAGCATGCATAGAATTGGGACATACGCAAAGACATTGTTTATGGAAACATTATAGAGTGCCGGCAAAAAATCGCGCATCAATTGACAAGTACAAACAAAATAGAAAATAATAATAAATGGAAACATGTATTCCCACCTTTACGGACTATTGAGACGACTAGAATATCTGACAAACAAAATATAGTAAATAAACGCACACATTAGAATTGGCTAAACTTCATGCTGATGAGAACTTGAAACTTGTGGCTGATTTGGTCGATGTCAGAAGACATTCGTAATTTAATGGCTAACGGGAGTAGTTACTGCAAACAATGTGACGGTGAACTGTTAAAGCTTTAAAGGAAACTGTTAGTTACAAGTGTTTGAAGTAAAACATTTGAATAAAGTGTAGAGAGAGTTGTGGTTAAGAAGTATAAAAGAATTAATTTGGGAAATGTTTATTTGTTAATTACTTTTGTTAGATAATAAGAGGACTACTAAATAATGTATATGTGTATTAATTTGTGCAATAGAAATTGAAAAATAAATCAATCAATATCTATGAAATCACAAACACAACAATACATTTACGAAACAAGAACTATTTTCATATGGTGGCTAAAAAGTGTGGTCAATAAATATGTTATCTTTTGGAGATGGTTTTTGAATTGAAAATTTAATGCCAATAAGTCCCGCTTCCGAAAATCACTATAACGAGCATAAATCTTGGTATCCACGTAAAATTCAACAGAAATAAGCTTCATATAAACATAATTTCATGGCGATTGGTCCATAATTAATCATAGCTCTCATATAAGGCGAACTTCCGAAAAACATTCACGAAAATAAATTATTTAAATTAAAATTTGTTTGTGTCGGACATACTTTCTTACTTGTTTTTAGTTCAATTAACAAATATTTAATTACTTATAGATTGAACAAATTATATTATGAATTAATTCCATTATGAATTAATTTAATTAATTCGAAGCTCTGGCGAAAACGATTACAATAGCGGAGTCCACTATTAGGTGCAAATGGTTTGCATTATTGCAAATGCAGAATTGCATTTATTTAATTTGACATATGCGCAATTCCATATCATCGTACGTGACATTTGTACAACCATAGAATGGTATAGATTTTGCAAAAAAAAAAAAGTATCTGAAGTGTCTGAGTATATTTTAAAATAATAAAAAGTTCTTTCGAAATATTATTGTCCAAAATATTGAACGAAATAAGGGTATATCGTAGGTGACATAAAACGCAACTCATTTTGAGGTACATGTAGAAATATGGGAAAATATTCGAATCGTGAGAGGCGTTATGTTTTCTCTTAATTTCTTACACTAAACGAAATATTTTTCCATTACATTCCGTCATATTTAAATAAAAACAATCTTTGGGTGATTTTATAATAAATAAAATTTAATATCGTACGTGACATACCTTACGTGACAGATTTTTCTCTTATAATAAAATAATATATATTCTGTAAATATAAGTACACAAAAACTAAAAAAAATAATAGAAAATATATATTTGGTTTCATTAAACAATTTGACAATAGCAATAAATAGAATCAGAGTCAAATTCATTTCTTCCTACAAGCTAATTGGGAGCCTTGTTTTCGCCGCAATTTTAGCCTAAAACATACCTATAACATTGAAAAATTAAATATAATCAGTTTAAACTATTATTTTTGTCTTTAAAATGTAATATGATCTAAATACTTTCACATAGTGACATTTTATTATTTTCTTCTATTCAAATCATCTTGAAAAAAAGTTTCAAGGGTTTTTGTTTTTTCAGTCGTGGTAGCGATTCTCGTGGAATTGCCCATATTCTAAATAAACATACATGTTTCCAAAATTTATTGCGATAAAAATATAAAATTTTGACCCAAATGGGTTCAAAAAGTTGACTAAAACGCATAAAAAAGATCAAAACTTCAATATATACAATTTTCGAACTTATGAAGCCTATATCTCGGGAAATAGGACTGGCGACAAAAACAAAATATATCGTTATGTTCGGAATAAAAAAAATACGGACTAGCGACCATAAACGAGAGCTTATACCGAATTTGTAATGATTCAACACTATATAAATCTTAAATGTTAAAATTTATTGTGAAAATTGTTTTCAAAGAATATTTCTTTTGCTTTGAATAAAATTTAAAAAAATTCACTATTTATTTCAGCATTTAAAAAAAAAATTATTAAAAAAAACAACTAATTTCTACAAAATTACATGTTTAAGCGGTTTCTAAATATATACATTTGGCATCACTGTGAACAATGAAAAGGCTATGAAGAAAACCAACAACAACAATATCAAAACAAATTGCAAAGGGTGCACCCAAGCACCACCCCCTTTTTCAGCTAATTTTTTTTTTATTTTTATTGTTGTTTTCAACATTTTTACATCACAATAGCTTAAACACATACACACAAACACAGGCAAGTGCAGCACACAGGAAAACTAACAAAAACAACAACTCAACCATCATCATAGAAGTGTAGATACACACAGAACATTTCGATTTTTCACCAAAAAAAGGAAACACATACACACATTGGATAAGGAAAAATGTTACCTCCAGGCTGTAAAAACCTTTTCATCAAAAATCCCCCACTAGTTCCAGGCCACAAACTACGATTGCCCCGAAATGATTTCTCTAAGACCGCGCATCATACAATTTGTATAATAATACATGAGTTTTCTAGTAACCCCAATGTGAAGAAATAACAAAAAATATATTCTGTCTGATTTATTATTTACTCTTCTAGGCTGATTGGCATGTCTGCCCACACAAATTCTATGAATTTCTTTCATGGAGCAAGCAGGCCCAGTTGGGCTACCGTCTGTCACGTCTGCGTACGCTACGCACCTGCGTGTAAATTTTGTTGACAAATTTTTTTCTTTTCAGATTTTCCACAAAAAACTCCACAATTTTCACGTTCTGGCACTACTTCACATTGCACAGTTTTGATTTTTAACAATTTTCCACAAAATTTTCACAATTTTATTAAGAAAATACACAACATTTTCACGCAAATAGACAATTTTTTTCGTTCTACTGCGAACAACACGAAAATGGAAGACTAACGATTGGGGTTGTTGTTAAGTATTTTATTTTGTATTAAATGTATAAAGAACATTTGAAACAGCAACAAAAAAATAAAAAAAAGAAATTCCGGGGGGTGTGATGGGTGGTAAAGAACGAAAGAGAATGAAGGAATGTTGAAAAAACAACATATGCACCAAATCGATAACTCACATCTCTAAAAAGTTCTAAGTACAGCGACATCTATGTGTCAAGGTTAGATTATGTCATATTCATCGACACAATCAGATGAGATATTTCACACATAGATGTCGCTGACAATTAAAACATAGAACTTTTGTTGGGTGTTCCAGTATAATTTTTTTAGTTGAGTAATTTAGGGCAACCAAGAAAAAGCAAAACAACGCTATTTGCATTATAACGGTAATTTCTATCTGGCTTTAATTATTTATAAGAATTAAATAAAAATTCAACAAAATTTGTAGATTTCAATAAATTTAATTATGTATTAAAAAATAATACTACGTTCAGACATAAGTGTTTAATGCTTGTTTTAACTATGAAAGAAATTTTAAAGTTAATTTTTGTTAAAGTCGACTTTATTTTAAAATAGAACTTTTGTTTTTATTTGAAAAAAGCTTCAAAACTTTTTGCAACATATGCATTCATATAATTGAAAATATTTTTCAATGAATGTAAATAATAAAAAGAAATTTAAAAAAATTAAAAAAACAAAATGTACATATAAGTTCAAAACAAAAAGCTTTTTTTTTAAATAATAAAAAAACATTTTAAATTATATAATTTGAAAGTAAATTTTTAATTAGGCTTAAGTTCATTTTTATTATAATTTATTTGTTTTATGGTACGAAATTTAAAATAATAGTCAACTTTATGGACTTAAAATCGACTTTAAGTCTTTCGTAGTTAGGCTGCAAGTGTTTAAATACGACCGTTTACATATTAATTTAGGCTCTCTCTTAGTTTAGTAAATATAATAGTAACATAATAGTAAATTTCTCACATAATAGAATTATGGGTATCATTGAATAGTGCTTCAAAATACCTTTTATATGATATATGTACATATAATATGGTACTGTTTCTTAACATTATGAACCAAAAATTCCTTTTTGAATTTATATGACATAATTTGGATATACAGAAAAAGTTTGTTAAAAAAGTACATGAAAATTATCTCTGTTTCAAAAACAAATCAATTTTAACGGGTTTATTTTTCAGTCCGAAAAATAAGGACGAATTATGGGAACATATCCAGGAAGAGTGATTTGACATTGACAAGGACGTTTGCATAGAAATTGGTTGATTCCATGAGCAGCAGATGCAATGATGTTGTGAAAAACAAAGCTAGAGCAACAAAATATTAAAATAAAATAATTTTTTAACTAAATATAAAAAGTACTGCCTCTAAAAATTGAATCGTATAAGCGTTTCTATTATTTTTTTCAGTAAAAAATATTGACTCTTTACATTGTTAGTCATATACAGCCCAATTATGAATAACAATTCCCCGGGAGTTTTTTTTCCATTTTTCCTATTCAAATACATATATGTATGTATTTTATTCATGGGCTGATTATGTATTAAAATATAAATGAAAATAGGAATGATTATGTTTTTTCTTATGATGTATGTCTGATAAACAAAACTTCATATACATTTTTTTTAACAAAACTAAACTTGACTATTATACTTACAAAGTTTGAAAAAAAAGCATTCATTTCTATTATTTTTTCCAACACTGTATAACGACACTTTACCGGCGACTACGAATTTGCTAGACACAGTGGAGTTCTTTTAGTTGTTTTTAGCGAACTCTTGTTTATTACGAACTAGTTTTTAAGTTCCTTTTATAGTTACAGCTTACACTTCAAAATCACCTCTTATATTTATTAATACCAAAATACGTTTTCTCCAAAAAAAAAATAAAAAACTAAACAAATTTATAATACACACAGTGCACTCGCGATAATATGAACACCCCAAAATTTGAACACTTTTTACTTCCATAGGGTACTCTAAAATATGAACTAAGTGAACTAAGATATTCATATTTTAAAGCTTTTTAAAATATGAACAGCTTATTTTTGTTTTTTTAAACGTATTTTGTCTATCTACACAGAGTTGAAATCTAAATCAACAGGGTAGTGGCTAAATTCTAATTCAACTGCTTAATAATTTTTGGACTTCCCTAGCTGTAGATGGGAATTAGATGTCATTCGCAAATATGAAATATGAATCTTGCAAAAGTGAACTGGCCTAGTTTTAATTAGTTCATATAATCGCGAGTGCACTGTAAGTCAGTTGCGTTAGTTAAATTAGTAATAGCGGTATTTGTGATTTTATTGGGACCATATAAGGAACTTGATGATCGGCAACTACCAACTATAAGAGACGTCCTTAAATATAATTTATTTATCAAGTAACATGAAATTAAAGTATAATGGAAAAGATTCATAAAATTCACATATATGTATATGCGATTGATTTTGAAGATCAAAGGATCAAAATATCCTTATGAGATATGTAAAGCTGTACAAACTGGTTATTGTAGTCCTGGATAAATTGCGCACTCGAGATGGCTTACCTATGCTAATCGTCTACT
This sequence comes from Calliphora vicina, assembly GCF_958450345.1. Lineage (NCBI taxonomy): Eukaryota > Metazoa > Arthropoda > Insecta > Diptera > Calliphoridae > Calliphora > Calliphora vicina. The sequence goes on along the minus strand of NC_088783.1, from coordinate 82,102,110 downwards.
CAGATTTTATGTAAGTACCCTTAATCCATCAACAAATTTGGAACTGCTTGTGAATTACGTAGTTAAAGTATACGCTCCGATTTGGTTCCTAATCAAACAAAAGAAGTCTTTTAAAGAAGGAGCCAAACATATTTTTCATCTGATTATGTATTAATTGCAAGTATAAAATATATTAATAAAATAAATTTGTATATCGTTTTTTTTATTATTTTAAGCATACGACTTAGGTTTGTAAAAACGTTTTCTAAAGTAGAGCCCGAAAAAACATTTTTTTTATTCAAGCAAATAATAAAAGAATAACAGTAACTGTGATTTAGAGCTAACGAACATGTCGATTAGTTCGGTAACGGTAGTAGAGCTGATATTGTCAGTTATTGACAATATAAGATTGAAGCAGAGATTTCAGTTATTTCAAAAATCGTTACGATATTGAAGATTGAAAATTGATAAAGATAAAATATATAAATATTTATAGCTTATAAACAATTACTGAAAGATTTATCAAACGACAAAATATGGTTCTATTATTTTTTAAGAACAATTAAAAGAATTATTTGAAAATTTAGGAAAGCTTTTTGTAACGAGTTTTTGTATATTTAAAAAAATCTCTACATCAAAGAAAGAAACCTAATGTCATTTGAACTAATTAGAGCTGAAGTATAAATATACACTAACTTTTAGAGAAATCTTCTAAAGAATTGGCAATGTCCGTTAGCTCACATATGAAATATATTGTATTTAAAAAAAACGAAAATTTTCACAATTGCAACACAAGATTTCCTTCTAAATCATTAATTGTATGTATGAAATCGTTGACTTTCATTCATTAAAAGTCTGAGTACAGTAGATACCTTTTAGCATACAATAATCAGGATATGTAATTTTCCTTTTATTTATATAATTTAACAACACAAAAATATAAATATAAAAATATCAAACGCAAATCAATGGAGCAGAATAAATCAACGGTCAATTCAGAATGAAATACTCTGTCGAAAATGAAATGATGGATAGGCCATACTTTGCGCAGGCTCACAGGAGACATAGCAAAAATCGCCATTGATTGGACACCCCAGGGTAACACACGAAAAAGAGGCCATACATTGCACACATGGACACATTGAATGCGAGATAATGCAAATTGGTCTTAACTGGAGTGAAATCAAGCATAAATCGACTAACAGAACTGAATGGAATCTGTTTGTGGTGGCCCTTTGTTCTTTATAGGACCCACAGGTCATAATAATAATTCATTAGCTTTAATATGAGATCAAAAATTATAACAGTTCTAAAGTTATTTACAGTTTTACTTTATGTATTTAGCACCCATCTATTAAAAAAAAAGTTTTTGAACCAACACAAAAAACGAAGCTCTGGAGAACTTTTATATATATATTATCATATATTATCGAAATCATAAGAGTAAAGTTTCAAGAATCCATATTTTTTTATCGAAATTTTTCTTTTTGTGCCAATTGTTGAAACCAACTTCTTTTAAATTTTTTTTATCGATATTTAATATATGTATTTCTATATTTGTAGATATTTTTATCGATATTTAATATATAAATGATAGTAGCAAGATCAACGCAGCCATTTGATTTAGAGACTGACGATCAGACAATTGAAGTAGTGTTAACAATGATAGATGGAAAAGTAGGCCAAAATTTAACAAATGCTTCATCCATCTGCAATATTTGTGAAACCACATCAATCCACTTAAATGATGTCCCGGAAAAATCATTAGATAAGACTGATGCATATGAATTTGGATTATCACCGCTTCATACAAGAATACGATTCATGGAACACATACTAAAAATCAGTTATGATTTTGGACTTACAGGATCAATAAGATACAATGACACCAATAAGGAGTTAAGAAGTTTAAAAAACAAACATGTTCAGGGCGAATTTCTCAAATATGGGTGGATAATAGATCAACCAAAACAAGGATCAGCAATACGAATGATGGGAACACAGCAAGGAGGTTATTTTTAGATCCCGAAAGAGCATCTGAAATAAGAGGTGTTGATAAAAATCATATTTCAAAATTTAAAACAATTATCATTGAACTTGTGTGCAATGAACAAATTGATGCTAAAAAATTTTGTAATTCTGCGAAGGAACCTATACGAATATATACAGGCAAATATCCATGGAGAAATATGTCTGCAACAATTCACAAAAATCCTTAATCATGGATCGTTTAGTACCACTAACAGAGGAAGCCCAGGAAAAATTTAATAAGGATTACAGATTTTATAGAGAGCACAGTAAATGAAGATCTATTTAATATATAACTAGAAACGTCAGATCCACTCATCTCTAGCATTCGAAGTCAATGGAAAGTAAAACATCGGGACTTAGATGAAGAAGGAAAATGGCTGCTACAGGACAGAACTAAATAAAAAGTTCCTAAACCACTGTAGGCCGCCCATTAGCCCCCATTCCCAATACAAACCCATGTAAATACAAATCAACTCAAAAACATGTCAGCTCTGACTATATTTCATCAAGATATCTCAAATTGTTTACGATCTACTGAATTATTTCCGAAATAAAAAGTTTCTAAATCACTGTACGTTCGACTAAACACAAATCACTCGAAGAATAATCTAAAATTTAATAAATTATTGATCTAAGACTCTTATTTCAATTCGCTTACGTGGCATATAAATTTGAATAAGATTTCTAAAAATCATACTAAATATTTAAGCACATTAATATTGTATAGTATGAATAATGTACATTAGAAATACATATATTTAGTGCACTATTTGTAAATACTTTGTGGTTTTGAATTCATATACATACTTATGTATTATTAATAAAACAAAATTTAACCACACTTATGAATCAGAAAACACGAACCACTTTTTTTACGTAATAAAAAACTCCCAACCGCTAAAGGTTGAGGATTTTAAAAGATGTTTGATTTAACAAAAAAAAAAAAAAAACTTTGGACTTATGGTTTCGAAAAACGTCAGTCACACTTTTCACTTGTTGACTTAATTGTTGTAATGAAACTACAAGGAAGCCCTTCACAAGGCAGCTAACATTCTTAATACAGCTAGGTTGCCAAATGATGGACTGACTTGGAATTTGCTATTTATTTTTACTTCTTTAAATTAACTTTATTATTTTATTTATCCACTTTTATTTCACAATTTGTTGTCCACTGTTGAAGATTTAATGCACGAATGACGATTTATCCGAACCTTACACGATCTTAAATAGTGAATGAATCTTTTCGTTTGAAATAAAATTGAGTTTGAGATTTATTTAATTTGAGTTAAAGTATTATTCGTACGGTGTTGTGTTGTTGCTGCTACTGTTTATTTTCTCCATATTCTGATAAGCTATTAAAACATTTTTGCGTCAGGCTATAGACCCGCAGCCTTAAGCGAAACATTTTATATCGAGTTCTCACTCAAGACACAATCACTTTCAATACAATATTACTTGCTTCTTATCGTAAAACCACGCCTACACGTCATACAGCAAAAATTGTATCTTTAGCATAAAACGGTACCAATATTTTACACAGAACATGGCTTTATCTGCATTTTTTTTATATTGTGCATTCTTTAAAATAATCGCACAATTGTTTTTATTTTTTTTTTGGAAAAATTTTAAATATTTATATGTTTATTTTTTTAAATTATACTGGTTGGTGGGCGATGTTATCACCAAATGTACAGTTATTCAAGAATATGTATTTATAAAAAAAAAAACATTTTTATTCTAAAACTACACATTTATTTATTTGTCTGAGGTCACGATTTTATTCCTAAATAAAAAACGACATATTTAGTTTTCGTGCGAAATGCTTTCTACGTTTTTATACTATATTGACCGTGAAGATATACTGGGCTGGGGTTTTTATGAAATGGATTGATCTTAATTTGTTAACTCACCAATAGATATTCATTGATTCAACAGTTTGAAATCCTTAGAAATCAACTTAAATCAAACTTTTGGAATTTATTATTGTGAATGGTGGAAATGTGAATTAATGTTCAGTAATATGCAGTACCGTCTTTACCAAATGGGCACTCGGGACCCGTGCCCAAGGCCCTGACCTCAGGTTACAAGAAGGTCTGCTCCTACGAATGCTATTAATGCTTTGCAAAATGATCATATTAATATTTCTGAAGTTTAGACATCAATTGCAAGTGACATCAATCAACCAGGAAAAACAAGAAATGAGACTCAGGGCCTGGCAAAAAAATAGAAAAATTGGAGACTATTCTTCAAACAGAGATATGAAATGACCTTTTGGGAACTATGAACTAAACAAGCTTAAGTTTACAGAATAGCACTGTTAATAACAATTGATTGGAATACACTTTCACAGCTCCTGAATTCGCCCTTTGGTACTGGTTTTGTAGTTTTTAACATCGAAAAATACCTTATTAGTACCTTTATGACCAGTGCTTCCAAATGGCAATTTAATAATACTTGGGGGGTTTTCAATTGAGAAAAATCTTTAGAAAATGAAAAATAATTATTTTTTTGTTCATGGACAATATTTTTGTTTAATATCCTGTGTTCAACTTTTTGGAAAATATATTGAAACTAGGCTAAATAAGCATTATTATTATGAGACTAATATTGTTAATATTGTTGTATAAGCTTTTAAATAGTTATATACAATTGAAATTGTGCGATTTTACACTATTATTATATACAATTTTAACTTTGAGCATCGATAAAAGGCAAATGAAAGTGAATTTACAACCTGTTATACAGGTATGTGATTTCGAATACGAAAAAGGTTGTGATAAATGTTTAATTTCTGTTTCATTTATGAAGTCTCTGGATCCAAGTAATCACAAAAACAATGTGTATTGAATATGGGATCTACATCCAGACCAGAGCTTCGAATTAATTCAATTTAAGCTTAATTCACTGAAATCGTATAAAAGAGACGTATAACTTATAAAAAAGAGTAAAGTTACTGAGTGTCTGACTGATTCATCATCGCCCAGCCCAACCGTCTAAAGCTAGAAACATGAAATTTGAAAGGTTTATCTCTCCCCGTATAGATCCACTTTTACAGATACAAGAACATTTTAAATACATTTTCGTCCATTTAGATCAGAAAACGGGTAAAAATTGTATTTAGGTACTGCTTTTGCGCCCTATGTATATACAGAGAGCCTCAAAAGTGAGTAAACACCAACGAATTTTTTGAATTCTTTCAGATCATGAAAATCATTATAGACCGACTTAAATCATTTTTTTCAGAACCGAATCTATTATTCAGCCCAATCTCCAACAAACCGAAACTTTTAACTTGTAATCGATGGATAGATTTTAGGATTTTCATTATCTTATATACCCTTCACCAAATTATACTTTAAAATAAATCTGTTCAAATATTTTTAGGTAAACAAAATTTAATTTTTTTTTAATTGATTTTCAAAAGTTTTTTCCAAATTTTTTTTAAATTTTTTTTGTTAGTTTTTACATTTTTTTTTTTTAAAAAAAAATTTATGACAAAAAAAATTGTTTGATGAAAAAAAAATTTGGGTTAAAAAATATTTTTCCCGATTTTGACCCAATGTAGGTTCAACTTACTATATCCCTATCTACATCGTTGCAATGGACTTTTAAATATCTATCATTAGATATCCATATTGTCTATATTAATGACTTAGTAATCCAGATATAGATCAAAAATAGGTCAAAAATCGAGGTTGTCTTGGTTTTTTGCTCATATCTCCGTTATTTATGGACCAATTTTGCTGATTTTTAATAGCAAAATTCTCGAAAGCATGCCTGACAGAATTATTGAAGATTTGGATCCCGAAGATATCTGGGGTCTTCAGAAAATTGATTTCAACAGACAGACTTAGCTTAATCGACTCCGCTATCTATAAGGATCCAGAATATATATACTTTATAGGGTCGGAAATGAAAAATGTAGAAATTACAAACGGAATGTCAAACTTATATATACCCTTCTCACGAAGGTGAAGAGTATAACAAGTAAGAGAGCTATATTTGGCTGTGCTGAATCTTATATACCCTTCACCAAATTATACTTTAAAATAAAAATTTTAAATATTTTTAGGTAAACAAAATTTCAATTTTTTTCAGTTGTTTTTTCGAAATTGTTTTTAATTTTTTTTTTAATTTTAAAAATTTTTTTTTTTAGTTTTTAATTTTTTTAATATTTAGTGAAAAAAATTTTGGTCAAAAAAAAAAATTCGGGTTAAAAAATGTTTTTTCCGATTTTGACCCATTGTAGGTCCAACTTACTATGGCCTTATATACGTCGTTGCACAGGTCTTTGAAATATCTATCATTAGATATCCATATTGTCTATATCAATGACATCAATCCAGATATGGGTCAAAAATAGGTCAAAAATCGAGGTTGTCCTGGTTTTTTCCTTATATCTCAGCCATTTGTTGACCGATTTTAAATAGCAACCGAGCCGGAAGAATTTCGGAAATATTCGTGTATGTAAGTTATTTGGGGGCTTCAGAAAGTTGATTTCAACACACAGACGGACAGACGGACATGGCTATATCGACTCCGCTAACTATAACGATTCAGAATATACAGTGGTGGCCAGGAATTTAAGACAAAAATTGTTTGCTAAATTCCACGTGATTGTCAATTATTTTTTCAAATATTTCCACAAATGTGTATGCATGAGGACTGTTTTAACACACAAGTGTGCTTTATTCGACTGTGTCAATTCATACATATTCACCACGAATACATAAAATGTTTCTACAACTTGACCAAAAAATTTTTTTTTTAAATAATCATATTTCCTCACATTTATGTCATTATATTTTAATTATTATAAAATATAAAATATTCTGACCAAATTTCTTATTTTTAGATCCATTAGTTTCGGTCATATCATGTTATTAACAGCGGATGTTCGCTGAGGTGGGTCAACGTATTTCCACATATCTTTGTCCATATATGTTTTACCCATTTTTCCAAACATTTTTCAGAAACTAGAAACATTAATAATAAATTTCATACCCTTAGAGGTCCTTTTATTTTGGCTCTATCGCACTTAAAATTCAGTTGATGAAAAAAATTCAAGTATTTGTCTTAAATTGGTGGCCACCACTGTATATTAGAGTGACAGCCGATTTTTTTTTTTTAGATTTCAAAGAGTGCCGGGTGGAATATTGTGACACTAGGCCTAAATGTTAAGTGCTGAAAATTTGAGCCAAATCGGGCAACGATTTCTGGACGCGCATCGAGGTCAAAGTTCAGATATATGCAAAATTATACTATTTATATGGGATAAATAGGTGAAACTCGTTAAATTTCTGCATTGTTTTCTAGAAATGTATAGATTTATTTATATTAATGAATATTACATTAAAAAATTTTTTTTGGAAGTTAACCCTGCATCTCCTTTGTGTCAAAATGACCCAAAAACTGTATTATCGCCAAAATTCGGAAAAAATGCAAATTTTTCAGATATTTTAAAAATTTTGCTACTAAATAAATACTTTTGCAATTGAATGCAAAAGAATCGAAATGTGTACGTAATTATCGTTGTAATGAGATATAAGTGACAAAATTTGGTTAAAAAATGTTAAAGTTATTACAAATTCGCCAGACCATTAACGTGTTTCAGGCCACTTGAACAAAAAATTTAGGAAAAAAATTAAAAGCTCATTTTTACTTAAAATATGCCCATATTTACTTGTATATAAGTTTTTGTCTTCGTAGGATACCGTTAACCTATTCGCAGGTATGGCCAAAAAAAATAATTTTTTTTAACGGCTGTTTCAAAACTCCATTTTCAAATTTTTAAAAATTTTGTTAAACAAATTTCAGATTTTTTCGATCATCACATTGGGGTTTATTGAGATCAAAATAGGGAATAAAAATATGAAAAAATTATGTCAATACCTCTTACAGTTTTTCCGTACCTGCGATTGAAATTTTGCGTTTTTCAAGAAAAACTAATTTTTTGTCCATATTTAGGCGAATGAGTCCAATTTCCTTACTGTTATAAATTTTAAGTAAAACCTATTCATAATATTATAGTCCTTATAATTTTAAATATGTTCTGAAAGTTTTACTAAAATCGGAAAACGATTACCTTTGAATCGTGAAGGTCAAAGGTCAAATTTTTCAATATTTGGAATTTCTAATGAAAAGATAGCGAAATGTTACATATTTATGGGCCGATTTTCATGAAACTTGAGGAAAATATAACATAAAGTCCAGAATTTAAAATAACAGCACAAAAATGGAAATTAACCCTTAGCAGCACTTGGGGTCCAAATTATTCTCAACTTTTAAAATCAAGAAAAACACAACCATTTTGACCCCAAGTCCTCTTAAAGGTTAAAATTCATTTTTGCACTGATGTTGTAAATGCTAGACCCCAATATATATTTTCCTCAAGTTTCATGAAAATCGACCGAAAAATATGTAACATTTCGCTATCTTTTCATTAGAAATTCCAAATATTGAAAAATTTGACCTTTGACCTTCACGATTCAAAGGTTATCGTTTTCCGATTTCAGTAAAACTTTCAGAACATATTTAAAATTATAAGGACTATAATATTATGAATAGGTTTTACTTAAAATTTATAACAGTAAGGAAATTGGACTCATTCGCCTAAATATGGACAAAAAATTAGTTTTTCTTGAAAAATGCAAAATTTAAATCACAGGTACGGAAAAACTGTAAGAGGTATTGACATAATTTTTTCATATTTTTATTCCCTATTTTGATCTCAATAAACCCCAATGTGATGATCGAAAAATTTGAAAGTTGTTTAACAAAATTTTTAAAAATTTGAAAATGGAGTTTTGAAACAGCCGTTAAAAAAAATTATTTTTTTTGGGCATACCTGCGAATAGGTTAACGGTATCCTACGAAGACAAAAACTTATATACAAGTAAATATGGACATATTTTAAGTAAAAATGAGCTTTTATTTTAATTTTTCTCGAAATATCTAAATTTTTTTTCTAAATTTTTTGTTCAATTGGCCTGAAACACGGTAATGGTCTGGCGAATTTGTAATAACTTTAACATTTTTTAATCAAATTTTGTCATTTATATTTCATTACAACGATAATTACGTACATATTTCGATTCTTTTGCATTCAATTGCAAAAGTATTTATTTAGTAGCAACATTTTTTCAAAAACTGAAAAATTTGCATTTTTCTCTAATTTTGGCGATAATACAGTATTGGGTCATTTTGAACCAAAGGAGATACAGGGTTAATTTCCAAAACTTTTTTTTTAATGTAATATTCATTAGTATAAATAAATCTACATATTTCTAGAAAACAATGCAGAAAGTTAACGAGTTTCACCTATTTATTCCATATTAACAGTAAAATTTTGCATATATCTGAACTTTGACCTCGATGCGCGTCCAGAAATCGTTGCCCGATTTGGCTCAAATTTTCAGCACTTAACATTTAGGCCTAGTGTCACAATATTCCACCCGGCACTCTTCAAAATTTTAACAAAAATTTTTTTCCATACAACTGATTGTCACTCTACTGTATATACATTGTGGGGTCGCAAATGAAAAATGTAAAAATTACAAACGGAATGACAAACTTATATATACCCTTGCCACTCATGGTGAAGGGTATAATAAATACAGCATAAAAACAATAGGAACATAAGCTATGAAAAGGCCTCGAGAGTTATTTTTTGATGATATTTGATATAAATATAAAGTCACTTCTTCAATTAAGGTTATTATTGCAATAAATTACAAAATATTGACTTAAATTTTCAAATAAAAATCGTTGTCTATAGGATCTAAAAACATTTTTATATATAGAAAATTTTCTTTCGACATCAACTGATGTTATAGGAGCAAATTTAAAAGACAATATTTCTTTAACACTTAGAACGGTTAAGTTTGAATTAGAACAAAAATTTGATATTTGGATGGCGCTATTAATAAAATAGTGCTTATTTTATATTAAAAAAAGCCATCTATTTTTCAATTTTGAATTTTAAACAAAGGAAGTAAAAACCGGTAACATAACAGCGAAAAATAAGTAAGACAAAATTTGTTTTTGATAAAGTCAAAATATGCTATTAAACAGTAAAATATGCTCTAAAAACGCAAAAATATGACATAAATATGCTCATAAAACAAATATATGCAAAAATATGCATTTAGGGGTAAAATATGCAAAAATATGCACTAACAAATCGATGCCAAAATTCTTAAAAAGTTCTGAAACGTGTAAATATCTTATGCATGTGCTCATTAGAATCACCAGAAAAAACATGCATTTGCATATTTTGGTTTCCCTGATAATAACTCATGAAAAGTTGTGTTTTTTAAGATAGACGATTTTGAATATGGACACTCGCTATATATTAATATATAGTTCCTTAAAATGTTAAAATTTGCTATGGTATGGATTCTACCGAGGTTCAACTTTTAATAACCAATTTTTACACAATTGGTCTCATAGTAGTGGTAAGAATAATGAAAAAAATCCTATTTTCACTAAGTTATCATTTATACTTTAAATAGATATTTATGATTAAATTTTGAAATTTTTACCTTGATTTTGTTGGGTTTTGCAATTTTTATACCCTCCACCACCATAAGTGGTGAATGAGGGTATATGTATATAAGTTTGTCATTCCGTGTGTAACATTGAGAAATATTCATCTGAGACCCAACAAAGTATATTATTGATCCTTATGAAAATCTAAGTCGATTGAGCTATGTCTGTCCGTCCGTCTGTCTGTATGGCTGTGTAAAACAAGCTCACGTCCAAAATAAACAAACAAAATTGGTAAACTTGCAAGAAAATGTTTATTGTTCTCCTAAGCAGTTTGGTATTGAAAATCAGCAAAATCGGTTCAGTGCAACCAGAGTTATAACCAAAATGTGAGACAACATAAAAAAAACATGATAATTTTAAAATTGTTTTTGTTATATGTGCAAATATATTGCAGATAATACCATCAAATTTTACACACGTTATTTTTATATTAAAAAGACTAACTTTGGTAAAAATTATAGGAATCGGTCCATGATTTATCCTAGCCCCCATACAAATTTCTTCCCGAAAATACCTACCAAATTGCAGTATCCACACAAAATTCAGGAAAAATAAGTTTTGTGCTCAAAAAAAAACTAAAACACTAAATTTTTTGTAGATCGGCCCATATTTGACCATATAAAGTTCAATTCCGAAAATCACTTAAATAAGCATAAGTGTATTAAGTTTAAATTCGTCATAAATAGTCCCAATATATACAAAAATCGCTATACCTAATTCTATGAAGATCGGCCAATAATTGGTTATAGCTCCCATATAAGGACCACTCTAATTTATATTTAGAAATCATACTACGGGATTTTGTGAATATCGGTCCATATTTGACCATAGCTCCCATATAAGGTACACTTCTGAAAATCAGTTAAGTACTCATAAATCTCTTATAAATAGCTTTATCATTCTAAAATTCGACAAAAATAATAAGCATATACATAGAAATTACTGTATCAAATTTTACTCAGATTGGCCGATAATTGGTCATAGCTCCCCTATAAGGCCCATTTCCCAAAAAGATATTAACCTTAATAAATATTTAAAACAAATCGATAACAAAATGAAATTACAGCAAATTTGTTCAATATATACACAAATCGATGTACCAAACGTTACGATGATAGACCCATAATTGGTCATAGCCTCCATATAAGAACCACTTACCGAAAATACATTAACCTTCACAAATATCCAAAATAATCTGTACTGAACCAACATTTTACACCGGTCAGTAATTTGTATCCAAGAATCGTACTACAAGATTTTTTAAATATTGGTCCATAATTCGTCATAGCTCCCATATAAGGTCCACTCTTGTTAATGGCGTTGTTTATATGAAATTGTACAAAAATAGCACTCAAATACTTAGGCCCATAATAGGTCATAGTATCCATATATTGAACCAAAATAGTACAATGATCAGTAATTTTTAAAATCATACTACTGAATTTTGTGAATATCGGTCCATATTTGGCAACAGTTCCCATATAAATACATACAAATCACGTTAAAATATTTTATGACAATCGACTTATAATAGGTCATATCTTCCATATAAATCCCACAACCCAATATCTTGAAATTTGTCTAAATATATTTGTATACCCTTTTTTATAATCTGTTTCTTCAGTGAAGAATCTTCACTTGAGGTTAAAAAGGAAAAATGTTGATCCAAACGTATTAACTAATTATTAAGTATATAAATTGTTAAATTGCATACGTTCTAATAGGAATTTCAATTATAAATTGCTGAATTAGATCTGCGTAAACTAGTCTTACTTACAATTGTTATATTATTTCAGTTGTTATACCATCATATTTAGGTGGATGTTATTTAAGATTCGGCACGGCCGAATATAGTTCTATTACTTGTTTTTTTTAAATATTTTCATTCTTTATTTTAAGGGCATATAAGATTCGGCACCGCCGAATATAGTTCTATTACTTGTTTTTTTTATATAATGTACATTTTATATATGTATGTACTACTTATGTACATCATAACGGCATTAAAAGAAGCAACAAAAACAAAAGCGTGCTCCTGTTTCAGGTGATGTTGGTGATAATGATAAAAATGAAAATGGCTATGATGAGTAAGAGTAATGATGTTATTGTTGTTGATGATGATGATGAATATAATATTAAGGTGAAATATAAACAAAAACATGCAATTGTATCCTTAGTGGGTCACGTGCAAATGTATTTAGGCAATGTGAACACACGCACACACATAAACACAGCAAAATATAACGGAATTTTTATATTAAAACACAAACACGAGTATCCTTCCTATATACATATGTATTAGTGCGTATAGGATATAAAAAAGGGCACATTCTCTTCCACACACATGCACACACACTCACAAGCAAATCCTTAAACAATTTACATTATATTTATTTGTTTGTTTGTGTGCAAGTGTTTATAGTAAATACCGTTACATATACATATGTATTTATTTATTATTTTTACTATTTTTTTCCGTTTTGCACTTATTGTTTTTAAACTAATTTGTCTTTTGTTTAAATTCCTTTTAACACTTTTATTCTTTTTTTTTTTGCTATAATTTCACAAAATTTCTAATTGATTTAATTAATAGTTCTGTTATTAATTATTTAATTTAAATTTACCACTGAACACAAAATGTTTATCCATTTGACGGAGAATCCTTTTGGCTTTTGTAGCTGCACAACTTCATTTTCGTTGTGTTTTTTTCATTTTCGTTTTCGAAACCAAAACAAGTTTCCTCATGACCCCTTCTAAATTTATAATGTGGATGCGCCACCACCAACCATGATGATGATGAGTACATGTTGTACGAGTAGTAGTAGAATTGTTATTGTACAAATGTTGCCAGAAAACAGCTGTAGTACGTCTTTCGTTTTAAGGCTTGTGAAATCGCCAAAATATCGTATTGTCCAATAGAGACTTCCGAACTTTGGCAGTTGAAGCTAAAACTCTGTTTTGCCAAATCACCATTGACGTACTTAGCGAACAACAACATTGTTTTATCAAAATGAGAGTTCTGTTCGGGTAACGGTGAGGCCCATTTCAGGATGAATAGGTGCGTCAACAAACTAAATTGTCGATTAAAATTCACTTTTTTATCGGATAAATATTCACACACACTTGTTTTATAACAATGGTATATTTATATAATATAATATTTATCGAATAGGATCACTTTCTGAGTCGACTAAGCGATGTTTGTCCGTCCATGTAAACCTTGTAATTAAACTACAGGTCGCAAGATTAAAGATAATTCGACAAAATTTGACACAAACCTTTATATTGCCCCAAAGGACACAGCCTATTGAATTTGGTTAGAATCGGTCCATTATTTCTCCTAGCCCCTATACGATTGCCCTATTTGAAAAGTTAAGCTCTCATAAATATCTTAATTATAAACATATTTAAACCAAATTCAGCACAATGAAGTTTTATATAAGAACTCTCACGTCCAAATTTTGTGACGATCGGTCAACAATGTTCCATAGCTCCCATATAGGCAACATTCTCGAAAATGTCATTAATATACATAAATCTCTGAAATATGTCAGTATCCAAGCTCCCATATAAGGCCCACTACTCGGTGTAGGGTATCATAAGGTCGGTCTTGTCCGACTATACCATATTATTTGTTTATTAAAAAGTATTCTTCGTTGCTTTTCACAACAGTTTTTGTTATATTTTTTTCGAATGAAATATTAAAATAAAATATAAAAAACCAAATAATGCAAATATTATTCATGAACATTTTGTTTTTCAAAAATTTTAAGTTCGAAATTGCAAAATTTATGAAATTGGACTTTAAAAAATGTTCAAACATAAGTTCGAATTTTCGGTCATAGTATTTTTTTGCGATTTGGAGATTAGTTTAATAGTTTTAAAAATGTTTCGAACATTACTTCGTGTTTAATTTCGAATTTTTGAACATAATATTGCATTGTCATCAGGTGTATGCATAAATAATAGAACTGCGAGAATTGTTCCAAAATTCAGTTATGATATGATAAAATCCTTCAATAAATCTCGATATTATATTAAACTATTACGTCCAATATCCATGGTCTCATACAGAAGCTTCACCATTCAACACTGATTGGTTGAAATATAAAAAAATACATCAGCAGCCATATCATCACTGAATATAATATACAGTGTGAGGAAGATATCAACAATTGTATCAAAGACTTCAAGTCTCTTATCTTTTCGGCCTTGGATGACTCTAAGTGCCAAATACCTCCTAAAATGTATATTTCTAATGCTGAAAAGAGGAGGTGTAGAAGAAATTGACAACACAACAGATCTCCTGCTGCTAAGTAGAGACTGTCTACTGCAAGTAAGTAAGAGACCTTCATTCGGAAGAGGATCGCAGAAATCCTCCCTTTGGAAGGCAGCTAAGAAGATTAAGCCACCGATACTTGGGCACGTAGTGCAAAGCCTTAGTTTTCGCTGAACATTTAAGTAATGTGTTCCAACCAAACCCCCCAACAAATAATTTTGTATTAGGGGTTTTACCTCCTCATATTGAAAGAGACAGTGAACTAATCAAAAACCTAGTTATGATTTTATTACACCTTCCATGATTGAAAACATACCAGATGTGGGTATTATTGTGCTCACAGCATTATTCAATGCGATCTTATCTTTAGGAGTTTTTCCGAACGGTTGGAAAATCTCCCAAATTATAATGATACGCAAGCCATGAAAGGATTTGACATTGACATCATTCTACATACCCCTTAGCTTATTGCATTGTTTGTCTAAACTATTTGAGAAAATAATCCAAGGGAAAATTTTAACTTTCTTAAATAGTCAACACATTATCCCAGACCATCAATTCGGATTCCGTGAGTATCGTGGAACAATTAAGCAAGTTAATCGCCTAACTGGAGAGATACGAAAATCTTTTGAACTAAAAAAGTACTCTGTTCGACAATATTTCTAGATGTTGCTCAGGCTTTTGACAAGGTTTGGCATAAAGGTCTAATACACAAGATTAAATGCCTACTGCTTTCTAGTACACATAAAATACTATAGTTTTACCTATCGGATCGCTTATATTATGTGACAAGCAACTATGCGATCAATGCTGGTGTACCTCAGGGAAGTATTCTGGAACCGAAGAATTAACCATTTCCACCTTTGTTTTAACTCAAAAATTGTATGTCTTGAGTTACATAACATTATTTTGATATACATATATTCCACTCGCATCCCATTACGAGACCAAAAATCTCTTAAAGGAATAGACCTAAACATTCTTTTGAGCAAAAAAAGGGCCCATTTAGGAAAAAAAGTTAGATTTGCAAAAAAAGTCAAAAATGGTATGTCTTGAGTTACAAAATATTTATTTTGATAGATATCCCACTAAGCGACTTAAAATGTCTCCAAAGAAAATATCTAAGCTTTCTTTTGAGCAAAAAAAGGGCCCATTTTGAAAAAAAATGTCAACAAAGTTTTTGATTTTGCAGAAAAAGTCAAAAATTGTATGTTTTGAGTTACAAAACATTTATTTTGATGGCATCCCACTAAAAAATTCAAAAAAGTTTTTGATTTCGGAAAAAATTATTCATTTTTTTTTATTTTTTTTTAAATATTTTTTTTCTAAAAATTTAAGAAATAACTTTCTAAACTATTTCTCACACATTTTGCTAAGAACAATAGGTAACAAGATTCATGTATGAGAAAAAACACATGTTTGGCCAAAATGTTTTTAAAAAAAGTCAAAAAAGTTTTTGATGATTTTGAAAAAAATATTAAAATTTTTTTATTTTTTTTTAATTTTTTTTTCGAAAGATTGAAGAAAGAGCTATCTAAACTATTTGGGACTATAGTCCAAATAGTTTAGAAGAGCCAAAATGTAAAATTTTTACCCCCTCTAACTCAGAGAGGTCTCGACCGAAAATTGTGTCTGAATTATTATTATCCAATAGAACTAACCTTGGGGCAAATTTCATCCCGATCGGAAGACATCGATTTCAAAAGTTGGTTCACTTGACACGAAATGCCGCATATATAAAAAAAATATGAATCGGTGGTTGAGAAAAACTAAATGCTGACTATGAAGATAAATCTAAAGTTTTTAAGGATCATCAGAAAATTTACAGTTGAATGGCAAAGAAAAATGTCGGGTAGATATCCCTTTAATCCCATTCGACTGCATGCCAAGAAATTGAAAATGATTAAAGTTTTCTTTCTCAGTTAATAACAATTGACAAACAAATTTAAAGAGTTTGCAGAATTCTATCAAGATTTTTGACAACTGAGGTAGGTCTTTGGCAGAAGAGCTTCTGATCTTAAGGGATTCTTAACCTTTGTGCGTGTAAACCTAGTGGCCAGTGTCTAGTAAAGGGCTCTATGAGGCTTCTTAGTCCTCTGAATATCCATATATAACCAGATTAGCCAGATCTTTCTTTAAAAATTGAGTAACATTTTAGTAAAATCGTCTCTCCTCAAGAGATGAACATCCAAATTCGTTCGAATTTGTAAGTGTGGCCTGTGGTATGGGATATTTTCCTACATTATCCGCTGATATAGTTGTGAGGTTATGTAGAATATTACATAAAGTGTGTTTTGGACGTATAACCTGTGTAGATTCAAATGGTCCCTATTTTTAAATTTGTTCAAACCAAAATCCCATTATGTGGCAATGCGATCCATCATATACTACTTATAAATAAAAATGTAAGTGTATTTGATTCCTATTACACTCGTTTCTGTGTGTGTTTGGTTAGCTGTGTGTTGTTCCATGGATATTTACGATGTTGGTCACACGAGGTCGTTTGGCGTATTCATTGTAGCGCATGCGTTTCCTTTAAGTAGTCGTTGTCCTTTTTTTCAACAATACATTTGTTGTTGTATTTATTTGTTCCTTCGACTATAGAATGATAATTATGTATGTTTGTTGTTGTTTGCTAATACATACTGTGAGGAGCTGTTTGTTGTTGTTCTGTTTTGTTTTTTTATTATTATTTTATAAAGAGCGCGGCGAGAAGAAGGGCTTAGTTGGTTGGACTTGTGTGTTCTGATTTGGATTTTTGTGTTTTTAGTATATGAAATCGATAGAAAATATGCCTACCCGCTAACCGAACCTCCGGCCTAGCCTGCTCCATGCCAACGACAAATTGGTTTCCTTTTACTACTCGTACTTTGCATACAAATTTCTATATCTATCTATGGATGTAGTATAAATAACAATCGTAAACTACAATCCGTATACAACAACAGTGTTGTAAATGTTTGTGTGTTTCACCTCATCGTGCAGTGGCGCTGTCGATGATGATAATCATGTTGGTGAGACTGACGACGATGTCGGTGATGATGTTTTGTGGCATAAAAGTAGGTTTCTTTGTACAATATATTTTATAATTTAAACACCCCCTTTCCAACAACAACTGAAACAAGTCCAATTGCTGTGTAAAACTGGCGCTCCTTTCGTTTTTGTACTCGTCGTATTCGTATTATTGATGCTTCAATAATGTTAATAATTGTGTTCAAGGTTATTGTTGTTTTGCTGTATCCGTTTAAATCGTTTCTGGGCCAAACAAACAAACATATTTTGGACTAATTATGACAAAAAAATATACAAAATAAGGCTAAATGTTTGTTTGTCTAAGTGCAAAGGAAATCATGAATAATAATTTGAATAATGCATGTTATTTTTATATGTACTTTTTTCTTTTAGAAATTTCGATGTGGGCTGTTTGGATTATTATGACACTTGATATTGTAGACAAACTCTGAAAGTTTGAGACAAATCGGATAGTGTCAACCCGTGCCGCATTGTCCCTGAAATTTAGCAAATAAGATCAAAAAGTCGGAAATTGGTTGTAAAATTTTCTAGTTACTCATTCGATTACAATAGACGAATTAATTACATAGATTTTAGTAAAGGGTCAATTTGAATTTTGCAATTGTTGGAGCCTCAATTCTAAATGGTTTTCCAATATGGAGTTCTGAACTTTGACAGTTAATAGCGGCCATATTATTGAAGCTACATCTGTGTAGATGTTTCAACAAATCACCATGTCACAGTGGTTTAGAAAAGTTTTTTTTTGGAAATAATTCGGTATCTCGGGAACTATTGGAGATATTATTACGAAATTTCACATGGTTGGAGCAGTGTGTTACCCCTCATAGTTGGTCACCTCGGGTCTAAAATTTTTAATGGTTTCTTAGATGTGGCGGGCCTACGGAGGGTTACCTATATTGGCTATAAAATTCTAGACACGAGGTGACCAACTCTGAGGGGCAACGCACTGGTCCCCATTAGCGCTAGAAAACTAAGCAAATCCACTCGAAAATACCTCAGCTCCAACCATGTGAAATTTCATAATAATATCTACAATAGTTTCCGAGATACCGAATTATTTCCAAAAAAAACTTTTCTAAACCACTCTGAATGGATGGATATAGTATTGAAAAACACGTGAAAATGATAAAATTGTTTTATCAAAATGAACATTCATTTCTTAGTTTTTCATCAAAAAATCACCTTCAGCTATGATGCACATTTCCGGATGAATGGTACGTCAACAAACAAATTTATGGAATTTGGGACTATAAATTGTTTGGTGACATGAAAACCCCGCAATAGCTTCTGAACAACTCCAGTCTCACATCGGTGATTTGGAAAAATGGCTGGGCAAATGGAAAATTAAGGTCAATGCAACAAAATGTATTCACGTTACATTTACTCTAAGACGAGAAAGTTGCCCTTCCATACAGATAAATAATATCAAAATTCCAGAACAGAGTCATGTGAGATATCTTGGTATCAATCTTGATCGCCGTTTAACATGGTCACACCATATTGAAGCTAAGGTTACACAAATAAAATTAAAATCAGTTCAATTGTACTGGCTAATTGGCCCATGGCTATAGGGCATTCAGCTATGGGGAACAGCCTCCTCTTCTAACGTTGAAAAATTGCAAAGAAAACAGTCAGCTCTGTTAAAGACAATAACAGGTACCCCATGGTACATTTGCAATAGTAATATCCATAGGGATCTCAATGTCCCCATAATACGCGAGGAGATCAAACTCTCCAGTCTAAAATAAATTTAAAAACTAATGGATCATACAAATCCCCTTGCCAGGGAGTTGCTGTCATTTGAGGGTCATAGACGACTGAGGCGATTCAAGTCTATGCAAATAAGCCACAAATCACACCGGGCTTCAAAGCCAATACAACCCATGCCATCGGACAAATTCAGTCCCATATATGCGCCGGAGTCATGGAAAATTGGACATTTCGGATGCGCGCCATCCAGCGAAACTGCGGCGGACATTTGACCATGTAATATTCCATATATAATGGCATAAATAGACCTTTGAAACGAATAAAAAAAATTTCGATGAAATCTCACACACAATTTGATTTATCTTAATTAAAACATAGGAAGTGGTTATTGAAAGATCCTTTATTAATATTATGGTTTATCAATTCTAAATATACATAGATATAAAATTATCTGGCTGAATTGCCAATTAACAATCAAGTTTCCAGTAAAAAGGAACTTCCAATCAACCAAACCAAAAGTAAAATTAAAAGGAATTTCGGTTTCTCAATTCCGTATAATACTGAAGCAATTGACGGACCTTTATATGACACAACGGGTCTCGCAGTCTATAGAATTCGACACTAGGTTATCTTTTACACTTCCAAATGAATGTAGCATTATTCAGGCTGAAATATCATAACCGGACACTGCACTTTTGGCAACCATGCGAGGAGACTTGGCTTGCCCTACAACGACTTCTGCAGAAGTTGTCAAAACGAAGAGAAGGATGAGACCATTTTTCATCTTCTTTGTCACTGTCCGTCATTAGGAGATCTACACTTAAGGTTTCTGGGACATCGTTCCCTAAATAGTCTTTCAGAGCTCTCGAATATGAGGCTAGTGAGCTGCTCTTCTTTTCTTCCTTTTCTATTTATTCTATTCATTGCTTTAGAAGTTGTAATGGAATTCATTCATTGACGCACTAAGAACTATTCCTTCATAGGCTTAACAATATACTGCACCTCGTTCTAACTGACTTTACAATGGTGCGGTTTAGCGAGTGTTAATGCATCTGGATGTTGGAGATTGAGAAAATATGGCCCTGTGAGAATTTTGGGTCTATTACCTCCGGTCTTAATTCAATCTTCTTTCAATATTTCAATATAAAATTAGTTGTGGTGTTGTATCTGGTCTATTCTCTGTGAACTTGAGATAGGTATCTTTAATTGTCTTCGAATGAATGAATGTATTGTATTCAGGCTGATTTTGTTTGCTATATATGAATTTAAAATTCATGGCCCTTCTATCACAAAACTCATTTCCTACCATGCACTGTGGGAGAAATCAACAATTTAGTGGCGCAAAATAATAAAAAAAATCTTTCGCATATTTAATTTATTGTTATGTAGTTTCAATCTATAGTTGTTGCTGTACTTAAAAATATTTAACATTTATTAATAACTTCAGTGGTTTGGTATTGACAACTATTTAAATGTAAAATTTTTTTCAGAAATTTTTTTTGTGAAGAATTGTTTTCACAGTTGTTATTAAGCAGGATAGTACAAGGTTTTCTTTAAGTTGTATTTTTACTTTTTTTTATGTAAATGGAATATGAGGCTTGATAAATCAGAAAAATAAAATTATATTTTCCGCTATTTGTGATAACCAGGGAAACCAAAATATGCAAATGCATGTTTTTTCTGATGAGTCTAATAGGCTCATGGATAAGATATTTACACGATTCAGAACTATTTAAGAATTTTGGCATCGATTTGTTAGTGCATATTTTACCCTTAAATGCATATTTTTGCATATATTTGTTTTAAGAGCATATTTATGTCATATTTTTGCGTTTTATAGCATATTTTACTGTTTTATAGCATATTTTGACCTTATTAAAAACAAATTTTGTCTTACTTATTTTTCGCTGTTGTTTTACTTACTTTGTTTAAAATTCAAATTTAAATCTATATATATAAAATAAAAAAAAAAAAATTCTACCTATGTCCGTTATAGACTCATCCAACCGATTACCTCCAAACTGGTATCATTGGAAAGGAAATTTTCTGAATATGGTTTTGGACACATACATACATTAGGTCCATTCGGTGATTTCGTAAAGAAGATTTTAAAATTTTCTAATACTAACATTTTTCATCTATATATATAAAAGTGGATGTATGTTCCGAATGAACTCAAAAACGGCTGGACCGATTTTAATGAAATTTTCAGGGAATCTTCAGAATACCCTAGCGGGTAACACTCTAAAGTCAGATTTTTGATTTTCGGTCTGTGGGCGGAGGGGTGTGGAAAAATCAAATTTTTACATTATACCGCTAATGCCATCTATATATATAAAAAACCGTTAGACCGATTTTGATGAAATTTTCAGGGAATCTTTAGAATAGCACAGCGGAATCTTCAGAAAAGCCTTTTTGGGTAACTGTGTAAATTCAGATGTTTTGATTTTCGGTCTGTGATAAACAATTTTGTTTACTCTTGCATATTAGGTGCATGAATAAGAAATTTCCATATGAAATCTACTTTTAATCAAAAAATTATGATGTTAACAAGCTCGATGACCAAATACAATTGAAAGTGCCTTTCGAAACAATAAAATACAAATCGATTGACACAGTAATGAACGAAGAAGAAGTCGTCAATTATCCTACTGAATTTTTGAATTCATTGCAACCAGCCGAAATGCCACCACGTGTATTAACATTGAAGGTTGGATTACCGACTTTTTCCGACACTGTATATTAAAATCGAGATGCAATATAAAACAGATGTTTTCTAAAGGCCAGCGACGCGGACCGGGTTTAGCTAGTATAAAATAAGCACTATTTTTATAATAGCGCCATCTAAATATCAAATTTTAGTTCTAATTCAAACTTAACCGTTCTAAGCATTAAAGAAATATTATCTTTTAAATTTGCTCCTATAGCCTGTACTCTGTTACTATTTGCGAAAAATTATGGTTTTTTCATGCGAATTTCGTGCGAAAGAAGTGCTGCATATGTTATTTCGTGTGGAAAAATAAGGTTGCCAGATTATTTTACATGTTTCCACAATAAAAACAGAGTACTGCTTTTGCGAAATTATTTCGCATATATTTCATTCCAAATATTTTATATGTAGTTTGACAGCATTTCGCACGAAATTTTGAACAGAGTACATAGCTTATAACATCACTTGATGTCGAAAGAACTAATAGACAACGTTTTTTATTTGAAAATTTAAGTCAACATTTTGTAATTTATTGCAATAATAACCTTAATTGAAGAAGTGAATTTATATTTATATAAAATATCATAAAAAAATACCTCTCGCCGCCTTTTCATAACTTAAATTCCAATTGTTTTTATGTTGTATTTATTTTTTGTTATACTTGTTTTAGTTTTTGTTATTTTTGTTTATTTTATTTTACTTTACCTTTTTAGAAATGAATTGTATTGATTTTTTTAAATAAAAGTATATTTTTTGGTTAAAAATTATGTAAAAGTTTGTTTTTTTAAGAGCATAATTTTTAAATTTTAAGAGCATATTTTAAAGTTTTTCCTGCATATTTAAAGCGCTTAAAACGCTTTTTTTAGAGCACATTTCCGGTTTCCCTGGTGATAACCAATGGTCATATTCTTAAATTAGGACTGAGATGCAGTCCTAATTTTTTACCAATATCAAGGCTATATTATAGACTACATATGGTGAAAAATTTAGATGCGAAAAAGTTCGAGGTGAATTTATATAATTTTTTTAAGAAATTATTATCGTTGGGACGATGTAAAATCTCGTACTAAATTTGTACCTTATTTTTTTAAGATTGTATATAAGAAGTGTTATTGGTAATTACCAGGGAAACCGGAAATATGCTCTAAAAAAAGCGTTTTAGGCGCTTTAAATATGCAGTAAAAACTTTAAAATATGCTCTTAAATTTAAAAAATATGCTCTTAAAAAACAAACTTTTACATAATTTTTAACCAAAAAAAATTTACTTAAATTTTCAAATAAAAATCGTTGTCTATTGGATCTGAAAACATTTTTAAACATAGAAAATATTCTTTCGACATCAACTGATTAACACTTAGAACGGTTAAGTTTGAATTAGAACTAAAATTTGATATTTAGATGGAGCTATTATTAAAATAGTGCTTATTTTATATTAAAACAAGAGAGCTATATTCGGCTGTGCCGAATCTTATATACCCTTCATCTAATTATACTTCAAAATAAAAAATTTAAATATTTTTAGGTGAACAAAATTTTTTTTTCAGTTTTTTTCATTTTTTGGATAAAAAATTTTTCGAATTGTTATTTTAAATTTAAAAAAAAAATTTCTGTTTTTAAAATTTTTTTTTTTTGGTGAAAAGCCATCTATTTTTCAATTTTGAATTTTAAACAAAGGAAGTAAAAACCTGTAACACAACAGCGAAAAATAAGTAAGACAAAATTTGTTTTTGATAAACTCAAAATATGCTATTAAACAGTAAAATATGCTCTAAAAACGCAAAATATGACATAAATATGCTCTTAAAACAAATATATGCAAAAATAGGTATTTAAGGGTAAAATATGCAAAAATATGCA
Source organism: Calliphora vicina (assembly GCF_958450345.1). Taxonomy (NCBI): domain Eukaryota; kingdom Metazoa; phylum Arthropoda; class Insecta; order Diptera; family Calliphoridae; genus Calliphora; species Calliphora vicina. The sequence goes on along the minus strand of NC_088783.1, from coordinate 82,077,960 downwards.
CTAACAAATCGATGCCAAAATTCTTAAATAGTTCTGAAACGTGTAAATATCTTATCCATGTGCTCATTAGACTCACCAGAAAAAACATGCATTTGCATATTTTGGTTTCCCCGGTAATTACATTATATAAAAATGAAATTTATGTAATTCTAACTACTTACAAGTTGCTAAAACAAATGTCCATATACCAAATTTAACATGAAATTATGAGTCCTTTTAAATATGGTAGTGCTTTATTTAGATTAAAAATATAACATTTGCAAAGCGTTTTATGTCAATATTAATATATTTGTTTTAACGCTGCAGCGTTATATCCACATTGTCCAGAACATCATCTGCATGCTATAAAAAAGTGGAACCGTTATCGAAAGATGTTAGGCAACTTTTGTTGGATCCATTACTTCCTAGTGATTCATCAGACTCTGAAGACGACTAATTTAAATAAATTTTAAAAATCTCATAATAAAAATTCACAAAATTTTAACAAGTGTTAGTTAGCTTAATTACTCTTTATTTCATTGTTTAATTATAACAAAATTATTTATAATAATTAAATAAAATCATTTCATAACTAATAATTGTTATTCGTTTTTAAAAATAAACTTATTAATAAAACTAAAAACAGTTTAATTTTATATGAATATTTCGACGTATGCGGGCAATAGGGTAAATGTCCAAAATCTATAGATTTAAATAGTTACTTGCTATAAATAAAATTACTTATAAAATTTAAATTTTTAGAAAAATATATTAAAATATATGATAGGACTTCAGTTTGTAGGCCTTCTAAAAATAATACTTACTCATTCCAAATGATTCGATACTCATTCCACACTGCCTGCTGTTAGAAGGTGTTCAAGAAGCCCAATGAATCCCCTTCTAATAACAAGTGAGTAAATGAAAATAGTCTCTTTACTGCATATTTTTCCCGCTGGGCTGTCTCAGTTGTAAGGAAGATGAAAATGAGAAAACTGGTTTCCATTCCTGGACAATTACATACCAACTAATCTTGGTTAGTTTTCTGAATTTACTCTTAATGACCTACTGAGATATCTCACGACTACAGGTAGGATTTAGTACCATCTTCATTAGCATCCATTATGATCTAAGTGACACTACATATGAAGAGTGGTGCGGTCCTTTTGTCTCTACATACATATTTTAATTTTGTATCAGTAACAACTCGTATATTATGAGTTGTTCTTAAGTGAAAGCTATGGTCAAATATGGATATCCTCACGATATTGACAGGATGACTTCTACTTGCATAAATTATCCATGATACATTTTATACAGATTAATAAAAGCTTAACCTACAGATAAAACTAACTATAATAAATTTTTGGTTAAATTTAACTAAAAGCTTCCACTATTATGTCGTTACCCATACGAAATATACTAAGGTCTCTATCCGTTCTGTTATGCAGATGAAGTCGCGATAGTGATCAGAGGAAAGGATCTCAACATTTTATGTAATAGGGCAAAGGAAACCCTCAACATATCTTATAACTAGACCAGAGAGAGAGGATTAAATGTAAACCCAAATAAAATGGAAAATTCCAAATTATGAATGCTCTGAATACAAATAACGAAGATAATTAGTCAAATACCTAGGAGGGCTTATAGCACATACAAATTTCTGAAAATAAGCGAATTCACTTAATTGTGTATAAATTCGAAAATAATCCATCGATTTTTATGATCGATATCTCATTTTGTTCCTATTGCAATAAAGCAATAAATCTAAACAATTTCTGCCGTTTTCGATTTTTCATGATTTTTTTAAAACAAAAAATTTACTATTTTCAAGTAAAAAATATATTTTTTGCTTCAACTTGTTATTATAATTCCGTAACTACTGAGCCGATTAAAACGCAATTTATAAACGGATTAAAGGCTATGTAAATCTTAACGTTTCTAGGTTTATTTTAATAATATTGGACTAACTATTTTTTAGTTATCATAAATTATGTGGAGAAACATCTAAAAAAATTCACAATTTTAGAAAAAAAAAATTAAAAAATCTAAAATTTTACCATTATTGTACTTAGGTAACCATGATGCATCAAATATATATAGTGGTTAGTGAGCCATTTTTTTGCTATTGACCTGTGTTATCAGGCAACCAGACACCAAATAATAAAAAAGAGGGTATTATTACCACTGAAGAATGTGACAGAATATGTATAAACTGCGTTACCATAATACCAGACGGAGAAGAATATGATGAAGTAACGAGTGTAAGGAATAACCAAGGAACTGATCTATATACAGATGGTTCGAATGCTAGAGTAGTTCATGTGTTAAAACCATGTATTTGTTGTTAATTAGTTAACAGATTATATTTATTGTACCTGAAAATATTTTTCAAAAATTGTGTTCCACATGAGAGTGATTTACAATATACAATTCCATATTGTTAAACTCTTTGGTCTTGAAACACGGCAAGTTAGCCAATTACTTTGCTGTGCTGATTTTGTAGTGGCTATTATTGTTCTAAATAATTGATTTTTTCCAGGGGCTTTATTTTGGGAACGACAAAAGCCACAAGTAATTTTTTTTTTTTTTTGCAATATTATATTTACAAACTAGCTGAACCCGATCCGCGTTGCTGGCCCTTAGAATACATCTGTTTTATATTGCATCTCGATTTTAATATACAGTGTCGGATAAAGTCGTTGATCCAACCTTCAATGTTAATACATACATGTATGTAGTGGCATTTCAGCTGGTTCCAATGAATTCAAAAATTTAGTATGGAAATTTCTTATTCATGCACCTAATATGCAAGAGTGAACAAAATTGTTTATCACATACCGAAAATCAAAAATCTAACCCGCTAGGCTATTCTTATGATTCCCTGAAAATTTCATTAAAATCGGTCCAGCCGTTTTTTAATTCATTCGGACCATGTGCATTAGATGAAAAATGTTTGTATGAGAAAATTCGAAAATCTTCTTTAAGAATGGAGCGAATGGACCTAATTTAGTATTTTAGGTGTTTAAAACCATATTTAGAAAATTTTCTTTACAATGATACCAGTTTATAGCTAATCGGTTGGATGGTTTCAGAGTCTATAACGGACATAGGTAGAAATATTTTTTGTATTTTATATTTACAAATTATATATTTATAACATTCTATGGAACTGAGGTCAACCTCAGTTCGGTTTTTATTTATTTTAAAATAAAAAAATTAAATAAATTGTACTTTAAGTTCAATATTTTATTAGTTCGTATTCATTTTTGTAGTTTAAAAGATCACAAGTGAATTTTATTTGTAATAAATAAGGTGCTTAATATATTTATTTAATACTATAGTATGTATTTACTATATATTTATGTATATTTAGTTGTGTAGGTGTGTAATACATTTAAACTTTAAAAGAAAATAACAAAAAATAATTTTTAACATTATTTAGTATGTACTTAACTATAGGCCCATTTCCAAATTTTTGATGATGCTGTTGATTTTTGGTACTATTTTTGGAAATGACACTAAGCCCGATAACAAAAATAATAACTAAACGGTTTTTTAATAAAATAATTGAAGAATTCTGAATTTTAAAAAGTTTAAAAATAAAGTAAGTTTAAAATAATACAATAAAATAATAAATTACACTTTTATACGTCAAGACAACATTAATAACCTTGTTTTTCAAAGTTTCCATGATAATCCTCGTCTGTCTGACTGCACAAATGTCTGAAGTGTAGAAGAAAGGCTTGTAAAAAATACTCGTACAAAAAGAAAACTGAAACAGGGAGGAGAGGAGTGCGACAACAAACCAAGATAATGATTGAAATAATAAAATTAATAACTTGAATTTGTAGTATGTTTAAAAGAAATACAAATCTTTCTTATACTTTAACATGTTTTGTCTGTTATCATTTATGAATATGGTGTACGAGGATTGACATTGATCATTTCCGCATTACTGTAAAGAAAATATAAAAAAATATGTAATAATTCGTTTACTAAAATCCAATTTATTGAAATATGCGGGCTAGAGGAGTGTCCGACTAAACTAATATTTTTTATAAATATTAATATTTAAGCATGCACATTTTAAAATGTTATCTTAATATTAAACTTCATAAATATATACATACATAATATGAAATATTCAATACTAAAAAAAATACAATAGAAAAAATAATAATAATCTCTGATATAAATTTATTGCAATTTGCGGCGGTTTTAAAAAGGATATACGAGGGTTGTTTGTTGGTTTTCATTATTCAACATAATACCCTTTAAGATATATATTCACATTTTGCGTCGATGTTTATTGGATATCTTACTACCTCTTCCATGTAGTGGTATTGGTCATTGTCTGTAAAATATGCATTGAATTTGGACTTAATCTCAGTATATTTTTCCAGCTAGCCGTTTTTTTATATTTGGAATTGGAAAGAGTGATGAGATGTAGCCAAATCTGTAAAATACGGTTGCTATTCATAATCAAATTCAATCAGTATTTCTCTAGCAATAATGAAAGAATGAGTTTAACTTAATGCAACATATAGTGACTTTTCTTTACTTTCTCATCATCATCAAAAATTAATGAAAACTTTTCTCAAATCATTTCTAGTAATCCGTTCAGTAAAACTGTCAATAACATATTACATAATAATGAAAATATGCTAGAAAAAGCCCAATTGAAAAAGTTGTTTATGATTTTAGAAGTTTAGAGTCATTTTGGCCCCAAGTATGTTTAAGGGTTAATATAGATTATTCCACTATTATTGTAAATGTAGGAGTTAAAGTTATATTTTTCTAAACTTTCATAAAAATCCAACCAAAAATATACATATATTTCGATATATTTTCATTAGAAATTCCAAATATTGCAAAATTTGACCTTTGACCTTCACGATTTAAGGGTTGAAGATGTCTGATTTTAGTGAAACTTTCGGTTTATAAATTTTCTGAATAAATTTTATTTAAAACTTGTGATTTCCCACTCAATCGAATCCATATAAGCTTTATTTCTTTATATTCATTAGAGAACATAATACATAAAGTACTATTCTAATAGAGAACAAGTAAGAACTATGTATATTCGGCTGTGCCGAATCTTATATACCCTTCAGCAAATTATACTTCAAAATACAAATTTTTAATATTTTTAGGTAAACAAAATTTATTTTTTTTTTCCAAAGTAGTTTTTTTCATTTTTTGGAAATTTTTTTTTTTCGATTTGTTATTTTTTTAAAAACTTTAAAAAAATTGTTGGTTTTTAAATTTTTTTTTTATGAAAAAAAAATTCGGTTTAAAAAATATTTTTTCCGATTTTGACCCATTGTAGGTGCAACTTACTATGGTTTTATATACGTCAAAGATCTTTAAAATATCTATCAGTAGATATCCTATTATCTATATTAATGACTTGGTTTTTTTCTTCATATCTCAGCCATTTGTTGACCGATTTTGCTGAATATAAAATAGGAAACTTCTCGAAAGCATGTCTGACAGAATTATTGAAGGTTTGGATCCCGAAGATATTTGGGATCTTCAGAAAATTGATTTCAACAGACGGACATGGCATAATCGACTCCGCTATCTATAAGGATCCTGAATATATACTTTATAGGGTCGGAAATGAAAAATGTAGAAATTACAAACGGAATGACAAACTTATATATACCCTTCTCACGAAGGTGAAGGGTATAAAAATGCAGCAATTGTGGCGGAAATCACACAGCAAATTATTGAAGATGCCCAGCATATGCCAATGATAAACGAACTTTGACACACAAATCTAGTATTTATCCCGTGCTATCAACGAACCTCGTAGATATTCATTACCCCCAAATCTCGCAACCCACAAATAATAAAGGTTCATACGCTAGTGTTCTAAGAACAAATCAAACACCACTTGGAAATAACAATAACCCTAACATCTTCTAATTTTAGTCGACTTGAAGATACAGTAGAGACCCTAGTGAAATCGGTTAACAATTTCACCATTTCTATGAGCAATATGATGCACGGAAATGCTTAAAATGCAATCTATGTTATTGCAAGCCATCATAAATAAACCATGAACTGTGTGAAAATATGTTTCTGGAATGCAAACGGCAACACAAAAACGAACTCGATTTTTTTAAGAAGTCAACAAATTGATGTAATGCTGGTTCCTGAAACTCATTTGACGTCCAGAAGTTCATTTCGAACAAATGGATATGTAATATATGATACCAATGATCCCAGAGGTAGGCTCGACAATTTTAATAAAAGCTCGAATCAAACACTACTTAATGTGTGATCTTTGCGAAGATTATCTTCCAGCTACTATGGTCTGTCTTGAAGATTTTCATCGAAACTTTGTGATTTCATCGATATACTCACCCCCTAGAATTTCAATTACAGAAAGTCAATTACAGCAGCTCTGTTTCCTGCCTGCTGGCGATTATAATGCTGTGCACACATTCTGGTGATCGCGACTGATTACCCCTAAAGGTCGCGTTTTGTTTGATACAATTTCTAAAATGAGTTTGTATGTGACCAACCTACTTACTGGCCACTGATCCACTAAAAATACCAGATGTTATTGACTTTAGAGAAATGATTCAAGTTGTACCCTCGCTGGAACTATCTTCAGATCACTCACCCACTATTGTTAATTTATTGAGCCCCCGAGGAATTGTATCCCCGATTGGTAATTTAGCGATGGCAGGCACAATAATTAATTGGCTCAAATATAAAAAATACCTCAGTACACATTGCTCGGAAAACATACCGAGAAGAACACCAGAAAACATCTATCACTCTCTTATCAATTTCGATAACCATTCTGCACACATTGTTTCGAGAAAGGGCTAGTTTGTACCTTTGTACAAAGAAAGCTTAACTAGTGTTAACGTGGACATGGTGACCATCTATGGAAGTCTTGAGTGAGATTACAAAATTATATTTTTAGACCATGAATAAAACAAATCCATACATCTCTAGAAAATGTGGACCAGGTAACAAATTTCGCAAAGACTTTCCTTGAAAAGTTTGTCAAAGGGATTGTACGGAACATAAAATAAAAAAATTAAAAAAACTAATTGAAATCAAAAGAGTGAAGGAATTTCATCTGTAGTATGAAATATTAATAGACAACAAAAATAGTTTTTTTTCCAGAAATTCTAGAAAATATGATGCAATGTACAAGTAGGACATCTCATTTGTCAAACATAAACTCGATTTCTCTTTCTTCTACTAAGCCCAAGTGAAATTTCACGTAAAGTGAAACAGCCGGTAGGTAATAAATGGCAGATTTATTTTCAAAATATTTTGATTCTGCCCTACTCTCCAATGGAATACTAAGTGGTCGTCATGCTGCTTCATTGCTATCCATCTGGAAATTGTGTCTTATCGACAATGTCAGTGGAAATTCTTTATGCAAAAGTCATCAGGTGATGACACTTTATATTGTACGACTCCATGATATTTCATCATTATCTCTGAAACTGAATAGTACGGGAAGATTGCTCACTAAATTAAGTATTTTGAAAGTAAACTTATTTTTAAGCTAATGTCATGACATGTCATGATGTTTTTTGTATACACATCTGCTCAAAATAATAGATACACCTAATTGGAAAAAATTTAAATGGCGGTAACATTGAAAATTTCCTCGCAAGCGTTAAGAATACATCATATTATTAAAATTTCTATCTGGCAATGTCATGTCAGTCAAAAATCTGGCAACTATTTGCTTTCATGTTGATTTTTAAAAACGAATTTATTTGAATTACAAAAAATTATTTGCTCATAAAAATAGATACACATCAGTAATTTGTAATTTGTTTATATACAATTTTTTTTTTGTGCAATTTTTTGTTCCTATTTACGTGAAACAGTAAGTAGAATTTAAATTTTAGCAACAATTTTATAAAAAATAGGACTCTTTTGAAGAAAATGGGACGAAATCATCATTGTACCGAAGATGAGAAAAAAATTGTTCAAACGATGAGAAATCAAGGAAAATCATTACGGGAAATAGCAAAGAGCATAGGAAGATCTTTACATTTTGTCCAAAATGCTTTATCTAAAAAACAAAAAAGAGAAACTCGCGGTAGACCAAAGAAAACCAGTCCAGAAACAGATAGGCGGATCGTCCTTATGGTTAAAAAAGACCCTTTCATATCATCGAAAGCTATTTCTGCGGAGCTATGTAACGAAATCAGTCCACAAACAGTTCGTCGTCGTCTTTTACAAGCTAAATTGCCGGGAAGAATTGCCAGAAAAGTGCCACTAAGGCGCCAAAAAAATATCAAGACAAGATTAGAATTTGCTAAAGAGCACTTACAATGGTCCGGGTGTGAAGGCGAAAAAAAATGGAGAAATATTTTATGGAGCGACGAAACAAAAATAAATTTGTTTGGAAACGACTGCCAAAGAAATGTACGCCGACCAAAAGGAAAAGAATTCCACGTTAAATTTACAAAAAAGACGGTAAAACATGGCGGGGGAAACATAATGGTTTGGGGTTGCTTTTCATGGAATGGTGTTGGTCCGATATTCCGAATAGAAGATACCATGAATGCTAGTGGGTATAGAGACATATTGGAAAACGTAATGCTTCCATATGCATCGGAAAATATGCCATTAATATGGACATTCCAGCAGGACAACGACCCAAAACATAGTTCAAGATTAGTTAAAAACTGGTTCTTGGAGAATAACGTACCTGTTTTAAGCTGGCCCAGCCAATCCCCTGATTTAAACCCAATAGAAAACTTGTGGAGTGAATTAAAGATAAGGCTTTCGAAGGAAGTTTTCAAAAATAAAGACGATTTATGGGAGAAAACGCAAAAAATATGGTACGAGATTCCATTGGAGAAGTGTCAGAACTTGATATCCAGTATGCCCAGAAGAGTGGAGAAAGTTTTACAAAACAAAGGTGGATATACTGGATACTAGCTTTACTTTAATAATAAACTAATTTTTTTAAGATAAAATTTATTAGCTTTTGTTTAATAAGAATTTTTAAAAATGTATCTATTATTATGAGCACCAAATTTTTCGAAATTTAAGAAATTTAATTTACATTATAATATTTATTATTAATTATGAAATATTTTGTTTTTGTTTTTTACTCTCCTTTTAACTATAAATAAAAATCGACTGAATTTTTTTTATAATTTTACAATATACCATTATTTTTTTTCGTTTTTAAAAAATAAATTTTGGTGTATCTATTATTTTGAGCAGATGTGTATAAGACGTTTTTAAGAAATTTCCAACAACTAATGTAGCCTCCTGTTTTACAAGTTAGATCATTTGTTAAAAGACAATAGGCGTGGCAACAAATATCTTCCACAGAATGTACAATTATCAATCAGTCTTTCTGCAAAAAATATTTTAAAATATGTAGATGGCACTGACCATTAATATTATTGGTATATAGGTATAGAAGTGTGAGTCTTCTGATACTAGATGTTACAGCAAAACGTTCCTCTATATGTCAGACAAAACCTAGTCAAACTTTGAAGAGAAAAAAATAATAAAACCACAATATTTCTTAGAAAGTTTAAAAATAAATTATACAAGTACGTTACATTAACCGCAAACTCACGGTTGTACCGCAAATCTAACCAAATGAGTATTTATAAACATGGATCAAAAGAGCAATAAATATGTATTGCTCAGGAGCAATAACCCAAATATAACCGATTTAAAGCATTTGTAACAAAAACTCAAGCTTATTAAAACATTAAAATTAATAAATAAATTTCAACGGAATTTCTTGGTACCATTTTAGATTATTTTTGTCACGAGTAGCAAAAAACGACTCAAACTCAACAGTACTCAATCGATTGAGAATTTTTTTATAAAATAATAAAACAATCAGAGTGTTTTTAAGATCGCTCAAGTAGCAAAACTTTTTACTCGTTTGTTAAAAAGTTACATTTTACAATGCTCATTTGAACTATAGTAACCGCAAAATTCTTTAACAATGAGTGTACACGTGAAGCCAGTTTTATTTATAAAAATTTAATTTAAACTATTTATTATTTCAATCAAATAAAATGCAGTAATATTAAAGTTTAAAACAAACGATGGTTTTAGTAATAACCAATTCTGTTTATTGTTTTTATTGCACAAAAATGACAGATTAAATGTTTGTTCAATAGTTATAAATTTAATGTGTCACACTAAGGGCGGGGTTTTGACTTGAAGATTTGAGATTAAATTAAGTTTTATCTACGAATATTGTTCTTGGGTCGTTGTATTTGCTAGTTTAAGTGGCCAATAGTGGCGGGTTTATCTCTGCAATAAATCCGAAAGTTCAAAAAGCTGAGAACAAATATTTATGTAGGAAAACATAAAAAATGGATCATTCCAGTGCTAAGGAAGATTTAAAAGACTTGAAAATATATTATTTGATATGCAATGGTGGCCAGCTAATTAGGGACAAAATTGTTTAATGTATTCCATGTGATTCTCAATTAATTTTTTAAATATTTCCACAAATAAACACACAGCCTCAAAAGTGAATTTGTTTATTTTTTTTAAATCACGAAAATCATTATAGTCCGTCTTAAATCCCTTTTTAAACCCGATTTTATTATTCAGCCCAATCTCCAACAAACCGAAACTTTTAAATTAGAATAGGTGGTTAGATTTTATGAATTTCATTATCTTAAAAAAATCAAATAATTTGTGGTGTTTACTCACTTTTGAGGGTGTGTTTTATTCAGCTGTGTCAATTCATATATATTCACCACGAAGACATACGTTTTTTCAGCAACATGACAAACAATTTTTTTAAATAAACTTATTTATTAACTTTTATATATCGCTCATTTGCTGCAACAACGTCATAATTCAAAAAAAGTCGTTTCGAGAAAAACGACTTTGAATGTTTTATGACATTTTACCATTTCTTAAATAAATTTTCAACAAATCATGCGATTTCTGAAATAAAACCTGATTTAAATAGTAGATACTAATATCTTTCTAATCTGTATTTAACCCAAATTTTTACTTGTCAAATATACGAGAAAATATGAATTTTTATTTTGACGTTTACAACAAAAAGACACTCTCATACTAAAAATAATTGACTTTTTTTAAAACTGATAAAACCATAGAGAATAGACATAGAGCGGAAAGTCTGCTGTCAAAGACCTAACTCAGTTGTCAGAAACCTAAGTGCTGAGAATGTATTAGTAGAACAAACTATGTGAAAACAAAAACAACACTCGTATGTGTGATTATTTTGAGTATTTTTTTTTGTTTGAGTTTTTTCCTAGTTTCCGCTCTATGTTTCTCTATGGATAAAACTATATGAAAAACACCCGTATTTTGAGTTATGACGTTGTTGCAGCAAATGAGCGATATGTAATTATATTTTTATTATTAGAAAATATTCAAAACAGCAAACACCGATTACCGATTTTTCAAAATATTTTTGAGCAACTAAAAATATTAACACTCTAATGCTTAAGCATGCCCCAAGGCAATTATCGCAAAAATGCAAATATTACTGATTTTTCATTTCGAAAGCTCATGTAAGTTGCTAAAAAACGTACTTAAATTATTTTAAAAAGCTTTCAAAGTTTTTGAAATGAAATATCAGTTATATTTGCATTTTGCGTTGAGTGAGATTAATACTAAATTTCATACCCCTAGATCCTTATGTTTTGGCACTATCGAATTCATTCGATAAAAAAAAAACAAATATTTGTCCCTAAATAGCTGGTCGCAATTTTTTTGATTTTTCTAATTTATTTTCTCAATACACACATAACTTAAGTTGGATTTTGGCGGAGACCATTAAACTCAGGAGTTGAGTTCGAGGATTACGGTTTTCTAAACGAAGGTAAAGGTCGATGTGGCAGTTCCTGGACGAGACTCTTCTTAGATTAGGCCAAGAATTTAACTTGATTCAAATCATATTGATTTTATATTTACTAATCTGATTATTAATTGCAATTTAAACTTCAAGCCAAAAGCCGCCCTAAATTAGTTCATTACTGCGCACAAATTTTAATAAAAAAAATTTATTGGGGTAGATCTGTCCGCTCACAAACGTGGGCAGTGGGTCATATTTTGTAAAAATAGTAACTGTATAAAAACTGTATAACTGTATAAAAATTTTACTAAAACAAGTAAGAGTGTAAATTCGGGTCTGACGAATCTTATATACCCTTCACCAAATTATACTTCAAAATAAAAATTTAAATATTTTTGGGTAAACAAAATTAAATTTTTTAAATTTTTTTTTTTTTTATTTCAATTATTTTTTTAACATTTAGCGAAAAAAACTATTGGTGAAAAAAAGGGTTAAAAAACATTTTTCCGATTTTGACACATTGTAGGTCCAACTTACTATGGTCTCAGGTATCTATATATTAATGATTTAATAATCCAGATATAGGTCAAAATCGAGGTTGTCCTGGTTTTTTCCTTATATCATTCCGGAGATATTGATGTATGAATCGTGTATGTAAGTTAGTTAAGGTGAAGGGTATAAAAATGTATTTGGGTAGATCTGTCATTTAATTGTTATCTGTCCGCTCACAAACGTGGGTCAGATTTTGTAAAAAGTGTAAAAAATGGTGACGTGTTTTTTATGTGTTTCATAAATTTTTTTTATTGTGTTATTTTTAATCTGTTATTAAAAAATTAAATCCAATATCAGAAAATGTTCGAGCTTACGTACGTATATTTAAAAATATGCATTTTATTTGGAGTAAGTTATGCCAGAAATAGAAACGATTTAGCAAAACGGATGCTCATGTTAAAATAAAAATTTCCAAACATTTTTAAGAAAAATCTAAATTTGTATAAATTTTAGTGACTCATGCTTATTAAGAATACCATGCATGCATTTCGGTTGAAATAAAGGTTTATTTCATAAAATATTTAATGGTGATTAAAATTAGCAAAAAAAATAAATACAAACAAAAAAGTACATACACTAGGAATATAACTTTTAGCAAATATTCAACGTTATTATGAGTGTTCTAGTCGTATAGAACATAGATTTCCCTACTTGTAAAAATATTTTCAAACAATTACATTATTGCTATTTTCATAAAAATGTTCGAGTGGTTAGGTTACGTTGCTCCTAAATTAGCTGGTTCACTAGGACCCTTGTACCCTTCGAAAATTTCACGTATAAATTGAATTATACATGAAAAAAGAATAATCGTTCTCCCTAATCCGGACGATGAGAACCACCGTTACTTCTGACAAATCTAATCATATTCATCAGTGACACATTTCTGAGACTGTCCAGATAATGAAAGAGACCAGTACCACCAAAATGCACTAATCTACGCAGTCACATAGAAGTGTTGTACCGATTCTTCCTCCTCATCTAAAAAAACTTCGACAGTTAGTTATAAATAGGGTAACCCAATCGTTTCGACATATATAAAATCATATAGTGCCCAGTATTTATACACGTAAGAAGTCTGATCGAATTTTATGCCAAGAGCCAAAAGAGTATTGATCCTTTCCTTTGCCAGAGAGATGAAAGTATTTCGGATAGTCTATAAATGATGATATTAGACCTGCTGAGTTCCGTCTCTCCAAGCGCCCATCTTTCATCTATCAAATTCGATTTATTTATTTATTTTCATTTATTTAGAATCAAGCCCTTAGGGCCAAATATGATTCATATTCCAAGGGAGTATTAATATCCCTTTATGCAAGAGTATGGTCAAATATCGATGGCTGGAAAACAATGCTAGTGTCAGGCAGTATGATAAAGTTCACCGAGACCTTTGAGCCGTCAGTGTAGATTGAAATCGCGTCGTCCCGAAGGTCATAGTTCGCGGCCCAATCATCTCATGTTGGTATTAAAGGCAGAGAGAAGAGAGAGCTTTTAGGAATATCTGTTAGAATTTCATTTTCTGATTAAATAACTCCACCTAGAATCATTGGATTTTGCACTGAATATTGAAGTGAAATTGACATTCATTCATAGAATGTCGTTCAGTCTTTTAGCAGGCATACTGGCGATCACAGGTCACAGGATCAAATTCAAGCTGGTATATGACTGTAAGCGGGCTCTAGGAGTGTTGGTGGATCACATCGATGTACGAATGTACGACAATTGAAGGTAACGAAATGACGAACAATCTTGCAAGGCAGGATTCGGAACTATCCTTAGAGGTGAAATCACCAATCAGCAATTACCACAGGATAGTATTGGAGATTTTGTAGAGAAGCAGACTGGACTGTAGTATCTCCAGCGCCCATATTGTGTATATCAGGTACCAGAAGGCTACTTGACTAGCATCAAATTTAAAGTCGTGGTTGTTCTAAGCGTTTAGCTAAATGAGTATTGCTGTGATTGCTCCTTCAAGTATTCCAACTGTCTTGCAGAAATATATTTATTCAATATTGTCCCTCTATATTTCCACTTTAAACCTCGGTGCGACACTCATAACGATTAAGAGTTTCTAAAAACGTTATGACATGTCCATAAGTCGTTAGTTAGTTTTTATGAAAACAGTTTAATTTCTTAAAGCGTTTTCCAAATTCCAGGCGATTGTTTTCATTTGGTCAAACAAATTTTAAATTTGTTCTATTAGCATTCATTAGGAATATTTAAAATAATTGAAAGGAATTAATTATATTATCTTATTTTCTAATTTAACACTGCATGCATTTTTTCAGGTCAAAATATTGTTTCATTCAAGAGAAAAAAATATATTTAGTTTTGTATAGTTACAAAACCTAACATTTAACAGGGCCATAATGCGTATAAAGGGAATTTTGTGTTTCTATTAAATATATACATAGATTAACAAAAAAATATACTTTTTAATAAATATTTCATTAAGAGACCACAAGTTTATTAATAACTTACATTTTTGATGTTCAAAAGGTTAAACCTGTATACTCAACGTGCTGTTTCCAAGCGCGTCCTTAAAAAATACAATTGAAACTTGAAATTAAGAATCTACTATTCACTGTAACACTATAGGAAATTGAGCAGGGAAATTTATGAACTGGCAATAAGGGAATTGTAAGTGCTGTGGAAATAAATGACCTAAAAAGTGACAACACACAAATAGGGAAAACTTAGATTTCTTTTAAATTAAGGACTTTTTCAAAGTTACAAACATTTAATGCAAATCCAATAGGATGATTTTATGGTTTAGTTGTATCTTCTAATGACATCTGTACTGTAACGCCAACGTGCTGTTGTATTTTTTACCATAAGGAATTTCGTTGGTGGGGGTTTTCTCTGGTGAATGTATGTAAGTGAAGGAAATCATTGATAATCCTTGTGGAGTAAATCAGAAGTGACGTCGGTAACTCTACAAAGGTTTAAGCAAATGAACGATTGGAGACAACACAAATAACTACATTTTTACCGAAACCAGGGGGCTAACTCTCGCATTCGTAAACGAATTTAATTCATTTATTCTTTATCGAATAAAATGTATAGAAATTTATAATGATGGCTTTCCATAACGAACGAGTTTTTACTCAAAAATTTATTTATATTACAAATGCGAGAATTAGCCCCCATTTTTTCAGGCCAAATCCGAACCTAATATTCGGTCTAATCCAAAGAAAATAAGAAATATTTAGATAAAGTTAGTGTAACCAAAATATTAGACTTCAATTTAACATTTAATGCGACTCTGTGCTCAAGTCTGACTTTCACATAAAACACACACAGAAGATATTTTACTATAAGTTGAAAGTTCGGCATTACCGACTTGTTAAATATCTACTACTTTCTTAATTTTGCAATAATATATGAGTTCTTAATGGTTTGAGTTAGGTTTTTTCTTTATATAAAAGTCTTGATATTTGGCAACATTTTGGACGATGCCAGATTTTTTATCTAATCGGAAATTGAATATAATATTTTCAATTCAAGTTTTGCATAAAAACTTTCGGTTGACAAAGCAGCTGAGACCACAACCGACCAAACTTCACGGAGGCGGTGACGGATTAACAATTTCGGAGACTGCTTAAAATCGGCTAATGGAAAATATAAAATTTGGGCAATATTATGAAATTAATAAAAGATGTCAACTTAAGCTGGCAATTTTATAACGGACAGAACGTTTTTCAACGGTTCGGCGCAGTTCTCTACAAAATTGTATCGTTCCCATGATAATTGTATCTTCGCTCCTGAACGACCCGAGTCCCACTGGCAAGAGATTTTCAACTCAGCGACAGCTGTATCAACCATAATTTTTAGCCCAGAAAGAATTTTCAACTACAGCAGAGATGTCACTGAGTTGCCAATTTTTGGCCAAATGAGACCTAGAACAATACCGAGCAAAAATACAATCGTAACAAATCATTAAAATTTTACCATTAATGGTATTTTCTTATCGCTAGCAAATAAAATGAAGCAATTAAGCTTAAAAACATGCAATTGGAAACAAAAAAGTTATGTACCAATTTGTATACACAACGTTTTTATTTCTCTAAAAAGCAAATACTGTTAAAGGCACATTAAAGCATTTGTATATATTCCCCCTAACATTCTTCTCTAACTCTGAGACGAAATGAGTGTGCAAAAATAAATAAATAAAAAGAAAATAGTGTATTAGTTTATAACAACAAACCTTTTACTACATTTAATATGTATGATAAGCAATGCAATGCCCAATATAAGACAAATACAACCGACTACAATATAAGCAATTCCCAAGAAGGGATTTTTTCCACCCAACAAAGATGTGGTCGACAAAATCATTTTCTTGGAACCATCAAAAGCCGAAACGGGATATTCTGAAAAAAAAACATACAAAATTACAATGTTTCTTTAAATGAACATAACACATAGTTAACACATACGATAATCAATATATAAAGAATATTGGCCACTTTTAAGACCATTTTCAAAATTAGTCTTGGAATGATCTATGCGTCGATATAATTTACGAAAACTGGGCAAAGCAGCTGTACGCATCCAAACAATTAAATCTTCATTCTGTGAAAATCAAATAACTGTAGTTGATATATTTATTTGTTAAATTAAGTTAAACATACTTGAAAACCATTGTTATCGGGATTTTCCTTGTCCAATTCCCACAATTGCTTAGTCCAGAATTTAGGTTTAGCATAATGATCTCTTAATATAGATTCCAAATTACCTTCGGGATTACGAAATTTGATTTGTTTATCAGAAGGCCATGCAATACCGGTATTTAGTAAAGGTACTAAAACAGTACCATAGTTTAAAGTTAATGTATCTGAAATATTTGTAAATACAATAATAAATTATAAGCAATAAAAATATGCTTAGTCCGTTTAAGATATTACCATTAAATAATGAATTTGCTATGGCTCCACATGGCGCTATAGGCTTTTGTACTCCAGTATCGATATCGTCATAAGCAAATGGTATACAGTCTGTAGATGGTGTAAGTGAGAGACGACCCAAAAGCTGATCATCATCGCGAGATTTCACATAACGTCTATGATTTTGATAGTAGTTACTAAGACCATAATACATATAGACATTACCCTAAAATTCAAAGATATTAAAACAAATTATTGTACAAATATTAACAATAAACTCTTGATTATAGGGGACAATACAGATGTTGAACATAGTTTTATATTTAAATCCCGACTTAGCGATTCAATAAGCTTTCAAATTACTGAAAAAAATAGAATGTGCTTAAGTTTATCCCCCAATAACATACAGAGGTTGACAAAACAATGGAAACTTTTCCAAATATTTCATTAGTGGCCTAAAATCTGAAATAATTTTTAAAAAAATTTTAACATTTTTGTAGTATCTCGGTTACAACCATTGAGGTGTGTTTCGGGTCGTTGTCGTGTTGGAATCTCCAAACTAGGGGCATATTTTCCTCAGCGTATGGATACATAACATCGTTTAATATGGTTCTGTATCCTACACCTGTCATGGTATCTTTTATAATATGAATTGGGGCCATGCCTTGCCCTGAAAAACATCCCCATACCATAATATTGCCACCGCCAAACTTTACAGTCTTATTTGATCTAATCCTTTTCCCTTTGGTCGTCTTACAATTTAAGAGGCACTGCCTCTTAAATTGGATTCGTCGAAAAAGAGGACAGTATTCCATTTCTGTATCGACCAGTTTAAATGATCCCTGGCAAATTGTGGACGAGCAGAACGGTTCTTTTTAGAAATGAGTGGTTTTTTCACAGGACGATAGCAACCAAGACCAGCCTCATTTGCCCTGCGACTAACTGTTCGGATACTTATTTCTAATTTTAGGCTATTAACAACCTCTGGAGGAGTTATGTTTGGGAATTTCTTTTAAATATTATTTTCGTTTTACACTTCTTTCTTGCAGAAGTTTAAAAGTTTCCATTGTTTTGTCAGTAGCGAAATAGTGAATATTTTTAATTTTGTTCCCTTTTTTCAGAATATAATTAATTATAGCTATGTTCAATAACTAAAAGTTGTTACTAGTTAGTAACAATTGTTACTGGAAAAGCGTTCATTAACTCAAAAAACTTGCAAGTAGAGAAAAATTCAAGAGAGTATAAATTTTAGAGAGTGCTCTCTCGTTGCAAACTATTACAAGCAATGATGTTAACTTTCTAATTTCGATTACCGTACAGCCCTAAAAAAATTACCGTTTTTTAAGTAAAATTACCGTATGCAATGTTTTGTACAAAAATAATAATATTTTCTTATTGAAACAGGTTTATTTTTATAATTCAATATATCGAAGACCTGTATTCAAAACTGTCTATCTTAAAAAACACAACTCTGCAGGAAAGCCACAAAAATGTTTTTTCGCGTATTACTTGAGTTATTAAAATTCGGTATGCTACAATTATTATTTTAAAGCAACTACTGAATCTCACATATAATTTGTTTTTAAAATTTTGCATTATTTATATTTTCTTCTCAAAATAATGTGTATGTATAAAAATGATAAGATAGAGGATTTTGAATTTTAATAGAATTTAATTATTTTGATTTCATTTATGCCATCTGTCAGTTTTTAACGTGATTTATTTAGATAACGGCTAATAATACAACATAAGATAAAAAACACTTTAAAAGTAGACACTTTTTAAGCAAACTCCAACTTTAACCATTAATTGTTATGCCATGGAAATTATATTTTCCAAAAACAAAAAAGGTAAAATATTTCCATGGTAATTCATTTTTTTAAATGATTGAAAAATGTAAAATTCATGTTCAGCATTCAAAAATTAGTAAGAACACATGAATTGCAAGAAGAAATTATTCCAAAAAAAATATTTGAAAATTAATTATTTGAAAAGATAGAGACTTTTGCATTCGGAAAAAATTAATTGTATAACATAGAGAAATAACAAAAATGCAAATAAAATTGCAAAAAACAATATGCTTGTAAGAAATTCACATCATAGATGAGGGAAGTTTTACTGAACATTTTACCATCAAAAACTAATTTTGATTGGGAAATGGAAAACTAAAGGATATTTTAATATTACAGAAATATTGGTATCGAACAATTGGGGATTTTTTACGTCAATGTTTTTAATGATTGCATTTGATTTGATTCAAAAAAATGTTTGCAATCAGTTTTTAATACTAATTTGTTTGTATTTGTATCCATACTTGAAAGACTTGCGGTAGTTGGTTATCATCAGGGAAACCAAAATATGCAAATGCATGTTTTTTCTGGTGAGTCGAATGAGCACATGGATAAGATATTTACACGTTTCAGAACTATTTAAGAATTTTGGCATCGATTTGTTAGTGCATATTTTTGCATATTTTACCCTTAAATGCATATTTTTGCATATATTTGTTTTAAGAGCATATTTATGTAATATTTTGCGTTTTTAGAGCATATTTTACTGTTTAATAGCATATTTTGAGTTTATCAAAAACAAATTTTGTCTTACTTATTTTTCGCTGTTGTGTTACAGGTTTTTACTTCCTTTGTTTAAAATTCAAAATTGAAAAATAGATGGCTTTCACCAAAAAAAAAAATTTAAAAAACAGAAATTTTTTTTAAAATTTAAAATAACAATTCGAAAAATTTTTTTATCCAAAAAATGAAAAAACTGAAAAAAAATTTTTGTTCACCTAAAAATATTTAAATTTTTTATTTTGAAGTATAATTAGGTGAAGGGTATATAAGATTCGGCACAGCCGAATATAGCTCTCTTACTTATTTTAATATAAAATAAGCACTATTTTAATAATAGCTCCATCTAAATATCAAATTTTAGTTCTAATTCAAACTTAACCATTCTAAGTGTTAAAGAAATGTTGTCTTTTAAATTTGCTCCTGTAACATCAGTTGATGTCGAAAGAACATTTTCTATATTTAAAAATGTTTTCAGATCCAATAGACAACGATTTTTATTTGAAAATTTAAGTAAATTTTTTTTGGTTAAAAATTATGTAAAAGTTTGTTTTTTTAAGAGCATATTTTTTAAATTTTAAGAGCATATTTTAAAGTTTTTACTGCATATTTAAAGCGCCTAAAACGCTTTTTTAGAGCATATTTCCGGTTTCCCTGGTTATCATCATCCTCAAAATATGTATATCATATGTAGACACATTATGGAAATATAACTTTTGCGATATAATTCTTAAAAATTTAAACTTTTTAAAATTACCGTACAAATGTAGAAATTACCTGCCTACCGTACGGAGGACTAAATTACCGTACAATACGGTAATTACCGTACGGTTAACATCACTGATTACAAGTTCTATTTTGAACTCGTAATAGTTAGCAGCTTATATTTCATATGTTTTGTATTATTGATTTTATTCTGGGAAAGTAAATGAACAGACCTAATGTTGTTTATTTTTCAGTTAATTTATATAAATAAAACTATACAAGTAAAATACTAAAAAAAAAATTTATTTTAAAAAAATATTTTAAATTTTGGGCTACATATGGAATATTTGGAAAAGTTTCCATTGTTTTGTCAACCACTGTATGTTAGTGAATTTATTAATAATTAAATTGGTAATTTATCATATTAAAATTAAATCTTACTAAAAAATAAATTCTGTATTCCCAAAAATAACTTTTTATAAAATCTTTGACTTTTACTCCATGTTTTTACTTTTATGATTAATTTCAAAGTAGCAACCATTTTAATTTCATGAAGCTTATTAGCTAACAAATTTAAAATCTTGAATGTATTCAACGATTAAAATCTATTTTCGAAATTTTTTTTAGAAACCCTGAAATTTATAAATTTTTTATAATTACAATAATTGAAGAAGGGAGAGTTTTCAATATTTACCCCTATAACGTTAAACTTTTAATTTGATTTTTTTCATATTTTATTTTGTTTGATGTTAGAAGATGATTTTTGAAAAAAACTTGCAATAATTTTAATTTCTATCTAAGATTTCAATGTTCGAAAATACGAAACCTAAGTTCGAATCTTTCACAACTTTCATAAGATTGTCGTACGCATCTTTTTGTTGTCGTTTCAACAATGGAACGTTTGTTCCATCACACATGACATCTTTGTATTTGCTCTACAAATCAATCGGTTTGGATGGGAAGCCTGTTGAGATAATTATCGAAAACAATGTTCTTATTTGATGAGCATTTGACGAAAGCACAGTATCTCCGAGGGTGTAATGATGTTGGGCCACAAACGTTGACTAATAGCAAACGCAAATAGAAACACTCATTGTTCCTTGGATGGACTGTGTAAATACGACCTAATGCGTCGGTGGAAAATAAATGGGGAATACCTGTAACTGGATTTCCTTGTTTCCGCCATTGAAATTTCTTTGTAATACATTCTCCACAGTAAAGTACACTCTTTGACCATTTTCCACATGTATGGCTAAATGAACAACAGTTGAATGTCTTTCATGAATGGCAAATGAAAGAATGCGCCAAAATGTTTCGTTACTGCTAACATAGAGGACCATTTGAAATTGAGTGACTTCTCCGCAATAACTCCAATCACAGCCATGTCACTGCATTTGGTCACATATTTGCAGATGAATTTGATAAGTGGACGTATTAATGGGAGTGGTCTAGTTTTGTTTCTGTAAAAAACTTTTGAGGTCTATTGCAAACATTTAAAAAGACGTTCAGCTTATTTTAAGTATATGTCCAAAAAAAAAGTTGGCGTAGAAAATTGTTCTTTTAGTAAAAACTTAAATTGGATTACTACAAAAAAAAATAAGCCTAATTGGTGGAGCTGTTTAACGAATTTAAATAAATCGAAAAAAGTGGGTGTAAAAGTAGGCGTGGTCGATTTTTCCTTCAGTAAAAATTTAAATTGGATTACTACGATTTCCGATTTTAGATAAATTGGAAAAAATGGTCGTAGAAGTGGTCGTCGTCAATTTTAATTTCCGTAAAACCTAAGTTGGACTATGACGAACCTTTAAAAGATTGACCAAATCGGTGCAGCCGTTCTCAACTGATGCAATTACAACGATCGACATTTGATTTTTATTTATATAGATATAAAAAAATGAAGCCGTGAAGCAAAGGCTTTTAAGAACCCCTGGTCTATAGCTCGCTTAATTTCATGCTTTAAATCAAGAACTGTTGATTTCTTATTAACGTGATTCTTTCCCACTGTTAATTTATGAATAATACTCATTAAACTGAATTCTTAAACTTCACCTTATCAAAGTTAAATTTATCGCTTTTCAAACATACCAATAAAAAAAAGTTTTATTTTAGCAACCCAATAGATTACCCCAATCGCATAGAGATAATTATTATAATTTTAAAAACATAGAAAATTCAACCAATTTTTTATACAATAAGAAACAAAAAAAACTTACCACAAAATCCTTTTCCAATTTAAAATCTATTTGGCATTTACATGTTGCACCAGTTGGGTTTGTAACCAAATATTCCGAACAGGTTAAATTGCTTTGGCCCACTTGTATGCAATTGGTGTAATCGATAACATGTTCACTAACTTCATCGGAGAAATAGAGCAGGGCAACTCCAACAGGTATAAAGAGAATGCCAATGATAAAGAAGGTGGGAAGGACGGTGCCAGCTGTTAAAACTGGCTGCCAGGCAGGCAATCGCTGTTGTTTAAAGGCAGAATCTACAAGAGGAGAAAAATGAATTAAAAATGTACAACAATATTAATCAACACAACATGTAGCTATTTAAAGGTGGGCAAGTCAATGTAAATAAATGTCTTATCTCATCACCACCCTTTTTTTAACTTCACATAGTAAAATAATCAATATTCGTACATATTGTATGTGCCCACTGTTGTCTTAGTCATACGAACATGTCTGTCCTTCCGTTTGTTAGTTTTTATCACCCCGTTAAAATGACAAAGATTTCTTTAAGCTTTTTCCGCTGTAAGACACACACTCACCTGAAGGTCGTTTAGACTTCGGTTGAAGCCCTTGAGTTTCGACTGGCTGTGAAGCCATTTTTACCACAACCTGGGAATCAACAAATTTTCTTTAACTCTGTAAAATATGATTTTCTTTATTTTGGTAAAATTCAAAAGAAAATTTATGTATTTTTAATGAAGAAACACTTCTTCGCTAGCAGAAAAATTAAGCACAAATTTTATGACGAATGCAAAAAGAAAACAGAATGAAAATAAATCTGTTTTTGACAGTTAGTGCTGTTTTCATACAGAGTATTCGAGTACTTGATAATTTTGTAGTGACTAGGGTTTGAAAAAATATATATATATTATATGGAGTAGATGAAAATAAAGATTATCGATAGATTAGAGGGCAAACGTGCAAAGTCCACTTTTTATGAAAATTAAGATTTTAATACAAAACGGTAAAATAATTTGTGAAAATGCTAAAATAAGAAAAAAACATGAAAGAAAAATAATTACAGTGCACTTGCGATAATATGAACACCCCAATATATGAACACCTCAAAATATGAACACTTTTTACATTCATAGAGTACTTTAAAATATGAACTTAGTGAACTAAACTGTTCATATTTTAAAGCTTTTTAAAATATGAACATCTTATTTTTATTTTTTTAACGTATTTTATCTATCTACACAGAGTTGAAATCTAAATCAGCAGGAACTTCCCTACTTCTGTAGATGGGAATTAGATGCTTGAAAAGGTGAACTGGTCTGGTTTTAATTAGTTCATATTATCGCGATTGCACTGTATAACAACAAATCATAATTTTCATCTCATTCATATCACATATGCATATTTTATAGCAAATATTTGAAAGTTTTAAAGATTGCATACAGATCAATTCATACTAAAACTGAAAACATGGATCGCATGTTTATTACCTACAATTTAAATGATTTAATATTCATTTTGGGCTCTTCTATCGTATGATGTTTGAAAATTTTTAATTTAAATTATTTTTCAGTTTTCAATAATAAAATTGGATATCATAATAGCCCCCGTAAGCTAATGTCGTTCTCTAGTTTATTGGGAAACAACAAAATTAAAAATATGTAATACGTTTACGTATTTAAAATAAATCTAAAACTTGCGATATCTTTACGATACTATACGTCCGAATAATGAATCCCACTTGGCTTGTGTGGTATTCCATACAATTTTGCAATAGACTCAAAACTATTTTTTCTCAAAAAAAAACCATGAAAGGATTAATGTCAATCTGATGTTTAAATTTCCGCGTCCTTTCACAAAATCCTTAATATATGGACGCAATTACAAACAAAATCTAATCTGTTTATAATGGTGTATTTCGCACATGAATTTCGCTGACAGCTGTTATTTTTCAGGTAAAAATTATTGTTTTAAACAACGTTTAATATGTTGTTTAGTCATTTATTTAAGCAATAAAACAGTCAAAACTAAAATGTTTGGCTGTACAATTCCAAGAATCGCGAGAAGCAACTATATAATGCAAAATGGTGGCTAATTTCTAGCGGATTTAATTGGAAACAGATGTGTATATTATGATACGGTTTTTCTCAGATTATTGATGTTACCGAAAAAAATATTTTCAAATATTTACGAAAAGGTGACTTTTAGATTTAGTATCCTATTTTAATATAAATATGTATATATGGAATTTGTTGATTAATAATAATTTTCTAAAAAAGTTGCAATTACAATGTATGAAGGCTTTAAAACATTAAACGACATTCAACTTTTTGAGATTTTAGAAAATATATTTCCACAAGGTTTGCATTTCGACTTTTTTCGATTTTTTAAAAGTCGACTTTTCGAATTAGATTTTTTTTAAAATTTTAAATAGTCGACTTTTACTATTTATGAAAAGTCTTTTTTTTTCGACTTTTATCCTATTTCAATGTATAAATTATATGGTTCCTAAATTTGTTGATGATCAAACAATTTTATTAATTAAAAAAAAAATTGGTAGTCGACTTTTATGCGACCAAAAAGTTAATTTAGAATTTTAATTTTTTTTCTGCAAACATTTTCGAACAATCGACTATAGAACCCAAAACCAGATAAAATAATCAAATTATTAATGTTCAAATACATATATACATACATAATACATATATTAACCCAATGCTCGTATAAAGGTTAAAGTAGTCGCACAAATAAAGCGAGTACTCACTACCCGTTTACATGCTAAACACAGCTGTCAAAAGTACAGCTGAATACGTGACATTTGTGTTGTGCACACTAAACACAGAAATCACCCTAATATCGTAAATTTAAAATGTGTCAACAAGCATCTTTGAATAACACACACAATTTATTTTAATTGAAAAGTGCATAATAAAAATAAAAATTTTAAAGACTAATTTATTGATAAATTGTAAAATTTTAGGATTAAATTAGTAAGTATATATAATAAAGTGGAAATATGGTGGTTATTGAGTTTTTGGAGGTGAGGCAAAAATAGTTTTATTAGTAACTACGGTCGTTCTGGAGTGGAAAAAGTGTGCTGTGTATCTGAATTCAGCAAAAATCAACTCTGTTTTATTCACTTAGGATTTTTTTACCTGCCCATTCATTACCCACCATTGTGTTGAAGTAGAGACTTTATAGGTAAAAGAACTGCAGTTGTATTTCACACAGTTCAGATTATTAAATTACACTAGACTGAGTAGTTAACAAATATTTATTTTGGTAAATTGTTAAAATATTTTAAAAATATTAAAATTAAGAAAATTGTTGTGGTGCATGAACTTTGAAGAAACACAGAAATTGATATGGAAGAAAAAGTGTAAAGACAATTGTGCATAGTATTTGATGACCGACCAAATGTGTTATACGCGCGGAATTATTTAATAAATTGTAAATATTTTAATTTTTTCAATCAATATTCTCTAGCGTAGTAAATTGTTTGTTTATATTTTTGTTTTTGGTGTGTTTCTTGTTTTTTTTATGCCTTTTAAGCGACGTTATTTTTACAATATACGGTCGTTTGCAAAAGTGTGCTGTCTTTAGAGACTTTGGGCTGGCTTGCTGCGTTGCAAATGCTGAATTTCTTTTTTTTTTCATTTTCATTCAAGTTGTTTTGTGTGTGACGGATTGACTGAATTTTCAGTTCAAATTGAATTTTCGCTTGCTAGGATTTCAAATTGCAGTTTTGAATTTTCTTTTATTTCTTGTAATTATAAATAAATATTGAAATAATTTAAAGTAAAAGCTATTGTGATGTAAGATTAGAAATTTATTAAAATTTGTGAATAATTTAAATAAACAATATTTTTTTTTTGTATAATTTCAGTATTATTTATAGGAAAACTGTTTGCGCCCACTCTTCCCACTATTGGAACTAAGAACGTGTTGTTTTAGTGGTGATCATTGTTCCAGCACGACGTGTGAATCACATCAATATTTTTTGGTTTGTGCCCGATTTTTCTTTCATTTAAAAACACAATGGTTTTGGCGGAACGTAATTCAGAATTAGTACGTAATGGCAGACGTTCGCGTGGTCCCAGCCCTAATGGACATGGCGCAAGTTCGGGTAGTGCCAGTGGCACTGCTGGTGCTCCCGGTGGCACTGGCACTCCCGAAACAAGTTCAGATGATGATAATTGTAAGTACTGCCCACTTATTACTTTTTTTTTTTGTATCAAGCCTGGTTGTAACTCCATCTTTTGTTTATTTCTTATCATTATTTTTAGCCATCAAACGTAATGGCAAATCAAAAGCTAAACAAAGTGAATATGAAGGTAAATAAATCTTAAGCACTTCATTTCCATTACTTTTATTTATGGATTTATTTGTTTCTTTTACTTAGAAAAAATCCGCGTTGGTCGTGACTATCAGGCAGTGTGTCCACCTTTAATAGCTGAACCGGATCGAAAACCCGAAGTCCTAAATGATCGTGCATTGCTTGTTTGGTCGCCCACTAAAGATATTCCTGATACCAAACGTAAGTATTTAAAGTTAATTGAATAACTAGGAGATATAGAACTAATTATCTCGTTACACTAGCTTATTATATGTAATACTATAAACATATCGCAACCCAGTTCAAAAGTGACACAAGTCAAAATTAATTTGTCGGGTTATATAAACCCGAAAAATGAATTTTACGCTAAAACTATGCACAATACATTTGTTTATCTAAAAAGATATCAGTGTATTCTGTTATTGTTAACTGTGGCTAAAAAAAAACACAAATGTCTTTCATTATGTTTCAATTGGTATAAATTTATTTTCGATTTCTGAAAAATTAAAATTTTGAGTTGTGTCACTTTTGAACTGGATGTGCGACATGTATTTGTAAAATGATATCACTAAAAATGTTATAGTTCCTGTCGTACCAATTCGGAATAGATTACATTACCAATATCACATTTCTAAAACTAATAAGTAGCTAAATATTGCAATAAAAAGCTTATCATTTTAAAATTATCTTATTTTTTGTCCAAGCTAAGAAATCTTTTTACAAACGAAAATATTCAAAAAGACTGGAAGATGACTCTTCGCTAAGAAATTTTCGTAAGTGAGTAATAATGAAAAAAATTTAAATTTAGATACATTATACATCATCAAGAACTGTTAGTATGTGATACGTATATTTAGAAAGACAGTCAAAAAGTGAAAATTTATTTTCTAATTTTCTAAATAAATATTACAATTAAAACAAACTATATTGATTCAATTTACAATATATAAAACAAGTTATAATATTAACAAAGTTCATTCTCATTCTTCAACACCCCCACTAGAATGAACGCCAAGATTCATCAGGTCACAGCAATGAAAATGCTTCACACTTGATAGGGATTTTGTTAAGATGTCTGCTGCCATATTCTCGGTATTGAGATAGTTAATAATGATCTTTTTATTATTAACTAGTTCTCTTAAAAAGTGATGTCTTATATCAATATGCTTTGAACGAGCATGATAAGTGTTGTTGTGAGACAAATTTATAGCACTTTTGTTATCACATTTTATTACAATTGATGATGGTCTTCCAAGTTCATTAAACAAAGATTGTAACCACAACGCCTCTTGACCAGCTGCTGCCAAAGCCATATATTCCGCTTCTGTTGTTGATAACGCTGTTGTTTGCTGTTTCTTAGAGTTCCATGAAATACAGCCACCTTGAAACTTAAAAACATAACCCGAGGTTGATTTTCTTTCATCTACATCTCCAGCCCAATCTGCATCTGAGAATCCTTCGATGAATTCATTTTCATCCTTAGAAAATTGTAGTTTGTATTTCATAGTTCCTTTAAGATACCTCATGATACGCTTTACAGCTTGCCAGTGTGCCTTACCAGGGTTATTATTAAATCTGGCTAAAGCCCCCACTGCAAATGAAATATCTGGACGACTTACTTGAGCTGCATACATAATACTTCCAATTGCTTCTTGATATGGTATCTTTTTCATTTCTTCAACTTCTTCTTCAGTTTGTGGGCTCATTTCTTTGGTAACCGTTTTATTTATGTCTAAGGGAGTTGAGATAGGTTTACAATCATCCATATTAAATTTTTTTAAAACCTTAGATATATATTGTTCTTGGTCAAGCCATAATTTTCTGTTCAATCGATCTCTTGTAATTTTCATCCCCAAAATATAATTTGCTTCTCCGATATCTTTCATTTTAAAAATATTTGTAAGGCTTTTCTTTATATTAGACTTACTTTCAGGATTATTCGTAAAGATTAAAATATCATCAACATAAATTGCGACGTATGTTATTTCATTATTATTTACTTTATAATATATACAAGGTTCTGTATTGGATTGGAATAGTCCTATATTTTTTAAAGTTTGGTCTAACTTTTTGTTCCATACTCTACTTGCTTGTTTGAGACCATATAATGACTTTTTAAGTTTACATACCAAATCCTTGTTTTCATTTAAACCTTCTGGAATATTCATATAAATTTCCTCATCTAATTCACTTTGTAAAAATGCTGTTACTACGTCCATTTGATCGATATCCAAATCATGTTGAACAGCCAGACTTAAAAGTAATCTGATTGAAGAATATCTAACCACAGGTGAAAAAGTTTCCTCGTAGTCGATTCCATAACGTTGAGAATAACCTTTAATGACTAATCTAGCTTTATAACGTTCAATCTCACCTTCTGAATTCCTTTTGATTTTATAACACCATTTGCTATCAATAGGTTTCTTGCCTTTTGGTAATTTTACAATCTCCCACGTTCCATTTTCTATTAATGCATTTAGTTCTTCATTCATTGCCTGTTGCCATTTTTGTTTATTAGGACTTTCTAGTGCCTGTTTCATTGTTTTGGGTTCTTCATCAACTTGAATCACATTAAAACCAAACCTTTGTACTTGTTTTGGAACTCTCGATGACTTATAAAACAAGTTATAATATTAACAAAGTTCATTCTCATTCTTCAACAAGAACACTAAAACTTTTTTAGATATATAATTATGGTTTGAATCCTGATAGACTATCCCCCAATTCTGAAATTTATGACAATAATAAGATTATAACCAAGGCGTATTAATACACCTTGATTATAACAAAAAAATTCAAATAACAATTTCCATCAAAAGTTGTCAAATTTTCAGTTTTATTATAATGTCACTGTGATAATGTTAAGAATACAGGGATTAGTCTGCCAGGATTCAAAACATAAATATATATCTAAAAAAAGTCAGTGTTTATTTAATTAAAAGTTGTACATTTTTTCATTATTACTCACTTACGAATCAGTTTATACAATTTCATAGCGAGGAGTCGTCTTCTATTCCTTAACCTTGCGTCTTTTAGTTTGTAAAAAGATTTCATAGCTTGGACACAAAATAAGTTAGTTTTAAAAATGTGAAGTTTTTGTTGCAATATTTAGCTTCTTATTAGTTTTAGAAATGTAAAATTGGTAATATAATCTATTTCGCAATGGTACGACAGGAACTTCAACATTCCACATTGTTAGGTCAACGAATAAAAAATTAAGTAAGTTTCCAAGAACAATCGAAATTGGTTCCTCCAACCAATTTGCTTATACAAAGCTTCTAAATTTAATTATTTCGGAATGTTTTAAACAAAGTATACCGTTTTAAACTCCAAAAGTAAAAATTGTATGTCAAATAACCGATCCTACGTCGAAATTTTACTACAGAGATATTATAGAAAACTGGACATAGGCCGTCGATAAGATGCCTTAGAATTGGACATTGCAGTAGCACAATGATGCAAAAAATTTCAATGCCGCGCTTTCGGTTTTAAAAATTTTAGTAAGATTTTTTTCCGTTTTGGGGTAATTTATTAAATATTAAGATATTAAGAAACAAAATATGTGGATGATATACAAAAATCCTATATATACATATATGAGTTTATACATATTTGAGTTTAATTTTCCTTTTTTTGAAATAAATACCCTCAATGAAATTTTTACATCCATCGATTTGACTGAAGACATAGAATGAATCATCAGTATCTAAAATGTTGTTTATTGTAAGGTCTTCTTTTTCCATACAAATGTAAAAATATAATAAAAAGTTAGTTTCATTTCTAGGAGCCTGTTTTTTATATTTATTTTCAACAACCTTGCCTATAGTTTACATTAAAATATTAAATAAAAAAAATTAAATTAAAAAGAATTGACGAATTTTTAAACTGAACTCAATAAAAACCATTGAAAGAAGATAAACCAAATTGACCAGTGAAATAAGTTTTTCAATGTAATGACAAATCAGTGTACATATTTTGTAACAAGTAAAGATGCTATATTCGGCTGTGCCGAATCTAATATACACTTCATCAAAGTATACTTTCAAATAAATATTTAAAACAATTTTTGATGGAAAAAATTCTGATTAATACAAATTATTCCCGATTTTGTCCCATAGTCGGTCCAAATTTATATGGCGTTATATACATACGTCGTTGGAGAGGTCATTGAATATTGTGTACGTTAATGTTTTAAGGTAGGGTCACACATGGCAAATATTTTACTTAAAAGAAATAAAATATATTTGAATTCTTTGAGAATAATTCAAAACAAAAAAATTTAGTTTTATTTGATGCTGTTTGATCTTACAAAACACTTGCAAGAGTAAACACGTCAAACAAGTTTGTGCTAAAAAAGTGTGTGGCCCTACTCGAGGTACTCGTTGTTAATTTTATAAAATGAAACGAAAACGGTTGAAAAACGCGTTATAAAAATCCAAGGTTTTTTCCAGTATTCTTCATACAATGTTCTACTTTTCCAAACGTTGCGATCCAAAATCCAATCCAATACTAATCTAATTTAGCTAATTTTAGCGTAACTACACTGGATTTATTTATTTGTTTGCAACGAAATTTCTAAACTACAAACTTTAAAGTAAAGAATCGAAGGTGAATGCGGACGTATTTAGTGGATCCATTTGTAGGGAGAATTACCTACATATCTACATATCATTAGATGCAGGCATTTTTGTAAGAATGATTTTGTGTGAAAATCTTATGACATATATTGATGATCTATAAAATTATTTATACGAGAGAACCCGAATATCTCTACAAGAAACTTATATTTGCCAAATTAAAACGTCGTAAGAATCTCATAAATGTCAAATATAAAGGTTTGCAATCAAATATACAGTTTTTTTTATTCTAAGGGCGTAACATCCAAAATCGATTTATATTTTTGGGATCCATAGCAAATGACCCATATAAGCTATAATTACGGATTTAAATCATATTTTGGAAGAGTTATATAAAGAAGTTATAATATCCTTTATATTGAGGTGCTCATTTTATAAAACGTAGCGGCAAACATTTGACAACAATTTTATGGAAAAAATTTCGTAGTCCTTTTTTCCAAATTTCTTAAGTTTGAAAAAGTTTCGCTTTAAAAAAATGAGGTCTTCCATCAGCATTTTTATATTCAGATAATATAATGAAACGTTTTACTCGTTATCACTCTAACCCCCGTTAACACGAAGTCTGGTTATGCCTTAACTAATAGTTATACTGTCGGTTAAAATTATTTTTGTATGAAAACTGTCAGTATAACTATTAGTTAAAACATAACCAGACTTCGTGTTACTGGGGGTAATTATGATCATTGCAATAATAAACAATAAAATTTGTAAATTATGAAAATCTTTTCTTTTAATTTTTGTAAATTTTTATTACAATTGCCGCTAAATATTAATTATTACCATACTTTTTATACAAAAATTATTACATATTTAAATTAAAACATTTATTTTCAATTATTAACTGACTCTTTATCTTTTATTAATAGTTGAGGAATACATATCAGTTGCCAAAGAGAAATATGGTTACAATGGTGAACAGGCGCTGGGTATGTTGTTTTGGCACAAACATGATTTAGAAAGAGCTGTAATGGATTTGGCAAACTTTACACCATTTCCCGATGAATGGACTGTCGAAGATAAAGTACTTTTTGAGCAAGCATTTCAGTTTCATGGCAAAAGTTTCAATCGTATACGTCAAATGGTAAATTAAACTCATATAAACATTTCTTTGTAATAACTTTTATAAAACTAAATTGAAATATTTCTTAATTTTGTGTAGTTACCCGATAAATCAATAGCCAGCTTGGTTAAATATTACTATTCATGGAAAAAGACAAGACATCGTCAAAGTGTTATGGATCGTCAGGAGAAAATAAAAGCCAACAAAGAGGGTGGTTCTTCAGAAAACGGTAGCGACAATGGCAGCAATGAAGAATCCGACAATGATGATAAGGTAATTATTAGTTAGAATTTAGTTAATTCATTTTAATTATACATTTATTTTAAATTTTTTATTTGATTTTTTTTATTATTTTTATTTTTGAGTTAGTAAACTTTAGTTTATTATTATTTTCCTTTTTCTGTTTTTATATGATCACAATTTTTTATTATTTTTTATTTTTTTTAATTTAGTTTAGTTTATTAAATTTTTTACAATTCAACTCTTTTGAAAACGATAAATCATTTTGGCTTTTTTATAGTTACGCTGTGGCTTAACTTTAGGTGTAGTTTTTTAAAAAAACAAACATAAAAAATAAAAACGAAACAAAAACAAAATTTATCCCTATTTTTTTAATGATTTTTTTATTTTATTTTAATTTTATTTTAAACAAATGTAATATAGTCAATATTTTTATATTCATATACATAATTATGAGTAAATTTTAGTTTTTGTTTATTCATACATAATTATAAATACTACATAAATATACACATTATTATAAATTGGAACAAGAATTCAAACAAGGAAATACAAAACTATTATTATGTAAAACAAAAAACATACAATCACAAAGAAAAACTTAATGGGCAATTTAAAGTTAATTTAAAATAGATCACAGAAATTTGTATAAATGTATTTAGAAGATATATTATTACATTAATTTGTTGTTTGACATTTTTCTCTGCTCTATTTTAAATTAAGTGTAAATTGTTTTAATCCATTTGTAAGATTCATTTATTTCATTGAATTATTTATTTAACACTTAAATCACTTATTCACTTTTCTTTAAGATTTATTGTGTTTTTCCTAAATTATATATTTTTTATTGTATTCTTTACTATTTGAAAATGATAAAAAAAAACGCAGCATCTAAAATATTTAAAATTTTCTAAAATAGAAAAACTAAAGTGAACCCCCCTGTTTTCTATTAAATTTAATTGATATTTAATTCAATCCAAAAGGACTTAATAATATCGGAATTGGTGTTATTTAATCAAATTCTGTTCTTAAGTTATTTACACAAATTTTCACAATGTCTAGTAATTTGTTAATCTAAAGTTATACGGACAGTTTCAATACAAACATTATTTTAACAGACAGTATAACTTTATGTTAAGAAATTAACATAAATTATAATAATTAAAGACTAGAGTTATTTGAAATTATATTAAATATTAAAAAATTATTTAATACTTCATTCTACTTCATTCAAAAAGTAGAATGAAGTTGGTTAGAGCAACTTATGTTGACGTGTTAACAGCATGTAAAAGCCACTTAAAATCACTTCTACGCTAATTGAGATATTTAAGGTCGAAGGTCACTTTTTCATTTCTGTTAGTGTTTTGTTACTCTAATTTTCGAAATAAATTTTGGCGCGCTTTATTATGTTTCCGCAAACAAAATTGAAGACTATGCTATAAAAGGATGATGAAAAGAAATGTAATTTTTACTAATGATAAAAATGTGATCTTTTACATACAATATCTGGAATAGTGAAAAATATACTTTAGGTAAAATTAACTCTAAACGACATATCTAATAGCTGCGTCAGCCGACCGTAAAGTAATGTTGTGTGTAAAGTATTATAGTGAAAAAATGTATAGTAACTGTAACGTCTGAATCTGTTAAAAATATAATTTCCTTACGTTTTTACGTGACATCTGCCAAGTGTTTTTGAAGAAAACTATTTATTTTCTATTTGACATAAAACAACTTTCGAATTACGTGAAATTCATGTCAAAAATGTTTAATGTTCTATAATCGCACTAAAGTCTTACGTTAAGTCAAAATTACGGTTACATTCCATCAACGGTCAGCTAACACAGCCTTAAGATTTAGTATATTCAAGCTAAATGAAAATGTGACCTTTGACCTAATCTAATATCTCATCTAGCGTCGAACTAATTTTTGATGACTTAACCAATTTTTAATTTACTGTATTTCATTCTGTGGCTTAGACTTATTTCACACTGCATTCAAAAGTGGCTATTGGAGTCCAAACGAATATGTGATTTCAGTATAAGATTAAAAAAATTCGCTATTCGAGCAAAATATACCCGAATACAGAAACCAAAGAAAATCCAATGTTTATTAAAAATTTAAGGAAGAAACAAGCTTTGAATATTGTAAAATATAATAGATATTCAGCCCAATTATGTATAAAAATTCCTCGGTTTTTTCCCTTTTCTCATTTTTCCTATTCAAATTCAATGCGAAAACACTCCCTGGGAACAAACTCCGGCGGAATTTTTTATTCATAATTAGGCTGATTAAAAAACCAACCAGAAAAACTGTTCTCTCTAAAAATTATTTTCTGTACAATATGCGAGACACCTAAAAGTGAGCTGAAGAACATGCTGGAATTCAAGTTGAAACCAAGTGTAATTCAAGCCTTGAATCATAGAATAAACGCATAGAACGGAAGGAGAAAGTAAAATATTACTCTCTTTTCACACATACGGGTGTGAAAAATACATGCAATACATTCTCATGAATTAGGTTTCTGACAACAGACTTTGGTTTTTGGCTCTCAGATACCTATCTAGTTGTTGTCTATGCCTTGAATCATAGTCAAGCAATTGAATTACAGTTGTATTACACTTTATTCCAATAGCATTCTCCAGTAAAAAGGAAACATAAATTCAAGCTATATGTTTATTGTTTGAAAAATATTTAATTTTTTCAAATATTTAGCATTCAAGTCAAATTCCAACCAAATGTTCAAGTGTTTGAATTTTTGGGGCTATGGTGCTCTTAAATTTAGATATTTAAATTATTTTGGAAGTTAATATTACATTTGAAAAGTTTCGACTTGATTTAAATTAGGCGGAATATTAAGTTCGTTTCGGTCTTGTTTGACATCTTGTTTCACATCATACCAACTGAATTTTTCAGAACATTTTCAATTGTATCTGGCTCTATGATGGAACCTATAAACCGAATAATTTTTTCGTTTTAAAACTAATTCACATAGTTTGGTGTAAATTGAATCCATATAATTTACGAACTTGTTTCAATGTATAAAATCGTGCAATTTACAGAATATCAAAATCGCTCGTTTTTTGAAATCACTCGATTTACACAAAATGGGGGAATACCAAACATTCGCCATAGCTCTGAGTGGTTATTCCATTATTCGCTTCGAAAGAAAACTTTTTCGAAAAACAATGTAGTTATAAAACAATAAATAAAAAAAAGAGGAACAAAATATTATCAATTCTATCAAAATGTGAGGAATATTTTGTATTTTGAACTGTTGACTCTGCTAAATGGCAGGCGTATTATAAAAGCTGATTACTATTACTTCCATAAATGAAAAGCGACCTGTTTTTGTTCTATCGTGAATATAAACAAGTAAAAGTGTTGTACTATTTATATAATAGATATGTATGGATCCTATGAAAAATATTTTGAAGGTTGCCTCACATTTTGGTTCATAACTCTGTTTTTACTTTACCGATTTTACCCATTTCTGAACAACAAATAATGTTTGAGGAAATTTCATCCCCCTAAGTCCATACCTGTTGGGCCTATCGTGCATTCAACAGACAGGCGGATTGAAATAGCTTCATCGTGGGTCTACGATGAATATTTATACGTGTCCCATCATTTTGGTGATGGGTATAAAATGTAACATTTTGATAGGGTGAAGGAAACACTTTAAAATTCGATTTTATAATAAAAAATATTCGTATTTCTAGGAATAATAATATTAAATTGGAAAATGTTATCTTTCTTAACGAATAATGTATTTCTGTATTTCTGCAGCTGCAGTGGAAAGATTTGTAACCTGTTACAGTTTGATCAGGTATCAAAATTCCCAGTTGAATTTATAAAAAAAAATTGGAGGAATAAAAAAACTAAATAAGTTGAATTTCATATTTTACTTTTTATCATTTTCATTTACAAAGTTTACATATTTAAATAAAAATTAAGTTTTAAAAGCACTTTACCAACCAATAACAAGTTGTTTTTAATATATTTTTACATGGAAATTTCCAATAAATTCCTAAATTTATAGTGTATATGAGACAAACTACACCAGATTATGTATGTTTATGCAACAGCAATTATAGCAAGATTTTATTTAATTATAATTTTAGAAAATAGAGGCAAAAAAGAGTAGTTTGTGCTCAGCCAAATAATTTGTTTGGAGATCTTATTTTTTTTTTGTTTTCCTTACAAGCGTATTTATTATTGTTAGCTACAAATTAAAATTGAAAAAAGAAAGAAATACATAAAATGAAAACAAAATAAATCACATAAATATTAAACAAAAAATATATATAATAAACAATATAATAATAATCATAAGTTTAATTTTAAATTGCTTAGTTTTTAGTAAAAGACTGTTTATATATTTTTAAACTAACATCATACTTTATTATACTTACTATAGAACTATAGAAATATACAATATCAAAAACATATAAATAATAAATAACAACAATAATATGAATAATAATAATAATACATATATAGTTATATTAAAGAAACTATTGAAAAGAAATTATATATATATAAATATTATAGAAATAGTAATATAAAAATCACCTCAACCAAAATCATAAGAGAAAAAAAATTTAAAATAACAATAAAAAAAGAAAATTAATGTTTTGTCTGCGAGAAGATTAAACAAAATTCATGTGTTTCTTTTTTAATACTATAAATAAATTAATTGGCATTTTTTAAAAAACTATTCGTACATTTTTTAGCACTTTGTTTCTTCTTTCTTGTTTTTGTTATGCTTTTTGTGTATGTTGAAATTGGGAAATTTTTTAATAAGAATCGTATACTCATTCTACCTTCTACTTCTGCTCTGTTTTTATTTACTAACGTTCATGCATTACTTCATACATTCATTCAACATTCATCGTTTCCTTGTAGTTTTTTGTTTATCTTAACCTTCTGTCTTTCATCTGAGTTGTTGTGTGCTTCCACCATCATCTTCAATTCAATTAGACTGTCTTCAGTTGTTCCTTTAAATTAGAATTATCTCATAATGTCTTGTCTTTCTGCAAAATACAATTTTACTTGAGAAAAAAAAAGTAGAAAAATATTTCGAAATTAGGAAACCTGAAAATGAGACCGTCCCGACCAAACGACCACCACGTGACAATTAATTTATAAAGTTATACAAAAATAATGTTTTGTAAAATCAGTTGTTGTTGGCGGTATTATTATTATTAAATAATAATACAAATTAATAAAATAAAATTTAACCTTGTTAAAATATTAAAAGAAAAATACATAAATTTTGTTTGATCAAGCTCTTCTCTTCTTCGTCTTCCTAAAAAACACCAACCAACTTTTCATTATTTAAATCTTTAAGCGAAGAAGAACTAAATGAAATCCTAAATTTAATAAAAAACCATAAGATTTTTGTTGTTCTTTTCGTTGTTCTATTTTGTTTGTTTTAATTTGTAGTTCAATTTTCGAATTATAAAAATTACCACAAAAAATCTTATGTATGTTTTCTTTCTCTTTTCCGCCTGGCTACCGCAACAACAACAACAACTGCCACAACATTATTTACAAAAAAAAAAAAACCAAACGAAAAAATTAAAAACGAAATTTAGGAACAAACATTGTCATCATTACAAGCAGTAAATTTAATTGATCAAACAAACGATGGTGCCGCCGCCAATTATAATATGGCTGGCCACAGTGGTGAAGGTGGCATCGAACACGAATCGAATCACATTTCAAACAATATTGCCAATAAATCCCAACTGCTCTCTATAAATCCGTCCCACATGAATAACGATTCCATTAACTCGAATGGCATACAAAATGTCACCAATACAAATAATACATCGTCTATGACTTCCAACTCCTCCTCCTCTACCAGTGCCGCCGGCTATTGTTCGAATTGTGGTGTGGCCTGTAATATATTGAATAATTCGCCACACGGTAAACTTTGTTCCAGTTGCCATCATCATTGGAGGTATACATTTAGTTTTTGTTTCTTTTCTTGTCTTGTCTTTTTCTTCTTTCTGTTATTAATGATGTAACAATTCTTGAAACTCCTACCAGACGCACTGGCAATAAACGTCCCACTTCGGGTCCGTATTTTAGCAAAAGATCTCGTGACCGCAATGCTGAACGCCATAAACGCAAGCCGCCACGTGGCATGTACATTAATCATGATGATATTGTGGCTCTGGCCAGTGCAAATGATAATCAAGATGAGTTACTGGCAAATATTGATCGTGAAATTGTCTCCCTATTAAGTCAAGTAAGAATTGTTATTTTGCAATATTCATTCATTCATTCTACATACATAATTTCATTTCATTTCATTCATTTATATTTTCGTTCATTTATTTTAATTTAGTTGTTTTCATTTTTTTTGTTTTAATTTGTATTATGTTACTAACACCTTACCCTAACACCTTGCCTAAACTACTAAGGAGAGAATTTAATTAAGAAAATTTTAAATTTCCATTTTAAAAAAACTTAAATAGTCCAGTATTTAACATCCTAATTAATTGTAATGTAGCGAATCAAAGTTCTATTGAAGTACAATAGTAAATCGAATTGTTGGCCACTTGATATATTCAATAATAACTACAAAAGATGAAAATATTTAAATTATTTACTTCTAGACTGCTTCAAAATTATATCGCACTGGTTCCTCTACGGACTCATCTCCAAATTTTTCAACTTTCAGTTTTTGCAAGAAATCGATGTATAGTTGACATCATTTTCTCTACACTTTCGCCGAAAAATACAGTTGTATCCGTCTTCAACTTTCATTGTAACGTTTTAAAAAAAAATATTTTTTGGTCCTACTGAAAATTTTAAAATTTTGAGTTGATTCTCTTTAGAGGAACCAGTGCGATATGTAGGAAGAATAAATAAAGAATAAACTTTAGGTTAATGGTTCTGCATATTTACAGTTTTTGCAAAATAGGCCAGTGAAATTGGGGAATTAAAGCGAAAGTTTTTTCAACATTATTTTTAAAAACAAAAAGTTCTTCAGGTCGTTTTGAAAATAATTCAATCAGACATTTCCCCCTGTATTGATTTTAAAACGAATTCACATATTTTGGTGTTCTGTAAATGAAATTCACATGATTTACTCGTTTTACTTTCGAGTAAACAAACTTGTTTCAAAGTAAAAAATCATGTTATTTCAAGAACATCAATTTGTATAAATGATTTGTTTTTGAAACCCACTAGCGCTAAATTTGTTATTTCTAGAGTCCGAGCGAATATTCGGTTGCGGATTAGGCCAAAAATAAATCTAATACTTGTATTCGAAATTTTTATAAAGGACATATAATTACTAGAATACAAAAACTATTTTATTGTATAAATCTAAATTGTTTGCACAATATTGTATAAAAACAGTTTTTTTGAATGTTAAACATTCCTGTGCTATCTTTGCTTCATTTCTATGCCGCAAATTTGTTAATCCAATATTTGAAATTTATATCTACGATGTTGTGGCAACATTTAAAATAAAAGTAGTGGCGTTGTTGGTCAACAACCTTGTGCTAATTGTCTTTCTGCCTGGGTATTCAGTTAACTCATTATAAAAGAATTCTGTAATTCATGAAACAATCATTGGTGTATCATAATAATCAATATCATAAAACGATGTCATACAAACAAATATCGTATAGCAAATACATACTACTTTAGATATAATTATATGAAAACCTTATCGAAAATAACGAATAATGAATATGAAAAACTATGTATTTACATTCATTTTCAAAAGGTTTAAAATCATATGATTATCAAAATGTCAATGTTGTTTTTAGGTACAGTTGAATAAGCAAAATATCTCCGCATTAAAACGTAAAAACTCTGATAATTTGGAAGAGATACGTCCAAATGAAATTACAAATCGCATTAATGCACGATGGACTAATGATGAAATTTTATTAGCTGTACAGGGAGTACGAAAGTATGGAAAAGATTTTCAAGTAAGTAAAGCCCTCATTTCATATTAGCATACAATAGAAAATTAACATTTTTGTTGAACACACAATAAATTTAGGCAATTGCTGAAACTCTGGGCACCAAAACAGAAGCACATGTAAAAACATTTTATGTAAATTATCGTCGTCGCTATAATCTAGATCAAATCATTAAGAAATTTGAGGCCGAAAAAGAAGTTAATGCTCCAGCCACATCGGCTAATACTACCTCATCGTCATCATCATTATCTCTGAATGCCGCCAATAGTACCTCCACAAATGCTGAGCCAATAATTGTTGGAAGTGGTGGTGGGGGCGTCAGCAGCAATTGCAGTGTAAAAAAATATGACTCAGTCACAGCCAGTACCAGCAGCAGTAGCACTCTATTAAAAAAGAAAGAAATCGTACCTAATAGTGTTAATGAAGAATCGGATAATACAACATCGAGTGAAACTGCTATTTCTAAATCAACGATTTCCACAATCACCACTACCACTGATGAGCGTAAAAGTGAAAGCAGTTTGAGTGGCTTAATCCCTATAAAAGATAATATTATATTGGAGGTAAGTAAAATACTACACCATTTTTAATGGTATTTGTGAAAATTATACATGATATTGAGAAAATACCAAAGTAAATTGTGAATTTCAATTTTAAATTGAGAAAATTCAAATTGAAAATGGTAATTTCAATGTGAAATTGAGAAAAATCAAATTGAAATAAGGAATTTCAATTAAGAAAAACTATAAATAATACCATTTCAATAATTGCAACTATCAGGTACATTTTTGGGCCACGGCAACAAGTAGGTATCGAAAACACTGTTCGGTCTCCAACATGAGACCAAGCATGTTGTCTACGACAAAATAAATTAAAGTTGGTCTCGTCTATCCAGGTCATCTGCTTTCCATGCTTTCGGTATGTCTTTCTATAAGCGAAGTCCCAATTATGTTTTTTTTTATATAAATAGATTTTGTTGGATTCGATTCTCCATAGTTTTGATGGCACAGTTAGGTCTGACATGGAGTCGTGGAAATGATTTTGAGCGGCCTAATATTCAACTTGCACTCATTACAATTTGTGTACGCTATATTTATTTACACGGTCATAATAAAGAGGTTTTTTATATAGGCGTATCATTTAAACTATCAAATTGGCTTTATTAATTAGATAATTTTATGCCATTGTTTAAATATGGTCGTGACCGTCGCGGCTAGCGCACACACATCCTTCATTTGAAAATTTTGTTCAGTTTGGTTAAATGTCATGTCTATAAACAGAACTGCCGCTTTTGGAGCGATGATAATCCTCAAGCACTTGTCGAAACACCATCTCTGTTTCTTTACAGAATCATTGGTTCATGCATGCTTACTAACTTTTGCGTTCCACAAATGGAAGGCATTAGTATTGCAGCCATGTGGTTTCAGCAGTATGGTGCCACATCTCACACAGCGAGTGTTACAATCAATTTACTGAGAGAAACATTTGGCAAACGAATGATGGAATTGTTAAATGACCACCTCACCTCGTTCATGTGATTCAACGCCATTTAGATTATTTTCTCTGGGGATATGTAAAGTCCCCTATGTAGATAAACCAGAAACTATAGAGCACTTGGAAGCTAAGATTCGACGAGTTTTTGACGGAATACAGCCTCATTTACTGCGAATATATATTTTTACTTTTATTTATATAAATGAATTGTTATTAAACATATCGATTAAGAGCCAGTTTCCTACTTGTCAGTTAAACTCAGCTTAACACGCTGTTATATTAATCCTGAAACATATTTTGCCGGAATTTAACCAATGATTGTTCTCACTAGTGGATTAATTTTGTTAGCATTGCCATACTTTTCAGTCAAATCACATGTTTATTCCAGGGTTTACAATTGCTACTATATTAGCCGTCAATTGCAGTAAATATACATTTTTATCAATCTGCATACTAAAAATATAGTTACTATTATAATTTTGTATAACTCTGCTAATATAAATTTGCTGTTACTATTCATATATTACTATACAAATTGCAATGTTAGTTTGCAATTTCTAGTAGCAGATACAACCAGTTGTCAACTCGTTATTGTAGCACAACAACCAAAATATACACATCTGCTCAAAATAATAGATACACCAAAATTTATTTTTTAAAAACGAAAAAAAATAATGGTATATTGTAAAATTATAAAAAAAATTCAGTCGATTTTTATTTATAGTTAAAAGGAGAGTAAAAAACAAAAACAAAATATTTCATAATTAATAATAAATATTATAAAGTAAATTAAATTTCTTAAATTTCGAAAAATTTGGTGTTCATAATAATAGATACATTT
Organism: Calliphora vicina; assembly: GCF_958450345.1. Taxonomy (NCBI): domain Eukaryota; kingdom Metazoa; phylum Arthropoda; class Insecta; order Diptera; family Calliphoridae; genus Calliphora; species Calliphora vicina. The sequence goes on along the minus strand of NC_088783.1, from coordinate 82,034,710 downwards.
TTAAAAATTCTTATTAAACAAAAGCTAATAAATTTTATCTTAAAAAAATTAGTTTATTATTAAAGTAAAGCTAGTATCCAGTATATCCACCTTTGTTTTGTAAAACTTTCTTCACTCTTCTGGGCATACTGGATATCAAGTTCTGACACTTCTCCAATGGAATCTCGTACCATATTTTTTGCGTTTTCCCATAAATCGTCTTTATTTTTGAAAACTTCCTTCGAAAGCCTTATCTTTAATTCACTCCACAAGTTTTCTATTGGGTTTAAATCAGGGGATTGGCTGGGCCAGCTTAAAACAGGTACGTTATTCTCCAAGAACCAGTTTTTAACTAATCTTGAACTATGTTTTGGGTCGTTGTCCTGCTGGAATGTCCATATTAATGGCATATTTTCCGATGCATATGGAAGCATTACGTTTTCCAATATGTCTCTATACCCACTAGCATTCACGGTATCTTCTATTCGGAATATCGGACCAACACCATTCCATGAAAAGCAACCCCAAACCATTATGTTTCCCCCGCCATGTTTTACCGTCTTTTTTGTAAATTTAACGTGGAATTCTTTTCCTTTTGGTCGGCGTACATTTCTTTGGCAGTCGTTTCCAAACAAATTTATTTTTGTTTCGTCGCTCCATAAAATATTTCTCCATTTTTTTCGCCTTCACACCCGGACCATTGTAAGTGCTCTTTAGCAAATTCTAATCTTGTCTTGATATTTTTTTGGCGCATTAGTGGCACTTTTCTGGCAATTCTTCCCGGCAATTTAGCTTGTAAAAGACGACGACGAACTGTTTGTGGACTGATTTCGTTACATAGCTCCGCAGAAATAGCTTTCGATGATATGAAAGGGTCTTTTTTAACCATAAGGACGATCCGCCTATCTGTTTCTGGACTGGTTTTCTTTGGTCTACCGCGAGTTTCTCTTTTTTGTTTTTTAGATAAAGCATTTTGGACAAAATGTAAAGATCTTCCTATGCTCTTTGCTATTTCCCGTAATGATTTTCCTTGATTTCTCATCGTTTGAACAATTTTTTTCTCATCTTCGGTACAATGATGATTTCGTCCCATTTTCTTCAAAAGAGTCCTATTTTTTATAAAATTGTTGCTAAAATTTAAATTCTACTTACTGTTTCACGTAAATAGGAACAAAAAATTGCACAAAAAAAAAATTGTATATAAACAAATTACTAATTACTGATGTGTATCTATTTTTATGAGCAAATAATTTTTTGTAATTCAAATAAATTCGTTTTTAAAAATCAACATGAAAGCAAATAGTTGCCAGATTTTTGACTGACATGACATTGCCAGATAGAAATTTTAATAATATGATGTATTCTTAACGCTTGCGAGGAAATTTTCAATGTTACCGCCATTTAAATTTTTTCCAATTAGGTGTATCTATTATTTTGAGCAGATGTGTATGTTCCTGCTATAGCAGCATACACACTTTTTTGCCGAACTAATATTGCGCGTCAGCATTAGTTTTTGTTTTGTTGTGCTAGCAATTTTCTCTGGCAGCAATTTACATTTCTTTGGTTGCTCTGCTATGGTTGCATTGATATTTCTTGTTTTTTGGCTATTTGGATGCTGCTAGTTATTTTATTGTCAAGTATGTAATACGAAATAACGATTATTCATTAGTGTAAATATTTTTGAATCTAACTGAGATATTGACTTGAATTTTTTTTGTAAGACCAAAAATTAAAATATCTAAACAAGAAAAAAAAATGTTCGGAATAAATGTGGATCAAATTGTTCCTAATATGTATTTGCAATCATATTAAAATTTTGATAAAAATTTTAGTTTTAGAAACTCAATAAATATGTAATATGTAATAAAATCTTTATTTATAGCAAAACTCAATGAAATTTTCAACGTTTTTTAAATTTGTCATTCCAAATTACAAAGTGTAAAAAAACTTTTGAAAAGGTCAAAAGGAATCCCACAATTCCTAAAAATTTAAGCGAAAATCCCGAAAATGGTATTTTTTACAATTTTAACCATAGGGTCTACATTTCCTTCGGGGCTAGGAAAATACTTTGGGGATAAATAGGGAACACATCAAGGTTTCTAAAGCTGCTTTCCGTTTTTTGATCCCAACTTTGGGATTTTAGAACATGTGGCCCAAAGTTGAAATTTTTATCAAAAAATAGGTCAAATTCCGCAGGACGAAAGGGCAACATGTTCAAAAAATAGGACATGTTTTTTATACCAAAATGTTCTCTGTAAAGCTACCTTACAGAAAAACATAACATTGTTATATGTTCTTAAAGAAAGTTTTTTTTTAATAAAAAAGAGTTAAGTCACCTTTTCATCCAAAAAACAGCAAAAATCTACTATTTTTTGAATTCTTAAATTGAAAATCGTTTATTTTTGGATCTATAATCGATATTACTCTGAAATATTTTGTATATTACTGATAATTTACTTATCTAACTAACAAAAAAAAATCGAGCCCGTTCGGTACAAAAGTACGACCTATATTTTTAAAAAAGCGGACCAAGGTATGGCAAAATTTTAAAATTTCAATTTTGAAATGCCTATAACTCGAAAAGTATAAGAGATAAATAGCACACGCAAGCATATTTTTTCAAGACATAGGCGAACATACAAAACTCTTTGAAATCGAATGGGAAACAAAAAAATGGAAGGTGTTTAAAAATTTTGCATGTCGAAGGTACCCTTTCTGAGCCCCCATAGCGAAACCCCTGGGGCATTTGTAGGGCCCATTTCAATAATTTAAACTCGAATACTCCTTGGCTACGCCCGCGTCAAATTTTATCCTGATCAGATCAGCCGTTTAGAAATGCCAGATTTATTTCAAACAAATTTTGATTCTACCCAACTGTACATTGGGTGTGTTTACTGATATGTTGTTATGCACTTATCAAGAACAGCAACTGATAGCATCAATTGCAGAAATGTCAATTGTGCTATAGCACAACTACAGAAGTGTGTATTTTTGCTAGAAAAGTTTGCCAGCACAACAAAATAAAACGAATGGAGTGCAATATTAGCACGACAAAAAAACTGTGTGTGCTACTAAAGCACGAACATACACTGGCGAGCAAAAGCGAGTGCATGTTCTGTATACTTATACTTAAAGTGTCATAAGATTATAAATAATAGAGGGAATTTTATGAAACTTTCACCAATTATTCTTTATTATATTATTAAATTCAATTAATATTAAATTCAATGATGACAGAACAAAAACAAATATATTCAATATAAAAACATAAGACAACTCAATTAACTCAGTTTTGCACGTTTCTATGGAGCAACTATAAAGTATTTCATTTCAGTACGGTATCCATAATCCTTTGTTTTTAATGACCAAATTCTCCTTAAATTCATTAGGAATATTTTCCCATTCTGTTTTTACACGACTCCAAAGCTCATCTATGTTAGTAGGGGCTCGATTGTGTTGTCCCAATCGCCTCTTCAATATGGACCACAAATTTTCGATTGGGTTTAGGTCTGGGCTTTGTGCTGGTCATTTCATCACCTGAAATGTTTGCTCAGACAACCAATTTTGGACAACCTTTGCCGTGTGTTTGGGGTCTCCGTCCTGTTGGAAAATAATTTCATCCTCGGGATAGGCGCTGTGGTCCACAAAAACGGATAAATGTGTTTGAAGAATTTGTAGGTAGTCCTCTTTCTTCATTGTACCATAAATTCTTACAATCGGTCCTAAATCCCACCAAGTGAAACAGCCCCAAACCATCAAGCTTCCTCCGCCATGTTTGACAGTTTGTTTCACGTGATGCTTTTGAATAGCTTCATTAGGTCTGCTCCAGAAGTATTCTTTTCCATCAGATTGGAACCGGTTAATTTTTGTTTCATCGGACCAAATAACCCGTTTCCAATCATCTATGGTCCAATGTTCATGTTTTTTGCAAAATTCAAGACGCGCTTTTATATTTTTATCTGATAGAGCTGGCTTTTTCTTTTTTACTGCTGCCACTAAACCGATTTTGTGAAGTGCTCTTCTAGCAGTCCATTCACTTACGTGTTTATTTATAGCACTAGCAGCTTGCTTGGGTGTTTTCAAAGCATTTTTTTTCATCTCGCGTACCATTAATCGCGCGTCTGAATCATTTAATAACCTTGGGCGACCTCCAATATTCGGCACCGAAGCTACATTTCGACGTTTTCTCACAACAATCACTGTACGTTGGCTCACTTTTAATTGCTCAGCAATTCTTCTCGATGAATGTCCACTTTCAGTCAAAGCTACTATGCTGTTTTCAGTGTCGATGTTGATTTTCCTCATTTTTTTATATTTTATTTCTAGCTTCTTTTACTAATTAATAAAATCAAAAACAACTGCACATAACAAAACTAACTTCAAGAAGTAGATGATAAATTACCAGCTGCATGTTGTAACGGCAAATTTTTATTATGTCAGAGAAGTAATTCCTACATTTTCTCATATCGAACATAACGTGCAAAACTGAGTGAATGGAGCTACCATATGTTTTTTTTATAATATTTTGCTTTTGTTCTTACATTATCATATTAAATATTAGTAATTTTTTTGTTAATACAATAAAGAATAATCGCTGAAAGTTTCATAAAATTTGCTTTATTATTTGCCATTTTATGACAATTTAAGTATAAGTATACTGAACATGCACTCGCTTTTGCTCGCCAGTGTATATTTTGGTGGATATGCAATGGATTGTGTTTGCTACTAAAAATTGCAGACTAGCATTGCAATTTTAATAGTAATACGAACGAACAGTATGAATATTTATATTAGCTGATTGTGATGAAATGAGATAATTTCATATTTATTGCATAGTCAAATGTAAGAAATATGTTGCTAGAGCTGAATATCGAAACCCTGGTTTATTCTTCAAATTTTTTCATATAAATATGGCAATACTATAAAAAAGAAAAAACAACCGCGTTACATAACTTTTTTTTGTAAATTTTAACTTTCTAAAAGTAAAGTATATAAAATGTATATTAAAAATTATATTGATGTTAATAAAGCAAATATAAACAAAGAGCTGCTGTGCTGAATTGTTTATTTTATTTTTCATCTGTTTGTGCTTTGGCGTTTTATACTTAGGTCTAACTCACCAATGATGCTCAGTTAAACCTAGATTATATAGCATATAAACAATAAGTGAGAAACACAATTTTTAGTTTAATTTAGGTTTAAGCGAAGAATGTAGATTATCTCTATCCCAGAAACTAGCTCTAAGTTTGTGAAAATTGGACTTCCAGGTTACGCCATGTACGCGCTACCCCCGGCGTAAACATGCCAGAAATCATGTTTTGAAATTAATGAAATTCTCATAATTCTTTTATTTAAAATTTAAATTCTCGAATTCATTTGGATTTAATATAAATATAATTTAATAAGTCTAATTTCTTATTTTCTCAATATGAAATTCTAAAATTCATTGGGAATTTTTTCAATTTCAGTTATAAATTCTCAATTTCATAGTCCTCATCCATACTGTGAAACATTTGCTGCACAACATTTGAGTTTGTTGATGAAAGGGGAAATAGGAATAAGAAAGGGTACTCTGTTTCATGTACATGAAGTTTTTGTTGAGTATGTCATCCACATTTATTCGCTCTCATTTGTTCTGTACATAAATGTCAAAAAGTGAAAAGCAAAAACTTCACTGTGTGGACACGAATGCAGTTTCAAAAGAGAATTTAAAAATGTTTTGCAGCAATTATTTCACAGTGTGTACCGGGACATATGGATTTTTTTCAATTTAAATGAAAACTTTAATTGGTAATTAAATAATTATTTTGTAAATTTCAGATCGATTTAGATGCTGAACCAACGGAGATACAACCACCTTCAGCTAAAAGGATTGCCTTGAGTGTTTCAAATCAGGATTTTCCTAAATCAAGTCCTGCTTAAAATAGAAACCCTCGAATGCAGATTATACTCTTACATTTAATATACATACATACATAAATACATATAATTTAATATTATACATACATATTATAAATTTTACGATAAGAAGAAAAAATGTTTAATACTTTGAAAAACTAAATGAAAATATTGCTGGTTCAAGACAACAACAAAATTAAATATTTCAGATAAAAAAACCCCTACACATACGCAAAACTATTGAAACAAATATTTGCACTATTCAACATAAATTGTTTATTTAAATTGTTTGCCAAATGCAGATGATGTTTATATTAAATTTTTTAAAAAAAAAACAACAACAACACCAACAAACACAAACACAAAAATTAATCATTCTTTTATTTTAAGCTTTTAATTTTATTATGTTTATTTTCTGTTTGTTCCGCCAGACTGGTCTATCCGTCTGTCTCTGTACCATTTGTTATTTTGGTTATATTGATTGGAATTATTAATTAATAACTTTGAATTATTTAGTTTTATAATATAGTCATTATTTCGCTTTTTTTACTTTAAAAATAACGTTGTGAAAAACTATAGAAATAAAACAAATTTTACTTTTTATTTTATTTTTATCGTACGAAAATTATTCTTATAGTTGAACTTTTTTAAAAAATAAAACAAAAAAGTTTTTTTTGAAAAAACAACTATGTACCATTAATTAATTATAAATCAATCCAAATTAAATTTATTAATACCTACTATGACTAAATACACTGAAACTTTATTATTCTACTTAAAAGATGAGAGAGAAAAATTTATTCTTAAGCAACAATGATGCTGTGTTGCTGCTTCATTGTCAGCCACAGATGTATTATATAAATATAAATAAAAAATTTAATACTTATGTTGTATACAATATAAAATTTTCAATAAATCTAAATTTATTTCGTTTAATAAATGGTGTATAAGAAACGCTGCTGCCATTTCAACAACAACCACTAAATCTAATGTTTTATTTATATGTTTTTGTTAAATCGGGGGCCTATGCGATGTGTAAAATAAAAGTATTTTATAAGAAGTGAGTGGTAAAGATAGTCTAGTATAGAAGTAGTATTGAAATGCCGCAGAAAAGATCGAGAAGATTTGGATGTGCCAGCCATTCGACGGATTCAGGTCCACAATGAGGTGCGATTTTCCACTGGTCCACAGAGGAGCATTATAAGTGTTTTTTGAGATAAAGGCTGGATTTTTTTGATAGTTTTATGATTAACTAGCTGACCCGAAAGACGTTGTCTTGTCCAAATTAAAAAAAATTCTTCTGTTCGATTTGTCAGAAGCGGTTTGAAATGGGTAAAAATAGTTAAAAAGAAAAAAAAAACGTATTGTTGAATGATAACTTTTTATTCAGATAGACCATAGAATAAAATATACATACTGAGAGACAAAGAACCTAATGTGTCGATTATGGATGGCAACAGAACTTCAGTTGCGTTGCCAGAGGGCAACCACAAATTTCTGGTTGCCATTTGGCAACAGAAAATGATGCTGCCAGTTGCCATCTGTAATACCTTTTAGGCAACTGACAACGCAACTGAAGTTCGGTTGCCATCCATAAGTCTGTTGTCAAAAACTTAAGTCTTGCAACAACAGAATACATGTAAATCAATGTACATTAGAGTGCTCCAAGATTGTATGGACGAATAAAATGTTCTAGGTTCCCCCCACTAGAATGTTCTATGTATTGTAGAAACACATTCAGCCCAATCTATATATGGTCCATGTATGTAATGGCATCACGTGAGAACGGCTGGAGCGATTTGGTTGATTTCTTTTTTATTCGATTAGAAATTTTCAGGAGATGTAAGATAAAAAATTCAAAATTTCGGAAATTTTAATTTTTAATATACAGGCCTGTCACACATTTTGTTCGGAATGGTTTCAATTTCGTAGTTTTTATTCCGATCGATTTCGTTTTAGGTTCTTCAGATTCCGTGTAATTTATTAATTCCAAAAATATTTAATAATTCTATATTTCTGATTTAAATTTGAAAGCGTTTTTTATATTAAAACAAAAGGGAAGCTTTTGGTACAAAGAAATATCAATTCCACTTTGAAAACTGAAAGTGGTTTCATTTTTTATTCATAATTGGGCTTATTGTGTAAAATATTAGGATGATAGGATAACGTTAACTGGTGGCGCAACGACGCTGATGTTTTGAAGTGCATTTACAAGGGGGAAAAATGCAATTTTTTCAGTTTTTGAAAAATTTTGCCATTAAATAATTACTTTTGGAAATTAATTTAAAAGAATCGAAATGTGTACGTAATTGTCGTTCTAATAAGATATAAAACACAAAAATTGGTTAAAAAATCGCCAGGCCATTAACGTGCCTCAGGCCACTAGAAAAAGAGCTTATTTTTACTTAAAAAAAAATATATATATATATTTACTTGTATATGAGTTTTTGTCTTCGTAGGATACCGTTAACCTATTCAAAGGTATAACCAAAATAATTTTTTAACGGCAGTTTCAAAACTCCAACTTCAAATTTTTAAAAATTTGTTTAAACAAATTTCGGAATTTTTTTTAGTAAAACTTTCAGACTATATTTAAAATTACAAATTACTATAATATTCTGAATAGGTTTTACTTAAAAATCATAATAGAAAGGAAATTCATTATTCGTCAAAATATGGCCAAAAAATTTGTTTGTCTCGAAAATCGCAAAATTTAAATCGCAGGTACGGAAAAACTAATAAATCCCAATGTGTGTTTAACAAAATTTTTAAAAATTTGAAATTGGAGTTTTGAAACTCCGTTAAAAAAAATATTTTTTTTTGATTATACCTGCGATTAGGTTAACGGTATCCTACGAAGACAAAAACTCATATACAAGTAAATATGGATATATTCTAAGTAAAAATAAGCTTTTATTTTAATATTTCTCGAAATATGTAAATTTTGTTCCTACATATCTTGTTCTAGTGGCCTGAGACACGTTAATGGCTAGGCGATTTTTTAATAACTTTAACATTTTTTGTGTTTTATATCCTATTAGAACTACAATTAAGTATTCTTTTAAATTAATTTGCAAAAGTAATTACTTAATGGCAAAATTTTTACAAAAACTGAAAAAATTGCATTTTTGCCCCAGCGTCGTTCTAAAATCGAGCAGTTAACGTTATCCTATCATCCTTATATTTTACACAACGTGTTTCTACAATACATAGAACCAGGGACCCGAAATAACTGTTATTTTTTTTTAAATAAGCAATTGGTTATAGAAAAAATAACTGCAAAAAAATAGGTCCCGTAATAACAATTAAAAATAACTCAAAAAAATTTTAGTCTATGATAACCATTATGAAAAATTTTAATTTTTTTAGGTCTTTGATAACCATTATGAAAGATTTTTATTTTTTTTGGTCTTCAATAATCATAATGAAAGATTTTTATTTATTTCGGTCTCTGATAACCATTATGAAAGATTTTTATTTTTTTGGTCTTCAATAACCATTATGAATGATTTTTATTTTTTTGGTCTTTGATAACCATTATAAAAAAATTTTATTTTTTTGGTCTTCGATAGACACAGCCATTACAAATATTTATACCCTACACCACCATAGTGATATAGCGTATAGTGCCCCAAGGACGAAGTCTATTGAATTTGGTTAAAATCGGTCTATTATTTCTCCTAGCCCCCAAACGATTGTCCTATCTGAAAATAGATAATCCCTCCTAAATATCTTAGTTATATAGATATCCAAACCAAATTCAGCACAAATAAGTTTTATATAAGCCGAACTCTCACTACTAAATTTTGTGACGATTGGTCCATAATTAGTCATAGCTCCCATACAAGGCCCACTTCCGAAAAGCATTTTAACGAGTATAGATTTCTTAAAAATGTTGGTATTCAAATAAAATTTAGCACAAATAACTTTCATATATACAGAAGACATGTCACTTAATTTTATGCCGATTGGTCCATAATTAGTCATAGCTATCACATATTGCACATTTTAAAAGAAAACTGTTTATAATCATAAATATTCTTGATTCTTATGAAATTCTGGAACAATTTATTTTTCTCTGTCTATTTTAAATTACAAGAAAACCAGGTCCATGCGACCAAAAAACTTTGTTGGTACTCATAATATTTACGGAAGACCAAAAAAATAAAAACCTTTAATAATAGTTATCAAAGACCTAAAAAATAAAAATATTTTATAATGGTTATTGAAGACCAAAAAAAATAAAAATCTTTTATAATGGTTATTAAAGACCTAAAAAAATAAAAATCTTTCATAATGGTTATTGAAGACCAAAGGAAATAAGAATCGTTTATAATGGTTACCAAATACCAAAATAATATTGTTTATTTTTAACTGTTATTCAGGGACCATTTTTCAAAAATTCTTGATAAACAATTATTTCAGGATTTTTTCCAGTATTGGTTATAACAGTTATGTCCCTGCATAAAACAATTCTATGTACATATTTTGAGTTTTTATATAAAAAATCGAATTTTGTTCAGAAATATGAGTGATCACAGATCGAGCTGCTTTTCTTGATTAAATGCTTATTGGCCAAGTTATTAGCGAATTAAGATATTTTGAGTTTTTATATAAAAACTTTTGTTCAGAAATATGAGTGATCACAGATCGGGCTCCTTTTCTTGATTAAACGCTTTTTGACCAAGTTGTTAGCGAATTCACATATTTTGAGTTTTTGGTCAGAAATATAAGTGATCACAGATCGAGCTCCTTTTCTTGATTGAACGCTTATTGGCCAAGTTATTAGCGAATTTAGATATTGTGAGTTTTTATATAAAAAAATCGATTTTTGGCCAGAAATATGAGTAATCACAGATCGATGTATTTTGCAGATGTATTTAATAAGTGGGCGTATAAGTGGACAATTTTAATTTCTGTAAAAACTTTTGCGGTCTATTGCAAACATTAAAAAAAATAGTTAAATCTTTCAAGGCGTCCTGCGATTTTAGAAAAAATAGCCAAATCGGTGTAGCCGAAAAAAGTGGGCGTTGTCAATTTTTCATTCCGTAAAAACATAAGTTGGACTATGACCAACAATTAAAAAAAAATTGTCTATATCGGTCCAGCCGTTCTCAACTGATGCAATTACCAACGAACGACATTTGATTTTTATTTATACATTTAGATTACGCTCTTGGTTTCGCCTAGGCCCCAGACAAATTCTACTCGGAATTGCATTTACATACTCATAATATATTAACGCTTTTGCAATCATGATGAAACTTAGCAAAGATCAGTTTTGTGTATACACATTCACAGCATGAGTATACTCATGCTGTAAAGGCATTATTATTGGCATACTTATATAGGGAACAACGGAATGCCACATAGGTAGTTTATATCATCTTCGGACAACATGGCGTCTCTTTTCGCCATTCATCACCAATATAATTGCTCTCAATATCCCAGGGTCCACGTGTCCATATGAGTTTTTCCATCCCGGCATTTTGGCATTGTGTATACACCTGGCAGTGATTTTCTATATGAATATCCCTAGCAGATATCCTGTTAAGACAGTTAGTTAGATGATCCTTTAATAGCTGATACCTGAAGAATACTACTCCCATTTGGGCGTCTAAAAGATATCCTCATCGCAAATTCCTTTATGTAGACATCTCCGCTAACTACATACCCTTTTTCGAGCCGTCCGTATAAATATATAGATCCGTTATGCTAGGAGATGGAGCATAGCCATACAATCTCCAGAGTGACTTCGTTGGGGTCGTACGCAGAGCTCTGGTTATCAGGATAGCCATTCCTCTTAATAACCTCTAAAAGAGTAAAACGTAAAGGTGGAAACAAATATACGAATTATGTAAAGCAAATCCCGAAATTTTCGATGTTTTTTTTAATTTTGAATGATTTAGAATACATTATATTAGTTTTATATTTGCTACTAGCGGATACCCGGCTAGTATAAAAAACATTTTGTTTAATATATTAGTTAATGTACATAAAAAATTTATATGTATATTAGAGTGACAATCAGTTGTATGGAAAAAATTTTTTGTTAAAATTTTGAAGAGTGCCGGGTGGAATATTGTGACACTAGGCCTAAAAGTTAAGTGCTGAAAATTTGAGCCAAATCGGGCAACGATTTCTGGACGCGCATCGAGGTCAATGTTCAGATATATGCAAAATTTTACTATTTATATGGAATAAATAGGTGAAACTTGTTAAATTTCTGCATTGTTTTCTAGAAATGTATAGATTTATAAATATATTTTGATACTGTGTCTTTAATGGGTCTGTCGTCAATACTTACTCGATTATTGCTCGGCTACGTATACTTGAAATTTCATATCAATCGGATCACGAGAGGAAAGCCAAATTTATTTTTATTCTGCCCCACTGTGCAATGGTAGAACCCCTATAACCAGGTAAAAAGTGAAGTCAAAAGTGAAAAAGAAGTACAAAAAACAACACAAATACCTGGGGACGAATTACAGCATTCGTAATTATCTTATTTGAGATTATAGCATCCGATATCGTTCAAGAAATCTAATCTAAATCTAATATATATTCTGGATCGTTACAGATAGCCCCCAAATAACATTCATACATTACATCAATATATCCGTTATAGTCCAACTTTCATTGCAATTTAAAATCTCGAAAATCGGATGACAAATGGTTGAGATATAAACAAAAAACATTTATGTTAGTTTACCAACTACCAAAATTTTTCAAGCAGTTACATCTTTTTATGTTGAACGCTATATTTTGTTTCGTTCACTGGTAGTTTTGCTCGTCTGTGTATATTTCCCGTGATATGGGCCTTCAAAGTTGGAATATTGGATATAATGTATTTTTGTTGTATGTATTTTATCCGATTTGGTCAATATATACGTCATTGGATAGCTTTTTAAAATATATTAATATCAGATATAGTAAATCATAAATATTTTGAACCCATTAGGTTTAAAATTTTGTGTTTTTTTCCTCATAATTGTTGGAAAACCTTTTCCTTTTTTTATAATTTTATTCACAAGACTTCTTTCTGGCTCTCAGTTAACGTATCATACTGCGTTAAATCTTATTCCGGAGGTATGGGTCATTAAAGAAAATTATATTCGACTACCAATAAAACCGATATTTTAAAAGTTATGGGGTTAATTTGGTTAATATAGCTTTAATTTAAGATATTAAATTAAAGCTGTAAATATTAGCTGTAATTCGAAAATCCGGAATTGAGTTCAAATGTGTTAATAAATCCCATTTAAAGATATTTCGAAAAGGTATCAAATGATATAAATCCAATCCGATAACAAATAATAAAAATAGACCGGAGACAAAAAAATTTGTGTTTTCCAAAACCACCTTCCTACCGCCCATAAGCTAGATTTGTTCCAATTAATTTTTTGTACCAAAAATAGTTTTTAAAATTTCCTTTTGTGAAGGGTACATACGAATCGACATGGCCGAATATAGGTTTCCTAACAATTTTCTTTTCCCAACGCATTGGTATTTATTTCATAATGAAAAAGTACCAATTTGTATGGAAAATTATTTTGAGATTATGATATTAAATAATGGAAATTCTCAGGGGAATACCCTAAATGACAGCATTTTAATGAAATAAAACATAAACGGCACACTTTTATTATTGGCATAATTCTTTTTTTATTATTTAAATCGGTAATGTTTTCTTCCATTCCATAATTATTAAATAATTAATTTTTAGTTCTTTTTGTTATAATTATTTAAACTATATTACAACACATATTTAAGAAGAAATTGGCTGAAATTCTTCTTAATGAATTTATACGGTTTTTATTAATGTTTTATCTTAAATTTTAAATACTGTTTTTGTTGTTGTTTTGTTTTCATTTATATATATATAATTATATTTTAATCAATTATTTATTTATTTATAACTTGACATTAAACATTGCTTAGCTAAGAAAAATTATAAAGAAAATACTAAGAAAGAAAATTTTGTATAAAAAGAAAGAAAACTTAAATTAATAGAAGAAACATGGCACAAGTTAATTGGTAAAAAGTAAATAGTTTTGTAACCAGTGACTAGTATATGGGTGTCTTTCTTTACAATTTATGCTCATTGTTTTATTTATTTGTTTTACTTAATATTTGTTTGTTATTATTTGTAAGGGAAGTGATGTGATGTGATCTAATTTAATTAATAATTGTTTTATTATCAAGTAAAAAACAAAAAGAATTACTATGTAGTGACTAGAGTTTTTTTTTATAGATTTGCTGTAGATTTTGAATAAACTACTGGAATTATAGAATACTTATTTAAAAATAAAATAATAACGTAAATTAGCTTAAATTAAATATATTTTTTCAAATATGAATGACTTATTTTGTTTTTTTACATTAACTAAAATAGAGAAAGATTTAATAACAAGTATATTTGAAAATATTTACATTAAACAGTTGAGTACACATTATTTATCATCAAGGAGAGAGTTTTTAATTAATTAATGGAGAAAATCATCATCATTTTGATTGTTATGCAGATCAAACCAAGGCGAATTTATTATAAGGTGAAGTCAATTCTACAACAAATAACACATTTATAAAAAGAACATGCCATTTGTTTTTTTTATGTGGTTTGAGCTGAAAAAGTTTGCATGTTGTTTTTGTTACTCTTACGTTAGCTGTAGCATTCGCCGTAACAAACACAAGATAATTTGACAGTGCAAACATCAGTGGTTTTGAAACGTTTTTTGGAAATGGGCCTCTCAAAGCCCCTCAAAGTTGCAAATTTTTTAAAAAAATCGCCAAAAATATACGAAACAAGTAAGAGAGCTATATTCGGCTGTGCCGAATCTTATATACCCTTCACCAAATTATACTTTAAAATAAATTTGTTTAAATATTTTTAGGTAAACAAAATTTAATTTTTTTTAAAAAAAGTTTTTTCCAAATTTGTTTTAAATTTTTTTTTTTTTTGAAATAAAATTTATGACAAAAAATATTTTTTGATGAAAAAAAAATTCGGGTTAAAAAATATTTTTCCCGATTTTGACCCATTGTAGGTCCAACTTACTATAGCCTTATCTACATCGTTGCAATGGACTTTGAATTATATATCATTAGATATCCATATTGTCTATATTAATGACTTAGTAATCCAGATATAGATCAAAAATAGGTCAAAAATTTAGGTTGTCCCGGTTTTGTGCTCATATCTCCGTTATATATGGACCGATTTTGGTGATTTTAAATAGCAATCTTCTCGAAAGGATGTCTGACAGAATTATTGAAGATTTGGATCCCGAAGATATCTAGGGTCTTCAGAAAATTGATTTCAACAGACAGACAGACGGACATGGCTTAATCGACTCCACTATCTATAAGGATCCAGAATATATATACTTTATAGGGTCGGAAATGAAAAATGTAGAAATTACAAACGGAATGACAAACTTCTATATACATATACCCTTCTCACGAAGGTGAAGGGTATAAAAACGTACGTTTTTATAAAAACGTACAAATTTGTCCAAGGGGGCAAGGTTGTAAAACTTCTGAGGATATTGATGAAAACTGATTTTTTACACTTATACACAACAAAAACTTGAACAAAATTCCACAAAAAAATACAACTTTTTTTTGATATAGTAATTTCCACAATATAATTTTCCGACCCATAAAGTATATATATTCTGGAACCTTATAGATAACGGAGTCGATTAAGTCATGTCCGTCCGTCTGTCTGTTGAAATCAATTTTCTGAAGACCCCTGATATCTTCGGGATCCAATTCTTCAATAATTCTGTCAGACATGCTTTCGAGAAGTTTCCTATTTAAAATCAGCAAAATCGGTCCACAAATGGCTGAGATATGAGTAAAAATCCAGGGCAACCTCGAGTTTTGACCTATTTCTGACCTACATATATCTGTATTACTAAGTCATTAATATAGACAATATGGATATCTAATGATATATATTTCAAAGACCTTTCCAACGACGTATGTATATAAGACCATAGTAAGTTGGACCTACAATGGGTCAAAATCGGAAAAAAATATTTTTTAACCCGAATTTTTATTTCACCAAAAAAAAAATTAAAAAAGCCAAAAAAAATTTAAATAACAATTCGAAAAAACAAAATTTTCAAAAAATAAAAAAACTTTGTATAAAAAAATTAATTTTTTTACCTAAAACTATTTAAAATTTGTATTTTGAAGTATAATTTGGTGAATAGAGCTCTCTTGTTTTTTTTTTTTTAAATTTTTTTTGAAATGAATATCCTCAATGTAAAATTTAAACGGTTAAAGATATCGTAACAAAATTTGGACAAAATCAATGACATTAGAATTTTTGAAATTTTTTATTTTGAGATATTGAAATTCCTAATACATGGAAAATGTGTTCCAAAAACTGAGTTTTTTTTAGAAAAGTGCCTACTGTGACTTTATTTGCCATGTGATCGTAAATCACACATTCTAAATATTTAAGAAACATATAGGGTTATACAAATATGGATCTTTTTCAAGGATCGGTGCTTTGCCTTTTTATAATTTTTTATTCAAACCTATGTTTTGATAGGTCTGTGGGGTGTTGTGTCCGCTTAAGTTCTCTATCCGGCCCTTTTTCATGTTCCGACTTTTAGTTTTTTTATTTTATTTAGAATTTTATCGCCAATATAGCTGATATTTTAAAAATATATTTAAACTCTCCGAAATACCAAATTATTTCAATTAATAAAAACAGAATTAAAACTGTTAATTTTTTAATTGTTTGTTAAAATGTTAATATTATTTTTAGTATTTTTCTTAATAAATATCTCAAAAGTTTGACGACCAGGATTTTTTTCAACATTTTTCCAGAAGTTAGACGGCTTAAATTAACAAAACCATATATGATGTTTCACTTCATGAACATTTAGAACTCAAACCAGATAATTCTTGAAAACCTCTCCTTGGCTGCAGTGATGTTTGTTTCAGTAATAAATGATTGTACATAGTATTTACAAAACTTAAAATGTATTTTAGAATGTCTATAAATAGTAATTAAATGTATGTTTGCAAGTAAATGTTCCTTAAAAATGTGTTAATATTTCTTCATTTTTGTTTTATAAATATTTTAGTGTAGGAAACAATTTATAAATTTTATTATGTTATCGTTAAAAATCTAAGTTTTACAGTGTTAATTAATTATATATTTATAAATATATTCATTCTATTTGTGTATTAATTATTAACAATTAAATTCTTTAGATATTTGATTGATTTCTTAGAAAATAAAAAATCTTTGGAATGTGTATTTAGCTCTTTAGTTTTCTCATATTGAATATGTGACCTTTGATCACATCACATGGAATGTCCATAAATACTATGACGCAATTCTTTTAAAGTCTAAAATATTTAAAATTTTTACGCTTAGGTCCAAAAGTATTCCAGCTACAGCGCTTCCTCCCTGGCTGGTCTATAATGCTTGTTAATATTTTACACTTTAAAAGAAATCGTCAAAGGTTTTTGATTATGTTTGGTATTGCAGCATTGGCGCCGATAAGTTGGGGTGGTGTGAACTATTCATGCGCAGCGCCGATAAACTTTTATTGTACCACTCGTCTTCGGGTGACATACCTTCAAAGAAAAGAAAATAAAAGAATTTATTAAATTATTATCCAAAAACGTATTAAAGTATAAAATCTGTTATTTCCTAATTGAATGCTCTCTTTGTCATAATAGATGTTTAAGCATGTAATTTGTTCTATATTTGATCAGGAAATGTTATTACTAATTTGTAATAACATTGAGTCATTCATATGTTTTAGATTTATCTACCCAAATAGTTTTAGTTTTTCTTATTTACATTTAATATCTTCATATCCTTGATTTTAATCTAAAGGATTTTCTTTAAGATTCATTTCAAGAAAATAAATCAAAAACGTCTTTCAACATAAGAAGGGAATTCACAAAATAAATATGTAGTATAGAATTATATTACATTTTTAAACTGATTGCATAATTTCCGCCTCTTAAGCAGCCAATTTATTTCTTCTTTTTTTACTGACAGACAGGAATGTGTGATAAAATAAAATATATGTATATGTATGTAGTAGTACATAGTATTAATAGCAAGATTATGTAGTATTTAATAGAAATTATATAAATACATATGTATAAGGAAATTCAAGTTTATATTCTAACGCTTGTTAACATATTTGGTGACTACGATTTAGATCATCATTTATACCCAACTCCAACATAGTGGTAAGGGTATAATGCGATTGTTACGTCCACAAATATTGGTCCAAACCCACCTTAAAACATACCAATATTTCCATATGAACCATTTAATTAAACTAAAGATCGAAATTTCGAACATAATTGGGAAAGTCCTTCCGAAAAAGGACTTTATCGGCCATTAATATCTGAAATATACGGACAAAACCCTTTTACGGTGCGGTCAATAACTTGACATTGCTCCCATATAATACGTACTGAAATTTCGTATATACAGGCTTAAGTGTCGTCTATACAGAAATTTTTCCACAAAATTTCCGAAAAATACTTTAAAATGAAATTTAATACATACACGCAGAGAAAAAATATAGTTGGGCATAGTTACTGTAACCATTTAAACAGTGTTACAAGTTTTTTAACAATATTATAGCCACAGTAACTATTTACATGATTGTGGTAACCATGATATGGTTACCTTATGATTCACATGATTGTATCAACCATATATTTGGTTACAGTAAACAAGTATATGTTTGTGACAACCATATTTATGATACATAATTTTATCATTATATGTTGTTCTCCGGCACTCGGTCGGCTAACAACTTATATTATTATAAAGTAAATGCAACGGATACAATCCAATGAGATGAATTCGTTGGCTCTATAAGTTAGGACTAACTAGCTGAGCATAATTCGACGAGATAAATGCTTCGGGCACTTGGTCAGCTAATGACTAAATATGGGTAATGGATGTAATCCGAGGAGATAAATTCTTCAGCTCTCGTCGGCTAACTACAACTTATTGACTATGACTAGCTAATGAGTAGAATTCGACGAGATAAATGCTTCGGTTCTCAGTCGGCTAATAACTAATTATTCTTAAATACAGCTTATGGATGCAATCCGAAAAGATAAATTATTCAAACAATGCTTCATTTCATTCATCCGCAAGCTTGTGTTTCTACATTGAGTCATAACACTCAATTTGGTAACAGTCGAATTGTTGAAGTCAAGTAGAGTCGTTACTATATTACAAGTGAAATACTATAAGAAGGGCTTTCCTCGAACCAGATTTTAGAAAGCCACGAAAGCAGCAGTAATTTTCAAACTGTTCGAAAATGAAGAAGAACTATCGCAAAATGGGCGTTTAATTTTATTTAATTCCCATCAGTATATTTCCCCAAACATCTTAGGTGCTACTAGTGGTGAACTAGGAGAACGTCTACACCCAGACTAATAAAGTATAGAGAAATATTTAAAGAATAGAGATTTAAAAGACCTTTCCGACAATTTTTTCCAAATTCAAATCCAAATTCTCTTAGATTTTTTTGTTGGTAAGTAAGGTATAGTTTCTGTTTTATCAGGATATTTTTTCTGCCAAAAGAACTGAAAATTTATCTTGAATACAGTCGATTTGAATTCATCTATAACAACTCCCTGAGAAAGCTCAATATGAATTTAAAAAAGTTATTATCGATTCAAAAAGCGTAAGTTTTGATAAAAGTGCGGAATGCAGCTTCTATCAAACGCCTTAAAATATCCAGAACTATCTGTTTATTTTCGTTAATGCGGCGTTAAGTGGGACTTTAACTCCCATATTCCAAAACGATTAATAATGTTAATAATGGATTATCACTTTTTCCATTAAAAATTCCTGTTATAAACCTTTGACAACTTTAATAATCGTTATTAAGTATTGAAAAAATTCAAAGATTCCATAATAAAATATTAAGAACAGCTGCTTTAATATCTGAACAACTTATTGTTAGTTCACATTATTTTGTGAGGATACAATAAATAAAAATACGAATAAAATAAAAATAGGGGAGTTAAAAATTAACAAGATGGTACAAAGAAACCCGGTCCGTAGTAGCAACCGAATTTGTTACCAATCGAATGATTGTATCTTAGTCACCGAATACAGTTGTAGCTACATAATTTTAGAAGGGGTAGCAAAAGTTTGGTTGCTTCAACCGGAATTCTTCTTTCAGTTCATAGAACCGAAAAATTGTATTCTGATGTCACTACGAATCTGTTTTCTCTGTGTAGGTTATCATATCCATAACTTAAGAAAGTGAAAAATAAATTCCCTCATTATTCTTAGGCGGATTCAAAAATCGAAGCTAAATGATTAGTAAAAAGCGTAGCAAGCTGAGAGTAAAGTACTAAAGTATTAAACAAATTACAAATCATTATAAGTTACTCCTAAATAGTATAAAATAATAATAATTTTAAATAATAATGTTTTTCAATTTATACATACCCATTGAATCTTGTCGCACACCCACTGAACCCATATTAGCACCATGACTCATTGAAAAAGGTTGAGACATGCCGGGATATGATGAGGCGCCCATTTGGAAGAGATCCTTTAAAAAAACCAAAAAACATTTATTTAAAAAATAGAGAATTTATTTTATTTGCAGCATTAAAAATATGAAATGTAACCAACCTGAGGATAACGATTTATTGAATTATGATGAGGATAGGGTTGATAACCTCGCGACACGCTGTAACCTTGAATGTTTCTCATCATACCATTACACGATGGTATCACAGATGGTGCCAATGCCTTTTGTAATTGTTTCTCTTGTTTGCGATATTTGGCGCGACGATTTTGAAACCAAACCTTAAATTATACAAAAAAAATTAAAGAAATATTAATAAAAATTAAATTTTAAACTTTTTAGAAGAAAAAAAAAGAAAAGAAGACCTTTAGCAAAATATTCACGTTTATTAGGATGGATGGAAGGAGAAAAGGATGCTTATAGAGTGGGTAAAAACTGAAAACCGTAATTGAAAAGTTTTCTTTACATTTTTTACAGCATGTTTAAAATATTGATGATGGTGAGATTTTTCCTTTTACATCCACATAACCATACACGAGTTAATTTAAAGACATTTGGTTGAGCTCGTGTATTGCGGGTAAAGGAAATTATTTAAAGGAATTTTTACCAAGATGGGTTTCTTGTTTTAAGGTTTAAACATGTTTGCAAGGATGTATATTTCCAGGAGTTCTTTAAAGTTTGTATAAAGTCAAGTTGCTAGTTGTAAGTAAATTTGCTTTTATATTAGGAATTGATATTATTTTAAAATTTTTTACATAGTCTGCCTTTTTTGAATCTGCTTTATTAAATCAACTGCGAGAGAAAAGTACTAGGATTTTCTAGGATATTGGATGTCTTGGAGCCGATGATATTCTGTCTGATACTTGATTTCGGTATTACAACCCCAGCACAGAGGAACTGATTGATGGGTGTGCAGTATTCACAGATGGATATAGGCATAGATGAGACTGATACTCGGATAACATATAGAGTTCCCGACAAATGCAGAGGCTTAAGCCGTGTGTTCACTAGCAAGTCGATGTTCGCCATACTTTACTGTATAATTTCAGAGATACTTGGAACTAATTTGAGCAAAAATTTGCTCAGGATTGCAGCATAATCAACATATTTATGACTGTTCAAACAGTATTCCGGGGGGACATTTTTATGGGGACTAGCTGAAATCGTGTCACTTCTGGAAGCTACTTCCACAAGAAAACTTGATAGTGGACACACGACTTTACATTTCTGATCTGTCACTATTGGGTAAAATCTGAGAGGTAGAACGTACTGCAAAGTGACAAGGACTATATGGCCTTAGTTGGATAACAGGTCATTGTTTAATCGGGGATATAAGTAGTAAAGAGGTCAACGGTACCCCATATTTTTGAAGGATGTCGAGGATATTGAGACTGTGGAAACCATGTATATTTTGGATATTATCCACCCCAATAGTTGTAATATTTTCAATCCAAGCCCAGGTAACAATGTACAGATACACAATAAATAAAAAGCAAAATATTTTCTTAAGGTTTGTTTTAAGAAAAACAACTTCGAAGGATATAAAATTCCTTCCAAGAAAACAACGAAGGAAAAAGAAAAAAAAAAGAAAATTGAAAATAATTTCGACATTTGAAGGCAAAATATCAAATGAAAACAGCCTGAAGGGTCCATGGATAGATACTCCTGCCATACCAACCAACATAAGGAAGGACGAAAAAGTAATTTTATTTTGGGATGTGCAAAGAGGGTTTACAATTTCATTTTAGCGTCATTATCTTTGTCTATAACTATGTGTGTATGTAAGTTTTGCAAGCAGATAGAAACTGAAAAAAATTATTAAAATATAAATGAGGATTTTTTTTGTAACATCAGCACGTTGTTATTGAGTGGTTGGTTGGGTGTATGGTTGGATGGGTGTTGGAGGAGTATTTGGTTTTATGGGGGCAATAAGTACTTAGATGCTGCTTATACTAAAATAGAGTAGATTAAATGATACAACATTTTCTTGTATTCTTTCTTATTTTGATAAGCTAAAAAAATATACAATATCTACAGTAAAGAGCAAAAGTTGAAACCCTACTGTAACTCGAAAAATACGTAATACAAAGCATTTTAAACATAATTTATGGACTCAGAGACATCATATAAAAAGGCTACGAAATAATTTGTCCAACTAGTTAAATACCTAGACATTGATTTGGATAAAATAATAATCTAGACATTAAAAGAGGCAGTTTTTTTAATCTAGTCTTTGATAATTCTACAGTTTTCATACTGAACCAACCATATTCTTTGATGAATGAGTAAATGTATCTGAGATTCATCACACAAAGAAAACAGATTCATGATAGAAACCGAATTTGATTTGCCCATCGAATGATTCCACCTTAGTGACCGAATTTTACAGTTGTGACTACAAAATTTTGGAAGGGGTAACAAAAGTTTGGTTGCTTCAACCGAAATTCTTATTTATCATCTGACTTTCTGTTGATAGATCCGAAAAATTCTATGTGTGCAACCGAATCATTCGATTGTTTTCTCTGTGCCCTACCATTATTAATTCATTAAATAAGGTGGGTTTGACTACACCCCTCGGACCGATCATTCATTTCGTACTGCATTTTGCTTGAATATATGACCACGTTGGCCCTATTTATCCTCTTCTAGATATTGAAACTTCAATATAATCTGCTGTCCAGAATAATACCATACCATACTTAGCGCTATCCCTTATTTCGGCCTGATTTCATTTAGCTTAGATGGATAAAAGTTTTCAACTTTAGCTGCTTGTGAAAGGTGCCAGTCTACAAGAAATACTCCATTTACTCAGAGTAAAGGGGATTTGATTAATATTATTAAATGAATTGATAACATTTATTATTAAAAGGCTTACAAATATGGATTAGAGGCTTCCTTGCCTCGCATACGAGAGGAATTACATTACTTCACCTTAAGTAATTCAAGTAATACAAATATTATTACAAGGAAATCGTGAATAAGGAATTTCAGCCCAATAGAATTTGTTCTGAACTTTCCAAAGTTATGGAGAGTATGGTAAACTACCAACTTGTGAAATATTTAGAGTCCAACAATTTACTCAGAGTACGCTCTACCGGAGACTTGCTAACCTTCCTATCGGAAAAATGGTGTCGTTCCATACTGCGCTTTGGCGAAAGTAAAGTGGTGTCTTTAGATATTTCCAAGGCATTTGATAGAGTATGGCAGGGTGCGCTTTTAGCTAAACCTTTAGCTTTCTCAGAGATCGCACTATACGAGTTGTAATAGATTATAGAACTCATCAAACGAGTTCAAGATAAATTGAGAGGCTCCGTTCTTTCTCCTACTCTATTGCTTATTTTTCTAAATGACCTTTTACGTTAAACTTCCAACCATATCTATTCTTTTGCAGATGTCAGCAAAATTTGCCATTCATATTCATTATATTACAAACCAAGCCTGTCGGAGAATTGGGGCAATGAGGCAAAACATTAATGATTCCCTTTATAGGAACCTTCTGACAATCTCGGAATGGGGTCTTGGGAATAAGGTCGTTTTCAACGCTCGGAAGACTCTGTGTTGTATGTTGACACATAAACGAACGACACACCATGTCACTTCACTCTTGATGTTCTGGGCATGAGAATACAATGTGATGTCCGCTGGTCTAGACAAGTGTTTTCAAGTGTTGAATGAAGCATTCAAGTATATCGGATTTCTAAAACGGTGTAGAATCTCCTCACTATTTACACTACCTATGTATATCCTACCGAAAATGGAGCTTCTAGACGTCGTGTTTATTGGTGATAGTAGGGTATTGATACGTTGGAGCACCGTCGCAATGTGGGCTGCGTTTCACTGTTCTATCGGTACTACAATGGAATGTGATCTGATAAAATACTAGGGTGATCTGCCCGGTTTTCGTTTCGGTTTTTTTGAAAATCTAACATTTCGAATATCTAAGAAACCGTATTTTTCTAAAAGTGTTTTTAGGGTTTTAGTGCATTAAAATCTTTAAAAAAAATATTCAAAATCCAAAAAACATTAAAAAATACTCCAACTATTTTAGAAGACTTTTTATATTTAGAAAAATGTCACAAGAGATCTTTTGAAATTAAATAAACCACTCATTTTAGAAAAAACACAATTTTAATTTCAAAATGTGTCAAATTTGACCCGAATATCTTAAGAAAACAATAGCCGAAAACCGATTTCTAAAAAATGTCGAAGAATCGATCACCCTATAAAATACGTATTACAATTTTTTCATCAAGAGCACATCCCCTTATGCTCGATTGTCCATTGGACTGCACAACGCACTACAAGGAAAATTCGTTCTTTGGCCGTATGTGGGAAAGTTCAAATCGAATGTCCACAAACACTACTCTCTCTTTTCCTAGTTCTTACACAATGCTTTTCTTGAGTAGGGATCATACCCTGAGTGCTGGTCCAAGAAGAAAAGAAAATCGGTTATCTTCGCCATTGGACTAATATTTTTAGGAGTTACAAATGTCGGTATGTAGGAATTTGACCTTCGAGTCATGGAGGTTTGGATGCAATAAGTCTAATTTTAAAACAATGAATAACATTTCTGTGATAAAGGCTGGAATAATCGTTTTATTAATTTTTAGATTTTCCAAAAATGTACTTGGAATAACATTAACATTTAATTTATTGCTAGCTAAAACCTACCCGAATCGTAATGAAATAAAATGTTCAAAGTTAAAAATATATGTGAAATGACAGAGTTATTCAGACAAAGTTTGAATAATCTAGTAATTATAGTTCTCTATACACAGTAAAACCTTGATAATCCGGATAATTGATTGCAGACCCTAATCCGGATTATCGAATTATCCGGACTATCGAATAAAAATTTTAAACATTGTTCTTGTATTAAAAATGCATATCTAATGATATATTATACATATTTATAAATGATTAGATTTAAAAGTAACATTTACAGTATGTATGTATGTACACTCTAAAAAATGCATGTAAATCTACTACTATAAAATAAGTAAGTTTTCATGTAAAATTACACAATATGCGTAAATTTAAGCACAATATGTTTATCAAAATCAATTACATACTTTTTTCAGCAAAAATACAAACAAAATGTTGTATTCTCAATTTTTATAACATAATAGGCATTTTATGTTTAAAATTACATATATTGTGCATAAATTGAAGTTTTACACATAAAGTGTGTAAACTAATTTAAACGTTTAATATACAAATTGTCAATATTTTATTTCTAAAAAAAACAAAAACCATTTGTTATCAAAAAAAAAAATTTGAATTTACACACAACATGTATTTTTACCCTAATTATAGAAGGAGAAAAGTTTCCTACTATTAATGTAGGAAATTTACATGAAAATTTATTAGAGTGTACATTTTATAAAAAAGTATTAACATATTTCAATTCTACAAGTCAAGAAAATAACAATAAAAATTAAAACTATTTATTTTGCTTGGTATAATAGTAATTCAATGTTTTTTGTCGAGAACCGTTCAAACTTTTTTCCAAAGTTTGTATGAAATCCGGATTATAAAGTTATAAAGATGCAATCTATCCGGATTATAGAGTACACAATGTAATTAAAACTGATGTCCGGATTACCGATTAATCCAGATTAACGCCGACCGGAATATCATGGTTTTACTGTATTTAGAAATAACTGTTTACTTTGTATGGGCGGTGACGATCCCTCCCATTTTTTGTTTAAACTTTTGAATACTTTCACAATTATAGTTCCCGAGATATTAAAAAATAACTATTTACTTTGTATGATTGGAGCCACGCCCACTAATACAATATTCTCCTAATAGTTTCACATAATTAAACAAATCAGCTACCTATAATAATATTGATAACAAATACAGAAGTTATCTCGGAAGTCAATGGGTTTTTTTTGAAGGACCTTGAAAATCATAATATTTTGAATAAAGAAAATTTTAGAAAAGCATGTTATGAAGATTGGATTAAAAACTCATGTCTGTTTTACCTAATACTGTATTTAAGGCATTTAAGGCAACATAAAAATTTACTTTGTCAATGGCGTTGTTAAAGATGGTTGTTTTTCTATTTATTTTCTGTTTTTTTTTTAAAGTCAATCATTTTTTCTTTCGCCTTAAAACGCTGGTAAAAATGGTGGATGTTAAGCAGACTCCACGTTAAAAACAAACTCATCTAAATCATAAGAATTTCATCGTAAGATGGTAAAAAGGAAACACTAACTTCATACAATATACAGCAAGTATATTTATTTATTTTATTTTATAAGGGTTCTTTTTACCATTTATTCACTTTATAGTGGCCGTGGAATTTTTGTTCCTTTTTATTTATGGCAGTTGTCTGTCTATTCTTTCAAACGAATGCCACGATGATGATGCTCTGTTGTTGTTGTATTTGTTGCAATAATAATAAATAATAATGATGGTGGATGGATGGTTCATATTAAGTAGTCGTCAGTGGGTGGGTTTTGGGTTGCTGGATGTTAATGTGGTGCCACTTGTAGTAAAGGCAGAATACAGAAAAATAAACCATTTTTATTTTACTTTAACATTTTATTTTTGCGCGTATGTTTGTATGTTCTACATAAATACATACATACATTCATATACATTCATATTCTGTTGCTGTATGTATTCGATGTATGTATGTGGGCGGAGTAACTCAATTAAGGATCCATTTGATGGTGCACACAAATATTGTATTTATGGATGTTTGTTTAAAAGTACTTTTATGTTGCAAAAAAAATAAAAAAAGAAAGCAATTTGTATTTGTTGTGCCAGCGTACTCGGTCGGTATTTCATATAATTTAAGATAGAAAATGTTCTCTGTTCTTTTTCACATTTCACATTATATGAATACTTTTTTTTTTGTTTAATAAATGTTATTTTAAATTAAAAATTTCTGTTATTATTTATTAATTTTTACATTTCAAACGAACGTTTTAATGAAATTGAGTGGCCTCAATAAATTGTTGAAAATTGTAGTATTTTATTTTTTGTTGTTGTTATATTTATACACACATTTAGCAGCTGCAACTGAAATCATCGTGGATGTATTAAATTTTTAAAGGCAGCATTATTTTAGTAAATTTTTGGTAGTTTTTTGCATGGGACATGAGATTTTTTTAGACTACTCTATTTTATCTGGACAATGACGATTTTTGAAAGTTATTTTGAAATTAAATATACATGTACATCCAACATTTTTAATCCTACCGATTTTTTTAAAAAATATATCAAATCTGCTTAGATATAGAGGAATTTATGCTTCGACTTATTTCGCTTAGTGAAACATGGACTATGTTCATTACTGTCAAATGAAATTTTATTTTCTAATGGTTCTCTACAGATTCAAAACGGTTAATAGGTAACGGTGAAGCTAATTTGGATAATTCCATTGCAATTGTTGCATTAAACACATTGAAGACAGCAGGCTACACGATTACATGAACACTAATGCTGCTGGCTGCAGTTGCAGTCGTGTGTCATCTACTGACTTTTTTTAAAGACTGCAGCTACAAAGTAAACAGCTGATTTATAATTCCACTTCATTTTTTTATTTTTTACTTTAATAAAAAATAATTCCAAAGTAATTAAGATTTAAACAATTATTTTGAGTGAAAATATATGTATATATGGTTATAATTAATTGTGTACCTGTTATTAATTTATATCAATATGGTTATCAGAAACTTCTCTTAATTAATTAAAAAAATATATATTTTTTAAGCACTAATTTGATTAACATTTTTTGTAGTTGACAAAAATAAAAAATTAGCGTAATTCGGCTGCAGTGGCAAAAGCAGTCGAGTGGTCGTGTAGCTGTGCTGTCGTCAAAAGAATCGTCTTCATATAAACGTGTGTATTTTATGTTTGACAGATTTCAGTTTGTAGCCTACTGTCTTCAATCTGTTTAATGCATGAGAGTCATTAAAAATATATGTATGTCTGACATTTACATTTTATTACTTAAAAATGCATAGCTGTGTGATCTTACAATATAGTCAGATCAGACAATTTTTAAAAAAAAATTTCTAACAACCGTGTGAACTTACAATTTTTGTCTTGCAACGTTGTCTGAATAAGCACATTTTTACCCCCATTAGCAAAAAGTCTGGTAGTGCCTTAACTAATAGTTATACTGTCGATTAAAATTATTTTTGTATGAAAACTATCAATATAACTATTAGTTAAAACATAACCAGACTTCGTGTTACTGGGGATAAGACAATAATATTGTCAGACATCTGACAATCCTGTGAACATATTACATTGCAATTGTCAGATTATTGTAAGACAATTGCACCAAATAATAGTTCGTATTACCCCCATTAATACGAAGTCAAGTTATGTGTTAACTAATAGGTAAACTGACAGTTTTCATACAAAAATTATTTTAACCAACAGTTAACCATTAGCTAACACCTAATCAGACTTCGTGTTAATGGGGGTTAATATTATTAAAAAACAAAAGTGAAACAAAATTGTAAAACGAATTAAATGGATAGCGTCATAGATTGCAACTATGAGCGAATTGACTTCACTTTTCTTATCCAGTCGCCAAGAGGCTCTGAAGGCTCTTGTGGTCACACGAAAATATTATAAAACTTATCAAGGATGTTGACGGCGAAGTTTATGGGATGCTTCCCAAATATATTTTATGACAAGAGGTATCAGATGCCATCCAGGTAAGTCTGAACGATCGCAAAGGAAAATGGGCAAATCGCTGCACCTCATTCAATTGCAATTTGGAAAAATTCAGAAGAAAAAAGTTAGACCAAGGCACTGATGAACAATTTCATATTGTTTATTTGACAGTTCTGGCAAAGTCCAACAACGAATCTGGCAATTTTTGCCATACAACAATCTGACAACCGTGTGAACTGACAATTTTCGTTGGCAGATAAATGTATTGTCTGGATATCGTCATTACCTTTTGCTAACAATTTTTCATTGTCAGTACACAGCCAGATCTGTTGTGTTCAACGGAAATTACATTCCTGATAATAAATTCTTATAGGATGCATAATTTGCTGAATATGCCGGAAATTAATCCTAAATTAAAATTAAATTAACCACCCAAAAAAGTTGTTTTCAATTTACACAATTTGTTTCTTGGACCAGCACTAAGGATATCGTCCTAATTGCGTGAAATTATCGTATGTTACATTTATACATCATAAAATATTATATCAATATTCGCTATATTTATGGAAATATTACTACTTAAGTTAATTTTAACTTATGTGAAATTTAATTTACTAAGGGCGGATAACTTATCATTATTTTAAACATAGTTAAGGCTTAATCAATGTTTAAATATATTTTTGGTATGGAAAAA
Source organism: Calliphora vicina (assembly GCF_958450345.1). Taxonomy (NCBI): domain Eukaryota; kingdom Metazoa; phylum Arthropoda; class Insecta; order Diptera; family Calliphoridae; genus Calliphora; species Calliphora vicina. The sequence continues at coordinate 82,004,935 of NC_088783.1, read as the reverse complement.
ATTTATTTAAACATTGATTAAGCCTTAACTATGTTTAAAATTTTTATAAGTTACCCGGCCTAAATCGCATTTAAAATTTGGTATTGATGATACCAGCCAAAGTAAAGAAATTTAATAATAAAGCTATCCTGTAAAATTTGTTTTTAGTAACATACGATAATTTCGCGCAAAGGGGTGGATAAGACCTCTACTCATGCAATGTGTTGTGTTCGAACTAGGAATATAGGTAATACGGTACAGCTAAAGAACTATTTTTCCCTGTAATGTTTTGTATGATCCACTGTACATTGGACCATGAATGGATAATTACTGGTACATATATTGCGTAACACATTACATTGTAGTATCGATAAAACATAGATACAGACACTGCAACGATGCTCCAGAGAATAATAGATTTGGATACCCTACTGTCATCGATAACCATCTTCGCCCTCCTCTTTACACTGTCGAGTAACTCCAAAATATACTTCTAAGCCTCATTGCTCCAATCTTCGTATATAATTAAATTAAATGAATATGAGTGGCAAATGTTGCTATCATCGGTCTTTTAGAAAAATAAGAAATAATCGATAAAATCCCATCTGAGAAAGCTTGATATAAATCGAGAGAAGTTATCGCCAATACCAATAACAAAAAGCAAAACTCTATCAAACTCCTTGGAAATATACATATCGCACTGGATCCTTTAAAATCAAAATTTTAAAATTTTCTGTAGAGGCAAAAAAACTGTTTTTTTTAATACATTACAATGAAAGTTGAAGACTTTAGAGAAAATGATCTAAGATTTTTACAGTGGGTAGATATGTAAAAATTTTGCGATATCTAAACTATATATGTATAGACAAAGTATACATTCGGTATATTTATTGATACTATTTCAAGCTCGGGTAGCGGTTCATTGCATTCCGGTAAGATCGAATTCAGACAATATTCAAATAATTCAGACAAAAGTTTAACATTATCGATCGGGTCAGTGAATGGTTGGCCATCACTTAAGACAGGCGCGGATCCAGAGGGGGTGAAATAGGAAATTTTCATCCTAAAAACCGAAAAGTTTTCATATAAAAAAGGAATAAAAAGAAAAATGTAGAACAAATTTTAATATACCAACCCCCCCCCCCCGCAAATGGTTGACCTGGATCCGCGCCTGACTTAAGATTAGGGTATGAATTGAGCAACTACCATTATACAGTGAGCATCAAAAGTGAGTAAACACCCGCGATTTTTTTGATTTTTTTAGGATCATGAATAACATTATAGTCCGACTTAAATCTTTTTTTTTCACAACCGAATCTATTATTCAACTCAATCTCCAACAAACCTAAACATTAAAATTTTAATCGATGAATAAATTTTAGGATTTTCATTATCTTAAAAAAAATCAAATAATTTTTGGTGCATACTCACTTCTGAGGCTCACTGTATTTTATGCTTTTAACTAATGACCAAAACGGATCAGCACTGTGGCAAACAAAGATCATCAGTGTCAGCAATTTATTCAATAAAACAAATTATTCAGCTTCTTTGAAAGGCTTTTAGATGACTATATCGTCATCGTAATTTAACTAACATATTATGATTGCCACAATGATATAATCATATAAAAATAACATGTAAAAACACAGTATTGAGTATCACAACTCTATTTTATTGATGTTTTAAGTAGTTTAGAAGTCCAAAATTTAATAAAATTTATTTTGCGAACAGTGCAATTCAATATTAACAACGACTCTATTAAAAACATTATCCACTTTATTGTAGAAATTTCATCCAATATCGACTTTTATATACATACTGTAAACAATGTGTTGAAAAACCCCTTTAAAATTTATAAAAAAAAGATGAACAACAAACACTTGTTAACATTATTTCATTTCATTACAACAAATGTTATTTTAAATCTTCTGCTATTTTGTTTAATGTACCTACATAATATGTATATATGAAGAGGGTAATAATATTTATTAAAGTACATAGACATTAATAAATGTAATCTTATCATCATCAATACCATAATCACAGATTAAACATCTGATATAAAATATTTTCAAAAAGCTAGAAAAAGTGCATAAATATCACTAGGAATTTATGCATGTGTTTGGTATGTAATTATGCTTTAAAGGACTACTTTTGTTACATACATATGTACATACATACATTCAACAAACAACATCTCTCTATCAAATAACAAATGCTGTGATACTTGTCAACACTTTGTAGCAAATGACAAAGTACCAAAAACGAACAAAAAAAGAAGAAAACATCACTCCCTTTTATTTTCACATGTAGTATAACAACATCATTATGATTATCAACGTCATCATTAACAAGCATAAAACATATTTCGACTTTTTTTTCATTTGACAAATGTTCAAATATTTTAAATAGACCAACAAAGGCTGAAATGAAGTGAAACACACTACTAGACTCAATAAAAACAAATAGAATAATCAAGTGACAACCCCTGTAATTTGACAACTCAACCTCTATGATTATTATTGTATTTTAATTTACTAGAAATATTGTTTTATTTAGGTTTCAATTTGTTTTCTGTATGTGTGGCAGAATCTTAATGCAGTCTACCCTAAGTTGCACAGTGTTTTGAATCGTAGTTTATTTGAAATTCAAAACAAAAGCAATTTCATTCAAATTCCGTTAAGAATATAGGAAAAAGTAAGAGTTAACAATTTGACACTTCTTTAATTCCTATGACGAAATTCAAACTTTATTTATATAATTTCTCTTATTCTTGAAGATACGAATTCGATAACATGGAAAAAAGATTTGAAGCTTTTAACTTTTGTTCGTTGAGTCCCTAACAAAAACGTATATAACAAAGTTTAACTCATAAATGCTAATATAATTACTAATCACTATTTATACATTGGCATTTTAAGTCATTATTTTAATACGGTGATGTAATTGGAGGCTTACAAATATGGAGTTCAATAAGTCATTACTACGTTCGCTTACAAATAGAAACTTAAATAATTTAGTACTATTAAATCTATTACCAATTGTCTTAAAAAATTATTTTAAATTTATTTGGATTATAATTGAATTAACAAAAATGTAACCATTTAAAGGTTGAATGAATTTTGTTATGACTTCATTCTGAATTGCGTAAACATGTACTTATATATCAGATTATATGTTAGTCATTACCGAGTTAGTTACAAGTAATGCAGATCATTTAAAATTTAGTTGTTCAGCAATAAAAAGTAATACTAAATTTATGCGGGTAATTTTTCTTAGTCTTGAAATGAAGAATTCTGTAAAATGAAAAAAAGACGCCTTATCATTTTTACCATTTCAAGTTGAGAAAATACATATTGAAATCAAGAAATCCAAATTAATATTGGGACATAAAAAATTGAAATTCATAAAAGCAAATTAATATGGTAATAAAAATCAAATTCAAATTGAGAAAATCAATTTAATATTGAGAAAATACAAATTGTTATTTAGAAAAGCAAATTGGTATTGAGGAAAACAAATTGAAATTGAGAAATCCAAATTTATTAATTAATAATAAATATTAAGGTTGTATACCGTTACCGCTAAGCTACCGTTATCCCTAAAATACCCTTTCACCTAACTTTTACCGAAATAACTGCAATTGTCGTTACCAATATAATCTAAATACCGTTACCGATATTCTACTCGTATAAATAATTGGAAATGATAAAAATACCTATTTTAAAAATTGAAGATGAGAAAGAAATCCAATTAAATTGAAGTTCAGAATAGAAATTTAATATTGAGAAAAACTCAATTGAAATTAAAAATTTTTTCACACTTTTTAATATGTACATTTTTAAATTGATAAATTGAAATTAAGAAATCCAAATTAATGTTGAGAAAATACAAATTGAAATGTCTTAAAAGAAAGATAAATAATAAACAAGTAAGAGAGCTATATTCGGCTGTGCCGATTCTTATATACCCTTCACCATATTATACTTCAAAATAAAAATTTTAAATATTTTTAAGTAAACCAAATTATTTTTTTTTCCAAAGTTGTTTTTTTAAATTTTTTTTTTTAATATTTAGCGAAAAAAAACTTGGTAAAAGAAAAAATTCGGGTTAAAAATATTTTTTCCGATTTTGACCCATTGTAGGTCCAACTTACTATGGTCTTATATACATCGTTGCAAAGGTCTTTGAAATATCTATCATTAGATATCGGTATTGTCTATATTAATGACCAGATATAGGTCAAAAATCGAGGTTATCCTGGTTTTTTCCTTATATCTCAGCCATTTATGGACCGATTTTCTCGATGTACGAATTTATTGATGTACGAATCGTGTATGTAAGTTATTTGAGGGCTTCGGAAAGTTGATTTCAACAGACATAGAGACGGCCATGGCTTAATCAATTCCGCTATTTATAAGGATCCAGAATATATATACTTTATAGGGTCGGAAAATTATATTGTGGAAATTGCAAATGGAATGATAAACTTATATATATATACTAGGGTGGCCCCAAAATTTTAGTTGCGGATGTTCCCACCTAAAATGAAAATTTGATTCATTCTAAGACTACGTTTTGAATTTTTTTCGTCCTGGGGTCAATATTTGGCGAGCTGGATCGAAGGATAAAAAGGTCCTTTTTTGAGGTTTTTTAAATTTTTTCCATATTTCTTTCAAAGGAAGTATATGTAAATTTGGTATCATATGAAAGGTCTTTGAGAGACGCATTCAATTGGTTAAAAGAAATTTAAAAAAAAATAATTTTAATTAAAAAATTTTAAAAATTTTCGACAAAATTTTAGTTTTTTTTAATTTTTTCATAGAATTTATTCAAATACATAGATGAAATTTCTTGATCATAAACATCATGTAATTTCACCGAAATGGTTTTTCTCGTTTTTTAAAATTCAGTCCAGTTCAATGTTTATTCAAATTTGTTTAAACCCAATTTCATCCCTATCTGTTAAGCAGTTTTTCACATGTTACTTAAAATTAACAACAACATTCCAAAGGAATAACATTAAAATAATCATTATAGCGCGATGTATAGGAAATGTTTTAGCTTAAATTTAAATATTCGTAGTGTAACAAAAGAAAAGTATAAGAATTTATACATCGATGGAAAGCTTATAAAATTTGAGTTATTTTGATGCCCATACATATACTATGAATTGAGTACAGAGATTGTCAGATAGGGATGAAATTAGGTTTAAACAAAGTTGAATAAACATTGAACTGGATTGAATTTTAAAAAACGAGAAAAACCATTTCGGTGAAATTACATGATGTTTATGATCAAGAAATTTCATCTATGTATTTGAATAAATTCTATGAAAAAATTAAAAAAAACTAAAATTTTGTCGAAAATTTTTAAAATTTTTTAATTAAAAATTTTTTTTTTTAAATTTCTTTTAACTAATTCAATGCGTCTCTCAAAGACCTTTCATATGATACCAAATTTACATATACTTCCTTTGGAAGAAATATGGAAAAAATGTAAAAAACCTCAAAAAAGGACCTTTTTATCCTTTGATCCAGCTCGCCAAATATTGACCCCAGGACGAAAAAATTTCAAAACGTAGTCTTAGAATGAATCAAATTTTCATTTTAGGCGGGAACATCGATACCTTATTTTTTCTCCATACAAACGGGGCCACCCTAATATATACCCTTCTCACGAAGGTGAAGGGTATAAAAATGAGAAATTAAAAAAAAATAACAAATTGAAATTACCCCCTGTCTATACTTGACAAATATTCATCATAACAATAAATGACATTTGTTGTCAAAACAAAGTTGTCTAAGCAAAAGCACTAACAATTTTATTATAACGAAGCAATAATACTAATAAATGGAGACTATACCTAATAATTTTTTATTTGGACAATCATTTTGAAGTTTATCATGATACAAATTTATCAAGTATAACCAGGGGGTTAAGAAATCCAAATTAATGTTAAGAAAAAACCAAATAAAATTGGGAAATCGAAATTAATATTCACAAAATTAAATTTGAAATTGAGAAAATACAACTTAAACTGGTATTAAAACTCGATTAGATTTAAAGAAATAAGAAATTCGTAAGACAACGTATTTTATAAAAAAAATTTAAAAAAATGTCTTACAAAATTTCAATTTCTCGTCATCCATTTTTATTTTCTTACCCCCTGTTTATACTTGACAAATATTTATCATAACAGTTAATGACGTTTGTTGTCAAAACAAAGTTGCCTGAGAAAAAGCACTAACAATTTTGTCATAACGAAGCAATAATACTAATAAATGGATAATTTTCATATCTGATAATTTTTTATCTTTACAACGATTTTCACATTTATCTTGATAAAAATGTATCAGTTATAGATTTTTGCTTATTGTTTAGATTAAATTGGATTTCAGATATTTTTAGAAATTTTACAGGAGGACATAAAACATTATAAAATCTTCTGTTTAAATATTTTATTAAATATTTTATTGCAGTTTTATTACTTAGGGCCATTATTACAACTTACCGTTATAGTTAAAGGTAACTAACTTTAAGCAATAGAAAAAGGTACCCTTAAAAGTAACTTTAACTATAACGGCAAGTTGTAATAATGGCCCTTAGTGTGATTTATAATGATAAATAATCGCAGTTTATCGTTTTAACTCTGTTTTCATATCTGTAAGCGATTTCCGTACATTTTACCATGTAATCAAACTACAGGTCGCAATTTTCAAAGATAATTTGGCACAAACTTCTTTATTGACTCAAGTACGAGATTTCAATTTGGTTAGAATCGGTCCATTATTTCTCTTAGTTATATAGATATCCAAACAAAATTCAGCACAATTTGTTTATTCTCAACATTAATTTAAATTAAAAATCTGTACTTTCCACAAATCATTTTATACTCTTTAGACCACTGTTTCTAGATGGGAAAAAATAAATGTGTATTGCAATTTTCAGTGAACAACACCACCGTCTATTAGTACATCTGTTTTGAAAACGAAACAAGTTTCAAAATCAGTAAAACAAGTTGCCAAAGAAAGGAATTACATTCACTTCAGCGTACCCACCCATCCACAAATGTCACTGTAATCGAACACCACAAAAGCCAACCAAACTAACAAACCAGCCAGACCAAGCCGTATGCCAGCCAGGAGGGTCATACCACTCATCATACTCCTTCATATAGAAAAGTTCTACCAGTTAATGTGAACAAAAATAAAAAGCGTGAATGAACTGGAATAAAAGTACGAGAGTATTTAAGATTTTAATCTGACAATCTGATTCTTTGAGGAGAATGAATGAAAGAATGCTTATTATTTTGTCGTCAACCCAAAGTATGTTTGAATTTTACGATAAAACTATAAATTAATTAGCACTGCGGGACTTTTACTTTTGGGAGAACAGTTAGCGAAATAGGTAGATGGAGTTGAACAAAAAGCACATCTTTTTTTGTCAGTCTTTCAAAGCACAATCGAAATAAAAAGCCAACAGGGATTAGAGCAACGAAATCATCCCTTAACCAAGAGTATTTCAGCAGTTCATATTTAATACGAATGAGCACAAAAGTCCTTTAACATCAAAGTCGATTGTTCGTGCGTGTGTGTTTTATTGTGGATTAAGTATTTCAGAATATTGGCCCAGTTTTTTGTTGTTGTTGATTGTGTTGACACATGCACTTTACAGCGACACCCAGGCGTGAAGTCACTGAATCGTTATAATCGCTTTTTAATCGCAGTAATCAGTTTGCTAAAACGTCAACGATATGTTCAAATTGTTCTTGTTTAAGGATTTATATGTATTTTGTATTTGTGTAAATATTTATCCATTTATTACTATTTAATTTGTTAATAAAACATCTATAAGTATAAGCAAATGTATATGCAAATGGTTTGTTTACTTACTTGTATTCTAGCTTCATTTAGTTTTGTCGTTCGCGCTAATTCCTCTCTACAATAAATATCAGGATAATGAGATTTGGCAAAAGCTGCTTCTAATTCGGCTAATTGTTCCTGAAATATTAAAAATTAATTTAAAAAAAAGGATAACAAAAAGTTAGTCTTAATTATAAATGTAAACATACATACAGAAAATCATTATATGTACTATACGTTAGCTTAGAATGCAAATGTGTTAAGTCTCTTTTTATTAAATTTAATATGAAAGACTATAAACATTCTGCGTTGCCTTAGAAGAACAATTATAATTTTAAAACTTCATTCATATAAAATAAAATTTAAATTAAAACATATTGTCATAATGTCCTAATATATTTTGATAGTTTAATAAAATTTTTGTTATCTTTCAAACAAAAAAGTTCTAATCTAATAAGACTATTTGAACTATGTTTATTGTTTTGTCATAATATAATACTTTTTTTGTTTGTTTAAAACACAACAACAACTATAGACAGACCGTGTGAATACCCCAAATGTTTTAAAGCAAAATTTCCATACAAATTTGGATTTTAAAACGTTGTTAACTATTTAATTGTTAGTATAATTTAAAGAGTCATATCTGCTGAGAACTCTATTGTATAATATTTGGACATTCAGCGATTCAGAGCAAATAAGTGATTTTTTCCAATAATAATGCATGCAAATCCTATAACTATAACTATTTCTTCAATCAATGCTTTTTTGTTCGAAATTGTCAAACATGGGACTAGTTCTGAATTTATGAAATTTGAATCTTTATTTCATTATTTCACATACAAACTTTGGAAGATTAATATTTACTGGAAAATTCCTGAATCTATTTACATAAATCTGTTTAAAATCCATTAAAAATTCCTGTTGAAAAATGCTTGGAAAAAAGCACCAAAGTCCTAAAAATTCAAGCACTTGAACATTTTGTTGGAAAATATTTGAAAAATTAAATGTTTTCAAACAAAAAAACATTTTGCTTGAATTTATGTTTCCTTTTTACTGGAGAATGCTATTCAAATAAAGTGTGATATTCAAGTCTTGTAATTCAAGTCTTGAATTACACTTCAATTCCTTGAATTCCACTAAAAAAATTCCACGATGCCATTTTGTTCAGAAACTCAATATTAATGTTTTTTGACGTACTTGTTGATGCATAGATTAATTCATTCCAAATCCGACAAGAACTGTCATATATTCCATTTTAGGTATGGATTTTATATGTTTTTGTCCGTCTGTCTTTCGAAATCAATTTTCTGAAGACCCCATAATCGGTCCACAAATGGCTGAGATATGAGGAAAAAATCAGGACAACCTCGATTTTTGACCTATATCTGGATTATTAAGTCATTAATATAGACAATATGGCTATCTAATGATAGATATTTCAAAGACCTTTGCAATGACGTATATAAGACCATAGTAAGTTGGACCTACAATGGGTTTTTAAAATTTAAAAAAAACAATTCGAAAAAATTTTTTTTTTTTAAATTTTGTTTACCTCAAAAATTTTATAATTTTAATTTTTATAAGTATAATTTAATGAAGGGTATATAAGATTCGGCACGGAATATAGCTCTCTTACTTGCTTTTTAATTAGAATTGTTTGACAAATAAATTTTAATATTTTTCCGAAACAAAACTAAAAGTCTTTAAATTGGTTCCACGAAGTTATTTTGGATCTAGTTTGCCACAGATATGAATCAGCAGGTGCCAGTAATATGGAAATTGAAAACAAACAAACAAAAAGAAATGTCAAAGTTTGAATTTCTTTCTAGTTTCCGTTCTTGTTGTTTCTCTATGATTCTAGTTTCCGCTCTATGTATGTATATTTCTCTATATTCAGAAACACTACCGTAAAACTATTTTTAAATTTTTGTATGAAAATCACTCATTTGTACAATAATCTTTGAGTGTTTTTCATACAAAAAATTGAAAATCGTTTTCCAGTCGTGTTTCTGAATCAGGCCCTTATATTGAAATCAAGAAATCCAAATTAATATTGAGAAAAAACTAATCGAAATTGAGAAAATTCTAATTGAGAATTTAACATACAAAATACATACATTTAAAATTTTCAAATTACTAGTGTAATGAAAGCAATAGAAATTTTTAATGTTTACTGATTTGAAAATTATAAAAATGGTTTTGCTTTTGCTATTTCAAGAAAATTAGATTTTAAAATTTTCTTAAAGAAAAACAATAGTTGGGCATATTTTTAATTCCGTTTGGGGGCAGCTAATAAAACCACCTGGTAACCTCGCGTTTAGTATAAATAAGATTTGAAGCATTTTCGGAAAATATTTATTTGTATACCCTCCAGCAGTTTGTAATTCCATATGGAAAAACCATAGAAATTAAAAATATTAATAACAAATGATTTTTTATATTATTTCAGCTAATTTTAGTTGTTATCATATACAAATTTGGCCTGAAAACTGAAAATATATTTTGTCTTGCTCCTAGCTACTTTCAATGAGATTTTCTCTTTAGTATTTATTGTTCACATATTAACATATATCATGACAAACAAATGTAAACAAATTAAAAGAGGCCGAAAGGCCTCGCTTAACGGTAAACTTTTAATTTGATTTTGTTCATATTGCAGTGTCGCGTTCCGGTACTTAAATCATCGTTAGCTATCAGTATTCCGCGATCATATGAATCAGATGGCTGAAAATTTTAATTCATATCAAAATTTAGTGACTTACTGCATATAATAATCTCACGAAACAATTTTTTTGGATTTTAAAAGTGTGTCTCGTTCGCGATCGTAAGTGTATCTTCTTTCAAAAACAATAGTTTTTATTATTTTAAGAAGGAGGGAAGCAGCGATGCGTTACTAAAGAACAAAGAATACTTCTATAAAGATAAGTGCAATCAAAATTGCCAAAATTAAACAGCAAGCTGCTGAAGGAATAAATTGAATATTATTGAAGAAAAAGTTTTTTACTAAATTTATGCTGAAGAAAAATAGACGTTTGAGCATTATATCTGCAACCAAACATTTGGAATAGTAGTAAATAAGCCAGAAAAGACTTACCGCCTTATTCATAATCAATTTTAATGCGAAGGGTATATATAAGTTTGTCATTCCGTTTGTAATTTCTACAATATAATTTTCCGACTCTATAAAGTTGGATATATGGATCCTTATAGATAGCGGAATCGATTAAGCCATGTCCGTCTGTCTGTTGAAATCAACTTGCCGAAGCCCTCAAATAACTTACATACACGATTCATACATCAATATCTCCGGAATTCTTCCAGCTCAGTTGCTATTTAAAATCGAGAAAATCGGTCCACAAATGGCTGAGATATAAGGAAAAACCGGGACAACCTCGATTTTTGACCAATTTTTGACCTATATCTGGATTACTAAGTCATTAATATAGACAATATGGATATCTAATGATAGATATTTAAAAGACCTTTGCAACGACGTATATAAGACCATAGTAACCTGGACCTACAATGGGTCAAAATCGGAAAAAAAGATTTTTTAACCAGAATTTTTTTTTTCACCAAAAGTTTTTTTTCGCTAAATATTAAAAAAAAAATTGAAAAAACAAAAAAAAATTAAAATTTAACAAAAAAAAAGGAATAAGGTCTTTAAAGTTTAAATTACTTGAAATGATCCTTATTACAAACGTGTCGGAAACATAATAGTGTTTTCACACCTAATCTTAAAACCTGGTTTTAACGTTAAAACCTTAATTAGCTAATTTTGCGTTCACACTGTAAGTTTTCATAAATCTGGTTTTAACACTTATTGGACAAACTGTACAACAGCTGTTTTTGTTTGTTTTTTTCCTCCCACATTTCAATAAAATCATTTTCATTATTTTCTGTCCAAAAGGCTCTTTTTCTTTTGTATTTTTTTATGGTTGCTCTTGAGTTTATTATTTAATTTTATTAATTTTTAAACTTTGTCATCGGCTTTCTTCGTTTTTATATTTGTTTTGTTTTCTTTTATCAGCCGTTTTCAACATTTTAATGTTGGTAGCTCTGAATTTATTTCATAAAACCTACTTAAAACCAATTCAAAAAAGGTTTTAAGATGGTTTATCATAATAACCAGGTTTTAATAATGGTTTTACCGATAAAACCAACTTTTGCATTAAAACCACTCAGTGTGAAAACACTATAAGTCACATTGTAAATGTCGCGTGCTAAACCATACAAAAAGTTGTAAAATTAAAATCAATGCAAATATTTCAACACGACAACTTTCAATAGATAGCTATACAGTATTCCATTTTAATTTAAAAAATCGCCTTTTTTAACTTTTCTAGGGTCAGTCGAAAATCAGTTGTATTTTATGTCTCGTTTGAGATCCCATGTTTATTGGAACTAATCGACAAAACCTATCTGTTGCAAATGTACATAAAAACTATTTTTAAGATTTTTTTCACTTCAATGGAGCACGTATATCGCATTCGGGATCGTGGAAATCCCCATATATTTGGGCTCAGTATTATTTTTGTTTGACTTATTTTCTATCATATTCTTTTGTACATATTGCTTAAAATTATTCTAAATTTTAAATGAAAACTTTAAAAAAAGTTTTCAAAGACCACTCGCACATGTTGTAAGGACATGTACGGATATACAGATGTGTTTGCAGTATAACAACTAGTATTAAAACTTGTACGTAAATATAAACACCCCCACTACCAAAACCCAAAAATCCTAGTCCACTCAAGTACCAAAAACACTTTCAAAATAAACTACTTATTTCGCTGTGTAGACAGTTTTTTGGCAACATGTTTGGTACGTTGCACGTAGCCATAGTTTAGTTTGGATTCGTATACAAAAGTTTTATATTAAAATTGAACTAATTATGGAGAGGCACGTTCGTGCACCTTTCTTCATCTTCTACGAGTACAACTATTTCTTTAGTTTTAGGTTTGTGTTCCAACTTCAGATAAAGTTTATGTAGTATGTCTTACAACTATCTATCTATCTGCATGCGAGTGTAAATATAAATATTTCGATGTGTTACTGACCTGTGTAAATGTCGTTCGATGTCTTCGTCTCGCTGGTGTGGGACATGATGCTGTGGTTGGAGTGTGGCCGGCATGTTGACTTAATGATGACAAACCACTTCCTGGTGATGTCACACCGGCAGAAACATTTGAAAGACCCGAATTAGGTTCAGGTTTCAGCTTCTTAAAGGCTCCTTCCGCTATTTTGCATGTTTTGTGTGCGAGAAAGACAAATAAACAACAAATTAGTTTAAATATTATAATTAATTTTGCTATAATCATAAAATAACATAATCAAGCTAAATAAATATTCAAATATGTACATCTGACGACACAGTTGATGAAAAGTGAAAATGATTCAAGAGCAAATACCTATGTACTGTGTCTGTATGTCTGTCTGACTGGGTTTTTCACCTCAATATTATTCTAAACTTGAGGAAAGTTAACTTTTTATTATTCATTTGGCATGTTGAAATGCTTCTCACTGGGTGACCCTGTGAGAAAAGGCAACATGAATCTATTAAAAATGATGAATAATTAGTAAAAAGCGTCAACCACACTGCGGCCACAAGATGAGTTTTGGTGGCCTCTGCTGATGATGATGATGATGGTCTTCTTTTTTTCCGAAACGTTTTACTATTTAACATTTAGCACGCAGCCATTTTGCTAAAATTAACTTCTGTACTGGTTTCTTGTTTTTGTTGTTGCTATTGCTGCTGCTGCTGCAGTCTTCCTTTTTAACGTCTGCTCTAAGAAAGAAAGTTTAGCTGGATACACGTGTAACTATGTACAATAAATTAGTAAAAAGGTTTATTATCCTTAGTCCTGCGCAAAAGATTTGTTGACTTTTTAAATTCCATAATGGCTGGTTGGATGGACGGACGGACGGAAAGACGGACAGCGCAGAGCAGACAGGCAAAGGTATTAGAATGAATCTTTTACATGAATATTCAATGCAATTTGGGATAATTTATGCAAATGTTTTTCATTAATCGAGGTAACATTTTATTACAACATTCAGGTATTTAGTCAAATGTTTATAAGGTTTGTTCGTTTGTTTCTGTTGTTGGTTTAATTTTTTCTAACCTTGATTTTATGCAAATTGAAATTTGTTCAACAATTTAAATGGCTAAATAGCAAGAAATTTTGTAATACATACAAATTATTATATGAATATAAAATGTGTTTACGCCAAAAACAGTTAAATCTGTTAAATAGTGTAATTTTCAACTGGACAGTCTTGCATTTACATACATTTATATAATTTTAAAATACAAACGGTTAGATGTCCTTACTATATTTCAAATATTTACATATCGTTAAGTTAACCAAATACTCTTTAAGTTTTCATGCGTGAATTTGTACTAAAGTTTATTTACATACATTTATGGAAATATCAAATGTAGTATATAAAAACCTATCTGTCACAAACATATACATGTTTACTGTAACCATATATATGGTTGATACAATCATGTGAATCATAAATTAACCATATTATGGTTACCACAATCATGTAAATAGTTACTGTAACTATAATATTGTTAAAAAACTTGTAATACTATTTAAATGTTTATAGTAACCATGCCCAACTATATTTTTTCTGTGCGTGTAGTATTTCGTGTGTACTAGAAGGCAGTAGCCATTTTATCTTGTGTAAAAGACCTTTATGACAAACCTTGCCAAAAGCCTGGGCAACATCTAGAAATATTGCCGAACAGAACTTTTTTAGTTCGAATGATTTTCGTATCTCTCTAGTTGCAGTTAACTTGCTCAATTGGATTATTTTCTCAAATAGTTTAGACAAACAAGGCAATAAGCTAATCGGTATATAGGATGATGCCAATGTCAAATCCTTTCCCGGCTTGGATATCATTATAATTTGGGAAATTTTCCAAACATTCGGAAAAACTCCTGAGACAAAATCGCATTGAATAATACTGTGAGCACAATAATTGTCACATCTAGTAGGTTTCCAATCATGGAAGGTGTAATTAAATTATAACCTGGGGATTTTTGAAGATTATATTTTATAATTTTCTGTACATCTTCTAGACTAACATTGATTAGTTCAGAGTCTATTTCTATGCGAATAGACTCTGAACAAAATTATCAATACAAAATTATTTGTGGAGGGGGGAGGGGTTAAAAGTTTAGCGAAAACAATGGCCTTATACTTTGAGCTACGTGCCCATCATACCATCTTATCGGACTTTGACCCTTTACCGGAGGCTTAATGTTCTTAGCTGCCTTCCAAAGGAGAGATGTTTGTTTGCTTGGTACTGGTTAAACTTTCAATATATTTTCAATTTCTGCGATCCTATACCAAATTAAAGGCTTTATTTTAGTTTCTTACTTGCAGTGGACAGCCTCTGTTTAGCAGCAGGAGATCTGTTATGTTGCCAATCTCTTGTACATCTCCTCTAATTCTGTATTAGAAATAGAATCTTCGAAAAAGTATGTTTTTTTGGAACTTAATATTCCTTATGAATTAACAAAATAAACAGTGATTTTACTCTTCTGAAAACTTAAGTTTTTTTTATTATTATATTATTTATTTCAAATATATTTATATTACAAAAAATAGTTTAGAGCTTCAGCACCAATATTGGCATTCAAGAAGGTAAAAGGCAACTAGTGTTAATTCATTATTAACTGTTTAAATTCAAATATTCATTAGTTACGGGTTTTTATTATTTTACAATGAAAATAAAATTTATATTACAAAAAATTACTCAAGAAGTGTTTCGAGATTGGTTAGCAAACATTTTTTTAATACTCTTTTAAATGTTGACAGCAATACAATGGTTTTCAAAAAATTTGGTAAATCATTACATGTATTCATTTGGATCAGCAAAACAAATCCGCTGCTTTGACAATTTAAGGCGACATCTACACAGATTCGTAGTAGCAACCGAATTTGTTGCCAATCGAATGATTCGTTTGCACACATAGAATTTTTCAGTTCTATCAACAGAAAGTCAGTTGGTAAAGAAGAATTTCGGTGGAAGCAACCAAACTTAGCCCTTCTAAAATTTTGTGAACGCAACTGTAAAATTCGGTCACTAAGGTAGAATCATTCGATTGGCAGAATCATTCGATTGGAAACAATTCGGTTGCTACCACGAATCTGTTTTCTCTGTGTGGTCTTATCTGAATTTAAAACAAACTTGTTAAGTCTGATATATTCAGCGAATATTGCTAAATCATATAATTTTTGTTAAATAATCTTTTAATAGCTTAATGAATTTTTAAAACAAAACTCCAGGATATTCACCAAAAAAAAAACATCACAAAACATTCCTATTGTTTCGTAGTTGTTGAATTAATACGTATTTGTTTAGTAGTTATTTACGTGAACTTTTCCAGAACTTACTAGGAAATTTCTCATATTTTTAATAAAAATATTTAAAAATTGTTTTTTAAATTTAAGAGTTTTTTAGTGGACAAAATAACTGAATGTTTTGGAAAACTAACTAGCTATGAGTTGCTATAACCAAAAATGTAGTAGAACAGTAAAATTACGGTTAGAGTGTTATCATGGTATTTTCAGCAACTATTCCGGAATGAAATTAAATTTGTTTGCATTTAATTTATCTCAAATATTTATGTGTACAAAATGAATTAAATATGTACTTTAATACATTATTTGTTTAAGGTTTTTACTGTCCGCTACGTAAAATAGGACAAGGGTCAAACAAATTTGATGAGATAAATACATTGAGAAATTTTATAAATGTTAAATATTTTATTTAAACATTTTCGAATAACTCTTATACTTATAGTACATAAAAATTTAATTATATGCATAATACCGAGCGTTGACCTCCAATATCCCTAGCGGACTATCAGAAGTTTAATAATTTGTCTTCCTAATCAAGCGCTTTTTTAGATTTGATTCTGACTTTATTTTTCGTTAAGAACTAACAAATGAACCTAAATTAATTACTAACAAAGATTTAATATCAAACTCGTTGACAACAACAAAATTCGATAAATTGGCACATAAAATATTTCACATTTAGCTGCTTCAGATCATTATCTATGGGCATTGACGTAGATAGAGGAGGGCTGGGGTGGGAAGGGGGTGTACTTGCCCACTCCAGAATAATAATCTAGCTACGCTCATGTCTATGGGTAAAGATTTGAGAAAAACACATACTAATGTTAACTCCGAAATCGATATGTTTTTTAGGAACTTTCGCAAAGCCTACCATTTCACACATATCAGATAAACTATATAACTTTGCCTTTCCATATTATTCCATAATTCAGCCATTGATTTTTGTATACCCTTTGTATCGTTGGTTTATATCTCTTTTATTTATTTTTAGTTTCTGAACCTATGTTCTGGAACTTTGAATTTGCAATTCAAATAGTTAATTGTTGTTTGACGAAGTGCGTCATTGTTAAAACTGGCCAACAAATTATTTTATAATTTGTATGATAATTTTTATAAATTTTTGGATTACAATATTCATTATCAGGGCAAGGATTTCTATGCAAATGCATGTTTGTACACAGAGAAAACAGATTCGTAATGACAACCGAATTTGTTGCCAATCGAATGATTCTGCCTTGGTGACCGAATTCTATCGTTGTGGATACAAAATTTTAGAACTTGTAACAAAAATTTGGTTGCTTCAACTGAAATTCTTCTTTATCAATTGATTTTCAGTTGCTAAAACCTAAAAATTCTATGTATGTAACCGAATCATTCGATTGGCAACAAATTCGGTTGCCATTACGAATCTGTTTTCTCTGTGTAGTCAGTAACTCAAAATCACTTTTGACAATATATCTCTCTGAATCGAAGAATTTGCAACAAACTGGCATCGATTTGTTGTTGCATATTTTTGCATATTTTGTTATAAATGCATATTTTGCATATTTGTCTTTTAAATGCATATATTAAGTATATTTTTCCATTTAATTGCATATTTAATTTTCTTTTGGATATATTTTTATATCAGTGTACACTGTACATTAGAACGTACCTCAAAAATAATGTATTTCTGCAAGACAGGTACGAACGATTTTTTTTTTTTTGCCGAACGTAGGGTCGCCTTTTTACATTTTTCGTTATATCTTTGCCATTTACAGTCAGATCTTAAAATATGATATATCAATATTTTTGTCTCGGGAAGTCCAATGTACCTCAAGTATTCCGTTCTAGTATTTATCCACCCTAATGTACCACCCTAATGTCAGAAAATGAATTCTTGCAAGAAATCATTAAACTTTTGCTAACGAAGTAATTCGATAACACCTGCATATTGAATTTGGTTAGAATCGGTCCATTATTTCTCCTAGCCCCCATATAAGTTATTTGCGATTAGTGAAATTTATATTTTTTTGTTTATTAATAAATATATTTCAAATAAAAAACTTGTCTTTATTGCATATTTTTGTAATTTTTAGTGCATATTTTCTCTCTTTATAGTGCATGTTATAAGCGCATATTTTTAATTTTTTAGTGCATGGAAATCCTAGCCTTGATCATCATAAACTTTTTTAAACAAATAACTTAAAAGCCAAGTAATCGATTTTGTTACATTATCAAGTTATGTAATCGTTTATCGATTATTTATCATCCCAGACGCGATTAATAGTTTTTCAACAAGCTGTGAAAATATTTCAGCGTGCGAATTTTTTGTGCTAACTTCTTTAGTCTTTGTGATACAAAAACTATATTGGTTGGTGATAGAATGTCAATTGTAGTGACATTCTATCATACTTCATTTAATTTGAAGTATGAATAAACTTTATATTAAGCCTCAAAACTCCTCCACATATGCCAGATAAATGGAATGTAGTGCAAAATGTTGCTAAAATATAGAAAAAATCAGTCACAATTTGTTTAAATTTTTTTTTGCTAAGTTATGTGAAATAAACAATAAATATACAGTTTATTATACGTTGTTTTGTGAATTAAGGTATAAAACAGTAAAATAAGTTTATATTTTTTAATTTTTTTGTCTTATTTTACAAATCACATCCCTATGGCGTATTTACCAAATGGGTGGGTGGTTTCATCAGTCTAGAAATGTTAAAAAAATATGTAGAGTAAGTTCGGTTAATGTGGTATAGGCGGGTAATGTGGTATAGCTGCTTTTCTCTAAAACTAAGAGCATAGGAGTAGCGGTACCAAGCTTAAGAGTTTTATGATTTCAGAAAATTCACATTGCGTGAGTGTACATAATTTTTGCAGGTCATAGAAATAGTCAGTTGTAAAAAATCAGCATTATCTTATGGTGGACTTTTTTTTGTGATCTGTTAAAAATTATTTTTTTTCTACAATCACGTGTTTTAAACTTTATTAATTTAATTTTAAAGTCAAATGGGAATATTTTTCTATTGAAGAACACATTCAACAATATAGTATATTTAGAGCCAGTTTTTGACTTCGTATTTAAATATGAATTATATTTAAGTTCTATTTAAATGCGAAAATGAGTTTCTCAGTGCTTTTTTAAATGATACTTAAATGGCCGACGTTGGTCATTTAAATTCTATTTAAGTTTCATAAACTACCATATGTTTTTGACAGCTGACTTTTGTTGTTTGGTTTTTTTTTCACTCTATTGTAGTAAAAAAAAAACAAACAACAGCGTCTTGCTAAAAAAAGCGTCTTGCTAAAACTACAATTCCGATGCGGGGCAATTGGAGCTTCTTTTGTGCATTTTCCTACCAATAATTTTATTGTTTAATAAACTTTTATTTCATATTGGGCAAAATGTATCAATTTTTGTTTTGGTTGAACAGCTGTTTTAAGCAAAACTATCGATAAATTTTTGATATTTAGTAGTGCTACCATACTTTTATCTTATTTAAATAAGACAAATTATGTAGCACTGAAAAACTCAAACTGTATTTAAATACAACTTAATTTTAAGTTAAAATTAACTAAATACGTATTAAAATAACAAGTCAAAAACTGGGCATTAGTGTATATGTTTAATTTTATAATAATTTCAATAAAACACGTGGTCGGCTAATGTGGTATATAATATGCCAAAGAAATGTGAAGTATGAAAATGGGCAGCGGAAGATTTGAAGAACGCTATCTGAGCTATTAGAAACAACAAATGGAAATTTTTTTCGCATCAGTCATTCAATGTCTCCTACGAATCGAAGAATGTATTGAGGAGCTTCTGGTAAGCTTGGTAAGCTTGGTTAGCCACCAACTTTAACCGCATCCATTAAAGATGATTTAAATAAAACGCAACTCATTTACAAATTAAAATACTATGTATCGTTTATCCGGTTTGGTATACAATATTAAAAGAACATGGTGTACCACATTACCCGCCAATTTTTTCAATGGCTTGTTTATGGGTGTTTTCTCTTTTTCCCAAATTTCTCTGAAACTTGAACTTAAAAGACTTTTCTACTTTCATGGATGTAAACACTTGTAGTAAAACACCAGCTGAAAACTGTTCCAATCGAATTAAGATTCTAAAAATTATAGTCAAATAAAGAATAGGTATACCACATTACCCGAACTTACTCTATATTAAGATGAGATAGGCAAGATTGAAATGATCATAACAACATATCTAAGTATCCGAAACAAGAAAAAAATGTAAGAATATGTATTGTGGTTTTTATTTGAGAACGCCTCAAAAAAAAGTGGCGCAGTTTAAAAAGTTCATTTCTAAATTTTGTAAAAGTAATTTTTAGGTTGTTTGACTGGTTTTTGAAATGAACGATTCATTTAGAAGAATAAAGGATATAACTTTCCGTTAATTTATTAACTTTTACTATGAAATTGGATCCAGTTTTAAATTTTGTTTACGTATGATTAGTTTTTTTTTAATAAACAACCTGATAATGGTATTATATTTTCTGAAAAATGTTGTTGCTATTAACATACGTTTGCCCAAACGTTATTTGCGAAATGAAGTTGTAATTTTACCAACCATTTCAATTGAAAACCCTTTGAAAAAAGTTTCATATGTGCTCAAACAACAGCTGTATCGAAAATCCTTAAACTAACTAATGAGGCATTAGGGTCAACACTTCAATTAAACTATTTATGTTTTATAACAACTAAGCAACATTTATCAATAATTCACAAATAGTGCAAATCTTTTACACCTTTTACCAGCTCTTTGTTTCCATATCTTAACAATAAAGTTTCAAATTTCATCAATGAAAAAGAAGCGAGAGAAAAATGAACATAAATACGCAGAGTCATACAAACATTACACAGATGATGATAATCCCTAAAGCGTGTTCTCACTCAAATACTTTGCTTCTGGTGTTCATTGCGACCTACTACACGAACTCACAATAAACCAGGAGGACATGAAGAACAATTGAACGATCAAACAAAGGGGGTGCATCATAATTATCCTATTGGGAGATTAACTTTCTATAGAAATCACTAGCGAAAACAAAAGGACACCTACAACAAACGAAAGGATTGAATGAATGAATAGTAAGTGAATGGTCATTTGGAGAGGACCATAGAGAACGTGCTAAAGTACTTAAAGGGAATTTAAGAGATTAAAAAAAGGTTAAATAAGCTGGATAATTACCGGATATCGTGTGGTCAGACAGCCTTGTTGGCGGTGTGTGAGCGGGTGTATGATGATGCGACGATGTATCGATGCCAGGTGTTGGTAGTCCCGAATACAGCGAACTAAAGTCCTCCGGCGTACTGCTGCATTTGCGCTGATGATTGAGCGAGTTCTTATCGATGGAGGAGTTATGGATGGCGGGTGAACGGCTGTCTTGTACAGATGAGGCAAGTCCCAGAAGGCGATTTTCATGAGAGGAACTTATGCCCATGAGGCGATTATCTTGAAACGACATGAATTTGGTGTCTTGAGGTACGCCACCGTGTTGCATATTGGCGGCATGATCCTCCAGCAAGCCTTGCTGCAGCCCCAATAGGCCACCCACCAAATTGGGTCTTAACTCATCCATGCTTAGTTTGGTTTGACCACAGCCACCGGCAGCTGAGAAATTCAATTGGCGACTAAAGATGGCAGGAAATATATTAAATTGTTGTGAATCGGCTGATGATTGTGGACTTAGGCCCAGACTGGGCGGGGCAATGTGTGGCAACGAAGGGGCACTAAGGGAGGTAGGAACGGCTGCAGAGGAAGCCGAGTGTGTATCGTTACTATGATGCACTGCCGAGGGAGAAGAGTTGCCTATAGAGCCGGCGGTATTAACAGTGTTACCGTTGGGCGTGGAACTTAGGCCGTTAGTACCGCCGACGGAGTGCAACTGCGATTGAGACGGTACCGCAGGTCCAGGCGTACTTTGCTGTTGTTGCTGCTGCTGTTGTTGTTGTTGCTGCTGTTGTTGTTGCTGGTTGGCTAGGTGTTGCTGTAGAGCCGCCGATGAATTTGTATGATGCGAATTTAGATGGGAATGATGGCTGGTCGTTTGATGAGCCGATGGATGTGTGGCCAGGCCATGCAGAGGTGCTGTCAAATGTGTTTGATGGCTGTTGGTATTGCCGACGACTCCACCACCTGAACCAGGGCCGCCGGCACAATTTTGTTGTTTGAAATCCAATTTGTGGCCGGCGTAAAATCGCGAATCGATATACGTTTTGAAAAAATCAATCGTACAATCCAATGAAACAAAGGCGCGAGGAAATTTACAACAAAATCTTTTGACTTTGTATCGTGTTCAAAGAGATTTTTAAAGTTTCCGAAAAAAAACTACTGGGAACTAGTTGAACAGTTGTTTGATGTGTTTTTTTTTTTCTTTTTTTGGAAATAGGTTCTTTTGGAATATTTTTTTAAAAGCTGTGAGAATTTAGTTTAATGCTTTGTTCACTTTACTTTTAATTATTTTATTTGGAATTTTTTAATTACTTTTAACACTGTAATGTTTTACTTTTATAGGGTTAATAATTTGTAGTTTTTATAAAAAATTATTAAAATTTTTATTAGGACTTCGGTATTTTCTTATCACTTTTTTTAAAAAACTATTAATAAATATTTTATGAGATTTCTTTTGTAAATTTATTGGTTTATTTGGCAATAACAAATTACATTAGGGTGGCTTTTTAACTTCGTCGAGGTGTGCGGCACTTGTTATCGAATAATGTCATTATAGACTTTCTTTGGCTTCAGATGATAATGTCTTTAGTTAGAACAAAATTCATAACAGAGCTTTTGCTCATCGTCTTTCATTATTTAATTTCCCAAAACGGGTAACTTGTATTTATAATTTATCTTTGCATGTGGCTTAGGACAGATATTGGTCAGGAGAATTTTTAATCAATGGAACATTTTCTAACCGATCTTTTACTATTATATCTTTTTAAAAAGATAAAATTAAATGTTTCCCCTTGTAATTGTATTTCCAAACTTAAGAGCCAATTCGTCACGGGTTAACATTAGCCGATTTGACTCAAATTTTCAGCACTGGTGTATTAAACAAGTGTCACAATATAAAACCACCTTAATGTCCATTAGAGTGTCTCGATGAACAGTTTGTTTAGGAATATGTTGTAGGAACTATGTGTATTAATATGCTGAATGAGGAAAAAAATTTTATAAATTTTTTTTTTATTTATACTGTCTGTGGGAACAATAATAACTAGTATGTTCAAAATTATCATTTTAGTCCTAATTAAAAAAAATGGGTTTGTCCACGAGAATTCCCGGGAAATTTGTAATATTAAACTAGCGGACCCGGCGAAATTCGCCTCCCCCAATTTAAAGCCTTCAGACAAACTTTAGAGTAATAATACAACATTTCGCATTTTCCGCAAATTTCCATGATTTACACTAAGAACTTTCTATTGTTTGATTTGAAAAGCCATTAAGGAATAATAATTTCATACAAAAACTCAATATTCCGACTTTTCCGGAGGGATTTTCCAAATTTTCTTCCGTAAAAATATAAATTTTTAAAATATCGAACTGGTTCCTCTAAAGAGCGTCAACTCAAAATTTTTAAATTTTTGCAAGAAATAGATGTGCAGTGGTCAATCTACCAACTGTAAAAACCTCCTATCATTTTCTCTACTATTTCGTCAAAAAATGCAGTTGTATCCGTACAGTTGTTTCATTGTAATGCATTAAAAAAATAGTTTTTATCTTTAGAGTTGACTCTCTTTAGAGGAACCAGTGCGATATATAAACAAATTTAAACCAATATTATTGTCATTATTTTATGTAAATATGAATATCCATAGAGGTTTTAATGTGAAGTATCTTAAAAATTCTTTTAAGAACTTAAAATTTTAATTTGTATTAAAACGACCTACTAGAAAAGTTAATTTAAAATAAACATTCCTCTGTTTTTCTTACACAGAGAAAATAGTTTTGGTTGTGATAACCAAATTTTTATATTATGAATGACAAATTTTATTTGGGGTGGCAAAAATATGGTTATTTAAATCGTAAGTATTCTTCTTGTGAATTGATTTTCAGTTACTAGTATCGAATAAATCTATGGATTTAATAGAATCATTCGATTGGCAACAAATCACAATGAATCTGTTTTATCTGTGCAGAAATAAATAATACTGTAGTTTTAATCAGAAATTTAAAAAAACATATTTCCGGGAATAAAAGTTTTTGTTCCATTGGATAACAAAAATATCTTTTATAAAGAAAAACATTTTCACATTTTCTTGATAAAATTATCACATTTTATTGATAAACATTTTCTTGATAAAATTTTGTATTTTGAGATGTCAAGATTTCCAATTTCTAATATGAAACTGAAGAAGGAAGATCTTATTATTAATAATTTGTTCAGCTTTATCCCGTATTCAGCTCCTCAGTTTGAGTGATATTCCTACAATGTTGTTCTACGGGACACTCCAATTTATATATTTGTTTTAAAATTTTTTGTTTGACTTTTTTTAATGTTCTGTTTCTGTATTGGTAAAATTTATTTAAGTTTTTTTTCACAATTAAATTTTTTTTCTTCAATTACCGTCGCTAAGCTTTTTTTTAATTATTGCAAGATTTTTAACAACCGCCGGAATATTTGTTGTGAATTTTTCTTTTTAGATTTTATTAATTACTTAAGTAATTTATTTAGATATTTGGGTTAACTGTGTATTTTATTAATTTTATAACTATTTTTTTAAGTTTCTTGCACTTCACACTTTTCTTTAATTTTTGAATTTTTTTTAAATTGTTAAACTTTTTTCTATTATATCTTATTTCCTTTTTAATTTTCTATAAAATTGCCACTTAGTTATTTAATTTTTAGAAATAAATAGCTGCACTTTTTTTCTTGTTGCTGTTTGTTTTAATTACTATTTGAAAACTTTGTTATTGTTTTATTTTATTTTTATATATTTTTTTTTTGTGGCTTAATTAGATAAAAATAATTTCAAATATTTATGCACATGACTACGTTAAATTGCCTTAGCGTCTTGAGTATTATAACGTAGTGAACGTGTGTATTACTGGCGTTACGTTATTAGCATCTAACGGTTATAATCTATAAACCGTTGTAGTTTGTTGATAGTGGTAATAGAAGAAGACTAGTAGTAGTTAGGAGTAGAGTAGTCTTGCCAATACTTTCTAATGTTTACAAATAATGAAAATTTGATTTCCGTTTAAACAGCGAGACAAAGTTTTTTGTATGTGAGTTTACTGAGAGTGTGTGTTGGTTGTTTGGAAAAGTTTCATCACAGGTATTAGACGGACGAGCCGTTGGTTGTTGTTGTTGGTTGGGTAGTTGAGAACGACAAGAGTTAATTTTAATAACAACAACAAAAAAAGCCAACAACAATATACTGTGTGTGTATAAATACGATGACACCGACTGTTTGGCGAATAATGAAATTTGCGTTTTTCATTTAACTCGATCCAGCATCAACTAATGATGATAGACTGCGGCAAAGGAATACACACAACACAAAAAAAAAATACACAACATTTGTAAGTTCGACATATGCCAACTTCGGACGTGGCCCAAAACTTCGTTGTATGGACTATTGTGACATAACGAAGGCAAAAAAAGCAGAAAAAAATCAAATACAACAGCAGCAGAAGAGCAATTTTCCTATAATGCTTGCGTTTACGTTAGCGTCGACGTCAAAGTGTTGGCAACGCTGCACGACCGACACAACAACGAAATAGGCGGAATGTAACACA
Organism: Calliphora vicina; assembly: GCF_958450345.1. Classification (NCBI taxonomy): domain Eukaryota; kingdom Metazoa; phylum Arthropoda; class Insecta; order Diptera; family Calliphoridae; genus Calliphora; species Calliphora vicina. The sequence goes on along the minus strand of NC_088783.1, from coordinate 81,978,958 downwards.
ATTAATTTGTTAAAAATCCGGTCTCGTTTGTCAGGCAGGCTGGCACATTTGTTTTGTTATTGCACTTTTGGAACGTGAGCAGTTGAAAAATGTTGTACGAATACGCAGCCGATCAAATTTAAAATGATGATGAATGAATGCAAACAAGGAAAGCAGCCAAAGACAAGCAAGACGACGACAACAACAACAAAAAAACATTTAACGAAATTAAGGATCATAAGCATTGAGGAAACGTCAGCAGCAGTGGCGGCATAGCAGCCAGCAGCATTAACAATATTGACAACTTTTTCGCCTAATGGTGGTAACAAGCGGATTTGCACATGGTTAAGTTTTCGTAAAATAAATCACCACCATCTCACCTCACTATAACATCATCCTACTGTTGCAGTATTCTAGCCTGGTTGAGGGTGGCAAATGTTAATTCTCCTTATACGATTTTATAAACTACATACTAATGGAAAAAAAAGAGAACATTAATTGTATAAACAAGATAGAAACACACTACTCTCTATCTGGCTTATTTTCTCTTGCATATTTCTTTTAAGCTTCTGTGTATAGAGTTGTTGTCTCTTTCTAACCACCCTTAATTTAATAACAATTTGTTTTGGTTTTTTTCTTCTCATATGTTTTGCATAGTCCTTGTTGTAGTTGTAAAACCAGTAGTGTAGCCATCGTTTATATTGTTAATGTTGTTGTATTGTTGTACAAATACAAAATATTAAACCCCCAAAAGGAATTGAATTGATTACACACCCAAACATACAAATGCACTTGCTTTGTTTGTCTCTTCCTCTTTTTCATTTTCATACGAAAATAAACACATGATTGATAACTGTCTGCTTTTTAGACAGTTTGCAAAAGCAAATGTCAAATTTGTGTATACTTGTGTGTGTGTGTGTGTGTAAAAGGGGGGTGTTAGCTGGTACATTTGTATCTGTGTTAATATTTGCAATATTTAGTTTCATTTTTCAAGTTTTTTATAGTAGAAAGAAAAAAGCATAGATTTGAAAAGCGAACAAAAAACAAAAATATGGAAAAAGGGAATACAAGCGTAAAATACTATTGAATGTTAATATAAAATGTCTGACACACTTTTTCCGTTTGTTAAATTTTGTTTTTGTTGCTGCATTCTGAATATAGTATACGAAAGTATGTGCGCCACATGCTTGCAATTTAAATTTTCTTCAATTTTATATTTATTTCTCTTATCAAATTGAGAAAAATATTGTATTGCGGGGTAAATATGTATGTAAATAAATATACAAAATATGTATGCAAGCAAGAGTTGCACATACAATAAATAACTTGAAATACTTAGGTATTTTTTTTAGCATCTCGTTTTAATTTCTTATTTCAATTGTTTGTGTCCAGTGAAAGTTATGTTATAAAATTGTGTAAAGAATTAAAATATTCTACTTAAATTAGCATAGTTTCCTTTTATTTTCGAAAAAGTAATTGACAAATTATAATTTAGGTAAAACTGTACGGGTGGTAGGTATAAGTGCATGATTGTGGTGTGAACAGTGAAGTTTTGTTGAACATCATTTACTAAATTTTTAAGTATGTAGGTCGTATAACTACACAGTCATTGGAGTTCATAGAGTCCATAGGATATACTTATAGTTTTTCTCGATATTTCGTTTAGTATTTGTTTTAGTAAAATAACGGTATTCATTTTTTAAAAAAAGAAAATACCTATCATTTGTATGAAAACCCCGGAGTTTCTAGTAATTTTAAAATATGAGTGTAATTTGGACCCCAAGTGCTATTAAGAGTTAATTTCCATTTTGTGATGTTATTGTAAATTTTAGACCTTAAGGTATAGTTTTCGCAAGTTTTACGATTTAAGGGTTAACGTTGTCCGATTTTAGTAAAACTTTCAGAGCGTATTTAGAATTATCTTGCTTATAAGATTATAGGCTTTACTTAAAATTCACTACAGTAAGGAAATCATTCGCCAAAATGTGGCCAAAAAATTAGTTTTTCCCGAAAATCGCAAAATTTAAATCGCAGGTACGGAAAAACTGTAGGAGGTATTGACATCATTTTTTCATATTTGTATTTCCTATTATAACCTCAACAAATCCTTGTGTGATGATCAAAATATTCTAAAATTAGTTTAACAACATTTTTAAAAATTTTAAATTGGAGATTTAAAACTGCCGTAAAAAATTAAATTTTGTTGGTTATACCTGCGAATAGGTTAGCGGTATCCTACGAAGAGTGGAGTTTAACTAAAAGTACGTATAGAAACTAGACAATTTTTTATAAATATTTTGTATTAAAATTGGAAAAACATTGAATATTTTAAATAGTATTATAACATTCAAAAAACATGATTTTTGTTAAAACATTAAAGTTTAAAAATCTAGAATATCTTTATATATAAATAGGACACACGTTTTTTTGTGGTACACTTTTAAGTATGTTATTGTCCACCAATATTGATAAAACATGTATGGTTTAAAAGGTTATTTTTCTCTAGATGTGCACAATATAAAAAATATTAAAAAGAAATTTCCATAAAAGTGCTAAAAGTGTTTAAAAAGGATCCTAGTGTATTATAATTTATAAATATCCCCGATTTTCTATAGAAAATCCGGGATATTTTCTATAGAAAATTTTTGTTCATTATTATTATGAAAGGAATCGTTTTTGGAATGAAACCTTTTATTAAAATAATGATTAATATTGTTAATATAATGTCTTATAATCATTATATTTATGATATATTTCATTTCATTAATGAAGGAGCACATTCTATTTACGAAACAATGTAGGAAAATCAATGACAAAATTCATTTTTGAAATGTAAAAACATCGTTCCATTAATGTAGGATATAATTATATTAGTGAAGCAATATCAACATTCATTGCATATATGATAAAGTTTCTTAACATCAATGACATGTTTCGTTATACTATTAATGCAAAATCGTTAAATTAATGATTTTTTTCATATTAGTATTGAAAGAGATTCATTAATTTAATGAAACCCTTTCATTATATTGACGAAATTGTATCATTGGTTTAATGATATTTGACATTGTAAACACGTATGGTGACGTTATTTATATATTCTATATTAATGACATTATTTCATTATATTTACGAAAATTTTGAGATTAATGAAACATTTTTCGTTAATGCAATGACACCGGTAATCGGACTGATTTCAAGAACAAAATCATTAATATAACGTAGAAAAACGTTGTCTTTACGAAGGTTTTTCTTTCAGTGTAAATAAAAAACTAAAAATTCTGTTTGCATTTAACAATTTTGACGTTTTATTTTCTGCGAATTCACTGTATTCTATACTTTTAGAAAATCATGAATAATCAATAAATAAAATTTATGTGTTTTTTAAATATTTTTTGGAATAAACAGCAAATTTATAAGTACTGAGTCAAAGTTATGTGCATTTAAAGACTAATTGTTTTGTGGATGACAGACACACTTAAGGACTGAGATAGAAAAATTCTTAACATACATAATTGTTAATAAAAATCAAACCACTACACTTAAGGTAGGGTCACACATGGCAATTATTTGCTCAAAAAAGCGAAACCACTTTTTTTTAGCACAAATTTGTTTGACGTGTTTACTCTTACAATTGTTTTGTAAGATCAAACAGCATCAAATAAAACTAAAATTTTGGTTTTGAATCATCCTAAAATAAGTTTTTGAAATAAATTAAAGAATTTAAATATATTTTATTTATTAATTACGTCTTTTTCGTCAAATATTTGTCATGTTAGGGTCACACATAACATTAATAGTTTTAATTTTTTTATTTGATTGAAATTACACTATTCAACAAAATCAAATTTTTTCCAAAATTACAAGGTCCGACCAATAAAATTTGATAGAGGAGGATTGAAATATGCTGGACATTCTATGGTAATAAAGTGGAATTACACAGAGCTAAAAAATTTAATTAATGAATACTTTCTATCCAAATTTGCTATCGAAGGTAAAATAATAGAGATATTAGTGATTTCTAGTTAAATTTGAACTATTTTCTTTCATGCTAAATTTTTGGGGTACTTTAAAAAAAATTCTTAATAAATGCGAAATTAACCCTAGGCTCTCTTTTGTTGTGTCTTATTTCTGTATTTCTGATTGAATTTTCCATTTTGGTGTATTCAGGGACTTATAGTAAAATTTCACGTATAATATTTTTCCGGAACACAAGAATCACATGGTTTCTTATGCCGATTAACAATAAGAATGTGCCAGAGTTGGGCAAATTTAACCCTCCTCAAATGAAATTCAGATGTAAACTTTCAAAACGCCGATACACGTGTCATTTTTTTTTGTCTCTATAAAAATTTATTGGTCGGACCTTGTAATTTTTGCTTGTGTTGTACAATTTACAAAAAAAAAATTTGTATAGTTCTAATCACTAGTGATGAATTTTCGAAACTTTTCCGATGCTTTCTGCCACTTTGTTCGAACAGGTAGTCCATCTCCGTTTAAAATCTACCACACTTTTGGACACCTTTTCTGTACTCTTCAATTCTCTTTTAACAAGGGCCCAATATCTCTCCACTGCCCTTAGCTCCATGCAGTTTGGGGGATTGGCCTCTCCTGGTACGAATGCCACATTATTGTTCTTTTACCACTCAAGACCTTGCTTACCATGGTGACTGATACCAAATCAGGCCAAAAATAAGTGGACACATTAAGAAGTCTTATGAATGGAAGCATCATCTTTTGTAAGCATTCCTTGATGTAAATTTCGGTATTTATAAAGCCCTTTGTAACAAATGTTTGGCTTCTTTTGCCGCAACTGCATATTGCTTGCCATACCAAGAACTTTTTGGGAACATTTTCTGCTTTTGGGTCCTAATAATTTATATTTTTTTTTATAAAATTTGACTTCAATTTCCGTGCTCTGTCTTTGGCCTCAAAATTTTTAGCAGAGTTCCTGTGAGGAACTTTTTGGGGCTGGTATGTTTTTAAAAATGCATTGGCTTTAACTTTTCGTATTACATAGTCAGAGTACTGAGCTAACCGGATATGTTGGGAGCTCTTTTGAAAATGCTTTATATTTATGGGTTTTAGAAACATCATGTGGACCATTCCTTCTACCTGAACCAGGTTTTCTATCAACGGATAAGATCTCCCGGTACTATTTAATGACATTGGAATCAGATTGACGGCATACCTTTGATTGATTGGCCAACATTTTGTTGGACCAAGTTGGGTTTTGTGTTATATAATTTTCTTAAAGTCTATGTCCTCATCTATGATTCACTCATTATGAGTGACTCATACATCATTTTATAATTGGACCACTGGTTTAGAAGATTCAGATTTATTACCACTTTTTGCGATAACGATGTCCATCATGTAAACCTTGTTAATTTTAAAGCTAATTTAATAAAATTTGTCAAAAGTCATTATTTTGCCATAAAGATTGATTGTGATCGGTCCATTATTTCATCTAGCTCTCATACAAATTAGGGTTCTATAAATTGACATTCGAAAAATTTTTGTTGAAAAATACAAAAAAAAGTAGTAAGTAAATTAAAGATAGTGGAAAAATTAATATACTTGAACAATATGTTACAAGATGTAGATTTTTACTAAAAAATCAGCGAAAATAATTTGTAACTTTAAATTTTATATTCTCTAAGGTAAAGGCTCCGACAGTACCCAGTAGTCTGCATTGTTGAGTTAAAAGCTTAATAAATTTTTTTTTTTTCATCATTTATTTATTGTATCTTCATTATTTACTAACAAATAGTGGTTCAAATCTTATATCTAAGAATTATTATTTAATTAGTTCAGCCAGTGCCGGACGAAAAAATTTTGTATTCGTGATTGTTTTGGTTAAATTGGCATTCTTCCTTCTAGATTAGGTTTGGGTGAACTTAAAGTTTTTTTAAATATTTTTGTACATTTTTCGAGATTTCAGTTTTTACAATGGGCACGTTTAGATCTTTGTGTATATTCGCGTTTTTGATATACCAGGGGGCAACTGTGATCATTCTTAGAAACTTGTTTTGGCGTCTTTGGATCTTTTCTACATTTGATGCTGAGGCCGTGCCCCATAACTGTATGCCATATCACCATATCGGTTTTATGATCATGTTATAAAGTAGAAGTCTACAATCTAAACTAAGCGTGGAGTTTCTGCCAATAAGCCAATTAATTTGAATTGATTTCAATTTCATTTGAGTCAACTTTGCATCTATATGACTTTTCCATGTAAGGCGACGATCGAGATGTATTCCGAGGTATTTCACTTCCGATTGTTGAATTATTGTTTGGTTATTGATATGAATAGGGGGGCATGATTCTCTACGCAATGTAAATGTTATGTGTGTACATTTTTGCTCGTTGACTTTAATTTTCCATTGTTTTAACCATTTTTATACCCTTCAGCTTCGTGAGAAGGGTATATATAAGTTTGTCATTCCGTTTGTAATTTCTACATTTTTCATTTCCGACCCTATAAAGTATATATATTCTGGATCCTTATAGATAGCGGAGTCGATTAAGCCATGTCCGTCTGTCTGTCTGTCTGTCCGTCTGTCTGTCTGTTGAAATCAATTTTCTGAAGGCCCCAGATATCTCCGGGATCCAAATCTTCAACAATTCTGTCAGACATACTTTCGAGAATTTTGCTATTTAAAATCAGCAAAATCCGTCCATAAATAACGGAGATATGAGCAAAAATCCGAGACAACCTCTGAAAATTTCATCAAAAAACACAATGTATTGCATGCTTTGACAAAAAAGCAACAAAACGTATGGTTGGATGTGCAGCTTTTCGTATTTTTTTTTTTTGTGTTTTGTTTCTTTTGGCGTTGTTGTTGTTTTTTATACAACTAAACGTTTGTTTGGTTGTGTGTTGGTTTTTTTGACAAAAAAACAACAAAACGTATGTTTGGATGTGCAAGCTTTGCGTTTTTTTTTTTTTTTTGTGTTTTGTTTCTTTTGGCATTGTTGTTGTTTTTTATACAACTAAACTTTTGTTTGGTTGTGTGTTGGTTTTTTTGACAAAAAATCAACAAATCGTATGTTTGAATGTGCATGCTTTGCGTATTTTGTTTTTCTTTTGTGTGTTGTTTCTTTTGGCGTTGTTGTTGTTTTTTATTCAATTAAACGTATGTTTGGATGTGTGTTGGTTTCATTGGCTTGCGTATTTTGTTTTTGTTTTTTCTTTCGGTGTTCTGTTTCGTTTGGCGTTGTTGTTGTTTTTTGTGTTCTTGATAAATTTAGGATGCTGTACGCTGAAAGTGGGCAATGTACATACATACCTATATACTAATTATAAAAAATAATAATGCATCCACAACAAAGGTGAAGGGTATATAAGATTCGGCATAGCCGAATATAGCACTCTTACTTGTTCTAATTCAAATATGTAGTTTTGTAAGTAACGAGACGCTTGTTGAGGGTTTTCATGAATGCTTAGAATAGCAGTATCATCAGCAAATGTTGATGTATGAGTGCGATTGTTAGTTGGCATATCAGACGAATATATCAAATATATGTTCGATAGTACTGTGTTTTCTTCTAAATCCAAATTGATGATTCGGAATACAATTGTTTTCAGTTAACATCGGGTACAACTTGTTCATAAGTATCTTCTCAAATAGCTTTGATATATTAGACAATAGGCTGATGGGTCTGTATGATTCTACTTTTGTGTGATCTTTTCCCGGCTTGGGTATCATGGTAACCAGTGAAACCTTCCATTCTGGAGGATAATATTCAAGTCGTAATATAGCATTAAAAATAAAAAGAATTATTTTTATTGCTATCCGGGGTAGCTCCATAAGCATCTTGTTGCTGATCTTGTCCATACCAAGCGCTTTCTTGGGATTTAAATCAACAATAGCATTTTCGATCTCTCGAATCTCAAAACGTAGGGGTACGGCTGCTCCAAAATGGGGTGCAACAGGTGGCAACTCAATTGCTTTGTTTTGATGTGTTCGGTGTACATAAATACTTTTTTTAAATGATTAACAAACAGATTCCCTTTTTCAGTATCATTTCTTGCCCAACCGCCACTTGAATTTCGCAGGGGGACTTACATATAACGGGTCTTTTAAGACTTTTTGTTGCTCGCCATAATGAGTAATCCGATTGCGGGGTTGCGTCCAGGCTTTCTAAATATTTATTCAATGATTCCATTTTTCGAAATTCCAAGAGCTTTTTAAGTCTTTTTATACAATCTTTAAGCTTCGATTTTAGTTGGGGGATCTGTGCAATTGCCACTCTCTTCGAAATCTTCTTTTTTCATTTAAGAGCCGTTCGACATCTGCAGAATTAATTATATTATATCTGATTTGTCGGGGGGTTTGGGTAGCATGTTGAGCAGCCAGTTTGAGATTTTTATCGAAATTGATAAGAGAGTGATCGATGTTTTCTGGTGTTCTTAGCGGTATAAATAAGAATATAACGAAATTTTATACAAAAGTAAGATTTAACTTTAATTGAACATACACTCATTTATCTTTATGTAATGTTTAAATTTGGGTGAGATGAGTATTTTCATAAATGTTTGTCCTCATCAGTGACCATCTTTCAGGAGGTGCGGTATTGCCTGATTTTTAAGAATTTTTTTTAGTGGAAGGCCAATTAAAACAAGTTAGTAATCATCAGGGAAACCAAAATATGCAAATGCATGCTTTTTCTGGTGAGTCTGATGAGCACATGGATAAGATATTTACACGTTTCAGAAATATTTAAGAATTTTGGCATCGATTTTTTAGTGCATATTTTACCCTTAAATGCATATTTTTACATATATTTGTTTTAAGAGCATATTTATGTCATACTTTTGCGTTTTTAGAGCATATTTTACTGTTTAATAGCATATTTTGACGTTATCAAGAAAAAATTTTGTCTTACTTATTTTTCGCTGTTGTGTTACAGGTTTTTACTTGCTTTGTTTAAAATTCAAAATTGAAAAATAGATGGCTTTTTTTAATATAAAATTAGCACTATTTTAATAATAGCGCCATCTAAATATCAAATTTTAGTTCTAATTCAAACTTAACCGTTCTAAGTGTTAAAGAAATATTGTCTTTTAAATTTGCTCCTATAACATCAGTTGATGTCGAAAGAACATTTTCTATCTATAAAAATGTTTTCAGATCCAATAGACAACGATTTTTATTTGAAAATTTAGGTCAATATTTTGTAATTTATTGCAATAATAACCTTAATTGACTTTATATTTATATAAAATATCATCAAAAAATATCTTTCGAGGCCTTTTCATAGCTTAAGTTCCTCTTGTTTTTATGTTGTATTTATTATAACCTTCACCTTCGTGAGAAGGGTATATATAAGTTTGTCATTCCGTTTGTAATTTCTACATTTTTCATTTCCGACCCTATAAAGTATATATATTCTGGATCCTTATAGATAGCGGAGTCGATTAAGCCATGTCCGTCCGTCTGTCTGTCTGTCTGTCTGTCTGTCTGTCTGTCTGTCTGTTGAAATCAGTTTTCTGAAGACCCCAGATATCTTCGGGATCCAAATCTTCAATAATTCTGTCAGACATGCTTTCGAGAATTTTGCTATTTAAAATCAGCAAAATCGGTCCACAAATGGCTGAGATATGAGGAAAAAACCAAGACAACCTCGATTTTTGACCTATTTTTTACCTATGTATATCTGGATTACTAAGACATTAATATAGACAATATGGATATCTAATGATAGATATTTCAAAGACATTTGCAACGACGTATATAAGACCATAGTAAGTTGGACATACAATGGGTCAAAATCGGGAAAAAAAATTTTGAACCCGAATTTTTTTTTTAAAAAAAAAATGATTTTCGGAAGTGGGCATTATATGGGAGGTATGACTAATTATGGACCGATCGTTATAAATTTTAGTGACATGACTTTTGCATATACATATTTAAATTATTTGTGTTGAGTTTTATACCAATATTTTTAAGAGATTTATGCTAGTTAAAGTGATTTTGGAAGTGGGCCTATATGGTAGCTACGACTAATTTGGACCGATCATCACAAAATCTGGTGAGCCGCGTTTGACTTATATAAAACTTATTTTTGCAGAATTTGGTTTGGATATCTATATACCTATCTAATGTATTCATGAGAGCTAGGGGCTAGGAGAAATAATGGACCGATTCTTACCAAATTCAATAAGCTTCGTCCTTGGGGTAATAGAGCAGATTGGTATACTTTAAGGTAGGTGTTGAGACAATATTTAGGCATGTTACAAACATCAGCACTAACCCAATATAACCTCCCCACTATGGTGGTGTAGGGTATAAAAAGACGAGAAAAATTAAAAAAAAAGTTTTTAATTGATAAATTCCTTTCCGTCCGAATAATGGTCAAATCATCCTTTATCTACCGATTCTGAATTTAGTAGTCGGCAGTTTAACTTTTTTTTAGTTTTTAAGCTGGTATCCATATGAGTGCGAACATGGCACTTAAGTTTTTTGAAAAAAGCTCGATTTGAGCCAGAAGTCGGCACCCTTTCTCCTAATTTCGATTTGTATTTAAAATCTCAGCCATTTAAATAAATACTAATAAAAACCAATAGCTAAGTCCAGACTCGTTTATTTAAGTCTTTTCTCATTTTCAGGCTGATCACCACCAGTGTTGCCGTTTTGGTTATTTATAACCAAAATTGGTTATTTTTTTCCTAATGTGTAGATTTGTATTTATTTTTCATTTTGGTTAATTTTTTCAAAACATTTTGTTATAGACAGATTTTTTCAATATTTAAATATATGTACGATCCTAACGAAATCGTATATTTAAGACCATTAGGTGGTGTAAAAATGTTTCCACATCGGTTTGTGTTAATCCTTGTTGTAGGTTAATCCTTGTTGTAGGTGAGAGTTTTCATAAACAAATTATTATATCTATCGTGTAACTGTAGATAGATATAATAATATATAAATATGAACAACTGGAAAAAAAATTAAATTTTGTTTACCTAAAAATATTTAAAATTTTGAAGTATAATTTGGTGATGGGTATATAAGATTCGGCACAGCCGAATATAGCACTCTTACTTGTTTTTTGTTAGACTTGTTTTAGTTCATGTTATTTTTTTAAATAGAAGTATATTTTTTTTTGGTTAAAAATTATGTAAAAGTTTGTTTTTTTAAGAGCATATTTTTTTAAATTTTAAGAGCATATTTTAAAGTTTTTACTGCATATTTAAAGCGCTTAAAACACTTTTTTAGAGCATATTTCCATATTTTTAGAGCATATTTCCTCCAATGTAAAAGTTTTCACAAAAAATATTTTTTTTAGGTTTTTAATTGATATCGCCATTGCCTGCTGACTTCAGGTAAATTGGTAATTTTTTATATTAAGCTCAAATTCTACAAATTTGTTTATTACTCATCTCTCTTGACAATAGACTTGAAGAAAATGAGTTTTCAATGAGTATTTTAAGAACTGCCGAGTATAGAAGCTCAAGCATCCTGGAGATTGCAAAACAGAGTAATATTTTGAGATTCAGTTGGTATTATTTGTCCTAACATTTTAGAATTCCAAATATGGACACACTAGGAAAAATTCTTAAAAAATTCTATATTTCAAAATAAGAGAAGGGCCGATTTCGATGCAACATCGAACATAGTCCAGGAATGCCGGGCATCCTTAAATAGGATGACGAGACATTCAACAGTCGTACTCATGTGGGTACATGGACACGGGTATACTTTGGCCAACTGTGTTGCTTATGATCTGACGAAAAAGGCGCCATGATGCCTGACGGAGACATAGACTTCCTAAGTGGACTTCCGTTATCTAATTGCAAGAAGTAAATTATTAATTTTTACTATGAGCTCGCTCAAACAAGATGGGGAGGTGAATCCAACTGTACGTTTACCAAAATGATATGGCACCGACTAAACCGAGGGCGGACAATATATCTTCTTGGTCTGACACGCTCCAAATTAGCAATGGGAGCGTGTTTGGCAACCATGCGAAGAGTCTTGACCTGCTCTGTAATGACTTCTGTAGAAGTTGTCAAAATGAAGCTGAGGATGAGACCATTTTTCATCTTCTTGTAATTGCTCGGCATTAGGGGATCTACGCATCAGGTATCTTAAATAGTCTTTCTGAGCGTGGCCAGTATCCGTCAAAAACTGGTGCATACTATTCTCCTCTTTTTCAGGTTACACAAAGGGATAATCTAAAATCTAAACCAATAGTAGAGGTTGCTAAATATTAAAAAAACAAAACATTCTTGTTTAGAATATTCGGAATACAACATTTTATTTATCCTCAATAAAGCTAAAAGAAACATTCAACAGAATAACCAGTTTAATGGTATAAAATTCATATTCTATGCTGTATTACCCAAAATTTAGAAGAAAAACACCAAAAAATAGCATATGTAATGCGAATATAAAAACAGCGATATTTCGAAAACGCTGAGAGTTCATCAACTCGTACAAAATGTAGTTGATTTTTCCGGCGCCAAAATGTCTGTTCCGCTGGTGTAATTAAACCAATATTGTGTACTCATTTACATCCCTAAATCAAAAAAATCGTAAATATCTTCTAAAACAGTTACTCTTTCTCAAATCTTTTGGCTTCAATTGCCAATCACGATAGATATAATAATTTGTTTATGAAAACTCTCACGTAAAATTACACACCTACAACAAGGATTAACACAAACCGATGTCGAAACATTTTTACACCACCTACTGGTCTTAAATATACGATTTCGTTAGGATCGTACATATATTTAAATATTGAAAAAATCTGTCTATAACAAAATGTTTTGAAAAAATTAACCAAAATGAAAAATCTACACATTAGGAAAAAAAATAACCAATTTTGGTTATAAATAACCAAAACGGCAACACTGATGGTGATCAGCCTGAAAATGAGAAAAGACTTAAATAAACGAGTCTGGACTTAGCTATTAGTTTTTATTAGTATTTATTTAAATGGCTGAGATTTTAAATACAAATCGAAATTAGGAGAAAGGGTGCCGACTTCTGGCTCAAATCGAGCTTTTTTCAAAAAACTTAAATTGTTAAAATTTAATAGAAACTGCCATGTTCGCACTCATATGGATACCAGCTTAAAAACTAAAAAAAAGTTAAACTGCCGACTACTAAATTCAGAATCGGTAGATAAAGGATGATTTGACCATTATTCGGACGGAAAGGAATTTATCAATTAAAAACTTTTTTTTTAATTTTTCTCGTCTTTTTATACCCTACACCACCATAGTGGGGAGGTTATATTGGGTTAGTACTGATGTTTGTAACATGCCTAAATATTGTCCCAACACCTACCTTAAAGTATACCAATCTGCTCTATTACCCCAAGGACGAAGCTTATTGAATTTGGTAAGAATCGGTCCATTATTTCTCCTAGCCCCCATACGATTGACCTAACTGAAAATATTTAAGCTCTCATGAATACATTAGATAGGTATATAGATATCCAAACCAAATTCTGCAAAAATAAGTTTTATATAAGTCAAACGCGGCTCACGAGATTTTGTGATGATCGGTCCAAATTAGTCATAGCTACCATATAGGCCCACTTCCAAAATCACTTTAACTAGCATAAATCTCTTAAAAATATTGGTATAAAACTCAACACAAATAATTTAAATATGTATATACAAAAGTCATGTCACTAAAATTTATAACGATCGGTCCATAATTAGTCATACCTCCCATATAATGCCCACTTCCGAAAATCATTTTAATGACTGTAGATTTCTTAAAAAATTTGGTATTTTAATAAAATTCAACACAACTAGGTTTCATATACATATACAGAAGTCATGCCACCTAATTTTATTGGCATTGGTCCATAATTAGAATGGTGTAGGGTATCATATGGTCGGGCTTGACCGACTATACTTTCTTACTTGTTATCTATAATATTCTCCACGTAAGGATCTCAAAGTAATCGATTTAGCGATTTAGGAGTCATTACTAAAACTATGACGCCATCTCACGATCCTTAGAACAAATTCATGTTTACATTTTTGCCCTATTTGCTATAGTAGTTCTTGAGTTTATCGATTTCAAACAAGCATTGCTCTTTTATTAAGCAGTGCTTCGTCGAATACTTTTCCATAAAAAAACTCGTCGAAAAATTTAAAACTTGATTTTTTTTATTGATTTAATGCTCTAATTGAAACTTGGAATAACGCCGCAACGTTGAACATTTGAGTCACATCGGCTTATGTTAACCAGGACTATGAAATTTGGAACAGCGTTTACAACTTTTGCAAAAAAATATTATTAAATTTCACATTAGTTATAACGGATTAATTGTAATCCATACTGAATTACATGTTTTTCTAAAAAGAGACAAAAGTGAAATTCGCTCGGAACATGTTTGACTAATTCAAAACTTCCCCGGACATTATGTGTACCACTACGGAAAATGCCAAAAATTAACTCAACACGATCTCATCCATATACCCAAAAAAACACCCTAATGTACACATATCACAAATAAAATAATTATTTACTCGCTATAAGTAGTTTTTAATGGTCACTATTATTCCTCAACAAATATCCCATGGTGTATTTAAAAATCATTAAACAAATGAACTTCAATTTTTAATGTAAATATACATATGTATGTAGTATGTATGTTTATTTTAAAACTGTTTGTTTACAATTAACAATACAAAATATTGAAATGTAAAATTTGTTAATCCGCAGCGAAAACCTCTGAACAGAACTCGGAAAAATAATGACAGAAATACCGAGAGCCAAACAAATACACATAAAATACATCACAATACAGTTTAAAAACCACTGTGTGATATTTTTATGAGGAATTCTGATTTATACCGCTCTTAAACTGTGAATACTACACTGTCTGTACTCTTCTTACACATAGCAACTGATTGCAGTTTTAATTTGAACCAATCGGAGGAAAGCAAATCTTTACAAAAACCGTTAACAAGGGGGTGTGTAAAATAAGGAACTACAACGCGTCTGCGCAATGAATTAATTCTGTTTAAATGATGAATAACGAGTGACTTTTTTGTTTGATTATTTTGAACTCTACACAAGCAAACGAACGAACGAACGAACATGTTTGTTGAAGGAGGGACAAACGAAAGGGAGCGTAAAAGCAGCTCTTTCACACAAAAAAAAAAGAAGAAAAAGAATGTTTGCAAAAGCATTTAATGTAAATCCTTAAAACAATACGAGACCATTACTATTTGACTGTGTTTGTATGGATGTGTTTTTCTTTGTGCAATGGGTGGGTGTAGATGTAGAGGGGCCATTCTGTTTAATTTATTTTTTTTGCTCCATCTTAATTTGTCATTCGTTTTGTAGTGTGTTTCAACTGATGTATGGCATTTTGTGTACCGTACTGTGAGTGTGTTTGTGTGTATGTTTCCATTTCGGTATAATGATTGTAAATACTGTGAAGGGGCGCCTAAAGGCACAGCAGCACTGATGCATTTACCAAAAACAACACAAAAAAATACAAATTTAAGCTTGAAACAAATATTTTTTTCAGAATTTCGCATTCAAAAAATGTATTTTTTATTTTTTGGTGCAAAATATCATCTGTATGTAGTAGGTATGTATGTGTGTATGGCATGCAATATTTTTTTCTTCTTTTCAAACAAAACAAACAAATGAGCTGAAAATGATAAAGAAAGAACAAACGAAATATAAAAAAAAACGAAACTTTTTTTTAGAATACAACAATATAACAAAATTAAAAAATAAAGATAAATAAATTGTAAAATAAAAAATAAGAATATACTACACTGCTAAATGCATACACTGATTAAAATGATGTAAAGTACCTATTTTAATTTAAGTTGAAACATTTATAATCATATACCTACCTTCATATTTATGGTATATGACCTTAACTGGTGTCGATATTGAAATGAAATATTTACTGTTCTAAACATATTTTTTTATATTTGAAATTAAACAACATTTTCTTATATGGAAATAAATGTTTTATTAATTCATTAATCGGTTAACCGATTAATTTTGGACGGTTAACTGTTCGAATAATTTGAAATTGCCGATTTTCAAATAACAAATAAACCGATTAATTTGTGTCGATTAACCGATTAACCGAAATTAATTTTTTTTTGCACTTTAAAAAATTGTTTGTATTTATTTTTCCATTTCAATTCAAATACAAAATTAAAATTAGATATTTTTTGAACATCCAATAAACATGATTAGTGAGTATGTATAACAACTGGCATATTTAACTCACATGTATTTGAAACTTTGTTTGTATTTACATGTATAGACGAAACTTTTTTTTGAAATTAGTTTTATCATAACTAAACGAAACTATTAAATTAACCAAAATCTAAAACAATCCAAAAAGGAATATTCTTTATCATGCTTTTGATTTCTCCAACATATACAATCTCCAACATATTCCAAGAAAACTTTTGTTAAATCAAAAGAAAAAATCGTTTAAATTATTTTCTTTTTATAAAAGATTATTTCAGAAGATCTCACTAAAACCCTAAAAAAACCACACATCGCTCATTTTCTGCAACAACGTCGTAATTAAAAAAAAACGTTGTTTCGAGAAAAACGTCTTTAAATATTTTATGACATTTTACTAGGTATTTCCTAAATAAATTTTAAACAAATCATGCGAATTCAGAAATATAAATAGTAGATGTTAATATCTTTCTAATCTGTATTTAACCCAAATTTTTACTTATCAAATATGCGAGAAAACATGAATTTTAATTTTGATGTTTACAACAAAAAAACACTCTCACACAAAAAAATAATTGACTTTTTGAAAACTGATGAAACTATATGAAAGCGCATATTTTGTATTACTCAGTTCATAAAACACGGATTTTGAGTTATGACGTTATTGCAGCAAATATGCGATATGTTTACAAAAAAGATCTCAAATACATTATTTGCTGTTTTTTATGTTTTTGTACACAAAATTCGTTGTTGTATTTTCAATTTAAAATGAAAATAGAAATTATTCGGTTAATCGAATAATTTTAAATTAACCGATTATTAACCGAATAAATCTAAACCTCGATTAATTATTTGCTCGATTAACCGATTAAACCAGAAACCCGATTAATTGAATACCCTAGTGGCTAGTGAAGCCTTTTTTTACTGCAAATTTTCATTTCATAATCTGCAATCGAAGAAAATAGCAAACATTTTTGAAAATATCAAATATAGCTAGATCGTCTTAGATTTGTCTGCGACTTTTTCAATTTCTCGGCTTTTCACTGAAAAGGCAACACTATAAAAAAGCATCTGCTCCTAAAAAAAGGCATCTGTCAGTTGACTCCTGTCAAAATTTGAACAAACTGCGTCATTTAGTTTGTGTTTGAAAGCCGTTGATAGCAGACTACCTTGTGCTTTGAGGATAATTTGAAAAAAGTGAATTTCGTCTGCTCATAAAGCATTGCGAATCATCACTCCAATAAAGGCTAAGCTTGATAAATGCTATGGGAACTCTGCACCATTAATTTCAATGGTACAAAAGTGGTTTACTGAATTTCGTTGTGGCCGTACACGCACGTAAGATGCCGAACGTTCTGGACGCCCAGTTAAGGTCTCTACACCCGGAACAATTGAAAAAATCAATAAATGGTGTTGACCGATCGGAAATTGAAAGTGCGAGAGATTGTGGAAGCCATAAGCATGGCTCAGTATTTTCTATTTTGAATGATCACTTGGGTATAAGAAAGCTTTCAGCAAGAAGCCTGCCGAGTTTTGCTCACACATGTGCTGTTTCCTTTGCAAAAATCCATGAATAAGGCTACGAAATGATCCCTCTTCCACCCTATTCTCCGGATTTAGCCTCGAGTGACTATTTTTTGTTTCCAAACCTAAAAAAATGTCTCGGCGGAAAGAGATTTGACAAAAAAATACCTATTTTCATGACCTCGACAAATCTTATTGTTTGGAACGGATAAAAATATTGGAGAACGTTGGACAAAGTGCATAGAGCTCAAAGGAGATTATGTTTTCCCATCATTCTAACAACATATGGATTCCGAGCCAAAACAACTGTTCATATTATGAGGTCAAGAACGAATCAAGCCAATATCAGATACTCTGTTCCAAAGTGTAGCGTATCGAAACAAAAAGTAATCGGACGGGGCAAGGTCTGCACTATAAAGCGGGTGAGTTTTTAACAGGTATTGCAACATGTGGCCGAGAGTTTTCATGATGGATTATTACAGTTTCATGTCTGGCCGCATATTCCGGTCCTTTTTCGGCCAATGCTCGCTTCAAACGAATCAGTCGCGTTCGGTACAGATTCCCTGTGATGGTCTGGTCAGATTCTAGAAGCTCATAATATATAGGTTCCTTTTGCTACCACCAAATGCAGAGCATAACCTTAGCGCCACGGATATTTGGCTTTGGTGTCGATTCGGCTGGTTGGCCGGGCTTCATATATGATCACTTACGCAGCAGGTGCAAAAATTATTTTCTTTTATAGCGTTCAAGCTGCATTTCAAACATACAAAATCGTCGTTCAAGGTCTCTCAGCTTCAATTCGTATGGTAGAAAATTTCTTTGCTATTCGATGAATCCTGCTGCTCTTAAACGTTTCTAATTGCTGCTTGAATAGCTATTCAATGATTTTGCAAGCTCTTGTTGACTTTGACAACAATCTTCATGGAGTAATGGCACAAATTCTTGGTCTTAAAACTTTTTTGGCTGTTCTGGGTGATCTTTGTATTCCGTGTCAAAATCACCACTGCTGAACCTAACAACCGTATCGTTGATACCGATGGAACACACTCACCATAAGCATATGTGAACAATCGGAGAACATCAGCTTCACTTTTTTTCAAATTGAAGAAGTAAAGCAAAACTTCCCGCATATTACGCATTGTGGGCACAACATTCGACACATTCGAAGGAAAAACAACTTTGTTATTTACACTATAATGTTCAATAAATAAGTGAGAATACATGACAGAATGTACCCTTCAAAATGAGTTATTAAAAACAAAAACCGCGTTCAAAAGATACGAATTTTTAAGTCATAAACTAATTTTTTATCCAAAAACCTGTGTTTCGATGTGTTATCAACGAATGACAAAATCAATATATCCCCATCAATTTGTGGTGGATGATTCAGTAAAAAGGAGACATGTTACGTTCGCTCTAAAGAGGCGTAATTTCCCACTTTTCGGTGGGAGACTTCATATGAAGCTAAAAGCCTCTAGCATTCACTAGTTAATCAGTGTCCAATCAAAATTAACCCTTGTATATCAAGTCATCTAATTTGGATGCATGAAATGCAATGATAGGGAAAGGTCAGCTATACTTGTATTGATCTTTTACAGAGGACCATGGGAGCAGCTTGGCATAATAGTAATAAAAACATCCACAGGGACCTGGAAGCGCCATTACTAAAGGAGGAGTTCAAAAAAGTCCGAGAAAAATTGATTGTGAAACTTAAAAACTATCCGAACTCGTTTAGAAATCTTCTTACCAAGCGCAGACCAAGAATATTCTCTTTTTAGAGAACTAATTGTTTTAAATTTAGTTATACGCATATTTAGATATTTTTCTTTAAGTGTACAATACCCGAGCAGCCATCCATTCAGTCATACAACCACCATGTGTTTTATTTTCTCATTCCACACAAAAGAAATTAACTTTTATTTATTTAAAAAATGTTCTATAAAATTTTTGGAGTATTTTTTTTTTGTTATTGGGTGTGGGGGAAAAGAGAAACATTTGTTTTTCACGAGTTTTGAGAATGGCGTCTATGAATTTGATATCTCCGCCATATTCACTTATTTTGTTTGTTGTTGTTGAATGAAGATAGATAAAAATGGTGGAATGATGGATGCATGGGATTGGGAGTGGGAGGGGTATTGAATACTTTTGTAATATAATACGACTGACTACGAATGGCATCGAGTTAAATCCTCTTAATAGTATAAACAAAAGCAGCAGCAGCAACAACAACAATAACAGCATTGCTTCGAAATGGATGTTTATAAATTATTTGTTTTAAAGTCGTTGGATGATGATTCTTTTATCTATTTTATTTATTTGCAACAAAAAAATTTGTCTCTAAAATAGAAATTTGTATGTATAGTTTGAGTTAAAATAAAAACAAAAACTCAGAGAATTGGCAAATCTTTATGGGATTTAAAATACAAAAAACTCTGCACTTTTATTTATGAAGTATTTTTTTGTTTGTTTTTGAATTAGTTGTTTTTGAAAAAGTTGAACTTGTAAACAAATTGGTTGTCTTTAAAATAATGCGGCCTATATTCTGTATTTCAGATCCAATGATAAATATTTTGAATACTTGAATGTACAATAAAAAAAATAACAAAAAAATTTATTATTTCTAATACTGCATTTGAAGAAGTGTTGTTGAATTTTGACCGCATGAGCCCCCCAGGGGTCCCCTAAGTAGGACACCTATGTCCAAGTTTTGAAACGATCCTATTTCTTCGTCTGTGTCGTAGCTATTAATTATCACTTATAACTTATCTCGAATTTGAAAATTATATTTTATATGTCAAATGCATATGTCAAACAAAAAAAGAATTGTTTAAAAATTGTAACTGATGCCAAAATGCGATTTTTCGCTAGTAAATGTCCAAATGACTCTATAGAGTTGTTCTTACTTTTCATTAGATCGTCAACTAAAATGCTACTACTTAAATTTTACAGTTATATAGATTTAAAATGGAAAATTAAAAACAAGTATTGAAACCGCATCTGTTAAAGCTACCTTCGTGGTATAATTTTGAGTCTGTATTTTGGTTTTCTATGGGGCTAAGATCTGGCGAAAGGGCAGGCCACTTCAAAATACATACCTCATTGGATTTTAACCACTCTGTTACAACCCTAGCCATTTGTAAGTCATGTGTGTTTGGGGTCATTGTCATAATGAAACCTACAAATTAGGGGCATATTTTCTAACATCCATAACAAAATTTTGACTTGTTTGTATATAAAGGTCCAGTCTCTTTCTCTTGTACATATTTAGATTGATTCGAAAAGTGAACAGTATTCCATTTCTTTCACAACCAATTTAAATGTTCTTTGGCAAATGTTTGCTAGCAGTGACCACTAATTTTCAATTTTGGATTATTGGTAACCTCCCGGGGAATAATATTTCGGAATTTCTTAAACTTTTTTCCTATTAAATTACATTGTCTTGGAGTAGTATCACGAGGCCTTCCTCATAAATGTTTAGTTTTTAGAAACCTGTATATGTATAAACTTCTGATGTATATAAACTGCTGATTTAGTAATTGAATATTTATACCCGATAGTTTTTTACTTCAATCCAGCTCTAAAATCTTTTATTATTTTTTAATTTTTCGGTAACTCCAGCTATTTTTAAAAAACTTGTGCATAAATAAGTATTAAAAAAATTAAAATTTGTTCTACATTTTTCTTTTTTTTTCCTTTTTTATATGAAAACTTTTCAGTTTCACCACCTCTAAATCAGCGCCTGTTATACAAATCATACAGATATGAATTAGCAGGTGTCAGTAATATGGCAATAAAAAAAAATCGAAATGAGAATAATGTTTCGCCATTGACTTCAAGTATCCCGTTCTAGTATTTATCCGCCAAATCTAATGTCAGAATATTAAAGCTCGCAAAAAATCATCAGTTTTGCTTAGGAAGTATTTCTATAATTTCTGCAGAACAGTCGGATATATAAGTATGATGTAACGAAATCGTGTCTTTTTGCCAGACCATCTTGCTAGAACACAAGCACTGCACGATGGCTAACGACAGCCTCTCGAATACATCACTATTATGTAACGTGCACGCAGCCCTCGATGATATTGAAAAAACTTGCTCAGTTCGTTGTGAAAGTTTATGCACCATTCTGGTTTCTTGTGAAAAGCCAACCACTGGCAATTCACATACATTGTTTTCCAATACATATGTATCTTGGATACGTCAGTTGCCGAAAGACGTTCAACTGGAACTCCGATCGTTCAACGAAAAGTTTTGTTATAAATGATAACAGAACAAGATCCGCTAGTACGTTATGATAAGATTTTATCCGCTCGCAAAGTTCATAATTTCATAAATTTCGACGTTGATACGTTGATATGATTAAAACTTAATTATTTTCACTGCTTATCCATGCAAAAAAATACTTCGTTAGCAAAAGTTTAATGATTTTTTAAACATTAATTTTAATTTTCTGACATTAGGATGGTAGGAACAGAGATCTGGTGGATAAATACTAGAACGGGATACTTGAGGTCAATGGCACTTTGAGAAAAACCTTGGTCTTCACGAGATATATCATACGTAAACTGTTCCGACTGTAAATACCAAAGATATAAACATTTTTGTTAAAAAACAATTGCGAAACTGCCTTGCAAAAATACTTAATGAAGAAAGAAATAGTAAATAGTCAAGTCTCACTTTGTGAATCTAATTGAAAATGTCTAATTTCATATTTCTGGGTCCATTATTATAGAAAATGAAAAATGTGTTCCTAATTTTAAATTTTTAGGTTTATTATTATAAAATATTCAAAAAGTACCATTGCAATAAGGAAATAGTACCATTGATTATCACTTTTAAATTCGCATTCACTAAACCATAACCCGTCAAGTTTGAATTTTAGATTTGTATATCATATCCTATATTATCAACTAATTTTGTTTCTATAATACTTAAGATTTAATAAATTATCACAAAACCGAAACCGATCGGTTTTTAATTTTTTAAATCCGAAACCGCGGTTTTGAAATTCTTCGATTTTTTGGAAAATCTAGGTCCATTATTATAGGAAATTCAAAAAAGTACCATTAGAATATATAAAAAGTACCAAAAATCCCCCACTTGTGGTTTCCCACTCACTCGGGTCCATATAAGCTTAATTTCATGGCTTTAGGTTCATTGGTGAAGAAATTACAAAAAGTACCATTCCAATAAAGAAATAGCATCAAAAAGTCTCCCCTAGAATTCTAACTCACTTAGGACCATGTATGCTTAATTTCATGTTTTTAAGTCCATTGCTATAGAAAATAAAAAAAAGTACCATTA
Organism: Calliphora vicina; assembly: GCF_958450345.1. NCBI lineage: Eukaryota > Metazoa > Arthropoda > Insecta > Diptera > Calliphoridae > Calliphora > Calliphora vicina. The sequence goes on along the minus strand of NC_088783.1, from coordinate 81,955,949 downwards.
GAATAAACAAAAGGTACCATGAGGTATCCGCTTGAATTTTCAATCACTTAGGACCATATACGCTTAATTTCATATTTCTAGGTCCATTATATTATAGAAAATTCAAAAAGTACCATTAGAATATAGAAAAAGTACCAAAAAGCACCCACTTGTAGTTGCCCACCCACTCGGGTCCGTATAACCGTTATTTAGGCCCTAATTTTGTAAATCACGTCACCAAAGTGATGTTTATGTGCAAAGCAAAAACAACATTTCACACATTTTAAAAATTTGTTTTTGTTTTGTGTACACAATTTTCAAATTATGAAAGGCAAATCAACGCTTGAATTTTTTTGCGTTTGTTTGGTTCACAATTTGTACATAAAACAAAAACAAATTTTTGAAATGTGTGAATTGTTGTTTTTGCTTTGCACATAAATATCACTTTGGTGACGTATTTTACAAAATTAGGGCCTTAATGTTTCTAGGTTCATTGGTGAAGAAATTACAAAAAGTACCATTTGAATAAAGAATAAGTACCAAAAAGCCTCCCCCTAGACTTCTCACTCACTTACGACCATATATGTTTAATTTCGTGTTTCTAAGTCCATTGTTATAGAAAATTCAAAAAAGTACCATTATAATATAGAAAAAGTACTAAAAAGTATACACTTGTGGTTTTCCAGTCACTCAAGTTCATATAAGCTTTATTTCATGATTCTAGGTTCATTGGTGAAGAAATTACAAAAAGTACCATTCGAATAAAGAAAAAGTACCAAAAAGTCGCCCCCTAGAATTCTAACTCACTTAGGACCATGTATGCTTAATTTCGTGTTTTAAAGTCCATTGCTATAGAAAAAGCCCACACTTGTGGTTTCCCACTCACTCGGTTCCATATAAGCTTTATTTCATGTTTCTAGGTTCATTGGTGAAGAAATTACAAAAAGTACCAATCGAATAAAGAAAAAGTACCAAAAAGTCTCCCCCTAGAATTATCACTTACTTAGGACCATATATGCTTAATTTCATGTTTCTAAGTCCATAGTTATAGAAAATTCAAAAAGTACCATTAGAATAAAGAAAAAGTACCAAAAAGTCTCCCCCTAGAATTCTCACACACTTATGACCATATATGCTTAATTTCATGTTTCTAAGTCCATAGTTATAGAAAATTCAAAAAAGTACCATTAGAATATAGAAAAAGTACCAAAAAGCAGTCACTTGTAGATTCCCACTCACTCCGGTCCATATAAGCTTAATTTCATGTTTTTAGGTTCATTGGTGAAAAAATTACAAAAAGTACCATTCTAATAAAGAAAAAGTCTCCCCCTAGAATTCTCACTCACTTAGGACCATATATGTTTAATTTCATGTTTCTAAGTCCATTGTTAGAGAAATTTCAAAAAAGTACCATTAGAATATAGAAAAAGTAGCAAAAAGCCCACACTTGTGGTTTCCCTCTCACTCGGTTCCATATAAGCTTTATTTCATGTTTCTAGGTTCATTGGTGAAGAAATTACAAAAAGTACCATTCCAATAAAGAAAAAGTACCAAAAAGTCTCCCCCTAGAATTCTCACTCACTTATGACCATATATGTTTAATTTCATGTTTCTAAGTCCATTATTATAGAAATTTCAAAAAAGTACCATTAGATGAACAGAAAAGTACCTATAGTACAGTTCACACATTTTGGTACCTAAATATTATCCCCTATTCCTAACACTAACTTCACTCAAATACATATCAGCTAACTTTAATGTCGATAACTGAAATAATTTAAAATTTTAAAAAAGTACCATTAGGAGAAAAGTACCGATTTCCCTTTTCTTACTTGAACACCCCTCAAATTTGAAATTTAAAAATATTCCATTTTCCCAAAATTGTTTATGCTATAGGCATGTATCAAAATATTCAAATCTGTGTTAATGTGCCCAAGAATAAATATGTTTTAAAAAAAGTACCAAACTGTTTACCCGGATTTGGCCCAATATACACCTTGGTACTCGAGTTCCAAATAACACCCTGTTAGTTAATTTTTGTATGAATCCAGGAACCAACGTTAAAAATATTATCAAAATTGGCTTAATAATTTCAAATATAATGTATTTTCCCGATTTTATTCCCTTTTTGGTACCTTTTTTATCCCCATTGAGGTGGTACAATTTCATTCAAATAAATTTCTGTAACGTGGTGGGAGCTCATAATAAAATATTCGTATGTCTATGTCAAATTATAGAAAAACATATTTTATGAAAAAGTACCAAAAATTAACACAATTTTTATCCCTTAAAGGTTCGAATTTCCAAAAAGTACCAAACTTATATTTTTTATTTTTTGTTAATTAAAGAATACGATTTAAAATTTGTTTCTATGTTTATTGGTTTAAAAGATACATAGGGTGCAAAAAAAGTACCAAAATACAGTTTTTACCCGTTTTCTCCCCTAAAAGTTTCGAATTTCCAAAAAGTACGAAACACCTGTCAGCTTATTTTTTAAATGGAGTAACATGCTATTTTAAGTTTTTTTGTATCTTTATTAGTTTTGAAGATATAAGGTTACCGAATTTACCCGTTTTTACCCTTTTTTACCCCCTAAACGTTCGAATTTCCAAAAATCCCTTCTTATCGGATCGTTTTGGGGAGGGAGGAACCCACAGTTAAAATTTCGTGATTCTAGCTTCAGCCGTTTGGGCTGTGCGATGATGAATCAGTCAGTCAGTCAGTAACGTTACTCTTTTATATATACCCAGGAAAAATTTTGTGAATTTTTGTAATGACCACTAGTTATTTCATGCATTCTTTTGTAAGGAGTGGTGGTTACCCAGCACATTATTTTATTTACTAGAATAAGTACTTATTTTTATGCAGGCTGGTAATGAACTTTTGCATTTAGCACAGCTATCTAGTGTGTTTGACTGGAAAACGGGAGGTTAGTGGTTCGCCACCTGTCAAAGCCATTAATTTTTTTGTTCATATCATATTCATTTATATGTTGATATTAAAACTATTGTTAACTTCCAATAAAATAACTCGTACATGGAGCAGTGAGTTAGCAGCTTGACTATCAAACACAAGCAAATAATGTGACTGTTCGATTCCCACACAAGGCAATATTTTTTGTGTTTTTTTTTTAGCTACATATTCTTGTTGTGAATTTACTACTTATTTCTCAACTGATTGTAAGTACATTTGTAAGCTTGACCCCTGAATTTTTTAAAAATCTCGAACGACGGTAAGTAGTGTTTCAGTCAAATAATAAGTAGTTATCGCTTTGCTCCAATTATACTTGCTGGCTTACTAGGTAAGCAAAGTTTTTGCTGGGTATAGATGACTAACCGTAACCTGAGGATTGATATTTTAGTAAAATTAAATAATTTTATAAAATTTTGGGACTTCATTTACCTTAAAAACTAAAAAAACTTTCATATGGTGATTTTCCACGAATAAAAATATAAAATTTGATTTAATGTAAAATTTTAACGGTTAAAGATATCATAACAAAATTGGGAACTAATTTAGATCCAAATGTCCTTAAATTAATGACATTATAATTTTTGACATTTTTTATTTTCAAATACCGAAATTCCTAAAACGGGGAAAATGTGTTCCAAAAACTGAGTTTTTTTAGAAAAGTGCCTACTGTGACGCTATTTACCGTGTGATAGTAAAACAACTTTCTAAGTATTTAAACAACATATAGGGTTATACAAATACGGAACTTTTTCGAGGATCGGTGCTTTGCCTTTTTAGAATTTTTTACTGAAACCTAAATATTTTTTTTAAAATTGTCCAAGTTTGGATAGGTCTGGGGGATACTGTGTCCGCTTAAGTGAGCCCAATTTTACTTTACATGCTTTTGCATTAAGTTTTCTTTCCGGAACATATAAAAATTGTATATAGTCCCAAAGAAAATTTGTTTCTACAAAAGAAAAAATATAGGGACTTTTTTAGGAAAAATCGTAAAAAATTAGGCCCATTTTACATGTTCCAACTTTGGATGCGTGTAACTTTTTACACGGACGAGATAACTGTTATCAAGTTTTTTTTATTTTATTTAGAATTTTATTGCCAATATAGCTGATATTTTGAAAAAAAAATTCGACCCTACGTAGAGCCGCCATATCTAAAAAACAAAAAAAATCGAGCAAATTTAAAAAAAAAAGTAAATAAACCTAAATATCTCTTCAACTGAAGGAGATAACCTACACATGTAAGCGTATTTTTTGTTTTTTTTTAAATTTCAGCTCATTCGGATCATAAATGAATTTATGGGGATTTTTTAAAAAATTTTGAGACCCGAGGTGATCAACTTTGAGGGGGCACAAACTGGCCCGTATTACCCCTAGGAAGCTGAACAAATGTAATTCAACTCAAAAACACCTCAGCTCTAACCATGTGAAATTTTGTAATAATATCTCCAATAGTTCCCGAGATACCGAATTATTTCCAAAAAAAAAAGTTTCTAAACCACTGTGCGTAATAATTGGTATATTATTTGAAAGTGAATGTTTTGGGCCAGGAAAAAAATTTTTTCCGACATTTTTTTTTTATAAAAAAATCGTTATAATCGGTGTACGTTATAAACGAACTCCACTGTATCTAGCAAATTTGTAGTGTCGTTTTATATATATAGTCGTGGCATATTTATAATATGTGTCGAATTTAAGAATAGCGAAATATAATCATGAAAATAACTACTTTTCAAAACTTTGAAGATCGGTAGAGCCCTAAAGATATAGTTTCATTTTATTTTTAAAATCATTTTGGTAATCTACGATCAATTACGCAAATTTGAGGAGGTCTTGCGTTAGCGAAATCATAAAAAAAATCTCGGGACAACCTAGTGTACGGCTCATTTTTTCTTTGCTTGTAAGGTGGTACGCTCTAATGAATATTTTTCAAATCGGAAATATAGTTCTACTGTTTTGACAAAACTTGTTAAATATGACTTGTATCATGTTTTATTTAATGGGATTTTTTAAACATTATTACAAATTATCAAAGTTTACAAACCAACAAAAATACTTTACTCCTGTGTATCGTACGCTGCACTATGGTCCCAAATCGATTTATTTTGGCAAAAATTAAAAAAAAAATTTTAAATTGTTAAAAATTTATTTATTTTCCTAAAGGCAACACACCAAGCAATCCAGAAAATATATTAAAAAAAACAGTTGGCAACACTGACGGTCTGCTAGGCTTTCATACAAGGTTCTACAAAAACAACGATTGGTCTTAACAAATGTCAAAAAACCAAAATGAAAAATTAAACAAATAAGTATTTAACCTTAATATAGTGTAGATAATTGAATAGTGAGGGCTTTAATTATTTATGTAAACAATAAATTTTTTGTTAATAAGCTTAGAATATGTAGATAATTAAAAATAAAAACAAGCTTTGACAGTTGTTAGAACCAAAAAGCGAAAAAAAATTATCAGCTGTTTGACTGACTCCACCTTGTATAAATTCGCCTTGAGTTGAAACTTTAAACACGTATTCTTAACCCTCCGTTAGTCGCAATCATTTTTAATCCCGACCAGGGGTTTCGGGATTTTCGGGAAATCTAAAATCCCGAAAATTATAAGAAAGAAACGTACATAATTATGTCCTTACAATTGAAAGTACATTTTTTATTTAGCAATTAATTTTTATTAGACACTAAAAAGCATAAAATACTTGCATGAGTACATTACGTAAGAAGAAATAACAATAAAGTATGTACATTAGGCCGGGTCGATTTGTATGGACGATCAAAACGTAAAAAATCGTATAGCTGAAACGCAATCTACGCAAAATTCTATGAAATTATCCCCAAGAAACCATAGGTCTAAAATCAAATCCTATCTTGCGCATTTCGCTTTTATCCAATAAAAAAACTATTAAAAAAATATACTGAAATATCATTGGATAAAAGACGAAATGCGATAGGATTTGATTTTGGACCTATGGTTTCTTCTTAGAATTTTCCGTAGAATGCGTTTCTGCTATACGATTTTTCGTGAAAAAAATCGATATACTGGTGAAAACCGTACTTTAGTATAAAAAAGTGTTTATTTTAAATAGCTTCTTAAGCTATTTTAAATAGCTTCTTCCACATTGGCAAATCCGTTTGCAAATACTTATAACAAATCTGCAAGTATTTTCCTCTTGTTCCTTCAGAAATAAAATGATGTATTTCTTTTGCAAGTTGAAAATCTACATTATAATTTGGTTTCGTTATTGTTATTTGGGGTTTTTACATTTATTAATAATATTTTTTATTCCCCCTCTAGTTGCGAGTAACGGACGGTTAAATAAGTATTAAAACAGTGTTACAATTGCATAACGAGCAAACCTTAAAAAATAAACTTATAAAGTATTTCTAAAATGGCAAATGTAGCCAAAGGTAAGTAGTTTCATGGTATATATTATTTGTGATTACCCGTACCGAAATGCTTTGGACAACAAACGGGCGCAAATATGATATACTAATAGATTAGGTTCTTTAAAAAAATCAATAAAAATCTGAATATTGACAAAAAAATCAAATAAAACAAAATGTATATAATTTTCTTTTACATATAAAAAAATTTTTCATTTTGGATACCTTCCCATTTAGTGGGCGTAGGGTGTGGGCGTGTTTCAATTGACTATTTTTTGTTTAAATTTATTTATATGGCATGGACATTAAATGTGCTGAAATTAAAAGCTCTAACAAGATTATTTTAATGTATGCCATACAAATTTGATTTGAAACCATAGTGCGATGGCAATAACCCTTTAAGATCAAGCGAAACTTAAATAAAAATTGTATAAAACACATATAGTTTCCGCGAATGCAGTAGTTATTTGATTCAATAGATTTTAAGTGAAGGTTAACAAAAAAAAATTAATAAAATATGCAGCAATACAAGAAAATCACAATTTATGCTTGTTAAACTTGAGTCTCAAAGGGATAATAATGGATCGTATTGACATTAAACATGCACATTATTAAAGTGAATGCACACAAGTTGATAAATGTGTACATGAATATACATATCCATCTATGTATATGTATATATTAGGGTGGCTGCAATAAAGTTGACGGTAATTTTAATGACACTAATATAAACATTTTTTCCTAACTTACAAAAGTGGCCATCCTAATGTATGTGATATATGAGTATGTTTAAGTATGTATGAAAATATAATATTCAAATGCTTACACGTACACAATATATGTAAAATATTAAATTGAAATATCTTTTATATTCACACATGTTCATATTTGTGTTTGTACCCTTAGGATGTAGTTCCTGATTGATGAATTCGTTAGCCACTAAGAACCATTACTTGGCATCTATCTTCATGTAATGTTTCTAAATGACGACTATAACTCGGAGATATCGTAGAAGTCAAGTCAACAGACAACAGACTCAATTTAATTGTTATACGTTGTCTACTTAGATTTATTTCCAGTTTGAAATAAGACAGTGGATAAAAATGCAACTAACTACTATGTTTAATAAGCGTTATAACTGATTTTAGAACTGCAGGGTACTTTTGTGTATGTATGTTACTATTATATCCCAGCAGTTTTACAGGTAGTCAATGTATCCCTTATAGACAGTAATTTTCACAAATGTCTAATCACTTGACTGATGTGCTCTTTGAATTGCATGGAGAAATCAATTGGTTACTTCATACATCACTGGTAATCTAGCATGAAGTTAATTGTAACTTTAGTGTGTCTAAGTAATCTAGAGTGTAGTCACTTAAAAAGTTAATTTTGTACATTATTGTAGAAAGTATGTAGTTATTTTACACATCAGATGTAATCTAGCGGAAAGTCATTAAGTGTCAGTAAGTGTCCCTCTGTAATGTCAAGTGTGTATATTATTGTATAGTATATATTCTTTCCACTTACTGACTGTCAGGCCAATCATTTGTAGTCATTTCAAAAGTTTAATTATATTTATATTTTTCAGAAGTACTTACTTTATTATACCCTTCACCTTTGTGATAAGAGTATATATAAGTTTGTCATTCCTTTTGTAATGTCCACAATATAATTTTCCGACCTTATAAAGTATATATATTCTGGATCCTTATAGATAGCGGAGTCAATTAAGCCATGTCCGTCTGTCTGTTGAAATCAACTTTCCGAAGCCCCCAAATAACTTACATACACGATTCATACATCAATATCTCCGGAATTCTTCCGGCTCGGCTACTATTTAAAATCGATAAAATCGGTCCACAAATGGCTGAGATATAAGGAAAAATCTAGGAAACCTTAATTTTTTAACTATATCTGGATTACTAAGACATTAATATAGGCAATATGGATATCTAATGATAGATATTTCAAAGACCTTTGCAACGACGTATATAAGACCATACAATGGGTCAAAATCGGAAATAATATTTTTTAACCCGAATTTTTTCACCAAAAGTTTTTTTTCGCTAAATATTAAACAAAATTTAAAATTAAAAAAAACAATTCGAAAATTTTTTTTCAAAAAAATGAAAAAAAATAAATTTAGTTTACCTAAAAATATTTAAAATTTTTATTTTGTTCACCTCTAATATTATCTGACAAAGTCAATTTACATATTACGGTACCTTAAACGTGAATTTGAAAATTATTTTATATTAAACTTTAATGATTAGTTATTTTACTTACGCCAAGTAATCTAGAGTCGTCATTTAATTTGTGTTTGACAGTCATTGATAGCAGACTACATCGTGACTTGAGGAGAAATTGGAAAAAAAAATAATTTCGTCCGCTCTTTAAACATTATTTTTTGTGGAAAATCCCATCATTCAAATAAAGGCTAAGGTCAAATAAAGACTAAATACTAGTAAATTCGAATAATGATCGTTTGATTAATCGAACAATTTCTGACGAATAATTATTCGAAGAATTTAAAAATTACCATTTTCAAATAACGAATATTTCGAACAAATTTATGAAGAATAATCAAATAAAACGACTAAAAATATTTGTTTTAATTAATCATATTTTTTTTTTAATTTTACACACATGTGCAATTTCTATTTCAAAACTCGATGAATTAGGCTAGGAAATACTCTCTCTTCCACCCTATTCTCCGGATTTAGCCCGGAGTGACTATTTCTTGTTACCAAATCTGAAGAAATGTCTCTGCGGAAAAAGATTTGACTCCAATGATGAAATCATCTCACAAAAAATACCTATTTTGATGACCTCGAAAAATCTTATTTTTTGAAAGGAATAAAAAAGTTGGAAAAGCTTTAGACAAAGTGCTTAGAGATCAAACTATGTTGAAAAATAAAATTATTTATCCAAAAACTTGAGTTTCAGTCAAAAAGGCAATAAAATATATGGGGCATTTCATGTCAAGTGAACCAACTTTTTAAATCGATGTCTTCCGATCGGAATGAAATTTGCAAAATATTTATTCTGATAGATATCCCTCTCAGATCCCACTAAGTGACAAAATAGGTCTTAAAGGAAAAGACCTAAGCTTTCCTTTGAACAAAAAGAAGAATTTTTTAAAAAAGTGCCCAAATTGAAAAAAATTTCGATTTTGCAAAAAAAAAAAATAAAAAAATTATATGTTTTGCGTTACAAAATATTTATTTTGATAGATATCCCAAAAGACCTAAGCTTTCTTTTGAGCAAAAAAAAAAATTTAAAAAAGGGCCCATATTGGAAAAAAAGTTCGATTTTGCAAAAAAAAAGTCAAAAATTGTATGTCTTGAGTTACAAAATATTTATTTTGATAGATATCCCACTCGCACCCCACTAAGCGATCAAATAGGTCAAGGAAAATATCTAAGCTTTATTTTAAGAAAAAAAGGGCCCATTTTAAAAAAAGTCAAAAAAGTTTTTGATTTCTGAAAAAAAATATTACAAATTTTTTTCGAAAGATTGAAGAAAGAGCTATCTAAGCTATTTGGGACACATTTTGCTAAGAACAACAAGTAATAAGATACATGGATAAGAAAAAACACCTGCTTGGCCAAAATGTCAAATTGTTTCATCCAGTGGTCGAAATTCGACCAACGGGTGATTCTAGTATTATGAGATGTCTTTTTAACTGACTATTTGAGGTCAATTAGCACCCGTACATATTAAAATAAATAGTTATTAAGCTGAACAATTAACCAGTTAGATAGCTAGTAAGGTAACTGACTCTATATAACCGGTATGTGAATCCAATGAGTTGACTACTTTGGACCAGCTATTAAACAATCTCATTGTAATCAAAAAGTTGTCATTATACGTAAAATGGTGATCTCAGTATTCCCAGGAGAAGGGGTTTTCTACTCCTTAGAAGTTTTATTGTAACCATATAATCATAATAGAAATAAAAAAAAAATCACAAGTTCTGGAAAGTCTCCTAGAACTGCTGGGTATTTATACATATTTACATATGCATATACAAATATAAGAATGCACTTTATATGAACACACATACGCATACATTTATATAAAACACTAATTTGTTTATAATATCAATTTATACTGCCACATCATACATGTGGCAGCGACCAACAAACATTATGAATGGAAGGATTTACCTGCATCAGAAAAAAAAAAAAAATCATTATCATCATTTATTTTGGAGTGAACCATTCATTGAAGCAACGAAAAAAAGGGTCTGTTACCAATATTACGTTTTACCGCAACCGTGTTTGCACACAAAAAACAAAACAAGATTCCAAAAAGCCATTTAACACAAAAACAAACACAAAGGACCAGCCAACATCCTTCTTCAAGGATATCCATCCATACATACAACAGCAACATTAACAACAACAAAAATACTTAATAAAAAATAAGAAATACTGAAGAAAGAAAAAAATAAATAAATTGTTTTAACAAAAAGGAAAACAGCAACAACAACAAAGATAAAAGCCAAGTAAATTGCAAAAAACAAGAAATAATAAAACAACATAAAGTGAAAAAAAATTATAAATATCATGAGGACAAAGTCGAAGTTGATGGTAACTATTTTCCACATTTAACCAGGAGTTAAAATAAATATTTTATATATTAATCGCAAACTGTTTGTCGAATTACTAACACTAGTATTATATATATAACACAATTTCGATATTTTATAGATTTCCGGTACAAGTTCCAATTATTCGACTAGATCCAAATTTAAGCTGAATTCACAGAACAAAATGTCAGCAATTAATTCCATGAAACCATTCAACAAACAAATTATTTAGCATCATTGAAAGACTTTTATTTGAACAGCATTTATTCATAATTTGGGTGCCCGATAGACTACTCAATAGTGTGCTGGACTATTAATCTGAGGATTGCTGGTTCGATTCCCGCCAGAGACTCTGGGTGTATCTGCTGACATGCAAAAGGCTTCACAGTTTGTGTTTGTTTTAAAAAAATCATTTAACCTTTGAATTGTTCAGTTGTTGTTAATTCAAATCTAATCCCAAATTTAATCATTGAATAAATCTTTTTAGGCTATTTTGTAATGGATTTGAATAGAAACAATTCAGAGTACTATATATTGATAGTAAGACTAGTTTATGCAGAAGATATATTATATGTGGGCGATTTCACGTCAAGTGAACCAACTTTTAAAATCAATGTCTTCCGATCGGGATGAAATTTGCACCGATGTTTTCAACAAGATCGGAGTTAGAGGGGGTCAAAATTCAAATTTTGGCCAAACATATGATTTTTATCATCCATGTAACTTATTACCTATTGTTCTTAGCAAAATGTGTCCCAAATAGTTTAGATAGCTATTTCTCGAATCTTTCTAAAAAAATATTAAAAAAAAATAAAAAAATTTTAATATTTTTTTTCCAAAATCAAAAACTTTATTGACTTTTTTTCTCTTAAAATAAAGCTTAGATATTTTCCTTTAAGACCTTTTTGGTCGCTTAGTGGGATGCGAGTTCGATATCTATCAAAATAAATGTTTTGTTACTCAAAACATGTAATTTTTTTATCTTGTAGTGGGGTGCGAGTTCGATATCTATAAAAATAAATGTTTTGTAACTCAAAACATGCAATTTTTGATTTTTTTATGGCGTGTAATTTTGCTAATTAAGCGTAAAGGGCTTTATTTACAACTTTTGTATCTTTGGTGACCCCCACTGAAATTTTACGGCAAAAAATTTCGTAGAATATTTTAATACTTAAATGTCCTTTTTGAAAGGACTTTTTTCGATTTTCTCGAAAAAGCGGTCAAATTGGCCCCTAAAGATAGGAGATAGGGGGTTAAGATATTCCACAAAAAGTATTACCATAAAATTCCTCAATATAACTCTGACAATAAGAATTCTCTCAGATATTAACTTACAACATTTTTTCAGTTAGTATAATGCTACCTTCGATCAAAAAATTAAAACTTTGACCTACTGTAAAAAAAAATTCAGACCAGCTGAACTATAAGTTTATTGTACAAAAATGATCTATTCAACATGCCCTTTCAGAATTATAGGGTCGCTAGTCTGTTCCAAAAATGCTGCTGGACAGTGTAATTTAATGAATTTTTGATATGCTTACAACTTATAGCGATTTTATTGGAAACTAGCTGACTAGCTTCGCTCGGTAGCTATTTACTACTGTTAGTTTTTCATGTTTCTCCAAAAAATGTATCTTATTAATAAAAATGAGAAGTGGAAAGAAGACTATATAGTAAAAATTAAAATATCCGAATTTTTGAATTTTCTTCTCTTGAAAATTTCGAATCGAATAAAAAAATCGCTTCAGCCGTTCTCACGTGATGCTGCTACATATTACATACATGGACTATTTTATTTTTATATATGGGGCATTTCACGTCAAGTGAACCAACTTTTGAAATCGATGTCTTCCGATCGCGATGAAATTTGCACCAATGTTATTCAACAAGATCGGTCAAGAACTCTCTGAGTTATAGGAGGTCAACATTTGACATTTTGGCCAAACAGGTGTTTTTTTTATCCATATAACTTATTACCTATTGTTCTTAGCAAAATGTGTCCCAAATAGTTTAGATAGCTATTTATGCAATCTTTCGAAAAAAAAATTAAAAAATTTAATAAAATATTTTTGATTTTTTTTTTTAAATCAAAAATATTTTTGACTTTTTTTTTCAAAATGGGCCCTTTTTATTTTTTTTTTATTTTTTTTAAGAAAGTTTAGGTCTTTTCCTAAGCGACCTATATGGTCGCTTAGTGGGATGCGAGTGGGATATCTATCAAAAAAAATATTTTGTAACTCAAGATTTAAAATTTTTTAATTTTTTTGCAAAATCAAAAACTTTGTTGACTTTTTTTTAAAAAAAATGGACCCATTTTTTAATTTTTTTTTTTTGCTCAGAAGAAAGCTTATGTGTTTTCCTTTAACACCCTTTTTGTCGCTTAGTGGGATGCGAGTGGGATATCTATAAAAAAAATGTTTTGTAACTCAAGACATACAATTTTTTACTTTTTTTTGAAAAATCAAAAACCTTTTTGACTTTTTTTTTCCAAAATGGACTCTTTTTTTATTAATTTTTTTTTCTCAAAAGAAAGCTTAGGTCTTTTCCTTTAAAACCTTTTTGGTCGCTTAGTGGGATGCGAGTGGGATATCTATCAAAATAAATGTTTTGTAACTCAAGACAAAGGTTTTTAAATTTGCACTATTTTAATTTTTTTCATATTTGTGTGTAAACCTTAAAAATTAAACTTACGCAGAGAAACTAGACACATTAGCCTTTCCGATGGTATGTAACATACCCAACTAAAATTTCATAGCCTCGATACTGTAATACCCATAATATGTTAACCTCAGGAATAAAAATCACTTTTTTTCTATGGAAATGTTGAATAATTTAATTTTGTTATTTATTTGTAATAATAATTAATTTAATATATAATAATAATAATAATAAAAAGATGAATAATTTAGTAAAATTTAGTAAAATTTAATCTTAATCACAATAGATCAATTTATATAATAACTATTTTTACACTTAATTTATGAAGTTTTTAAATTTTCAAATATCCATACTTTTATCCTCCTTATTTTTTTTTTTGTCAATCCTTTCTTGGCGTTATTAGATTCAGCTACTGATTTCGCTGCTGGCTTCTTTTTTGGCTTTGGAAAGAAATCGCATTGAGTAGATGCAGAAAACTTTTTTAATTTGAGTCTTCCATCGACAAGCGGTATGAAAGCATGGTATTGAGCAGTGCCATCGATTGTTACCGCAGCATCGAATCTGCTCTTTAGTGTTTTCAATGTTTCCTCATGATCCTTTTTGCTACTAAAAACTATTTTAGTTTCTTTACAATAATTCTTTGCCCAATGGAATAAAGCAGTCGCATCTAAGATGCGATCTTGATGAGAGCACTGGAGGCTATACTTCGCTGCATTTATTTTGAGGTTTGCTCCAATACCATCACATGCTCCTTTACCATGAGCAGTAGGATGAAAATGCCACTCAGTTGGCATTCCAAAATCTTTTTCATGAGCTGTAAGATTTGCGAAGCTACTTTTGTTTTTAAAATGTTGACGAGCTCCGTCCGAAACGTAGTATACCTTTTCTACTGTAAATTTTGATTTTAGATAATTTAGTATTATCTTCTCGTACTCATAAACTGCAACGGTGTCATGTTTTAAATCATCGGATATGATTGCCATACTTTTGTGTTCCAGGTTTTCTTCTTTCATGTAGTAAATAACTACTGTGAATACAGTTGCTTGGTCGTTATTGAAGTGGAATGCTTGTATGGAATCCTGAAGAACATATTTATAGTTCTCTGCGAAATCAAATGAAATAATGAATTCACCAGACTTCAAATGTGTTTTCAAGTCCTTGAATAATGACCACTGCTCTTTGACTAAAAAGTCATGGGTTCTCAAATTTAGCAATCCTCTACACAGTTCTTCCACAAAATCATCCACATTTAAAATTATGGTTTTCAGTGTGCATCTTTCAGTCTGAAGCCAAGATTCAAATTTTAACTCCTCAATACATTCTCGATCAAAAGAGTTGATTAAATTTTCTTTGATGGATGTGGTTTCGGGGCAATCGCGGTAATGGTGTAAATCTTCTGATGAATCATCTTTTAAGTAATTTAAGTTGATTTCCTTCAACATCAATTTAACATTTTCATGGTAAATACAAACACATACTGTGTGAGTTCCGCAGCTTCCTGCCAAAACGCAATGTTTTGGCCTCAGTTGTGTAAATTTTGTGAATCCAATTTTGACATCCTCGTATTCAGATTGAAATGTTGCGAATAATTCATTCAGGTTACAGAGAACCATTCTCTTCTGCATTTGAACTTTCTTGCCTTCGATTCGTACAGACATCCAATCTTTCATCCCTGGCATCAGGCGACTCATATCACCTCGCTGATAAAACTGAGTTATTAGAGATTTAGTATCGCACTCCAAAGTTTTTCCCTTCTTTTTGTTTGGGAGTGTGAGAATCCCATGCTCAGCAACCAATTGTTTAGCAATTCTTGCTTTTCGTTGAGACGTTCCAAACTCAGTCATTGTTTTTGCAGAACTCCATGTTCTTGGAGCAAGCGTGAGAAGTTGAATTCTTTCAGCTTCACTCTGTGACGTTTTGTATTTCTCTTTTATTTGTTCAAGAACTTCTACTGCATCCTTATGGTATTGGTTTCGACACTCATTCGTTGAATTTGAAAAGTTAGAATAACCATCATCATCAACAGTTCTGTCTTCATTCTCGGAATTACTTTTGTCTTCATCTGGAATAACTTCAACGCAAGGCTCATTACTATTCAAATTCGGTAATTCGTTCAACTTTCCGAGCTCTTTCCTGCATGATCCACAAATTTTCAATCGTTTTGACAGCGTAGGGAATTTTTTAATAAGCCGTCGGAAATATTTCGCATATCTGATGATCTGTGCTTCATTTTGTTAAAGGGATTAAAACAAAAAGACGAATAAATTTCATTTTCAACCTTAGCCTTTTTAGAAGTCGTAGACATTTTGAATTTTGTATGTATTTATGTAAATAACACACGTCTTAACTTTAACGCTGTTTCTAAAAAACTGATTTCCGTATGTCTTCAGAATGACAATAAATAGTTTTTCAAGATCATATAGGTAGTACGTTTTAATGAATGAGTCTAAAATCTTTTATTAGGGTCAAGAAGGGCTTACATACTAAAGTACCTAGTTTAACCAAATGTTACAAATAATAATAAAAATAAACCACCATATAAATAACCTACCTGTCAACTTCTACCTCTCCACCCACTTCTTAAAGTCAAATGTCATAAAATAATAAATAAACTGGTACTTCGGAGAAGGGCCATAAAATATTTCCACTTGATTCCAAAAATTTGTTTCTGGGGCACCTGATATTTTAACAATGAAAATCACGTGCGCTGAAAACTACCTCTAGGATTGACTAAAAAAGGCGCAAGATACAAAACTCAGACAAATTTTGGGGGTGGAAAATTAATAGCGGTCGGCCTCATATTGCACCCCTCCAGTGGCTATTATCGGTCAGTTGTTGTGGTTTTTATTTTTAAGGTTTTAGAAACACTTACACACAAATATGAAAAAAATCAATTTAAAAACATTTGTCTTGAGTTACAAAACATTTATTTTGATAGATATCCCACTCGCATCCCACTAAGCGACCAAAAAGGTTTTAAAGGAAAAGACCTAAGCTTTCTTTTGAGAAAAAAAATTAATAAAAAAAGAGTCCATTTTGGAAAAAAAAGTCAAAAAGGTTTTTGATTTTTCAAAAAAAAGTAAAAAATTGTATGTCTTGAGTTACAAAACATTTTTTTTATAGATATCCCACTCGCATCCCACTAAGACCTAAACTTTCTTAAAAAAAAAATAAAAAAAAAAAATAAAAAGGGCCCATTTTGAAAAAAAACGTCAAAAATATTTTTGATTTAAAAAAAAAAAAAAATCAAAAATATTTTATTAAATTTTTTTAATTTTTTTTTTCGAAAGATTGCATAAATAGCTATCTAAACTATTTGGGACACATTTTGCTAAGAACAATAGGTAATAAGTTATATGGATAAAAAAAAAACACCTGTTTGGCCAAAATGTCAAATTTGGACCTCCTATAACTCAGAGAGTTCTTGACCGATCTTGTTGAAAAATGGTGTCCGAATTACTATCCGATAGAACTAACATTGGTGCAAATTTCATCGCGATCGGAAGACATCGATTTCAAAAGTTGGTTCACTTGACGTGAAATGCCCCATATACATATATGTATGTATATAGATGTATTTTCTAAAATTTAAATATGAACTGTACTAATGGTGTGTTTATAGTTGTGTTATATATTTACCTTTTAAAAACTGTGGTTTATTTCCTTTAAATAAACCTAATTCTTTTGATTGCAAATAAAAGCAGTTTAGTAGTTTAAAATTGCAACAACTCTTTATTTACTGAAATGTACAGAACAATTTAAATAGTCACTCTCTTTTTATACACACACTTTAAAAACACAGTTGATGTTAAGTCTAACAGCGCCTACAAAACACAGACTAATTCCAACCCGCTGCACAGTGGTATAAAATTTGACGTGAGCGTAGAAAAGGAGTATTCGAGTTTAAGTTATTAAAATGGGCCCTACAAATGATACAGGGGCAGCACTATGGGGGCTCAAAGTAGGGTACCTTCGACATGTAAAATTTTTTTTCCCATCCGATTTCAAAGTTTTTATATTTTTGGAAAGCGCTCGGCTAGGTCTTAATAAAACATGCTTGTGTGTGTTATAGTATGTCTCCTATAATTTCCGAGTTGTTGGTTAAAGAACTGAATTACGAATAACATACAAGAGATTTCAGAGCAATAACAATTGTGGATCCAAAAATAAACGATTTTCAATTTAAATATTTAAAAAATATTTTTTTAGATTTTTGCTGTTTTTTGGACGAAAAGGTGACTTTACTCTTTTTTTATTAAAAATAAACTTTCTTTAAGAAAATATAACATTTTTATATTTTACTAAAAGGTATCTTTACAAAGAACATTCTGGTATAAAAAACATGTCCTATTTTTCGAGTATGTCGTCCCTACGCCCTTCGGATTTTTTTTTTATCAAAATTTCAACTTTGGGCCACATGTTCTAAAATCCCAAAGCTGGGATCAAAAAACGGGAAGCAGCTTTGGAAATCTTGATATGTTTCCTATTTATCCCCAAAGTATTTTTCAAGACCTAGCCGAGCGCTTTTCAAAAATATAAAAAAATGTATACTTTGAGCCCCCATAGCGACGCCCCTGGATCATTTGTAGGGTCCATTTTAATAACTTAAACTCGAATACTCCTTGGCTACGCCCATGTCAAATTTTATATCGATCGGAAGAGCCGTTTACAAATTCCAGATTTATTTCACAAAAAATTTTGATTCTGCCCCACTGTGCGCTGCTACTATTTATATATCTACTTAATGCCATCATTTAGTATGTAGTTTCATAAATTATCTTAACGGAAAAAAACTAGAATATTCCATTTCTAGAGCTTTTAGCAGCTTTAATATTAATGTTAGCTGTAACATTTAATGTTGTCATACTTATAAACAACTTGTTATCAACATTTTTTATAAGTAGAAGTTTCTACATGCCGCCGTCAAATTAACCGTTAAATTAAAACAGTATTTTAGAGCTGGACGACAAAGAACATAAATAATAATAAATCTATAATTTCTAAAACACAGATATGATTTAAGAAAAACTTCGTTAATTCAAAAACATACTTTTAGGCGGTTATTTTGGTAAAAAACAAACAACATAACTTAAAAATTAACGAACCTACATGGTGTAGGGTTCAGAAAAAGGTACAATTATGAAAAAATCATACTTAAATAATAATGAATGCATGTAGTATGTATGTATGTGAGTGAATGTACGTTTGTATTCATCCTACTAAAGTGTATTTATTTGTAAATGTTCCCAGTAAACACTTTCATTCGAATTTAATCAGATAGTCTGAAAAATTCGTATGTCGTTAAAGTTATGCTACAGGAAAAATATGCAGGGGTTCTTATATAGCAATTCTGTTTTATGGAAGCCCTTTAAAATCGGAAACATATTTCAGAATATGCAGAAATATCTGATTAAAAATGTCAGATTAACGGTTGTATACACATCTGAAGGAATATTAAACGATTCGGTTTACTGTCCGATCATTAGATCACACTGTATGATTGAGAATATTCCAACATGAAATATGTCGTAAGCAACTGTTCGCTGGGGTCTGTTTGTAGCAATGTGTGTTTGTGTATAAATTTTTAATGTATGTATGTGTGTGTATCATTGATGTGGCTTTTTAACTTTTCATTATTTACCGCTAAAAGCATCTTTTAAAACATTTATTTTTTTTGTTTATTTATTATTATTTTTTCTTCATCATTTTATTTTTTTTTGCACAAACAGGATCTTTCACTTCCATCGACAAAACAAACAACAACTACAAAAAGCAAAAAAAAAAACAAAAAAATAAGGAGAATCGTACCTTATAATGGCGTCCAACTCATTCCACTTTCCTTAAGTAGTAAGTATGACATGACAAAGTAAAATAAAAAATGGAGAAAATGAGAAAAAAATACAACAAAATAGCACAAAAAAACCAAAACGCCCATTACGTTTTATCAACAATCCATTTGTTTTTTTTTCTTCATTCTGCAATATGTACTTTTTTTTGTAATTTTTTCCTTGATGTTGTCTTTTTAATAAGAATGAAATGGAAAAAAAGACTCTATTGAAACAATTACTTTTGTGTGTGGGTGCGCCTTGTATTTGCCCAGCAGTTAAGCAAGTAGTCAATGTATCACCACAAAGTATATATATATACTTTGTGGTATCACTTAAACACAGTAATTGTCACTAATGTCTGATCACTTGGCTGACTCCAATTTATATATTGTTACGAAATTGTACTTGAATTCAAATATAACGATTTTAAGGGCTGATTTAAAAGTAGCATAATGCTATCAAATAACAGTGCTGTAATAGCAAACTGTAACATATCTGTGGGAATTATTAAATAAAAGCTTTCAGTTGACCATTGATCGTAAGTTGGCAACGCTGTATTCGAATTCGAATATTCAGTTAAAGAACATTGTAGAAATAGAGCTTTCTAGATGGTTATGCAGTGTTATAAATAGTGGCAGAGGTTGCAGTCGTGAGTGAGTTTATCAGAGACGCTTTTCGAATAAACATCAACTGAGTGCCTTAAAGTGTGTTGTGTTTCTTTCAATTGAATTCGTGTACATTATAAAGTGTGTCTTTATTTCTGCGAATTTATAAACGTGTATATAAAAAACACTGAGTGACTATTTAATTCTGTTGTTGTTGTACATTTTAAATGAATAAAGAGTTGTTACAATTTTCAAACTACTAAACGGTTTTTATTTGCAATCAAAAATATCCGGTTTATTTAAAGGAAATAAACCAAACGTTTTGAAAAGGTTAAAACGTAACAATATTTTAGGCCATTTGACACATACGTGCTCTTTATAGTGCAGAGAAAAGTCAATTGGTTGCTTTATACATCCCATGTAATCTAGCGTGAAGACAATTGCCAACTAAGTTTCCCTAAGCAATCTAGAGTGCAGTCTCTTTAATGCGTTTATTTTGTACTGCACTTAAAAAAACCGTTATTTTACCCACCAGAAGTTATCTATTGAAATTAGGGATGCCAATCCCGAAAATACCAGGATTTTTCGGGATCGGGATTTCTCGAATCCCGGGATTTGTGAAAAACAATCCCGGGTTTTTTCGGGATTAACAAATCCCGAAAATTACGAGATTTTTTAATATTTTAGGATGAAACCTAGAAAGCTAAATTTCAGCATACTTATAATACTAATATAAAACAAGTAAGAGTGTTATATTCATCTTTTATACCCACCATCAATATGTAGTTTTGGTCTTCTATGGGGACTTGAATCAGTATTTATGAATGAATGAAATTTATGTTAATATCATTATATATAAATTATTTATTGACAATAAAATATTTTCTGATATAGAGGTTATATTATTATGGACTGGTCCTCACAAGAGTTGGTAGAAAGATTAAATTTCATATACAACTTGTTTATTCAATTTTATCACTATATTAATTATTATAAGACAATTATGAATGTTAAAGTCATTTTCTGAAGGGGACCATGTATGGAGACTAGGGACAAATGTAGCCCGGTTTCCGCAATACTTTATATATATTTTAATTCAATCCATTAGTTTTTGCTTTGTTATATTTCTACTTAGTGTATTAACGAAATAAATAGTTTTTATTGTTAAACTTGATGTTTTTTGACATTTAATTAAAATCCCGAAGTCCCGAAATCCCGAAAAATCCCGGGGTCCCGGGATTTACATTTCTAAAATCCCGAATCCTGGGATTTGTAAAACCCAGTCCCGTTTTGCATCCCTAATTGGAATGTAACTAGTTGTCACTCTAAATTTAGAGTGACAACTAGTTACATAACTAGCCAATCATTTATAAATGATTGGTAAAATCACTAGTTCGGTACAGTCTTTTAGAACTGCTGGGTGTCTATGAGAGTGTGCATTGATGTGTGTAAGTATGTTTGCTGTTGTTAGAATGGTGCATAAGTGCATAAGTAGCAGTATCCATGAAATGTTTGGATTTAATAAATTCTCTTTAAAACAATTCTGACATTGACTTTCGCTTTGTTTAATAAAATTTTCTTGTAGATTTTTTAAAAGAAATACATATTTTTAACGTTTAAAAATAGGCAACACATTTTAAGTATGTATAAATACGGTAAGAAACAAAGATCGCCCAGGCCAGTCAAACAAGTTTGAAGATCAAAAATTTTAGACATTACTCCATGAAGATTGTTGTAAAACTCAACAAGCGCTTGGAAAATCATTGGGAGCTACTCGGGTAACAATTTCAAAACGTTTGCGAGCAGCAGGATTCATGCAAAAGAATCCTAATTGCTGAGAACTCTGTTTTGTATTTTTTGAGCATTGCACCATCCATAGTTAATTATTTGTTTATATATTTGTGCACAAAATAACAAGTGCATAAAAATTTTTAGGTCATATTTATATTTTTTGAAGCATATTTTTTCATATTTTCCAATAATTATTGTGCTAGTTGAAAAAACTGTCAAGCGGGGCACCCAGCGGCTTAAACTAATTCGGGTACGCTGAATTCAGTGATGCTAACCGTTTTTATAGGTTAGCTCGT
The DNA here is from genome assembly GCF_958450345.1 of Calliphora vicina. NCBI lineage: Eukaryota > Metazoa > Arthropoda > Insecta > Diptera > Calliphoridae > Calliphora > Calliphora vicina. Next base: position 81,933,836 of record NC_088783.1, on the reverse strand, counting down.
ATTTTCGAGATATACCGTTATTTCGAAAATGGAGAGGTTGCGCAACATACATATTTGGACCCGCTATTATCAAAAAACTGGAGTATGGTGGGTATAAATGTTGATAATTTAATTTTCAAATGCGAATATCTCCTAAGCTGTAAGAGATAGTTGAGATACTATATGTGTAAGCTTTTTGAAATGGGAACACAAACACAAAAATTTATCATACCCGAGTCCTACTTTGGGGACCCCTGGCCGCACCTCTGGTGGACTCATGCGGTCTAAATTCAAACCTTAAACTCGACAACACTTCTTCTTTGCATGTGTCAAATTTCTTTTAAATCGGACTAAGGGTTTAGATTTATTTCCTCTTTTTTTCTCTACCACTGTGCACTGCACGATGTAGCTACTTACTACGAGTTATGTATTTTGATAAAATATTAGGGGATATTTGTATAATTTTTTGTGAATAAAATGAAAAGTTGTGGACAGATTTTATTTATTTAGAGCTTGTTTTATTTGGAACTTCGTTTTCTAAATGTGTAAATTTTAATGCCGTTTTAAAAACCAAAAACTTCTAAATTTTTCTAAAAAATTATTTTTTTTTGCCAAAAAAAAAATATATATTTCTAAAACGACTGCGAATATTATAAACATGTTAAGATTAGCTTGAAGATAATTTCGTTGGGGAATTTCGTTTTTTTCAGTTTATTCAATAAACTAAATAGTTTTTGAGTTACGCGAATATATGTTGCGCAACCTCTCCATTTTCGAAATAACGGTATATCTCGAAAATACGAGCTAACCTAAAAAAAACGGTTAGCACCACTGAATTCAGCGTACCCGAATTAGTTTGAGCCGCTGGGTGCCCCTCTTGACAGAAAAAAAGTGTCAATTTCGTGCATAGTGTAATTAATACATGAAAATCCGACTACTAGACATCAACCAAAATTAATCGAGGATACTAAACATGATTTGAGATTAAAACAAAACTTACCTTCATACTTTCTAAAGTTATCTGAGAATCCAAAAAAACAATTAAATTTACCAGAATCAACATTACTTTGAGAAGTTTCCCAGAATTCGATGTGAACTTTGACGTTGTGAAGATACCTCTCGAAACAATCAAGAAATTTACCTATTAACCAAATTATTACACAAAAATTATATTTCCCGAAGTCCAAATAAAACTTATCACATCTTTTTGACCATCTTAGTTTAGTGTTTACTGAAATAACTATAGTTATTTGCTGATGATATATCTCTATGTTGAAGCCATTAACTTTTTTATTTTTTTGAGGGAGTTTTAAAGTCTGACAAAACAAAAATCTATAAACTTTAAAATGACAAAAATTTGTTCTTGATTCAATTATAATAAAAACGATATAGATAACGTTACAAAAACTTTGATATCCTGTTACAAACAGAAACAAAAAAAAAACGAACAACTAAAAATTGAAGACAGTTTTATACAACCAAAATACGCATTTATACATCAAAGCCGAGTAAAAACAATTTCAAAAAACAACAATATATATTTAAAAAATACATACACATATGTACATATGTATGTGTGTGTGTGTATGTATGTAATAACAAATTTAAGTAAAACATGTTAAGTAAAAAACCTTTATCTTTATACTGTTATCAACAATTTTTCCATTCCTAATAAAAAATTAAAAATTCTTCTATCCTGACGTTACACTTAAAGAAACAAATACATACGAATGTTACAATTTAATCATTTTGGAGAATCGTTGAAACTGAACACAGATGATTTGTGTTTCTTTAGTGTTTCGAAGTGAAACATATCATTGACAAATTTCTGTAGACAATGCCAAAACAATTCTATGTGCTAAATTTCAGGTTACTACTTTGTCTAAATTTGTTGCCATGCCCCTTTATTCGCCTTCTTTATGTTGCAATCTTTGAAGTGATTTTTTCAAATTTGTAGCTTTTATTTTGAAACATTTGTACAATATAAATCAACTACAGAGATTTACCTTAGCGCCATGGATATTTTTCTTTGCTGTCGATTCGGCTAGTTGCTGGGCATCAAATTCATTTTTTTAGTTTATGTAAAAATTACGTTTGCAATTTAATTTTATAGAACAAATATGCGTACGTAATAGTCGTTTTAATGAGATATAAAAGACAAAAATTGGTTAAAAAATGGAAATGAATTAAGAAAACACAAATTGAATTTCAGAATAGCAAATTAATGTTGAGAAAAAAACAATTCAAATTTAGAAATGGTAATGAATATTAAGAAAACACAAATTGTAATTGAGAAATTAAAAATTCCTAGGCATTTTTTAAATAATTTTCTCTTATAAAATACATTTTGCGAGTATGCATTTAAAATCTAATAGAATTATTAATTTATGTTTTCTCAACATCAAGTTGTATTTTCTCAATTTAAATTTTCAAATATTTAGTTGAATTTGTGAATTTCCATTGGTTTTCTCTCAACATTAAATTGAATTTCTTAATTTTAATTTGTATTTTCTCAATATTAATTTGCGTTTCTGAATTGCAAATTGACATTTCGAAATATTAATTTGTATTTCTTGATTTTAATTTGTATTTTCTCTATATTAATTAGATTTTCTCAATATCAATTTGAATTTTCGTGTAGAATAATATGAAGAGATTCTGGTTATAGTCGTTCTAGAACTGTTGATTTTGTTGCAAGTTCTAAACATTATTCTGGAAAGTAAAATACTTTTTAAATATTTTTAGGTAAACAAAATTAATTTTTTTTTTTGAGAAAAAGAAATTTTTCGAATTATTTTTTATAATTTTTTTTTAAATTTAAAAAATTTATGTTTTGTTTTTTATTTTTTTTTTATATTTAGGAAAAAAATTTTGGTGAAAAAAAATTTGGGTTAAAAAAATATTTTTTCCGATTTTTACCTATTGTAGGTCCAACTTACTATGGTCTTATATACTTCGTTACAAAGGTCTTTGAAATATCTATCATTAGATATCCATATTGTCTATATTAATGACTTAGTAATCCAGATATAGGTCAAAAATCAAGGTTGTCCAGGTTTTTTTCCTTATATCTCAGCCATTTGTGGTCCGATTCTCGATTTTAAATAGGGATAATTCCAGAGATATTGATGTATGAATCGTGTATGTAAGTTATTTGGGGCTTCGGAAAGTTGATTTCAACAGACAGACGGACATGGCTTAATCGACTCCGCTATCTATAAGGATCCATAATATATATATATATATACTTTATAGAGTCGGAAAATTATATTCTGGAAATTACAAACGGAATGACAAACCCTTCTCACGAAGGGAAATTTTTTTTAAATTTCTTACATTTAATCAGAAGTTTTTTTATTAAGACAGTATAGACATGTTTGAACTCTAGCTGATTTGAAATCCCTTAATTTCTTTGTGTGTAGATTATTTCTTGTTGCTATTATAGCTATTACTATTACTGTATGCAACCCCGTATTTAGGGGTTTTCCTGTATTAAATATTTACAGAAATTCCATTTATCCTTGAAAGTTTTTGTTTTTTGTATTTTTACCCCCTCTCCATATCATTTGCACTGCAAGCAAAAATACACAACAATTACGGACAGACTGACAAAGAGTCAGTCAGTCAGACAGACGAGGCAACAGCAAGCAAGCAGTTGCAAATTACATTCAAATTATACGATTTTGATAAGAGGACATTTCAAAAAGTTTCCAATTTCAAGTGATTCGTTTTTTTTTTCGTATTTTATTTTACTGAACTTTAAACAAAACAAAAAATGGTTTGTACTCGTATTAGAGAACTGCGTCGGTGATATTTTGGTTGCTGTTGTCACTTATAGTGTATTTTTTTATATTTTGTTTGGCTTTTTATTTATTTGAAAAGTTGAGAGACATCTTGTAGAAGTTGCTTGTTGAAAATAAATAAATAAAAAGTTGACATATGTGCGCCTGAAGCATGTTTTCTACGAGAATATATAAACAGCAAGGGGCAGGCTGGCAGGCTGGCGAGGCAGAACGAGTACCAGCTAACAAATATTAGGTTGAGTGGAAATATAAAACTTTTCATTCCAACTGTGTTCAGATTCGGTTGCTCAGCCTGGCTGCCTGCCTGTCGCGCTTCATATTCACTCCTCTGCTATCCACTCCACTTGATTTTTTTGTCACAAGTGTTTCACAATGATGCTTCACTGGATTACTTTGAATGTTGCATAATTGAAAAATTAATGGGGGGAAATTGTATGATGGTTATTTTTTGTCTTCATCATTTTTGTATTTCGAACTAATGAATTCGTCGTTAAATACTGTAATTATGAATTTGTTTTTAACAAAAATATCTTGTGTTTTTTATATTTAGATGCCAACTGGACAACGTATAGTTATAAATTTGTTGTAAGACAGAGGCGTTTATTTAAAAGAATCAGTTTAGGAGCATAAATATACAACTCCTATATTCAAACGCAATGGTTACCAGTTTAAAAATTCTGTTTATAAATTTCGCACTTTTGCTACCAGTCTACTAGTTGAAAGTCATATATCGTTGATCACATATTGACAAATCATTACTTTCGACTTTTTTCCAAGATGAGATATTGATGTTACATGATTCCTCCCTCCATAATGTTGATGTTGTCTAATACCATTAGCTTATCTTGAAATAAATATTTAATTAAGAGGTGTCAACGTGTGATCATCGATTTGTTACCATTTTTAACGGTCGCACTAACTGTGATTAATCAGATGTTTAAAAACCCGAGACTGCAGTTTAGAAGTTTCTTGAAAAATTTTTCATTCATACTTAATTACATAGTGAACAAAAGTCAACGAAAAAATATGCAGAAGTTCTCAGTACGGAAGTACGGAAATACTTGTAGTTTTTCTCGATCACTTCGTTTTAGTGAAATAATTCTACCATTCAAAGCATCATAAATATGTTCTTTTGAAACTAGTTTCAAGGTTGTTCATTTTGTTTGAAAGATATGAGTTTTACCTTTCAAAGAGAAAGGGAAATCGGTTGGAAATTGACCGAGGTACAGTAGTCAGGATACTCCCCAACTAAAGTAAAATACTGTCAGCTATGTTTTCACTATTCCCTTTTCTCTTATTATGAATTCGGGATTCTTTTTTATAAACTGTGCACAGTGGGGCAGATAAAAATTGTTTGGAAATAAATCTGGCATTTCTAAACGGCTGATCCGATCGATATAATATTTTACGTGGGCGTAGACAAGGAGTATTCGAGTTTAAGTTATTAAATGGACCCTACAATCCAGGATTCATTTTAATAACTACAACCTTCAACATGTAACATTTTTAAACACGTGCAATTTTTTTGTTTCCCATCCGATTTCAAAGATTTTAATATTTTTTAAAGCGTTCGGTTAGGTCTTGCCTGCTTGTGCCATTTTTTTTTTTGCCATATTTTGCTTTTTTAAAAATATAGGGCGTACTTTTGGATCGAATAGACAGACAACTTTTTGTTAGTTAAACGACTAAATTACCAATAATACAATAAAAATATTTCAAAGCATATCACTTGTGGATCCAAAAATAAACGATTTTCAATTAAACAATTACAAAAATAGCAGATTTTTGCTCTTTTTTGTGCGAAAAGGTGAATTAACTCTTTTTTTGTTAAAAAAAAAACTTTCTTTAAGAACATATAACAATTTTATGCTTTTCTGTAAGGTATCTTTACGGAGAACATTCTGGTATAAAAAACCAGGTCCTATTTTTCGAATATGTAGCCCCTAAGCCCTTCGAAATTTGACCTATTTTTTTATCAAAATTTCAACCAAAGTTGAATTTTACATAAAAAAATAGTAGTTTTTTGGATGGACCTGGACCCCTTGGTATCTATAATTTTTAAATTCGTTTTCATTTAAAGTATTTAATGTATAGTTAGCATTTCAAAAGGTATAAATTCTTAATACATTTTCTTATTAATTTTTTAGATAACTTAAAAAGAAAAAAGTACTTTTTTACCCAAAAATAGCGAAAAATGGCCTTTTTTAATTTTTAAATTATCTTTTTTGTTTGATATATACATTTGTTGTTAGTCCAATAAAAGATAAATGGAGAAAATCGGGAAATATTTGGACCGCTGTTATCAAAAAATATGGAGTAGGGTGGGTAAAAATTTTAATAATTAAATTTTCAAATGCGAATATCTGCTAAGTTATAAGAGATAATTGGTTTTTGTAGTGCTCGACGAGCAGATTCAATATATCGATGTCTTATTATAAAAAGGCCCTAACTCGTGTTGTTTTTTGTAAGTCCAGATTTTCGTTTATTTCGATAAATGGTCCGATCATTTATCATAATTAGCCAAAAAAAATTTAGACTTAAAAAAATACGATTTAGGGCCTTTTTAAGTTAAGGCATCAATATGTAATTTTCTTGAAATCGGAACACAGTCGAATAAATAGTACAATTTGCTTTACAAATTGCTTTTTAGCCGGTTCAGAGTTTTAGATTCTATAATTAGAAACGTAATTAATTTAAATCCAATTAAGATATGGTTTATACTTATAATTAACTAGCTGTCCCGGCAAACGTTGTTCTGCCATAGCTCACACAAAGTTTGAAGACTCCCACTATAATAGTACTCCAGATATGCCCATTGTTCCTATATAGGTCAATTGTAAATCAAAACCATCCACAGACCCACTCAAACATACACAACAAATTTCATCGACATCGGCCCAGCCGTTAAGGAGGGAGGAGTTCAGTTACTAACACACGTACAGAAGAATTATATATATAATGATAAGAAACTTAAATAAATTTTATTTTTGAAAACGTACAGCTGACATCGAAATTTCGATATTTCTCAATTTTTCGTTCCCTCAGAATTTGTAAATGGAGGAGTGAAATTAAGTATTTCTCAACTTTGTTTGATATTTGAGTTATATAAAAATACCCCCGACCATTATCTGTCTCAGACTACTTAGGTTAGAGGGGCAGTAACATGGTACAAATCCACATTTCCATAAGCCTAAACAATTTTGGTCGGCTATGTTAAGAACCTAGTTTTTTCATCAATATAATTTCTAAGTGATTTTCAATCAGAATTCCTAAGATATTCCAGGTTACCAGCAGTGTCACAGATAATGTGTTTCCAGTGTTTCATTGTTCTATTTAGGCTTGGATTTCCCAAAGGACATTGGTCGTTCTGATGAATGTAGAATCCAGCCAGTTTCTGACATGTTCGGTTATTGCCCACTTCTTTAGTTCATCCATAAAACTAGAGAGGTTTTGACATTTTCCAGATTTATCATTCTCGTTCCTTATACGAGTTGGAGTTTTGTTATCAATCCTCTTCAATCATTTAATACCCTACGTAATCGCCATGATCTCAGCCTGAAGATGGTATTCTGATCTGATATTTACCTATATTTCGGCATAGTACGTAGAAACAAATTACCCAGTGGAAAACGGTACAGCTGTAAAAGCACATAATATGATGGTACATATATTGAGTTTGTCAAAAAGTATATATGTAAGCATATTCTGGGTCCTAGTAAAATTCTAAGATGACCTAGCTATGTCCTTCCGTCCGTTGACGGCAAGATAGGGCCTTGACGGAAGCACATAGGGGGATACAATTTCCCCAATTATTATTTGTAGATCAATGTTTGGTATTGAAAATAGGGGAAACAGAGCATTGCTTATTGGGGTAGAGTTTTAAAATTTATAATGAGTAAGTTTTTTACAAGCTCATATAGGAACTGCATATCAGTTCTCCATTTAAAAGTCCAAGAATTATTATCAATCGACAAAAAAATGTATGTGCTTCTAAGTTAAAAGCATCGTTTGGGGCAGAACCTTTTTTGACAGCTTTTCTTAATATTTTTGTATGGCCTGGGTAGGACATATAAAATTTAATATTTGCAAAAAAATCTCTACTGAACATATTGAACTTTTTGAAAATAGGTTATCGATATGTATTTAATACAGAAATTCTGACTTAAATTATACGAGTTTGAATCATCTATTACATAATTTTAACTATATCCAACATTTAGAAGATTGCTGAACAGGTGTATAAACTAATTATCTTAATTTTCGGTGACAACATCCATACCGATCATCAAATATTATTTGCGTTATAACCAACTTTTATGCCACAAATCAAAAATAAAAACCATCCCATAAGACCCCCGCCACGTGCGTCGTACCAGCTACTAATTAAGCAGTGGAATGAGAACGTTCGTTCTGTAATTTGAAATGAAACTAATTAAATACTATTAATGGAAAAAACATTTAGAAATGAAATCATAATACAACGAAGACAACCAACCTTGCCCCTGTTATAATATTATCACTTGTAAATTTGTTGTTAATAAAAATAATAAATAAAACAAATATTAAATGGCTAGAATACGAGTATACAAATTCAGAAATAACTTTAAGATAATGAATTAAGCAAAATAGAGAATGAATTCAGTGACTGTAAAACCAAATCCCCCCAAAATATCCTTAAAGCCGTTAAATAAGAAAAATACACACAAATGACAAACCTAGTCCTAAAAATACATATTTACATTAATGCATGAAGTAAATAATACACACAGAGGAACAAATAGAAATGTAGACATCATCACTGGTTTAAACAGCAGGTTGTCACTTCATACTTCTTTCATCATACCCGTAAAATACCGCTTCACAAGTGTTAACATCAATTTAAAATCGATCATACTAAAAGGCCTCATTAAGTCAAGAGGGTGACGGCAAACAACAAAAAAAAACACATTCAAACGGGAAACAAGGGGTGAGTTGAATGTCTGCAGTTTTAGAATTGAGAAAAAATGGGAAACTAACAATTTGTTTGTAGTATTAAGCAGCCGTTCTTAATCGTTGAATACTTTTAATATTTTTCAGATTAAGGGTCGAGAAATTTTTTGACATCCTCAAGAAAGTGTCAATTTAAATTAACCCTTTTAGATATTTCGTTGCCATCTATATATTTAAAGGAGTAACGTGACTGACTGACTCATTCTTCATCGCACAGCTAAAGCTAGACAGTTGAATTTCGGATAGCAGCTTCCTTTTACATCATATAGATTTTTGGAAATTCAAATGTTTAGGGGGACGGGTAAAACCTGTAACAAATAAACCTAGAAACAAAATTTTAAATGTATCCACCTTTAAACAAAAGAGGCCAAAATGGGTAAAAATAGTACCCGTAGAACCCTCTGTTATCCTTTATATATTTTAAATAGATAAACATAAAAATAAAGTTTTGAACTCATCTGCCCCCAGAACAATAATTAGGAGAAATTTGTTAGGAATTTTTTTCGAGTTTTGAAGGGGGAAAACTGGTATCCTTTTTAGGTACTTTATATACCCTTCACCTTCGTGAGAATGGTGTATATAAGTTTGTCATTCCGTTTGTAATTTCCACAATATAATTTTCTAACCCTATAAAGTAAATATATTCTGGATCCTTATAGATAACGGATGTTCGTCCGTCTGTCTGTTGAAATCAACTTTCCGAAGCCCCCAAATAACTCCGGAATTCTTCCGGCTGGGTTGCTATTTATCGAGAAAATCGGTCCACAATGGCTGAGATATGAGGAAAAAACCAGAACAACCTCGATTTTTGACCTATATCTGGATGAATAAGTCATTAATATAGACAATATGGATATCTATTGATAGATATTTCAAAGACCTTTGCACAGCCTTGTTTTTATTAATATTTACTTTATCAATAAAAGAACCATGAAATATTATTTTCTAACATTTTCGAAAATTATTTTTACGAGCAGGACAAAAAAGGGCAAAAACAGGATTTTTGATAGTATTTGGTAAAATTAACGAGCTATTTAATATCAAATAAGTTAAGTACACATATTTTGGTAGTTTTTTAAAATTAATTTTTGCTACTCAAATTTGAGTTTTGGAATTAACAAATCTATTGAAATTACGAGATTTTTGAAACCTTGGAAGATTGTTGAAGCTGTTCCAACCCAAAGTTTCGGATTTTTCGGGATTAAAAAATCCCCGGAAACTACGAGATTTTTGATATTTTGGAAGATTATTGAAGTTAAAAATTAAAATTTGATTCATTTGAAGATATTTTTGATTTTCATAAACATAGAAAACTTATAAGTTAGAACGTGACAACATTTTCAATCCCGAAATACACGGGAAATTGTGCGAGAATCCCCGGGAATTATTTTTTTTAATTTTATTTGATGTTTTTTGAACTTGACTTTCTCTAAAAGAAGCTTAAAGCACCAAAACAAATGCAGAAGTTTCATACAATAACAAAGATTTAACCCAAATAGAACAATAACAAGTTCATTATTCAAAATATTCCAAAAACTCGTGAATGTTCACGGCAGTCACAGAATTCAATTCTATCGAAAGTGGAATTATTTTAGTATTTTGCTTCTTCACAAAGAGTACACAACAAAAATGTTTGGAGTTTTCTTCAAGTTTTAATTAACATCTTTACTTAATTTTTGATTTAATAAGCAAAACATTTCCAATTCAAAATTAAAAAAAAAATAAATATTTATTTTTTTGCGAATTAACAGAATTAATTGGAATCTAATGAAGGTAGAAGAAAATCTAATGAAAATGACAAATGGTGACAGGTTTGTATATAACCAAAATTAGAAAACGTGTCAGCCTTTAACTTTGTATTAAATTTTTATTGGATTTTTTTATTTGTATCCAATTACATTTAAAACCGAAGACATTTTTTAGACTTTTAACGAAGTCTACATACTTAAAATTGAATAATTTGTTCTAGGCGGGATCCTAGAACATCAATCCCGATTTCCCGGGAAATGAAAAACTGCGGGAAAAGAAAAACTCTAAACGTACCATTCTATGAGAGTTAAAAACCCCAGACTTACTATTATAATTTCTTTTTTCATGTTATAATTGTAACTTTTGCTTAAACAATGGACCTGCAACCATTCAAATGAAAATATATCTGAGTAAAGTAAAAGTCTATAAAGTAGAATTATTGGTAATTTTTAAAATGTAAAATCAAAATATTCTTGATCCTTATGCATAAAAACAAGATTTCTCTATCCGAGTATATGTCAGTATGTTAGTTGAAATGAGTTTTTCCTAAGACCTTGGACCATTGCAATCATTACTATTTTAATCAAGAATTTTTTCTCAAAGATCGCGTGTGACTTATGTCATCTTATTTTTATTCAATATTGTTTAACAATTCATCATGGAAATACTCCAAATTATTCAGCTTTTGTGAGAAAAGTTTTTCGTGCTATGAGATTAAATAAATCTCGTAATTTGAGAGATACCGTTAGCAATGCTGGATAGAGCAATCGGAAATTGGACTATATATAGCTTAGTCGCGACAATCATCCTTTATAATAACATTCCTCCATCAGACGCAGATTAACACTATAAATATAGCTGCAAGGCGATTTGAAGAACTTGTTCTGAAACGTCAATCCTTAAAATTTATGTAGTCTTTCAATTCTCGTATGGTGAAGTTAAGCGCATACTCCCATGCATTCCAGCGAGGAATTAGGTCTATCAAGGAAATGAAATTAATGACAAGTGCGAGAGAAACGGATCAAATATTAATGAAAATGTTTAAGGAGTTTGGAATCAAAAAATCAGCTTAGACTTAAAGATGAATGTAGTGTTCTTCAGGCAGCAAACTGTCTGCGGTGCTATCGCATATCTGGCAGAGATATATGAACTTATATGTAAATCCTTGAGTGGTGTTATACCACATCGAAACTGTTCCGGGAATAACGGGAGTCTCTGATTGAGATGGCAAGACATTCAACAGTATCACTGATAAGGGAGGGTGCCATGTTACATGAATCTGATATTGATCATTTCGGTGGCATGCCACTTTCTTCGCTCATTTTGCACATATGTTTTGACTTGGCCCAAAAAATTAAAATTAGTCGATATGCGCTATTACAATGTACCGATTGGACCTGATGCATATCTTCTGCGATTACAGCGCATGATGTTTAGTAATTTTATGTCGATTATCATGGGGCATCGCTGGCTTGGTGTACAGGCTAGATGCATTGGACTCCCTTATAATGACTACCGTATAAGTTGTTGCATAGAGGAGAAGAATAAACCATCTCATCTTCATACTTTTTGGAATGATCTTTCAGATATAGGCGCTTTGCTCAGTTGATCGCGTTTATAGGTCTGTCGGAATAATTTAGATTGCGCTCCGATCTATGATTGCCTGATAAATACAGTGGTCGACATAAGTATACGCACGACAACAATTTTTGCCACTTTATTATATAAAACCCCGTAAATAAAAAAATAATAATGCAGTTTTGTTTGAAATCTATTTTTATGGCTATGCACCAAAAAAAAGTTGTTGCAATGTAAACTTGCAAAAATATTCATAAAAAACAATAAAAAATATTGACAAAAGTTTATATACGACCACAGCATGTCCTGGATTTTTCTGAATACTAACAGATAAGCATGCAATTTATTAAGTCTACAGTTCAAACAATATTCAGTAACTTTGAAAACACTGGTAGAGTTAAAAACAAGCTGCGAAGTGGTCGCCCAAAGAAACTACATCATAGAGATGTAATCTTCATTTTAAAAGAAGTCAACAAAACCTCAAAAGTAAATACAGTAGTTTTGACTTACCTGCCTTTCACTTAAGAGCATTTTGCATATAAGTGCACAAAACTTGTGTTTTGTATATTTATTTACCAAACTCCATATAAATTAGTTAATTTAAGTGCATTGTTCATACCTGCACATTTAAGATAAGTGCATAATACTTTTGGAATCTATAGCTAGTTTTCATGAACAAATTTCATTTAGCGACCTAATACAAAATTAAATTAAAACAAAATAAGAAAAATAGGATTTTGAATAAAAAGATATGTTGTAAACTTCTTAATAATTTTAAAAGTAGCTGAAATAGCAATTTGACGTTATTTTTAGACGGAAAAATCACAAAGCTTCACATAAATTATTTGCCGTTAGCTGCTTTTTTGGGCAGTAAACTGTAAATGCACTTACCAGCATCAATGCGCAGGTAAGTGCATTAAGGTTAACTGCGACATCTCTCAAGCGTTTGATAAGGTATGGCATGCTGGATTAATATACAAATTGAGTCAAAATTTACCGGCAAACACACATAAGCTGTTGGAAAGCTATTTAACTGGTCGAACATTTAAGGTTAAAGAGGGAAACTTTTTAAGTACTGCACAACCCATTGAAGCTGGAGTCCCCCAAGGCAGTATCCTGGGACCTTTTTTATATTTGATGTATTCGTCTGATATGCCAACTAACAATCGCACTCATACATCAACATTTGCTGATGATACCGCTATTCTAAGCATTCATGAAAACCCTCAAGAAGCGTCTCGTCACTTACAAAACCACATATTTGAATTAGAAAAATGGTTAAAACAATGGAAAATTAAAGTCAACGAGCAAAAATGTACACACATTACATTTACATTGCGTAGAGAATCATGCCCCCCTATTCATATCAATAACCAAACAATAATTCAACAATCGGAAGTGAAATACCTCGGAATACATCTCGATCGTCGCCTTACATGGAAAAGTCATATAGATGCAAAGTTGACTCAAATGAAATTGAAATCAATTCAAATTAATTGGCTTATTGGCAGAAACTCCACGCTTAGTTTAGATTGTAAACTTCTACTTTATAACATGATCATAAAACCGATATGGTGTTATGGCATACAGTTATGGGGCACGGCCTCAGCGTCAAATGTAGAAAAGATCCAAAGACGCCAAAACAAGTTTCTAAGAATGATCACAGTTGCCCCCTGGTATATCAAAAACGCGAATATACACAAAGATCTAAACGTGCCCATTGTAAAAACTGAAATCTCGAAAAACGTACAAAAATATTTAAAAAAACTTGAAGTTCACCCAAACCCGCTGGCCCGCAACATATTAGATAACCGTGGCCACACTCGATTAAGAAGGAGGGACACAGCAGACCTAATCTAGAAGGAAGAATGCCAATTTAACCAAAACAACCATGAACACAAAATTTTTTCGTCCGGCACTGGCTGGACTAATTAAATAATAATATTAGATATAAGATTTGAACCACTTATTGTTAGTTCATTAAATAATGAAGATACAATAAATAAATGATGAAAAAAAAAAAAAAAAAAAAAAAAAAAAAAAAAAAAGGTTAACTGCATTTTTAACTTACCTGCACAAAATATAGTGCAAAGTTGGTTGTGCAGGTAAGTCAAAATTACTGTACCACAAAATTGGCCAAAGAACTCGCAACAAGATCAGAAGTTATTGTTCATCCACGTACAATTCAAAGAACCTTAAATAATAATAGTAATTAAAGCAGAACTCCTCGTAAATTAGCGAACGGATCGCAAACTTCGTTTGGAATTCGCCCCAAAAGCACTTTGAAAAGGACATGGAATTCTGGAAGCGAGTTTTGTTCACTGATGAGTTGAAGTATAACATATTTGGAAGTGATGGGAGAGTATGGCGCAAAACAAATACAACAATGGATCCGAAAAACTTACTCGCTACAGTTAAGCATGGTGTTGGCAGTGTGATGGTTTGGGGTACAGTCGCTGCTTCTGGAGTGGGAAAGATAGTGTTCATTGAGGATAATATGGATCGTTATCAGTACAAATCCATTTTGGAACAAAATTTGAGAGCATCCGTTGATATTTTAACTCTTGGTTAAAGTTGGATTTTGCAGCAAGATAACGATCCGAAACATTGGTCTCAAATTGTCAAAGATTGGCTACTCTACCATGCCCCATGACAATTGTACACACCATCTCAAAGCCCGGACTTAAATGTTATTGAGCACGTGTGGGAAATTCTACAACGGAAGATCCGAAAACATCTTATTACTTGTGCACCAATGTTAAAGGAGAACCTTCCAGAAGAATGGCAAAATATAACGTCCGCAGAACTGGAAAATTTAATTGCTTCGATGTCCAAGCGCTTGTAGATGCCCGTTGTGGCCCAACGAAATATTGAATTTAATGAAAATTTGTATTCGCTGAAAAATGTTTATTTAGTGTACAGATCGTATGTAGACTTTTGTCAACATATTTTTTTAATTTTTTATGAATAAAAGTTAAATTAATTATAAATTAAGCGATATTTTGTTGTTATATTACTAAAAATGCATTTGAAATAAAACTGCATCATTACTTTTACTTATTATGATTTAGAAGTCCGCGAGTTACGAAAATAATGGTCGTATGTAGACTTTTGTCGGTCACTGTATATCTCTCTCTTTATGGACTTTTTCTCTGTTCAGGCATTACAAAGGAATTTTACAGGACCCGAGTAGTCAACGTCAATTGCGTAACAATCTGTCTAACCCCCATTTTCTCAATCTCTGGTTATTTTTTATCGTGACGATAAACTGACAGTTCTCATACAAAAAAAAATGTTAACTTTCAAACATGTTTAGCTAAAGGTAGACCATGATTAAACCCCCAAGACAATACACCTTAAGGCTCGCCAGAAAACAAGTCAAGAAACATAATTTCTTGCATGGGTTTTTCAAGGCATCTAATGAATCTTGTAATACAATTTATATCTATATATCTCTTTACTTTCATTATATTTATACTAATAGAGTAAATGCAAAAAGAACACACAGGAGATCATCTATTTTTCAGCGTATTAAAAGCACTTTGAGAACCACTGAATTCGTGTATTTATGAATGTGGGCATAAGACACAATAGTAATTATTGACAAAATAATTGCAAATGATTACAACAAGTATTTCAAACACTTGATAGTACATATTCAATTCAAATGTTTGGTCGGAATCTAACATAAGGAAAGGGCGTTTAATGTCAGCACGGTGTCTGTGGCTGCATATATTGTAAAAATTTGCACACATACGACGACGAGCGCTATGCGTACAAACTATGTACAATAAAATTGGTAACATTATTGAAAAAATCAGCAGAGAAAATACCAACATACGGTATGTGGACTAAATTCGATCGACTTTTATAAAACACAACGGCATAGAGAACATCGTCATGTCTAGTGGTTAGCAATATAAGAGCAGCATCAGCAATTAACCAACGAAACAAGCAACCAAACATTCATTCATCCATCCACCCATCATCAAACAACCCCTCTACCAAGTTGTTCAATTTATTCATATCCATCGACATCATGATTTGTCGTTATAACAAAAATAAAAGCAGTACCATCCATCCATCCATCATTCCTTCAACCCATATATTTATGCATACGTACAATTTGTGTGCGTATGTATATTTTAACAATACCCAGAAATTTATTTGATTCTTGCATTTATTTATTTGGTTTTTTGTTTGTTTCTTGTTTCCAAATGACTGCCAACACCTCAGGGTGTCATTCGAGGGACGAGTACGAGATTTACAGTATGAAGTACATTTGTAGGCTTAATACACTTATTATGGTGGTGTTATTGGATCGTATTGTATTGTTTTTTGGACCTCAAATAACCAAAAACATGTTATGTTTTTCTTGTAATTTGAGTCTTGACCATTTGGGACAATAATCAACAAAAAAAAATTATTGATGCATTAGTATATTTGCCGCACAGTTTAATATTTGTTTAAAAGAACATTTTTATTTTGTAGTTTTTTTTATTTATTTCTTCAGATACATCAGCAGGTTTTTTGAGATGCAAGAAAGTTTTAAATTTTTTTTCTACAAAATTGTTGTTTGGAAATTTATACAGTTTTTTAAACTTTTTAATAACACTGCCCAACAAATTGAGACTTTTTGATTGAAACAATATTGGGACCTTATAATTCTGAAAGAGCATGTTGAGTAGATAATTTTTGTAGAAGAAACTTATAGTCCAGTTGGTCTGAATTTTTTTTTACAGTGGGTCAAAGTTTTAATTTTTTGATCGAAGGTAGCACTATACTAACTGAAAAAAATATAGTGGAATTTTACGGGGATCATTTTTGTGGAAGATCTTAACCCCCTATCTCCTCTCTTTAGGGACAATTTGACCCCTTTTCCGAGAAAATCGAAAAAAGTCCTTTTAAAAAGGACATTTAAGGATTAAAATATTCAACGAAAATATTTGCCGGAAAATTTCATTGAAGGTCACCAAAGCTACCAAAGTTGAAAATAAAGCCCTTTACGCTTAATTAGCAAAATTACACGACTTACATCGAGTCTCACATTTTTTTAAAAATATCTCCAAAAATCCAAATATTATCCGAATGAGTTGAAATTTAAAATATAAATAGTCCTTAAATTAAGTCCACTGAAATTTTACGGGAAAAAATTATGTAGAATATTTTAATCCCTAAATGTCCTTTTTGAAAGGACTTTTTTAAATTTTATCGAAAAATTTGCCAATGTCCTCAAGGCGAATTCATACAAGGTGGTGTCAATTCTACAAAATGTCAAAAAAATAGAAATGAAAAAGAAATGTGTATTAAAACTTAATATAGTATGGATAAATGAATAGTGAGGGCTTAACTTATATATGTAAAAAATAAATATTTTGTTAATAAGCATAGAATTCTTTGATATTGAAATATAAAAACAAGCATTCACATTCGCTAGAACCACCTTGTATGAATTCGCCTTGAATTCGTACCAAATCAAGGCGAATCTAATAACCTAACCAGACTTGGTGTTAATAGGTGTAAATAGTTCTTAAATTAGAAAAATAACGGCATTAATGTTGAAAATATATGTCTGTATACACAAATTTAACAAAACAGAAAAAGTGATTTTAAAAAAGATTAAAATCAACAAAATTTTGCATCTTATAACATTTGACAGGATGGTGATTGAGTAATAAATAATGCATATAACAATATACAAAATTATTTGCTATTTCGTAAAAATCATAAACTATTAAGAAATAATGAACAATCATATATTTTAAAAGAAATTAACGAGTAAATATCGTTATTAATAGTTATTCTTGGAAGAGGGTTTGACCGACCTTCCAAGATACTTTCTTACTTGTTATACCATTCACCTTCGTGAGAAGGGTATATATAAGTTTGTCATTCCGTTTGTTATTTCTACATTTTTCATTTCCGACCCTATAAATTATATATATTCTGGATCCTAATAGATAGCGGAGCCGATTAAGCCATGTCCCCAAAAAAAAATTAAAAGAACAATTCGAAAATTTTTTTTTTTACAAAAAATTAAAAAAAAACGTTGGAAAAAGAAATAAATTTTGTTTACCTAAAAATATTTAAAATTTCTATTTTGAAGTATAATTTGGTGAAGGGTATATAAGATTCGGCATAGCCGAATCTGGTTATACCCTACACCACCATAGTGGGGAGGGTATTATGCGTTTGTGCAGATGTTTGTAACGTCCGACTTAGAATCACTTTCTGATTCGATTAAACGATGTCCGTCTGTCCGTCTGGTTGGCTGGCTGTCCATGTAAACCTTGTGCGCAGAGTACAGGTCGCAATTTTGAAGATATTTCGATAAAATTTAGTACATATTATTTTGTCGGCCCAAGGACCAAGTCTATTGAAACTGTCTGAAATCGGTCCATTATTTCACCTAGCCCCCATACAAATGTCCTTCCGAAATTGGACTTTATCGGTCACAAATGTTTAATTTATAAATGTGTCTCCCCAAATTGCGCTCCAAATAAGTTTTATATATACAAATTTCATGTCACCAAATTTTGTTACGATCGGTCCATAATTAGTCATAGCTCCCATATAGACCCGCTTCCGAAAATCACTTTAACGTGCATAATCGCTTAAAAATGTTGGTATACACACAAAACTCAACATAGTTAATATATAATAATATAGACATAAATCACACGACCTAATTTTATGGAGATCGGTCCATAATTGGTCATAGCTCCCATATGAGGAACACTTCCGAAAATCACTCAAAAATATAATTTATTGAAATTTTAAAAGAAAAATGTTTTTGCTCTTTTACTTAGTGTAGGGTATTATATGGTCGGGCTTGGCCAACCATACTTTCTTACTTGTTTTTAATTAATTTTAATACAACGACGAGTCACATAACATTGGTTGTCAAGTTGTCAAATAAAGGAAAATCTACGGCAAAAGTGTGCGAAATCATTAGTTTGTCAAAATCTATAGTCCAAACTATCCTTAGGACCTGTAAAAGGTTTGAATGATATGAAAGTTTGCCAAGAACAGGACGTCCACTGAAGTTTGATGAAATATTAAGGCGTTTAAATACTAGTTTAACTCCGTGCAAGAGTTTGGAGAAATCAAGGTACTGCCTTAGAACATCCTGATAAAAATTGATTATTATATCGTCCATGAGCTGTTTATTACTGATGCTATACATATTTATTTTAGTCGATAATAATATGTATGTATAATATGTTTACGAGGGCTTATTTGCGGCCCATGACATTTCATGATATTAAGGCACCGTAAACAATTTGTTGGTTCATTTTACCTTAAATCCTATAAAGACTTCGTCGTAACTCCCGATGCCTTGACGACAAAATTCTTTCTCATTTACCGTAATAAGAGGAATTTTAATAAATGCTTAATTCGCGATATATTGATGTATGAATCATGTTTTTAAATTATTTTGGGGCTACGGAAAGTTGATTTTAACATACAGACGGCCATCTAGTATAACGACGGAATATCTATCAAACGATCCAGATTATATATACTTTGTTGGGTCACAAACGAAAACTGTAGAACTTACATTATGTTTTAAGAATTATCCATATTATGAATATTAATCATTTACTTTTTTTGATGTTTCGAAAAAATAAAAAATGAGTACAAACAAGTAAGAGAGCTATATTCGGCAATGCCGAATCTTATATACCCTTCACCAAATTATACTTCAAAATACAAATTTTAAATATTTTTAGGTAAACAAACGTTATTTTTTTTTCCAAAGTTGTTTATCATTTTTTGGAAATTTTTTTTTCGATTTGTTATTTTAATTTTTTTTTTCAAATTTTTTAAATTTAAAAAATGTTTTAATTCTAAAATTTGTTTACCCATTGTAAGTCCAACTTGCTATGGTCTTATATATGTCGTTGCAAAGGTCTTTGAAATATCTATCATTAGATATCCATATTGTCTATATTAATGACTTAGTAATTCAGATATAGGTAAAAAATCGAGGTTGTCCTGGTTTTTTGCTCATATCTCAGCCATTTGTGGTCCGATTTTCTGATTTTAAATAGGAAACTTCTCGAAAGCAGAATTATTGAAAATTTGGATCCCAAAGATATCTGGGGTCTCCAGAAAATTGATTTCAACAGACAGACGGACATGACTTAATCGACTCCGCTATCTATAAGGATCCAGAATATATATATTTTATAGGGTCGGAAAATTATATTGTGGAGATTACAAACGGAATGACAAACTTACATATACATATATACCCTTCTCACGAAGGTATAAAAAGTGCAAGTGTAAAAAGTGTTATGCAATAATTTGTGTGAAAATGCATTTTCAAATACATACATATGTATGCATGTATGTATGTACTTACATTAAGTTGACAACAAACAAACAAACAAGTAAACAAATAATAAAATTTATTTAAAACAGCTTATTTTATGATCACGTGTCAACAATTTGCAACCATTTGTTGTTGACACGTGTTTCCAATTGTATGATAAACAAAAAAACCATCCACAACAACATCCTTATACACCCAACAACCATATCCGTCTATTTAGCAATTCATTAGTAGATCTGAGCAACCAAAAGCAATTGTAAGCCACCTTGTGAATTTTGTAGAACAACCTACCAACCTTCTACAGCCTACTGAGTGGCAAAAGTTAATTATGAAACTGTGTCACATGCTGCATACGAGTGTTTTGAATTCCACACAAACTATTACGTACGATTTAAGTGTTCTCACATACATATGACGGTATGTGTTTGGCTTTATTCTTTTTATATCCTTTGTCCATGAGCCATCCTTTTTTATTGCTTTTAATATTCCTAAACTGGAGCAGGAGGTAGAGACATAATCACACCTTCATTTCTTTTTTTGTATTCCCACTGCCAACCAAAGAGCATCCTAATTGTACACAACAGGAGACCTTTATTTGATTTTTAAGTTAAATTTAAAGGTGTTTCCAAGTGTGCGAAAAACATTTTTTTGTGAACGTAATTTTTGTTTTATTGTTCAATTAATTTTTACTATTAAAAAAGTGCCTGGATACGCCCACAATATTTAAATTGTTCCAATTTTTACATTCGCATTCAGAGTTAGTAAACAATTGCATTAATTAAGAAATAAACAAGTAAGAGTGCTATATTCGGCTATGCCGAATCTTATATACCCTTCAACTTTGTTGTGGATGCATTATTATTTTTTATAATTAGTATATAGGTATGTATGTACATTGCCCACTTTCAGCGTACAGCATCCTAAATTTATCAAGAACACAAAAAACAACAACAACGCCAAACGAAACAGAACACCAAAAGAAAAAACAAAAACAAAATACGCAAGGCAATGAAACCAACACACATCCAAACATACGTTTAATTGTATAAAAAACAACAACGCCAAAAGAAACAAAACACAAAAGAAAAACAAAATACGCAAAGCATGCACATTCAAACATATGATTTGTTGATTTTTTGTCAAAAAAACCAACACACAACCAAACAAAAGTTTAGTTGTATAAAAAACAACAACAACGCCAAAAGAAACAAAACACAAAAAAAAAACAAAATACGCAAAGCTTGCACATCCAACCATACGTTTTGTTGTTTTTTTGTCAAAGCATGCAATACATTGTGTTTTTTGATGAAATTTTCAGAGGTTGTCTCGGATTTTTGCTCATATCTCCGTTATTTATGGACGGATTTTGCTGATTTTAAATAGCAAAATTCTCGAAAGTATGTCTGACAGAATTGTTGAAGATTTGGATCCCGGAGATATCTGGGGCCTTCAGAATATTGATTTCAACAGACAGACAGACAGACGGACATGGCTTAATCGACTCCGCTATCTATAAGGATCCAGAATATATATACTTTATAGGGTCGGAAATGAAAAATGTAGAAATTACAAACGGAATGACAAACTTATATATACCCTTCTCACGAAGCTGAAGGGTATAAAAATACATTCATATGTATATTTTTTAAAAAATATAAAATGATGTTTTGATATTGTTAATATTTATGGAATGCGCTCATTATTTATTAAATCACGTTCAACATTAGAGCACTTTTCCGTTAAATTTAGTAATTTTTATTTTGATTGCAATGTTGTTAATAAATATGTTAATAAATAAATAGCTTTAATATAAAATAAATATTTTTTCTAAAGTTCGATTATGATAATTTTCCAGTAGAACGATTAGGCTCCTTATGTTGGATGCATTATTTTATGTTTCATTAATTTAAAATTGAAATGGTTAGACAATAAAAATACCAAACCAAATACACTTTTGTCGGTTCTCACTTTATTCAGGTTCAAAAGTGTCTAGTTTCCTGTTAATAGACCTATTATCTTATTATTTCCTTCTTTAGGTGTTCCAATTTCTGTTGGGATCAAATAGGCTACAATGTTCCAATAAGTACTCTTTTATGGATTCACTCTCTCAGGATTCTAAATTCAGTTATTGTGACCTAAGCTCTACAAAACATGTATCTTTCAGATAATTTTATCTTTAACATACTTTAATGCTAAGAATTTAGTTTAGAACAGGTGTGGATCCAGAGGGGGTAAAATAGGAAAAAAACCGAAAAGTTTTCATATAAAAAAGTAAACAAGTAAGAAAGTAGGGTCGGTCAAGCCCGACAATATAATACCGTACACTAAGTAAAAGAGCAGAAAATTTTTCTTTTAAAATTTCAATAATTTATATTTTTGAGTGATTTTCGGAAGTGGGCCTTATATGGGGGCTATGACCGATGGACCGATCACCATGAAATTAGGTCGTGTGATTTATGTCTATATGAAAGTTTACTATGTTGAATTTTGTGAGTATACCAACATTTTTAAGCGATTTATGCACGTTAAAGTGATTTTCGGAAGCGGGTCTATATGGGAGCTATGACTAATTATGGACCGATCGTAACAAAATTTGGTGACATGAATTTTGTATATATAAAACTTATAATTGACTCGGAAAGTGATTCTAAGTCGATCGGTATACTTTAAGGTGGGTGTTAGACTAATATTTTTGGGCGTAACACACATCTGCACAAACGCATAATACCCTCCCCACTATGGTGGTGTAGGGTATAAAAATAAATTGAAATATGTAGAAGAAATTATAATTAATATACTATATATTTGAAAATTGTTAAGCACTTTTGTTAATATTATAGTTTTATCATTGTAATTTAATTAATTTTGTGTAAATATTGAATTTAATGGCCAAAATGTCTTTTTTAATAAAAAAAAAAACTTGTTCCATATATTTTTCTACTTCTCGATTTCCAAGGAAGTTTGCACCACATTTAAATTCTGTCTAAATATTTAATTCATTGGTCTCCAGCAGTACGCCCGCGGGCACCGTCTATGTGTGCAGTGCTGCCAACTTTTTTTGGAGATATCGTAAAGAAAAATATCGTCAAGAAATCGTCAAGACAAAAATACGTTAAAAATACAAAAAACATTTTTTTATATTTTTATTTTATTTACATGTAAATAAAGTTATTATTTAATAAAAAAAATAATTAATTTAATTTTGGTATTATGTGACTTTACTCTGGTACATTTCTGTTTGACATTTGTTTAATAAGTCATTTTTAATTGCTATATTAAAACACTGAGAATTATTTAACTTAAGATAATCTTTTGAAAACAATATTGATTGTAATGTTGAAGAATCCAAAGCATTTCTGATTTTTGTTTTATTTAAATTTACAATATTAAAAATTCTTTCAACGTTGGCCGACGAATGTGGTAGTGTCATTAAACTCGAAACAAATTGTGTTAAAATTGGGAAGGCTTTGGATTATTGACTCTTTAAAATAGAAATATTTTTCCAATGTTTGGAGTTCAGTGAATTTCATATTACGTAATTCTCGAACTTCATTATCAAGTTCTTTTCCATTTAATAAATTTGGAATAATATTGGCCAATTTTAAAATTGAATAATTTTTTTTGTTCAATGGAGTTTAATCCTTCTAATAGTTTATCGCCAAAATCAAAACGTTTTAAAATTTGTGAAACCAGTTCAATATAAAATTGGACGCTGTCTGCCTTTCAATTTGTACATTGCAAAAGGAGACTTACAATATTTTAATTTTAGGAAAAAAGGTTACCATATGTTTTGCTTTTAAAAAATCGCCATTTTTGTTCGCGGGAAAATTTGACTTAAAAAATCGTCAAAGTTGGCAGCGCTGTATGTGTGAGTTTCTTATACATGTGAAACCGAAATTAAACAAGTAAGAGTGCTATATTCGGCTGTGCCGAATCTTATATACCCTTCACCAAATTATACTTCAAAATTTGAAATATTTTTAGGTAAACAAAATTAAATTTTTTTTCCAGTTGTTTTTTTAATTTTTTGGAAAAAAAAAATTTTCGATTGTTTTTTTAAATTTAAAATTTTTTTTTTTTAAATTTAAAAATTTTTTTTTCAAATTTAAAATTTTTTTTTTTAAATTTTAAAAAAATTTTTTTTGTTTTTTCAATTTTTTTTTTGTTTAAAAAAAAATTCGGGTTCAATATTTTTTTCCCGATTTTGACCCATTGTAGGTCCAACTTACTATGGTCTTATATACGTCGTTGCAAATGTCTTTGAAATATCTATCATTAGATATCCATATTGTCTATATTAATGTCTTAGTAATCCAGATATAGGTAAAAACATAGGTCAAAAATCGAGGTTGTCTTGGTTTTTTCCTCATATCTCAGCCATTTGTGGACCGATTTTGCTGATTTTAAATAGCAAAATTCTCGAAAGCATGTCTGACAGAATTATTGAAGATTTGGATCCCGAAGATATCTGGGGTCTTCAGAAAACTGATTTCAACAGACAGACAGACAGACAGACGGACAAACAGACAGACAGACAGACAGACAGACAGACGGACATGGCTTAATCGACTCCGCTATCTATAAGGATCCAGAATATATATACTTTATAGGGTCGGAAATGAAAAATGTAGAAATTACAAACGGAATGACAAACTTATATATACCCTTCTCACGAAGGTGAAGGGTATAAAAACGAACATGATTTTTTTTACATTTGTTGCCAGTGATGGATATTTTCATAAGACATTTGGTTCAGTGTACACTATACGAATACGAAGCAAATCTATTATTGTGAGAGTTTGGTTAACAATGATTTAATTCAAGCTTGTCTAGAAATATTTAAATCTGTTGCAAGATCATTTAGTTCAGTCTGCGAGTCTGATGATCTTGATTCCAAGCAATCTTGTTCTAAAAGTTCAATATTATTTATAATCTAAATCAATGGAACTGGGATGTTAACTAAATGTTTTTAGGGACTTTGCACAGAGGTAGTGCTTGGATTCTTCTAACTGTATCGATGTTTATTACTATATCCTTTAGTAATACGTAAGTAAATAAAAATCTATTACAAAATGTATACCTAAGTTATGCTTATTTTTATAGTTTTCGACATTTTCATATTTCATGTTTAAAAAAAACAATAATTTTCCAACCGATTTTTATAAATCCTTTTCTGTTTAAATGGAAAAATTCATATCTTTCAAACAAAATATGCAAATAGATAGTTTTAAAGTTAGTCTCAAAAGAATATATTTTCTGATGTTTTGCATTTACAACTTTAAGAATACCGTTATTTCAATAAAACGAAGTGATTAAGAAAAACTACCAATATTTTCGTGCTCTTTGGACTCCAACAAAACAGAATTGCTATATGAGAAGCCATTCATATTTTGTTCGTTTACTTTTGTAGCAATGTTTAATTATCGTCTAGATTTTTTTTGATTGAAATATGAGATATGATTAGTGTTTATAAACCGGATAACCGAAAACCGGGTTTTTTGCGAACCGGTTAATTTAAAATGTTGATTTTCGGTTAATCGGTTTATCCAGTTTATATCCCTCGGTTAACCGGTTTTTAAAATTGGGGACTAAAATTAATAAACCTCATATTTTGGTGCATTTTTTATATTCATTGTGTACACATTATATCAAACATTTGGTCTGATTTGAAACCAAAACTGCTGATTTACAATATAAACCTCTTTAGATAAATTTTTTTAAGAATTAAAATGATTCAAAATAGTAGAGGATGATGAGTTTACTTAAAAACTTTTTCAGAACAAATTACACATAATGAAACTATTAAAAATTAAATTCCGCATAATTCTAGAAGTTCAGCTAAATCTTAATAATGATTCATCATAAACATAGGGATGATTTTACCGAAGGTTAAATTGAATTTGATGTACATACCTTCTTTCAATAGATTTGACTTCATTAGAGTGTTTTGTTCTTAAAACTGTATTTTATTAATCATTTCGTTAGCTTAATGTACAAAGTTCCTTTTCAGAAATAAACAGACTAAAATCCATGATTTGAAAAATTTTTGAAATCTGATAATGGAGTTTTTTTTAATTATTTGCCAAGATTTATAATGACCAGGGAAACCGGAAATATGCTCTAAAAAAAGCGTTTTAAGCACTTTAAATATGCAGTAAAAACTTTAAAATATGCTCTTAAAATTTAAAAAATATGCTCTTAAAAAACAAACTTTTACATAATTTTTAACCAAAAAATATATTTTTATTTGAAAAAAATCAATACAATTCATTTCTAAAATGGTAAAGTAATATAAAATAAACAAAAATAACATGATATAACAAAAAATAAAAACAATAGGAAGGAACATAAGCTATGAAAAGGCCTCGAGAGGTATTTTTTAATGATATTTTATATAAATATAAAGTCACTTCTTCAATTAAGGTTATTATTGCAATAAATTACAAAATATTGACTTAAATTTTCAAATAAAAATCGTTGTCTATAGGATCTGAAAACATTTTTATACATAGAAAATTTTCTTTCGACATCAACTGATGTTATAGGAGCAAATTTAAAAGACAATATTTCTTAAACACTTAGAACGGTTAAGTTTGAATTAGAACTAAAATTTGATATTTGGATGGCGCTATTATTAAAATAGTGCTTATTTTATATTAAAAAAAGCCATCTATTTTTCAATTTTGAATTTTAAACAAAGCAAGTAAAAACCTGTAACACAACAGCGAAAAATAAGTAAGACAAAATTTGGTTTTGATAAAGTCAAAATATGCTATTAAACATTAAAATATGCTCTAAAAACGCAAAAATATGACATAAATATGCTCTTAAAACAAATATATGCAAAAATATGCATTTAAGGGTAAAATATGCAAAAATATGCACTAACAAATCGATGCCAAAATTCTTAAATAGTTCTGAAACGTGTAATTATCTTATCCATGTGCTCATTAGACTCATTAGACTCACCAGAAAAAACATGCATTTGCATATTTTGGTTTCCCTGATAATGACAAATAATCACAGTTAAGAAGAAGTGCGTTTGCATCTTTTCATATCAGAATGTCAAGGTTATAAACATTTTTAAAATTACATATTAAATATTTAATTAAAAAAATTATATTTTACATTTTTTGGTTGAAATTTAATGAATAAACCAATAATTAAAACAAGTATTATATATTTAGTAACATATGTATACTCAATTCCATTTGACTGATATAATAATTTTGAAATTTTTACAAAATTAAATGGACCTAGCACTTTTGCGTATTTATAGTTATTTAATATTAACCATTCCTGACTACTAAAAACCAAAAATTTTAAAGCTGTAAATACTATATTGGACATTTTATGTTTTCTTCGCATATAAATCGGTTAACCGGTTTTTTCGAAGTCGGTTAACCGAAAAACCGGTTTTTTAAAAAAGGCCAATTTTCGGTTAACCGACCAACCGATTTTTTAAAAAGTCGGTTTATCATAAACACTAGATAAAATTAAGTAATAAATGCACGTAAGCAACAAAGTTTATGAAACTATTGCTGCAACAAAAAGGCGGTGATTTTGAAACAAGCGAACCCTTTATAAGTTGTATCAGTTATAATTTTCGCGACAACAGAGAAAAAGTTTTGTTTAAGCTTTGATATTTTTACAAATAAAGCTTGAGTGTCTGTAATTCTCATTCAATCTATAGTTTGATTTGTATAACATCTATAGATCTGGCCTAAGCAACCACTGAATTGCGCATAAGAATTAACTTATCCCCCAACAATAAATGTCAGTGAATTTATCAATAATTGGGAAATTTAGCATAATTCTTACTAAAATATTAATTTTGTATTCCCGTACAACTTCTGTAAAATTTTTAATTGTAATCAATAATAACATATGCCCTATTCACAATTGGTGTCGTAGCGTTGTATCGTTGTATGTCGTAATTTTTTTATTAATGATTTGTTTTTGTTTCGAAAAATTTGTTTGAAAAATATTTATGACAATTTTTCTCATCCCAATCAAATCAAATAAATTTATGTTTAAACTGAAGGTTTATATTCAAAGTATCTTATTTATTAACTTGAGCCGGTCTAATGTACTTATGTAGTAGATACTTTAGTTTTTTTTATAAACCTCAATCCTTAATGTATCTGTGGTATTTATTGGCAATTTTACTAACTACTCATGTGAAACATACACTCACTCATATGTATAGATGCACATAACATGAAATTGATTCTGTAGTTTCGAAAATTTTTAAAAATGCAAGAGAATTATTAAAACCATAATCATGTTCGCTTTTGAAATGTTGTTTTTTTTTTAAATTTATTTTACATGTACTTTTGACAACCATTTTATACATACATACATAAACTTATGTACATAAAGGTGGCACAAAAAGAGTTTAAGATATCACTTATCTGAAAATTTGTGGTTTACGGATAGTCGTTGTTGAGCTGCATCCAATATTTTATAAATTCTTTTAAAAGTTGATGCTTGAAAGCCTGATACTACATCTGAACACTAATAGTGTTATACCCGACCAAAAGGAAGCACACTACTATCGAGCAGGTACATCAAATAACAACCCTTATCTGGAAATCATTCCATAATAGACAAATTGCTTAAAGTTAAATAACAAATAAATCTTCTAAATAAGGTCAAAAGATGAGACCTCTTCACGTCGGCAAATACCCGCTGGTGTAATCCAGGACATCTCCTATACATATTTGGTACATGTCCTAAAATAATACTACTCTATACGCTATGTTTATTGTCATTATTATCATAACTAACCAGCAGAGATCCGTCTATGAGTCGGTTAAGCCGATCCGCAGAGCCGTGAAATATTAGAACATTATGACATGATAGGATACTTTGTGAATAGACCAATGGTACACGGCAGGTATGTATGTGCACGAGTACATATCTCAAAGAGCCAACAGTTTCAAACTCCTTCACGGGTTAGGAAAAAACAAAGAAAATCTTCAATCAATCCGCAGACAATCACCTAGGATATAAAGAAAATTCTCGTAAAGAATGGATTAGCGATGAAACTTGGAGACTGGTATTGGAGAGAAAGGAAGCTAAGGCTGCAATCAACTCTATCAGAACGCGATCGACCAAAACCTTGCAACAGTAGTTGCACAATCGTGAAGTAAAACGAAATGCTCGGCGTGATAAATGAAATTGGATCAACAGTATCGCTAAAGAAGCTCAAGCTGCTACCGAAACGTACCGAACGCGAGATCTCTATCGTGCGACAAAGAAATTAACCGGAAGTACAAAACTCTCAGGAAAACCATTGGGAACTTAAAACATTGCAACCTTGGGAATATTTCTATTTTAAAATGTTGCCTTCATCAGCTCCCACACAACAACCGATATACAGCTGTACGTCACATCTGATAAACACGAATATCCCCATCAATTGCCCAGATATTTCTGAGATATGCGAATCATTAAACTCGCCTAGTATAGACGACATTTCTCCAGAGATGCTAACAACTGTGGCAACAAATAGTGCTCGGCTACTCCAGCATATTGTACGGAAATTCTGGAATAAGTTGCGTTCCAGAGGAAATTGCTGAAGGCGTAATCATAAACTTGACCTCATAGAACGTAAAAACTGGAGAGAGATTATACTTTTAAGTATGATTAACAAGGTGATTGCTCACATACTTAACAAAAGGCTATCAACTGCTCTTCTTCATGAGCTTAGAAAGGAACAAGCCGGTTTCCGCGTCTTCAAATCCTATGTAACTATACCATGTAAATAGCCTGAGTGTGGTCGTAGAGCAGTCTGTGAAATGGAGATCACAGCTGTACCTCACTTTCATAGACTTCGAAAATACATTTGACACATTAAACCACTCAGCGATATGGAAAGCTTTAGAATGTAAAGGTGTACCTGCTAAGTTAATAAGACTCATAAAAGGTCTATATGTTAAGACAAGGGTGTGTTTTATCTTCGCTTTTATTTAATTGCTTATTTGCGAATAATGCAACTTGCCAAATAAGGGGAATCACTTGGGGTCTCCAAGGCAGATTAGAGGACATCGACTACGTAGATGATTTTAAGACATGCTGACTAAGTTGTCAGTAGTCCAAGAAACTGCATCACACGCTGGCCTGAAAATTAACACGGCCAAACTAAAACAATGCGAATAAACTATAATAATGAGCAAATAATGCCCATGCAGAATCAATGGCTTGATGCAAGGCGAATTAAGGTGACGACAGAACTACAACATATACAAAAACAACAGGTACATACTTTGTTTTTGTAAAAAGATAAGTGAACTGTCAAAGTTGCCTGTGGTTGTTTTTGCTTTTGGGTTTGTTGTATTTTTCGCCACATCAAACACAAGTGAATTGACAGTTCACTTGTCTAAACAACTGAATAAAAAAATAATCAGCTGTTCTTCTGTCGTCACCTTCTATAGATTCGCCTTGGGCTTGATGCTACATCTGTTTAACTCAAACGTAAAATCCACACTGTTGTATGGATGCGAAACGTGGAATGCAGCATCACGTGATGTTCAACCCATACAAGTTTTCGTAAACAAATGCTTAAGGAAGAACCTACATATTGGCCCAGGACAATTTCGAACAACGAGTTATTTGGTAACAATTTTCAATTTTAGCATAATATGAAATTGTTTGATTTTTTATAGAATTATTAGGAGTACATATTGAATAATCCACACATTATTCTAACGAAGTAGTGTTTTTCTATTATTCGAATTCGAATAATGCTGATACAAACATTTAAAGAAATTGTATTTTAGTTGGGTACGTTGACTACTTTTTTGGCTACAAAAGAACAAGCCCACCCTAATGGCCATACATATAATAGTATGTATGTATTTGTACATAAAGGGTATTACAACAAGATATTGAAAAAACAATTGTACATTTGCAAATAAACATTTGTGAGTTTTTGTAAAGT
This sequence comes from Calliphora vicina, assembly GCF_958450345.1. Taxonomy (NCBI): domain Eukaryota; kingdom Metazoa; phylum Arthropoda; class Insecta; order Diptera; family Calliphoridae; genus Calliphora; species Calliphora vicina. Next base: position 81,902,455 of record NC_088783.1, on the reverse strand, counting down.
TGTGAGAGTTCGGAATGACGCTAATTGCGAATGGGCGGGTCATGATTCTCAGATAAATAAATGGGCATGTTTCAGAATTTTAAAACATAAACCATTACTTTATTTTAGGAAAACGTCAAAAATTTTCATCACAAAAACCTTGTAACTTGTCTCGATACTCTGTATATCTTGAATCAGCTAAAACTATACAATTTTCTATCCGGAAAAATTTGTGCTTATTGTAGGAATATTAAGATCCCTATGGATGTTACGATTTCTAATCTACCATGTACCTAATGTACCTGTTACACTGTGCTAGTTGAAAAAACTGTCAAGCGGGGCACCCGGTGGGTTAAGCTAATTCGGGTACGCTGAATTCAGTGGTGCTAACCGTTTTTTTAGGTTAGCTCGTATTTTCGAGATATACCGTTATTTCGAAAATGAAGGAGGTTGCACAAAATATATTCGCGTAACTCAAAAACGGTTTATTTTATTGAACAAACTGAAAAAACCGAAATTCCACAAAAAAATTACCTTTAAGTAAGGCTTGACATGTTTTTAATCTTCGCAGTCATTTTAGAAATATACATACATACATTTTTTTTTAGAAAAATTTCGAAATTTTTGGTTTTAAAAATTGGAAAATGCATATACGCTCTTAATTTTAAATTCAAATGCATATAACTTTGGAGTCAGTCACGATTTGTAAACAATTCTTTTTTTGTTTGACATATACATTTGTAGTTAGTCCAATAAAAGAAAAAATGAGCAAATCGGGAAATATTTGGACCCGCTGTTATCAAAAAACTGGAATATGGTGGGTAAAAATGTTGATAATTTAATTTTAAAATGCGAATATCTCCTAAGCTGTAAGAGATAGTTGACATACTATATGTGTAAGCTTTTTGAAATGGGAAAGAAATAGGATCGTTTTAAAAATTTATCATACCCGAGTCCTACTTTGGGGACCCCTGGCCGCACCTCTGGTAGACTCATGCGGTCAAAATTCAAACCTTAAACTCGTTGCACATGTCAAATTTCATTCAAATCGGACTAAGGGTTTAGATTTATTTCCCTCTTTTTTGTCTATACCTCTGTGCACTGCACGATGTAGCTAATTACTACGAGTTATGTATTTTGATAAAATATTAGGTGAATTTGTATTATTTTTTGTGAATAAAATGAAAAGTTGTGGACAGAATTTAATTATTTAGAGCTTATTTTATTTGGAACTTCGTTTTCTAAATGTGTAAATTAAGATCATATATGCATTTTTAAATTTTTAATGCCGTTTTAAAAGCTAAAAATTTCGAAATTTTTCTAAAAAAATGTATATTTCTAAAACGACTGCGTAGATTATAAACATGTTAAGCTTTACTTGAAGGTAATTTTGTTGCGGAATTTCGTTTTTTTTTTCAGTTTATTCAATAAACTAAACCTCGTAATACGAGCTAACCTAAAAAAAATGGTTAGCACCACTGAATTCAGCGTTCCCGAATTAGTTTAAGCCGCTGGTTGCCCCTCTTGACAGGAAAAAAATTTAAATTTCGTGCATAATGTTATTATCCTAAGGAGTCTTGACTGTTCTCTTTGTAGCTTTTTGATACCATGAGATAAGGCTGTTCCCCATGGCAGAATGTCATGCAGCCAATTGGTAGTATAACTGCTTTATACAAGAGGACCTTGTAGTTCAGGTCTAGGGCTGACCGTAGACCAATGAGCCAGTGCATTTGTGCAGACTTAAATTTGATCTGTGTTGCTTTAGATTCGATACTGTGGGCGAATGATAGACGGCGATCAAGATGGATACCAAGATTTCTTACATGATTTTGTCCGACAATTCTGATATTAATTATCTGTATTGGGGTGAACATAGCGTGTATACATTTCGTGAAATTAATCCTATTATCCATTTGTGTAACAATTTCTTACCAAGGGAGTTTTTTTAATGCTTACAAATGCGGTATCATCCCCAAAGGTGGAGCTGTGAGTAAGTGCATGGTTTATAGGGGACCATTAAGATTATTGCTCCGTCCTGATTTCAGTTGCGCCAAAACGACGCTTCTTCTCCTCGGCAGGTTCTTCTCTGTATCTGCTATGGGCGACATTAATACGGTATCCTGCTACCGCGGAATTTATTCATCTTGACGCCTCTATAAATGTCGTTCAAAGCATTCTTATACGCTATCCGACACTGTTTTCTTCGTGTAAACGATGGTGCTCCTAACATGCATCAGGGGAGATTCCAACTGTATGGTGTCGTAGTTAGGATTCCAGCAAAAAAAGTTACTGATTTGGAAGCTGTAGAATGTATGTTTCTAAACTCTACAAACATTTGGCTACTTCATTGTGAACAGTCGGATATTCCGGAAGAATGAGACGTTGCTGACTGTGTACACAAGCGCTTTTGTACACAGTCTTTGTCTTTTATAATGCCTATCCTGGTTTAATGGCGGTTAATGACGAGTTAATTGGGAGAGGAGAAAAGCCTCAAGAGTCTTCCCGATATGTGACAATAGGAATATCGACTTTCTCACGTTTGAGTATCGGGATGACTTTAGCTTTTCATCAGGCATTTGGTATGGTCAGGCACCACAGGACAAGTTTAAAACTGTTGTTGGGTACTCAGCTCCTCGCTCGCCAAGGTATTTTAATATTATTTCATATGGAAATACCATCAGGGACAACAGCATTGGTTAGTTTATCCTGTAATCCTAATTGCTCGGGTTGGAAAGAGACCGAATTGTAGACCACAATTTGCAATTATTCAAATGATCTAACCATTTGTCATTTACCAAGCTACTGATGTCGAGAATGAGCTGGGCAATCTTTGTGTCATATGCATTAGTACTTCGGATGTCACCCTGCTCGTCGGCATGCAGGTACCTCTACTGATTATCGAATGAAGCAAAGGGCTGATTCGAGGTTTTTTCCATGAAATAATCTACAATATTTTCTGAATACATAATTGTTTGCGATATCCTTTACAGAGAGCCAGAAAATAGTCTACAATCTTTCGTGAATACATAATAAAAAAAAATACAATAGTGCTTTTGTTAAAGCAGGTTTGTAAAATTAATCTTTTGTGAAAAATATGGTTATAAGACAATAATTACTCCAACAGATATTAAAATAACACTTTTAATTAAGTTACCCATTATGTAGATGTTTTCTATATTGGAAGGACCAATAACTATTCGTCATTAATCATTCTGTGTATTTAGTATGCCGTATATTGGAATATTCGTTCAAAGGTTTATACACATCTATCTACATGTTCATTTATGTATATTTAAAAACATTCTCCATCATATCCATGACTCAAAAAGGGTTAGTAGTAAGTAGAGTTTTGTTGGTAAAATTTGCAATTATTTTTATTTAAAACTTCAACTTGTTTTACACGAAACATTCCTCTAAATACAAGTCGTTCATATTGATTTCAGTTTAATATAATTTTTTGTGCAGCAGTAACACACAACAAAAATACAAACAATTTAAAAAAATTCTCATCATCTCAATCTCCGTACATACACATAAATTGTAGATAAATTCAACGTCCCACATTATGGATGTGCGGAGAAGACTACAAACAAATGGCAAGATAAACATTGCATTTCAAATTTAATTATATTAAATAATGCAAAATTGTTGAGTTGAGTTGCAGAAGGGATGAGAGTTTGAGTATTTATTATCATTATTATTTATTATAGTTAATATGTTGAAATGAAAATTCTTTAATATTTTCAGTGGTGTGTTGTTGTTGTTATCATTGAATCCTTAGCGCATAATTTATCCATTTGTTCATTATAGAATGAATTGAAATTAATGCGATGCACTAAATTAATAAAACGATCTGATGGATTATCCGATGCAACATCGTTTATTTGCTTCAGCAGACCAATTAGCAATCCGGTGAATTCAAGATCAAAACGTTTAACGCGCTCCGAAAACGTATCGGTCGGTGCCAAAGAAGATTCAGACTGTAAATGAAAAGAAATAAAATAAAAGTTTATTTAAAAATTAATATATATGTATAAAAAAAACTTTTACAAATTAATAAGCGGCATATGAAAATATAAAAAGATATGTATGAATTTATTTAGCTGCGAGTGATTGAAAATATGTTTATAAATTACTTCAATTTCATAATATGGATTTAAGTATTTTTTAAATCGATCAGAATCCCGAAGTCTCTGATTTTCCGTAGGAGACGCCACCATTTTGGTGGCTTCATACATATGAAGTTCCTTAATGTCCTTAATCGAATGTTTAGAAATAATTTAAGTACAATTATAATGTTGAGTTCCTAACCGATAAGATATTAACTATTTTCCAAACATCTGGTATAATCCGAAAAATATATATGGTATCATTTATTCGGGGGTTAGTAAGTGAGAAATTTATAAACACTTCGTTGAACTTATAACTCTCTCAGGGTGCAATAAAAACAAGTTTGGATTAAAGCCCATGTACAATAATTTATCTGCAGGTTTTACATGGAAGTCAAGTTCAAGGAATTGTGCAACTTTAACTGCCTGAGTTCAAAAATCCGCAGAACGCATTGCAGTAAGCTTGGTTAAACAGTAGAATATATGGGGGTATCATAGGGACTCGGACCACATGCTGGACACCATAATGACCTCAGTTGTGGCAGAACGATTCTTCTCCACAGTAGAATCGTCTCATTGAATGTCGTATAGAGCTGTCATATCCGTGCATATCTAGAGGGAGCATCAGACTGTGTGATGTCGATGTTTAGATGACACCTCAGACGATTTTCCGACGCGGTTTTCTGAGCATAGTTGAAGGCACCCTGTAGTGGCCTATAAGTCTGCCATATTCAGAGCCGAATGATTCGGGTGGTTTACTGTGTACAGGAACTATTCAATTATTTATCTGCAGGTTTTACAAGGAATTGTGCAACTTTAACTGCCTGAGTTCAAAAACCACAGGACACAGTGAATTAAGGTTGGTTAAACAGTAGAATATATGGGGGTATAATGGGGACTCTGACCACATGCTGGGCATTAGTTGGGGACGACACAGTCTATGCGGAACTGGGGGACAACTAGCCTGTTGCTCCATGATGACCTCAGTTGTGGCAGAACAACTCTTCTCCACAGTATAATCGTCTCATTGAATGTAGTATAAAGCTGTCATACCCTAGCATACATATGTAGAGGGTGCATGAGACTATAAGTCTGCCATATTCACAGCTTTGAATACTTCTCCACTATTTAATTCTCAACGAATTGTGACCTCTGGATCAGGCGCTGCCGAATGATCGCCAAAAATTTTCGGGTGCTTTACTGTTGGAATTTTACCACCTTCCAGGTGATGAAGTCTTGCTTATGACTGCTGATTTAGGCCGAGGCAACGTCAAAAAATTAAAACATGAAATACTACCGCTTAGCCGCTCAGAAATGCAGTTCATTGCGTGGCCACTTCAGTAGTATTTCATATGTTTAAATTTTTTGGCGCTCACCGCTCTGACGCTCGTCGTTTAGCAGCTCATTGCGTGGCCTAGGCCTTAGGCTGTAAAGAAAATCGACATGTCGATCACCACAAGATTCTTATGATATCGGAGCGAGTAAGACTGTTAAAGATAATACTGTAATTCGTGCGGAATACATGCTGGTAATAAGAAAGATCTTGGGAGATGATCTTTGACTGTCTTCGCGACCGAATATATGGGGGATATTGAATACCTGTAGGATTTTTTTTCAAATTTGCATTTTTCTCGGGTTTATGCACCGGAATCACCTATGACCTTTAAAGTATTGGCTTCTAAAACTTCAGTTTGCTTATAAAGTTGAAGTGTTTCCGAGATTGAAAGATCATGGAGGTCAACTGAAACCATTTCTCCCAGTTGACCTCATAAAGTTGAGGTGTATCATAGATTGAAAGATCATGAGGTCAACTGAAATCATTTCTTCCAGTTGACCTCATTTACCAACCTGCTAATATCGCTGTTCAGTTTCTGGCTGATTCTTGGGTTATCAGGGTCGTTAAATCGGATATCATCATGCTCATCTACAAGACATACTGCTTCAGCTGCGAAAAGCGTCAATATTGAGATAACACTCTACTAAGTAAAAACTGTAATACCGTACACGTTAGTCCGAACTTTAATTAGAGATTTCGTAAAATTTTTACTAGATCTTGTAAAACATTTAATAGCGAAATTAAATTTGAAATTGTATTTTTTGAGACGGTTTTCAGAATATTGAAATTTCATGATTTTAGCATAAAAAATTAATAATTATAAACATTACTATTAATTGTATTAGAGTTAAAATTTTGTAAGTAAAAACTACGATATAAAAACTAATTATTATGTAAACATTTGTTTATTTCTTGTAAAAAAATATACTGATATTCATGCAAAAAATATATATACGATGTTGTTACATATTGTCAAATGGATATTTATTAATAACATTCAACAACTGAGTGCAGCAAAACAATTTAATATTTAATGATTTGTTCTATGAAATTATTTAATTAAAAAAAAAAGAAATAAAGTACGACATTGAAATAAGAGACCTTTTTTTAAGAAATACCTGTTTTTGACTAGAGAAGTCATGATCTGAATCTGAATTATCCTCGTCATTACTATCGCACATCATACACGTAAGTTCGGCATCAAGAAAGAAACGTTGCGATTTCTTTTTTATACGTAGATTTTAGTAGAGTTTCAATATTGATAAACAGTATTTAGACAACAAATAAAATAAATTAATTTTAAAAATATTATACCGGAATTAATCTCACAATAAAACTAATAACTTTAATATGTTTAAGAAAGGGGAAAAAATAAACACACAAACTTGTTTGACATGTAACAAGTGCAAGACAAATAAATTATTGTTTTGTTTATTAACTAACTAATGAAAAAGTTTAACATAAGATTTAAAAAGAAAACTTTAATTTTAATTTGTTTTACAGCTTACCTGAATAAATTCACAGAATTTCAAACAAATGTTGCACATTTTAAATATGGACCGATTTAAGGCAGTTGTATCCGTGAGCATACAATTCTTGAGGCAAGAATCCAAAAAATCTTGATGAAATGATAGAACTTCATCTACATTTTCCACCTACAATTCGTTAGTAGAAGAAGTTACAAAATAAAAAGAAATAATCAATAACATCAACTTTAAATTCGAAATGGTGTAAACTTAAGATTGTTGTGTAAAAGTTTTCCTCACTCACCTTACTCATATTTTGTATAAATATATGCCAGTTGGGTTCAATTACTTCAATCATCATGTAATATTCAAGATTTTGTACAGCATTCATCATACGTTGTCGTAATGTAAATGCCGAACGATAAAGTTCTGCCGCCTGCGGTGAAAACTTTTTAGCAATAGAATTTTCTTTCCAAATTCTGTTTTTAAACGTAAATATACATAAAATGGGGGTAAGTTTTCAATTAATGCGTAAGTAAAAAGAAAAATGAGTAAATATTGATTCACTGACTGACTGACTACTTACTTGCATAATTGCCTCTCAACATGCTTGCAATAAAAGAGTTGACGGAATAACATTTGATATTTGGAGATGGCAATGTGATTTAATACTAAAGATACGGGCCACTTGACTTCATAACGAAAGGCAAAACATTCCAAACCATTTAAATCTAAACGATCATGCGTTTGCCAATATTCTGTAAAATCAAATAAAAATAATATTTGTATATTAATTATTTTCCATAAAAAAATACTTTTTATCACAAAAACCCAAATATAAGTAGAATAAGAGAGGGGTTTTGCTTGTAGATTAAATGCCAACTAATAATCAGATTGGTTAATCTAAAAATAAATCGAATCTAACGTAAATACACATTGTTAGTTGAGAAAAATTCAAAATATTTAAATTTGGACGCCTCGAAAATGCTTTTTTTTGATATGTCGTAGTGGCAGTTTTTTTCTAATGCCAAAACAAAAGCACCTAAGGTTATAAAATTTAGTATTAATATTTTTAGATGCTCAAAAAGGTTTGGAAATAATCGGTTTCTTGCAAAAAATTTCACTTTTTGCAAGAAATCGATGTACGTGGTCATATCTACACACTGTAAAAATCTTACATCATTTTCGTCTTCAACTTTCACGTTTTAAAAAAATAAAACAGTTTTTTGCCTCTACTCCAAATTTTAAAATTTTGAGTTGACTCTCTTTAGGCAAAGATATGCGCTGTTAATAACATGATATGGACGTATCAAATGGAACTAAAAATAATATTTTTGGTCTGAATAATTTCTAATAATAAAAATATAAGTAATATAAGTATTCATTTAAAAAAAATGGAAATTTACACTCTGATTTTTTAACACTTTCAAAAAAAAAACAAGAAAAAAATCAAAAAAAAGTTGTATTTCTTTTGTGGAATTTTGTTCATGTTTTCGTTGTGTAAAGGTGTAAAAAAATCAGAGTGTATTTTCCATTTTTTTGAAATGAATAACCTTAATTATATAAAAGTTAGGATATGTTTATTAACACATTGACTGCCAAGGCACTTTCAGCAAATAAGATGCTGGAGGCCACAGCATATTCTTTGCGGAATCTCTTCGAAAACGTCAATATTGGAATTTAGGCTACTGTCAGTAATATTTACTGCATAGAAACAGTTATTTTTTTTTATAAATAAGAGGGTCTTACGAAATGGCAAAATGGAATTTTTTATGGGATACTGAGTTAGAAAAAATATTCAGTACAAGTTCAGAAAGTGATGAAGAATGTGAAGATTACAGTTTTGATGAGGAACTTCCAGACAACATCGAAAAAATTCTTAAAATACAGCACTATTGTCTGAGATGGCTAGAGAGAATAAAAGTCGTGTCAGACATATGTGTCCGACGTGGCGTAAACCGCATATTGCAGTGTCACACATATGTGTCCGACGTGGCAGTCAATGTGTTAAAAAAAATGTTTGTCAATTTGTAGAAAACCCGTATGTGTTCGTGGTGAATATGTATGAATCGACACAGCTGAATAAAACACACTTGTGTGTTAAAACAGAGCTTTTGCATATACAGTGGTGGCCAGGTAATTAATACAAAAATTGTTTGCTAAATTCCATGTGATTCTCAATTATTTTTTCAAATATTTCCACAAATATGAATGCATGAGGACTGTTTTAACACACAAGTGTGCTTTATTCAACTGTGTCAATTCATACATATTCACCATGAACACATACGGTTTTCTACAACTTGACCAACATTTTTTTTTTAAATAAACATATTTTCTAACATTTATATCATTCTATTTTTATTATTATAAAATATTCGGACCAAATTTCGTATTTTTAGTTCCATTAGTTTCGGTCATATCATGTTATTAACAACGGATGTTCGCTGAGATGGTTCAACGTATTTCCACATATCTTTGTCCATATATGTTGTACCGATTTTTCCAAACATTTTTGAGAAACTAGAAATATTAATAATAAATTTCATACCCTTAGTTGTCTTAAATAGCTGGCCACCACTGTATGTATATTTGTGGAAATATTTGAAAAATTAATTGAGAATCACATAAAATTTAGCAAACAATTTTGTCCCTAATTAGCTGGCCACTACTGTATATAATATTTTAATCACATACATATGGGCAATTCCATTATGTCGAACGGGACATTCGTACACATTTAAAGTGAAAAATAAGTCAAAATAAATAGAATTTTTAGTATAACAAAAGGCTTACAGCCATATGCATAAAAATTTAAAAAAGGTTTATAAACCAATTATAGGAAAATTTTCATAAAGTTGTATTCATAAACGATTGATAGCATAAAATACCTTTGATAAACAATTTTTAAATGTACAAATTTTAAAGTAGGTTCGACCCTACTATAAACCTACTTTAAGGAATTATTTTAACTTTTTATCTTAAAAAAGAGGATTTTAAAGATTTTTTTTTTTTTTTTTTGTTAACGTTTTATTGATTTATTGAATCTGTCTATTTTGACCTTACAATAAGTATTCAAATCTTATAACTAAAATTAAAACTATTTGCTCTTCAGCAAGAGAGCCATTATGGTAAACTGTCACTCATCTTAGCGGGGTGGTAGATCTGCTCTACGGAGCCTGGATCGGGTTTGGGTCTGCACAAGTTGTCTTGCCAGCGTATTGGGATGGTTTCGCAGCTTCACAATATATTTCTCACGGACTTTCTCGAACTCTTCCTTTACCAATGTCACTTCTAAGTCTCTGTGGATGTTTTCATTTCTTATGTACCATGGTGCTCCCGTCATGGTCCTAAGAATTTTAGATTGGGCCCTCTGTATAAGATCAATACTGGTGTTGCTAGCCATTCCCCATAATTGAATTCCATATGTCCAAATTGGTTTTAAAACGGTCTTATACAGGATGACTTTATATTCAAGGCTTAATTTTGATTGGTCACTGATTAACCAATGAAAGCTAGAGGCTTTTAACTTCATGTGAAGTCTCTTGGTTTCTATGTGTCGGCGCCAAGTAAGCCGTCTATCTAGATGAATACCAAGGTAGGTGACATAATCAGACTGCGGTATATTAACGTTGTTGAGTGTGACAGGTGGGCAATTTCCTCTCCTTAGAGCGAACGTAACATGTTTACTTTTCAGCTCATTTACTTTTATTCGCCAGTTTTTCAACCATGACTCCACACGTACGAGGTAATTCTGTAGTTGACTAGATGCCATGAGTGGGTTTTCGTCTGAGCTAATAATGGCGGTATCATCAGCAAATGTTGAAATTGTTAGTTTATCGCACGTAGGGAGGTCGGAGGTGTAAATCAAATATAGCGTAGGTCCTAGTACACTTCCCTGTGGAACGCCAGCTCCAATCTTGCATTCTCTCGTCACATAATCATTGTACTTAACTCTGAAAAGTCTATTCGATAAATAAGACTCCAGCAATTTATGAGTACATAGTGGTAGTAAACATTTGATTTTATGTATTAGACCCTTATGCCATACCTTGTCAAAAGCCTGAGCAACGTCTAAAAAGATGGCAGAACAATATTTCTTTAATTCAAAAGATTTTCGAATCTCTCCAGTTAAACGATTGACCTGTTCAATGGTGCCATGATGTTCACGGAAACCAAATTGGTGTACTGGGATAATGTTTCCATCATTCAAAAAAGGTATTATCTTTTCCTGGAATATTTTTTCGAATAACTTCGACAAACAAGGGAGTAGGCTAATAGGTCTATAAGAAGATGGCAGGGTTAAATCTTTACCCGGTTTAGGTATCATTATTATTTGAGAAATTTTCCAATTTTTTGGATAAATTCCTAGTTTCAAGATCGCATTAAACAATATAGATAGCACAATTATTGCCACATTTGGTAGGTTCTTAATCATTGATGGCGTTATTAAATCATATCCCGGTGATTTTTTCAAGTCTAATTTATTTTTAATTACTCTATTAACATCCTCAGGACTAATATCGAATTGGGCTGCATTAGCCATTGTTGAAGCTGGCAGTTCTTCTAGTTCAGACTCATTTGCCGTGGAGTTGGGTTGAAATACTTCACTTAAATGTTCAGCAAATACTGAGGCTTTTTCTATAGCACTTCGTGCCCAGGTTCCGTCAGCTTTTCTTAAAGCGCTTTGTGCCTCTACCGGTGGCTTAATGTTCCTCGTTGCCTTCCAAAGAGAGAAATTTGTGTATTTTGTACTCGTCAAACTTTTAATATATTTTTCGTTTATGCGATCCTCCTCTAAATGAAGGGCTCTTTTCAGTTTTCGTACTGCTGCGGACAGCCTCTGCTTTGCAGCAGGTGATCTATTATGTTGCCATTCTCTTCTCTTTTCGAGAAGAAGTCTTTCAATATCCGAACTTGAAATAGGCGTATTAGTTTTTGGAGGGATCTGGCACCTAGAGTGTTCCAGAGCCGAAACAATCAATGACGTGAAGTCATTAACGGTCCTATCTATGTCTTCCTCACACTGTAAATTAGGATTTGTGTGGATATGACTGCTGATATATTTCCTATATTTTAGCCAATTTGTCTTAAAATACAAAGAGTCCTTAGGAAATCTTGGGGTGTTGGGTCTCTCACAATAATTAATAATTACAGGAGAGTGGTCAGAAGATAGATCATAGGATATTTCTGTGGATATTGCATTCCGAATAATATTTCTGCATATGGCGAAGTCTATTAGATCAGGAATTTTTCTAGGATCAGTTGGCCAATAAGTTGGGTGTCCAGGAGACACAAAATCTAAGCAATTTTTGCGATCAACTAGAGCTTTATACAGCTGTCTACCTCTGGGATTTACCAATCGCGAACCCCAATATGTATGTTTGGCATTGTAGTCTCCACATGCCAGAAACCGATCTCCTAGTGTTATAAAGAATTCTTCAAATTTTTCCTTGGTCATCGAAAAACGTGGTGGGCAATATATAGAGCTCAGAGTTAGGTCTCCAGCTGGGTATTCAAGGCGAATAGATGTTGCTTGCATATAATCCTTTGAAAACGCTTCTAGGGCATAGTGTCTCAATCGGTTTCTAATTATGATACCGGTACCGCCATGTGCCTTACCATCCGGATGGTTTGTGTAATAAAATGAGTATCCTGATATATTAAAGTTATATCTATTTGTAAGATGTGTCTCCGAAATTAACATCACATCGATGCTTTTATTTAACATAAAATGGGAAATTTCCCATTTGTGCTGGTTTAAACCATTTGCATTCCAGAAACATATCTTCAAAAAATTCATTTTCTTGTTAATAGAATTTGAATCATTTGGTTCTGTGCTCTCAGAAGCTCTTGTATTGTGTTTTGCATGGATGACATGAAGTTAGTCATATTTTGATTAAGAGAGGAAATATTCTCAGTAAGTGTTTGCATAAGGTTTTCCAACCCTCCCATATTTTGGGGGACTTTTGGCTTTTGATAACCCGTTTTTAAAATACTGGCGTATGAGGATTTTAAAGATAAATTTGGAATAATATACGATATTAGTGCAATTGCTAAACACAATTTCCACCCCGCTGGCGAATAAGTTCCATTTTAATAGTATGTATATGATTTTGTTTGATATTCCTCCGGCAGTGAACAACGCCATATGACAATAAAATGTGTAAACATTGTGGAAGAAGGTCCACACAATCTAATATACCCACTCCGGAATTAAAACTATGTGTTTCCACATAGAAATTCATTAACTTTTGTTAAAATTTAACAAAATGTCAATAAAAATTAATTAATAAAACAAATTATAAAACAGTGATGTTTATTTTATCACAGAATATTCGTCATTCGAATACTTTAAATAATAATTGAAATAAACTATATAAAAAAGTTTGTACATTAATACATTTTAGCTTAATATAAATTTACTAGAATCAGATATACATTTTTTTATCTAAAAATTAGTTGTTATCTTCAAAAATGTATTATTACTAAAAACAATTAATGAAAAAAATAAAATTAACGAATATTTTATCCTAATTGAAAGCAACTCTAACAACAAAAAAGGGGAAATAAATGAGAAGCATTGCCAGCTTAGACAAAAATCAGTACATTAGTTATTGTATGTACTAGGGTATTCAATTAATCGGGTTTCTGGTTTAATCGGTTAATCGAGCAAATAATTAATCGGGGTTAGGATTTAATCGGTTAATAATCGGTTAATTTTAAATTAATCGATTAACCGAATAATTTCTGTTTAAATTTTAAACTGAAAATATATCCACGAATTTTCTGTACTTAAATACAAAATAGACAAAACATAGCAATTCAACCAAAAACTAATTAATTTTCTTTAGTTTTAATAAAACTCGACTTGGAAAAAACTCTCTCGCTGTTTGTAGATGTTAGTGAAATTTCTCAATTATTTTTTTAGTTTTTTTCTAACCATATAAAGTCTCCATTATACCATTGAAGTCCTTTTTGGATTTTTTAGATTTTAAATACTTTTACTAATTTCGATATTTCTGATAAAAACTTATTTCCGTAGTGTCTCCAGTTTCGTCTATTATCATGTTCTCAACCGACAAATACATGTAAATTAAATATGTCAGTTTTTATACTCACTAAAGGTATTATATTATATATTATATTATATATAGACGGCAATACTAAGTATTAACACTTTTCAAATTGAAAATATTATTGAAATCATTCGGTATGTCAAGAAATCGTTTCGAAAAAACATTTCTTGTTTATACGATAGTATTACAAATATTTAGAATTTGAAAATCCGAATGCATCATTGTAAGCAAATTCCATTTAAAAAAATATTTTCATTGTTTTTCTCTTAAAATTTTCCAATTATTGCAAAAATTCTATTTTTTGAGTAAATACGATTTTTCTGAATGTGAACAATTTTTTTGTAAAATTAAAATCATAAAGTAAAACAAATTTTATCAACAAAACAGTATCAACTCAAAATACAACCAAATTTAAATAAATCAATTTGATTAATTTTAACTTTTTTATAAATATATACGATGTATTTCTATTTCAACTTTTGTATTAACTCAAAATAATACCTTTTGTTGATCAAGTGCGATATCCGATATACATATATGAAAATAAAAAGTTTTTGAATTCTTTTAAACAAATTTTTTGTATTTTTTGAAAATCTAATCAAATTTTGTTTTGACGATGAAATTGTAGTATGATACTTGAGTTTTTGACAAATATTAATAATCAGTATTGCCGTCTATAAATACCTTAAACATGATTCTTGGATGTTCAAACAAATATGTAATTTTACTTTGACATTTGAATTAAAATGGAAAAATAAATACAAACAAATATGTTAAAGTGCAAAAAAAATAAATTTCGCTTAATCGGTTAATCGACACAAATTAATCGGTTTATTTGTTATTTGAAAATCGCCAATTTTGAATTATTCGAACAATTAACCGACAAAAATTAATCGGTTAACCGATTAACGGTTAACTTTAACTTTTATGAATACAATACTTTTATAAATGGGTTTTAAAGCTAAAGTGTTCGTTAACAAAATTGTGTTTTAAATCTACAATAAGGTTTTTTATGCATATAGGGGTTAATTTATAGCTCTTAATTAGCCCCATATGCTATGTTTGATTTTGGACAAGTTTTCATTTTCAAGATAATTGCAAAAAACCGAGTCATTCGCACGGGACAAATACAGAAGTCAATTTCGCGGTCAACCATTCGAATGCCAATTTTCAGCGAAACCAGAGGCAATATTTCAATGTGACTAATTTTAGAATATTGTGCATTAATGTCTGTTAAAAATGGTTTTGATTTTACGCAAAATTTGTTTATACATTTTTTTTAAATTAATGTCGCACGGGACATTTTTTCCATCATGATATTTATGTAGTTTCTGTTGATTTTTTACGAAATAATATGTAAACAAGCTTTGTATACATGTGTTTAAATTAATAGAAGTATTCAATGTATTTATTTCAATATAATATTAACAAACTAAAAACCTAAGAAAAATATTTAGTACGAATAAGCCCCTGTGTATACTTGAAAAATATTTATCATAACAATAAATGACTTTTGATTTCAAAACAAAGTTGTCTGAGCAAAAACACTAACAATTTTGTCATAACGAAGCATAACACTAAAAAAATAATTTAATTTTCAGGAATATCTGCTCTTCCTTCTTGCTCATTGCAACAAAAGTAGTCCAACTGTGCTATGCATTCTATTTTGACTCTTTGTACCCTCAGGAAGATTTTAGATAAAAGTCAATGCATAATGCCTCTCTTTAAGAACTTGTATTAAAACAAATCAGAAAAGTTGCACTTGGTCGACTGTGCATTCGAATATCTCGAAATGGGTTATGAATAAATGGAAAATTTGTTTACATTATTTAAATTTGATTGTTTCCCTATGAAAATGGGATAAAACAAAGTGTTTTCAAACACTTTCAATTTTCTGGTCTCGGTGGGCCTTTCGGTGGAAATGCCCATATATTAGAAAAAAATACAGGTTATATTTTTCCCGATTTTGACCCATTGTAGGTCCAACTTAATATGGCATACATACATCGTTGCAATTTTTTATTTTTTTTTTTATTTCATATTTTATTTATTGTATCTTCACAAAATAATGTGAACTATCAATAATTTGTTCAAATCTTAAATCTAAATATTATTTTTTATTTACGTCCCACCACAGTTGGACGAAAAATTATGTTTAATTTATAGATCCTATCATCAGCGCAGGTCTGTTGGATTCCTTCTTCTTAGTCGGATGTAGCCATTACTTCTCATTAATGTTCGTGCAAGTGGGTTTAGGTGAACTTCTAACTTTTTCAAATATGACTCCGCTTGTTTTTTTATTTCATTTTTCACCAGGGAGACACCTAGGTCCTTATGAATGTTAATAATTCTCACATACCAAGGCGCTGCTGTTATCATTCGTAATATTTTATTTTGGAATCTTTGAACTTTTTTCAATATTAGAAGCTGAGGCCGTGCCCCATAATTGGATTCCATAGCACCATATGGGTTTTATTATTGAGCTGTACAGCAAAATTGCAATCTAAACTCAATCTCGAGTTTTTACCAATTAGCCAGTAAATTTGTAGTAATTTTAACTTCATTTGAGTCAATTTCGTATCTATATGCTTTTTCCAGGTAAGACGTCGGTCTAGATGCAGACCTAGATATTTAAATTCAGTTTGTTGAGGTATTATATGATTATTTATTAGGATTGGTGGGCACGATTCTCTACGCAATGTGAATGTAAGATGTATACATTTTTGCTCGTTTACTTTTATCCTCCATTGTTTTAACCACCTTTCTATGTCGAGTATATGGTCTTGTAAAAGTACAGATGCTTCATGGGGGTTTTTGCTGATGACACAGCTATACTAGCCATTCAGTATAGCTGTGTCATCAGCAAAAGTAGATATGTGGGTTCGACTGTTTGTAGGTATATCACAAGTATATAGCAAATATAGGAAGGGACCCAGTATACTTCCTTGGGGTAAGCCTGCTTCAATAGACTGTGGTGAACATATGAGGTCTCCCTCTTTAAGAACGAACTTTTGATGACTTAAATAACTTTCTAGAAGCTTGTGTGTGTTCACTGGTAAATATTGTTTTATTTTGATCGTGCCATACTTTGTCGAAGGGTTACGAAACGTCGATGAAGAGTGCAGAACAATATTTTTTTTCTTCTTGGATATGATTTCTACCAACCTGTGAGTTTGTTCTATGTTATGTTTTTCTCGAAATTGATGAGTTGGAATATAATCAAAATGATTCACTATCGGCTTTAACTTGTGCATTAACAGTTTTTCGAATAGCTTTGATATATTTGACAATAGGCTAATGGGTCTATATGATTCTACTTTACTGTGATCTTTTCCCGGCTTAGGTATCATTGTAACTAAAGAAACCTTCCATTCTGGTGGATAATATTCAAGGCGTAATATAGCATTAAAAATAAATAGGATTATTCTTAATGCAATTTGGAGTAGCTCGAGGAGCATCTTGTTACTGATTTTATCAATACCAGGTGATTTTTTGGAGTTTAAATCAACAATAGCCTTGACAATCTCTGAAATCTCAAAACGAAGTGGTTCAGCTGCAGTAATATGGGGTAAAGTAGGTGGTAACTCTATTATGTCGTTTGATTCGTTTGGGGAGAATACATTCTTTAGATGACTAACAAACAGGTTTCCTTTTCAGTATCGTTTCTCGCCCAGCCTCCACTAGAATTACGTAGAGGAGGTCTGCTCTTAACAGGTCTTTTTAATTTGTTTGTAGCTCGCCATAGAGAGTAATTTGAGTACTGGGTGGCATCTAAGTTCTCCAGATATTTATTAATTGAGTCAGTTTTGCGTTTGTGAAAAAGCATACTGAGGAGTTTGCGACATTTTCTAAGCTCCGTTTTAAGTTGAGGGGATCTGTAGAGTTGCCACTCTCGACGAACTCTTCTTTTTTCAGCTAATAACTGTTCAATGTCTGCAGAATAGAGTCTATTGTATCTTATTTGTTGGGTTATTTGAATGGCGTGTTCAAAATTTTTGAGTGAGATATCGATATCTTCTGTGTGTGCTAATATATTTTCTATACTTCAACCAATTTATTTTCGTGCTTGATATTGCAGAGTGACCAGTCGGGGATACTATTTCTAGGGGGTTCAATAGAGTAACGAAGGTGGGTGAGTGATCCGAGGATAATTCTAATGAAGATTTAACCTGCATTAGTTCCATTGGTAAATTTTTTGTAACTGCATAATCAATGACATCGGGTATTTTGCTTGGGTTAGTAGGCCAGTATGTTGGTTCTCCACTCGACAGCACATTCAAATTCAATTTAGGAATTGTATTAAACAAAGCGCGACCTTTCGGGGTTACAAGTCTTGATCCCCAGTGAGTATGCTTAGCATTATAATCGCCAGCTGCCAGGAATCGGGGTCCTAGTGATTCGTAAAAATGTTCATATTTGTTTTCAGTAATCGAAAACCTTGGAGGTGAATATATCGACGAAATTAATAGGTTTCTGTAGCAATCATCCAAACAGATTGTCGTAGCTTGAAGATAATCTTCACAAATATCACACATTGAATGGTGTTTGATATGGGTTTTAATTAAAATTCCAGAGCCTCCACATGCTCTATCTCTTGGATCATTTGTGCCATAAAAAACATATCCATTTGTCTTAAATAAACTTCTAGACGTCAAATGGGTTTCCGAAACTAACATTATATCAACTTCATGACTTTTTAGAAAATACTCGAGTTCGTTTTTATGTTGGCGAATGCTGTTTGCGTTCCAAAAACATATTCTTAGGCAGTTCATGGTCTGTTAAGCACAGCCTGCAATAACATTGATTGCATCTTAAGCATTTCTTGCATCGTGTTACTCATTGAGTTTGTAAAGTTATTTACCGATTGCACAAGAGTTTCTATTGTAGATTCTAGTCTGGTAAAATTGAAAATTGGCGTTTGCTCTCTTACCTCTGGGTGCATATTTTGGTTTTGTGATTGACGGACTTGCTTCTGAGTTTGGTTGTTTCTTAGTACATTTTATTTATTTATTATTTATTAGCCTATGGAAAATTATCCTTACAGGCAATTAACAATTATTTGTATAAATGTAATAAAAAAAACTTATTATAAAAATTATGAATTCAAATAAGCAATAATATTGTTTTTAATTATATTGTTAGTTAATGAAATATCAATTAACATGTAAAATTTATTAAATTCCATACACATTCTCCTTATTGGATCAGCATTGGCAAAGTTCGCTCTATAAATTTCACTTGAGGCACATTAAATGAGATATTTTGGATTAAAAACCCGGAACTTACACTACCATTGATTATGTTGCAAATAAATGAAATGTTTAACATTGATCTTCGGCTCTTCAGGGTTGGAAGTTTAATTAAAGCCAATCTTGCAGAATATGAAGGTAGATTTATTGGGTTGAAATTTAATCCACGAAGACAAAAGAGTAGGAACTGTTTTTGTACAGATTCAATATCATCAGAATGCTTTTTATATATAGAAATATCTATCATTAGATATCCATATTGTCCATATTAATGTCTTAGTAAGCCAGATATAGATCAAAATAAAATATAGGCCAAAAACCGATGTTGTCCGGGTCTATAGAGGATATATTGATGTATGAATTAAGTATGTAATTTATTATGGGGGCTGGGAAAGTTGATTTCAACATACAGACGGACATGGCTATATCGACTCCGGTGTATATAACGATCCAGAATATATACAGTGACGGACAATACAATAGAATCACTACATATGAATTCGATTAAAGCTGTAAAACTACAAAATTTGATTTCAAAATTTAAAATTTGTTCATTATATATTAATGATCATAACGTAAACAATAAATAGAAAAAAATAAAATAAATAAATAACACATTCTTATGTTAAAAACGATGTCAAATCTAAAAGACTTTTACTATTTTCCATAGGATTTAAGTCTGGTTATTGAGACGGCCATTCCATAACATGAATTTTGTTATATAAAAAACATTTTTTGGCAAGACCTGACGTGTGCTTTGGGTCATTATCTTGCTGGAAGAGCCATTTTAAGGGCATATTCCATTCTGCATGTGGCTTTATAACATTCTCCAAAATATTTACATACAAGTGCTTATCCATATTTTCTTTAATCCAATAAATTGGACCAACGCAATACCAAGAAAAGCATCCCCATATAATAATATTTCCCCAACCATGTTTAAACGTTTTTGGTTTTTGCCATTTTTTGGACGTCTAACCCATGTCTTATCATCACTACCAATTAAATTAATGGTCGTTTCGTCCGTCCACAACACATTTTGCCACTTTTTTATATGTTCTGGCCCACACCAATCCTTATGATTGCTCCTGGTTTTAAATGAAATATTGGTAGTGATTCTATTGTAATGTCCGTCACTGTATACTTTGTGGGGTCGCAAATGAAAAATGTAGAAATTACAAACGGAATGACAAACTTGCCACTGATGGTGAAGGGTATAAAAACGGTTTTATATCGTTTTCTTACATATCATCACATAAAATGCAAAATGACGTAACATCCATTTTATTTCTTGAAATGTTTGGTATTGAATATGGGCAAAATGGGTCCCCATAAATATATTGAGCAAAATATCTGCATCCGACATTTAAAAATAATTAAAACACGATATAGTCTAGACGATAAGTCCGAAATTTGGTACAAATAACTAACTTATATGTATGTTCCAAAATAAACCAATTAGGTTAAACGGGTACGGTGTGAATTCAACACCCTTGTGAGAGAATTAAATACTTCAAAATACTAGAAATTTTAACTTTGATTTTACGACTAAATATATACCGAACCATTTTATTACACTTTTACACAATATTTGGCGAATTTTTTAAATACTTTGGGTTAAACCGAAGAAAATGGACAAAATTCGATGCCCGTATTATGTTGGTGGTGGGTATACATTCGGCGAATATAAAACTCTTCTTCATAATGAATTTATTATTTTTCAAAGATTTGTAACAAATTTTATATGAAAATTGTTTCTTTTATGAAACCTTTAATGAAAAAATTCATTACGAATAAGAGGAATAATGATTTCGACTGACCTGTTTTTATGTTACCGTCTGAAACTTACCTTCTTCATTATTCATTATCTTTGACATTTGTGTTACCAAATCGTATGTCAAAAGCTCACAGTGAACATCATCTTTGTACGGATCGTGTTTGGCCGACGACAAACGTAAAGTTAAACCCAATAAATTTTCTAATGTCATGGGCAAAACTTTATCGACATTTTTGGCCAATTCATCTTCACACGCATCCATAAATTGTGTGATAAAATCACCTTGGTGCAGCAGCAAATAACGTTTAACCGACATTAAGTGACCCATTAAATCGTTCTCTTTCAGTAATACTTCCAGCAAGTTTTTGGAGGCAAAACGGTAAGCGTTTTGTATAACGGTAATATGATTTTGATTAGTTGGTGAAAATTGTAAATTCATTGTTTGAGGCGGTGTCACCTTTTTGCCACACTGCCTTATGACATTCAAATATTTGCCAGTGCGTAAAATAATATCAGATACTTTTTCCAAAAAGCAGGGAATACGTTCGCGGCGTATAGTGTAACTAGAACAAACATAAGATATTTTAAACTTATATAATATAAATGATTATTCTAAATAACTGCTAACTTTCTCATAGGGAAATTTACATAAAAAAAAGTTTACAACTCGTTATTTAGCATATAATTTAATTATACACATCACCGTTTGTGTTAATTATTTAGTAGTATTCAAAATAAGAATTTACCGCTTTTCCCAATAATCCGCTGAATAATGCTCCGGTAATTCTTCTCTTCTTATCACTTCATTATCTTCTACTAAGAATTCTTGTTGCGGATCATTGATGACACCTTTTTGTATCCATAATTGTAAAATATTCATGTAGGGCACAGCAGCTCTCTGCGTTAATTGTATCATGAATTTTTGAGATTCTTCATCGCCTGTCAAGGCACTAATTTGATTGAATAACAGAGTCAAAGCCTGACCACCGCGCAATTCATTCTGTAAATATCGTTTAATTAAGCTTTAAGTTTTCAGGATTTTATTGTTCATCAAACTTACGACTACTATAAGCGACACAGCACCTGCTAATACTTCCATGGTATTTAAAGTGGGCCTTACATAAAATAACATTTTGTGTAATGTTAAGTTACCGGCATTTAGCTCCGACTCCAATTGAGCCAAGAGTAACTAAAAATAAACAGAGATTTCTCACTTATATTGTACGTCCAGTAGTACAAATACACAGTCAGCTCATTCTTAAGATAATTTTTATTATCGAACAGAAAAGTCGCCCATATATTTGAAAAAATTTAAAAAACTACTACAGGTCTGATGCGACACTGTCAACCGATATCCCGCAATCATAATAAATAATAAAAACAAACATATACTCACATAATAATCATGTATTAAATTATTTAATGCCTCACTTAAAGCTTGCAACACTTGGCTGCAATTGGAAAATGTAGCCTTCTGTATGAACTTCTGTATACAGGTGTAGTGTGATGCTAATGGTAAAATCTCTTGGGCAATATCACGCAAAGAACTGTGAATTTGATCGGAAATTTTGAATTTCATTGAAAACGTTTGTTTGCCAACACTAGAGCAACCCTCGGGCGTAATGTAAGAGCCACGCATGCCCGTCAAACAATATATTAAATCGTACAGCAAAAGATTTTCTTGACTCGTTATTGGAATAGCAGCGATGTTGCTCTGTTGAAATTGAAAGTTGTCAATGTTATGGAATTCCCATAACGAATCAGAACTATGATTTGTAGCCTTCGTGGAGGGGAATAGAGTGGTTCCCATCGAATTGGGTAGATTGGAGGTGGAAGCAGCTGTAGTTGTAGACATTAGAGCTGCATTAATAATGGAATTATTATTTTGGGCGGTACGACTTAAACCACTTGAGGCTGCTTGAACAACGCGTTCTTTAATCTGCATAGAAATAATTATGAAATAGCGTTATTTATTAGATTCTACCTTGCAAACGATAAAACATTACTTCTGATACACTTTCGGGAGTGACTGCATCAAAAATATTCTTGGTTAGCAAAGGTGTCGAAGTAGATAAATCTTTTTTCCGCATGGACTGCATGATATTTGTGTCTGAATAGTAATTCAAAAAGTTCAGCAGGCAGTAAAACGGATCTTTTCTGCAAATAAAAATGTTTATTACAATTACAAACAAGTACTTTAGAACAATTTTTATAATCTACATACTTTTCTAATAATTTTGCGGCTTCTTGTAAATGTTCAATGGCTTTTGGTTGATGTTTTGATATTATTTCCAAGATTTTCAACAATTTACGATTGTTACGCTTCTCCTTGGTGATGCGAAACTCCCTTAAAACATCATCTGCACTAAACGTTGCGCTGTAAAAAATCATATGGTATTTTATTATTAATTTACAATTTGTGGTTTTTCATTTGTTGTGGTTTTATTTAAAAATTGTTTATTGGCGCGGTGCACTCCAACTAGCTACCACACCTTCTGGCTAAATTTAGCAAATTCAATATTTAGGCACATCTGTTGTGTTATTTCCTTATTCCACTTACTTCGAATGTTTAATTAATTTTGTCAGCGTTCCCCTTATTGGGTCCTTTGTCATTGTTGTTGGTTCATTCATATTCCAAAAAATGTTGTCAGCCTTTAATTTGTTTGCTTAATTTAACTGTTTAACTTTTTCGTCGATTTGTTATTCCAATTATAAACAAAAATTAATTTGCAAAATTCTCTTGTATTTTTCTGTCTCTTTTATTAAAAGTTGTCAAATTCTCTTAGAACGTTATTGTAACTTACACAATCACAATAAAGTTTGCATAATTTTTTGTGAATGAAGAAAATCCGTTGAATGTTTGTGTTTTTAATTTAATTTTGTCGATTAAACTACCAAAAGCTACAAATTTTGTTAAATTAGTGATGATAGTTTAGGTATTTTTAAATTAATACAAATAATATTTTTTTAAGATGTGAATTTAATTTTCATGTTTTGGTATAAATCAAGATTGTGACAAAAGCTTGTATTTTAAAGATGCCTGCAATACAGAAAATATTAACAGAAAAAAATTAAAATAAAAACTGTTACTGGGATCTCGATTTGTTCTCATGTTTTTAAATGAACGGTCAATTTTAAAATCGTATAAAGTTTTTCATAATTTTTATTAAAAATTACACAATTTCTAATTGTATTTCAGAAATTAATAATTCGGAAGTTTCTAAATATATTTTATTTTATATATATCGAATTATTTCTAAATCATGCTAAGTCGATGATATAGATATCAACATAAATCTTAGTCACTTTAAGATGACGACATGCTTGACATAAGAAGTGATTATGAAATTCACATTCAGATATTTTTTCCGACCATTTATTTTATAAAACATACGACTTGTCAGAGATGAAAACACCTTCGTTCATTCAAAAACCAGCTATTAAGAGAAAAATTATAATGCGAAGCAGCTCGGACACTCACCTGTCAAAGACCTAAATCAGTTGTTAAAAAACTAAGTGGTGATAATGTATTAATACAAAAACTATCACACCACATTCGAGGTGTGATTTTTTCCAATATTATTGTTGGAGTTTTTTCTAGTTTCCGCTCATGGTGTATTTCTCAATGATTCAAGCCCTTTTAAATTATATCAAAATATTTGAGATAGAATAATTTTTTTAGGAGATACATATTTATTATTTTAATGATTTAGCGACGTAAATGGTTTCCTAAACAAATGATAGCGGGCAAATCAAATTTAACCGATTATTTATAAATAAAAATACCGTCACTATACTTACTATTGTGAATTAAACTGCATACCAACCCTGTTTTTCTTTTTACAAACAGCTGTCATTGTTTATCAAAAAATAATACAATTTTGTTTTAAATCATTCGAAAAGTGCATTTTTACAATTTCACAGTAAAAACCGAATTTTAATTAATGTTTTCATATCTACAGGGACAACGGGTCAACCTGCAGTTACTGCAGGAGTCCGCATGTCGTGAACTGGTGCATTTACTTGAAAAAATTGAAGGAAATAAATCGATCGTACTCGATGATGCGTTATTGGGAACAATTGGTCTGATAGCGGCACCAAGTCTTTTTTCCGACAGGGGTATTAAACTGCTGAAATTGGGTAATGATACGAGATTACCCAAAGATGTCACAAATATTATTTATATAGTCAGACCATTGGTTGCGATAATGGATGAGGTGGCAGCACAGGTATTGAAAAACACTGAAAAAGGGCGTACATTTCACATATTCTTTGTGCCCAGACGTTCATGTCTGTGCTTAAAGCATTTAGAACATAAAGGCGTTTATGGAAGTTTTGGTTTGTTTGAGGAGTTAACATGGAATTTTTATCCGGTCGAAAACGATGTTGTTTCGATGGAATGGCCCAACGCATTTCGCGATGTTGCAATTGATGGCGATCCAACTGCTTTGTATCAGGCAGCAGTTGGATTAGTGCAGTTGCAGCGTATCTACGGTAGAATACCAAAGATCTATGGTAAGGGCAGTATGTCGCAGGGAGTTTGGGAAAGAGCCAAGCAACTGGGAGCAGAGGAGAAACTATTATCGAATGGTGAAAAGGGAACGATAGATCAAATCATACTATTGGATCGTACAATTGACCTTCTAAGTGCATTTGCCACCCAATTGACTTACGAAGGTCTAGTTGATGAATTCTTTGGTATACGTCAAAATCAATTGACCATGTCTGCCGAACTTTTTGCAACACGCTCCGATAATGATTCATCTCCAGCTCATTTGAGTGCGGAAAAGAAAACGTTTATACTGAATTCGGGTGATAAACTGTACGCAGAATTGCGTAATAAAAATTTTAATGAAGTTGGTAAGGTTTTGGCACGCAATGCCAAGGAGATAAGTGCTCAGACAGATGCGAGTTCTCAAGAAAAATCCGTACAAGATATGAAACGTTTAGTGGATAAATTACCAGCTTTGTTGGCACAAAAGCAATCTGTATCCAATCATACCACAATTGGGGAATTGATACGTAAACAATTGGATTCGTATAAATTCACCGACGATTTGGCTGCTGAACAGGAGTTTATGATGTGCGAAGATATCGATAAACCCAGTTCTTATATAGAGGATTTGATTGGTAAAAAATCGGATTTGAATAATATTTTTCGTTTGATGGCCATACAATGTGCTGCAGCATCGGGATTTAAGGAGAAGGTAGGTAATTCAACGAATTATGGCTAATGGATTCGGCCAGTTTATTAAACACAAGATATTTACGAACTTTTAGTACATATCAATTTTCTAACACATCTTTTAATTTTTAAGGTTTTAAATTATTACAAACGAGAATTGGCTCATGTTTATGGCATTGAAATTCTGTTGAAAATAAGCAATCTGGAAAAAGCTGGAGTTTTATATACTCAATCAGAATCGAGAGCGTATGCTGTATTAAGAAAGGTACGAACACAAATAAATTTCCAAACACATCAACATGTATTTATTGTCGTATTTTTGCAGACTTTGAATTTAACAGTTGATGATGCCGTCGAAGTAAACCCCAAAGATATAAGCTATGTTCATAGTTTCTATGCCCCTCTCACTGCACGCATTGTTGAACAATCTCTAAAGCCTTTGGGATGGCAATCACTGAAAAGCCAAATTAACAATTTACCAGGACCAACATTTGAAGATTTTCAAGCTCAGCTTGTTGGCATTGGCGGCCGTCATTCATCCACACCTAGTGAAGGATCCATGCTTAACGTTCCACGCGTAGTTCTAGTATTTATTGTTGGTGGTTGTACATTTGCCGAAATCGCTGCTTTACGTTTCCTGGCCCAGGAAGAGGACAACAATGTTGAGATTCTTATAGCCACTACTAAAATAATAAATAAGCATACATTCTTGGAAAATTTAATACAATGAACGTACATACATACATGCAAAACGACTAAACATTCAAATATTCTTTTTATATTAATTATAAAACAAATTAATCTATATTATCATTATTTTAAATAATTTATGTACTTGTCTATATAAACATCTACTACTACAGTATAATATAACGACAAAAAATAAACTTATTTATACGTATTTATAAAATAAATGTGTTGATTACTTTGGGATATCTATCTTGTTTTGCCTTGCAGGTATAAACCGATTGTTTGGTGTAAATTCTGTTATATCGTTAAAACAGTCCCCACCCTGTCACAGAATTCCATTAAGATCGAAAGTGTTGAAAGAATTGATTCCGTATTTTGCTTCTTTAGAAAATTAAAACGAAATTTTTTTCGGAATGAAATCTCTAAGTGGTTTTGATATTTTTACCCTTCGCCATGAGTGGAAGGGTATATATAAGTTCGTCATTCCGTTTGTAATTTCTACATTTTTCACAAAGTATATAACTCAAAATCTTTAAAAATCCACTTTTTGCAAGAAATCAACTAACAACGTCAATATCTATCTACTGTAAAAATTTCAACGTATTCCGATTACTCTTTAATCTCGAAAACCACATTTGAGACCATTTTCGTGATAATTAGTGACTACCTTGTATCAACAAAAAAAGTATTATTTTGAGTTAATACAAAAATTTAAATAGAAATACATCGTATATTTTCATAAAAAAATGTATTATTTTGAATTGAGCCTTTATTCAAGTTATAAAATAATCAAATTGTTTTATTTAAATTTGGTTGTATTTTGATTTGATGCTGTTTTGTTCGAGAAGTTCCAGAAAAATTGTAGTAATTAAAAAATAGATTTATTTTGCAATAATTGCAAAAATTTTAAAGAAAAACAATGTAAATATATTTTCAAATGGAATTTGCTTACTATGATGTATTCCCATTTTCAAATTCTCTTAAAATGTAATCACAAACAGTTTTTGGCCTCTACTGAACATTTTAAAATTTTGAGTTAATACAGTATTGTTGAATGAGTGCGATATATTAATTAATATGTATATAAAGTATATACTTAATTACTTGATTTATACATCAATATATCGGGATTTCTTTTAAAGTCCATTGCAACGATGTATATAAGTTGGACCTACAATGAGTCAAAATCGGGAAAAATATTTTTTAACCCGAATTTTTTTTTCATCAAAAAATTTTTTTTGTTATAAATTATTTTCTAAAAAATTAAAAAAAATCATTTGGAAAAAAAAATTTAAAACAATTAAAAAAAAATTTTTGTTTAAATAAAAATATTTAAAAGAAAATTAATTTTTAAATATAATTTGGTGAAGGCTATATAAGATTCGGCACAGCCGAATATATGTAGCTCTCTTACTTGTTGTTAATTGCATTGCTTCTGCTCGATCAACTAAACAGTGTTATTTTGAGTTGTGCCACTATGTTTTAATGGATATTGAACCAAAAAACATTGTCATAAGTGGCAGCACAATGCCAAGCTTCTAGAATATGACCCTATGTAAATAATTAGGTACAGCAAGTTAGAGTAAACATTAACTGCATGTGTGCGTATTAAAATAGTGATTATTTAAATTGTTGTGTAAATTTAAATGAATAAATAGTTGTTACAAATTTTAAACTACTAAACTGCTTTTATTTACAATCAAAAGTATCCGGTTTATTTAAAGGAAAAAAAACACCGTTTTTAAAAGGTAAAAATTTCGAAAATCTGAAAATCGAACTTTAATATCTTTGTATGAATAATACTCACCTTCAATTATATTTATCGATCAGAAATCACGTCCACAAATATTCGATATTCATAACACCCCGTGTCATCAATTTGTCCACTTAGCCAATAATTTCTTGTGCACACATGAATTTGTCTTTTGTTAAAAAAATTCTCAAGTATCGTTGGTTTATTATAGAATGAACCTATCACTTATTAGCGGGAAATACTTGGATTTTCTTATTTGATATTATGACATTCTTTATCGAGCAAAATCTAATACTATAGAGAATTATATCTAGACACGAGACATCTTATTTGTGTTATTATATCATATATCTGATACATCAACAAAATACTAGAGTCGGACCTAATCCGAAAGAAACCGAAACTTTTCAAAAATACTATCAATTTCCAAAAAAAAAATATTGTTATTTTAATTAATATATTTAATTTGACCGCTTTTTTGTGTGACCTGCAGTATCCATTTTACAATCACCCCTATTATATGAGTCGTTGTCTACATAAAGTCACGTCGAAACCAAACAAAAATGGTACGTGTTTCGTCAATATCGATAACAATTGGTAACTATTGACAACAAAATTCACTCAATAGTAACAAATTTGCAAGTAGTGCCTAAATGGTAAAACAATCAATGGGGAATTTTATACAAACTTATTGTGTCGATTTATTTAGAAAACAGTGTGTAATTTATGAATGTATTGAAAAATACCAAAAAAGCAAATTAAAACACTTTGTATCATTGCATTGGTGCCGTTAGAAGCATTGGTATAGTATACATCTAACGGCACCTATTAAGGTACATGCAGCTGGAGAGGTTGCAAGACTCTTGCTAAGACTATTGTTACGTTTTTATCTTTTAAAAGCGGGGGTTTATTTCCTGTAAATAAACCGGATACTTTTAATTGCAAATAAAAGCAGTTAAGTAGTTTAAAATTGTAACAACTCTTAATTTATTCAAATGTACAACAGCCCAATTATGAACAAAAATTCCCCGGGAGTTTTCCCCCTTTTCTCATTTTTCCTATTCAAATTCAATGGGAAAAAACCCCCGGGTAACAAACTCTCGCGAAATTTTTTATTCATAATTGGGCTGTATGTGTTTTTAGTACACACACGCACACTTAAATTACACATTATGATGTACAAGACAGTTGAGGTTAACTCTAACATCGCTTATAATAAACTCATTCACGACTGCAACCTCTGCCACTATTTATATACAGTGCCATCTGCATCTGAGTAGCCTGGATTGTTCTTAATGGTCAAAACGCGTAAATTCTAATTCTAGAGCTTTCGATATTAATGTTATCAGCTTAAACATTTAGTGTTACCATACTTATAAACAATGCTAATGAATATCATACTATCAACATTGTTGATGAGTATAACCTTATACTAATGGAAATGTTTATAAACACGATAAATATTGCTGGCAGTTGCTACAGACCATTAAATTAAAATCGCTAATGCAAATTCGTAACACTATTATGCAGGAAGGTTATTCTTGGATTACACACGAAATCTAGTCCCTTGGACACGATGTTCCGGGAATCATGAACCCTCAATAGCGTTGTCCTCAGCGATGGATAGTCATTTTGACGTGATGCAGAGGCTGAAGTGCGATGATCTGTGTTTAACTTGAGTTGACTGTCTCCCATTCCAGAAGAACACACTTTGATCATGAGCTTTGGGGCGGCTATAAGACGTTCCATTGTCCCATGTTCCCCTAATTGAGAGGGGTAGTTTGATGTAACGCTGATACATTAGCGGTGGCTAAATGCCAACGTTCAGGGGAGGAAGCAACAGCCAAGAGCCAGAAACCGTGAAGCATAAACTGGTAGGCGAATTCTGGAAAGTTCTCAAAGAAATCCCAGACACTCCTCCGCAATTCGTGATGCTGGCTGGTACCATGGTCATGTGAAGTTGATGTCTTGTGTAGATAAATGCTGAGCGTTGCTACGGGATCTAGACTTGAGGTGGTATCGGTGAGTAAGATTCCCCGAAAGCCTATATCCATAGCTATAATTCCAGCTGAATCATCTAGACCGAAGGCGATCTTGGACATTCTCCAGAGATGTAACCTACAGCTTCCAACTCACAATTGGAAAATTACGGACACTGAGGGATCTTCGAGAATGGCGATCATTGTCCTCAACAAGGACCCTTTGGGAAGTCGCAAAGGAAGGTCTACTGTGAATTTGGTACGATCCACAGTGACAACAAAGGCGATGAAGCCATGTAGTGCAGCGATACAGTGGGTCCAATCGACACTGAAGATACCAATTCTGTCTCTGAGATGGTTGGTACCTTCTTTGAAAGGATGAACGAGGCGGATGATGGAGCATGTTGATTCAAATCAATATTCACTACTCTAAATCAGCACCGCTGCACTGCTCCTCCGAATTGCTCAGAGAGGAGGAGCTAGTCATGGAAAACGAACCTTGGATCCATATCTATGGACTATGCTTGAAGGGCTATAAGCTCTATTACGATAAAGGCGCAATTAAAATTTGATCCTGGGGGGGGGTTTGATTACTCCCTAATTCTGGCTAGAAGCTCTTTGAATATATTCATTTTGTCTGATTACTGCAATGAAGATACAGTAACAGAAACCAATGAAGGCGGCTTGATATGTCTGATATCCAGCTAGATGGCGCTTGGCCACGGAGAGCATACAACAAATGATGCAGTCCGCAGCGTAGTGAAATAGGCGAATGAGTACAGGATACCTGTGCTGACGACAACTCGCACCACATTGTATGGGGTAGCAGCGACACCAACACAAGAGGTGAGAATCTTTTCAATTTCATACTTAATAGTAGTTTGGAAGTGGTAAATAGAGGTTCAGAACCAACCTTCATTTTTTCAAATAGAAGTGAGGTGCTACACACTTAACACTTGTGAGTGCTGAGCACCACAGTATGATTACTAATTAGGCTGTCTCAAGCGACTGCTCCTTTTTTGAGCATCAATATAATGATTTCAATATTGGTGTAATTGACATGAGTGATAATATCATTATAAATAGGCGAAAGACCAATTGCCATCCCACTATTGAAAGTAAGGACGATATTGAGATAGCTGTAGAAACATTGACGGAAGCGTTTCAATCGGCTACAAGCATGGCCCGTAATCCGACCATCGGCAGAGGTAGGAATAAGCCTTATTGGTTGAACCCTGAGATAGCACCTGCCAGAAGGACGTGTCGTACGTAAACTGTTCAACGAGGCAAGGAGGCTTGGAAACTGACCGGCATACAAATCCTGATTGCATCATTTTAAGAACCTGACTAGAAACGCTACAAGGAAAGCCTGGAGGGACTTATGTGGAAGGATCCTCTGAGACTAATCGATTACGTAAAATTCTATCAACCTCTCCTTTTGTACCAAGCTACATTCATAAATCCTGTGGTAGTTGGACTCTGAATAGTAAGGAGACACTTGAGGTCTTACTTAACACGACAGGTGCAGTTCTGCAGTGTTATCGCGTAGTCGACCTGGCCCGTATACGATGCCGACAGGACAAATCTACTTACATATTTCGTCGTTAAGGCTAATTGTTTCCTTTATTAGAAGAGTCTGCATAATTGGAACACATGCTACAAGATGACAAACGTATCTTTAAAACCACCTTCCTCTCGTGTTTAGATGAGTTGTCAAGGATAAATCTGACACGCATCCACTTCTTCATCAGAGAATCTGGTTGGTTCACCTTTGATACAACGGATGTAGTATAAATATCCTGCTGTTTACTTCTTGGGTAGCACAATGGGATCAGTTTTGAATGGACTCAAGTGAGCTGCTTAACGAGTGGCTGCCCATGGAACCTAACCTATCGTTTACAGAAATGAAACAATAGAAGTCTCCGAGTGAATGTGTACAACTGGTGTACTAACATAAATTCAACGTGATTTGTGTGAAAAATTTCCATTGTAAACTCCGTAATAAAATTATGTGCAGACATTTTGAAAACAATTAGTTGTAATTCGACGAATTTTGATAAAAATTAATAATTTTCGCATAGCTTAAATTTTAGAAACATAGTGAAATATATATACATATGGAGCACTAACTCTCCCATCCAAAGCCTAACTCAGTAAGTATTAGTTTGAGGTTTTTTTTATAGTTTCCGCTCCATGTGTATTGGAAATTATCCCATAATTCCGATAACTTTAAACCTCTTCATTGCGAAATAACAAAAAAGATGTCTAATTAAACAAATTCGATAATGATTATTTTATTTTTTGTTTGTTTTTAATTTAATTAATATATATTTTTGTAGCAAATATATTATTATTATTATTTGTAGGTGTTATTTAGAAATGTTTCTCTAATAATTGATACATTCATTTGGTTTTGTTGTTTGTGTTGTTCTTGTTGTTTGTTTTTTTTTTTTTTCTTTTGTCCTACCTGTAAAATTATAGAGCGTTCCTATAAGAAATTACATACAAAGTTATTATTTATTATATGTACTCGTATAATTATATATCTAATGAATAATATGTACGTCTACGTGTTTTGCAAGTGTTTTTCTTTTATAATTATTTTTTATTCTGAATATTTAGTTAATTATTTGATTTGATTGCCTAATTTTTTAAAAATTAACAAAACAAAAAGAAAAGAAAATTTAAATTCTAATAAGAATTTTGTTATTTTTTATATATATTTTTATAACGCGTTTATTTTTTTTTTGTTGTGTTTTTGTTATTTTATTTAACTTAAACATAAATTATTATATAATAATTTGCGTTAATTATTAAATATAATCATTATCATTATTATTAGATTATTAATTATTTTTATTATTATGTTGTTGTTCTTTTTTCATTATTTATGTATATTTATGTATATTATTTAACCATTTTTCTTAACTCTTCCACTATCCCTGGTCTCACAAAATTTTGGAGATTTATTATTACTTATTGGATTATTTTTTTGTTTTTTATTTCAATTTCTTTTTTTGTATATTTTTTTTTATTTTATATGTATTTATTTATATTTTTTTTCAATGTGTGAGTGAGTGGAGTATGGGTTTCTTTCTTTTCACTTAATAATTCTATAAAAAACGTTATATGTATTTATGTATATATTGTATATAAACAAACAAACACTCCCACAACAACATGTTTATTGTTCGCTTTTCTTCATTGTCGTCCAGTCATCATGTCATTAACATCATCATCATCGCCGTCGTCTTTGTCACTACTATAACTAACCGAACGACGTGTGTTGTTTTCTTTAATAATTTTGTATGATTTTACATTGATGTAAGAGGCATTTTGTGATTTGCATTATTGCAATGTTTTTGCTTTTGTTCTTGCTGCTGCTGTTGTTGTTGTTGCAGTTGTCGTTTAGATGCATCACTAGTATCAGTTTTTTTACTATGAATTTTATAATTATCACTAGAAATGCGAAAACATTTTGTTAATGTTGTAGGTGTGGTAGATGTTCCTACTGCTGTTACCGAAGTGTTGGTTGTGATAGTAGAAGTAGTTGTAGTAGTAGTATTATATATTGCTGTTGCTATTCTTCTGTTGCTTGTTGTTGTTGCTGTGTTGTTGGTGGTGGTGGATGTATTATTAGTAGTAGTAGTCGTAATAATTACACTATCATTATTAAAAAAATGAAATCCATTTGTTGTAAGAATATTAACTTTTTTTCTATGCTATAGGGAGCCAGCCGGAAAACTTGTTGAACTATTACTATGCGCTAAACTAATCATTGAACCCGATAGACTACCCTCTTCGTCAGGGTAGGTCTCACGTGATCCCTCCGCAATAGCTAAGGCGCTGTTAAATAAATAGAACAAACAAATGTTATTATAACTCATTTTAAAGTTGTTATTTCCGAATTTCCATTTTCTTTAAGTATTAAAATGAAAACATAATTTTATATTTTTTTTTGTTTGTAATTTTAACAATATTTCTTTAATACCCTAAAAAGACCCTTAAAAAGAAGAAAATAAATTAATAATAAAAAACATTTTTAAAACAAGCTTTTATTTAAATGTCCTAAGGAGAAAAAATAAACTTTAAGTTATACTAAACAAGTTTGAAAAGAGTTTGATTTAATTGAAAGGTAATTTACTTCTTTTTAGAGCAATAAAAGCTTGTTATAAAAATATTTTTTTATTATTATTCTATTGTTATTGAGAGAGACATGAACTTTGGTATGAAGGTATTTTTGGAATTTCCATTATGTTTTTTTGTACTTGCAATTGTTGTATAATTAGAACTACAACAAATACAAATGAATTCGCGTTGATATTGATTATTTGTGTTATTCTCTTTTGATACAACACTAAAACCGATTTTTAAATGGAAATGTTGCCAATAAAGGTAGCACTGCCATTGTCACTACTGATTTTAATAACAAGGTTTAATCGTTCCAGCTTCCTATACGTAGATATAGGTTTACAATATATTGAATGTGACTCGGAAAATTTAGAAGCTCAGCTCAGTTTAACAATAAAAGAACTTCGAAATCCAAACAAAAAAACTAGTATTGCAACAACTAGCGATTTAAAACCAGATTTTGATTACTTGGACAAATTTTCAAAAAGTTAAAATAAAGTAAATCTTTTATACAATGCAATTTCAACTATAAATGAACGTGTTATTTCTGTTACTTTTTTAATCAAAAATAAATTGAGGAATCGTGAGTCCTCAAATTATTTAAATTGTATTCTCTTCTTGAAATATTATTTTAAAAACTATTAGAACGTGTTAATATTATATTAATATACAGTGGTTGACAAAACAATGGAAACTTTTCCAAATATTTCATTAGTGGCCTAAAATCTGAAATAATTTTTTAAAAAATTTTAACATTTTTGTAGTATTTTATTTGTATACTTTTATTAACTTAATTTAACAAAAAACAAAGGACATAATTAATTAAATTCTAAAAATGAGAAAACAAAATTAAAAGTCTTCTTTATTACGGCATTGACAAAACAATGGAAACTTAGGTATTATTTTAACATATATGGTCTAAACTTTGCAATAACTCAATATTTTGTTGGGTATCCCTTATTTTTTATAACTACTACACATCGACGATGCATTGAACCAATTGAAGAGTCAATGGTCTCCTTTGAAATATTTTGCCATTCCCTTATAACCGCCTCCGATAAATCTTCCTTTTGGGTCCTTATTTTACGATCTACAATTTCCCATCGATTTTCTATGGGATTGAGATCTGGCGATTGGGCAGGCCACTTCAAAACACCCCAGCAAAAAATAATGGAAGTGCATCTTTACATATGACATTTTAATCACATCTAAAGTTGCAAATGAATCTTTTCTACCTCTGAAGATGTGATTTTAAATATGGGTATTTGACACTGAATTATAAATATTTCGTTGATGTAATTGTTTCCTACATTTTTTGAATTTTATAAAATTTATTAAAACCTGTAAAAATTGGTATACAAACAATTTTTACATTTTTTAATCATTAAAATTAATCAACCATTGTTTCATAAATTTTATAACTACATTAAAATCAATTCATAAATGCTCAATTACATCACTTTTTTTCTATTATTTATATTTCCATCAAAGATGCCAAAAAATTTAGGTATCCACTACCTACATTAAAATAACACCTTAAAATCGAAATTTAATCGCATCGAAAGCATCGAATTTATTAAGTAAAAAGTTGTCAAAAATGAACAACATCCCTCCAATGACAAGCTAATGTAAAATTCATAGCTTTTTCACCAAAATTGGAAGTACATCAAGCATGCTATTTGTTGTGAAAATTCTGCATCTTCTTCCTCACTTTTTTTGCTGGGACGTACCTCGTTGGATTGTAACCACTCGGTTACAACCCTAGAGGTGTGTTTCGGGTCGTTGTCGTGTTGGAATCTCCAAACTAGGGGCATATTTTCCTCAGCGTATGGATACATAACATCGTTTAATATGGTTCTGTATCCTATACCTGTCATGGTATCTTTTATAATATGAATTGGGCCCATACCTTGCCCTGAAAAACATCCCCATACCATAATATTCCACCGCCAAACTTTACAGTCTTATTTATGTACTTTGCATTTAATCTTTTTCCCTTTGGTCGTCTTACAAATGTTCTCCCATCACTGCCTCTTAAATTGTATTTGGATTCGTCGGGAAAGAGGACAGTATTCCATTTCTGTATCGACCAGTTTAAATGATTTAAATGATTGTAGACGAGCAGAATGGTTCTTTTTAGAAATGAGTGTTTTTTTTCACAGGACGATAGCAACCAAGACCAGCCTCATTTGCCCTGCGACTAACTAATTTTAGGCTATTAACAACCTCTCGAGGAGTTATTTTTGGGAATTTCTTGAACTCTCTCGCTATTAAATTATCTTGTCTAGGAGTAATCTTACGAGGTCTTCCACCTAAATGTTGAGTTTTTACAGAACCGGTCACACGAAATTTCTTTATAATTTTTGAAACTGCTGATTTATTTATTGAATATTTGTCACAGATACTTTTTTGTTTTAAACCAGCTTTAAAATCGTTAATTATTTTATTTTTTAAGTCTTCACAAATCTTAACTCTATCCATTTTCGTTAACTTTGAAAAAAAGCAATTATGCGAAAAACTTAGAAAAGAAAAAAAACTATACAAGTAAAATAATAAAAAAAAAAATTATTTTAAAAAAATATTTTAAATTTTGGGCTGCATATGAATATTTGGAAAAGTTTCCATTGTTTTGTCAACCACTGTATATCATTTCTTTTGATTTAAAATATTAAACAAATTTAAAGTTGTGTTAAATAAATTTAATTTAAATCAATTTTTAAAAGACAGAATGATTTTTTAATTAGTTTTAATAAAAAAAATATATAAGCTAATTTATACCTCAATTCATAAATTGACCGTTTATTCGAACCGGTTTTTGCTTGAAAAAACCGAAAACCGATTTTTAAAAATTACGCTTTTTTGAATTATTCGAAAACCGGTTTTTGGAATATGTCGAATATTTGATCACTCGAGTATAACAAAAATCATTTTTTTTTAATTTGCCAAACACCTCCAATATCTTAAGATATGGGTATAGTGTCCAAAAAAAACCGGCAAATTTAAAAAACCGGTTTCCGGTTTAACCGAAAAAGTTTTTTTTGGAAAAAAAGTTTTTTTTGGAAAAAAAGTTTTTTTAAAAAAACCGATTAAACGGTTTCGGTTTTTATCTTCAAACCCGGTTAACCGGTTTATATTAAATGTTTATTTAATATGAAAAAGGTCTCCTTAAATTTATTTTTATTTGTGGACGCTAATAGGAAATGTGTTAAGAATTGTGTACTAAATCTTCGGAAATTTTGCATTTTTGAATTCTTAAGGCTCTATCTTTATGCAATCACTTTATATGTTGAAATATTGTCAAATGCTATAATTTTCTATAAAATAAATCAGTATTTTTAAAAATGATAACAAAGTTTTTCATAAATATGTTTGAATGAGCTTTTGAAAACATATTTCATTAAAACCGGTTAACCGTCTTACAAAAACCGGGTAAAAAAACCGAAAAGTTAAAAAAAAACCGAAACCGGTGGATTTAACAAAGATGAAAAAATCGGTTTACCGGTTGAATAAAAACTGATTGAGTCCTTTTGAATTGATTAATATTTAAGTAACCTTGAGAAATGTGTATGCAAACAATTTTTGTTGTAATTTTTCACCAATAAAAAACAACTCCAAAAATCAGTTTTTATTCAACTAAGTTACTGGCTTATAAGAGTAAAACTCGGTTTTTAGGTATTTTTTGTCGCACAGTGTAGTCCTACTTTTTTTTAGAATATAATAATTAATTTTTGAGAGGAAGCAATAAATGAGTCCAAGGGGCCTCGTTCCTACGACAATCCGGAGCAACCCGAGTTGTACTCGGTCAAATGTTTTCAACTCAGTCCCTGAGAAAGATCTCTCGGCACCAGTAGAACTACTACAATAACAACCGAAGGTCTTGTGGATCAAACCTCATCATAAGTACTAAAGTGACTTTTGGAGTTATAGTTGTAATATACGAGTGTCCGTTAGATGCAAAACTTATTTCAACTAAAGTTTATTCCTATATTTTACCAATAAGGGAAACGTCTCTCAAAAAATGAATGAACATTATTAAATTTACCTGAAACCTAATGTAACTGATTCTTCATCAAAAGCTTCAAGTTCTTTGACATGTTTCTCATGCATCAATCTTAACCTTTCGGCACGTTCTTGATTGAACTGTTGCAATTCAGCATCCATCTGTGATTAAACAAAATTACAAAATGATTCATCAACAAATTTGAATTCAAATTTCAAATTCCATACATACCTTACTCTCTAAAACACTACGACGTACTGCCACACGATTTTCCAATTCTTTACGCTCACGATCCCGTTGTTCTTGAGCTTGTTTCTTGTTCTTGTTTTGATAGGCAGTAAGCACTTCTAATTCATATTCCAACATTTCGTTGGTACGTTGGCACTCGATCACTTGACTTTCATCTAATTTATAGCTCTGACTTTGGAACATATCAGCGATACTTTGTTCATACTGTACGTGAGAAAAAAAGTTATTAATTTTAGTAGCCTAATTTGTAAATAAGTTATGTTAGCAATTTACTTGTTCACCCAACAACGTAAGTTTACGGTGTTTCTCTTCTTTTAACTGTTTAATGACTTCTTTTTGTTGCTCCTTTGGCGTTGTTTGCAATATCTGTGCCTTATAGCGTTTATATTGTTTTGTTTGAGTTTTACAGGTTTCGCGGAATTGTTTACGAATTTGCAACTCCTTTTGCTAATGATATAAAATTTGGCATAGAAAAGATTTTTAAATGAAAAAAAAACGTTAACATGAATTAACAAGTATTTACCTTAAGGCTCTTAGGATGTTGTCGTATTTCCAGAGCATGTTTGCGTAATAAATCTTTTTTAACACGTTCCATATAATCCTTTTGATTTTGTAATTCGGTATCATGTTGTTTATTAATCTAAAAAAATGTATGTTTAAACAGTGTGATTTAAAAAAACTAATTAAAAAATTTACTTGTTCTTCTCTCAACTGATGTACACTTTTTTGCTGTCTATATTCCAGCTCCTGGGTTTTCTCATGATGTTTCAACAACATGCCATGAGCTTGTTCAAGTTGTTGTTGTTTTTTGGATAATTCCTAAATGACAAAACCTATAAGTGTTTTTAGTTTACAAGCTGGAAGAATGCTTGATACTTACATCCCTTAACAACTGATCCTCCAATTCGTGCAACATAATTAAACGCCTTCGTTTAAATTTACGCATTTCCAATTCAATGTATTTCTTTTGCAATGTCAACAGACGTTGTTCTTCTTGAGCCTCGGCTTGTTTGAGGTTGTCCTTTTGTGATTGCAATGTTAAATCCCTCTGACGTTTTGGCGTCGACTCATCCATTGACAATTCACGTTTCCATCTCTCCTTATTGGCCTTGTATTCTTTTTTGCGATTCATATCGAAAGCTTTGCGATCACATTCCTGTTTGAGAGAAATCTCTTTATGTAATTTCTTTTCTGCAGCTGTTGTTTGCTTCATACGCTTCTCCAAATCCTGCTGATGCTTTGCCTGTTTTAACAAAATACAAATTCCACTATGTGATTATAATATTATTCTAATGTACACTTTACCATTCCTCACTTACCTCTAGTCTTTCTAGTTCTCTTGTGAAATTATGCAATAAATTATCATATTCCTTGTCTAAGGCATTTTTATGCGCTTCCATTTCAACTTTGCACTTTTCTTCGAGTTTGAGTAGAGCAGCTTGATGTTCACGACGCATTCGCTTGTATCCAGACATTTGCTCATGCATCTCCTCCTGTAATACAGACAAATTTAAAGTTTTTCTTTATAGTTATAGTTATTTAGTTTTCAATAATTTAAGGACGCAACAAACTTTATAACTAGGTGCTTTAGAATTTCTATACTACATAAAAACAAATAGAAAGAACATTATGGTTGTTTTGTGCAATTCAATTTTGAAACAAATGATACCCGGTTAAAATGCCCCTTTCTGTTTTATCTCTTTAATTGTCTGTCAAAAATATATTTTCATTCCGTACTATTGAGATCACACTTATTTTGATCTGCTGGTGTCATCATAGTCGGTTAAATAAATGAATAAATATATGCTCAAAAAAGGTGAAGGTGAACCGCATTGAATAATCAATCTAACGGTTGAAAGTTAATAGATTCCTGTATTATTTGATGTATTTTATTTAATTTCACTTTGAATAATGACTATAGATCAAACTAAATAAACTCCTACTGCCACATTAAACATTATTGACAGGATTTTTTGGTTTTTTTTTACTGCGAAAAAGGGATACAGCTAAATTATATTCTAAAATTACCTTCACATTTTCATAATACTCAAAGATTTTACAAGACTTTTGTAAAAAACACTCTCCTCCATAGTAAACTAAACAAAGTATATGCAAAATGTGATTTACTACACTTGAGCAAATTTTGCACGACTAAAAATTATTGCAAACCAGTCTTGCAAATATGCAACACCAAAACTGCAGAGCTCTTTTCGCTATCAAATTAACAAAGAAGTTTTATAATTAATTCAATGGAATAAAAAAAATAAAATTAAACAAAGAAATCATGAAACGAATACAATTTTGGGACATCAAAACAAAATATGTAACTTTAATATTTTCGTTATTTTTAACATTCACACAAACAATGATTCTTCTTACTGTTAAAGCATGCAAAATCTGTGACAAATGAATAATAACATATACTTTTGCAATATGATTGATACACGCAATGCCAAACATTTTGCTAACATACTACGAAGAGTAATTTTCTCTAATATAATAATTTATTTCGTTTAATTTTTGAAAAATGTCAACGAGTTATTTTATAAAAATTTAATTCAATCATCGATGCTTGATGATGTAACAAATCACAGTAATATATTGGCATGTGCTGAATCTTATATATGCTTCACCTTAACAGAATAGTTGAAGAGACTAGTTTCAGACAATTCTATTTATTTTTCAGAAATTTCCATTGGTATTGCTCTAGAATTTTCTGACATTCAAATGGAAATATCTGAAATACAATTGGATAATTCTCAAATAGAATTGGAAAATTCTGAAATACAATTGGAAATTTCTGAAACGCAAATGGAAAATTCTGAAATATAATTGGAAATTTCTGAAATTCAATTGGAATTTTCTGAAATATAAAATTTCAGAAATACAATTAGAAATTTCTGAAATTCAATTGGATATGGTGTAAACAAAAAACGGTTTTTTGGTCATTTATGTACCGATTTGAACTTTAGATCTTTCCGTGATTTTTGAGCTTTCAAAAGTAAATTTTCGTGTATAAATTTTGGGTTTTTGATGAATTTTAGTCAGCCCAAATTTGAAAAAATTCCCCGTGTTTTTTCCCTTTTCTCAATTTTTCATATTCAAATTCTACGTTAAAAAAAATGTTTTTGTCATAATTGTGCTGAATACCAAAATTCACCTAACTATTCTCGATAAATTGATATATATGTGTACGTGGAAACCATATTTCAATCAAAAGAAAATCGACGCCGCTGTCTCTAATGATCCAGAACATAAAGTTGCAAATGAAAATTGTAGAAATTACAAAGGCAGTGACGAATTTATGCAGTGAAGGATATAATTAGTCTTAGAAAATGTCTGAACTATTGGGTTTCCGCTTTTTGATAAAATCTTGTTTGTCATGAGCGACGACTGCACTTATTAGCAGTTTATGGTTTTATTATCGCTTTACGGCAGGAAAGCAACTGGCAAATTTCTACAAAAATGTATGTATGTTTATGAAACTGAAATTAAATGCGTTATAGGTTTACCTGTAGAGCTTCGAATAAATTAATACAATTTGAGTTAATTCCCTTAAAATTTAAATTATTTAAATCCTAGAAAATTTGCATTAATAACAATAAATCATTCTCTATCAAATGTAAAATGTTCAATGTTTTTCGAACATTATTCGTCATACAAGTAGCAAAACAATTTTTAGTTAAATAAAAAAATAAAATTACATTGTCGGATGACAGGATCTGTAGAATAAACAATAAATCCAATTTCACTGAAATCGATACATACATATATTGAATATGTGCTATAATTAATTCCCCTTTTTATGATCAAATGCTTGATAAAATCATGCTTAGATATAAATCAAAAAAATGATGGCCTTTGAAATGAGAATTTTATTAAAAATAGATGGTCAAATGTTACAAAAAGGTTGTAAGGATATCACAAACATTTAAAAGTCTTTTCGAGAATGAACAAATTATATTTGGCATACGATTTCAATACAATAATTGCAAAATATTAGAATTTGT
This sequence comes from Calliphora vicina, assembly GCF_958450345.1. Lineage (NCBI taxonomy): Eukaryota > Metazoa > Arthropoda > Insecta > Diptera > Calliphoridae > Calliphora > Calliphora vicina. The sequence goes on along the minus strand of NC_088783.1, from coordinate 81,859,463 downwards.
GCTAGTTTTTTCCAATTTTAAAAAAAGAAAATACTGTTTGAAAGTTTAGTGGATTAATTATATTATTATGAAGAAATATCCAAAATAAATTTAACAGTCACGCTAGTTGTTTATTATTGGTACAGGAAAGTATTATTTTGCTCTGCAATATACCTACATCCATTGTTTGAGTTTACTTTTACTTTATATCTGTAAATAGTTGCATATCTGTACTAATCAGTGTTTAGAACATATAACAGCGTAATGAGGCTTTCGCATGTCGCGTTTTTACTTGTTTTAAAAGCCTAGTTAAAAGCATTCATAATAAATGTTCTTGTTTTACATAAAGTTCTTGGAGAACTGAGTCGAATTGAAACTCATTCACTCACATATTAAAAAATCACATATTAACTAAGGATTCTATACAATTATGTAATCTAAAACTGAATAAAACATTAACATTTGTCCAAGTCAAACAAAAAAATTATTATAAAATTATTTTAACCACGAAATAATTTTCAATGAAACCCATGAATGAAAGGATGATTGTTTATACATAAATAAGTACGTATGCACAATACTTAAATTTAAGAAGAAATACTATTTATTGATAATAACAAACAAAAATGCATAAAACACATTATTATGACAATGAGGAAGCACCATAAACCACATATAAATAGAGGTACAAAAAGAATAGAAAAAAACAAATTCGTTATTATATCTCTGTTCCAGTACTACTTAGATTTAAAGGCTTTAGTTAAAATTTTCAGGAAAACATTTCCTTACACAAATATTTGTAGTTTTTACTAATTGGCATTTATTATTTCTGAGTAGAACCAGCGAAGGCCGAATTGCCGCATTCAATATCGAGTAAAACTGATCGTAATTTTCTTATTAGTGATTATGGCATTCGATATCGAGCAATAAATGTACACTTTATTATAATTTCGATTTCGAATGCGGTAATTCGGCCTCAGTAAATCGGATGAGTACAAGAACAAAGTAAACATATAAAACTCAAATTAAGTTTGATATCTAAAAACGCATGTATTATGTTTAGTCAGCATTCAAATGGAATTTGTAACTTTTTTCAAAATGATTTATAATAGTATTTGATAAAAACAAAAATTAACAACGCAGGACGACTATTGACTTATGATTGATATATAATTTGACAAATGAACAGTGTGTCTGATTATAGTTAATAGATTTAGGAAAATAGATTTACTTAGTATTTATCATTATAATCCAATTCGTTTCATTAAACATTGCTCATATATATTGTTCATATTCTGCAAAAGAGTTTTTGTTTTTATTTTATTTTTTTTTTTAGTTTTGTTTTGGGTTATCTTTCATTCATTCATTCTTTTTCATGTAAAGTTGCCTAATTTATTTTGTTTAACTGTTTAATGTGGGTAGTAGTAGTTACATTCATTCATTTTTGTATCTGAGACTATGAAATCGTACAATTACTACTGTCTCCGCATAATGTTGGACACAAAACATAGTTTTCCTATTACAAATAAATACAATAATGCAAAAAAAGGTTGAAAAAAGAATTGTACAGATAGATATTGTTTAGTGTTTTGTAAAATATCAAGACAGAAATATAAAGAATGCACATGATGTGGTGATTGTTGATATTTGAATGAAATCATTAAGTGGCATACGAAAAAAAAAATACAAAACAAGAAATGTACATTTTTTATAACACTTCTAAAGGAACAGAAACGAAACCAACATAATATTACAGCAAATCAAAGTTATTAACTTGAGATAATATTGATATAGTATGTGATTTGTATCAGACAACACGAAACATGTTAATCCAATAACAATATTTTTTGATAAACACTATTTCGAAAAGTATATTACATAATTCGACTATCAACGATTGGAACAATCTGTCGTGTTTGGCATTGAAAAGGGCCATCATTTCAACTGAAAAAATGTCGATATCACGGAGGAAAAAATTTAGTTATTTCAAAATGTGAAAAAGAAAAATCTATGAATATAGATCAATCTTCTGTAAGTTTCAAATTTGAACTTTTTTGGAATTTGAAATGTGTAAATTTTTGTAAAATCCTTCAAATCTGCCATAAAATTACAATGTAATATTTTATAAAGGTTTATATATTATTTGGTTTAACGTTAGAAAAAATATAGCGTTTTCTGTTTTATTGCTGTTATAAGATTATATTTAATATAAGAGAAGTACGTCTAAATATGTACTATCTAAAAATTTAGTTACTATTACTTATTCATTCCATAATTTTGGAACAGAGATAGCATTTATGTTTTATTTTGAAAACCTGATTGTACTTAGAACTTTATTTCCTTTTGAGTAGAAACTAAACCTCTGCATGAATGGATTTGTTGTTAAGAAGTACATATGAACTTGCAAAGTATGTGCACTTACTCGAATTATACTTAAAAATAATGTTCATATTTTTGAGATCAACAAAATTATCGAATATGTATTTGTTTTTACTCGGCTTTATGTTTACTAGTAGGGGAAAGGGGGCACCTTTGAACACTTTTTGATTTCAAGCCTCATAAAAATTTATGTTTTTGAATTATTGACTTTTTACATAATTTAACTAATAATATGTATGGAAATTAACTTTAGTTTAAATCTACAAGTAACTTATTTTTAGTTCGATTCATATATTTTTTTATTTATTTAATGGATGAAGTCATTATGTGCCCCCCATACGGGGCAGCTTTGAACTGCAATTTTTATCTTGTAGCGTTTATGTACAAAAATACCATAAACAGTTCTATTTTCTTTATATGTAATAAATTCGATTTATTTATGAAACCATAAACATTAACATTCAAAAATAAAAAACAATAAATTTATTTCACAAAAGAAAAAACTCTTACATAAAAATAAAAAAATTTACAAAATTTACTGCAAAAACATGGTCACCCAAATACATTCGGTCGACGACTGAAAAAACTAGCGAAAGTTATTGACGTTGCTAGAAAACAAGGTTGCCATGTGAAAAACTTGGTTAAGGGTCGGAAAAAATTGTTAACTGAGATTTTATTAACATTGTTCAAAGGTGCCCCTGTTCAAACGACAACCAAACTTCACGAGGTACTTGTTTAAATTTAATATTTTGTTAACAGTGAAGTCTTCTTCATAAGAAATGGAAATAAATGAGGCAAGTTTATTATATATTTAGTTATTTATTCATTCATTCACTTATGCATATTTTAAAATTATAAATGCCTTTAATTACATTAATGCATTACTTTAATCTCTGCTGTATAATACACAACATGGTTTTTAAGGTACTTATTTTTTTGTTGATCACATTTCATATATTCTTTTTGTTCGATACTCTAATACTTGTTCGTATTTAATAAGCAAACATTCTCTTCACTTCCCTCCTTGTGCTCTGAGTAAGAGTACAAATACATATATACTGCATTCGACAGCGAGTTTCACAAATGAAGAAAAAACTAACTCGCTGCAGATGTCTAGTAGAAACACAAGCTTGCGGACCGGCATGAGATTGTTTTTTTAAATGAAGTTTTGACAACTAAAAACGCAGAAGTAAGCCGCTCTATTGAAATCTATTTAATTTTCATTGCGAGCACTCTCAGTTAGAGTGACAATGCTTTTTATATATTTTACGAATAAACACCGTTTGTTTGTGAATGGCAAGGAAGAAAAATAAAATAACTCTATGAAATACAAACGACAATGAAACCCGCACCGCTTCACTTAATTTGCATTTTCTCTGAGAAGCAGAATCTGCTTTAAAATTCGAAAGTTGCGTTTTTACTTTCTGAAAGTTTTTTTCTTAATGGTTTTTAAATTTCTTTGAGGAAAATATTTAAAAGTCGTCGGATTTCAAATTTTATATTTTAAGCTCGTTTCTTCTAAATCTACATAGTTTTTGGAGTACCTGAACCCTTTTTCAATTAAAATTTGTAAAAATTTTTTATAGTTTTTAGTTACTCAGCTAAAAATACATATTTGAAAATTTTCAAAAATAATTAGCCTTTTTTTATTAATTACAAAAAAAAAAACATTAAGAAAATCTGTTCCTAACTTGTTTTGTAATTTTTTTTTTATTTTTGGAATTTAAAATGCATTTTTGATAAATATTGATACATTTAAAATGTTTTTGTGTATGTAGAATTAATGAATTTGTATGATATAGTGTGGGATTACTAACCTGCATATGTTCCTTTTGTTGTTTAGTGACTATGCTTGTAGTACGTATGGTGGCAAAATTATTTGGACCATGCTCATTATTAGACGATGTTGCTGCGTATACGGCCGCTGCTGCAGCCGGAGAGGATAGATAACGAGGCTGAATTGGTGGTGGCTGTTGCTGTTGAGACATGCGATCTCCAGACATACTCGAACATGATTGCTGCTGTTGTAGACTAATACCTCCACCCATGGACATGGGTAAGATCGAATGTTGTTGCTGCTGCTGCTGCTGTTGCATTTGCTGTTGGTGTGGCATGGGTGCTGGCACCACAGCTGTGGAATTTGTGGGTGTAACATTGTTGTTCATATTGTGCATAATGCTGGGCAATGGGGGCAAATTGCGATGACGCGATGAATTGCGCGAAACAGCGCCGCTGATGGCCTGTTGATGTTGTTGCCCATGTTGTTGTTGCTGCTGATGTTGATGCATCTGTTGATGATGTGGATGGTGATAATTCATGGCACCCAAATGTTGGGGTTGCTGATGTTGGTATTGATGCATACCGCCACCACCGCCGTGATGATTTTGCGCTGGTATTGAATTAGACGAAGAGCTCTAAAATGGTGTATCAGAAAATAAAATAAAATTAAAAACAAACAACGCATTACTAAGGGAATTTTTTGTTTTTTTATAAGACACTAATTGGAGATTATGTACTACTTGACTACTGGCCGCCGATACACCCACAGATTGTATAGAATGTTCCGACGTAATACTATTGCTCTTGCTGCTGTCGCCTCCGGCATGCTCATCCTGTGTATCGTCTGTATCGCCAATGGCGCTTTCAGTCTCGCAGGTATCAACCATAAGAATTTTCTTCATTTTGCGATAATTCAAGTTGTCCAATTCCCTAACAGCTGCTTTTGTTCGTGCTATGAGCTCTAACAGCACTGTATCCGAACGTAGTCGTGTCACATACTGATCAGCTAATAGTTTCGTAGACGAGGGACGTTCAGCGGGATTCTTTTTGAGACATAAGTCAACAAAATCACAAAATGTATCTGTCCAATCATTTTTCTGCAAGAAAAACCAAAACAAATTAATTAAACTTCCGGGTGTAAATGATATGTATAACCTACCGGTAATGTAGGTGACTCATTTTGAGCAATGTGATACAGTGCTGACATGGCATTCATATTGAAATATGGAGGCTTTCGTTCGGCCAACTCAATGCAGGTTATACCCAAAGACCAAACGTCAACTTTACCATCATATTGTCCCTCATCCATGGCTAATATCACTTCGGGTGCCATCCAATAGGGTGTGCCTACAAAACTATTAGCTGGACATTTTATGGCTGCACTGCCAAAATCAGCTAACTTCACCACACCATTGTCAGTTAAGAGAATGTTGCCCGCTTTGATATCACGGTGAATACGACCCAAACTGTGCAGATAGCTAAGGCCATTCAAGACACCATCACAAATGGCAGCAATTTCATCCTCATGCAGTGGCTTCTTATGCACTTCAATAATGTCTGATGCCGAACCTACACAATATTCCATTACCAGCCATGCTGTGGATTCGCGTAGATAGCATCCTTTATACTCGATCGTATTGGGATGATTCAATTGACGTAGAAATCTTTGCGAATTATAGAGAACACATTTTAAATAACAATTAAGCACACAGATACATATACACATATGGTTAAATCCCTGACACTTGTCACATCAATGAAACTGAATTATTATATGTACTAGCAAATTATTTCTAAATTAGCAACTTTTTTTTAGCGGGCCACATTCATAATACATATTGTAGTTATCGATCTAGAACATCGCGTGATCGATATTTTTAGACATATCAGAATAAAACCGCTGACACGTGATATAATTCTCGTTCACAAAAATGTTCAGCCAAATCAGAATGCAAACTAAAAATGGTCATCTAAAAATATGTTTAGTGACTCCTGCTACGATTTCCATCCTATATTTTGGTTATTTGCGAATATGGAGGGATTTAGTTATTTATTGAAATATACTTAAGAAAATAAATTTACAAAGTACAAAAAAAGCGCAGGGTATTCAGAAAGTAAAATTAAAATAATCTAGAAAATAGGAAAATATATCGAGGAATTATTTACTCAATCTTCAAATGCGAGGAACAAAATCTTTTGATTTTAAATAGATGGTGGTAGTGCACTAATTTTGCAGTTTGCTTAGTGATAGTGCAAAATTAGTGCAATCATTTTGTTGATGTTTAGTGCTGAGTTATTAGCAGCCTCACTAAACATTAGTGATAGTGAGTTAAAAAATTTTGCAATCAAAATTAAATTATTTGATTTAAAAAACTTTTTTTTCTGCACTTCAAATTGTGCAACTTCAAATTGTGCACTACATTTTTAAGTTCAAAATGGTTTAAGTTTATTTTTGTGCACTAATTTAAAACTTCAGACTAATACTTCATTAAAAATAACAAAAAATATTTAAAATTTTGCACTAATTGATTGTAGTGCAGATTTTTGCACTAAATCTTCGTTTAGTGATACTGAAAAATTATCACTATCACTATTTTGCTTTAGTGCTAGTTACGAAATAACCATTATCACTAAAGCCGATGGAAAATAGTGCAAACTAAATTTTTGCAATTTTATTGAGTGAATATCATTGAATATGCATAAACTTGTTGATAAATTTATGTATCACAAACTTAACTCTGTTAAAAAAAAAATACTTATAATTTCCGATTTCGGTATTTCTTAAGGTAGGGTCACACATGACAAATATTTGACGAAAAAGACGTAACCATTAAATAAAATATATTTGAATTCTTTCATTTATTTCAAAAACATATTTTACTTTGGATGATTTAAAACAAAAAAAATTAGTTTTATTTTATTTGATGCTGTTTGATCTTACAAAACAATTGTAAGAGTAAACACGTCAAACAAATTTGTGCTAAAAAAAAGTGGTTACGCTTTTTTGAGCAAATATTTGCCATGTGTGGCCCTACCTTTAGGATTATGGTGCATAAACCAGACAAAAATACAGTTATTTTGTTCATTAAATTGGTATTTGATATCTAATTTAATCACCTTTGACAAAATTGTTAAAATTCCATACAGAATAATTACTACCATTTCAAAAATAAAAGAGAAAAACATTCACTTTTTCATACAAATTATTTCAATTTTGTCAACAAATTAACACTTTGAATTGCATTAACTTTTACTTATCATTTATTCTCAGTTATTGAACATTATAGTTTTTTTTTTTTGATTTGTAAATGTCGAAGTTTATGCGGGAAGTTTTGCTTTACTTCTTTAATTTGAAAAATGTGCCGCTGAAGCACACCGATTGCTCACCAAAGCTTATGGTAAATGTGTCCATCGGTTTCAACGTGCGAGAAATGGTTTGTTCGGTTCAAAAGCCAAATATCTATGAAGCAAAGGTACTGATCTATATTTGGTGGGAGCATAAGCTGCTGAAATATGGCCAGAACATCACATGGAACCTGCACCGAACGCAACTTGACATTTTTCGAATAACGCCTAGAATATGCGGCTAAACTTGAAACCGTAAATTCCATCATGACAACACTCGGCCACATAATGAGTTGGTTGGGAAGTTTTGTCTCAACCGTCTTATAGTCCAGACCTTGCCCCGTCCGACTACTATTTGTTTCGATCGATGCAGAACGATCTTTCTGGGATACGCTTCACTTTGGAACAGATTATCCGAAATTGGCTTGATTCGTACTTGCCCTCAAAAGATGAGCAGTACTTTAAGCGCGAAATCCATATCTCGCAAGAAAGATGGAAAAGGGTCATAGCTAACAATGGCCAATACTTTGAATAAATTTATATTGTACAAATGTTTTAAAATAAAATCTAAAAATTTAAAAAAAAATCCGCATTTTTAAGTCATAAACCCAATATAATTCGCCAAAACGTTCTAAAGGACATTTTAAATATCTACACATTTTTGTAGTACTACTGATTTCTGAAATATTTTTTAACAAATGTTAAGAAATGAGTTTCTAATCTTTTAAAAATATTTAGTCCACTCGAAAGGATATTTACATGACGCCGTAAAAAAATCTAAATTTTTTTCATACCCAAATATTAAAAAATTCTGGGATTTTACCATTTGTGTTTATTTTAAATCTTACCTGATTTCCTTGAGTATATCTTGCCATTTTTCCAAACTTTGTTTGCCCGTATAGGACATCTTCTTGATGGCCACGATTTCTTTGGTAAGATTACATCGTGCATAGTAAACTGCACCGAAGGAGCCATGGCCAATTTCTCGTAAATCTTCAAATATCTTCTCGGGATCATGTTTATTGAATAATTCGGCTATTTCCGGATCTTTGAGGCTGCCAGGACGTGCCGAAGGCATGGCTCATGTTATTCTGTTAGTTTTTAAATGGTTTCTGGTTGAACAAATTTAACTAAATTTTCAATAGTATTTCCTGTAAAAGAAATCAAAACAGAGTACCTAAAAATTAGTACTAATACATCAAGGGTTTAGATACTGTATATTTTAAGGTATTTTACATATTCATTCAGTTTATATTGAACAGTAAGTATTTCTTATCGCATAAATAACAAATGTTCGCTGTTCTTTTTTAAAATACATTGTATGTACATATGTATTGGAAATTGCATGATTCATATGGTTTATTTTATTTAATCTTTTGGTTTAAACTTTCTTTCAGTAAAAACATGTGTGTCAAATTATTTGCTCGCAATTTGAATTGTGTTCGTGTGTTTTGAATTGAAAATTAAAGACAACTGTTAGAATATTTGTTTATACAATTTAAAAGAATTAATTTATTGTACAGCCTAAATTACGAAATTATTAAAATAAAATTCTATATTTTTCTGGCTGGTGCAGTTTTTACAAAATATTTACAATTTTCATTCGTGTTTTGTGTATTTTACTCATTTACCGCAAACTGTCAATTAAATGTCAAAAAAAATGTTGATTCAAATGCTTTTGTGTATTATGTATTTCCAAGTAAGAAATAAAACAAAGGTGGCGAGTGAGTGAATGAATGAATGAGTTTTAAATAAATCGCCATGTGTTTGTTGCTATTGTGGTGTAGCTAAATTTTGCAAAAACAAAAAGTTAAAAAAAGGTCTGTTTAAACAGTGACGTAAATACAATTGTATAATGGTTAATCGGTTAATTTATAAGTATAGGTATTTCAAATGTATTTATTAGGCAACATATATCAAGGGCCTTGTGGCCCAGACTGAATAAGGCAGATACCAGACTGCTACTGGATCTAGAATCTAGATAGATATAGAATTATGTACGACCTTAATAATAGGATACGTATGGATTTATTATTGTTCTGACATATTCCCAAAAAACAAAATTGTTTTGAATGATTGAGCTATAGGTCTCCGTAGGTATCTTTAAATTAACCAAACCCATCTGAAATATAATTATAAATGCGTATTTTTCACGGCAAACAAATTTTACAATTCTAATAAAAAACAAATAATAGGAACAAAAAATTTAATTAAATGCTACAAAAAGAAGAAAATAAACTGGAAATTAATTCAAACAATTTATTATATTATACAATTCATATGATATAAAGGGATTGTTAAGCTTCATTTAAATTATTTTTAGCTGGGTACTTCATTGCCGTGGGTACTTCATTTACGTTAAGATGATTTAAATTATGAATTTCTAAGCGATGCATTCCTAAGCGATGATATTCATCACTGAAAGGTATTTGGTATCATGTACAATTTCCCGGGAATTTCACAAAAAATGTTTTTTTAGACTGAATCATTTGACTACCAATAAATTCGCCAATAGATTGGATTTGTGGTTCGAGAATCTCCGCCCGGGATTTAACTTAAAATAATTGTCGGGAAACCCTACAAAAATTTTAAATTTCCGGGAATTTCCTACAATTATTTTCCTGGAATTACCGGCCGAGAATACTCGAACCCCAAACCCTAATTACAAGCAAAAACTATTTTCTCTGTATGACAAAAACAGGAAACTTAACATTTCTAGTAGATCTTCTAATACAAATTGAAATTTTAAGTTCTTAAAGGAATTATTAAGATGACCAATGTTAAAACTTTTAAGGATATTCGCATTTAAAGAAAATATGTAATGGCATTAATATTGCTTTAGATTGGTAAAACTTCTGTTTCGAAACGACTTTTTTACCTTAATCAGACTTATTAAATCTTTTAATAAAAATATATTAAAAATTATCTTCAATATGAAGCATTTTTAATTTATTTTAAATAATGCTTTAAATTTTGTAGATTTTATTAAACTGAATTATTTAAATTTAAAATTTGTATTTTTATAATTGAAATTGTTAATTGAATAACGGTTTTAGAGCTAACGGCAGCCATTCCTTGACAACATGCGACGTGTGCTTTGGGTCGTTGTTCTGCTGGAAATACCAGGCACCATGCTTAACTAACCACCACCATGCTTAACTGTTGGAATGAGGTTCTTCGGTTGCAGCTCCTCATTAGGTTTGCGCCAAATTTTCCAAATAAATTGTACTTTTGCTTTCATCATTAAAAAACACATTCAACCAGAAATCTTTTGATTTGTCCGCATTTTTAAATGCGAAGTCTAGTCGCTATTTTTCTGTTTATTTCGCTTATTAATGGTTTTTTTCTTGGTACGCGACTAGGGAATCCGCTTTATCGCCAAAAACTACGCACTGTTTCTGAATGAACATTAATATTGTGGTAATTTTCCAAAGTGTTTCGATTCTCCACGACTGTTGTTTTAGGATTTTTACTAACAACACTTTTTATAAATCGCTCAAATCGTGGTGAAATTTTGGGTGTACGTTCAGTTTTTGGCTTGCTTGCTAGAGATTGAGACTCAGACACAATTTTTATTAGTCTGCACTGTAGACTTGACACGTCCAACAATTTTAGCAATTGAACTCAAGGAATTCCCACCTTTTCTTACTTATTTTAACAAAAACGTAAAATTGTTTCTTAGAATTACTGCATTCTTTAAGAACTTGCTTACAAATGGTATCGTACGTATAATTATCTGTGCAGATTAAGTTTTAACTTAAAAGTGCAATAACCGGAAAGTTAACCGGAATTTTTATAGTTAGTTTTTGACAGTGTGTCCATGCCTTGCAAAAGCAAGTAAAAATATCGATCAGAAATACAGGGTTATTTTTAAACTCCAATTTTAGAGTGGGTACGTATCTGTGTGATTATATATTTTAATTTGTAATATTGTTGTCTAATTTTTCGAAATTTTTTTTATTTATTTAAATTAATATTTTAAATTTTGTAGATTTCATTAAACTCAATTATTTAAATTTAAAATTTTGTATTTTTATAACTTAAATTATTTATTGAATAACGATTTTTAGAGGTAACAATATTTTCGATAATATCGGGAACGTTAATTGCAGTTATTTAGGTAACATTAGCTTAGCGGTAACGGTAGTTTATCTAAAAAGAGTATTATAGGGATAATGGTAGCTTACCGGTTACGGTAGCAAAATTAGTTAATATCTTTTTACTCCAAACGCTATACGGAAGATGTTTTTTTTTTCAATTCTTGTAATTTTTGGGTGCGGGCGTTTAGGTACGACGATTACACCGCATTGATTAGTAATTAATACAAACAGCGAATGTTTTTAATTTCTGGCAATGAATATTTTCATTTCAGTTTTTTTCACTTTATATTTTCTATTGTAATTATACCCGAGTATATAGAAATTTATTGCAAAATTTATTGATTTAGTTTTTCCATAAAACAAGATAAAATATTTTTCACGACTTGAAAAAATGACGTCTGCTAAGTTTGTCGCAGTTGTGCTGCTTTTTGCAGACACTTTTTTATTACTCGTACACAAAGTGCAATACTCTCCTAACTGAATTCATTCTTCTCTTTTCTTTTATACACACATTTTGGTGAATAAACATTCCATGTAGTTTTTAAGTAATTTTGTTTCTTTATAAAATTTCGTACACACATTTCGAACACATTCAAATTATAAATATTCATTAGATTTTAATTGTAATATTATATGGATATTGCAGTTTTTTTTTAAATAAACAAATATTTTTTTCTACGTTTCTTTACCTTTAATATTTTTCCAAAAAAATATTCACCTCTCAACCCCCTTTTACGAACAAAATGAGACGAGAGAATAGAAAAAAAAATCAAGACAAGAACGAAAATGTACCCTTTTGACACCTTGACACTTTTTTCATACAATTGGGCAGAGCAAACTAAGTATCATAGAAATTAACATTTATGAGATTTTCAAGAATCAATAATAATGAATTTTTATTTCAGTAAATTGTTAATGTTGAATAGTCAAAATGTTATTTGTAATTTTATATAACTTACATTACTTTAAACGATTTTGAAGTATAAAAAATCCTTGTGGCTTTATTTATGTATAATTAAATAATAGTTTATAATATACAAAATTAATACTTTTAGTTTTAAATTTATATAAAAAAAACTGCAAAATTGTTTACAACTTGGAAGACTCAATGCGACATATAAAACATCGCTGTTTTTTTCGTCACCAACACCTTTGTAAGGAGACGGTGTTGTTCAGATTTAAACTATGTTTTTTCTTTACAGTTTTTCAAAATAAATTAGCAAATATTTTAAATATTTTTTATTTTAACAATTTTTTTTCACCACACTAAAGGCGAAGACATTTTTCCTACACACACACACGCACACTCACGATTTTTCTACATCACAGACCGTCCCGTATGCAATTACAAATAAAATCTGGTTTTTTACTTATTCTACTTTGTTACATTTTCACATTCATGTCTACATCGATTGTGTTTCAACAATTACACGAGCGCAGATTAAATAATTATCTTTATTAAGATTTAATTAAATGTAAAAAATATTTTTAACACATTAAAAAAACTTTTTCGTTTCTTGACACAAAACCTTCTCCGAAATTTTTCTATGCACCCAAGTGGTGAAATTTGCAAAACAAAATGGCGAGTCTCTTGAAGGTAATGAATAATTGAATTACCGAGTACACATGTCGTTCGTTACAAAAGTTATCGATGTTCTTTCCAATGATGATAACCTTTTCCACTAATTCATCTTAAATCTAAACAAAATTTTTAAGATAAATTACTTTCAATAAATTATGGAAACAAATCAAGATCCCAGTAACAATTTATATTTTCATAATTTTTTTGCTGTTAATATTGACATTTTCTGTATTGCCGGCATTCGGCCGGGTGAAGGGACTTAAAATCCTGGGGTGTCGAACACTTCGCTAAAATCACTTTTCTGTATATCAAAATTTGTCACATAAATTAATAGTGTAATTTTTGGTTCAAAATGTTGATAAACAGTACCTACAATATTATATATCATATAAAAGGTATTTTGACGCACTATTCAATGATACCCACAATGATCATATTATTTTCCAAATATATGAGAAATTTACTATTATATATATTGACTTCAAATTCCTGTAACTTCTAAACTAAGAGAGAGCAGGCACAAATTTTAACGTTTTTGTTTTTATAATTGTGAGAGCTATCAACACCAAAACAATTATTAAAATCCGAGCTGTTTCAAAGATCTTTTTGTGGTGTTGATAGCTCTCATAATTATAAGCACAAAAAGGTTAACATTTTTGCCCCCTCTCTCTTAGTTTAAGAGTTATAGGATTTTAAAGTCATAATAGTAAATTTCTCCTATATTTGGAAAGTAATCTGATCATTATGGGTATCAAATACCTTTAATATGATATATAATATGATACTGTTTATTAACATTGTGAACCAAAAATTTCTTTTACAATTTATATGACAGTACTTTCGAAAATGTTGATATACAGAAAAAGTAAATTTAGCGAAGCAGGTGCTCGATATACAGAAAATATGAATATGAACTGAAAAAAATATATAAAAATCTCGTGTCACAATGTGACACCGATCTGTTGAGCCTCCGAAACGGCTCAACAGATGTTTATGAAATTTTGTATGTATGTTCGGTAGATATGAGAATAGGTCGTAAAGTATATTTCACACTGCTAGGTCATTAGGGGGTCCCTATCCAGAAAAATTGTTTCCATTTTTTTGACAAAAACTTTTTTTTCGCATTAGTTGGCATCAAAAAATACATATAACCCCAAGTTTACACATTTTTTAATCGCGAACGAAACGGCTCTACCGATTTTTATGAAATTATGTATGTATAATTTGTAAGTATGATAATAGGTCGTGGAGTATATTTCATACAGCTGGACCAAAATATTCACTCGAAATAATTTGTATGGTAGAACAACGTTTGCCGAGACAGCTAGTATTACACAGATTATTACAGATATGAAACAAATGACAGTTGTCAAAAAAGTTTTCAATGGTTGTGATTTGCAGAGCGAGAGAAAAATTATAATTTCAATAGGAAACTAGTGTGAAATATATTTGTCCCTCTTTTCAAACCACAACCATTTTGACATTTTCTTTTGTTATTTTTCTTCTGAAACCAGCTGATTATCTGTATAATTTGTGTAGTATTATATATAATCTGTTACTTGGATCTTAATTCGTTCCCAGATTGACTGCTTTTGTTGAAAAAAGTGATTTAAAAATCACTGGATTTTACTAAGAAATCGCTAAATTAGTGCCACATTATTTGAGCAGAGCGCACTGTTGCCAGATTAAAAAAATTATTTTCATAATTTTGACGATTTTTAGCGATACCTTCACCTGGGTTACAATCTTGTTAAGATGCGAAGTGCATTCTGTGTTTCTGATCTCCTTCCTGTGTTTATATACAGGTTTTTCTTTAGAACAGATCCACAAGAGGCCCTGAATTTTAAAACAGTGTGCGACCAAAGGTTACAAATCGTGTATAGATATTGGGACGGTCGTGATATCATCCTTTGTCTGTCCTGCTATCAATATATAGAATTTTGTACTGGCCATCCTTTAGATTAGGTCCCTCCTGGTTTCGTATTGGCTTTACCGATGAGTGGAAGGTTATATATGCCCGTTTAAGGGTACTGATGAAGGGGTAACTGGGTTTGATGCTACGGCTTTCAGGGACGAAAGGGAATCCGTGGGGGATGGTGTGAATAGCCATTAAGAGGGGATTCTTACCCTAACGGAGGTTCATGCCAGGATAATGGAGCATGAAGGGCATGTTAGGGTCTTGGATGTGGACTGGCTTCTGGGATTGTCGAGAGACTCTTGGTGAATCTAGTACCACGCAACTTTCGAGGAGATGGCTCTGCTCCCTGTCGAGAACCTAGATACCATTGTAATATTCAATAACGGTCAGAAGCCAGAAGGATAACCTACTACCTGAGGGCAAGGGTATACAAAAGAGTCTATCATTAGAAGGTCGTCATTGAGGTCGCCAAGCATGATACTTTTGAATACCGGTCGATCGTAGGAAGAGAAGGCAAAGATCGGAACCAGGAAATCTCTAGCTTATCTGGCCCCAAAGGTAAATTCCAAAGAACTTACGGTCTTGTAACTGCAGTTTTGGGTTGGTTCTCTTCTGGGGAGTGTCATGCAGATGCTGATGTCGACCAGACAAGCACTCGTAGGGGTTTAGGGTCGGCGACCTCGTCAGAATGTCGCTTAGGTGTAAATAAGATCGGCGGTGTTCCCACTTCTGAAGCGCTCAGGGCGTCGGCAAGAGCTGTGGATGATAGAAGGTGAAGAGTGCAGGCAAATTTTTTTTTTTTAAAAAACAAACTGCGAAGCGTTTTGCTTGTCTACAGATACACCCAGAGTCTCTGGCGGGAATCGAACCCGCTACCCTCAGATTGATAGACCAGCACAATACCGTATACACTATCGGGGCACCCTGAAGGGGGTTGTCAATTTTGGTGTTGGCACTGTCAGGTTTCGGTACTCCAAACATGACAAGACCAAAGAAGTTGCTAGTGGTGCAGATAAATCTACACCACTGTGAGGCAGTATTGGCAAAATTCATCACCCAATCCAAGACGGACGTGGCCCTAATCCAAGAACCTTGGATTAACAAAATTAACAAATACTAATCAACAGATCCTCCAGGTAATGAGGTGCAGGAGTTGAAGGCGTATAGGAGGAGATGCGATACCCTTATCTTGAGTTGTGATGCCAACGTACATCATAGTCAATGATGTAGCGTAGACATTAACAAAAGAATTGAGTTTGTTTTTAACTTTATAACTGTAACTAAGGTAATACACCAACGTTTAGGATTAAGATATTGCAGGATGGAAACCGACTGTTCCTATTCGGATCACGGTCGCATTACCTTCTCGTCGAATTTTGTCGCGCCCCAACGGTAGCCCTTCAGGGATCCTAGACAGACAAATTGGAACATTTTATAGCAAGGTTCAGAATGGCATGACGCAGCTAAATTTTCGAGAATTGTCGCCATTTGACATGGATAGTGTGGTAAATAAGTTTACCCATTTAATAAGGGAGCTATCATGCCCGGTGAAGTTTCCAGGCAGGCAGAAGTAACCTAAATGGTGGACCAATGAACTTGACGTTGAAATATCGACGGCTAGAAGGTTTTTGTTTCGAGCGACTGGAACAACTATAACGTATTCTTCAATAAGTATAAAGGAGATCTCAAGAGGGCAAAACTGAATTCATGGGTATCATACTGCGAATCCGATGATAACGTCAATGAGTTGTCCAAGTTCCGTCGAATTTTATCCAAAGATCCAAAAGTCGTAGGGTACATACAAAGGGAAGACAACTCATGGACAGAGTCTAGCTCAAAGACACTCTCCCTTCATATGGAAACACACTTTCCAGGTTGTACAGCAACTGAAACTGCATCTACGGGACACTCAGTCACATTTCTAGTAGCATTGAGGAAATAGTCTCAGGGGAAAAATTAGTATGGACGGTGAATACTTTCGACCCGTACAAGTCACCGGGTCCGAACGGGGTTTTTCCGGCTATGCTATGTAATATGTTGAAGACTCTTGAGCGACTGAACAATATAGATACCATCCTAATTAGAAATGCTTAGCACGCATACCTCAAGAGTAAGTCTGTGGAGAGTCAGCTGCATGAGGTTGTGGGTTGCATTGAGCACGGCTTAGAGCAGACATCGGCAGATCGTAAAATTGCCTTTGCACACTAACACCACTTCATTTTGTATTTGCGTTTTTTGAGTAGCGCTCTCTGGCATTCAGCGCACTGAGACAAAGGTTTGTAAAGTTTTTGTATGTTTTTTTTTTCTTTTAATTTTTTTGCCAATTATGTACGTGTGAAAGAAAATAAAAACAGAGAGCTCTTAAGGTGGCTCTATGTCTGGCTTAGAGCATAGGGAATATACTTTACCTGCGTTTTTAGATATACAGAGAGCCTTTAATAACATTAGGATAGAGGCAAAAAAAGAGTTGTTAGTTGAATTCGAGGTTAAGGACTTCCGAGTTACCAGAAGTACACCGCAGGGTGGTATCTCCCCTGGTATCGTTACTAGCAGTGAACTCTATTCTCAAGATCTTTGAATCTAAGGGTAGGAAGATAATCGCCTATGCGGACGACATTGTGATTCTCAAGTGGAAATTTATTTCGACAATCAGCGAAATCCTGCAGGCGGTGCTAGGCGATCTCTCAACCTGGGCCAAGCAAAGTAGTTATAGGAAAATACACATTGGCATCACTGATGTCATCAGTAGCACACCTCAGGCAGCATTGGATATAATCCTTAACTTACTGCCAATCGAGGAATATGTGGTAAGTGTGGCGGCTAAAAACTTGCTTATACTCTTTGAGTCTACTCTGGTAAGACCAAAGCGGGTAAGTCACACGAAAATATTGTGATAGGTAGGTCTAATTGGTCAGGCTACTGGGATTACGGACCATATGGTAACGACTTTAGACTTCGGTATTTCATCTCGAATTGAATTTTCAATTAGGGACGAGTGGGTAGGATCTGAACAGTGGCCAAATTACAGCATTCGATATCGAGTAAAATTGATCGTAATTTTCTTATTTGAGATTATGGCATTCGATATCGAGCAATAAATTTAGTACATTTTATCATAATTTCGATATCGAAATCATTTTTCGATACGATAGCACATTCTTGTGTCTTGCAGGCAGAGATCTGGTAAGCCACGGATTTGATAAGAGCACACGTCATGTAGTATGTAGTGACAATTTATGTAGATAGTCAGGCAGAAAAATCTATGGGATATTGTATAACTAGACTACAGGGTCTCAGACAAAAATGGCTAGGAGAAAGATTACATGATGAACTTGTGGATATAGCTAAATATGATCTAGGAAATCTACTAGGCTGTAGCTGGGGAATTGGCTGGCTATTTTTAGGTAACGCTTAATGGTATCACAATGGATCTCCGAGTGGATGAGTACTTCTAAAGTACCCCTTCAAATCTGTATCTGTCCCAAAAGTATAAAAATGAGTATCGGATTAATAAATTCTAAATAAAATGTTAATTTTTTGTTTGCATTTATTTCAATTTTATTTATTAAATCCATTTACATATAAAATTGTGTATTTTTTTAACTAAAAGCCAGTTTTTGGTTTGTGGATTAAAGGTAGATTTTAAAATTCAGCCATTCAATACAGCTGAAAAAATAACTTTTATTTGTTGATGAAATAATATACCTACATATAGTACAAAATTTTAAGTAATCAAGTAGAAACAAAAATACTGTCAAGATTGCTTATTATAAAAGCGTATAATTTTGTATAGCTGCTTAAGAATTTAGTTCAGTTAAAATGCTTTAGATTATCTATTTCACAGCCCGAAAACTCGGACTGAAAATTTATTTTAAAGATTTCGGAAAATTTATTTTAATTTCCTATTAATGAGCAATAAGATAAAAATATGTGTAATGCCAATTCAAATAATAATGATACTTAATGGTATATATAGCTTAGTATGCTTTCAGCTAAATTAAATATTTAAATTCGTAAAAGAACGCCAAATTCCTAATAGGAAATAATTATTAATACGTATATACCAAAAAGTATATTAAAAAAAAGTGCATAAAGCATATTGCTTTAAGAAACACACAAGCTTATACTATAGTTTATATAAATAGTTAAAAATGACTTAAAATAAAACGCAGTATTGTTGTTTAATAGTGGTTGGTTGGGTACCATGTATTGTTAGACTTAGTTAAAAAAAAAGAAGTAAAAAATCTTGTACATTCATTTACGATTTGTTACAAAAGTCAGCAAAATTGTGACTTTGAATTTAGTGTCGTGTAGTGGATTAAAAAAGGTACCAGTAATTTAATTTATACTATCAGAACTATTTTCTGAACTATTATCAGTTTCACTATTTATTAAATAATCAATTGTTGGCAAGGAGCCTGCACGACGATATTTGTTACTTTGGCTATTATACACAGGTACTTGTTCATTTATTTGATGCTGTATTTTAATATTAAAATATTTATATAAATCTAAAAGATTCCTGAGTATATGCGTGGGTTTACGATCAACATCACCATCATTATTTAAATCTTGTATGGCATCCGGTGTAAGTGGTAACCAAAATGTAGCAGCTAGACCAGCTATATTGCCACCTTTTATATCACTTTCTAGTTTATCACCAATCATAGTGCACTGTTGCGGTTGAACATTTAGATATTTACAAGCTGCATAAAATATGTTTGGATCAGGCTTTTCCCACGGCAAATCCGCTGACACTAATACACAGTCAAAATAGGGTTGGACATGTAATTTTCGTATTTTTTCCCATTGTGCATTGGAGGGACCATTTGTTATTAAGGCCAATTGATAGTTGGCCTGACGAAAACGTTTTAACATTTTAATGTAATCGTCCGGTATGGCTAAATAGCAATAACGCATTTCTAGCCATAATGGATAGATGGATTCGGCCAATTGTTTGTACTTAGGAGGCAAGGATTCGCGCCATAAGTGTATGCGCCAAGTATCTAAAGATGTTTGCGCGTTATCTGGGCAGCGTCTGAATGATTTTAAAAAGTTTTGTGTGGCATAATTTGCTTCATCTTTTGTAAAACCGTATTGGATTTCAAGACGGTCTGCGACCTGAAAATAAAGAGAAAAACAAATGAGATTATAAGAATATATGTATGTATTACTTTAAATCATCATTAAATTAATTATTTTAAATGGGTTCATTTGCGAAACTTAACTTCTTTACATTATTGGGAAAGTCTAATATAAATATGTATGTACATTAGGCTGGGTAGATTTGTATGGACGATCAAAATGTAAAAAATCGTATAGCAGAAACCAATCTACGGAAAATTCTAAGAAAGTTTCCTCTAGAAACCATAGGTCTAAAATCAAATCCTATTTGCGCATTTCGTCTTTTTCGAATTTATTTGAATTAATTCAGATCTTGGGGTCGATTCTGGTTCTGTGAAACGGTGAAATGAAAAAAACTTTTCATTTTCGTTTTCATAAGAACTTTTCATATTATCATTTCACAATTACACAAATTGCGATTCCCGTTCTTCAATTTGTTTTATTCAACTTTTTCTTTTCATATGAAAACATTTGAATTTATTTATAATTTTTTCACTAAACGAGAATCAGAAACTCTATGAAAATATGAAAAAACTTTTCATTTCACCGTTTCACGGAACCAGAATCGACCCACTGCTCTTGAATTTGATTGATTTCATTCATTTGAATTGCTAATTCATTTTTCTAATTCCATTTAATTAATTCAAAATCAATTCAAATGAATTGCGCCTCTTTTTATACCCTTCACCTTCGTGAGAAGGGTATATATAAGTTTGTCATTCCGTTTTTAATTTCTACATTCTGGATCCTTATAGATAGCGGAGTCGATTAAGCCATGTCCGTCTGTCTGTCTGTTGAAATCAATTTTCTGAAGACCCCAGATATCTTCGGGATCCAAATCTTCAATAATTCTGTCAGACATGCTTTCGAGAATTTTGCTATTTAAAATCAGCAAAATCGGTCCACAAATGGCTGAGATATGAGGAAAAAACCAAGACAACCTCGATTTTTTACCTATATCTGGATTACTAAGACATTAATATAGACAATATGGATATCTAATGATAGATATTTCAAAGACATTTGCAACGACGTATATAAATAAGACCATAGTAAGATGGACCTACAATGGGTCAAAATCGGAAAAAAAAAATTTTAACCCGAATTTTTTTTTTCACAAAAAATTAAAAAAACAACTGGAAAAAAATTAAATTTTGTTTACCTAAAAATATTTAAAATTTTGAAGTATAATTTGGTGAGGGGTATATAAGATTCGGCACAGCCGAATATAGCACTCTTACTTGTTTTAAATTCATTTGAATTGGAAATGAATTGAAATTCATTTCTGCCTAATTCGTTTGAATTGATTCAAATTTCATTCAATTCATTTTTGTTGTAAAATTAATTAATTCAAAATTATGCTAATTCATAAAGAAATCAAAAAAGAATGATTCATTTACAGCTCTGAATATAGTCAATGTTCACCAATTTTTTTTTTAACAATTTTTTTTCTCAAAATTTGTTTTACTTACATAAAATCGAGTTTTCAACAATTTTTTTTACAAAAAATTGTTTTTAATATTTTTTTTTTTTATTTTGAAGAATTAACAACCCAGCAAAAACTTTACTTACCTAGTAAGCCAGCAAGTATAATTGGAGCAAAGCGATAACTACTTATTATTTGACTGAAACACTACTTACCGTTGTTCGAGATTTTTAAAAAATTCAGGGGTCAAGCTTACAAATGTACTTACAATCAGTTGAGAAATAAGTAGTAAATTCACAACAATAAAATGTAGCTAAAAAAGAAAACACAAAAAATATTGCCTTGTGTGGGAATCGAACAGTCACATTATTTGCTTGTGTTTGATAGTCAAGCTGCTAACTCACTGCTCCATGTACGAGTTATTTTATTGGAAGTTAACAATAGTTTTAACATCAACATATAAATGAATATGATATGAACAAAAAAATTGATGGCTTTGACAGGTGGCGAACCACTAACCTCCCGTTTTCCAGATAGCTGTGCTAAATGCAAAAGTTCATTACCAGCCTGTATAAAAATAAGTACTTATTTTAGTAAATAAAATAATGTGCTGGGTAAACACCACTCCTTACAAAAGAATGCATGAAATAACTAGTTGTCATTACAAAAATTCACAAAATTTTTGCTGGGAACAGAAACTAAATTAATTGTATATTAGATGTACATATTTTTAGAGTGCTACATTCGGCTGTGCCAAACCTCATTTATATACCCTTAACCATAGGGTAACAACCTAACTCTTGCAATAACAAAATACAAGCTAGTCAATGTATTTTGTTGTTGTATCAGACATACAATTTGTTGTATTTTTGTTTGACAAATCGGAGTGTCTCGTCTCTATGTATAATTCTCTATCACCTTAACATTACTTAGTATTAATAACCTTTTATTGGTGAAAAAAATAAAGGAAAGATTTTCGGAATTAACAAGTAAGAGAGCTATATTCGGCTGTGCCGAATCTTATATACCCTTCACCAAATTATACTTCAAAATAAAAATTTTAAATATTTTTATGTATTTTTTTTGCAGTTTTTTAATTTTTGGGAAACAAAAATTTTTCGAATTGTTTTTCTTTTTATTTATTTTCAACAACCTAGCCTTATTGGCCATAACCGGTTATAAATTTGTACTTCAGTTTTTTAATTTTTTTTTTTTAAATTTAAAATTTTTTTTGTAATATTTAGCGAAAAAAATCGGGTTAATTTTTTTTTTTTTGTTTTTTCAATTTTTTTTTTAATATTTAGCGAAAAAAATCGGGTTAAAACATTTTTCCGATCTTGACCCATTGTAGGTCCAACTTACTATGGTTTTATATTTGAAATATCTATCATTAGATATCCATATTGTCTATATTAATGACTTAGTAATCCAGATATAGGTCAAAAATAGGTCAATAGTTGTAGGTTGTCCTGGTTTTTTCCTCATATATCAGTCATTTGTGGACCGATTTTAAATAGAAAACTTCTCGAAAGCATGTCTGGCAGAATTATTGAAGATTTGGATCTCGAAGATATCTGGGGTCTTCAGAAAATTTACTTCAACAGACAGACGGACATGGCTTAATCGACTCCGCTATCTATAAGGATTCACAATAAATTTTATACCCTTCACGAAAATCTTCTATACAAATGGATACGAACAAATAACTTTTACTGTATTCTTTGAAATTAATAAAAAATTAAAATATGAAATTTTTTTCTGTATCATTTATTTCATTAATTATCACTGCCTGTTTCACGATGTGGAAAGAAAAATGATTCGAACAAATTTGTATGAAAACTATTCGAAAGAATTTTAAAAACTGACTGTTTTTCATACAAATTTTTTCGACTCATTTTTCTTTCGACATCGTGGAACAGACAGTCAATTTTAAAAAACGTTCGAAAAAAATCAAAAAAATATCTCAACAAATATTAATTCATGATATATACATATATTTATCATTAGAGGGTTGCCTCATTTTTTCTGAAAAAATCACTTTTCTAGCCTTGTTTTTTTCTAAAAAAATAAATCCCCTTTTTCTAACATATATTGAAAACTCTCAACGGTAACGCTGGCTGTTACAGTAAAACAAATGTAATAAGAAAAGTAAACACTCTCTCACTCCAAACAGAGCAACGCACGCTATTTTCATATTAATGAAATAAACAAAGTTTAAAAACGACAAACCCAACCAGCAATTATCAGTGGAAAATTTCCAAAAACAAAAAATGTTTTTTTTTTTCACCAAAGAATTCACACATGTAGTGTGTTCGTATATACTATGAATGAATGTATTGTACTTACCTTACGGCATGCTTTGGAATCACCCGATCTTGTGGGGGTTAAAGTATTATCCAAGTCAAAAAAGATTGTAGTTATTTTTGATAAATTATAAACATTTTGTGGTTGTTTTTGCAATTTTTGATTAGCAGATAATTGAAAATGTTTAGCGTTGGCTGACGGACAGGTATTGTTAAAATTTATGTTCGTTGAGGCCATGAGTTGCTTAGTAATTATGAAAATAGATTTCTTTACTTATTTAAATTTTATTAAAAACAGTATTTACAGAATACAGAGAATTGCGAATTTTATTTACACGTTTCTTAATTTATTTTTTATTATTGTTATATAAAATTAGTATTACTTAAAAAAACAAAAAGACCCTGTTCCAAATGACAACTAGCTAGCTAAGCAATTATTAAAAGAATAAAAAAGAAAGAAATTTATGTACTGCTACTATGTGGGGAAAAGAAAGTGTTTAATTAAAATATGTGAGTATTAAGAGAAACTTTTTTGCATATTGCGAGAGAAAGAGAGACAATGCGGAAGTTTTGTCAATTCTTAGTGATGCCATATTGATGGAACTAAATAAAATAATACTGACAGAACTGAAGTACGTTATACGTCAACATTTAAATTATATTTCACATTTTTAATTTATAGCACGTTACTCCGTTTGAAGTAATGAACAAATATTTATAGTCCAATTACATCAGCCCAAAATCTAGTTTAATTGAGAATTTGATAAAACAAAATCTATTTAAATTTTAATAGATTTTACAAATTAAATTTAAAAATGCAATACTATATTTTGCAGTGCGATAGTTAATTCATCTACATGCGTAAACGTAAATGCATCTAAAATTAAAAAAAGTGATGAACAAATATAACAGTATTTTAGTGATTCAGTTGTCAAAGCATAGGAACTAATCAAGATCCCAATAACAGTTTATATTTTTATAATTTTTTCCTGATAATATTTATATTTTCTGTATCGCCAACCTTCGGCCGGGCGAAAGAACTTTAAACTTTGGGGTGTATCGAACACCGGCTTCGCTAAAATCACTTTTTCTGTATATCGAAATTTTCTGAAGTACATACTGTCATATAAATTCAAAAAGGTATTTTATGTTCGCAATGTTAATAATAAACAGTACCACATTATATATCATATTAATACTCATAATGATGCGATTATCTTTCAAATACATATATGAAAAATTTACTATTATACATATATATTGACTTTAAATTCTTATAACTCTTAAATTAAGAGAGAAATTTTAACGTTTTTGTGCTTATAATTGAGAGAGCTATCATCACCAACAACATTATTAAAATTCAAGCTGTTTCGATGATCTGATTAATGCCGAGATTTTTCATAACAACTGTCTTGTAGTATTTATTGCGCCTGATTTGAATTATCCAGATTTTGCTGTCTGTGATTGAATTCAACGTTACGTATAGACGTCATGTAACGTTTTCTATGTGACAGCACCTTCGTTCAGCTGTAGAAATATTGAAATCTGGTAGCTCTGCATATTTTATATTTCAGCTCGTTGTTGTGACATTTGCAGTATTTTTGTTTTTAAACTTTGAAAAATGTCAACAAACAAAGGACGCACATTGTTAAAAAGTATATATTGGTCAAAAAAAAGTTGTAAAATTTCAACAATAAATTTTATTTACATTAACAGGTTCTATGATAAAAGATGAACTGCAGGATGATGGTGGTTTATTATCACTAGAAAAACTGGATCGTGCTTCACCAGATTTGTGGCCTGAAAAAAGTGAGTTTTCTCTGCATAGTTTATTCAAGCTAAATAGAATGTCATGTTATCATTGGGTGAATTTACAAAACAAATCTGCTAAATTGTTTTGTTGTTGTGTCTGTTAATAAACTAACAAACGCAAGAACATCATTTTGTCTACTTTTACAATCACGAATCTAATTCATATGATTTGTTTTTTAGTACCGGGCATTACGGATTTTATTGCTATGAGTGACACACCTATTCGGACACCTGCACCTGAGTGGTCCAGAGGACTTTCCCAAGAGGATATGTCAGCTATGTTGGGTACGTTCATATGTATGCATATTGTACATACAAACATATCTTCTTTGGAAAATCAGTATAACAAATGTTTTCATTTTGCAGAGTTAAGTTCTTTGAAGCCAGATGCTTTGATTATGGAGATTAAAAAGATTTATGACGATGCCTATCAACTAGGTGTTAGCGAAGCCAAAGAAATGACACGGGGGAAATATTTAGGCATATTTAACAATGCGAAGAAAAAAGCTATTTAAATTATCTTTTAAATTACTCATTAAACGTTAGCATTTGAAAAAAATTAGGCATATTTCATAATGCTAAAAAAGACTGTTTAAGTTACATATTAAAAATAAAATATATCTAATCACAATAAATGCTTATTAATGTTAAGATTAGTTTAGCAAATCAAAATTTCCCAGCAGTCGTAAATTAGCTCTGGAGGGAAATCGACTTTGCAGGTAATTATCGCTTAATGTCAACCTGCACATCATTTTTTTTTTTTTGCTATTTTAGATAGATACGTATTACAAGTTATATAAAAATGTAGCTTATCCCACTTTTTTTTATTGATATTGTTAATGTAAGGACAGTATGTAATATAAGAACAGCATCAAAAAAAATTTGGGTTACACCACTTTTGAGCAGATGACCTCAAAATGCCTACAAATTTCAAAGTTATCTAACCCCCAGTAACACGAAGTCTGGTTATGTATTAACTAATAGTTATACTGACAGTTTTCATACAAAAATAATTGTAACCGACAGTATAACTGTTAATTAAAGCATAACCAGGCTTCGTGTTAATGGGGGTAAGAGATTAATGTATATTTTTACATGTTTTCATATTAAAAATAAACTGTTTTTTGTTGCTCTCCTCAAAAGTCGTTGAAAAATATTTAGCACTTATTTTAACTCATCATTTGAACTTCAGCTTCGTCCATAATATCGGCAATCTTACGTTTTGTTTTAACCTGCAGTTGTATTGGCATCTTTTGTAATTGCTTAGCATATCCTAGGAATATTAGCTCCAACGATGACAAATTTGTAAAAGAATTGCTTTGATTGTTTGATGGAGCTATAGATTGAGTCATTTGATTACATTGTGTGGAAGTATATTCAAATTTAACAATTCGGTCAGTTTTCATATTGTTCTGCTGTCCTGATGAAGTTTTAGGAGTTTCCTCATCTTTTTTCAAACTGCCTGAATTAGAGGCATTGTTTTCATCAAATCGTTTAGAATCAATAGCATTCAACAGCTCATCTTCGTCAATAGTTTCACCATCACTTCATCAGTTATAAGAAATTAGAAAAATTAACTTCATTCAACATACACAATCATAGGATGAACATTTTAAGTCACTTACTACTTACTTTATAGTAAAAAAATATGGTTGTAGAAAATCCATATGCTGGGCCAAATTGAAATCACGATTATTTCTTAAATATTCAACATATTCCAACAAAAGTAGGTTCCATTGTTCCTGTGCCTCTGAAATTGTAATTTTACATTCTTCTGCTACTGCTGTCCATTCTCTGAAATCATCATGTTCAACATTTGATGTCGAATTTGTGAAAAGGTTAGGATGATTTTTAACCGCTTCGATTAAATTCACTAAAACATCCATATCCTGCATTTCGTTATATTTCACAAATATTTCACTGTATTTTGATAGCCGAATTTATAGGTGACGAAACAACTACATGTTTAAAAACAACAAGTACTTTGCTTTTGTTAAAAGATATTTGAACTATCAAAGTTGTTTGAGGTTGTATTTGGGTTTGGGTTTGTTGTACACCAACAAATACAAGAGAATTGACAGTTCAAATATATAAACAAGCGATGAAAAAATTATCTGCTGCTATTCTTAGTTCACCCACTATAAATTCGACTTGGTATTTTGTTTACAAACAATGAAATTACAGAGTTGTTTAAACAACCAATGGGAAAAATGTCGAACATTCGATTACGTTATTCCAAAGTAGTTGATAAAATGTCGGTAATTTTTTATTTCGAATTTTTGTTGTATAAAATGAGTTTTTTTCATTAATTAATCTAGTAATAATATATTGTTTACTTAAAATATGATGAAAATAAGTGGAAAAAGTTGAAAATATATTTTCGAACAATAATATTTGCGAAATAATTTCGCAAAAGCAGTACTCTGTTCTTATCGTGAAAAACATGTGAAATAATCTGTCAACCTTATTTTTTAACTACAAAATAACATAAGCAGCACTTCTTTCGCACGAAATTAAAACCAACAGTTGCATATAAAATTTTTCGCATGAAAAAACCATACTTTTTCGCCAATATGAAGAGAGTACAAGGCGTTAGACTTTTTGCTGAAAAAAGTTGAATAGTTGAATCGATTAACTAAAAAAGGTGTAATTAGAGTGTCCAAAAAACCGGCAAATTTAAAAAACCGGTTTAACCGAAAAGGTGTGTTTTTGAAAAAAACAGCTTTTGATTTTTATCTTTTAAAAAAACCAATAATCCGGTTTTGGTTTTTGTCTTCAAAAAAACCGGTTTATATTAAATTTTTTATTTTTTATTCAATATGAAAAATACGCTAATTTAAAATTTTTGAATTCTTAAAGCAATTATTTTATATATTTTACGAAATATTGTCTAATGCTACAATTTGAGAAGACTTTTGACTTGACTCAATTTATAAAATCCTAGTACTGTCCTGCCGATTTCTTACATGGAAACTCTAACGCAATGACAACCCTGTATCAAGACGAATTCATATAAGGTGGTGTCAGATCTACAAAAACCACAAATGGTGTAACCAAATGTCAAAACACAGAAATGAACAATTAAAAATATGAGTATTACAACTTAATATAGTGTGGATAATTGAATAGTGGGGGCTTAAAATATTTATGTATGTAAAAAAATGGTTTTTTAATAAGCATAGCATATGTAGATATTGCAATATAAAAATTAATTTTGACAGAAGCTAAAACCAAACAAGCGAAAAAAAGTAATCAGCTGTTTGACTGACTCCACCTTGTATAAATTCGCCCTGGCCTGTACTTATAAATTGTTTTCAATTACATTTGTCAATAGTAAACAGACGTTGAATTAAAGCGCATTTCGTCAATTGTAAAAACATAATTATTTTTGTTTACAAAAACTAATATTTACACAATTTCAACTGAAAATGGCATCAACAACATCGTGCCGTTTATGTAGTTTTACTTGTGAAGAATTTAAATGTTTATATGACGACAATGGCCAGGAAAGTGCAGTTTATCAAATTGCAGTCAAATATTTTAATCCATCGGTATGTTTAACAGAGTTCTAAAATAATGTATTCGTAGCCAATATACGTTATCTAGCAAACGTTTTTTTCTTCCATAAAATGTTAACATAAACATATTTTTATTAGTATATGTATCTTAATATTTTAAAAGGTTTACTTACTTTTACAAAGATTAGATTACTAATGATTTTATGTTTGCTATAAAAAGCTGTATCTGGGGTTAATTAATAAATTTTTGTTAAAATATAAAGTTTTACCAAAGCTAATACTTTTTATTCTGAGATATGGGTCTCCAATGTCCGAATATTTGATGTTTTATTTTTGTTGTTTTTTATCCGATTTGTTCAATATATACAATATATCGTCACACAGACATGTAATCCGACCCGATATTTCAATCATCTGCTCATATTGTCAGTTAAACACATTTTGAAATCATGCATTAAATTTCGAAGAAACCTCTTCAATACTGATCCAATTTTCATTCTTTCTAATCCATCATTGAAAATAAGCAACATATTTAAATAATATGTAATAATGTTTATGTTAACCTTTCGTTAGTCGCAACTGATCTGGTTGATACAGGCAAACACTTTTAATTGTGATTTTTTTAAACACCCTAAATTAAAAGCTATTTCTTGATAAAACTATATTCTGCAATTTTATTTTAATTACTCTTTTAAATACTTTGAATTTACTATTTGTTTTTATGTTTTTGAAATAAAAAGTGAAGAGATTATTATCTTGAATTAAAGCCATTAACCTTGACTATAATTTAGTGTACAATAAAATCTACCATTATTACTGTAATTTTTAAAATAAAATAGATTTTTAAAAAAATTCAGAATAAAATTCGAAAATCCGGAATTGGATCTAAATGTGTTAATAATTTGGGATGCTTTATTTAAAGCTATTTCGAAAAGCTTTTAGAAGATATAAAAAATGTTTCGATCTGAAAACAAATATAAAATTAGTGTTTCAACTTAAGAGGTCCATAACTCGAAAGCGGAGACAATTTTTTTCGCCTATATTAAATTGTTCACCTGGCGATTTTAAACTAGATTTATTCAATGTTAATATCGATTTTTACTTTTAACTATGTAGTAGTTTAAAAATAAATTTAGTTGATGAGAAGGAAAAAATTCAATTCAGGTTTTTAAAGCATTCTTTTTTCGAATAAGATTTTTTTTTTGTCCATTTAATACAACCTTTATAATGGCATTCATGCTTATTTATTTTTTTATTTATTTATATGTATTATATATCGTCCGCTTAATAAAATTTTGACCACATATAGAATCAGTTATGTAGATTCTTATTATGCAATAAAAAAAATAATAGTGTATATGCTTATACACTATTGTTTTATTGAGGGGACATACATATATACAAATATGGAAGATTTCACGTCAAGTGAACCAACTTTTTAAATTGATGTCTTCTGATCGGTATGAAATTTGCACCAAGGTTAGACCTATTGGATAGTAATTCAGACACAATTTATCATCGGTCTAGAACTCTCTGAGATATAGGGGGTTTGACATTTTGGCCAAACGTGATTTTTCTCATCCATGTAACTTATTACCTATTGTTCTTATCAAAATGTGTCCCAAATAGTTTTTATAGCTATTTCTCCAATCTTTCGAAAAAAAATATTAAAAAAAATTTATATTTTTTTCCGAAATCAAAAACTTTTTTGACTTTTTTTTAAAATTGGCCCTTTTGGAGAAAAATTTGATTTCGCCAAAAAAAAAATCAAAAATTTTATATCATGAGTTACAAAACATTTATTTTGCTATATATCCCACTCGCACCCCACTAAACGAACAAATAGGTCTTATATGAACAGACCCAAGCTATCTTTTGAGCAGAAAAAAAATTAAAAAGGTCCCATTTTGTAAAAAAAAGTTGGATTTTGCAAAAAAAAAAAAAAGGCAAAAATTGCATGTTTTGAGTTACAAAACATTTATTTTTATAGATATCGAACTCGAACTCGCATCCCACTACGAGACCAAATAGGTCTTCAAGAAAAATATCTAAGCTTTTTTTTGAATAAAAAAAAAAATTAAATAAGTGTCCATTTTGAAAAAAAAGTTTTTTGATTTTGCAAAAAAAGTCAAAAATTCCATGTTTTGAGTAACAAAACATTTATTTTGATAGATATCGAACTCGCATCCCACTAAGCGACCAAATAGGTCTTAAAGGAAAATATCGAAGCTTTATTTTAAGAGAAAAAAAGGACCCATTTAAAAAAAATCAAAAAAGTTTTTGATTTCGGAAAAAAAAGATTAAAAATTTTTAATTTTTTTTTCAAATATTTTTTTCGAAATATTTTTTTACAAAGAACAATAGGCAATAAGCTACATGGATGAGAAAAATCACATGTTTGGCCAAAATGTCAAATTTCTTGTTCGAAGTCCCATTTTGTTGAAAAATGTGTCTGAATTACTATCCAATAGGTCTAACCTCGGTGCAAATTTCATCCCGATCGGAAGACATCGATTTTAAAAGTTGGTTCACTTGACGTGAAATCCCCCATATGTGTATTGATTTATATGTATATATGTATTTGCGATAGAATAAAAAGATACGAGATTGGTACTGGGAAGTTTAAAGTTCCAAAATATTTTTAACATAATCAAATTTAGATTAAAACTTCTCATTGTTAAAAAATTTCTTTAAAATATTTTTAGCTCTTGAATTCTGGTACAGATACTACTTTAAGGGTTATTTGTTTAGAATGCTGGCAACATATTAGCGACTTTCACAGTTTTCATCAGTGGATCCTTAATGCTCAAGCACAACAGGAAGATATGGAATTGATCGTACATGAAGAAAAATCGGATGAACAGATTTCGACTTTTGATGTTATTGAGTTTGATTTAATTGATGATACTAGTACATCAAAATCAAGTCACTCGACCAAATCAATTTCTTCGCCAATAAATTCGATAGAAAGTGAAGATGAAAACTATAATGATTCCATAACGAAATTGAGGCGGAAGTTGGAATGCTATAAATGCAAGGACATATTTGAAAGTTTTGCTAATTTAGATGCCCATTTTCAACAATTTCATCCAATTGACCAATTTTATGTTATTTGTTGCAACGAAAAATTTTATCAGAGATGGAATCTCTTTGAACATTTTCTTGGTTTTCACAAGCAAAAAGATGTAAATCCTTTTAAATGTGAACAATGTGGAGCTTCATTTTCACAATATGGAAACTTAAGAAGACATGTGAGAAGAAAACATACGGTACAGCCATTACTTAAATGGATATGCAAATATTGTAATAAAATGTTTAAAAATCGATCAAATTTAGAAAGGCACAAAAATAAGATACATACTTCTCAGTTAAACAATGATTTACAACACGAAAATAAAATTGATGAAGAGGAATATCTAGATAGTTTCGAAATAGACTATGAACCAGAGGAGGATATTCAAGTGGATGCAGTGTATGAAACAAACGACATTTCAAATCTTAATAAATACGAGTCTATATTGAATGCATTTCCCTTAGAAAGTTCGGAAGTCAATAAAGATCTACAAAGTTTGAAGCAAGTTTCTTATAGTAATGATATATATATAAAAGAAGAATCAGATATAGAATTTGACATTACTTCATCATCAACTGACATAAATGCCACTAAACAAATACATATGCCTGCTTTAGATATTGTTGATATAAAGAATGAAAATTCTACGGATACTGAAAGTGAAGGAGACACAAAAAAATTTAAGAAAAATGTAAAAACTAATGAATTCAACTCAGATTTAGAAAAAGGATATGATGACTTCATAGATAAATGGAAAGGGGATTTGGAATGTCCTAAATGTAATAAACACGTAATAAGTTATCAACAGCTAAGTGAGCATTTTGCTTTGGAGCATCCGGAAGAACGTTGTTATATTAACTGTTGTCACATTACCCTTTATGAACGTACAAGTATTGTTGAGCATTTACGTTTTCATGAAAACCCTAATGCTTTTGAGTGTTCAGATTGCGGCAAATGTTTTAAGAATAGCAAAGGTTTGGGCTCCCATAAGCTACAAGTTCACAGTGACAATCGAAGTGCATATCACTTACATTTATGCTATTGCAAAAGAGCCAAAGAACTACATGCCGAAAATAAAGCTAAAGGACAACAAATAGAGTACGACACTGTTGTATGTTGCCAACGTAAAAAGAAAATATTAGAAGATGATGCCCTCATTGCAGGGTGGAAAAAGGATTTAACTTGCGAAATATGTAAAGAATCTTTCTCCTATTACTCCCTGATGCGTGCTCATTTCTACCACAAACATCCAGGAGAAAAATGTTATATTTTATGCTGCCATCGCAAGATATCTCGAATTTCTGATGCATTAGAGCACATACGTTCCCATTTGGACCCCCAAGCATATCGATGTAAAATATGTAACATAACATTTTCTGGCAAAAGCACTTTGGCAAAACATATGCGCAATGTGCACATGGATTCCATACCGAAACATAAATGGGCCTGTAATAAATGTGATAAGACTTTCGAAATACGTCAAATTTTAACAAGACATCAAAATGTTTACCATTCTCAATAGAGATTGATAAATTTTTAGTTTACACTAAACTATAAAACAAAATCGTCATACTTATTCTTTAAGACTTGAATATTAAAAAAAACTGAAGATAAAAGTTTACTATTCCTTTTTTATATTCTGCCCAATTATGAATAAAAATTCCCTGGAGTTTTCTCCCTTTTCCCATTTTCCTATGTAAATTCAATGGGAAATAACTTCAGGGGAACAAACTCCCGGGGAATTTTTTATTCATAATTGGGCTGATTAATTATTTTATGAATTTATATTTTTTAAAAGTACAGTAATTTTTATTTTGTAAAATATGTATTTTTATTGGCCTATTGAGGCTTTTTAATATTACTTGAATTAAAATAAAAAAAAGCATTCGAAATCTATGTAAATGTGAGTTATATTTATGATATCATGATAATATTAATGTTAATATTTACGAAGCACGTCAACGATCAAGCATCCAGTAAAAACTGTTCCCTTGAAAATTAATAACACATTTGAAAAGTCTCGGAACAGGCCAAATATTTTTAGGTTCGGTTTCGGTCACACTCTAATTGTTTACCAAAAGGAAGCTACAACAAATCTATCTTAAACAATAAAATAAATATGAGGTCTATAAATATGACTGCTGATTTATACGTCACACAGTTCTTCTAATGTCCTAGCGGTATGAAATATAATATTCTAGTACCTAACAAAAATATATACAAAATTTCATAAAAATAGATAAATATTTAATTTGAAAGTAAATTTTTAATTAGGCTTAAGTTCATTTTTATTATAACTTATTTGTAATAATTCAAAGAATATCACTGAATACTAAAATATCGGCTATAAAACGGGTGGGTGAGGGTTTGTTGATGAAAATTTGGGGTTATATGTATTTTTAATGCCAAATAAATAAAATGCAAAAAAAAGCTTTTGGTCAAAAAATTGTAAAAATAAATTCTGGATAGGGTCACCCTATAACCCAGCGGTATGAAATATACTTTACGACCTATTCTCATACCTACCAAACATACATACAAAATTTCATAAAAATCGGTTGAGCCGTTTCGGAGGAGTTCAAACACTAACATTGTGACACGAGATTTTTATATGTATATTAGAAGATAGAAGAAGAAGATAATGTAAATATTTAAAACTTTAATTTTGTTAAACAATTTTTAATAATTTTTTTTATTGAAGAAAAATTTAAATTTTTGTTGTATGATGGCCACCACGTACTTATAGTATAAACTCACAGATGAGTACATACATATGTAACGCTTTTTTTAAATATTATCTTAATCTACTACCGTTATGTTTTAAATCAATGAAACTTTCTGCTACTTTTAATACCATTTTATGCAACGATGTATTACAATTACAATTTTCCAATTTATTGTTTTCATAAACTTACAAATTTCTAACGTCTTCTTATTAAACGGACCAAAACGATGCATTAGAAGGCCGTATAAATACAAGGCAGTGAAGATTTATCATCTCATTTTGTCAATAAAATAAAACGAAATAAATAAAAGTGTATAAGTCTGTGTGAACTAATTATTAGTTTTGGAACATAAAAAACAAGTGCTTTAATTAAATAAAAAAGTGGATTTGTAAGAATAGTAGCAGCCAACAAAATGACAGAGGAAACAAACTGTTTACGACCAGCAACTGCTGCACCTGTGCCTGGTGGTGGTGGGGAATATGTGTGGACACATAGGGAGCCTCTAATGCATTTACAAAAGTATACACCCTTCTTTCGTTTAATTGATTTTGTGGAAAAAACACGTACAAAACGTTTTTATGAACCTGCTGAACGCTTCGAGATTCTAATGTCAGCGTGCATACTAAGGCATCCAGCACCGTTTTGTCAGAATCGCCGTTTTCCTGAGGACTATTGGGCAAATTTGTCAATTGGTCCAGTTGCCGAAGCTTTTGATCGTTTAATTGCTGCTCTAGATATACCCAGTCCCCAACTATTATCGCAAATGAATGCACAAGATTGGGATACGTGGAAGAAAAAATTTGATTTAGCCATGGCAGACATACGAAGACTCTCCTACTGTACAGATTTGGATAAATTGGCTGATATTGGCATTTTCAATCGTCACACATTCGAACAACGTTTCAACATGCAGTGGCACGAATAGAATTTTGTACATGCATGCAATGCAACAGAGAGTATGATATGTAGTGCACAGAAGAGGTAGTATATATAACATGTGTATGTTGTTATTGTTTTCCCCTATGTGGGTCAAGTTTAAATAGGATGATGACGACGTTGTAAAAACATAATAATGGTGGTGGTATATTTTGTTTAAGCATCATATGCATAGAATAAAATTGGGTTGAGTTTTTGTTTTTTTATTTTTATGTTATGGGTTACATAGAGACGAGAAGAAATTGTCAAAAACCTAACTCTTGCAACAACAAAATACATCTTAATCAAAGTATTTTGTTGCTGTATTAGGCAAATGATTTGTTTTATTTTTGTTTGACAAAACGGATGCATAATTCTTTATGTTTAAAACCTTATTAATTTTTAAAAATTACATTCTGTTAGTTTCTCCTTTTTTTAATCAAATCAATGTAAAACGAATTTGTATGTAGTCTCGTATTATAATAAATAACTGTAGTGTTTTAATTTGTAATTTAGAATTAGTCAATCGTAAAGGAATTATGTTTTATACACACAAACAATTTTGTGTGGTGTGATAAATATAAAATTTTTCTATATTGGTTGTGGTTAACAAATTAATAAAAATGTATGCATGTCTCATTTTGTAGGGAGAAAAATACATCAAAACACTAGTTTAAAACCTGTAGAGGCAGGAAAATGAATGGTAATTTTATTATCTATGTTACATTTTTTTAATTGTTTAGTTTATTGCTTAAGTTGCTTTTGGCATGGCGAAGGGAAAAACTTAATAAAATGGTCAAATAAACAATCTAAATTGTAGTTAAATTTTTTTTGCTTTTTTTTTAGCTAAATTTAAAAAATTTTTAGGAATATATTTTGGATTTTTGTCAGTCAAATGGTTTTTCGTGTAATCTAACGAAATGTAGTTCATACATTGTTGCACAGTGGTTTTGGAACATATTTTTTACGTTTTAGGAATTTCGGTATTTATGTGCTGTCAATGGCAAAAGTTATTAATCCATTGATAAAAATACCTTTCGATCTATATATAATACATACGATACTAACTGACACGGCAAACGTTGTTTTGCCATACAAATTGTTCATACAAAAATACTGAAATTATGATCAAAAAACAAGTAAGAGAGCTATATTCGTCTGTGCCGAATCTTATATACCCTTCACCAAATTATACTTCAAAATAAAAATTTTAAATATTTTTGGTAAACAAAATTTTTTTCCAAAGTTGTTTTTTCATTTTTTGAAAAAAAAAATTTCTAATTGTTTTTTCAGATTTTTTAAATTCCATTTTTTTTAAAAAATTTTAAATATATATATTTTTTTAATATTTAGCGAAAAAAAAACTTTTGGTGAAAAAAATTCGGGTTAAAAAATATTTTTTCCCATTTTGACCCATTGTAGGTCCAACTTACTATGGTATTATATACGTCGTTGCAAAGGTCTTTGAAATATCTATCATTAGATATCCATATCGCACTTGATCAACCAGAGACCGAAAATAACGGGTTCACTTTCATTTCAATG
Organism: Calliphora vicina; assembly: GCF_958450345.1. Classification (NCBI taxonomy): domain Eukaryota; kingdom Metazoa; phylum Arthropoda; class Insecta; order Diptera; family Calliphoridae; genus Calliphora; species Calliphora vicina. The sequence continues at coordinate 81,821,939 of NC_088783.1, read as the reverse complement.
GTAAATTCTCATTCGCAGACATTTAAAAATTATTTTTTGTGATATATCACTGAGAGAGTGCTTTATTCGAGAACATTTTAGGTTTGGGGTTGTGAGAAACAGAAAAGAAACAAACACAAATAATCTGGATGAGTGATTTATTTATTTTTTTCGTAAAGGTCAGCTTGTGACTTTTATTTGCGAACATGAAAAATAAATCGGAAAAATGCATTTGATGCAAATCAACGCTTAAATATATGTATAAAACTTATCAAAAGATTAATAACAATTTAAAAAAAAATTCTCTTATTTTTATCACAAAAATATAAATCACAATTTGGGTTTTTTGGTATATTCGATCTCTGGTATTATTTTCGATCTCTGGTATTAACTCAAAATTTTTAAAATTTTACTTTTTGCAAGAAATCAACTAACAACATCAATACATATGTATGTATATATCTACTGTAAAAATTTCAACGTATTCCGATTACTCTTTCATCTCGAAAACCACATTTGAGACCATTTTCGTGACCACCTTTATATCAACAAAAAGGTATTATTTTGAGTTAATACAAAAGTTGAAATAGAAATGCATCGAATATTTTCATAAAAAGGTATTATTTTGATTCATGTTAAAAACAAGTAAGAGAGCTATATTCGGCTGCGCCGAATCTTATATACCCTTCACCTAATTATACTTCAAAATACAAATTTTAAATATTTTTAGGTAAACAAAATTTATATTTTTTTCAAAGATGATTTTTTAATTTTTTGGAAAATTTTTTTTTTCTAATTGCTATTTTTAATTTTTTTTTTTAATTAAAAAAAAAATTTTGGTGAAAAAAAAAATTCGGGTTAAAAAATATTTTTTCGATTTTGACCCATTGTAGGTCTTACTATGGTCTTATATACGTCGTTGTAAAGGTATTTGAAACATCTATCATTAGATAACCATATTGTCTATATTAATAACTTAGTAATCCAGATATAGGTAAAAAATCGAGGTTGTCCTGGTTTTTTCCTCATATCTCAGCCATTTGTGGACGGATTTTGCTGATTTTAAATAGGAAACTTCCCGAAAGCATTTCTGACAGAATTATTGAAGATTTGGATCCCGAAGATATGTGGGGTCTTCAGAAAATTGATTTCAACAGACGGACATTGCTTAATCGACTCCGCTATCTATAAGGATCCAGAATATATATACTTTATAGGGTCGGAAAATTATATTGTGGAAATTACAAACGGAATGACAAATTTATATATACCCTTCTCACGAAGGTGACGGTTATAATTACATGACAAATAAGTAGTTAAAGCAGGGGTTCATGTGATGACGAAGTGGTTCAATTTATGTGAAACATGCTTAATTTTTAGATTAACATGTCATTATAGATCATATGTTATTGGAGTTATAATTAGTTATAACCATATAGAATAGACAGTTATAACCAAATTTAAAATTTCTTTAAGATATCTCCAATCGTTCCAGAGCTTCCGAATTATTCACAAAATAAAAAGTGGAAAAAATAGGGAGGCCAAAAAATTTAAAATTAGCAATAACTCACATGACAAAAAATAGTTTAGGCAGGGGTTCAAGTGACGACGAAGTGGTTCAAATAAACAGCGTTTTAAAAAACAAATATTTTGAAATTTTGCTAAGAAATAGTTTTGTTTGACAAAAAAAAAAATGAGTGTTAAAGGTAATTTTATTGCAAAATTTCGTTTTTTTGGTTTATTCAATGAGCTACACCGTTTTTGAGTTACGGTAATGTTTTGCAAACTCCTCCAAATTCTATACGTCATATCAAAGAATTAAGGGTGTACATTTCAGTTTCAATTTGAATGAATTTAATCTAACTTATTAATTATACCCTACACCACCATAGTGGGGAGGGTATTATGCGTTTGTGCAGATGCTTGTAACGCCCAAAAATATTAGTCTAACACCCACCTTAAAGTATACCGATCGACTTAGAATCACTTTCTGAGTCGATTAAACGATGTCCGTCCGTCCGTCTGGTTGGCTGGCTGTCCATGTAAACATTGTGCGCAGAGTACAGGTCGCAATTTTGAAGATATTTCGATCAAATTTGGTACATATTATTTTTTCACCCCAAGGACCAAGCCTATTGAAACTGGCTGAAATCGGTCCATTATTTCACCTAGCCCTCATACAAATTTCCTTCCGAAATTGGACTTTATCGGTCATAAAAGTTTAATTTATAAATGTATCTCCACAAATTGCGCTCCAAATAAGTTTTATATATACAAAATTTCACCAAATTTTGTTATGATCGGTCCATAATTAGTCATAGCTCCCATATAGACCCGCTTCCGAAAATCACTTTAACGTGCATAAATCGCTTAAAAATGTTGGTATACTCACAAAATTCAACATAGTAAACTTTCATATAGACATAAATCACACGACCTAATTTCATGGTGATCGGTCCATAATTGGTCATAGCCCCCATATAAGGCCCACTTCCGAAAATCACTCAAAAATATAAATTATTGAAATTTTAAAAGAAAAATGTTTTTGCTCTTTTACTTAGTGTAGGGTATTATATGGTCGGGCTTGACCTGATTTCACCAGTCGATTCTGCTGCAATACTTAATACAATGGACGTTTTTTGAACCCTTAAAAAGTTCCAAAACCCTACAAATCTAATTTAAAACCACCTTAAGGCGGAGGCCAGGCAATGAGCGGAAAAAATTTAAAACATGAAATACTTTTAGTTTTTTTCTGAGCGGTAAAGAATAAACATGGCAAAAGTGAATGTGAAGCTCATAATTTCATCTGTACAAAGCCGACCCCTATTATGAAATTGTTTTTCTTTGTTTTGTCAATCTGGTGTTAACTTTTTGCAACAGCAAATCAAAGGATTTCAGACATACGGCTGTATTTCTAAAATCTGTCTGGAAATTTGCATAGATTTGTATATAAATGGTTAAATTCGCCGTAATGTCGCCTTACATGATTTATATGAACTCCAAATCTTTTTTTCCTTAAACGCATTAAATTCTTATAAATATGAATACCGATGTCCACGTAATAACATTAAACAAACCACTTTTGACAATGGCATTTTAACCACTAACCGCTCAGTATTAAGCCACTTGTCGATCACACTCGCCGCTCATTGCGTGGCCTTGGCCTTGGTGAACATTTGTCCATACGCAAATCATTTTTATTTAAGCAAAAACCGTCAAAAAAAAATTATGGTACAAGCAAATCGAATTTTTGAAATTTAATCTAATAATTATACTCTGTTTATCCTAAAATACAAATAGTATTGATTGGTAAAATACTTGGGTGTGTTCGTAAATGCAGTAAATTTGCAACATATAACTTAATGATGCATTGGTTGCACAAATTTGCAGCATCACTGCCAACAATTTGCATTAAAAAACGTTTGACGTAAAGAAATAATCGCAAATATGCTTTTTCGAACGCTAAAATTTTAATTTGCTGCAATCATACTGAATTTACGAACACACCCCTTGTTGCTCAAATGCTGTTCAGATAAGAATACTAAGGTAAAAAACTGAACAAAAAGTATATAAATAACCTTATCATTTTGACGGGTACATTATTATACCTATAGGTAAAAAATAAACGCTGCAACAAAGTAAAATTGTTTCGAATTTTGACACAACTGCAGCCACTTGGTGTGGAAATACAAATAACACACGTTTTATTAATACATCCATTATTGATAATTAAATATATTTAATGTTAAGCCTTATTTAAAAGTTTGAATTTTTATTTATCAAATAAAGAACTGGATCTTAAAGTTTTAATAAAATATTAAACAAATACATAAATATTATCTTATTTAGTTTGTTATTAAATATTATTTTTCTCCTTCAGTCGTAATTTACATATTGATTTCGATATCATACTAAACAAACCTAAGACTACTTGAAAAATAAAATGCAACTTAAAATTTTACTTGTAAGAGAAGTGTTAATAGTTAGTAAAGTTTTAATTTTAGATTTTATTTTACATCAGCGCTTTTCTGAATGAAATGCTATTTATTAAATTAAAACATTAGATAAAAACATATGTATAACATTCTTATTAATTTTAAAGTGAAATAAAAACTTAATAGAAAAGAAGTTCTCATACATTGGCCAATCTACTTTAAACCCGCTAAACGTTCATCAAATTGCGGTCGATGTTCATTTTTTAAAAACCGTCTCATGCCACGCAACATGTATAATAAATGTGATTGACCCAATAAGCGAAATAAAAGATCCAATAAAAAGTCAATGGTATCGTCGCGTTTGTAGGACACCAACGCTGCCGTAAAAGCACTAAAGTCAGCTGGGGATAAAATGCTGCGTAACTAAAATGTTTATTGGATTATTATATGGTAATTGGTAACAATAGTTTAACGTTTTATGTTTGTTTAATATTGTAACTAATACTTACCACTTTTAAAAATTCAACTCTGCCTTCAGGTGCAGTTTCAGTATTACTTTTTACATTGAGTACTTGAGCTTTTCTAAACTCAAATGTTTGTAAATCGTTAATTGACGTTGAAGACGACGATATTGTGGATGTAGTGAGCTTTGAGCTGAAAGTATTTTCAACTAATTTGTATTTCTTCTTTTTGATTACTTCTGAAGTGGTGGGACTTGTCGAAGTCGATTGGCTTAAGGGACTTCGTTCCCGTTTGTGTATTTTAACCAAACCAGTTGTTGAGCAACTGCTACCACTACTAGCCGAGCAGGAGGAATTGAAATCAATTGCTGAAACATCTGAATCTAAACGACTCATAAAATCCATAGCATTCGGAAATTTGCCATTAAGCGACCGTCCAGCAGCCGTCGCATAGTCATTAGGTGACCATGATTGTATAGAATTAGTTTTTTCTATTTTGCTGCAAAAACAAATTGCATGAATTTGTTTGCTTTTGTAATTTATTAAAATAAAAAAAAAAACAAGGAACTTACATGGCATCATTGTGAGCATTGTGAAATTTAGTTTTGGCAGCTAATATTTCTTTAGGGTCTGAAAAGTATTTACTACGAACAACATCTGCACTAGACTCACTACAAGTATCACTAATCAAAGTCTCAACAGAGCGTTCAGTGGGCTTAGGCATCTATGTATTATGTTTAAGCAAAATTATTTGATTATTTTGAAAACAAGAAATATCTTACAATTTTGTCCGCATTTTTGAAAAAGTCTCTCAATTCCTTAACCACTGGACCAAAAGCTGTACTTTTTGGGGAAGTTCCTAAAATATCACGTATCCACTTAGATAGCTGTTGCACTTGGGATGGCTGTTGAAAACGTATGTCACACAGTAGTATGGCGCCATAATCATTACGATGACGTATAACTCGACCTATAGCCTGATTAACTGCACGCGTGGCATCCAAAGCATACCAAGCTTGGCCAGTAAGTAGCTAAATGAATAGATTAATTATGTATAATGTTTATCATTCTCTGGATTATTAAACGAACCTCATTTTCTTTTGTGCGATTCTCTTCTAAATATTTCTTTTTCAGTATAACTTTTGGATCTTTCAAAGGAGGAAACGGCAAACCGGTTATGATAACTGCACGACCATTGCGATCGGCAAAATCAAGACCCTCGGACACTTTGCCACGGCAAACGGCCATGAAACAGGCTCCCTTTGAATCCTTTATGCTTTGGTAAAATGACTCCATGGCTGTGATGAAGTCGTCCTTACCTCTAGGCTCTACATATATGGGTTTATAGCGTGATATATCAGCCCATAACCCTGAAGCCTGCCATGAGTTTACACATTGATTGAGTAATGGATACGAGGGAAAGAAGACCAACAAACCATCGGGTATAATACGGGCCACATTAAGTATCGTAGATCCCAATGAACTAATATATTTGGGATTATCTCTATTTAAGGAAAATAAAAATAACATTCATTAATTTACTAAACTAATTTATAAACCACTTACCGATTTTGATAATTGGATATTAATTGTTCGCGATCTGGACCGGAACCAATTATTTTAACATACACCTGTGAAGATTGCACTATGTGAGGATTCTCCAGACGTTGGGCTATGGGTATGGCCAACTCAGCTATGAGAGGTCTTAGGGGAGCCAAAGTACCACTAGTTAAGATGACACTTCGTACATTTGTATTTAATAATTGTTCCATACTGGAAATAGTAATTGTGTGTAAACTTTGGCTTAAACATTTTTTGGTGGTCTATTTACCCAAATCCTGGATTAAAACACCAATAATTTATAACTTTTGCAGCCTTAGTTGTTGACGTTGTGTTGCCCTTCGATAACCAGCCATCCTTGGCAGCACCCTTTGTGTACTGCTGTTTGGGTTCCTCTATCTGTACATGAACTTTAAAACTACGATAAACCTTCTGTATAGTTTCCTCTTTGTTGTTATACACAATAGTAAATAGATCGGATAACTTTTGATAACTACCACCCTTGCGTAAATGATTACTTTGCGAATCGATCGCCATAAATTGTACCAATTTGTCTAAAAGAGCTACAACAGCTTTCGAGGAGCCGTAAGATATCTAAAACGAACGATATTAAATATTATTTCGAGGAAAACCTTACAAACAGGACTAAAACATTTACATTTGCTTGTGCGAGTAAATCAAAAATGTATGATGCGGGAAATGTAGCTCCTTCTTGTTTGTTTTCCACTACTATATCATCTATAGCCTTTTCGAGTTCCATTAGCATTTCCTTAAGTAGAGCCAAATCATCCAGATTGAAATCTTTTTGTTCGTCGCCAGTATCATGCATTTCTCCCGAACTCATTGCCTTCATGATGTGAGTTGTGTCTTCTATAGCCATAGCAACATCCGACGATTTAATTTGCACGGAAGCTGATTCTTCACATATTTTTTCAATATTATGTGCTTCATCCAAAATGCAAATAGCATTGGATAGTTCAATTTTGTTCGCTTTACGTGCAGATGGATCCAGCAGATAGTTGTAGGGCATAAAAACGATATCGGCATCTTCGACCAACTCCTTAGAAGCATAATACGGGCACATTTTAAGTTTCTGTCCGGACTTTATTAGGTCTTCTATATCCATAACAGATTGTGCCCTGAAATCTGGATCATCTTTTCGCGACTCAACGCGAGAGTGAAACGAACATGTGCGAGTTTGAACACGCAGTTTGCACATTTGAATTTTGTTCGCATTTCCCTGTTCTCGCATTACCTCGGGATGTATACAGAGTTGATCTCTGGAACCAAGAACAACCGCTCTCATAAATGAATATGAGGTTCTCTTTAATTCCTGCATTGCTTGCGTCAATTGGGAGTGTGTTCGCGAGGCATAAATGATTTTCGGTACACCCCAATTGCCTTTACCTTTTGATCGATTTATCATTTCAAGTTGTTCCATTATTTCAGGCATGTTCTTATTGCCCTCGCCTGTATGGGGTATTGTCTTTTGCATATTTGCCTTCATTTCCTGTTTCTTTGTCAGAAGCCATGCTAATGAAGAGCAAAGAAGACTTAATGTTTTACCAGTGCCCGTGGGTGATTCCAACACACCATTGGTACTGTCACGCAAACACAAGATTACCTTCTCCATATAGGCTCGCTGTACCTCATATGGCTCGAAGGGGAAATTTACCGATATCCCGGCAATTATAGATTCAGGCATTTTACTCCAAAATTCTTCCTTATAACACTTTTTTAAATGATTATTCTTTGTTAGAACTAATTTAACAAATCTATTGAAATCCGCCAATTTTTACGGCAAATTATCAACAACAACTTCAACAAATGTCAACAAGTATTGACATTTGAGGTGTCATACTGTCAAACTGTTTAAGGAACTAACCAAGGCGTATTAACAAGGTGAGTGCGTCCCGGCAACAAATACAACAATGCAAAAACAACAGGCAATTTGTTTTTGTTAAAATGTACGGTAAATGTCAAAATCAAGGCGAATTAAAATATTACTATGTTATTTACAATAACAAATGTAAACATAAACAAAGTTTGACATATAGTGTACATAAAACCACAGCGAATTAAGAAACAGCTGATTTTATGCACTCACCTTGTTAATACGCCTTGGAACTAACTACTACAACAGGATGACTCTAGTCAAATTATTATAGTGCTACTGTTGCCAGTTTTGGATTTTAACCTCAAACATGTGAATTTTTCATTGACAAAAATATATATATACTTTTCAAATTTAAAATATTGAAATCAGTCGGTATTTCAAAAAATCGTTTCGAAAAAACATTCATTGTTTACATGATAGTATTACAAATATTTTATTTCTTTGTTGATTGATATTTTTCTGAAAATTTTATTTTTATTTTATATTTTCTTGACATTTTTATTTGCCTTATTTGTTTTTATAAATACATACCCGATACATATGAAAATAAAAAGTTTTTGAATTGTTTTAAACAAATTTTCAATACCGACCGTAAATCAAAAAAATCATTTGTATTTTTTGAAAATCTAATACAAATTTTGTTTAGACGATGAAATTGTATTATGATACTTGAGTTTTTGACAAATATTAATACTCAGTATTGCCGTCTATAAATAACTTAAGCAGAATGTTCGGGAATATTCCAATTTTGAAGTTTTTATAAAATTATAGGAATAGAATATTTGAAGTTTTTTTATGTACATCCGTCGAAAATATTTTTGATCGGCTTTTATATGTAAAAGAAAGTGATTATGGCTGACTTTTAATATATATAGAATATTGAGATGGATATTTATAATAATGTCTTCCCTTCCGAGATTTAGTAATTTATTCACCTCAGATTTTTTATATTTTTTGAAATTTAATCAACCTGTATAAATATTTATAATCTGTTTCCTTTTTCATCTTCAAATTTGAACGAAAGCTAAAAAAACAAAATTTTATTTGGCATTTTTCAATAAACTTAACATTTTATGATTTAAAGCTTCAATAAATTTGATTTAAACATAGAAAGATCAAATTTATATTATAAGATTTATAAATGAAAAAAAAACTCAAAAATCTATATAAATATATAAATGTCTTTGTAAGTTTGTTTGTTGGTTTGTTTATTTGTTTGAGCATCACGCCTAAACGGCTAAACAGATTTTATTGAAATTTGGAACGTAGATAGATCCTTACGTCAATAGGCTATATAGTTTTACTACGACAGGGGCAGCGAAGCGCACCGGGTCAAGCTAGTAATTTATATAAATTGAACAAAAAATAAAATTTAAAATACAATGATTATTTACTGAATTTTAAATAATAGCCAAAATATATTCATTAAATTTAAGAGGCTTAATCTAGTGAACTGATAGTACAACTATTGAGAATTTAAATCAATCATTATGATGAGTATCAAGAAAAGTACATTCATATCAATTTTTCCATCCCTGGTCGAAACTCATCTTAATTAAATAAATATCTACTGATCACTAGATGGCGCAAGATGTGAGTAAACAGCTGATCGATTAAATCAAAACAAACTATTTTATTTTGGCGCGTTAAAAGTAAACAAATATTTGCTGCATGTACATCACAATAAATGAATTAATAATACATTAATAAAACTACAATTGTATAATAAAAATGAGTAAATCAAATAAAATGTTTGCCGATAAGGCATTTGAATTAATTAAAGAATTGGAAAGATCCTCACAAACTATACCAGCCTTTGACGTAAGTAATATAAAAAATTTATAGCCTATGAAGACCCATTGTTTGTTTTTTTTTCATTTAGGACGACGGCGTTAGGCAAGTTTTGGAAGAAATTAAAGCTATATTTGAAGAAAATTGCGCTCAAGCGTAAGTAAATTAATTTGTTTGTAATATGATGAGCAATAATGTATAAAAACTTTCTAGTGCTAACTATTCCACTTCTGGAGATCGTACTTTATGGCCTTTACTAAATTTTCGTCATGCCGCCTTGCAACGTAATAAAAGATGTCTCCTTACCTACTTGCATCAACGTCTGCAGCGAATTAAAGCTTTGCGTTGGGAATTTGGTCCGATCGTACCATCCGATATCAAAACAAATCTCTGCGAGCCAGAAGTATCTTTTTTCAACAAGTATTCGAAATCGTTGGCCTCTTATATGCGTTCCATAGGCGATGGTCAAGGTATAGATTTAACGGGCGATCTTCGACCACCAAAGTCATTGTATATTGAAGTTCGATGTGTTGAAGATTTTGGAAAATTTGAATTAGAAGACGGTGAAGTAATATATCTAAAGAAAAACAGTCAACATTACCTACCAAGATCACAGGTGGAAACATTGGTACGACAAGGTATTTTACAACATATTGTCTAATATATATTCCCTATTTTTTTAATAATAATATAGAAATTATTTTTGTATAAATTAAATAGATGTGTTCAATTTTTGTTCAAATAAATACATAGTTCGAATAATTGTTTATACCATAGTAAATGTGGCAATGTTAAGAAACGGGTTCGATAAGTAGAAATATTTGTCTGGTTGTGGTTAATAAATGTGTCTGTGCGGACAAAAATGATTTGATTATGGAATACATTGAAACATGTTCTTCTGTTTAATAATTTATCTCTATAACAGATTTCTGAGACGCATTGTCATTTCGAAATTATTTTAAAAAATCCAAACGAAATAGAACAGATTACACAGATATGAATCAGCTGGTTCCAGTAATATAGCAATAGAAATCAATCAAAAGAAAATGTCAAAATGGTTGTGGTTTGGAAAGAGGGGCAATAATATCACACTAGTTGCAGACTGAAAATTGTATTTTTTTCTCTCGCTCTGCTAACCACAATCATTAAAAAGTGGTTGTTGAACGTTTGAGAACTGTCATTTGTTTCATATCTGTGCGATTATAGCGAATTGGATGGATATTAAAAACGTGTTTATCTGTTTTATTTCAATTTAAAGTTCTTCACCTCTATAAAAAACACCCTTTATATATAATAATAATAAAAAGTTATGAAATTTGAGCAGTTCAAATTCAAATTTCCAAATTCAGGTTATTGAAATTTTTCGGCAACTTTCATATCGAGGGATTGCCTGTATTCAAAATCACAAGTTTTCAGGAGAGCAAAACAACTGCTTATTTCTCTAATTCAGTAAGGGTTTTGCATTGTAAGAAATACATTTTAAATTTAATTTATTTATTGGGTCAATTCTAAGATTTTTTCATATTATTTAATGGATTTAACAAATCAATAGGTGCATAAGAAATACATTGTAAGAAATACATTTTAAATTTTATTTATTTATTGGGTCAATTCTAAGATTTTGTTCATATTATTTAATGGATTTAACAAATCAATAGGTGCATAATATATAAAATATATGTATTAAAAATAAAATATAGTAAAATAATTGTTTCAAGTTTAAGATTTACTGATTTCAAAAAATTGGTTATCCGGGAATATTATGCTCTTTAAATCTTATAAATTATTTATTTGAAGGTATTGAAAATGAAACAGAATAAACATATAATGGGCGATATATCGAAAATGCTTTAGTTAATTTAAATTATTTTATCATATTCGTGATCACCAAGTTACTAAAAAACATTTTTTTGTTTAGACGATGATATTGTATTATTATACATAAGTTTTTGACAAATATTAATAGTCAGTATTGTTGTCCATAAATTCTTAAAGTATTACATGAAGTGTTGCACTACCACCGGAGATCAAAATCCAAAAATATTTTTTTTTTTTTGATTTTAAACAAAATTTATTTAACCTTCGCTTTACCAAAGGTTTTTTTATGTACATGGTTTACCAATACCCACCCGGGTGACACTACACTTTTATAAATATATGCGACGAATGAAATTTTAAAAAATTTAAAAAACCTTATAAAAAGTTTAAAATGTTTCTATTAAATTCTATAGAACCTTAAAATTTGAGTATGAGTGAGTATAAATTTCATTTAAATCAAAACAAAATTATAAAAAATATTAAACCAATAAAAACGATGTGGTCCCCGGGTGGGTATTGGTAAAGCGAAGGTTAATCGAATTTGTTGTACTAAAACAGGATGATGGACATTTGAACATATTAGATGATAATATGAAGCAATAAGTGTACAAATAGGATCTGGATCTTCTAATTAGATAATGAGCCAAATCCAACATTGGCCATTGTAAAGGAATAGTTGTTGTGTAATGTACTAATGCTAACTTTATACTCCACTCATATTGACTTGACTGCAAAATAAGAATTGCAATAAGGAAACCACCAGTAAACTGATATATTCAATAAAAATGGATTAAATGCAACAAAATATTAATCAAGAATATTTTTCATAAAATATATAAGAATATTCTGTATATTAAAAACTGAATTTTATTACTTAAAAAATGTGGGTTTTAAATTTTTTTTTAGAAGTTTTATTTTTTACAAGCTAAATTGAATTTTTTATGTGGGTATATAAATATACTCCAAAATATGACATAAATATACTCCAAAAAGAAATAAATGCAAAAATATGATCTTATATTTAAACAGAAACATTCTACAGGTAAAAAACTTAATTTAAAGAAGGGGTTGCTCACAGATTGTTCACATCAAACGTGTTTATTATGTTTTGTTCTATGAAAATGAAATAAATAAATCCAACTAACTGGATTTAATAAATCCAATTGGATTCATTTTAATTTAACTACGGCAAAATGAGTAGCCTATTGGAACTCATTTACACTTAAAGAGCTAATATTTTAAATTACTTTTAAAATAATACAGAAAAAATTAATATTAACATTCAAAAATATAAAAATAAATTTCGGGTTTTTTTAGATGTTCCCAATTAATGGTGGAAAAAAAAACAATAAAAATTGTAAAATGTAGAACTCACAATTCGATCCATATTACATTGTTCATTATATCATGAATACCTATTATGAATCGAAAATATACTTTAATTTTTATTAGTCATCTTCCCTTGTTGCACATCCACTTATACAACATACCTTGCTTACTGTTCAATGACATTTGAGTAAACGAATATAAATACTAAAAGGAAATATGGAAAAATTCTCGCTTCTATTGCGTTTGAATTGCACGAATTTGACAGTTCGTTTCTTACTTTTGGATGGAGAGGTCGTTTGAATAAGTATAAAAGAAAATAGTCAACACGGCAACGCAAATACAACAGGAAAATAAGTAAAAGAAAAATATTTTAAAAATAAAAGAGAAGTGTGTAATCAGCGCAACAACAACAAAAGCAGCAGAAGAGACACATGAGGAAAAAATTTAACACAGTGGAACAATAACAAAATATAAAAAGAAGAGAGCATTTTCGTGCTCGCCGCGCTCCGTTTAGTGATAAAAAATTTTGTTGTAAGCAAAAAAGAAAATACAAAATCTATTTTTTACCTTCTAGTGTCAAAAACAAGAAAAAAAATCGAGTGATTGAGTGAGTTACTGTGAGTGTAGTTAAAGTAGATGACGAGGATTGTGGATGTGATGGATGTTGTTGGTCGGTCGGTCGAAATGGCTGGCTGGCTGGTTGATTTTTAGTTTAGTTCGAGTAGATGGTGTGAAGAAGTTTTGAACGAAATAGACGTAGATTATTTATTTAATTTAATGTAGTAAAGCAAAATACTCAAGAGAAGTGGAAGTTTAAAACAAAAAATGAAAGCAGCAACAACAATATTGCATTTTATTAGCAACAACACACACTGACGAACCCAACTAAAAAGCAAAGAAAGACTTGTGAGCAAGAATTTAAAAATGTATCATTTTGTTGCTGTTTTTTATTTAACAAAAAGTCTCAAAAAAGTAATGTGCGTTTGTGTGTATGATTATTAATTTTCTACCAGAGACCATACAAAAATTAACTCATGAGATTAAGTTTTTTTTATTATATTGTGCGATGCGGTGTGCGTTTTTAATTTGTATTCCCGACTACACTGTTTTTGTTGTTGTAACGCATACGGTAAATTATTGCGTACTTTTGGATGCAAATATGGCAAACGTAATGATTGCACATAAATGCTCCAGTAGCTGACATTTTTGTCCATGTGCTTTTATGGGTTAAAAAAATATTGCAAAACTACAATAAAGTTATTAATCTTTTAATTAACTTTTGAAGAAATATGTAGGACCTTGAAAGGAAATTTAAAACAATCTTCAGGATTACCAAAGTAATTTTGAATCCAAATTCACAATTTTTTAACGAAGGCGCGCAAAAATGAATTGAAAAAATCTTCAAATATCACATCATAGATTACCATTTAAATTTTGACTGCAGTCCTCTTTATCTTCTTCCCTTCCTAACGAATCATCTGCTAAATATTCATTCAACCTACTATACCACCCACCTGCTTGCTACACATTGCAAATTTGCTTTCGTTTCTTTTCAACTTAAATTCTTTTGTTTTGTTTACATATTTAATTTTGCTAATTCTAATTTAAAATTAACGGTAATTCTGTTTTCACATGTCAAATTTTCCTCATTATTGGCTTGAGTTTATTTTTGCTTTAAATTGTCAATTTTATTTAGGTTTTATTTTTTCACTTTCTAATTGAGAAATTTTTAAATGATTGAAAAAGTTCTTACAAACATTTGTTTTATCGTCTTAATTTTTTCGGCATTGTTGTTCAAAAAGATTTACTCGCACTCTAATTGTATGCATTTTCTCACTCATATACGTATTGTTATGTGAAATTTGTTTAACCTTGCCAGGGTTGTCAAGTACATAGGTAAATTTATTTTAACAGGGAATCATAATTCATTAATTCTCTAAAGAATAAATTCCTTACCGAATTATTATTTTTGGAATTTGCTTAATGGAATTACACTTTAAATTCTGTTTGTGATTTAAATTGCATTATTATTTTAGTGAATTAAGAATAAATTTCATTCAAAATTACAATATCTACTTAGACTCATCGTCACCTTTATTTCATCCAATACAATATGACAGACAACATTATTTATACTATACTGTGACTTATTTCTAACGTCTGAACGAACAATTTGAACAAAAGCGCATTTTTGTTAATTTCGTTTAATTTTATAAAATTGTGAAATTCAATTTTATGACTAATTGTGAAGTTATTAAAAATTGTACCGCTTAATGTAAAATTTTAGCAGAAATTGCAGTTATTTCGATAACAGTATTTTAGCAGTATCAACAGTTGAACTAAATAGGTATTTTAGGAATAACGGTGGCTAATCGGTAACCAACCTTCGAAGAAAATATAGACGAAAATATTATTTTGGACAAACTTATTTTGTAATTATAAAGGGATAATAACAATTTTAGAATTTAAATGTAATAGGTATAAAATTATAGGATCCACATGACAACGATGTCAAGTATATTCAAATCTGGATAAAAATAATCTTCTAATATTACAGTCAGAGTAAAAATTTAGTATACAACAAGCATTATAATCTATGAAACGAAATATTTTAATTAGATAAAGAAATATATAAGTTTGAATAAACTTAAAATTAAATTTAGAGCATAGGGTAACATAGAGACGAGACGTAATTGTTAAAAACCTAAGTATGTTGTCAAAAACCTATCTCTGGCAACAACAAAATACATGCTAGTCAATGTATTTTATTTTGTATCAGACATATGACTTGTTGTATTTTTGTTTGACAAAAAGAGTTTAATTCTTTATTATTTTTAAAATTTTAAAATTATAATTGATTTCGTGAAAAATGTATGGGAAAAAGAAACAAGAACATACCTAAAAACAAAAGTCAAACATGAGTACCTACTGCTGTATTCAATTAATCGGGTTTCTGGTTTAATCGGTTAATCGAGCAAATAATTAATCGAGGTTTAGATTTATTTGGTTAATAATCGGTTAATTTAAAATTATTCGATTAACCGAATAATTTCTAATTTAATTTTAGTTTTGCGTACAAAAACATAAAAAACGGCAAATGAGGTATTTGAGATAATTTTTGTAAACATATCGACTATTTGCTGCAACAACGTCATAATTCAAAATCCGTGTTTTTTTGAACTGAGTAATACAAAATATGCGCCGTTCTATAATATTTCATCTAGTTTTATCAGTTTTCAAAAAAGTCAATTATTTTGTATTTTGTAAACTTCAAAATTAAAATTCATGTTTTCTCGTATTAGATTAGAAAGATATTAACATCTACTATTTATATTTCTGAAATCGCATGATTTGTTGAAAATTTATTTCAGAAATAGTAAAATGTCATAAAACATTCAAAGACGTTTTTCTCGAAACAACTTTTTTTGAATTATGACGTTGTTGTTGCAGCAAATGAGCGATGTGTGAGTTTTTTATAGTTTTAGTGAGATCTTCTGAAATAATCTTTTACAAAAAGAATATAGGTATTTTAAAAGTTTTTTTCTTTAGATTTAATAAAACTTTTCTCGGGAAAAAACTCTCTCGCTGATTGTATATGTTGGAGAAATCAAAAGCATGATAAAGAATATTCCTTTTTGGATTGTTTTAGATTTTGATTAATTTAATAGTTTCGTTTAGTTATGATAAAAGACTCATTTCAAAAAAAGTTTCGTCTATACATGTAAATACAAACAAATTTCCAAAGACATGTAAATTAAATATGTCAGTTGTTATATATACTCACTAATCAAGTTTATTGGATGTTCAAAAAATATCTAATTTTAATTTGAAATTTGTATTTGAATTGAAATGGAAAAATAAATACAAAAAAAAATTAATGTGCAAAGAAAAAAGAATTTCGGTTAATCGACACAAATTAATCGGTTTATTTGTTATATGAAAATCGGCAATTTTAAATTATTCGAACAGTTAACCGTCCAAAATTAATCGGTTAACCGATTAACGGTTAATCGATTGAATACCCTAGTACCTACATATACAGTTGATTTTCCGACAAAAAGTTAATAGGTATTTCGTTGGCCTCCATTCAGCTTACTTACGTCCTCTAGTCAAATTTTCATGGAGTTTGCAAGAGGTTCAGTTACATCTTTAGTAATTTTGCCCCACTCTTCCCTTACAGCTGTTCGGAGTTCCTTCTTAGAAAAATTTTAAATTTACTATCATCAGTAAATAATATTATATTATTCCAGAAATACTGTGGAGAATTTAAGTAGGTTTTTGCAAAGTCTTTACGTTTACAAAACCTTAGAGCTACCGTAAAATATGCGGTTAATTTTGTTGGACTAGGAAGGGCAGGACATTTTGTTATTTCCTAGGGAATGTCCTGGAATTGTTATGTCTTACTTATTTCGTTACTTTATCTATAATTTTCTGTCATTTATATTTTACTAACTATATTTAACGTAATCTTAACAGTTAATTTTGTAACTATACTTGACTTAATCTGGAAGGGAATCATAAGTCTCTGAATGAAAGTGTACCTTTCTACACTGACCTTCTAAACTAAACGAATTGAAAATCACCTATAAGGGGTGATTTTTACTATACATATCCATGGTTATAGCCTATTTTTATTCATATTTTCCCGTTTTATTTTTAAAAACAAATTTTTAAGAAACAGAATTATTGAAAAATTTTATAACAATACTACACAGAAAAAAGAAATTCATAATTGGAATGAATTTTGTAATAAATATTATTAATCGAACTTTTTTTGACTTTTTTTTCCCAAACTTTTTTCATTCAGTTTAAGAACATGTTCATATGTAAATATTATAAAATTGTTCATGACGGAAATTTTTGCTTTTTTTTCATAAATTTAATATTTTATAATAAAATGCATTATAATTGGATTATCTAATGAATTAATAAAAATATTTGCTTAGTAGCCATATATTTTAAGATGAATCAACAATATCTGAAACTTAAAAAATATCATTGAACATAATAAAATATCCATAAACATTAAGCATATCATCCCCTTAAAAAAATTTAATCAATTTCGCGCATATTTGCTCATTTTGTGGCTGAAAATCATAAAAATAAATAAAATATTTTCCAACACAGAAAAAAGTTTCAACATAAATATTATGATTCGAATTCATTGATTTCAATTCAAAACATTTATAAATAATTTCTTAAATAGTATGATTTTTTTAATATTTTATGTTTTGAAATAAAATCTAGAAGGCTTGAAAAATATAATTTCAATTTCATTTTTATTTTTATGTTGTTCAAAAATGTTTGAAATTTTTCATCGAAAATTTTTAGTTTTTTTATGATTTTCAGCTACAAAATGATATAAAAAGCACGAAAATGATTAAATTGATTTAAGAGGATGAAATGCTTTTATATTTATGAATGTTTTATTATGTTTAATGATAATTTTTAAGTTTCAGATATTCTCCTTTTTATCTTAAAATATTGTCCAATATATGGCTATTATGCAAATATTCTTGCACTAATTCATTATATAATACAATTAAAATGCAATTTATTAAAAAAATTAAGTAAAAAAAGCAAAAAATTCCGTCATGTAAAATTTTATAATATTTATGAACATGTTCTTATTTTGAATGAAATAAGTTTGGGAAAAAAAAGTCAAGTTCGATTAATAATATTTATTACAAAATTCATTCCAATTATGAATTTCTTTTTTCTGTGAAGGAAAATTTCAAACATTTTTCAAAAACAAAAAAATATAAATGAAAATGAAATTATATTTTTCAAGCCTTCTAGATTTAATTTGAAAACATAAAATATGAAAAAATCTTAATATTTAAGAAATTATTTATAAATGTTATGAATTGAAATCAATGAAATAACATCATACTATTTATGTTGAAACTTTTTTCTGTGTAGGTATAACATAGAACTGTACAATTTAAGCAATTACTTAAGCATTTATTTTTGGACCTATAGTTTTAAACATAATCTCTAATAACTGCATTGGAAATTAAATAATTTGTATCACATTGGCAACTCACTATGTAGTAGCAATAAACACACTCATTTTAAAATACATATTTTTATTCTCTGAGTACTTGCCGTTAATTTTTTCTACCTTACCATCTTGAGCATAAATCTCTCATTTATTCCCACAATATATTTGCTTGTCAAAAAACTATATAGCCACGAAGAAAAAATAAAAAAAGAGTTGGATAAACACATTTGTGTCATTTGCCAACTGATAGTGAAAAGCTTCCCTCGAATTAGTCGAGTGTAGGGTGTTAAAGGGGCTACTAAAGAAATAAATTTAACAAAATAAGAAAGAAAATGCATTTATGTGTGTCTGATTGTTGTTTTGGTCTTTTATTTGTAAGATTTAATCTGGATATTAATTCAAATATACAACTAATTTGCAAAGATTTAAATATATTTTTTGTGTTTTTCATTTTGCACCATTTAGGTCATATCAATTAGTTTCTTGATAATTACAAATATTTTTAAATAAACTTCGTTAAAATAATTTTTCTTTTGGCTAGTTGAAAGTTAAAAAAATGGTTACGAGTGAGTACTTAAAAGGTGTTCTTTTTGTCATGAGTTCATTTATCTTTTCAATATCGTTTACACTCTACTCTGTAAACGCAATTGTAAAAAAAATAACAAAAAGTTCATATCAGAGTCAGCTGTTGTTTCAAGTTGTTGTCTCTTATTATTTTTATTATTGCTGTTGTTGTATCTCTATTCATAATCTGTACTTATTTTGTATGTAAAGATCTAACAAGTGTATGTATGCTAAACACATGTTGTGCTTAACATTATTTTATATCATTTGATATACAAATTATACCTACTACTAATAATTTTCCGTATATATTGAACTCTCCACTCCACTCAACTTAGTCAAAAAGTACTACATCAACTATTTATAAAACTTTTTTATTTAATAATTAATTTTATTTACATAAAGCAAGGTTGGCTACCATTAACGAAATTACTCAAATTACCGTTACCGATATTCTATAAAATTTTTAAATTATAAAAATACAAATTTTTTAGTTTTAATAAATTAGTTTATTGAAATCTACATAATTTATTTTTTATTTTTGTAAATTTTATTAACTATTTAATTCATGAAATTTCAGTTATCATTATTTATTTATTTTATTTATTTTCATTTATTTAGAATCAAGCCCTTAGGGCCAAATATGATTCATATTCCACTCAGAAAAAATTAATTACATAAAATTAAAAAATTTATACATAGTAAGAATAGAAATTAAATACTAAAATTTTTTTAAAAAAAAAATATAATAATCAATAAAAAAAAAATTGTAATATAAAGTATAATAATTATATACATTATACGATAACAGTATTAGGTAATATGCAAAGGGGAGAATAATAAAAAAAAATAGAAGCAAAGAAGCAAATTTACAAACTTTGTTCAAAATATGTTAAATGTTTGATTCGAAAAAGAAAAAAAATTTAATTTTATGGGAAGAGGATTCCACACCCGTAAGACTCTCACGTGAAGTGATCTTTCATAAATGGAAGAGGCTATACGGTGACACACTATCTGTGGGTTTCTACTAGATCGCGAAAATTGGAAACTATCTACAATATACCTCGGACAATTCATCATAATAGTTTTACGGAATAGTAACAGCATTAAAAATAATAAAGATACCTATAACTGTTACCTTTTTTTGAATCGGTAGCCAACTCAATCCTGCACCCCTGTATGGAATCTGTAGTACATTTTCAATTGGTCCTCATATAATTTCCTACAAGAATTCTTTATATAGAAGCTAAAGGCAATTATTGGTTAATTCTAGATTTCCCAATTTCCCGGACTTTTTCCATTTAAAAAATCTGTTTATTCCCGGGAATTTTTTCAATCTAAATTAAGCCAAAAACCAATTGTTAAAAAATAGGTCAACATTCAATAATCAATTTAATAGATCCGACTAAGTTTAATCTGGAAAAAAATTTAATTCGTTTCGAAAGATATTTTTTTAGATATAAACCAGTATTATTGTAATTACTGTCTGTTAATACGAATATCATTATCAGCCCAATTATGAATAAAAAATTCCGCGGGAGTTTGTTCCCCGGAAGTTTTTTCCCATTGGAAAAATGAGAAAAGGGAAAAAACTCCGGGGAATTTTTATTCATAATTGGGCTGTAGATGTTTAATTGTTAAAAAAAAATAGGTCAACATTCAATAATCAATTTAATAGATCCGACTAAGTTTAATCTGGAAAAAAATTTCAAATATTATTTCGAAAGATATTTTTTTTTAGATATAAACCAGTATTATTGTAATTACTGTCTGTTAATACGAATATCATTATCAGCCCAATTATGAATAAAAAATTCCGCGGGAGTTTGTTCCCCGAGAGTTTCTTCCCATTGGAAAAATGAGAAAACGGAAAAAACTCCCGGGGAATTTTTATTCATAATTGGGCTGTAGATGTTTTAATGTTAAACTTTTTAATAACTCCTTTAAGAACTTAAAATTCTAATTTGTATTAAGTTGACCTACTAGAAAAGTTAATTTTCCTGTTTTAAATAAAAATGTTTCTGTTTTTTCACACGGTGAAAATAAATATTCCCTTGAGAATTATTCCGATTAGGAACCCTACTCAATTCTTGAAATTAATTTGACTGGAATTGAATATTATTTATGAGCCTTGGCCCTCCCTATTTTCGGGAGGATGCTAAGCAGGATGATCTCTATCCTCATATAAGTTCGTAGAGTGATTTATGTATGTTTTCATGAAACTTGTTAATAGAATATTAATATGTACCGATTTTCGGGAAGAAGCAGTATACGGGAACCTAAATTTTGTACCGATCCTGCCAAAATTTGGTACAACGATTTCTGCTTCTATAAAACATAATATAAAATTGATATAGCAATTTTTAGGAGAATTACAAGCGTAATCACCTTTTCGCCAAATTTTGAGTGTTTAAAATTGAATTATGGTGAATTTAATTATAATAGTAAGCTTAAAATTTGGAAGGAAATTTGTATAGGTCATTTTCAATTGATTCGTTGTTTTTATATGTACCAAATTTCATCAAATTATATTCAAACTTGCTACAGATAAAAAATTACAATACTTACAGGGACAGGCGGGTGGAAAAACATCGTTAAATCGAATCTGAAGGGTATAAATAGTTTTCTTGGTGTATTCATAAAAAATTTTTAAATTTAAACAATGTTTTAAAACAAAATTTCCATACAAAATTTGATTTTAAAATGTTAAAATTTAAAAATTGTTTATGAATACGGCCATAAGTATTAAAATATAAATATATTTTTTTTTATAAATAAGTATATTAGTTTAAACAATTTGCCATACTACACTCAATATCTTACTCCTCTTAAATCTGACATACTGCAACTCATTAATTACTTTTAAATTATACATATAACTACCATATAAATTTTATACATATATTTTTCTCTTGAATATTTGCAGATTTATTTTTCAATTTTATTAAAGTAAAAGGAATGTATTTTAAACAAGATGACTACGAATAGAATAAGCGTTCTTAACGCTTATTTTTATTAACTATTGAAAAAGGAAAGGTTTATTCGCAAAGGAATAACAATTTCAAAAGTAACATTTAAATACAATAATAACGTTATAAACACAAAATCGCTCATTCAGTTGAACGACATTTTTAATATAGTTTGTCCGAAAATCGTCAAACACTAAGACAGAGTATATTTCCAAAAAGAAAAAGAAATGACTATTATACTCTTTTTGGTCGACACTTCGTCGTCCATGTGCCAAAAAGCTTATGTGAATGGGGTGCAGAAGTCGTACTTAGACATTGCCAAAGGAGCTGTCGAAACATTCCTGAAGTACAGACAGCGTACACAAGATTGTCTGGGCGATCGTTACATGCTGCTGACGTTTGAAGAGCCGCCGGCTAATGTTAAAGCCGGCTGGAAAGAGAATCATGCCACATTCATGAATGAGCTTAAGAATCTCCAATCGACCGGTCTAACGTCTATGGGAGAATCGCTGAAAAATGCTTTTGATTTGTTAAATTTAAATCGTATGCAATCTGGTATTGATACATATGGACAAGGCAGATGTCCCTTCTATTTGGAGCCATCAGTGATAATTGTTATAACAGATGGAGGACGCTACTCATATCGTAATGGTGTTCATCAGGACATCATATTACCATTGAATACCCAAATTCCGGGTACTAAATTCACCAAAGAACCCTTCCGTTGGGATCAACGTTTGTTCTCCCTGGTCTTGCGTATGTCTGGAAACAAAATAGACGAAAGAGTCGAAGGAAAAGTACCCCACGATGACTCGCCGATCGAAAGAATGTGTGAAGTAACCGGAGGAAGATCGTACCGAGTACGATCTCATCATGTGTTAAATCAATGCATAGAAAGTTTGGTACAAAAAGTACAACCCGGCGTGGTTTTACAATTTGAGCCGTTAATACCAAAAGATCCCAACAATATGCCTAACGAGGCATTGCAGGATTTGATTTTCCAACCACTTAAGAAAATGATCTATGTACAAAAACATATTAGTCAGAAAACCTTTCCCATAGGTTACTGGCCTCTGCCAGAGCCCTATTGGCCAGACCCTAAGGCTGTAACTTTACCTTCGAGAGATGCTCATCCGAAGCTAAAAATTGTAACGCCTGCGGTAGAAGAACCTCAAATGGTACACAATTTCCCAGTGGATAAATATGAAATCGAAGCCAGTCCTTTGACGCTCCAGATTTTGCAGAAACGCGAAATGAAAAAATGCTGGCAAGTGATAATTTCGAATGGCATGCATGGTTTTGAACTGCCGTTTGGTTACTTGAAGCCTTCTTCAACAACTTCACAGGTACATCTATATGTCTTAGCCTACAATTATCCAGCATTGCTGCCACTTCTACACGATCTTATACACAAATACAATATGAGTCCACCAAACGACTTAATGTACAAATTTAATGCCTACGTAAGGTCTATACCGCCCTACTACTGTCCTTTCTTACGCAAGGCTTTGCTTAATATATCCGTACCATACACTTTGCTACAATTTCTGCTACCAGACAACGTTGATAACTATTTGTCACCAAACATTGCCAACCAATTGAAGCACATTAAGAATACGGCCAAGCAGGATCAAGAAAATCTCTGCATGAAGGTGTACAAACAACTGAAGCAACCCAAGCCTCCTTATCGACAGGTAGAGACGGCCAAATTGAATCCAGGCGTTCCCTTGCGTCGAGATTTAGTGCGTCACCCGTTACATCGTGATACCTTTGCTAAATTGCACTCCGAAATAGAGCCACTTGAAAACTATACGATTGTGGTTCCTCAGCTAACTAGGCAATCATCTGCCAAGTCTTATCGCAATCCATTCGATATACCACGAAGAGATATCATTGAGGAAATAGGACGCATGCGCGAAGCATTTATGAGACCGCAACCTACCAGTCTCGTGGCCAAAGATTCGGGCCACTGTTTGCCTATTGCTGAGATGGGCAACTACCAGGAGTATCTTAAGAATAAAGACAATCCCCTGAGGGAAATTGAGCCCACTAACGTTAGACAGCACATGTTTGGCAATCCTTATAAAAAGGATAAGCATATGGTAATGGTAGATGAAGCCGACCTAGGAGAAGTGGCGCCCATGAAGGGCGGTAGTAATGGTGCAGGTGGTCCTGGTAGCCCTGGTTCGACTATGGGACCATCGGGTGTTCTCAAGAAACTGGATTCATCTAGGCCGCGCAAACGTAAGGCTGGTCCTATACGCATGGACTATGTTTTCAGACGTACCTCCACTGATTCTCGACCACGTACACCCACATCCACATCCAGTATGTCGTCTGCTAGTTCCGCAGTATCATCCCTGTCGGATTTAGAATCGGACGACTCAGCATCCGAAACTTCATCCATTTCGTCGGGCATTTCAGAGGATGGTGATCCGGAACGTTTGGTGGTGGCCTTTCCTGACTTTGCCGACGAGGAACCACCAGATCAGGAATTTGCCTTCAATGGCTATGTTAGAGATTTCATAAATGGAGTGGGCGTAGAAAATAGCTGTGATAGTTCGAACAATGATATTTTAACGCCACCCAGCAGTTCGAATCCTTTAGGCTTGCATGTCGGCCCTCTGCACAATGGTCAAATAACACCTCCTATGAGTCCTCATCCTCATATGATGCAACCACATTCTCCTGCCTCGTCGCCCCACCCATATCTAGCTAATTATAATATACCACACGAACCAACCTCGCTACCACCACCACTAATGGGATCTCCTCATATTGGACTTGGTAGTACGCCACAGCACCAACAACCACCACAGGCGATGAATGGCGGTAGTATCATCTATAATGCACCTATTCTCCAAACCACCAGCAATGGCATTGTTAATAATCTTCTCAGTAATCCGGCAATGGTGTCTCAACAGTCAGCAGCATCGAATGCATATCATGTACAAGCCACACAACAACAGCAGCCGTTGCCACAACATACACATCAAATTCCAGCTAATATACAGCAACACACAGCGCCAACACAACTGCAGCAGCAGCAGCACATACAACATAACGATATTAATGATGCTCAGGAAATATCAAGAATATTACAACAATGTCACAATGGCAATATAATACAAACATCAACTTCTACGTCGTCATCGTCGTCGTCATCATCTTCCCCAACGACAGCTAGTGATTCAACTTTAGACAGTGCAAAGGTAGATCCTGAACAAGCTTTAATGCCGCCACCTTCCTCGATCTTATCGCCCTCCATGAACAATAACAACAGTAACAGTTTTGATACACTGAAAAGAGAAACACTTGCCACTGCAACAGCAGCAGCAACCTCACCGTTTGTAACCGCATTTTCAAATCATCTCAATCACAATAGTATACAACAACCTCCGCTTCTTCCCATCCAACTAACCGATGAACAAAAAGAACTGGCCCGTAAACACAATCAAGACCTACGTGCTCAAGTTTTCCGCGATATCCGCAAACCGGGTCGCAACTACTCCCAACTATTGGAACATTTGAATTTGATAAAAGGTGATCTAGATATGAAATCAAATTTCATACAAATGTGTATAACCGAATCGTTAAGATTTCGTCGCAAACAAATGGTCAACAGCATACAGGAATGGTGGGATAAAAAACAGCAACAATTGCAAGCAACCAGTTAACAATTACTAATGTAAACTAAAGTATTCTTAAACCCTATACATACAATATACATATAGTACATACATATATAAATGAGCATTGAAGCGGTTGATCGAATGAAAATTATGTTGAAAACAGACGGGTAGAGGAGAGGATCTACATAAGTAATGACATTGTGAAAAATTTGCTTTTACTTATTAGTGTGTTCTTTTTTTTTAATTAATTACTTGAATGTGTATTATTTTTGTTCATTTGTTTGAGGTTCGACAATAATGGTTTTACTTGTTGCCGTATCCTTATTTTACAATACCGAATACAGACTTAATATAGTATTTACTAATGTCATTTAGAAAATTTATTTTCAAAATGTTTTTCTTTTTTTAATCTTTTTGTTGAACTTAAACATTTATCTAAATATCGAAGTAAAAATTCCAAAATTATGGTTTCATTTAAATACGTTATATTTCAAACATGTGGAAAAGCAAAAATGGATCTTAATTTCGATTTGTAATCCATTATTCTGAAATTTGTAAGAAAATTAAATCTAAGAAAGGTCTGAAGCAGAAACACGACCGGAAACAATTTTAAAATGATTGTATGAAAATCCCTCAGTTTTCATATAATTTTGGATTGTTTTTCGCACAAAAATTTGAAAATAGTTTTCCGGTCGTTTTTCTGAATCAGTAACAAAGTCGATTCAAATGTTACAAATTTAATTTAAAATTTTACTTTTTAACTACCGTTTTTAATTTGCAAACAACGTTCAAAATAAAGGGTTTTTATAGAATCTTTAAGAGACATTTTTAAGTATTTTATTAGGCTATGTGAACAAAATGAATTATGAATTTTTTCTGTCTATACTCGACAAATATTTATCAAAACAATTAATGACGTTTGTTGTCTAGACAAAATTGTCTGAGCAAAAGCACTAACAATTTTATCACAAGGATGCAATAATACTAATATCAGGATTAGTTTTTATCTTGACAACCATTTTGACGTTTATCATGATACAAATTTATCAGGTTAGACATAGGGTTTAGTAATCTTTGTGATATTTCTACAACGAATTCCTAAAAACCTGGTCGTAGTGATATCCTAATATACAAATTAGCTTGTATAAAGATTTATACAAATAATCGGTTTATTAAAGCTTTAACTGGGTTTTTTTAAACAAATTCCGCTGTCTTTTATATATTTTAGGAAAAACAGACAAAATATATTGAAAAAAATGTTTAATTCATTTCATTTACGAAGATTTTCCAAAACCCGGCGTCCAATTAGAAAAAATATATTAAAACTATTTATTAATTGCATAACTATTCTGCTAATTTAAAGATCCACTGCATTATTTTAAATGAAAATAGCTGTGCTTAAGGGATAGTAGCTCTCAATGACCTTGACCATGATCGATTTCAAATTCAAAGTGAACATTTCTTTTTAAATATATATATATAACAAGTCGTAACATGTGTAATACAAAATCAAGATCTTTAATATTGTAACGATACTTAAACGGCATTGTTTATAACTAATATGGAAACTTTCACAATTTTCTACTATCACTCTGCAAACCACAACCAAAGTGGTTGTAGAACGTAAAAAAATATCCATACAGTTCAATATTACTTTATTAAGAACTATCATTTATTTCATATCTGTAATAATCTGTAACATATACAATCCTAAAGATATTTACAGACGACAATACTGAGTATTAATATTTATGAATAATAATAACACAATTTCATGGTCTTAAAAAATATTTGAAACATCCTCTTAAAAACTGAATGCTCCTTAGAATTTTTAACATTTTTTCGATTCGGAAACTTACAAGATTATTAAAATTACATGACAAATGTTTAGATTTAGTTTAGGAGTTTTTAAAATATGCAGTTCACCATTCGAATGGGTGATAGAATCAATGAATTGTCGATTTTATTTTTATTTGCATTGCGATAGATATTTTAAATTGTCTTCGAGAAAAAGTGTAATGCACAAGAAATTTTAATAATAAAAAAATAATAAATGACATTCACTTTCAATTTGGTGAATTGAAATATTTACGAATTGAACTTAAAAAGTTTTTATGATGGATTTTTATGAATGTTTAGTTGCATTACTAATCATAATTTGTCATTTATTTATTTAACCTAATTAGACAAACATTCATATCTTCCTAGAAAAATCATTTCGTAATAAATTGCGTACTTCTGTATAAACACGACAACGTATGTAGATTAGAGTGTCCCGGCTTTTTTGGGAATCTGTTGTAGAAATGTCTCTCAAACAGGGACCGAAATTAACAAATGATCGGTATTGATGAGATGAGTTAATCGCTAATTTTATTTCAAATTTATAGTTTGGACATTTTGAAAAATGGTTTTGTGGGTGACATTTTTGTGCCAAAATGACCCGAATAAATTACACAATATTTTGAACAGTATGTGGTGCTAAAATATTATTATTATTTTATAATAATATACAAATTTGTAATTTTACAAGAGATAAACATAGTAGTGTGAATAACCTCACCATTTAGCACATTTTAAGTTCACAAGCAACGGTTTTAAAAAATACGATTTACTTTTAACAATATTGTTTATTGACACATACCATTCTGATATAATATAAATTCTTTTTGAAAATTGCAAGCTTCGAGAAAAATTGTTTATTAAAGGAAATACTTTTTTTTACAAACAAAATTACCTAAAATAGTGGCAAAATAGCAGCAAATCTTCAAAAAAAATGTCACATTGTTACAGTTTTATAACAAAAAATACTTTTAAATTATAATTATAATAAATATATTATTTTTGCATATTTTTTTTAATATTTGCTCGATTATTTTATATTGTCCTACTCCTTCTCCCAATTTTTAACTTCAACCAATATTGATTTTGTACAAATAATTTTTTTTTTGTAAAATTACTATAATGTAATAATGTAAAAAATGAATTGATATTTTGTTGAGTATTTTGAACATAAATATTTTCTGTTGAAATCAATTTAATATCCTAGTTTTCTTTTTAACACCCCCTGCCTCATCGTTTTACCTTTTAGTTTTAATTATGTTTATAATTTATTGTTTAAATATTAAAATATAATAAAATTTACTTAAAGTAAAATTGATTAAAACAAAAAAAAAAAAACAACACAAAAGCTAATAATAAATATAAACAAAATAATTTTTTAATTTTAGTTTAGAAATTTAGGTTATCATACAATTTAAGATACATAAAAAAATATTTGCTAATTTAGTAAAACAATTTAAAGTAAACGAAAAACAATCTATTTGTTACAAAGAAAATACTGTTTTTATTAGAGAAGGAAGCACTGGATCATAACAAGGTTAAAATTTCAATAAAGTAATAGGTGCGTTCGTAAAGGCATTAAATTTTTGCTTAAACTGCAAACTTTTGCGACAGAAAACTAAATCATGCAGTGGTTGCAAGAATTTGCGGCATCACTGCATAACAATTTTCAATAAAAAACCTTTGCAATGATGGCAAATATGTGTTACTGCATTTACGAATGCACATAGGTCTGGCCAAAACTCAAAACTCTTTTTCCTATATTTGTTGTTAGGATGTAGTAGCAAACACTTCAGATAAACAAAAAAAAATATTTTGTTTTTACAAACTTCAATTAACCGTTATTCTATGAAGGGAGAAAGTTCAATGTTTTAAGTACAGTGGTAAACTGAAACACGTGGTGTAATTTTTTGTTTTCTTTGAGTCACATATTACACGACTTTTTAAGTCAGTTAGTTATGGATATTAATGACGATGGAAAGTAGTTAAATTTTTAATAGTGAAATATTCAATTAAAATTATGGTAATAAGAAATTACATAAAAAACTTTCATAACCTAAAAATCAGTGATTTTAACTTTTTATAAAAAAAAAATAGTATATAACTTATATAATTTCAACCGATTTCAACCAACCAAAAACGCACAAAATTACAGTGATATTTTGTGCTTACGAATCATCAATAACTTTCTGCTAGTTTTTGCTTATTTTTAAGAAATCAATTTTTGTTTCAGGATACTTTTACTTCAAAAATTGTGATTTACTCAGAGTTTGGCAGAGTGGAAGTGAAAAAAATAGAAAAAAGTTAAATTATTAAAAACTTAATAAAATGTATGTTTTTTGTTATTAATTGTATCATTTGTATGAATTTATGTATATAAGTGAATATTTTAGTTTTGGCCAAAAAAAGTGGGTCGCCAGACCTATGTGCAATGTTGCGATACCTATGTTGGCATGATCCTGGTTTTTCAAATTATGTATGTAATGAGTTTTGAAATTTACTTTCAGCCTGATGATTATGAAATTCAAAAGACGAAATGAAATGGTAAATATAAAAAACACATTTATTTGTGAGGAAATTATTATTTTATTAACTACTATTCTATAAACCCTGCAAACAATTGGCACAACAATTTCTCAAAGTACTATTATTTCATTATCATTTAATTTGGCTCCCAGCGTCACTTCGCTTAGCCATCATGTCATTTATTTACCACCTTTAATAGGTTCGATTTACGGTGAACGATTACGAACAAACATTCCTCTATTATTAAGGCAGAAGATATATAAATTATAAACAGGGGTTCTCACAAGCCCCCCTGACCCATTACTATAAATGCCCGGCCCACTTTTTTTTCATATTCTTATACACAAAACATACAAAAACAACAATTTCTATTGTTAGGCATACATACATATAATTTATAATTATTTTTAAAAAAATAGAAGTCAAGATTTCATGTTGAAATTGAGAAAAAACTAATTTAATGAAAAACTAAAATAATGTTAAGAAAATATAAATTGAAAAGAAGAAATTCCAATTAATATTGAGAGAAAGACAAATTGTATTTTCGCAATCAGTTTTATTGCGTTAACCTCATAATTTGCTTAAATAACAAGTTTTGAATATAACTTCCTGAGTTTTGAATATAACTTGTAAAATGTCAAATAAAAGTAATAGACATTTAAAAAGCTGTTTCCCCGAAACACAATTTTCTATTTAAGATGACAAAACTAGATTAATGGAGTCCGCAATGTAAAGTGGATTCCCCGGGGCACCTAATAATTATCTAAATATGGTCTAAAATGATGATAATTCTATTATTTCTCAAATAGTACATTTTTCAAGTTTCGGATTAGGACAAATGTTTTCTCTTGTGTTGTGCGTTTGATATTTCACCTCCCTCCCGAATACTGATAAACATATTTTTAACTGTATAATTATGGTTACATAAGATAAAATCCAAATTCAATTTTTTTTTCTATCAGTAAATATAAAACTTTTCTATTGGTGCAAATCATATTTCTGATTGCGATCAGTTAATGCTGATAATTCCAGCCATAATCATAGCCCCAGCCAATTTATTAAACATTTATAAATACATATATGTTTAAACGTACATATATGATTTAGAGTAGCTCCTAAAAATATGCAATCGTTTTTAGATCATCTTTTAAACCATATTATCGACAACCGCATTATTCTAAAAAACACCATTTTTTAAAATAATAAAACAGTGTTGCCACTTCATATGTAATTATTAGAGTGCCCAAAAAACCGGCAAATTAAAAATACAGGTTTCCGCGTTAACCATGTCGGTTTTATCATTCTAAAAAAGGTCTATTAAATTTATTTTTATAGACATAATTGAAAAATAAATAGATTTTAACAAACCTTTTTTGTTTATTATATTTGCAATAAATAAACTTATTGGCTTTAATTGCATATGTAATTTATTTTCTATCACAATAACCATAAGGTACAAATATAAAAAAATTAATCGTTATTGTTTTGCCATCATATTTCAGTTTTGTGGACGCTAAAAGGTATATTTTAAGAATTTTGTACTAAATTCTTCCAAATTTTACATTTCTGAATATTTAAGGCGTCTAACTTTATGCAATTATTTTAAATCTTTTACGAAATGCTAAAATTTTCTAAAAAAATAAAGAATATTTTTAAAAATTTTATAAAAAAAATTGTAAGCAATATGTTACGTTTTTGCATTTTACAAAATCATTGGTAGGCAAATAGAGGCATTTAATTTGTATGCATTCAGCATCAAGCAACTGAATGAAATATTTGTATTTTTACGATCTATTGTTTACATTCAGGTTGTGTTCGTGTAAATTGACGAAAATCTTCGTAACCTGAACAATATGAAATTTTAAATAGTCACTCTCTTTTAATACACACACTTACATTACACACTGGTAATACAGTTAATGTTAAGTCTAACAGCGCCTACAATACACTGACTCTCTGCAACTTGCTATTACTATTTATATACACAGTGTTATCTTCTAGTAGTTTCATGAATTATCTAACGGACAAGACTAGAATGTTCTATTTCTAGAGCTTTTATCAGCTTTAATGTTAGCAACTTTAACATTTAATGTTGTTATAATTACAAATATTATGTGTAATTTTTAATTACATATGTAACGTATTTGTAATAGGTACTTAAACTGAAATTCATAATTTTAAATCTATCCTACAAGCCCAGTATACAACTTTTGATCGGCTGGTGAAACGAAGTTCGCGTAGAGAGAAGAGGGTTTGGATGGGAAATATGGCCACAGTAGCCTAAGCATCTGCCGATACACATCGATGTAGAGATTTGTACAAAATTGCAAAACAGATATCAGAGAACTCCCTTTCAACCACATATCCCGTTTAATACCCGATAGGAGGAATTGCCTCGTCCGTGGAGCGGCAACTGGTAATATGGTCCGACTATTATGCCGGCATACTAGTACTTCACATATTTACTGACAGTGATCATTAGGTCTATATAGAGTGTATACATTAAATCGAATATTTCGCAAGAAGTATAGAGAGTCATTAATCGGTTTATATCGTATGGATTCGTGGGCACTGGGGCATAGATTTTAAGAACAGGGTGAACAGGTGATTCAGAGCAACAGGATGGCTGGAAACATAGGGCGTATACACAATATATAGCAACGTCAACATACATACGTTTGCACAAAGTGAGCATATTTCAGGCGCCTGCCAATTATCTGAACATATTTGTTTAATTAAATAGTATTTTATTTTAAGAAGATTACAGTGGAAGATCACTTTTACAACCGTCATGTAAAGTCAAACACATACAGTGGCTCACAGCTTATTTCGTGTATATGATTTTTTATAAAAGATTTCGTTATAAAAACAATAACTCAAAGCGTATGTCGCAAAATGCACTCCAACATGAATGGCAGAAGATAACGGCGGAATATACACAAAATCTGGTTAACTCTATGCAATCTAGACTTAAATCAGTTTTAAAACAAAAGGGATATCCCACAAAATATTAGTTTTCTTTAAAATGTGAATAAAATTGTTTTAATTTATTGTTTGTAATAAATTAATTTAGTAATTTAATATGTGCACGAAATAAGCTGCGAGGTTATATTTCTTGAAATTTCGTTTTTATGTTAAATATTTTTAATAAATGAATTGTTTTTAATTTTTTTTGTTAATACAATAAATAATACCATATTTTCAAATATTTGTCGGTGTTCTGTTTTTGATATGTAAGATAGTTATAAAAATATAACGAAATCTTTTATAAAAAATCATATGCACGAAATAAGCTGTGAGCCACTGTATAATAAAAATATTTATTATTTCCTCTAATATTTGAACAATGTGTAAGTAAATGTTTTAACCGTCATAAGGTCTTCAAATTTACTGACGTTAACGATCTTCGGGTCAAATTTTACCCAAATACAAAATAGATATTTTTGTTTGCCATTTTTTTTCGCAAAACCCAAGGAGTATTAATCAGGTGAGATCGTCTCGGCAACAAACACAATATTTTTTTATTGTAAAATGACTGACAATGTCAAAATATGCACATGAAAACTGTAAAAACAAACAAACCAATTTTGGTCATCCGTTGAACTTTAGAGGATTCAATTTCACTGCTACTCACACCCGATTTTATTGTTTTATGTATTTTCATTAATTTTTTTTACAAAATTCTTTGTTTTAAACACAATTTTCGATATTTTAAATTTTGTAATATTTTTTTTAAATATTTTTTTTTAATGACAACAAAAAATATAAAGAAAATTTGACAAATTCAAACACAACATAAACAAATAAATAAAAATCAGCTGTGTTCGTAACTTCACCTTATTAATACTCCTTGACAAAACCTAAAGTAGTTGTTGACATTTTAAATTAAATAAAATTCATAAAATATTAACCACTCACTTTTAGAAAAAATTCAATTTTAATTTCAAAATTGTTCAAATTTGACCCGAAGACCTTATGAAGGACAAGAAACACATTGTTATGGTATTTACCCGGGGAATCCCAGTTTTCACACAAGTATAATGTTCTGCAATTATGATGAAAAGAGACTGATATATATTAGTGTTACCGTTAGTGGCTACACATTGTTTTAATGCACCTTGAAATATAAACAAAGAAACAATGCTGCCAATAAAACCGTTTAATTTAACATAAACGAATAGAGTTAGCAGCACTGACACTATTTTAATTTCAAAATGTTAATTTCAAGTTAATTTTTTTTTATCGTTTCAGCTTTTTTATCGATGACAAGATGTTTCTTAATATATACATTCACACTCCTTGTCATAAGGGCTTAAGTAAAAAAAATGATAGCTTGCCAAGACGTAGGGTTACTTTCTGTAAATTTAATAACTAAATAAGGTTAATGCCACTAAATGTTAAACAATTATAATGCTACTCTGCTGATTGTGATAAATTCTCTTATACATATGTATGTACTAATTTTCTTTCGTTTTCTATAAATATGTACTTCTTTGTATAAAATGATTTACATATTTGTGTGCAACTACTCACTGTTCAAATTTGTTTCCATCTGCAGAATATTTTCACTTTCGCAATATTCGTAAGGCAGTATGTTTCAATCTATATCTATTCATATGATAACACATTCGGTTTGTAACATATTGATTACGTATGAGTAATTAAATATAGGAAAAATCCCTAATTTCAGGTAATTCAGTTTATCGTAAGATTAAAGATTTTCTATATATATAAAAGAGTAACGTTACTGACTGACTGACTGACTGATTCATCATCGCACAGCCCAAACGGCTGAAGCTAGAATCACGAAATTTTAACTGTGGGTTCCTCCCTCTCCAAAACGATCCGATAAGAAGGGATTTTTGGAAATTCGAACGTTTAGGGGGTAAAAAAGGGTAAAAACGGGTAAATTCGGTAACCTTATATCTTCAAAACTAATAAAGATATAAAAAAACTTAAAATAGCATGTTACTCCATTTAAAAAATAAGCTGACAGGTGTTTCGTACTTTTTGGAAATTCGAAACTTTTAGGGGAGAAAACGGGTAAAAACTGTATTTTGGTACTTTTTTTGCACCCTATGTATCTTTTAAACCAATAAACATAGAAACAAATTTTAAATCGTATTCTTTAATTAACAAAAAATAAAAAATATAAGTTTGGTACTTTTTGGAAATTCGAACCTTTAAGGGATAAAAATTGTGTTAATTTTTGGTACTTTTTCATAAAATATGTTTTTCTATAATTTGACATAGACATACGAATATTTTATTATGAGCTCCCACCACGTTACAGAAATTTATTTGAATGAAATTGTACCACCTCAATGGGGATAAAAAAGGTACCAAAAAGGGGATAAAATCGGGAAAATACATTATATTTGAAATTATTAAGCCAATTTTGATAATTTTTTTAACGTTGGTTCCTGGATTCATACAAAAATTAACTAACAGCGTGTTATTTGCAACTCGAGTACCAAGGTGTATATTGGGCCAAATCCGGGTAAACAGTTTGGTACTTTTTTTAAAACATATTTATTCTTGGGCACATGCATAAACAATTTTGGCAAAATGGAATATTTTTAAATTTCAAACTTGAGGGGTGTTCAAGTAAGAAAAGGGAAATTGGTACTTTTCTCCTAATGGTACTTTTTTAAAATTTTAAATTATTTCAGTTATCGACATTAAAGTTAGCTGATATTTATTTGAGTGAAGTTAGTGTTAGGAATAGGGGATAATATTTAGGTACCAAAATGTGTGAACTGAACTATAGGTACTTTTTTGTTCATCTAATGGTACTTTTTTGAAATTTCTATAATAATGGACTTAGAAACATGAAATTAAACATATATGGTCCTAAGTGAGTGAGATTCTAGCGGGGGACTTTTTGGTACTTTTTCTTTATTGGAATGGTACTTTTTGTAATTTCTTCACCAATGAACCTAGAAACATGAAATAAAGCTTATATATAAACCGAGTGAGTGGAAAACCACAAGTGTGGGTTTTTTGGTACTTTTTCTATATTCTAATGGTACTTTTTTGAATTTTCTATAACTATGGACTTAGAAACATGAAATTAAGCATATATGGTCATAAGTGAGTGAGAATTCTAGGGGGAGACTTTTTGGTACTTTTTCTTTATTCTAATGGTACTTTTTGAATTTTCTATAACTATGGACTTAGAAACATGAAATTAAGCATATATGGTCCTAAGTAAGTGATAATTCTAGGGGGAGACTTTTTGGTACTTTTTCTTTATTCGATTGGTACTTTTTGTAATTTCTTCACCAATGAACCTAGAAACATTAAATAAAGCTTATATGGAACCGAGTGAGTGGGAAACCACAAGTGTGGGCTTTTTGGTGCTTTTTCTATATTCTAATGGTACTTTTTTGAATTTTCTATAACAATGGACTTAGAGACATGAAATTAAGCATATATGGTCCTAAGTGAGTGAGAATTCTAGGGGGAGACTTTTTGGTACTTTTTCTTTATTCGAATGGTACTTTTTGTAATTTCTTCACCAATGAACCTAAAAACATGAAATTAAGACCGGAGTGAGTGGGAATCTACAAGTGACTGCTTTTTGGTACTTTTTCTATATTCGAATGGTACTTTTTGAATTTTCTGTAATAATGGACATAGAAATATGAAGTTAAGCATATATGGTCCTAAGTGAGTGAGAATTCTAGGGGGAGACTTTTTGGTACTTTTTGTTTATTCTAATAGTACTTTTTTGAATTTTCTATAACAATGAACTTAGAAACATGAAATTAAGCATATATGGTCCTAAGTAAGTGAGAATTCTATGGGGAGACTTTGTGGTACTTTTTCTTTATTCGATTGGTACTTTTTGTAATTTCTTCACCAATGAACCTAGAAACATGAAATAAAGCTTATATGGAACCGAGTGAGTGGGAAAATACAAGTGGGTTGTTTTTGGTACTTTTTCTATATTCTAATGGTACTTTTTGAATTTTCTATAATATAATGGACCTAAATATGAAACTAAGCGTATATGGTCCTAAGTGATTGAAAATTCAAGCGGATACCTCATGGTACCTTTTGTTTATTCTAATGGTACTTTTTTTAATTTTCTATAGCAATGGACTTAAAAACATGAAATTAAGCATACATGGTCCTAAGTGAGTTAGAATTCTAGGGGAGACTTTTTGGTACTTTTTCTTTATTCGAATGGTACTTTTTGTAATTTCTTCACCAACGAACCTTGAAATATAAAATAAAGGTTATATGGACCAGAGTGAGTGGGAATCCGCAAGTGTATACTTTTTAGTACTTTTTCTATATTATAATGGTACTTTTTTGAATTTTCTATAACAATGGACTTAGAAACACGAAATTAAACATATGTATATGGTCCTAAGTGAGTGAGAAGTCTAGGGGGAGAATTTTTGGTACTTATTCTTTATTCAAATGGTACTTTTTGTAATTTCTTCACCAATGAACCTAGAAACATTAAATAAAGGTTATACGGACCCGAGTGGGTGAGCAACTACAAGTGGGTGCTTTTTGGTACTTTTTCTATATTCTAATGGTACTTTTTGAATTTTCTATAACATAATGGACCTAGAAATATGAAATTAAGCGTATATGGTCCTAAGTGATTGAAAATTCAAGCGGATACCTCATGGTACCTTTTGTTTATTCGAATGGTACTTTTTTTTAATTTTCTATAGCAATGGACTTAAAAACATGAAATTAAGCATACATGGTCCTAAGTGAGTTAGAATTCTAGGGGAGACTTTTTGGTACTTTTTCTTTATTCGAATGGTACTTTTTGTAATTTCTACACCAATGAACCTAAAGCCATGAAATTAAGCTTATAAGGACCCGAGTGAGTGGGAAACCACAAGTGGGGGATTTTTGGTACTTTTTATATATTCTAATGGTACTTTTATTGAATTTCCTATAATAATGGACCTAGACTTTCCGAAGAATTTCAAAACCGCGGTTTCGGTTTTAAAAAATTAAAAACCGATCGGTTTCGGTTTTGTGATAATTTATTAAATCTTAAGTATTATAGAAACAAAATTAGTTGATAATATAGGAAATGATATACAAATCTAAAATTCAAGCTTGACGGGTTATGGTTTAGTGAATGCGAATTTAAAAGTGATAATCAATGGTACTATTTCCTTATTGCAATGGTACTTTTTGAATATTTTATAATAATAAACATAAAAATTTAAAATTAGGAACACATTTTGCATTTTCTATAATAATGGACCCAGAAATATGAAATTAGACATTTACAATTAGATTCGCAAAGTGAGACTTGATAGTACTATTTCTTTCTTCTAATTGGGGTGGCGAAGCGCACCGGGTCAGCTAGTTATATAATAAAATTTTAAATTCATCAGTGGTGTATGAAACAAAATGTCCTATGCTATGCTAATTATGTTAATTCCTTTTCTGATTTTTAATCAGAACTTCTTAGATATTTGGAGTGTACGAAAAATAAGAGATCTTTAATTTTCTTACATATGTATGAGGATCCAGAATATTAAAATATTCTTTATAGGTTCGTAAATAAATATTGTAGAAATTACAAAAGGAATGACAAACTCATAGTGGACATACAATGAGTGACAGTACAATGCTCATAAGATAAATTTAAATCTAATAGTTTTTATATTAAATTATAGGAAATTTCAGATTTTTAATAATTTTGTATCGTGACGATAAACAGTTCTCATACAAAAAAAATGTTAATTGGAGGTTTATCGTTACGAAAAACGATAACCAGATATTGAGAAAGTTTGACAAAAATATGTACAGTGATCGACATAAGTCTACGTACGACCAAAATTTTTGACACTTTGTTAGAGAAAACCCGGTAAATAAAAAATAATAATGCAGTTTGGTTTGAAATCTATTTTTATTGTTATGCACCAAAAAAAAAAAATGTTGTTGCAATGTAAACTTGCAAAATTATTCATAAAAAACAATAAAAAAACATTGACAAAAGTCTACATACGACCACAACATGTCTGTTTGTTTTGAATACTAACAGATAAGCATACAATTTATTAAGTCTACAGTTCAAACAATATTCAGTAACTTTGAAAACACTGGTAGAGTTAAAAACAAGCTGCGAAGTGGTCGCCCAAAGAAACTACATCGTAGAGTTGTAATCTTCATTTTAAAAGAAGTCAACAAAAACTCAAAAGTAAATACCACAAAATTGGCCAAAGAACTCGCAACAAGATCAGAAGTTATTGTTCATCCACGAACAATTCAAAGAACCTTAAATAATAATGGTAATTAAAGCAGAACTCCTCGTAAATTAGCGAACGGATCGCAAACTTCGTTTGGAATTCGCCCAATAGCACTTTGAAAGGGACATGGAATTCTGGAAGCGAGTTTTGTTCACTGATGAGTTGAAGTATAACATATTTGGAAGTGATGGGAGAGATAAAGTATGGCGCAAAACAAATACAGCAATGGATCCGAAAAACTTACTCGCTACAGTTAAGCATGGTGTTGACAGTGTGATGGTTTGAGGCACTGTCGCTGCTTCTGAAGTGGGAAAGTTAGAGTTTATTGAGGATAATATGGATCGTTATCAGTACAAATCCATTTTGGAACAAAATTTGAGAGCATCCGTTGATATTTTAACTCTTGGTTAAAGTTGGATTTGGATTCAGCAAGATAAATCAAATCCTATATTGCGCATTTCGTCTTTTATCCAATAAAAAAAATTATTAAAAAAAAAAATACTGAAATATCATCGAATCGAATTACATAAAAACCGCCCTGGAGTCTTATGTATCGGACCTTTAATTTAAAATTATGTACAACGATTACTTGACCAGATAATATAAGATTAGAGCTTGCGTTCCACAAAAGGAAGTGTTATTGGGTCTATTTATTTTACTCCTCCGACTTGGCTATGTAAGATATATTACGTGTTTCTACATTTAAGCCTATTATTAGCTCGCAGTGAAATCTACTAATAGCTACATTAGATGTGTGAAGACATGGTTCATAAACTTGCGAATACGATTGAATGAGATAAAAACTTTGATATTCACTTAGATAGTTGCGTTGGTCTCATAATATAGAAACCAAGAAGTTAAAAGCCTTGACAACATAGTTATCCTGTATCAAACCGTTTTAAAATTAATTTTAACACATGGAATCCAAGTACCTGCCGGCTAATTACTGCAGTCGAACACGATCGAATACTTATTCGAACGTGAGAATTTTTTTATTTTTGGGATTCTCTTATTCAATATCGAATAAAATGTATAGAAAATTATAATGATTGTACTTGATAACGTACGAGTTTTTACACGAACGCTAACAAGCGTTCGAAATTTATTTCGATTATGAGTACGAGAATTTTCCCGCTTGGACTTGGAAATACCATTAATAAAGCATGAGTTTAAGAGAGTCCGTGAAATACACATTTAAACTTCAAAGCCACTAACTAAAAAAATCAGATTCAATAAATAAACAATCCATAAGAAAATGGATCCATCCTTTAAACAAGTAAGAAATTATAGTCAAGCCCGACCATATGATACCCTACACCGAGTATATGATTATAAACAATTTTCTGTTGATATGAATCTTATTTTAATGCCAAAATTTGTAAGATGTTTATGCTGGATAAAGTGATTTCGGAAGTGGGCCTTATTGGGAGCTATGACTAATTATGGACAGATCGTCACAAAATTTGGTGGGATGATTTGTGTATATGTATATGCAACATATTTGTATTGAATTTTATTTGGATACTAACATATTTCAGAGATTTATGCACATTAATGAAATTTTCGAAAATGGTGATTATATGGGAGCATTGTGGACCGATCGGTCAGCTTATATAAAACCTATTTGTGCTGAATTTTTTTTGGATATGTTTATAATTAAGATATTTATGAGAGCTTAACTATTTTCAGATAGAGCAGTTGTATCGGGGCAGGAGAAATAATGGACCGATAGTTTGATTAGAAGGTTTACATGGACGGACATCGACTCAGAAAGTGATCCTGAGCAGATTGGTAGACTTTAAGGTGGGTTACAAACATCAGAACTAACCCAATATACCCTCCCCACTATGGTGGTGTAGAGTATACAAATTGCCGGTGTAATTTTTCACTTCTATAAAACTTACTAATGGCGAATATTATCTTATATGAATTTGTGAACGTTTAGAATGATTTTGGTTGTATTGAATTTATTTTTACTGAGTATTAATACGATAACAATATCGTTAACAGCTTTATATATCCCGACCACGGCAAAGACAGCTAGTTTTAAATAGTTTGTTGGAATTATATAAGATTGTACATTTTAGGGCATGTCACACATTTCGTTCTGCAAGGTTTCAATGCGTTAGTTTTTATTCCGATCGATTTTCAGATTCTATTTGATTACGTTAATTCTCCATAGATTTAATAATTCTGTTTTCCGGAATGTCAAGATTTTATAAAGATTTAAAAATTAACCAAAAAACAAACAATTGCAAATAAATGTCAATTTCACTTTAAAGAAAAAAAACTGAAAATGGTTTTATTCCGAAACAAAATTTCGTATTACTTTTTCTGAAGAAGCAATCGAAATGGAATTCTGTGACAGAGGGTTTAGATATGCGGTTATACATACATTGTTATGGGAGTGTATAAATAATTCGACCTATCCTTACATACATATATGTATACAATGTATATAAATAAGTACAATTTTTTATTAATTTCATAATATAGAACAAATATTATTGAAGTGAGTAATACTCATAAAAAACACACAAATAAAGGCAAATTAAAGAAAACTACGTCATTTATGGCATGTGGGATGCCATTTAATAAAACAAAAACAATAATAACAACAACATTAATACACAAATATTTATAATGAAATTAATTTTGTTAGTTAATATACCTATAAATTATGTCACTTAACAACAAAATCTTAAAAATGTTTCTTCAACTTTGATTGATTTGAAAATGTTTCAACATTTTCTTAATCTCTGTGTATCTATAGTCAACAAATGCGAATTTTCTGGGGAAAACAGCAATTGTATGAGTATTTGGAAAATATTTTTAAAACAATGACAAACAAATTGTTTCAATATTATAGAATATTTTTTTTATTATTGCAATAATCATACATATACATATGTAGTATGTATGTAGAATAAAATACAGCCAAGGTTATAGAATAATGGGTTTATTTGTCCATAGACCAGGCAAGATACAGTGTAAAATTTGAGTAGGAAGAATCTGCGAGTGAATAGGTGTACACACATACAATTTTTTACCGCACTGTGTACTAATACAATTTTTATTTAATTTCAAAATGTCGTTAATCTGAATTATACAAATTATATAAGACATGTTTAAAGTTATTAAAATTCCTTTATCTTGCATTCAATATTTTTCACTTATCAAAAAATACCAAATATCTATTTGAAAATGTGAAGCGAAAATTTTGAGTTTTTCTTCAAATTTTATTACCTCAGTGTGGTGAAAAAAGTACCAAAAGGGTAAAAACGAAAAAATGCAGAATATTCAAATCATTGAGCCAATTTAAAAAAAAAACAAGTAAGAGACCTATATTCGGCTGTGCCGAATCTTATATCACCAAATTATACTTCAAAATACAAATTTTAAATATTTTTAGGTAAACAAAATTAATTATTTTTCCAAAGTTGTTTTTTTTCATTTTAGTTATTTTAATTTTTTT
The DNA here is from genome assembly GCF_958450345.1 of Calliphora vicina. Classification (NCBI taxonomy): domain Eukaryota; kingdom Metazoa; phylum Arthropoda; class Insecta; order Diptera; family Calliphoridae; genus Calliphora; species Calliphora vicina. Next base: position 81,778,924 of record NC_088783.1, on the reverse strand, counting down.
TTTTAATTTTTTTTTTAAATTTAAAAAAAAAAATTTTTGTTTTTTAATTTTTTTTTTTGGTGAAAAAAAATTCGGATTAAAAAAAATTTTTTCCTATTTTGACCATTTATAGGTCCAACATACTATGGTTTTTATGATTTAAAATTATTCAAGAAAAGATTAAAACAAAATTTTTTTTGAAAAAAAAAACATTTTTTTGGTTGGTTTTTCACGGAAACATGTCTTTTTTCAAAATTTTACCTCTAGCAAAAAATGGGGCAAGAACGGGCAGCTGGAAATTTTTGTATTAGGTAAAGGAATAATCAAAGAACTTATTTTGAAAATATGGCAAATATAGAAATTGATAGTTTTTTTATTTTCCTTCAAAGTTGAGAAATAATGGATAGTGCGTAAATATCGATTTACTTGGACAAATACAAAGCAAACAATACAATTTTTGTTTATTCTTTTCTTAATAAATACAGGCAAATCCCGGTATAACGAATCTCACTTTAACGAAAATCCGATTTAACGCACGGTCAAATTCGTAACATTGACTAGCTTATATAACGAACGTTTCAAAAATAGTATGCTCGATATAACGAATGGTGAGAAAAAATAAAGAAAATCAAACAAACAACCAAATTTTTAACATTGATAACCTTATATAGCGAACATTTCGAATATTGTACGTTCAATATAACGAACAGAAAGTATAAAAACAAAAGTATAAAGAATGTTAAAATAAGAAAATAAGTCGTTACAGTACCGTTTTCAATGGTTACTATCTTTAAAAATAGGTGCTGTAATTTTTTTTATAGTGGTTTTAATTGCTTGTTTCACAATATCGAATGAAAGATTTCGTTCGCATTCTAAGAGAGAGAAACCATTCGTTCACATAAACATGAAGGCAGGGAATCCAAAATCAGCTTTCTTTAGCTTAGAATGCGAACGAAATCTTTCATTCAATATTTTGAAACAGACAATAATTGTGCAGGTATTCATGTGAATTAAATATGGGGAACCTTGGAAGAATTTCATTGAAAGAAAAAGTAAAAAATTTAAATGAATGAATGAAATATGAAAAAACAAAGTTATCAACATTTTGAAGAAAATAAAACAAACATTTTATCGTGACTAAATGTTTCCTGTAAATTATCTTCACACAAATTAAGTCGAATCTTCAAAATTATTTTTTTTTTAATGAGGGATAAACAGTTTAATTTTCTACAGGTTGAATCATTTTCAGAATCGAAATCCCTTACAATGGATAATGCACCAAGCCATTATCCACGATTAATAGGATATTCATTCCTTGATTTGGACGATATTCATTCCTCCTAATGTCACACAGCTCATCCAACCTAGGGATCAAAATGCCATACGTTTAGTTAAATTCCAATACAGAAAAATTTATCCAAAATTAAAAAAAAACATCTCGATATTACGAATTTTTCAATTTAACGAATGGGCCTGACAAAATATCGTTCGTTATACCGGGATTTGCCTGTATACACTGAATGAATCCGTACAGAAATACTTATAATATAAACTAGCAAATTTATGGTCACTTTTCAATACATATTTAAAATTTTTATACCCTTCACCTTCGTGAGAAGGGTATATACATATAAGTTTGTCATTCCGTTTGTAATTTCTACATTTTTCATTTCCGACCCTATAAAGTATATATGTATATTCTGGATCCTTATAGATAGCGGAGTCGATTAAGCCATGTCCGTCTGTCAGTCTGTCCGTCTGTCTGTTGAAATCAATTTTCTGAAGACCCCAGATATCTTCGGGATCCAAATCTTCAATAATTCTGTCAAACATGCTTTCGAGAAGTTTGCTATTTAAAATCAGCAAAATCGGTCCACAAATGGCTGAGATATGAGGAAAAAACCTCGATTTTTGACCTATATCTGGATTACTAAGACATTAATATAGACAATATGGATATCTAATGATAGATATTTCAAAGACATTTGCAACGACGTATATAAGACCATAGTAAGTTGGACCTAAAATGGGTCAAAATCGCTAGCCAACCTTGGTAGAATGTCGTTTCTAATGAAATTTTCAATGCAACCAACACGGAATAACATTATAAACTATTGATCTCGTATCTTTGAGATATTTTTCTCCAATTTTTTGTTTATATAAACTATTTTATTTGAATCTTAACTTGAAAATAAATTTATTCGATTAATGGACAATTATTGATCGAATAATGTTTTATTCTAAAATTAAATATTTTATTAAATCGAATATAAAATTATTCGAATAATTTTTATTTTAAAGACAATCCTAGTAGGAACCAATAACGGGCGAATTCATTTCATAAAATCTAAATACTAGAGGTATTTTTACAATATTTGTTTAAACTTTTAATCAGTTAATTCAAAACTGCATTATTCATCTTTTAAACAAAATATCTATTATATATGTATGGATGTACATATATATTTAATACAATATTTGTCTATAAAACCATCAATGAAATAGTATTCTAATAATAAATATAATATTCAACATATATTAATAATTATGTAGGTGGTTTTGTTTTGTTTACAAACAATTCATTTTTTTTTTGTTTTATTGTGTTAAACAAATATTTGTTTTTGCTTCATTATAAAACAACAACTTTCTACAAAATTCGAGATACAATAACATTTTTTTGACACACAATATTTAGAATTCTCAATCTGTAAACCTCCCCCTCAAAACCTCTTCTTACTCACTTGTCAATAGTTGAATATGAAATTTATTTTATAAATAATTCATGTTACAGAATTTCAAGTTCAAGTAAATAATTTTATGATTGTGTTACAATTTTGGTAAGATCACATGACATTGTTGTTTTTTTTTTTTAAATATTGGAGATGATTTTAGAATTACACCTACTTAAATTTGAATTAATCTGAATTGTTCTTTAGTAATCACATAATCTTCAGACATATATTTTTTGTGTAGTAATAAGATGACAAATATTTTATTTGAAAAAGTATTATTTATTTAAATGGTTACAATAAATTAAAAGACTATTAAAATGAGTCTTTAATAGGAAAAAAACATATGAATTTATCATATGATCCAAAAATTTTCCATCAAAAGGAAAACATTTTTAAAGTGAGGTGCAGTGGTTTACAAAAGAATAATATTCCGCTTACAACTTTATAGCTTTAATCGGGTTTTCATTGAAGATCTATTAAAATTTCTTTAGTTCTTACATGCAAATATAAATCTAATTTCGACTCGTTTTTATGATAATAAACGTTTTTTGATGGTAAAATGTTCAGTAAAACAGCCCTCATATAATAATTCACACCATATTATGGTTATTTATTGTATCTTCATTACTTTATGAACTAACAACAAGTATTTCAAATCTTATATCTAATTGGGTGCCACGATAGACCAGTCGATAGTGTGCTGAACTATTAATCTGAGGGTTGCGAGTTCTATTCCCGCCATAGACTCTGGGTGTAACTGCAGACAAGCAAAACGATTCGCAGTTTGTGTTTGTTTTTAAAAAAAAAAAAATATAATTTAATTAGTCCAGCCAGTGCCGAACGATAAATTGTTTATTCATTGTTGCTCTGATTAAATTGGCCTTCTTGTTTTTGTATTTGGTCTGCTGTATACCTCCTTACTCGAATGTGATCACTGTAATCTAATATGTTGCGGGCCAATGGGTTTGGGTGAATTTAATTTTTTTTTTAAATATTTTTCTACATTTCTCGTGGTCTCAGTTTTTACAAGAGACACGTTTAGATCTTTGTGTATATTTGCGTTTTTGATATACCTGGGGGCAACTGTGATCATTCTTAAATACTCGTTTTGGCGTCTATGGATTTTTTCAAGATTTGACGCTGAAGCCGTGCCCCATAGCTGGATAACATAACACTATATCGGTTTTGTGATCGAGTTATAAAGTAAAAGTTTACAATCTAAACTAATCATAGAGTTTCTGCCAATGAGCCAATTAATTTTAATTGATTTTAATTTTATTTGAGCCAACTTTGCATCTATATGACTTTGCCGTGTATGGCGACGATCGAGATGTATTCCGAGGTATTTAACTTCCGATTGTTGAATTATTGTTTGGTAAATTTTATGTGTACATTTTAGCTTGTTGACTTTATCACATCGCTAAATTACCAGTGGGGATACAATTTCTCGGGCGCTCAATAAAGTAACAATAGTGGGTGAGTGATCTGAAGATAGTTACAACGAGGATTCAACTTAAATCATTTCTCTTGGGATATTTTTCATCACGCTAAAATCAATAACATCTAGTACAATAACACCGCTTGAAATCACATTCAAACCCATTTTAGAAATTGTATCAAATAAAACACGACCTTTAGGGGTAATCAGTCCTTATCCCCAGAATGTGTGCTTAGCATTATACATAATCGCCAGCAAACCGGAAACGAAGGCCAAGTGACAAGTGAATTCGAATATTCAGTTAAAAAACATTGTAGAAAGTACACCACAGATGGCGTATGTATTAGTAAGATCTAGAATATTCGAACTTTGACAGTTAAAGAGAAATCTAGAGTGCAGATGTCAGTGTTATAAATAGTGGCAGAGGTTGCAGTCGTTAGTGAGTTTATCAGAGACGCTATTCGAATAAACATCAACTGAGTGCCTTAAAGTGTGCTGTATTTTTCAAGTGAATTCATGTACATTATAAAGTGTCTGTATATCTGAGAATTTATAAACGTGTATAAAAAAACATTGAGTGACTATTTAATTCTGTGGTTGTTGTACATTTTAAATAAATAAAGAGTTGTTACAATTTTTAAACTAGTAAACGGCTTTTATTTGCAATCAAAAGTATCTGGTTTATTTAAAGGAAATAAACCAAGCGTTTTGAAAAGGTTAAAACGTAACAATATATTACATATTCATTTATTCGAAATTTCTGGACGTCAAATAAGTTTTAGAAGTCAACATTACATCAATTTGTGTTGTAGCTTCCAGTCGCCTAAATTAGAAGTGGGAGGTTGGTCTGCAAAATCAAGGTTGATATTAGGATTATTTTTATTCCCTAGTTATGGGTTGTAAGTGAATGTTTGATTTGTTCTTAGAACACTTGCGTATGAACCTTTATTATTTGTGGTTTGCGAGATTTTGGGGTAATGGGAATCTACCAGGTTCGTTGTTTGCACAGGATAAATATTAGGTTTATAAAAAAAAATTGATAAATTAAACAATTCATTATGAATAAGCATTTAATTTATAATTATTTAATAAAAACAAAATTATTGCTATTAAAAAATTATCGTTAAATTTATGAAAACAGGAAATCGTACACTTTCTTTACAACTGTTCATTATAGACTCCCACACATACAACACTGCTGCCATTTAATGCAATGCTGTGTTGAACTACTATAATTTCTTATTAGATTTTCATTACACATGTGTCAATGCGAATTCATACAAGGTGGAGTCAGCCAAATAGCTGATTACTTTTTTGTTCGCTTTTTTGGTTCTAGCGCCTGTCAAAGCTTGTTTTTATATTTCAATATCTATATATACTATGCTTATTAACAAATATTTATTTTTTACATAAATATGTTAAACCCACACTATTGAATTATCTACACTATATTAAGTTTTAACAAGTAAGAGAGCTATATTCGGCTGTGCCGAATCTTATATACCCTTCACCAAATTATACTTCAAAATAAAAATTTTAAATATTTTTAGGTAAGTCCAACTTACTATGGTCTTATTTATATACGTCTTTGTAAAGGTCTTTGAAATATCTATCATTAGATATCCATATTGTCTATATTAATGAGTTAGTACTTCAAATATATGTCATATCGAGGTTGTCCTGGTTTTTTCCTCATATCTCATCCATTTGTGGACCAATTTTGGCGATTTTAAATAGGAAACTTCTCGAAAGCATGTCTGACAGAATTATTGAAGATTTGGATCCCGTAGATATCTGAGGTCTTCAGAAAATTGATTTCAACAGACAGACGGACTTGGCTTAATCGACTCCGCTATCTATAAGGATTCATAATATATATACTTTATACGGTCGAAAAATTACAAACAAACTTACATATATGTATATGTACATTAGAGTGACAGCCGATTTTTTTTTTTTTAGATTTCAAAGAGTGCCGGGTGGAATATTGTGACACTAGGCCTAAATGTTAAGTGCTGAAAATTTGAGCCAAATCGGACAACGATTTCTGGACGCGCATCGAGGTCAAAGTTCAGATATATGCAGAATTTTACTGTTAATATGGAATAAATATGTGAAACTCGTTAACTTTCTGCATTGTTTTCTAGAAATATGTAGATTTATTTATATTAATGAATATTACATTAAAAAAATTTTGGAAATTAACCCGGTATCTCCTTTGGTTCAAAATGACCCAAAAACTGTATTATCGCCAAAATTAGAGAAAAATGCAAATTTTTCAGTTTTTGAAAAAAGTTTGCTACTAAATAAATACTTTTGCAATTGAATGCAAAAGAATCGAAATGTGTACGTAATTATCGTTGTAATAAGATATAAATGACAAAATTTGATTAAAAAATTTTAAAGTTATTACAAATTCGCCAGACCATTAACGTGTTTCAGGCCACATGAACAAAAAATTTAGGAAAACAATTAAGATATTTCGAGAAAAATTAAAATTAAAGCTCATTTTTACTTAAAATATGTCCGTATTTACTTGTATATGAGTTTTTGTCTTCGTAGGATACCGTTAACCTATTTGCAGGTATGGCCAAAAAAAATATTTTTTTTAACGGCTGTTTCAAAACTCCATTTTCAAATTTTGAAAAATTTTGTTAAACAAATTTCAGATTTTTTCGATCATCACATTGGGGTTTATTGAGATCAAAATAGGGAATAAAAATATGAAAAAATTATGTCAATACCTCTTACAGTTTTTCCGTACCTGCGATTTAAATTTTGCGTTTTTCAAGAAAAACTAATTTTTTGTCCATATTTAGGCGAATGAGTCCAATTTCCTTACTGTTATACATTTTAAGTAAAACCTATTCATAATATTATAGTCCTTGTAATTTTAAATACGTTCTGAAAGTTTTACTGAAATCGGAAAACGATAACCTTTGAATCGTGAAGGTCAAAGGTCAAATTTTTCAATATTTGGAATTTCTAATGAAAAGATAGCGAAATGTTATATATTTTTGGCCCGATTTTAATGCAAATTAAGGAAAATATAACATAAGGTCCAGAATTTAAAAAACTAGCACAAAAATGGAAATTAACCCTTAGCAGCACTTGGGGTCCAAATTACCCTCAACTTTTAAAATCACGAAAAACACAACCATTTTGACCCCAAGTCCTCTTAAAGGTTAAAATCCATTTTTGCACTGTTGTTGTAAATGATAGACCCTAATATATATTTTCCTCAAGTTTCATGAAAATCGGGCCAAAAATATATAACATTTCGCTATCTTTTCATTAGAAATTCCAAATATTGAAAAATTTGACCTTTGACCTTCACGATTCAAAGGTTATCGTTTTCCGATTTCAGTAAAACTTTCAGAACGTATTTAAAATTACAAGGACTATAATATTATGAATAGGTTTTACTTAAAATGTATAACAGTAAGGAAATTGGACTCATTCGCCTAAATATGGACAAAAAATTAGTTTTTCTTGAAAAACGCAAAATTTAAATCGCAGGTACGGAAAAACTGTAAGAGGTATTGACATAATTTTTTCATATTTTTATTCCCTATTTTGATCTCAATAAACCCCAATGTGATGATCGAAAAAATCTGAAATTTGTTTAACAAAATTTTTCAAAATTTGAAAATGGAGTTTTGAAACAGCCGTTAAAAAAAAATATTTTTTTTGGCCATACCTGCAAATAGGTTAACGGTATCCTACGAAGACAAAAACTCATATACAAGTAAATACGGACATATTTTAAGTAAAAATGAGCTTTTATTTTAATTTTTCTCGAAATATGTTAATTGTTTTCCTAAATTTTTTGTTCATGTGGCCTGAAACACGTTAATGGTCTGGCGAATTTGTAATAACTTTAAAACTTTTTAATCAAATTTTGTCATTTATATCTTATTACAACGATAATTACGTACACATTTCGATTCTTTTGCATTCAATTGCAAAAGTATTTATTTAGTAGCAAACTTTTTTCAAAAACTGAAAAATTTGCATTTTTCTCTAATTTTGGCGATAATACAGTTTTTGGGTCATTTTGAACCAAAGGAGATACCGGGTTAATTTCCAAAATTTTTTTTTTAATGTAATATTCATTAATATAAATAAATCTACATATTTCTAGAAAACAATGCAGAAAGTTAACGAGTTTCACATATTTATTCCATATTAACAGTAAAATTCTGCATATATCTGAACTTTGACCTCGATGCGCGTCCAGAAATCGTTGCCCGATTTGGCTCAAATTTTCAGCACTTAACATTTAGGCCCAGTGTCACAATATTCCACCCGGCACTCTTCAAAATTTTAACAAAAATTTTTTTCCATACAACTGATTGTCACTCTAATGTACATATACATATACCCTTCTCACGAAGGTCGCAACGAATCGCAATAATCGGTCCATAATTATAAAAACCCACTAAAAAATTGTGGTATTCAAATAAGATTAAATACAAGTAAGTTTCATATCAAAGGAAAACTGTTTATAATCATATATTCGGTGTAGGGTATTATATTGTCGGGCTTGCCCTACTATACTTTCTTGTTAATTTTTCATTTCTGTTTTTTGACATTTGGTAAGACCAATTGTTGTTTTTGTAGAACTGCCACCACCTTGTATTAATTCGCCTTGACATGTGTCAAATAAAAGCACCATATCAACGCAAATTACGTTCAGTCTTTCAGATAAAAGCAAAGTGCGAACAACTAAAAAATACTAATCGCAATTCACAAGTGAGACACACAAAAATAAAATCTTTTTTTTTGAAAAGCAAAATATCTCTATCGCAACAACAAGATAAACAAAGTGTACTAGAAAATATAAAAGAAATAAAAAAACAAATTTGGTGAAATTTCATATTGTGAGATTAAATAAATAATATAATAAAAAAAATCAACATAATGGCCGATTCTAACAAGCGTAATATTCCTATCAAATTGGGAGACTTCAGCGTTATCGATACAGAATTCAGCAGTATTAGAGAACGTTTCGATTCTGAAATGCGTAAAATGGAAGAAGAAATGGCTAAATTCCGTCATGAACTCATGAATCGTGAAGCTAATTTCTTCGAAAGCACCAGGTATGTAAATTATTAAATAAATTTTGCAAAAATTTAAAATTTTTTAAGTAAATCTCAACAAATAACGGCTGCTACTGGAGGATAAAATGTTAGATAAATTCTAATTAGTTAGTTTAGTAATGGAAAGGAAACGGATATTTTTACCGGCTTTTTTTATTCTGATTGAATTTTTGTTTCCATTTTGAATTTCAACTATGATGAGTTGTTAATGCAATTTAATATTATTTCCTGGTTTATTAAATTATTTTGCATTCACCGTATTAGTTTTTTTTTTGTTTCAAATTTCTACATTTCAGTTTCCCACACATTAGTAACATAAAACAACAAAAACAATTAACCAAACAAGAGAATAAAATAAAGTACATAATATGTACCTACATACATACATATTTATTTATTTCATTTCTTGCTCTTGTCTACGTTGCCAAATGATTTATATTATTTTGCGGAGGTAGATTCTTGTGTTTGTTATCGTTGTTGTTACCCAGCAGTTAAGCAAGTAGTCAATGTATCCCTTATAGACAGTAATTGTCACTAATGTCCAAGTGGTCGGCTGTCTCCAATTTATATATTTTGGGTCATTTGACACGTAGATATGTGCTCTTTGTAGTGCATTGTGCAATTGGTTATTTTATACATCCCAGGTAATCTAGTAAAAATACAATTGTCACTTAAGTGTATCTAAGTAATCTAGAGTGTAGTCACTTTAAAGGTTTATTTTTCTATGCATTTTTTTTGTGAGAATTTTGTACAAACTGGTTTTATACAAATTCTGTTGATATAATTCTTGTCACTTTAGTGTCTCTAAGTAACCTATATAAAGTAGTTATTTTACCCACCAGAAGTAATCTGTTGGAGAGTTGTCGCGTGCAGATTTGTTTACAAGCAATCATTTATTGGACTAGTTATGTAGCTGATCAAGTAGCCAGTTAGGTATCAGTAAGGTAACTGATTCTATGTATCCGTTAAGGTAATCCAGTCTCATTATAATCCAAAATGGTCAATTGACCCCCTACTTAGGATATGCATGTGTTAAAATAACTAGTCACGTCGCTAGTTATGTAACTAGTTGTCACCCTAAATGATAGGCAAAATCACTAGTTCGTCATAGTCCTTTAGAACTGCTGGGTATTATTGGTGTTGTTGTTGTGGTTTTTAATGTTACACTATTAACCAACAACAAAAACAATAACGGTGAGGTATTTCTTTTCTTTGATTTTTCGTGTGTTTGTTGTTCGTTCATTGAAAAGGTTGAATGAATTATTGTCGGCCAAAAAAATAATGTACCGTGGGTAGAGTTTGTTACATTTTGATTAAAATTAATAAAAAAAAATTTAATCTAAAAGTTAAAAGTACAGTGAAAATCCTAAATAATTTTACAAATTTCATAGGCTGATACCAAAATCAGTTTTTAATCTATTCAGTAGTTTCAGATGTATTTAGAATATTGTGTGTCCAAAAATATTATACATGGGAAAATTAAACAATTGTTGTTTTTTTTTAATTTCATAAAAAGACTAAGATCTAGTTTTTGGTATAAAGATAATCTACAATCTCTGTTTAAACATAGCTTACAATATAATTTGTGTTTTTCACTTATTGTTTATAATCTAGGTTTAACTGAGCATCAAACAAACAGCTGAAATATAAAATAAACAATTCAGCATAGCTGTAGTTTTATTGATATACTTTATTAATATCAATATACAGGTCTGTCACACATTTTGTTCGGAATGTTTTCAATTCCGTAGTTTTTATTCCGATCAATTTTGTTTTAGGTTCTTCTTCGTGTAATTTATTAATTCCAAAAATATTTAATAATTCTATATTTCTGATTTAAATTTGAAAGCGTTTTTTATATAAAAACAAAAGGGAAGCTTTTGGTACAGAAATTGATTAAACATTTTGGAAAAACAAATAATTACAAAGAAATATCAATTCCACTTTAAAAACTGAAAGTGGTTTCATTCCGAAAGAAATTTTCGTTTTACTTTTCTGAAGAAGCAAAATACGGAATTAATTCCACTTTCGATCGGAATGGAATTCTGTGATAGGCCTGATAAAGTCCGCCAAAATTTGTTTCATATATAACTTAACAGCATATTGAGCTAAGTTTAACTAACAAGTAAAAAACTAGCTCTAAAGCAATATGAGACATAAATCCTAAAATTTCTGAACCCATTAGGTTCAAAAATCAAAATTTTGTGTTTTTATCCCGATAATTTCTGGAAAAATTTCTGTTTAATCAAAATAAGTATGTCAGATTTTTATATATAATTTGACTTTACATTTTTTATAATAATTTTATTCGTAACACTTTAGGCTTTCATTTAACGTATCATACGGTAACATTTGCTTTCATAGTCCCATGTTATGGGTCATTAAACAAAAATATTTTATTCTTTTCCGGGAGAGAAGATTTTAAAAGTTTTAAAATTATATATCTAAATTAATGTTTTATATTGCAAATTGACTAAAATTTAGTGTATTTTATTGCGTTAATTTTGAAATTTTAAATCAATTTCGAAAAGCTTTCAAATGATATAAAAAAATGTTTCGATCCGATCAACTTCAGACGCTCATAAATCGGAAAATATGGACTGGCGACAAACAATTTTTTTTCTAAATCACTTTGTCGTCGCCCATAAACTAAATTTGCTCCGCCATTTTTCGAAATACACACACTTCTTCAACAAATCAATTTACTTATATCCCAATGTAGACATAGAATCCACAAATAAAAATAAATTTAAGGATACCTTTTTCATATTAAATAAAAAATTAATATGATCAGATGATAAAAGATATTTAAGATTTTTAGTTAGTAAATATCTCAATGAATACGATTTATAACTGGTTATTGTTTAAAATATTCAATATAATTATTTGTTACAATAAAACCAAAAATTTAAGAATTACAAAACTTTTAAACTTTCTACATAAAACAAACAGAACAAGTTCTAAATTTGTTTCTATTTACAAAAAAAAAAAACTATCTATCAAGAAAAAAGCAATTTATCTTTGTGACTCCACGGTTTTTCTGTTATTTGGATTTAACACGTTTGAGTGCCTTTCTATAACAACGACCTCCTACTTGGCGGCATTTTCTTCATCATCCAAATCGGATTCTAAACCTAAAAATACAAAAAACTATATTAAAGACCAAGAACAATTTTTTTTAATATTGCCAAGCAACAAATATTTTAACTAACCGACCAAGTTTACACGGGGGAAATGTTTAAAGGAAAAAAACCAACAAATTTTATGATAGATACACACGTTTAGCCAAATCTTTGAAAAAAAGAATATTTAAGAAAGAAATACAAGAAAAATTAAAGATATTTTTAGAACTGAATTTCTTTTTTTTTTTTCTTCGTACATAAATTGTTCTAATGAAAAACAAAAAATTAAATGTACTACGAAATAGAAACACACATAATTGTTGAATATATGTACATATGTACATTAGGGTGGCCCCAAAATTTAAGTTGCGGATGTTCCCACCTAAAATGAAAATTTGATTCATTCTAAGACTACGTTTTGAATTTTTTTCGTCCTGGGGTCAATATTTGGCGAGCTGGATCGAAGGATAAAAAGGTCCTTTTTTGAAGTTTTTTACATTTTTTCCATATTTCTTCCAAAGGAAGTATATGTAAATTTGGTATCATATGAAAGGTCTTTGAGAGGCGCATTCAATTGGTTAAAAGAAATTTAAAAAAAAAAAATTTTAATTAAAAAATTTTAAAAATTTTCGACAAAATTTTATTTTTTTTTAATTTTTTCATAGAATTTATTCAAATACATAGATGAAATTTCTTGATCATAAACATCATGTAATTTCACCGAAATGGTTTTTCTCGTTTTTTAAAATTCAGTCCAGTTCAATGTTTATTCAAATTTGTTTAAACCCAATTTCATTCCTATCTGTTAAGCAGTTTTTCACATGTTACTTAAAATTAACAACAACATTCCAAAGGAATAACATTAAAATAATCATTATAGCGCTATGTATAGCAAATGTTTTAGCTTAAATTTAAATATTCGCAGTGTAACAAAAGAAAAGTATAAGAATTTATACATCGATGGAAAGCTTATAAAATTTGAGTTATTTTGATGCCCATACATATACTATGAATTGAGTACAGAGATTGTCAGATAGGGATGAAATTAGGTTTAAACAAATTTGAATAAACATTGAACTGGATTGAATTTTAAAAAACGAGAAAAACCATTTCGGTGAAATTACATGATGTTTATGATCAAGAAATTTCATCTATGTATTTGAATAAATTCTATGAAAAAATTAAAAAAAAACTAAAATTTTGTCGAAAATTTTTAAAATTTTTTAATTAAAAATTTTTTTTTTTTAAATTTCTTTTAACCAATTGAATGCGTCTCTCAAAGACCTTTCATATGATACCAAATTTACATATACTTCCTTTGGAAGAAATATGGAAAAAATGTAAAAAACCTCAAAAAAGGACCTTTTTATCCTTTGATCCAGCTCGCCAAATATTGACCCCAGGACGAAAAAATTTCAAAACGTAGTCTTAGAATGAATCAAATTTTCATTTTAGGCGGGAACATCGATACCTTATTTTTTCTCCATACAAACGGGGCCACCCTAATGTACATATGTACATATTTAGAAAACAATGAAATTTTATCTCAAGTTTATCTCTTGTATCAGAAAGTACTAATAGAAATAATGGCAGCAAATATAACAAAATTTTATCTACTCCAAAATGTACAAAAAATGCGAAAATAAATAACACTCACAGATAGAAGTATGCGTACACAAACACATTGCTAAATTTAATTTCTGAGCAGATGTGAATCTCTCTCTTGTACGCCCATAATTTTAAATTGCATTTTCGGTTATTTTCAAAAATGTTTAAATATTAAGACTCAAAAACACTTGTTTTCAGGAATTTTATATTTTGCCTACACATTTTTTCTGTGTTAATAAAATATTTAATAAATTTAATAACAAGGTCGTTCTTGGCTGTATGGCTGTTGATATTATTAAATATGTAGAATACAATCAATTGAACACTTTAATTCCATTACTACTATTTATTATACAAATATAGTACAGTTCTGATGCATGTGTTTGCTAAAGTAAATATTTAAACAATATATTTGATTTGTTTTTTTTTCTGTTTTTTCAATGATGTTTATTTAAAAGAAAAATGTAAATGATTCAGAAGAGAATAAACATAAATGATATTGAAAGATGTTTATGAATTATTCAAATATGTATTTCTGAATTGCTTTAGCTAATCAAATTGAATTTTAATATGCACTCCTTACCAAAATATATCCCAGCAACTATTTTAATTTAAATTTAGTCATGAGTCCTTTAATACGCTATACCCAAAGTACATACATACATATATTGTGAAAACGATATTTTGAAACACGAAATTTCAATATTAATATATTATCCATATTTAATAAATTGTATTTACACAAATATCGTAAGTAAACATTTTGTATTCTCTTAAATTTGTATAATAATTAAAACATACGATTCATAGTGTCTCGAACGCGACATTCGTACACCTTTGAAGTGAACAGAAATAAAGAAATTTAAATAATTTTTTAACAACTAAGATTAGCTGAAAATACACTATGTACAGTGAGCCTCAAAAGTGAGTAAACAGCAGCGAATTTTTTGATTTTTTAAGATCATGAAAATCATTATAGTCCGACTTAAATCTATATTTTTCACAACCAAAGATATTATTCAAGCCAATCTCTATCAAACTGAAACTTTAAAATTTTAATCATGGATAAATTTTAGAATTTTCATTATCTTAAAAAATATCCAATAATTTTTGGTGTATACTCACTTTTGCGGCTCACTGTATATCATAAAAACAAGTAAGAGAACTATATTCGACTGTCCCGATTCTTATATACCCTTCACCAAATTATACTTCAAAATACAAATTTTAAATATTTTTAGGTAAACAAATTTTTTTTTCAATTTTAAAAAATATTTTTTTTTTAATTTTAAAAAATATTTTTTTGTTTTTTAAATTTTAAAAAATATTTATTTTTTTTTGATGAAACCAAAAAATTTGGGTTAAAAAATATGTTTCCCGATTTTGACCCATTGTAGGTCCTACTTACTATGGTCTTATATACGTCGTTGCAAAGGTCTTTGAAATATCTATCATTATCTATATTGTCTATATTATATATCTATGTATAGGGTCGGAAAATTATATTGTGGAAATTACTCACGAAGGTGAAGGGTATAATAAGCACATAATATTTAAAAAAACCCACAAATTTCAGCACTTGATAGAAGAAAAGTTTTAGCAAAAAGTTTATTTTGCCCTTATTTGCTAATTTTTTTTATATTGCAATAAAAGCATTTCTACATGTGATGTTTCATCTTATCACTGATTAAATTTTATTTATATTTTATTCAATTTTTCCATTTCATTCCCTATTTCATGCGAAAAGCAATTTAAAACACATTTTGTTTCATTTTAGTTAAATTTCTTAGTCACAATTTATAAAAGTGTTTGCCCTCTGCAAATGATTACAGCAATAAATAGACTATTCATTTTATTGTTTATCATTTCAGTCATTTTATTTGTTTGTTTTTTTACTTAAGCACACCTTTCTCCTTTTAGAATGTGTTTCTTCAAGTGAAAGCCAGAAAACCATCAGACTTTTCATTATATTCCTACTAGGGTTTTCGAATAAAAATTATTCGAATAATCGAGAAAAAAAAATAATTAAAAATTTTCAGTTTAGAATGAAAAATTATTCGACTAATAATTGTCGAATATTCAAGTAAATTTATTTTAAAAAAATAGTTTATACAAAAAATCTGAAATAAACAAAATCAATAATTTATAATGTTCCTCATTGGAAATTTCTATATTTATTGAGATCTGTTAGGGCTCACAACATAATCAAACTTAACTAGAACATTTAAATTTCTGTTTTGGCCCACGGCTGCAGCCAATTGATATCGGTTCGGTTAGGTGAACTAGCCACATATTTTAGACCCATCGGAATTGAGCTGGAATTTGGCACAAATCTGTTGTCTATATCTCGTTATTATATTGTTAAATTGGGTTAATATTATTCCTTAAATTAAGTAGTCCCGAAATAAATATCGGTATAGAATTCTTGACCAATTTATAATTAAAAATTTATCTTGGATTCTAGGGAATATCCGACTGTATTTTCTTACTTATTTTTTTTATTATTTATATGTATAAAAATTTATTTTCTGGTTTCAAATATGTATATAGTAAATTATTCGAATAATATTTTTTATTGATTATTCGTTGGAATAATCGAGGAAATTTTAAAAAATAATTTATCACTCGAATAGTTAAAAAATTGTAAACTTTTATTTGATCAAAATGAAACTCGAATAATTGACAATTATAAATCCTCCCATAATGGGCGTTCTGCTAGCTGCAGTCTGTATAATAAATTACATACAACAATAATAATTTGTATATAAAAATTATCCAGTACCACCTACCAAGACTAAAATGCTAAACTAAATACTAAAAGTTGACCTATTTTAATAGATATCAAATGAAGTAAGTATACAGCCTTTTAGCAGACTAAATAAAGTTTTTAGAATTAGCCTTCAGATTTAAACTTAAACTGAATTAGAGCGTCAAGCGTTTTAAATATTATGCATTATTATACTGTATGTATAACAATCAATTATTTCCCTTTAAATTTAGTTTGTATTCTATATTAATACTTACTATAAATTTTTATGACCTTTAACATTTTACCCCCACTAATTTGCGTCCAAATAAGTTTAGCGCTTTGTATCGCATCTATAGTATTAAAATTTTGTTTTGGTTTTCCAATTGACTGTTTATTATTTAGTATATAATATACAGATACATATATGTACATATATATATATACAAACATATCTATGAGGTCACTATTTCTTTTTCATCCAAAAACGTGCTTAAATATCGTTGTAGTAATTGTCTGTTTATTGAATATGTATGTTTGAAGGAAATTTGTGTTTCTTTGGTTTTGTGGATTTTGTATTATGTATATGACTCATATAATAAAGTTCATTTCTTTACCATGAAGTAATTTAATACAAGTGGATTTACTTCCTACCCTTGTGCGAAAAGAAACATAGAAACGAATTTGTCATTAGATGATAGAAATGTTAGATTAGACATTTAGTTTTGTAATGAACAATATACATATGTATGTATAAATACATAATGCATGTAAACAAAACATTTCTTACATTTCCAATATTAAATATCAAAGCCACTACTGTAAATAGCAATGAAAAAGCTTAAACGTTTAAGATTCTGTAAAATCCCTGTAAGGAATATTTTAAAGATTTCCTTCCCTTATTCTATATCGAATAAAATGTATAGAAATTTATAATGATGGAGTTTGATAGCGAGCGAGTTTTTACTAGTAACCTCCGATTATAAATGCTATAATTATCCCCCTGAATCTTTGAAGGATGTAACTGTATTGTCCAGAGGAAAATGAAATTATCGGTTTAAAGTTTAAATAAGAAAGAAGCTGACATTATTTCATTAATGTCTTAACTCTCCCAGTCATGCTATCTTATCTTAAAATGTTCATTAGATAGCATTAAACACATTCAAGACAACAGGCTACACGACTACACGAACACAACTTCTGCTGGCTGCAGTTGTAGTCGTGTGGCAGCTACTGAATTATTTTAAAGACGACAGCTACAAAGTAAACAGCTGATTTATAATTCAGTGGTGCCACTTTAAGAAAAAATAACCGTACAAAATTCTAAAGTAATTAAGCTTGAAACAAATTTTTTGTGTAAAAATATATATGTATATGGTTATAATTATTTATGTACCTGTTATTACAGTCCCGAACTAGTGATTTTAATTGACCTCAAATAGTCAGCTAAAAAGACATATTATAGACAGTCCAATGAACGATTGCTTGTAAACAAATCTTTCTCCGACAACACTCCAATAGATTGATTCTGGTGGGTAAAATAACTACTTTCTAAAGTGCGGAAAAAATAAACGTTTAAAGTGACTTCACAATAGTTTACTAAGAGACACTAAAGTAACTATTGTCTTCACGTTATGTTGCATGGGATAATAGTATACTTAAGCAAAAATAAAAATAAACTTTATGAGAATTATATTAACACAATTTGTATAAAACCAGTTTGTATGAATTACTCACAAAACTTTTAAAGTAACTATACTCTAGATTACTTAGAGACACTTAAGTGTCAATTGTCTTTACGCTAGATTACTTGGGATGTATATAGTAACCAATAGTCTTCTGCACTATAAAGACCATATACGTGCCAAATGACCAAATGATAAGACATTAGTGACAATTACTGTCTATAAGGCATATATTGACTACTTGCTTAAATACTGGGGTATTAATAATATATTTATAACTGTATTATTTTTGTATGCGAAATCAAAATTAGGAGTTGTTTTCTAAATTTTGTGATTTTTTTTTTTGCAAAAATGTCGTGGTTAAAGCAATTGCAATATTATTAGATTTAATACGCATTAAAGATAAATTTAAGATATATTTCAACTCTATCGTGTGATAAAACTACATAAATAGTTTCTATAAATCCACTGTTATTTTACTTATACAGTGGTGGCCACCAATTTAAGACAAATACTTGAATTTTTTTCATCAACTGAATTTTAAGTGCGATAGAGCCAAAATAAAAGGACTTCTAAGGGTATGAAATTTATTATTAATGTTTCTAGTTTCTGAAAAATGTTTGGAAAAATCGGTAAAACATATATGGACAAAGATATGTGGAACGTTGACTCACCTCAGCGAACATCCGCTGTTAATAACATGATATGACCGAAACTAATGGAACTAAAAATACGAAATTTGGTCCGAATATTTTATAATAATAAAATTATAATGATATAAATGTGAGAAAATATGTTTATTTAAAAAAAAATTTTTGGTCAAGTTGTAGAAAAATTGTATGTGTTCATGGTGAATATGTATGAATTGACACAGTCGATAAAACATACTTGTGTGTTAAAACAGTCCTCATGCATACATATTTGTGGAAATATTTGAAAAAATAATTGACAATTACATGGAATTTAGCAAACAATTTTTGTCTTAAATTCCTGGCCACCACTGTATATGTTAAAATCATTTTCGAAAGTGCAGTATTTTTGAAGTGTTGTCAGGATTTTTATTGTTGAAAATACTTTCTTGTTGTCATTCTTTGTTGTCAAAAAAAAAAAATTCAAAAAAATTTACAACGTATACATAGCACGTTCTTTACGTTAATTAGGTATATATGTATCTATAGAATAATTTTTAACTGATAACAAAGAACAAAACTGTCAACAAACACATCTACACACATGAAATCTGCTTTAATTACTCTAATGTCACAACAATTAACAATGTACTGTACAGTTTGTATTGTTCTGACGTTTATAAAAAAAAACTCTCTTTTGTTGAAGTGATATTAACAATTGTTCTCTTGTATGGTTTTACACCGTAATAAAGTTAATAAACGCAAAACACGTTAACCGTTATAATGCTTTAAAATGGCCATACAGATACGAGATTTGCAATTACTTTTGAATTTTTATGTATGTATGAACGTGTGGCGCTTAATATGATTTTATGACGTTTTAAGAATTGTTTCTGTCTTGTTTTCGATTAATTTTATTTCGTTTGTGGTTAAAACGAATATTTGTATTTGATTCGTATTTACTTTATTTCAGTAACTGAAATAGTTGGGCATGTATATTTAGGGGAATACATTACTAAACTACGAACTAAAATATATGGAGATCATATGAAGGTTCAAATTAAAAGTCACTTTACAGCTATACGAAAACCTTCTTATCTTTCTACTGTGGTTGTTCGGTTATTCCAAAATTTTATGGACCGAAGGATTATGGACCTATTAGTCATATTATTTCCTATTGAAAACTCTGGAGAGGACAATTAATCTTCATCGGAGAGTTACATTGCGAGGACTCTCCAGTATGAATGCTCTTATATTCCGGAATCATGGCCGATGTACATTGTGGTATAATTTCTAAGAGTGGTATATACTTATTAGTCATCTTCTTTCCATTTGAAAACTCTTCTTCTTCTACAGATTAATGTTTATCTGAGTATGTCGATTATACCCAGACTCTGAACATTTTTATATGAAAGGCAAATTTGTTGAAACGGCGCTACCAGATTTAGAGGACTCTCGAGTATGAATAATATACTTTGACAATAATGTCATCTCACGTCCGACTTTATCTTTCGACTTGAAAACTCTTAAGAGACTGATTAACATTCATCTGAGAAAGTCGATTAGACCCAATCTACTATCTGCCTCTCAACATTCCTTACGAAGGCCAAATTTGTCGAAACGGCGCTTGTGAGTTATATTGAGAGAACTCTTGAGTATGGAGAGTAAACATTAGTGGCTTTCTTGGACAATAATGTCACCACAGGTACGACTATATCTTTTCATTTGAAAACATTCGAGATAGTGATTACTGTTCATAGGAAAATGTTGATTAAACTCAATCTACTATCCGACTTTCAAGGTGGCTTGGTAAGCCACCTTCAACCTCTTATAAATAAGTTATTACTTTAATATCTCTAAAACTAGTTACAAGTAACGGCTTTAATAACTCATTGAGTTAAAAAGAATGTGCTCATGCAAAAGACTAGTCATTATTCAACTACTTCTATGTAATGCAGCTGGTATATAGTAGTCAATAAAATGTATGTTATTCAGTAATTGCAAATCATTGCCATGTGTTTGCTGGATTTTGCTATTATTTTTCTCAAAGTGTATTATGTATTGCTATCTGGTCTGGTTTAGCAGTAATTCTCTTTCCTTAATTTACTAGCCAATAAAATTACCGTTAACTATGAGTTAAAAAAAAAACAAAAAGTTGTTATAATCAGTGTTACCATCAAACACATTTAGCCAAGCTAGCAGCAGACATTCATCCCACTTTTGCTAACTGACCGACTGCCGTTCGTTGTCGTCTGGTTGGCATGGTAATAAATGAATTCGTTTGAACAAAATACAAATGAAACCCAGCAAAATTCTCCCATTCTTCTCTCACTGATGATGATGTCATGCTTGGTTTGATTTAAAAATAAACATTTTGAATAAACTTTGAATCGGTGTATACGATTTCTTTGTAGGTATTTGTTTATTTTTTGCTGTGTGTGGATTTTTTTAATTTTTTATTCATTCTCGTATTAGAGGAAAATAAAAACAACAAGTAAGAGTATTAGATTCGGCTGTAACGAATCTTATATACCTACATTTTGTATAAAAACATTTATTGTTATCAGATGTTTGCCTATTTTCAATACTAATTTGGTATTGATAGAGCCATATTCCGGGAAGATAATTGTATGTGTGCCAGGAGAAATCATTTAGCTATATTTTCTACAGAAATTGTTTTTTGTAATAGTGAAATGTATTATCTACACTATAATTGAAGAAAATTTAAAAAAAGTTTTGAAAAATACCAGCTTTTTTGGAGGTTGTCACATTTTGATCCATAAATCTGGTTATATTTAACCGATTTTGACCATTTTCAATACCAAACATTTCACCATGACCAATATTTGCGAAAAATTCCTGTCTGATATGTCTTTCCCTGTAGGCCATATCGTGACTTCAACAGACATACGGACGGACGGATATACCTAGATCGTCTTAGAATTAGAACCCAGAATATCTATACTTTTATGAGTCTTCGATGAATATTTCGATGTGTTACAAACTGAATGACAAAATCAATATACCCCTCACCTTTTTGTTTGAGGGTATAAAAATAAGGTGTATTTTGTTCGATAGCAAACATTTGTTTTCTTCTCGAATATTTTATTAAAAAAAATAAAATAAAAACTTGAAAGATAATAAAATCCGAGAAATAAAATAATAAATTTTATCGTTATTGTATTGAATTGAAATATAGAACAGAACTATTGGAATTTAATCGCCTGCTGTATGTTGTCTGCAAATGGCTACCCATAACAGCAACAACTACACTGAAAGAAAGAACAATAATTTTGTTTAATTTTCTGAATATGTCAGAAATTTTGTTGTATTTAAAAACAAATTTGTTTAATGTTTTAAAGTTTGTAACATATGTTTAGTTTTTCTTGCAAATTCCAGTAGATCATGTTTATATGATTTATATTTAGATTTATTTAATTTTTTGTTTAGATTAAACTTGATTCTTTTTTTTTGCTGTTTCTAATGCATTTATAAAATTCAAATATAATTTGCATGATCTCATCTGCTGTTTAAATAAATGCTTATCGATGGAAAATAATGATGTTTACACGTACGCTTTTAACATTGCTTTTTTTCGCTCTCCAAAATTGTGAAATATTTTGATTTCTTATAAAATGTTTTGAATTTGTTTTCTTTAAATTGTTTATTTTATTATAAACATAAATAGATATTATGTACTTGGTTATTATAGCAGATACAGAATTTATTTTGGAATTACTTAATTTTAACTTTTAAAATGTTTTGTCAATATCAATTTATTTATAAATTATCTAACAATTGTTTAATCTTCTTTATTATTTTATAATTATTGTTTTCGAATTTCTTCATTAAAATTTTAAGTTTTATGAGATCTTCTTTCCAGTACCTGGCTCACGAAATTTGTATCGTTTATTTTATAGTTTATTGTTTTGGTTTTTAAATTTTCTAAAATCTTGACCCTATCCATTTTTACTATATAAAAAACTTATTTCTCGAAAAATTATCAAAATAAATTAAATATTAAATTACGGTAAAAAATTGTGCTTTTTACATTCTTTTCTTACATATTCTTTTTGTTTTAGTCTTCTTTCTTGCAGAAATTTAAAAGTTTCCATTGTTTTGTCAATGCTAATAAATAAAATCACATTATATGTGTTTCTGTTAAACTTTAATTAAAATTTAATATATTTAATAAAACACCTAATAAATTTGTATTTGTCTTAGAAATATACAGTGGGGAGCTCAAATGAGTACATGTTTCTAATTAGTGCACTTCTTATGGAATAAAAATAAAACTAATAAAGCAAATCCAAAAATTTTTTCTGTCATTTATTTTATGTTTAATATGTAACAAAATGAATTACAATTCAAAACAAAAAACATACAGTTCTAAATAAAAAAACAGACAAAACTAAAATAACTCGCATGTACTCAATTTTGCACCCCACAATAACTTTAGGGAAGAATTGCATTTTTTAAAAAAATTTTCAAAATCCTTTATTACGTAAATAAAATTTTACACGCATTGGCATATTTTCTATAAATTTTTCATTAACTTTTTTTGGAATACTCTCTCTCTCTCGTGCTCAATCCGCTGTTAAAGCTCGTACAAATTGGTAGGAGTTAATCGGTATTGTTTCAACCGCCAATTCACGATTCACTAAAAATTCTCAATAGGATTGAACTCAGGACATTGAGCTAATAACTGCATTAATAAGACATTTTTCTAGGAACACCATTCTTTACGATTTTTGACGTGTGTATTGGGTCACCATCCTATTGAAAAATTACTTCTTCTGCAGGATAAGCATTATAATCTACAAAGTCAAAAGATGAATGTGAAAAATACAAAGATATTTACGTATTCAGGTCGGTATATCGAACTGGACACTATTTCGGTAGAAATTTTGCTCACTAAACCATTTTTCAAAGTTTTTCATGAGTGCTTTAATTCGCCGTCCTGCTGTAAAATAACTTATTCGACATGATTGGCGCTCTTATCCACAAAATCGGAATGGCAAGTCTATAAATTCGGTATGATTAGTCTTCAATATACGCAGATAGTCTTCTTAACTCATTATTTCGCCGATTTTTTCAAAATTGGTGACACAGTAAGGAAACAGTAAAACACGGTAATGATATGGGGTTGCTTTATATGGTGCCACCTTGGACCCATGCAAAGAATCAATGAAATAATGGGAAAAGAAAACCATCTGCGTATTTTGCAGACTCACCATACCTATTTTGTAGTCTCATCATCACGTTTTTGTATATAAAAGAGGAAATCCTGCAGAAGAAATAATTTTTCAATAGGATGGTGACCCAATGCACACGTCAAAAATCGTAAAGACTGGTATTCCTAGAAAAATGTCTTATTAATGCTGTTATTAGCTCAATGTCCTGAGTTCAATCCTATTGAGATTTTTTAGTGAATCGTGAATTGGAGGTTGAAACAATACCGATTAACTCCTACCAATTTGTACGAGCTTTAACAGCGGATTGAGCACGAGAGAGAGAGAGTATTCCAAAAAAAGTTAAGGAAAAATTTATAGAAAATATGCCAATGCGTGTAAAATTTTATTTACTTAATAAAGGATTTTGCAAATTTTTTTAAAAAATGCAATTCTTCCCTAAAGTTATTGTGGGGTGCAAAATTGAGTACATGCGAGTTATTTTAGTTTTGTCTGTTTTTTTATTTATAACTGAATGTTTTTTGTTTTGAATTGTAATTCATTTCGTTACATATTAGACATAAAATAAATGACAGAAAAAAATTTTGGATTTGCTTTATTAGTTTTATTTTTATTCCATAAGAAGTGCACAAAATAGAAACATGTACTCATTTGAGCTCCCCACTGTACATTTGAATTTGGTAAAAGGAAATGTTTTTGAAAACTGAAATTACAATATGGTTAGTTTCCATTGTATATTAACACACTGTATTTCGGTTATTGTGTGTCCTAGATGATAACTATAGGAAATGTTATAAGTTTATCATTTATTAAATATTTATTATTTCTCAGAAATGTTTTCAATTTAAACTTTTAGTAAATCCTTGAATTAATTAAAAGTTATTATGTACTTGTAAACACCCACACAAGTTTTTTTTATAATTTATAGAAAATGTGTTAGGCTTTGAGTTTTAACTCTAGTTTTCATAATTTAACTACATATGTATTAGTTAACAAATACATTAGACAGAGTTTTTAAAGTATGAAATCATTTTTAACCAAATAAAATTAATTGCTCTGTAAAATTATATATAACTACACCATTTCCAATTGTAGAAGTTTCTAATTGTATTTCAGAAATTTCCAATTGAATTTCAGAAATTTTCAATTGTATTTCAGAATTTTCTAATTGTATTTCAGACATTTATACAAAGCCTATTTCAGAATTTTCCAAATGTTTTTCAGAAATTTCTTAAATACAATTAGAAAATTCTGAAATTCAATTGAAAATTTCTGAAATACAATTGGAAATTTCTGAAATACAATTAGAAACTTCTACAATTGGAAATGGTGTAGTTATATATAATTTTACAGATCAATTAATTTATGCTAAATATTTGTCTATACTTGACAAATATTTAGCATAATAATTAATGACGTTTGTTGCCAAGACAAAGTTGTCTTTGCAAAAGCACAAACAATTTTGTCTTAACGAAGCAATAATACTAATAAATGGAGACTATACCTGATAATTTTTTATCTTGACAACCATTTTGACGTTTATTATGATAAAAATTTATCAGGTATAGACAGGGGTTTAATACATTTGGAAAATTCTGAAATATAAATGGAAACTTTTGAAATATAATAGGAATATTCTGAAATTCAATTAAAAAATTCTGTAATACAATTGGAATTTTCTGAAATATAATTATAAAATTCTGAAATAATTTTACTCTTTTTTTAACGAATAAATTCTTTTAAACGTCGATTTGTAACCCACATGCAAAAAAACTTTATTATTTTAAATAATAAACAATATTCAGTTAGCACTTATTGAATATTTCGTATGTATGTATGAATAATTGTGTTTTTAGACGATAATCATTTGAAAAATTGTTTTTATTTTCAATTATATTTTCAAGTTCAGTATATGGTGCAAATGGCGGCGGGTGTTTTGTAAGCGGCTGTGTGTAAATTGTTTTATCTCACCACTCTCTGCGAGACACATCAGCAGCTTAAGCATCGAAATTGAGTAGTTAGACTTTAAAGTTCATATATGGTAATGAATTGTGTAGATAAAATACAAATTGTATATTGAAATGACAAAATGTATGTATGCAAATTATATTTTGCAACTAAAATACAATAATATGAATATTGTAAGTTCAGTCATGTTTTATGGCAATTTTGTAAGTGTTTTTTTGTTGAGATACGAGAAATTTAGTGTTTTCTTGCATATAAAAACGTTAAAATGATTCGATAACCGTAAAAGGTGTATATTTTTATAACGTGCATATTAGTGTACATATGATGTATTTATGTATATGAAAATGAAATAATAACTTGGAGAAATAACGTAATACTTTTGTAAAGGAGTGAATGAAATTTAGTAATTCCTAATAAATAATTATACAATGAATGTATGAGTCTGAAGGAATATTCACATAAGCCCTAATGAATTTTAATCTTTAGAAAAATATTAAAACAATTTTACTTTAATCTTGAAATAAACACCAATTTTCTAAATAAGTATCGATTATTTGATAATTTGTACAAATTATTATTATTTTTTTGAAATATTAGCTTTCCAATCTAAGACAGTGTTGCATTTTTAATAATGATCATCAATTCAAAATGTCTTCAAACCATAACTCAATACATATTTATTTTGCTAATGGCTAGTGTCAAAAACAAATTTTTATTTACAATTACAAACATTTCCGCTTTATCCATCCACTAGACTTTCAATAAAAATTGTTATTTAAATATTTACACAGTTATTTAGTTTTCGTAATTGCTATGAATAGTTTGAAAATAATACAACCAATTATGATGATTAAAACACAGAAATATGCAAATTAACAGACACCCAAGACATGATGTCATAAATTTTTAAAATCTTTTTTTATTTTTTTGTTTGTTTTCAGAATGTTTATTAATTCAATAATTTTATGCGATACAAAAAAAATGTATTTGTTTGTTTTTATAATGTGCATGTATGTATTATGTACACTTGTACATATTTACAATAATATATGTATGTACAACAAATAATAAATATTAACGCCTTTCAATGCCATTGTAGCAAATGACTTTTATGAAATAATTCATTCATTCATACTTATTTCAACTGATAAAATTTTTAGAGGATAATGAACCTAAAGTAAAAAATTTTGCAAATTTAATTGACATTTTTAATTGACGATTTTTTTAGCAGCTTAATTTTGTATTGGTGTGACAGTAAATCTTATTGATTAATTATTTTTAGGTTAAAATATTAGCTGCTGAGGCAAATGCTGTTGCAATAGCAAAATTTAGTAGTATTTTTTGCATTTCAACAACTAAATACACAGGATTGCAATTGTCATACCATTGCAACATTCAAAATGGTTTTTGCATCACTCTCTCTTTTTCAATATGGCGAAATTATAATAGTAGAGAAACCGAATGAATGGAAGAAAATAGTCATAGAAAAACAATTATTTGTCAAGATGTTGTCATAATTTAATTGTGTATTGCAAACTTTGTTAAAAGAAAGGAATGAAAAGTGCGTTCGCAATCAATGGCAAATAAATTGCAAATGCTATATTTCACAGCTATACAATTTTGCATTTGCAATGTTACCAGGTCATTGGTTGGACCGAATCTTAAATAGTATTAATGGAAAAAAATTATGAAAATTGCAACATTAACCTTAGGTCTTCACGTAGCAATATTTATTGTTAAGCACAATCAAAAACGTCGGCAGAATAATAGCACAGGATTGCTGATTGCTTTAGGTGGAGAAAACGTTCGTCACAAATACAAAATTTTCAACGCGAGAAGTTCTATGAAAAACCGAGGTGTATTTGCTTATATTTTGAATTCCACTAATTTCTTTGTTTTTTACTTTTGATACTTAAATAAATTAAATGTTTATGCATTAATCACACCGAATCATAAAAAGAATTTTACATTACCCCCTGTCTATACTTGACAAATATTTCTCATAACAATTAATGACGTTTGTTGTCATGACAAAGTTGTTTGTGCAAAAGCACTATAATAATATATGGAGACTATACTTGATAATTTTTTATCTTGACAACCATTTTGACGTTTATCGTGATAAAAATTGATCAGGTATAGACAGGGGGTTAATGACAGCATATTGCTTAGCAATAATTGCTCAAGCAATCAGTAGATTAATCATTGCGCAATGAATTGCTACATATGACAATTGCTGTGTCTACACATCACAAATTTTATGGACACAATCAAATCAAAATAATATTCAAATAGTAATTTTTTCATATTAGCCTAGTTTTGTTGTGAAAACGGTCTATGAAAATACTGTTATACAAAAGATATAATACAGAAAATATTGTTATACAAAATATTTTCTAGAGAAACTGTTGTTATACACAAAATATTGTTCTACGCATGATTTCTATATGACTGTTATTCACATGATTTGATATAGAAAATACTGATATACACACGATTTTCTATAAAAAACAGTTGTATACACGATATTCTATAGAAAATACTGTTAAACACAAACATTTTCTATAGAAAATACGGTTATACTCAAGATTTCCATAGAAAATATTTTAATCTGTAGCAGAAAATCGTACTGAGTTTATAGCAATGTGTAAATTTTTCATGTTACTCAAAATATTTAAAATTTTTTGAAAGTACTTTTGAATAAAATATATTATCTAAAAAAGTACGATCGTCTCAACTATATCTAATATAGCAGCCGTTATTTGTTATTTAGGTAGTTTAATTGTATGTAATATTTAATTATATTTATTATAAATATTTTCTACATACATATAATTAATATATTAATCTTATTATATACTCTTTTTTCCTTTATTCCACTGGCTTTAAATAAATAAATGCTGCTTTTATATACATACATACGTAATCTATAATATTAATTGTAATATAATGGACGTTTACTATTTCTAATATATTTCTATTTTGGCTGTCTTACAAAAAAATAATGAATATTTAATTAAAACAAACAAATAAATCTCATTTATAAAATAATATTTATATACAATACATATTAAACAGTACAACAAAAAAGACAACAACAAAAAGGTATTAATAAAATTTTCAATTTAGATGCAAATATTACAAAGAAAATATACAAAATAAAAATTAATGTACATATTTCTTTTAAAAGATACATAAAATATCTGTTTATAAAGTGATTTCAACATAAAAAAAATACAAAACAAATGTTTTTTCAACATAAAATCTTTAGACTTCAAAATTTTATTTTTTCGTGGTTTTATGTTGAAAATGTACCGAAAATATCTTAATTTAAAATACCTTTACATAGAAATCTGGTACTTTATTAAAAGTATTCATGTGAACATGTTTAACAGCGATATTTATTGAACGTGTAGCATGCGGTATTCAGCAATCGCGATCAATATCGCTAAATAGCTTAATTTTTCGCGATCCGGATCGATGATCATAAATAAAACAAATAAAGAATAAATCATGACGGTAATTTGATTTTTCTAATCAACCACCTACCCTCAAAGCAAAAAAAAAATGAACATGTAGCATACGCGCTCTATCCATAATTCCATTAAAATGTATTTGATTCGACCCAATTATCACAATATACATATATTCTACGTATAGCAGTGCTCTTTAGTATAATAAGTTTTGCTTTCGAAAAATCATATTTGGCATCACTACATCAATACCGAACATTTTGGAAAACGCTGAAACATTTATCATTTCAATAATCAAGCTGAAATTACTAATTAATTATCCCCTGGTTATACCTGATAAATTTTTATCATGATAAACCTCAAAATGGTTGTCTAGATAAAAAATTATCAGGTATAGTCCCCATTTATTAGTATTATTGCTTCGTTATGATAAAATTGTTAGTGCTTTTGCTTAGACTTTGTCTTGGCAACAAATGTCATTTATTGTTATGATAAATATTTGTCAAGTATAGACAGGTTCAGTAATTAATAAATTGTATTTTTTTTTTAAAAGTTGAATTTTGAGGACTCACTCTATAAAAAAATTCAATTTATCTTAATATTTACTAATAAGTTCTCATATATGTTAAAAAAAAGTCTGAAAATTTCAAAATTTATTTGATTAGATTTTACATTATATATGAGAACTCAAAGGGTAACATTATTTATAAAAAAAAACAAAAGATTTAAATCGGATTTTTAATATGTACATTGATTTTTATTTATTCATATACAAATTTTAATTACTTTTATTTAAGTGACTAACTTTTCTTATTTTGTAGTGTAAATTTTAATTTTCAATATTTTGTAATGCGTATATTTAAAATTAATTTATATACATACATATTTCATATTGTTGTTAATTACGAAAATACTCTACATACATAAAAAATGTATGTATTTTTTTTATTTTTCAAAATTGTTCATAAGTCTGACAAATTTCAAAATTATTTTTAACACATGACTCAAGCAATTTTTTGTTGTTTTTTTTTTATTTAACACATTTTTCACAGTCATATTCATTTAATATTCTTATTTTGTATTTTCTAAAAACAAAAAAGAAAATCATCTATATATGTTTGAGTTTTTTTTTTATTTTTCTGTTTTCACCTGTCAAATTAATGGGGAAATTGTGTTTTCATGGCATACTTTATGACAAACAGAAAAACACTTCAAATCAATTTGACATTTTTGAATATTTTTCTTGAAATTTATTATAAAACAGTAATGAGCAGTAAAAATTCCAAAATTGTTGTTTTGTTTGTTTCTTTTATAATAATATTTATAACCACATGTGTGTAGAAAACAAAAATTCATCATATTTTTATTTTTAAAATATAGTCTTTCAAAGTTGTTAATATGGAACACAAATTTGTATGGTATTTGTACAGTTAAGTAATCATGGCAACTATTAAACGAGGTTTTACCAATCTTTCCTACTTAAAAACTCACTCTTTATTTACATTTTGTGTAAATACTTGAAAATAAGTTTATTTGCAATTAAAGCAAATTCAACAAAATTTTGTTGTTTTTATTCTTTTTTTAAGCGCCATTTAATTTTAGTGTTGCTTAATTTATTTGCAAAAACAAAACAAGAAAAACATTTTATAAAAAAAATGTTGAAAACTAAATTCAATTTTACTGCTAGATAAAATTTTATGGTTTTGCCTCTTGAATTTGCCAAGTTTTTATTTTTCTACAAGAATTTCTATGTCTGGCAAAACTCAATGTATTGACGTACAAAAAGTACATTCATTCCTCTTCTAAATTTAAAACACTTTCAAGTATGTTATTTAAAAATTGTCTTTTATTGTTAAGAAAATAACAACTCAATCTTAAATTCTAACACCTTTTTTCCAAACATACGACAACAGCTGCCAGATTCATGTTTTAAATCTAAAATTAGCTTTACTTCCCACTTAAATAACAAACATAAATATGTAATTAAAAGATTTCCAATATCTTAAATACATGCTTCCATTATCTAGTATTGAAGCTGGGTTTATTTTTAGTTTAAGGAAATTCTAGCAAGACATCCGTTTTCGCCATTTATATTTTATTTAAGGGTGGTTTTCTTTTCATCTATATTTAGTTTTCAAAATCAAAATTTGTCTTAATATTTTGTATAAAAACTGGAGCTCATTTCCTGATCTTTAGTTAGTTTTAAAGAAACCTTTGTTGTTTAAACTTCAATTTTAAAGTTTGTTTTAAATTATTTTCTTTTAATTTTTAATCATCATGAATACTTTCAATCGTTCATTTTCCACACACACCAAAACTCATACACGTTCGTATAGGTAAATTGTAATTCGTTCATTTCAAAATTATTTCAAACTTGATTTTAATTTATATTGGTGTATAATTGTTTTTATATTTGTAACATTTTTTTGTTGAATATATTGTATTATTTTCTTTAGTATTTTATTAACAATTTCTTTTATTATTTATCTTTTTTATTATAGCTCAACAACAAATTCAGCCCTCTCCTCCAGACCCAAACAAAATTATATTTCGGACATGAACTCACCTTTGATTCAGGTAAGAATTAGTATTTTATAAGAAATATGGTTATGTATTTAATAGTAAATTCTAAAATAATTATCAATAGAACATTAATGTAAGAAACCATAAATTAGATTTCACATTTGTGGCAGTGTCGTTTTCTTTTCGGGAATAAATTGGCACTTTATGCCCTTTTTTACAAAAGTTTGTTTGTCATTCCGTTTAGGAATTTGTAAAATATTAATTTGCGATCCTATAAAGTATATACATACATATCGTTAATTCCCTGAAAATTGTTACTTTAATTAAACATACTTAGCCCCCTTTTCTCAATCTCTGGTTATCGTTTTTCGTAACGATATACTTCAAATGAAATACTTCACGGGAAATCAAGATTCATTTTGAAATTTCCCGGGATCCCGGGAATTCCCGCCTAGAACAAATTATTCAATTTTAAGAATGTAGACTTCGTTAAAAATCTAAAAAATGTCTTTGGTTTTAAAATGTAATTGGATACAAATAAAAAAATCCAATAAAAATTTAATATAAAGAGGTAAACTGACACGATTTCTAATTTTGGTTATATACAAACTTATCACCATTTGTATCGGAATAGCTAATTCGCAAAAAATAAATATTTTTTTTTTAATTTTGAATTGCATTGTTTTGATTATTAAAACAAAAATTAAGTAAAGATGTTAATTAAAACTTGATGATAACCCAATAATGGTGGTTTTATTCCAGAAATTTTAGTTTTACTCTTTGTTAAAAAGCAAAATACTAAAAAAACTACAGTTTCGGTCGGATAGAATTCTGTGACAGCCCTGAACATTCATGAGTTTTTGGAATATTTTGAATAATGAATTGTATGAATCTTCTACATTTGTTTTGAAGCTTTAAGCTTCTTTTAGAGAAAATCAAGTTCAATAAAATCACATAAAACTAAGGAAAATAATTTACCGGGATTTCGGTATTCTAAACGGCTTGTACAAAATGCAGCTATTAAAATTCGTATTTAAATCAATAAAAGGTCTCGGAAATTCTTCCATTCAGTTTTTTCAAAATGCCCAGGTCACAAATCGAAATACAAGACAAGGACAAAATCTGTCTGTAACAAGATGTCGTCTTGAGCTGACAAAACAACGGATACGTTTTGCTGGTTCTAATGAATTTAATAATTTGCCTGTTTCTTTAAAAAATATTTTACTTTTTTCAACGTTTAAAAAAGAGCTTAAGTTGTTTTTATTAAACAATCTAGAAACACTTCTTACGCAAACTTAAAAGATTTTTATAAATATAAATTCCATTTTTTTTCATATGTAAATAATTTTCAATATGTTAATATGTAGTGTAAACACAATGTAAATAAACTAGTTGCCTATTAGCCTCTTTAATGCCAATTTTGGTGCTGAGACGCGTACTTAACATGTATTAATACTATTTTTAAATAAAAATTATTATTAAAAAAAAAAAAAAAAAAAAAAAAATGTTTAAAAAAATAGTTTAGTTCACATGAAAATAAAATAATAATTTTGATAAATTTATGTTTCATCAACTTTCAAAGAATAATGTAGCGGTAAAATTCTGAATATGATTTTTAAACATTTTAAATAAATTGGGGTACCTCTTAATATTATTTAAAGTAAAGACGAGTCGTTTGAGGTATATTACGATAATATACCCGAAGTACAAACGATGTAAAAGCACTTAAATTTACAGAAAGTGAAGTTTTAGAAATGCATATGTAGGACTTTTTAGCGTATATAGTATAGTAATGATAGTAGTCTAGAATAGTCTAGTGATTGTAATATTTGTACTACGTACATATTTTATAATAAAATCGCTGGTACATGTTATAATTCTCATTTCCAAAATATTTCAGTAAAATTCCAAAATTCCCGATTATCATCTATGAAAGTTTTAGTGACTTATGTGCCGAATAATTAAAAAAAATAATCTTTTCTGGGATTTGATCAAAACCTTGATAGCAAAAACCCACGATTTCTAAAACCAATCAAAACTTTCAAAAATAATTTATGAATTATATTTGTTTCCAAATCGGTGAAATTTGAGCCAATTTCCTAAAAATATTTTCTACCCGACTTTTTGAAGAAAATCTTGAAATAAATCTGTAAACAAAATTTATTTTTTTTCCAGTTGTTTTTTAATTTTTGGGAACAAATTTTTTTTAGAATTGTTTTTTTTTTTCAATTTAAATTTTTTTTTTGTTTTAATATTTAGCGAAAAAAACTTTTGGTGAAAAAAAAAATCGGTTTAAAAAATATTTTTTCCGATTTTGACCCATTGTAGGTCCACTATGGTCTTATATACGTCATTGCAAAGGTCATTGAAATATCTATCATTAGATATCCATATTGTCTATATTAATTATTGACTTAGTAATCCATATATAGGTCAAAAATCGAGGTTGTCCTGGTTTTTTCCTTATATCTCAGCCATTTGTAGACAGGCGGACATGGGATAATCGACTCCGCTATCTATAAGGATCCAGAATATATATACTTTATAGGGTCGGAAATGAAAAATGTAGAAATTACAAACGGAATGACAATCTTATACCCTTCTCACGAAGGTGAAGGGTATAAAAATAATTTTAATTTGGAAAAGTGTTTCTCATTCTGTTTAATGATCAAATGGGAGAAAATAAGTTTATCATAGATATATTTAATTTTTTAATAGTTTTTGTCCATTACTTTAAAGCATTTTAGGTGATGATATGAAGATCTAATTAAGGTTGTATATAGCCCATGTATTAAGCTTTAATTTAAGGTATAACACATGCACTCTGCTAAAATTCCGTTCATATTAACCGATTAGATAGATATTAAAAAAAAAAAAAAAAACAAAAAATTCTATTAAGGAAAAGGGTACAATGTAAAACTCCGACTTGTTTTTATAGCATTTTAATTTAATTTTAAATTTAATTTAACTGAGGTTTAAACTTTATTTAACCATTAAAATTATTTACATTTTAAAAACTATATCTTGAATTTGTTATTCATTTCAAAATCTTTAAAAGTTTATTTCCTTTTGAATTTAAAAATCTCTAACTATAAAACTTTCACTACATAATGATGCCGATGATGATGATTTCAAAAGTCTCTTGCCACCCACATAAAGTTAATTGAATATTGTCACGTTTTCATGGCATTATTTATGAATAAAATACTGGTTATTTTTTTGTTAATAAACTTTATAATTAATTAACAAAATTATAATAAATACATAAGTATTATACTACATGGAAAAGTAAATAAAATTCTAAGAATTCTGAATATACAATTAAAATATAATGATTATGTAATAGATATTAATACTTCAGTGCAATTATTATTATTAATTATTTTTTTCCTTTTGTTTCTTATTGTTTGTCTTTCTATAGGAGGATGGTGATAATAAAGTATTGAAATTACGTTTCGATGTCAGTCAATATGCCCCCGAAGAAATTGTTGTCAAGACTGTTGACCAAAAATTATTGGTGAGTAAATATTTATTTTAATTTGATGATGATGATGATGATGATGATGATTTATTAAGTAATATAAACATTTGAAAATTATAAATTTCTTATACTAAATCATAGTAAGACATAACAAAAATGTTGTGTGTCTGATTGGCTGAAATTTTAACATTTATAAATTTAATTACAGTATTTTCTTTTGCATGCTAAAATATTAATTATAATAAAAATAATAAATGACAATAATAAAAACAATAATAATAATATCAATAATAACAACAATAATAGCAACAACAATAATAATGACAACAGATCTTGTTTACAAAAGCTTATTCCTATTTAATGAAATTCACTTATAATTAGTTTTCTGTATTTTAGACAATTTATCAGAAAAGTGTATAAACGCACATAATCTTTGCCATTTAGTATTGCATAAACCTCTTCAGTCGATAAAATTCTTTTCCCAAATATTGTCAAACGATAATTAGATAAAATGGGACATCTGCCAAGAAAATGATAAATATTCTCCAGTTCATTACAATTGCACAATGTACATATATTAGTATCATTCCCATAAAATGGACGAGAGTTCAAATTGAGTAACCCTCCCCTAGCTTTTATGATCAGGCTTATAATATGTGTTGAATAATAATCGCAGAAGTATGGTTTAATGTCATATTGCAATGCATGGTATGTGTCATGAAAACGTGAGTTTCTGGCACTTAAGACAAATTTTTCGCGTTCCAAATTTTTCAGGGAATTCAGTATGAGGTTCTGGTGATGTCGAAAGTTTCTTCTAAAATGCGCAAAATTAAAACTGATTCCAATTTCACTGCACAAAGTCCTCCAATATGGTTGCCAGAACACCTGCTGTCGTACTGTTTCCTCCGCTAATATTCGTGGTAATCTATCACCTGGCAACTCGAAAGTCTTCCTAATATAGCTAATATGTAAATTCAAAGTTTCAATATAAAGT
Source organism: Calliphora vicina (assembly GCF_958450345.1). NCBI lineage: Eukaryota > Metazoa > Arthropoda > Insecta > Diptera > Calliphoridae > Calliphora > Calliphora vicina. The sequence goes on along the minus strand of NC_088783.1, from coordinate 81,742,252 downwards.
GATGGTATACCTGTTTCCAAGTGAAGCATATAATTTGGAGTGTTTCGGGGAAGGTATAATATTCGCTTCAAAAAATATCTCAACAATTTTTCAACTTCATCAAAACTAAGGAAACCCCATACTTGTGCGCCATAAAATAGTATGGATTTTGCAGCTGAATGGAAAATTTTTAGTTTGTTTGAAATGTTTATTTTAGGGTGATGAATGTAACTTAACCAAGTTGAGTTAATAGCAATTTTGGAGGAAGTTAGTTTGGCTGCAATATGTTTTCTAAATGAAAGATTATAGGTTAAAATAATTCCTAAGTATTTATATTCATTTACTATATCTATTTGATTGGTACCATATTTCCATGAAAGATCACGACTAATCCTTGCACTGGTTCTAAATATCATTATCTTAGACTTGTCTAAGTTTATTTTCAAACACCATAGATCGCAGTAGTTATGCAGTGCATCTATCATGTTTTGTAACATAATTGGACAGTCTGATAATAAGACAATGTCATCTGCATATAATAGGACTTTTACAACAGTATCATCAACAGTAATGCCACCCGGTAGACATTCATGAAGGTCATTTAAATAAAGGGAAAATAATAGTGGACTAAGTAGACATCCCTGTTTAACACCTTGCGTGACTGTAAAGGGATTTGATAAAGTACTACCATCCCAAACTTGACTAGTTGTATTATCGTATAGCTTTTGTAATATCCGTAACAATTTCTGTGAAAACCCTAAACAGCATAGCTTATAAAACATTGAATTTCTCGGTATTATGTCAAAAGCTGAAGAAAAATCAACGAAAAATGCAAAAGTTCTCTTTTTCCGCTTAAAATTAAGATTAACAATACTGGTTAAATTAAATAAATTGTCAACAGTAGAATAATCTTTGCGGAAACCAGCTTGGAATTCATTTAAAATATTGTGATAAGATATCCAACTGTTAATACGATTGAGGATGAGGCCAGTAAATATTTTATACATAGTGTCGAGAAGCGACAATCCTCTGTAATTTGTTACCACATTAATGTCACCCTTCTTGTTTGTTTTTTTTTTCTTTTTGCATATTTTTAACCCTTTAAGAATCTCGAATTTCATAAAAATGAAAAAAATTAACATTTCTTATAAATTGAACTAAGAAGATGACAGATATTTTTAATGTCTCATTAAATAGACTAATAAATTAAAAATTATGGAATTTTGCTCCAGAAATTATTATTTGACAATCATTTCATTTGCATCCAACTCAGAGGACACCTCTCGATATACATATATAGGAATAAGTAATCAGCGATGAGAATTTTAAAATATGTAGAAATATTTAAATGACCCCATTGCATCTTAAAGTGTTAAAATTTTAAAGCAACAAATTAAAATATTTTTTTTTAAGAGATTTTTGTTTGTTTAACTTTTTTTCTTTATTTTTTGTTTTCAAAAATTCATTTTTATATAAATGATGACTCATTTCTGTATTGTAGAATTTGTCTATTAGAAATTTGTTAAATTGAATTAGTTTTCATGTTTTTGTACATCTCTATATTTTAATTTTGATTTTTTTTTTGGCATATAACGTTGTTGAATTTTCGAGAATTTTTTTTCTTTTTGCAAAATAACAAGAAAAACAAATTGTGATGTCAAGGCAGTTTATTCTGCTAGATTTATGAATATTATTAATCTTTTCAAATACAACTTTTTTGAAGACAAATAAAAAAATAAATGAAATCTGTTAAACAAGTACTTTCCTTTTTTAACAAACAAATCTCTAAACACCTACACAAAATATGAAATTCAATTATTTTTCAAAAATGAAACGAAAAGAAACAAATAATGATAACTGGCCAAATAAGTGAAAGAGTTAAAAAAATTAAAGGTCTGTTTCAAAATGTGATAGAAATTAACGACTTTAACAAATTAGTTATATATAGCAATACATATTTAACGATTAAAAACATGATGAGATAATAATTCCGATTCGAAACGGTTAAAACGTAATGGTAACGCTAATTTGTATTATTACGGTAACGGTTATTAATAAAATCTATATATATGTATAAAAGTTAAATGGACCATGTATGTAATGGCATCACGTGAGATCGGCTGGCGTGATTTGGCCGATTTTTTTTATTCGTTTCGAATTTTTTAGGAGATGGTTTGCAAAGAAAAAAATTCCGGGAAAAACTCGAAAAATAATTTTTTTAGTCCAGTCAACTGTAATAAAAAAAGCTCCCTAAAGTATGCAGTACAAATTTAGACATTTTATTTGCAAATAAATAAGAACAGGCAGGTGTTGTGGGTTGGAGAAACTTGAAGAACTAACATTAGTAAATGCTACCGGGCGAAGCCGGGGCGGTCAACTAGTTATTAATACAATTTACAAAAATTAAAAATAAGTTGAGAAAGGTGAATTTTATTAAATTTTGTAGATTTCAATTAATTCAAATGTAATAGCAGATATTTTGCTAACGGTAGCTAATCTTGCTGAAATGTTGAGATAATGGTTTTAAGTTTCACTTAAACGCTTTATAAATTAATTAAAAATATTTCGAATTTAACTAAATTTCTTTTGTATTTGTTACCATTTCAGGTTCATGCCAAACACGAAGAGAAATCCGACACAAAGAGCGTCTACAGGGAATACAATCGTGAATTCTTGTTGCCCAAGGGTGTTAACCCTGAATCCATTCGCTCGTCACTCAGCAAGGATGGTGTTCTTACTGTAGACGCTCCTTTGCCGGCTCTTACTGCTGGTGAAACCATGATTCCCATCACTCACAAGTAAATGTTGCAGCCACATACTACAGTTAAACTATACTTACAACAACATCAAATGTGTGCTACTCCAAACAAATCATCACAACAACAACTACTACCACCACCACCAAAAACATTAGGCAACTCCTTTTATTAATTTATTTAGCTTTTTTTTTTTGGATGATGCTCTCAAAGAAGGAGTGTAATGTGTAAAAAAAGCTAAAATGTTCTTAAATTTAATTAATAATTGCTAATTTTAAAACGTCTTAATTTGTTTTTATATTAATTTAACATAATTATTTTAATTTTGTTTTCTATTTATTGGGCAATTATAAGTTTTTATTAATATTTTATAAATGTGTGTTTTTTTTACCAAATGAAAAGAAACAAAATCCTTATATGTAGAACAGTTTAATTGGTGCAAATTGTTTCATGTACTCAATTTATTTATGTGAAAAATTTTTATTTTTTTTTGCATAAATATTATCAGAAATGAAGAAAAAAAATAAATAAATTATAAATAAAAAAAATTTGATACTCAAAACCAAATGTAAGAATTATTTGTTGTTTTTTTTTTGTATTTTTTTATAATTTTTTAATTTTTCTTTTCAAGCTATACTTACTTACCATGCCATGATCTGTGTGCGCAATTATATATTTTTGATGAATTTTAGCATTGAGCTTAAACTTAATAATCGAAATATTCGTATTCGTATTATACTAAATTTGTAAAACAATGAATTTCAATAAAATTGTGAGAAATTTTTATTAAAGAAGTAATCAAAATATTGTTTAATTTTAATCGAATTTTAAAAAATTGTTCAATACCGACCGTAAATCATAAAAATCATTTGTATTATTTGAAAATCTAATAAAATGTTTGGCTAAGCTACGTTTCCGTATAATTCTATTTAATGTGCGACATTATGCCGCAACGCACCCAATTGAAACGAAAACTATTCAGAAACGAGACGGTGACGAACACCAACGTTTTTCAGTTTTCGTTATCGGCGCCGATTACGGTGTATGCGGAAACCCTGTTTTAGACGATGAATTTGTATTATGATACATCAGTTTTTGACAAATATTAATACTAAATATTGCCGAGAAAGAGATGGGGGAGCCCCAGTTTGGGTTTAAATAAGGAATGGGTATCCGTGAAGCGCTTTGTTCTCTACAGATACTAGTCCAAAAATGTAGAGATATACAAAAGCATGTTTTCATATTGTTACGTTTTAACCTTTTCAAAACGTTGGTTTATTTCCTTTAAATAAACCGGATACTTTTGATTGCAAATAAAAGCCGTTTAGTAGTTTAAAATTTGTAACAACTCTTTATTTATTTATAAAATGTACAACAACCACAGAATTAAATAGTCACTCAATGTTTTTTATACACGTTTATAAATTCGCAGAAATACAGGCACACTTTATAATGTACACGAATTCACTTGAAAAACACAGCACTCAGTTGATGTTTATTCGAAAAGCGTCTCTGATAAACTCACTAACGACTGCAACCTCTGCCACTATTTATAACACTGCCATCTGCTCTCTAGATTTCTCTTTAACTGTCTAGACTCTAGAGGTTTCTAATACATAAGCCATCTGTGGTGTACTTTCTACAACGTTCTTTAACTGAATATTCGAATTCGAATATACGGTCGCAGCAAACAGCGTTGCCAACTTACGATTAATGGTCAACTGAAAGCTTTTATTCAATGTTAATAATGCCCACAGATGTGTTACAGTTTGCTATTACAGCACTGTTATTTGAAAGCATTAGGCTACTTTTAAATCAGCCGTTAAAATCGTTATATTTGAATTCAAGTACAATTTCGTAACAATATGCTTCGTAGATAACGAAAAAGCTTGTAAAAAAGTGAAACACGATAAACTAATGAACTTCCTTATGTCAATCGGTATAGACGTCAAGGAAATCCAATGCATCAAAAGGTTTTATTGGTACTAATCCGCACGATTTCAGGTTAACGGAGAGCTGTCTGAAAGCATTTCAATTTCGAGATGCGTTCGGCAAGGTTGTATACTGTCCCCATTATTGTTTAATATACACATGTGGATTTAAAAAAAACAATATAAATTGTAAAAATTTACTTCAATAAGGAATATTTCGCATTTTTTGTTAAGGAGAACTTTTCTAAGATGAAAATCAAGGATTTCCACTAGCGGAAATCTATCCTTTAAAAAATTCTGGAATTTTTTTTGTATAAATTTCTTTCAGACTTGGACAATAAAATAGGTTTTTTAAATCTATCCTTTAAAAAATTTTGGAATTTTTTTTATTTAAACGAATACATTTCACATTAAAAATTATTAAAAACTCTTTTGGAAGAGTCGTGGCCATCTTTTTAGTGGCAAGGGTCGGAAACTAGTTCATCAGCACAGGGAACAAGAAAAAACTTCAAATATTATTACCAAATCCTTTGAATGGTAAAATAAACTTCGTTACAAAGGCATTTTAACTAAAACAGAACTTTAGGAGATGTGGAAAAAATTAGGGCATAGCAAGTACATTAACACGAAGCCTGGTTATGCCTTAACTAATAGTTATACTGTCGGTTAAAATTATTTTTGTATGAAAATTGTCAGTATAACTATTAGTTAACACATAACCAGACTTCGTGTTACTGGGGGTAAGAAGATTTTATGTCTAACTGGGAAGGTAATCCCATTCCTAATGGCCCAAAAAAGATTCCTCGAAGTAAAATTAGCGATTTGAATACCTAAAACAATTATCCTGCTTATTCATGCAACATTTAATATGAGGTAATAGTTTGGCTTGGCGATTGAAGCGACAAAAAAGGCAAAATATCCTTTTGAAGGACGAAACTAAAAAAAAATTATTTGGTAATGGTGCCGAAAAGCACCGAAATAAAAAGAGTTCATTCTGAAATTTCCCCAAAAAAAAATCTCATGGTAAAGGGCTTGTTTACTTTGAATATAATAGGTCCAATACCCGTTATTAAAAACACAATAGATGGTTATGTGTGCAAGGCTTTATTGAAAACAGTAGGCTTCAACAAAATAATGACTACAAGGACTCATCGAATTTGGGAAGTAGAACTTCACAATTTTTTAGTAGCCAAGTCAATCCCCCGACCTAAATTCAATAGAAAACCTATGGGAAGAATTAAATAAACACATTTATACGCTTTTCTGTAGTAATGACAAGGAATTTTTCAAAAATTTTCCGAAATTTTGGTATTTTTACCAGGGGGGTTACTGCGTAACTCAATCCGAAAACGAAAATGTGTGTTAAATACATTGTAATTCGAAAAGATTTCCTTTCGAATCGAATTAGGGAGTAACCCCCCAGGTAAATCCATATCGTAATGTATTTTCGTCCCTGCTGAGGATAACAACAGTTATTGGCAAAATTAATGGAGGATATACCGGCTATTAACAGTGCGAATTATTATTCATCCAAAACAATAATCATCTTCGACAAATCCTTGTTTAAATTTGAAGTTTTCCCAATACACCTATTTTATTGTCCAACTCAAAAAGAAATTTAAATTAAAAAAATTCTATAATTTTTCACAGGATATACATATTTCCGCTAGTGGAAATCCTTGACTTTCATTTTAGAAAAGATTTAAATTTTGGGCTACATATGCAATATTTAGAAAAGTTTCCATTGTTTTGTCAACCACTGTATATGAATATTTTAAGTCTTTTGTATATTTCTACAAATTTCTAAGCTGAATGTCCACTATTTTAGTTAATACCTATGTTATGAAACCAAATTTTGTTTTTAAATTATTGGGCTTTTAATTTTATAACTCGTGAATTAAACATTGCAAATTTGAAAGAAATGTGATTTATTCATAAAATGTTAAAGAAGATATCTTTGAAATAAAATTAAATTTAATGTTGTACATTGTATGGTTTAAAAGTTATGTATTGCTGTATGTACACTTTTCTGATTTTTATTTTTTTTAAATTTTCAAGACGTTATCAGCCCAATTATAAAAAAAATTCTCCGGGAGTTTTTACCCTTTTCGTTTTTGAATAGGAAAAATGAGAAAAGGGAAAAAACTCCCAGGGAATTTTTTTCATAATTAGGCTGTATATTTTTGAACCTGAAAGGGTCTCTAGTATTGAATTACATTTGTATGAAGACTAGGTAAATAATTGACCGACTGATACCAATTTCAATTTGGGACTCATATTTTACCAATTGATACCTGTAATTTGTGCACAAGCATTACATGGAAAGCCAGCCAACCAATGAGGTTTGACGGTCATCGCTACATCGACTAAGTTTTTTCAAAATAAATATTTAATAACACAAATATTTGTATTAAATTTTTCACATTTTTATTTAATTAAAAAAATAATAAACCTACATTATTTACAACTAATGAAAAATCAGTTATTTTGAACTCATACAAATTTTACCTCACTTAAATCACGCTTTTGTATAAGACGCATTTGCTTCTTCTTCATGCGTTTCAATTTAGATGGATTCTTAATAACTTGTACTACTTCAGCACGTCGTTCATTGGCCAAACGTCTTTCGGCGTTTTCAATGCGACGTTGATGTTTAGCTACAGCAGCTTCTTTGCGTGCCTCCTTCAATTCACGCGATTTTTCTTTGATGGCACGCATTTCATTGCGAAGTTCCATTTTCTTTTCAAATGTCAAACGAGGCTGAGTTTTTTTCACAGAAGAAAATCTTAATTGGGATAAAAAAATAAAATATAAAGTAGATTTCTTAAATGTTTATCATTGAGGAACTTACTTTTCTTTAGGTGTTTTCCATGGCCGGTTCGATTTGGGCTGGCCACGGGGAATTGCATTTTCTGGCTTCTTTATAGTTTTTGGCTTTTTCAATTTCTCAATAGTTTTATTTGTCTGTTGATTTGATGTAGTTGACGCTTCACTTGCGGTAGGTTGTTCATTATTTTCATTGGTCATTTTACAATACAATTTTCAAGGAATAAATTTTTATTTTTCACAATTATCCAAATAAAACGTCTCACACGTGTGTTTGTTTTTGTTATGACAGTTCTTTTTTTCTTTAACAGAGTTGTATAATTTCATGTGGAATCTATTTGCAGAGTTGTATTTGTGCTAGTGACGTGATAAAGTAATCGATTACTTGGGACAATAAATTATTCGAAAATTTTAGCCAAAAAGCATAATTTTTATTAACTGTGGGTAAAATGAGTATTCACATAGGCCAGATAATTGAAATAGAAACATGTATTTTCTTTATTCTTGAAAAATATGTTTTTTTGTTATAGAAAAGATCAAAAAAACATTTTTCAAAAATATTGTTGATGTGTATTAATTTTCCAATAAAAAAACACATTTTAATAAACACTGATTTCCTTTTTATTAAAAAGAAAATTTAACAAAATTTAAACTATTTATAAAGAACAACATTTTTCATAGTCAATTCTTTACAACATATGCAAAATAATTACATAATCTAGTTCTATTTTTTTTTTGGTTTAAATACATTCTGTATAGTATTTCTAATATAAAAAACTTATGTCGTTTGCACACGTAGAAAAACTGAAACTTAAAACTGTACACAACAATTATTACTATGTATAATAAAATTATAGGAATATTATACATCTGTATTATAATATGTAATATGATTATTATAAATTTAAACATTATTTTTACTTGCAACAATTAAATTTTCGTTGTAATGGTGGACATTGTGTTGATAAAAAAATGATTTGCTATATTCAAATGTTGATATCATTATTGCGCAGGCGGGTGCCACCTTAAATAGACGAGGGCCCAAACCAGCAAATACGCCACGTAGACCATTTAGAGCATATATAGACGCGAGTCGTTGCATAACCCCACGAGAGGGTAAATCTTTTGCGGGTTTATCTAAAATTGAAATAAATAATTAAGTGGTATTAAATAATTTTAAATAGTAAAATTCAGAAAACTTGTAATACTTATAATACATAATTGCCCAATTCACAATTGATGTCGTAGTGTTGTAGCGTTGTATGTCATAAATATTTTTCAAACTAATATTTCGAAACAAAAACAAAACATTAATAAAAAAATTACGACATACAACGATACAACGCTACGTCACCAATTGTGAATTGGGCAAATGAGCTCATTGAAAATATGAAATGTTATTAATAATTTAAGTTTATGCTTTATGACTCTGATATTCAGAGTCTGAATGGATTTCTTCTTATAGTTTAGGAGTTATATACCTTTTAAATATCGATGCATAAATGTTAATCGCCCATGTTCTGAAGAGCGCATATCTCTGACAAACGAAAACGCTAGAAATTTGGCGCTAGTGTATACTGAAACGAATATCAAAGCTCGTGATTTTCAGAACATGCGTTTTGCGTGCATTTACAAGGGGAGAAATTTTTTTTTTTCAGTTTTTACAAAAATTTTGTTTTTAAATAATTATTTTGCATTTAAATGTAAAAGAATCGAAATGTTTACGTACTTATCACTCTTATGAGTTAAAAGACGAAAATGGTTAACAAATTTTAAAGTTATTAAAAAATTCCACATACCATTAACGTGACTCAGGCCACTTGAATGTGAAATGTTGAAAAAAATTAATATATTTTATTAATATTTTGTTCGGCCATACAATCTTGAAGCACTCTCATGTAAAAGATCAGTTCACCCTCAGTTTACAAAAACTGAATTGTTTTAATTAGAAGGCAATATATATCAAATTCTCTTTTGTAAAAAAGTCGGTATTAAAAACCACATTAAGGTGTCCAATACGATAATATACTGGATTCAGTTATATATAATTTTAATGCTTTCGCCAAGTCTTTCAAATGATATATAAAAATCGTAATTAATATACAATTTTAATTCAGCAGTAAACAAAAATAATTTTTTTTTTAAATAAAATGTTTAAAGATTTAAATCTTTGGTATTTAATGCGTTAGATTTTCAGATTATATATTAAATGAGAGAATAATATCATATCATATGTACATATATATGGCTCTTGTCAAGATTTTTCAAATGATATATATGTTGAAATCGGATGTATGACAGATGAGATATTTAAGATTACATTTTATATCATTAAATGCCTATAACTCCTAAACCAAATAAGAGAAGAAAATTTCTACACCAACAATATTTTAATTAAATAAACTATAGGGTTAAGAAATTATTAAAATCTGAACCATCCAGAGTGATATATTTAAGTAACAGAACAGCAAATTTCGATTACGAAAAAATAAAAATTAGCGTTACCATTACCAATTTAAAAAATAGTAAAATTTTTATATACACATTGATGTGAAGAGTAATTAATTTTGTAAAAAATTTAACTAACTTTAAATCAAAAAATTTCGAATGAACCTTGTATAATTTATTTTAATATATACTAACCTGCAAATATCACTTTTTCACCAAACTCGATTTGTTCGTGGGTCTTTATCACATCGAAGGGGGTTGTAATTGTGGCTGCTAACTAAAAATGTTCAACACCAACAACAAAGTAAACATTATTAATTGGACAACAAAAGTATGATAAGAATACAAATACGTGCATATATGATTACAAATTTTGTTATTCTGTTGTGAAATCATTATTAGCACAAATATAATTGGCTTTAGAGCTATCACTATGGGTCTACTTGAATTCACAACAACAGAATAACATTATTGTAACACATGTACATATGGTTGGCCACTTACCGAGCCGGATATTGCACCGGCAAAGAAACTAAAGGTGAATGTGGGTTCTACAACATTGAATTGGGATTTTATGGATTCATAACAAGTCCAATAAATGCCGGAAAATGGTACATCACGCAGTATAGTGGGCGGTAGACCACGCCACAAACCCAATATGCCTTGTGTTTGTACCACTGTCCGTATGGCCGAAGTGATTTGGGCATAAGTCATTTTTTCCGATTGCATTTTCGTGCGTATAAGCTCAACGGGGCTGACAACGGTTACGGCACACACACGGGCCGTTACACCAGCTAATAGAGGTACGAGGATAGGAATATCTCGTCCTCTAGGAGAGCCTTTAACATCAGCCAGGTACTTGTAGTGAAACTTTAGGAAACGTTCTTTAAATTGTTCATATGCCACAAAGTAAATAACAGTAGAAGGCAATGCAGAGACTAAGGTGGGACTTAAGCCAGACCATAAGGAACCCAGGCCCTCGGAGCGGCTAATTTTAACTAAGGCATCCTGTTGTCGTCAAAATAGAAAATTATAAAACAAGATCTTATACTGCACTGTTAATACATACTATGGTACCATTAAGCTGAACTGGTTTTGAGTTTTGGTATTTAGGATCACAAGGACATAAATGGTCCATTAGTCCATTGCAATAAAGGAAACATTTATTGGACATTTGTGTTTGCTGAGCCTGCAGTCTTGTTTTTACCACATCCAAGGGAGTCACTATAAATAAGTAAACATGAATAAAAAACGATTTGTACTTTGTTCCCAAAAGAGGAATGCTCACTAAAAGTAGCTGTTAACATAGCCCCTGTGCACGCTGAGGCCACCTGTTGTGAGGTTCGTATCCGAAATCGCGGGTCATCTTTTAGTGCATTAGATTTGTTTTCTTTAAGCTGTGTGTTTGTACTACCAACTACATTATCGCCGGCCTCTTCGCCAGCTTTATGATGCGTATTTTGTATTGCCATTTTTTATGACGAAACTGATTCTAGCCTACTTTTGACTCCCAAATTAGCTATGATTTAATTTATGTTTTAATTTTTGACATTTGTGTAACAAAAACTGAGTATTCTTTTTCAAACACACTTTGTTATCTTTTAATATTTTCTAAGATTCTATTAACTTTTTTCACAAAAACATAACTATTGTGCAAATTATTTTTTAAATGTCAATTTTTGACATTGAAATTCATGTGGAAATTTACGATCCACCATACAGAGTTGTTTAAAAAAGTAGTATGAAGTATTGTTTTGACTTTTATTTCGTTAACGGATAATTTAAATTTGAAATATTTTAAAACAGCTAATGCACTTATATAGAGGATGTCACAGATATCAAATTCGTACGAAAGTTAAAGCAAAACGTATTTAGTTTATATAGGTTAGGTTAGGTTAGGTTTTCCAGGCAGCCACGAAATAAGGAAGATAGAAAGAGCAGCTCACATGGGTCCATCAATGGTCCTTTTGTGTTACCTGAAAGTAGAAGAAAGAAGAAGAAAGAGGGACAGATATAAGTGAAAAGGGAGAAGAAGAAGATTGAAGAAGTTAAGGAGGAGATGTAAGAAGAAAAAGAGAGGGAGGAGGGAGGAGATCTTGGAGAATTTACGTGCCAATGAGTCGGCGATCATTGGGTCACTCTAAAGTGATCGCCGTGTCTGGTCTTTTCAACCAATTACTTCTACCTATAAAGGCACTAATGCCCTCAAGCCTCATATTCGAGAGCTCAGAGAGACTATCAAGGGAACGATGCCCCAGAAACCTTAGGCGTAGATCTCCTAATGCCGGACAATGACAAAGAAGATGAAAAATAGTTTCATCCTCCTCCTCATTTTGACAACTTCTGCAGAAGTCGTGGTACGGCAAACCAAGTCTCCTAGCGTGGTTACCAAAGGTGCAGTGTCCAGTTATGACCGCCACTACACCACTCAATTGTGAGCGTGTAAAGCCAAGAAGATGAATTGTCCGTCCCCGATTTAGTCGGGGCCATATCGTCCTGGTCATAGTGCATGTGGGTTCACAGTCCCATCTTGCCTGAGCGAGCTCATAGTAGAAGTTACTAATTTGTAGCTTGCATTTGGATAACGGAATCCCACATAGGAAATCTATGTCTCCGTCAGGTAACATGGCGCCTTTCCTCGCCAGATCATCGGCAACACAGTTGCCCGTAATAGTAATATCCCCGTGTCCCCGTACCCACTTGAGTACGACTATTGAATGTCTCGCCATCCTGTTTAAGGATGCCCGGCATTCCTGGACTAAGTTAGATGTTGTGTATACACCTGTCAGGGATTTTATAGCTGCCTGACTGTCAGTATATATACAAATATCCCTGTCAGATATCTTGTTATAACTAAGCCAGTTAGCCGCCCTTTTGATGGCCGATAATTCAGCCTGAATAATGCTACATTCATTCGGAAGTCTGAAAGATAACCTAATATCGAGTTCCCGAATATAGACACCTACGCCAACTCGATCTCCCTTCACAGAACCGTCCGTATAGACTGAGAGACCCATTGTGTCATGTAAGGGCCCGTTCATTGCTTCCGTACCACACGGAATTGAGAAATCGAAATTCCTCGCTAAGAAGGGCCTAGAAATGCAGTAATCGATATTCTCCGGAAGAGTCTGAATACTACCTATTATGCTGGCGTGACCATATGGAGCGTGTTTCCACGCACCAATCGCGTTTAGCCTAAAGGCAGAAGTAAATGCCATTTTTCTTGCCATAAGATCCACAGGGATCCAGTTCAATATAGTAAAGAGCGACTTTGTTGCGGTCGTTCTTAAAGCTCCTGTTATCAGGATTGCCATTCTCCTTAACACTCTCTCGAATAGCATACACGTCGAGCCACTGTCTAGTGCCTTCCACCAGACAGAAACTCCATAAAATAGTGTCGGCTTAATGACCGCATCACATAGCCAGTTGACAAACTGGGGTCTAATACCCCATTGCGTACCTATCGCCCTCTTACAGACATACATAGCCGTCAAGGCTTTTGACGTCCTTGAAAGGGTATTGGGTTTCCAGGATAGTTTACTATCCAGAATAACTCCTAAGTATTTCGCACTGTCCGATAGTGTTAGTTCAACACCATTTAATCGGGGAAGCGAGAAATGAGGAATCTTGTACCTCCTTGTGAACAGTACAAGTTCAGTTTTGCCTGGGTTTACACTCAATCCACTGTCCGTACTCCACCGACTCAGTATACTGAGTGCATGTTCCAGGCGTTGTGATATCGTGTCCAAGTGGATCCCAGAGACTGCCACCGCGACGTCATCCGCGTAGGCGACAGTTTTATAACCTAAGAGATCCAATTTCCTGAGCAGACAATTTATGGCCAAATTCCACAGAAGTGGCGATAAGACACCTCCCTGAGGTGTACCCCTAGTGGCCATTCTCGTGATCACTGCCGTTCCCTTTTCGGAGCGAATGATCCTGTATCGTAGAAGGTTTGTGATGAACCTTACAGTTGATTGGTCTAAACCAAGATCCTGTAGAGCTGAAACGATAGTTGCAGATTCTACGTTATTGAAGGCTCCTTCTATATCCAGAAAGGCCACTAACGAGAAATTACCAAATTCAAGGGATTTCTCTATATAGTTTATATAGAAAAACATAAAATTCCAATTTCAAATGAAAAAGTGGAATTAAAAATGTGTAAATAAAAGAAAAACTTTAAAATATTTCATGAATGCTTTTAGGAGTCGCAAATAAATACAGTGACTCAGCTTATTTAATGCAGGTTAAATTATTTTAGAAAATCGAAAATTTGTCAATGTTCATTCAATTTATCAAACAAATTCTATATAAAATGCAATGATATATGTCCTGTTATAATGCTGAGGAAGAAAAAATAACAAATACCAATTGTGGATACTTTATAATTTATATACTTTGTACTTAATATACTTTATAAATAATTTCATTTTTAAGTTTTCATTTTAAATTTGAAAAATGTTTGTGTTGGAATATAAAAGTTGAATTATAATTATTGATTTTTGACAAAAACTTAAAATACAAATAAAATTTTGTTTCCCATTTTTTTAATAAAATTATCATTATTATTATAAAAATATAACCACCACACCAATCTAATTGAAGAAATATTAATGAAAAAAGAATTTTCTCCTTAATTTTTTAAAAAAAATTTTTAAACGTTTAAATTTTTTTTTTAATTTTTAAAATAAATTTTTTGGGGAATAGAATTTATGAAAAAAAAATTTGTTTGATGAAAAAAAATTTAAAAAATTTTTTTTTCCCAATTTTACATACTTCGTTGCAATGGACTTTGAAATATCTATCATTAGATATCCATATTGTCTATATTAATGACTTAGTAATCCAGATATAGATAAAAAATAGGGCAAAAATCGAGGTTGTTCCGGTTTTTTCTTTATATCTCAGCCATTTATGGGCAATCGAGCCGGAAAAATTCCCGATATATTGAGGTATGAATCATGTATGTAATTTATTAGGGGACCACGGAAAGTTGATTTCAACATGCAGACGGACATGGCAATATCGACTACGCTATCTATAACGATCCAGAATATATATACTTTGTGGGGTCGCAAATGAAAAATGTAGAAATTACAAACGGAATGGCAAACTTATATATACTCTTGCCATTCATGGCAAAGGGTATAAAAATAATTTAATATACGTCAATTCTTAAATTGACAAAAAAGGCTAAAAACCGGTTATTCTAACTCTTAATTCGAAAACCGGTTTTTAGAATATGTCGGATATTTGACAATACTATATGAGGAGCTATAGATATATAATAGATGGAAAAATTTTCATAATAGGAGCAGTGAGATCATCTAAGCCATAAGGTAATCCACTAACTACAATTTCAGTTTTGTTAATTTTCTTATGTATGTTATACATTGTTGTCTTCTTCCAATTCAGCAAATTTCTTGGCGGTCGAATTATCAATATGATTAATAAACTTGATGTAGTCCTTGATTTCATGTCCTTGAGGCAAGATGCTATTTCAGATTTGAAACAAGCAACAGTATCAGCTAATGCTTGAGTAAATGATCTTTGTTAGTAAAAATTATTATAATGATTAGCTGCAAAAAAAAAACGCACAACTACTCAGACACAGCGTGGTCAGTATTTGTCATAATTTCATATTATATTTATTAAAAGATTTATTTGTTGTTTTTTGGATTATCCAAATAAGGTTGTGTAACATGTGGTAAATTTTGTAAATTTCTCCATTTTTCGAGATAACCTGCAGAAACATCTTTTAAAAATTAAAAACTGTGGCATATTAAAAACTTTTAAAACTGGAACAAATATTTCATAATCTGAAAAAATAATAATTTTAAAAATTTCATATATAAGTATGCATTAGAAAATGGTGCATACCTCTTAATGTTTGATACAAACTCTCTAGCTGCCATGACAAGCATCGTTAACACTATTAATTTTGATGGACATACCTCCAATTCTGTTTAAAATATTCCTTTAATCGTATAAATTCTGTTCCAACAAAATTGTTTCGGCTGACAAAAATTATATGTATTAAATGTACATACATTTAAATTCAACTCCCATGCTAAAAAATGTGTATATATTGAACACTAGCCAAAAAATATGTCTCATTTGTAATAATTTTGACAATATATACAATTTTGTAAAGTTTAGAAACTCTATTTTATATTCTATATCTGCCTTAATGGACCATACATTTCGGGTAATGGGTGAGAAAATGAAATTTTGGTATTAATTTTTTATTAAATAGAGCAATGTACATTAAATTATGATTTTGTATTTTAATCCAAATTGCGTTGATCATTACCATTTCCAACATTAGAAGAACGAAATTCCAAACCGGATTTTTCTTAGTGGCATACACCTTCGAATATGTCATGCATAAAGTCCACAGAAACATTTTTGATTACATGGAACAATGGAATGTTATTGAACGAACACTCGTGAATACCAGTATCTAAGAAATCTTCAATTAAAACATCAGATTCGTAATTTTCGAAATTTCTTATGGTAGGTTTGAAATGAAAAAAATATTGAATTTAATGCCAAATTATCTCCGAGAGCTAATGTCAAAATAAACTTCACTTTTTTCATCTTCATTTGTTGCTATATCCACATACTTCCAAGTCATAAATTACATTAATTGTTCATTAAAACCATTTGTTAGGGTTAAGAAGTTTTATATCATTAAATTTTAGAACATATCCTAAAAATACTTGTGCCGGCTT
The DNA here is from genome assembly GCF_958450345.1 of Calliphora vicina. NCBI lineage: Eukaryota > Metazoa > Arthropoda > Insecta > Diptera > Calliphoridae > Calliphora > Calliphora vicina. The sequence continues at coordinate 81,725,578 of NC_088783.1, read as the reverse complement.
ATAAAGAGGGCGCCGATTTCAGATTTGATTGATTCTGGGTGGTACTTCTCCCGGACGACCCTGGTAAGGCTGAGCTGTTTGTCTACCGATTCTATGATGTTCACAGAGAATGCAACATCTTTTGGGGAAACGGTATTTCGGCAAGTTTCATCATTGGCAAATCATGTGAAATCATTTAATTTTGGTAAGGAATTCATGGCTGACGGCACCTCCATCAATGATATATCCCGGACATCAAGTAGTGATCTAATAACACCAAATGATGTAGCATCTGCCCTGAGGACTAGGGCTAATAAGTTACATGGCTATTCTATTTAACCACATTGCATATTTCCTTGAAGTATGGAACAAAGGGTTGGTGGTTCCAATTTATAAGCTTCGCTCGGACCCTAAACGTGTTGTAAATTACAGACTGATCTCACTGCTATCGGTATTCGGAAAATTGATGGAGTGGTTTATACTGTTAAGAATACGAAACAGGATCATTGATGGTGGGGGCCTTTGATATGGTTTGGCAGGAGGGCATTCTTTACAGGATAATGGAATTGGACTTTGACCATGCGACATGCAGAATGATTAAATATGTATGTAAATAAATAACTCTTCTGCTTCACATCATGAATACCGCTATAGAATCATCAACTTTCCAGGGTAATTTTTTTTGTTCTGTCATTTATGAAATTTTTAGGCATCGAATCATTTTCACTGCTGCTGAAGACATGGTAGAATACATCCATGTTTATTTGTATTTTAATTACTTTTTCAATAAACCTAAATTGAATAGAAACCATTTTGTTTTATTAATTCATAAAATTTAAACCTGAAACTGTTTTATCATATTTTCTGTCGATAACAGTAGTTGATACATCGCAATACAGCTCTATGTAAAACGTCAAAGGCAACTCTATTTTCAAGCAACCATGGTGGATGGTAATTTGTTGCTACTGTGAGCCGATGCCACTGCGCTGCCTACGTCGTGAGCCGCTTATATGAGCAACACGATTTTTTTATATTAAGTTTTTTGTAATGTGAAATGGGGGGTCTTCAAACCAATCCATTCCATTAGAATTGCATGGTGTGTTTTGGGTTTGACGTGATCCAGTTGAGCGGGATTCGATGAAGCCATTGCAAAAGTTTTTGCAACCATGGTGGATGGTAATTTGATTTTCAAGCAACCATGGTGGATGGTAATTTTCTATCCCATCCACACAAGTTTTTTGCCGGTCTTTGACGGCAGACACGTAAAGATTTCTGCAACAATCATTTTTGTTAGTGAAGTTGAAACAATAATTGCAATCAAATTTATTCATAATATTTATGCATAAGTATTAAATTGTAATTAAAACATAGTGTGGTGTAATTTAAAAAACAAGAAAAGAAATAAAAAATGGCGTGGCAAAAAATTTTATGTTTAGCAATTATTGCATTAATTTTGCCAACCTTCATAGCTGCCGAAGATGGAGCTGAAGAAAATTTTGCTGTGGAATTGACCGTAGACAATTTCGATGAAGCCATTGCAAAAAATAATCATTTTGTTAAATTTTTTGCACCTTGGTAAGTTAAAATTATTAATAAATAATAATTGTTGATAAAACAAAAGTACAATTTCTTTTTGTGTTCAAACAAAGATAAACCATTTGTGAATCATTTTAATTTATTTTTTTAACACATGTGCAAAAAGTTCTTTGTTTTTCATTTTAGCCTTTTAATTTTAAATAGGTACAACCAATTTGATTTATACACGTAGAGTTTATAAGTTGTTAATTTTTGTTTCTTCGATTTTGAAATATGTACATTTTTCAGTTCAGTTTTTAACCGCCTACGTATTTATGGTATAAATCTGTAGGTATAATATAAATTTCCTAGTAACAGTGACTATTTTAAATTAGAGTTTCATATAAAAGTTTATCATTTCGTAGCTTTTTGGTGTTGACTGACCATTTAATTCAAACGATGACTTTATTGTGTAGGCTTATTGTGTCAATCGCCAGTCTCTCTTATCTCTTTTTAAATTTTTATTTTTTGCCCCTTTGATTATTATTGTGTTTTCAATTTAATGCTACTTGATCTTGTTTCATATAGTTTATACATTTAATTTTTTTACCCATGTTTTGTTGATGTTTCCTCTATTATTCAAATCTGCATGTTGGCGATAAGGAAGCATTTATTTCTGTTCAAAATGTGTATTAGTTTCATTGTTACACTTTAAAAATGGTTTTCTTATCAGTACGTGCTGGGCTAGTGCTTTCTTTTGTTTCTATTTTTATGGGTATATTAAACTCAATATTTTATACTAACAAATGATAACATCTATCTTAGAGATCCTTATTTAGTTTGTTGTTATTAAATGCAATGAAAAGATAATTTTCAAGCATTATTTGTTGATTATGATTAATGACTGATACTTGAAAAAATTGAATGTAAGTCTAAAACAATTGAAACAGCTGCAAGTACAAAATGCGAAAATATATGTATAATCTTGAACTAAAGTACAGCACCACATTAAACAGTGAAAATGCTTGTTTAAATAGTTTGTACTTCTGTTATCAACAATTCTGAATGCTGCATATGGATGTGTCGTATCTTACACGTATACCCATCGCCTTAAAAGAACAAACAGTATTTTTGCAAAAGTGGTGTAACCGCAAACTATTTTTTTATTGGTATAGGTATTAAACTTACACCATTCTTTCTACATTACTTTGTTCTCAGTGCAAAAACGATTTTTTAAGCTACATCTCCTTTTGAATACTCCACTTTTGTATTGATATTGGTAATGTAACACCAGAACAGCAACCAATGATGGGTTACACCACTTTTGCGCTGATGGCATCATATGTACACATCTGCTCAAAATAATAGATACACCAAAATTTATTTTTTAAAAACGAAAAAAAATAATGGTATATTGTAAAATTATAAAAAAAATTCAGTCGATTTTTATTTATAGTTAAAAGGAGAGTAAAAAACAAAAACAAAATAGGTATTTCATAATTAATAATAAATATTATAAAGTAAATTAAATTTCTTAAATTTCGAAAAATTTGGTGCTCATAATAATAGATACATTTTTAAAAATTCTTTTTAAACAAAAGCTAATAAATTTTATCTTAAAAAAATTAGTTTATTATTAAAGTAAAGCTAGTATCCAGTATATCCACCTTTGTTTTGTAAAACTTTCTCCACTCTTCTGGGCATACTGGATATCAAGTTCTGACACTTCTCCAATGGAATCTCGTACCATATTTTTTGCGTTTTCTCCCATAAATCGTCTTTATTTTTGAAAACTTCCTTCGAAAGCCTTATCTTTAATTCACTCCACAAGTTTTCTATTGGGTTTAAATCAGGGGATTGGCTGGGCCAGCTTAAAACAGGTACGTTATTCTCCAAGAACCAGTTTTTAACTAATCTTGAACTATGTTTTGGGTCGTTGTCCTGCTGGAATGTCCATATTAATGGCATATTTTCCGATGCATATGGAAGCATTACGTTTTCCAATATGTCTCTATACCCACTAGCATTCATGGTATCTTCTATTCGGAATATCGGACCAACACCATTCCATGAAAAGCAACCCCAAACCATTATGTTTCCCCCGCCATGTTTTACCGTCTTTTTTGTAAATTTAACGTGGAATTCATTTCCTTTTGGTCGGCGTACATTTCTTTGGCAGTCGTTTCCAAACAAATTTATTTTTGTTTCGTCGCTCCATAAAATATTTCTCCATTTTTTTTCGCCTTCACACCCGGACCATTGTAAGTGCTCTTTAGCAAATTCTAATCTTGTCTTGATATTTTTTTGGCGCATTAGTGGCACTTTTCTGGCAATTCTTCCCGGCAATTTAGCTTGTAAAAGACGACGACGAACTGTTTGTGGACTGATTTCGTTACATAGCTCCGCAGAAATAGCTTTCGATGATATGAAAGCGTCTTTTTTAACCATAAGGACGATCCGCCTATCTGTTTCTGGACTGGTTTTCTTTGGTCTACCGCGAGTTTCTCTTTTTTGTTTTTTAGATAAAGCATTTTGGACAAAATGTAAAGATCTTCCTATGCTCTTTGCTATTTCCCGTAATGATTTTCCTTGATTTCTCATCGTTTGAACAATTTTTTTCTCATCTTCGGTACAATGATGATTTCGTCCCATTTTCTTCAAAAGAGTCCTATTTTTTATAAAATTGTTGCTAAAATTTAAATTATACTTACTGTTTCACGTAAATAGGAACAAAAAATTGCACAAAAAAAAATTGTATATAAACAAATTACAAATTACTGATGTGTATCTATTTTTATGAGCAAATAATTTTTTGTAATTCAAATAAATTCGTTTTTAAAAATCAACATGAAAGCAAATAGGTGCCAGATTTTTGACTGACATGACATTGCCAGATAGAAATTTTAATAATATGATGTATTCTTAACGCTTGCGAGGAAATTTTCAATGTTACCGCCATTTAAATTTTTTCCAATTAGGTGTATCTATTATTTTGAGCAGATGTGTATATAGAAAATATGAATAGGTATCAAATGAAAGACATTTCAAATTCGAAGACCATTCCGGAAAAATTATTTTTTAACCCGTAATTTTTCAACAATATTTTTTTAAGGACTATAATCTATGATTATTATACACTCAGGTCTCGATTTATGCATATATGCATTCCTAAAAAAATCGCATAAATTGAATTCGCATAAAACGATACTCTAGCTTCATACAAAAACTAATGATTCGTTCCAAAATTCTGAAAAACCGCATAAATTCAGATTTTAATTAAAAAATCAGAACAAAATCGCATAAAAAAATCAATAAAAACAAAATACGTTAAACAAATAAACAAAAATATTTATAATTACAGAAAAAGTGAAAGTGATCCAAAAAAAAATGAGCATGATTAATCTGAATCACTGAATAATTGTCTGCATCGGTTTGGAATTTGTTCAACGTCACTTTCATCACTTGATGATATTGTCATCATATGTTAAAATATCATTTTCATCACTAGAATTAATCTAGTGAGAAGGGGACGAAATCGAAGAATTTTTAGGAGCTTCAATTGCTTCTTTTCTTGAAAAATAATTTGTCATTAAACTTTGCGATTTTGAATTTTTAAGTTGCTTATGCAACTCTTGTTATCCGGAAAACAGATATGTCAGGCCGCTATGAATATTTAATTATCATTCCGTATCTGAATCTATATTAAGAATTTGATTTTGTAAAAAACAAACTATAACCATTATATCAGTGATGCAAAATTGGTTTAATTTAAAAATGGTAAAAATGTTATGTAAATGAAGAATTAAAAAAAAACTTTAAAAATCATCTAAAATTTCAAAATCTTTTAAAATTCTAAAAAAAAATTAATTTAAAAATCGCATAAATTTGAATCCGCATAAAACGAGACCTGAGTGTATTCGCAAACAAAATTTGATTCTTAAAAGAAATAAATTAAACGTAGAAGTGGATATAAGTCGTTAAATAGTTATCCAAATGGAAAAAGGAAGAAATTAAAGAAAATTTGAAATGGTACTATTAAGTCTCCCTTTTGGATGCTCACTTAATCCCCAATTGTTATATAAGTAAAATATTTGTTTGTTTGAAAATTCCCAAATTCCCAAATTTCTTAATTATTCAATATTAAATAATATGATTTAAAATAAAACATTTATTCATATCACATTCTTCTCTTCACCTCTAGGTGCGGTCATTGCAAACGCTTACATCCTCTCTGGGAACAATTGGCTGAAATGATGAATGTCAAAGATGAACCCCAAGTCATTATTGCCAAAGTCGATTGTACCCAGCAACAGGAATTGTGTGCCAAACACGAAATAACCGGTTATCCCACTTTGCGTTTCTTCAAATTGGGCGAAAATGAATCTGTGAAATTCAAGGGCACCCGTGACATGCCTGCCATAACTGAATTCATCAATGAACAATTGAATGCCGATAATGAAATTCCACATGGTGAAGGCTCGGACGCTGGCGTTCCAGTTGCTGTTAAGGGCAAAGTTGTTGAATTGACTGAGGAAAATTTCGCCAAACATGTTTCAAGCGGTAATCATTTTGTTAAATTCTATGCTCCCTGGTGTAGCCATTGTCAACGTTTGGCTCCCACTTGGGAACAACTGTCCAAGACTTTGCAAAACGAAGAAACCGTAAGCATTGCCAAAATCGACTGCACCGTCTATCGTCCCATATGCCAGGACTTTGAGGTTAAGGGTTATCCCACTCTTTTGTGGATTGAGGATGGCAAGAAAATTGAAAAATACTCTGGCTCTCGCGGTCATGATGAATTACAAGCTTATGTTAAGAAAATGTTGGGCAGTGATGGCAGTCAAGAAGCCGCTTCCACCGAGAAGCCAGTTAGTGGCGAACAAGATAAAGTACAAGTCTTACAATTGACTGGTGACAACTTTGAGAAATCGGTTGCTGATGGTGTCACCTTTGTGAAGTTCTATGCTCCCTGGTGTGGTCATTGTCAAAAATTAAGTCCAGTTTGGGATCAATTGGCAGAGAAAATCCATGCTGGTGAAAAGGCTATTAAGATCGCTAAGGTTGATTGTACTTCCGCTGAGAACAAGAAATTGTGTGTTGACCAACAAGTCGAAGGCTATCCCACCTTGTTCGCTTATAAGAACGGTGAGCGTCAAAGTGAATACGACGACAGTCGATCCCTGCCCGAATTGGTTAGTTATATTAGCAAATTTGCGGGTCACGATGAATTGTAAAAGGGTTTTCTGATAATTGTAGCAGCTCTCTTTTCCCCTACCTACCTTTTACTCTATAACCACCGTTGTTTCATCTTCCTCTCGTATTTAAAATAACCTTCACCTTATGCTAGGAACATTTTATGTATAAACAAACAAACATCTTGCAATTATTGTTTTCATGTGCATTTAGTTTAAAGAAAAGACAAATTAATTATTTTTTTATATTTTGTTTTATGTTTATATTTAGACAATTTGTTTTTTATTGTTTGTGATGTGTGTAATAATTTCTGTTTGCATTTCTTTTAGATTGTGGTCCATTTTTTTGTTTTTGTCAAATGTGTTTGCGCTTTTTTTAAACTTTTCATTAAGATCAAATTATATAAAATGAACATAAGTATGTAATAAAGAAAATACAATAAATTTTAAATAAATGAAATACAATCGAAATGAACTTTTTGTGTTTTGCAATTTGGAGGAAAAATATGTTAGGTTTATGACTGTAGAATTCCCTTATTCTATAACTCATACGTTCGTTCTGTATAATATAAAAATGGAATGTTTTATGTAAATGATTAAATTTTTGTATTCGATAAATATTTTGTTAAATAACAAAATTTGTCTGTTATTAACGAACTGAAATTTTCAACGATATGTATTTTGTGATAGATCAAAAATTATTTGGGTAATTTTATGGTAAACTAATTTTTTTTAAAAAAAATCGATTTCAAAAATATGTACATATATTGAAGGTGCGAATTACTAAGGCGTTATATACGTCGTTAAAAAGGTATTTGAAATATCTATATTCAAAGACCTTTCTAACCATTGTCTATATTAATGACTTAGTAGTCCAGATATAGATCAAAAACAGGTAAAAAGTATCTCAGCTATTTGTGGAACGATATTCCCGGTCCACATGTATGCAAATTATTTGGGGGCTTCCGAAAGTTGATTTCAACTTACAGACGTATGTTGACTATGCTACCAACAACGATCCAGAATATATTTCGTTACCATAATATAGAAAGGCCCTAACTCGTGTTTTTTTAAGTCGAGATTTTTTGTCTAAATATGATATATGACCATTTATCAAAATAAACGAAAATCTGGGCTTACAAAAAAATACGAGTTAGAGCCTTTCTATATTATGGTAACGATATATTTTATGGTGACGCAAATATATTCCCTTGTCACTCATGGTGAAGGGTATAAAAATCATCTTCAAATAAAATCATAGGCCTTTTCGGAAATGCATCACTGCGCTGCATCTGATGCGCAGTACGTTCTAAAATACAAAAGTTGGCAACACTGCAAATGTCTTGAGTTCTAAAAAGCAAGAGAGAAACAGATGATGCGCTAAAAACCATCAAACAAGCATCACAAAAATAGCTGATGTATTGTCTGCGCAATAGCATCAGCAGATTTGCATAAGCATCGCAAATTAATCACATATGCGCATCAAATGCAGTGCAGTGATGCATTTCCGAAAAGGTCCCATATTTAATTTATTTATTAATCCGTATTGTAATACAAAGCATTTGATATTTTAAATTGGCTTTAGGGTTAAATTAATACTGCAGTATGGCAACCTTCAATTATCAAAACCTACTACTAAAAATTACAACTCTGCATTGTACAGCTGATTGTTTGTCTAATAAGAAGAAGAAGAAGCTTTTATTATTATTTTTACAGAAGAAAATTGTATCGAAAAGTCTTTATTAAAAATTTTGTTGTAAAAAACCAAATAGAATCCCAGTAAAATTTGTAAAGTATAGAAACATTTTTACCATAAATCGTAAGCAAATAATTAATGCCATGTAACAGGAGTTTGAGTATTCTAAAAAGTTTATCCATAAATTTCTAATAAGAAAAAGTCATCTCAAACTCACTGGAACAAAATTGAGAACAGATTTTTGCAGTTTCGATTGATTGGAAATGGAGAAAATGTCCTCAGATATGGGTTCATCTAGTGGGAACAGTAGTAGTGGTGGAGATGACGAGGTATTACCCTCTATTATTGAAATGGATGACCAATCCCAGGAACGTTCAATAAGTTTGGTAAGTTTTGTGCAATTGTTTGGAAATTTAATTATTAAAATTATGTTCATATTTTGTTTATCTTTTACAGCGTGTAATGAATAATTCAAGCAGTGTCCTAAAGAAAATTGCCAATCTGTATGCGGAACAATTAATGTCGGACATTATATTGGTGGTGGGTGACCAACAGTACCCGGCCCACCGTGTTATCCTATGTGCCAGTAGCGATGTGTTCCAAGTCATGCTTATGAATCCCGAGTGGAATGAGTGTCGAAAGCACGTCATCGAATTGGTTGAGGAACCATGCTGTGAGGCTGTATTTCCACAATTTCTCAAATATTTATATGTGGGTAAAATCAATATATCCCTTAACACCGTAATGCCCATGCTGGCATTGGCCCATAAATACAATGTGCAAGATTTGGTGGAACTCTGTGTCCAATATATGACGAAACATACAGCTAAGGCAGCTACTCAAGGATTTCTAGTTTCCTGGCTTCAATACACAATTGCCTTTAGTCCTCAGCACAAAGAGTTAACGGAGGCCCTAAAACGTTTTCTCAAATGGAATTTAGAAATTGTGTCCGAATCCAAAGATTTTATGGAACTTGATGTTACGGTTATGGCCATACTATTGCAACAAAATGATTTGGTGGTGCGCAGTGAATACAAACTATTTGTGATTTTGGAAAATTGGTTGCTACAACGTAAAGATCTACTGGATAATGACGACAGCTTAACAGATGTGGAAAAGCATGATCATTTCATACAACTTATAGAACAAACGGTTATTCATATAAGATTTGCCATGATGACTACTCGCGAATTAGCTCATTTATTAATTTTTCCTTTGTTGGAATACCACAAAGAATTCATCGTTCAGCATATGGCCATTGGTATGTCGTACCAATCGGGCCAGGAGGAACGTGTAAAAGAGGTGCGTAACTCTTTGGATGGTTGTCTACAATTTACACCACGTCTCTATTCGAACGACACGTGGAGTATCAGTAAAGTAGTGAACAATTTCGACTTGATTGACAAATATAGTAATTATGTGACATGTTTCTTTACACCGGGGAATATTGCTGAGACTGAAGACGGTAAGTATATGATAACAGGTTAAGGAATAATATGATTTATAATAAAATGATTTTTCAATGACTTATTATACGGGTTTAAGATGTATTAAAATCGCTACTTCTAGCGGAATTGTTAAATTTATAGGTTTAATGATTTAAACAAAGTCGATGGTTTCTATAATAAAAAGACCAAAAAGTTATCGTTTCTCGATTCTAGCTTTATTCAATTTCATCAATTAAATTTTCAATTCATTCATTTGAAAATTTGTATCTATATTGGATTATATTGTAAAAATATATTAAGCACCATTTTCGCGACGTCTAGATATTTCTTAACTTAAAGTTATACTGTCTGTTAAAATATTTAAAGTATGAAAACTACCAGCATAACTTGAGATTAAAAAATAACTAAACTTTGTGAAAATTGGGACAAATGGATAAAATTTAATGAATGAATGAATGAATGAATGACAAACAATTTAAAACTTTTTGTTAATATATAAATGCTATTGCATTTTTTAGAACATCAATCGTTGCATTTTGTATAAAACGATCTGTCCTCTGTGCGTCGAGTCATTGTACGGGCGGATATAGACACTTCATTAATAACACTGTCCAACATCATTTTTGAAACAGAATATATATGTAATTCTGAAAGAGCATGTTGAGTAGATAATTTTTGTGGAATAAACTTATAGTTCAGCTGGTCCTACTTTTTTTTTACAGCGGGTCAAAGTTTTAATTTTTTGGTCGAAGGGATCTTATACTAAATGAAAAAAATTTGTAAGTTGAAGTCCGAGAGAATATTATTATTGTCAGGCTTATATTGTGGAATTTTATATTTAAAAACAAAAAAAAAATCCAGCAAAATAAAAAAAATAAATAAATGAACCTAAATATCTCTTGAACTAAAAGAGATAACTTACATATGTATTTATGTTTTTTGTAGATCTTCCTAATGACTATTTACATTTTATCTTATTCGGATGATAAATGGATTTTTGGTGATTTTTGTTGAAATTTTTCAGTAAAAATTTTCGTAGAATATTTTAATCCTTAAATATCCCTTTTTAAAAGACCTTTCTTAAGAATAAGAATTTTCTCAGAAATTAACTTGCAAAATTTTAGAACATGGTGATAAAAGTTTAGCGATTTGCAACTCACATGCGATTGAATATCGTGCGAGTGTCGGAACACACAAAACTGAACAAACAATTTCGATGTAGTCATTTTCACGACTTCATACGTTACGTTACGTTACAGTACATTACAATTCATTCTAAATGCCTTCCTAAATTCGAATAAATTCATCAATAATGAAGCACATAATAATATCATTCAAGAACAGTTTTTAAAGATGAGAATTCAAATAATTCACATTTATTTAAAATTATTTGAGATTAAAGTTATTTTAGATTTAATATAGAAATAAATTTGAAATTAAATATTCTTTGTTTAATTTAGTTATTAATTTGACATTTAATACCATCTGTAGAGAGCGCATATGACAGATTGTTATATATCGTAGCTATATGAGATTAAAGCTACGATCAGAACTATATTCTAATGCTGAGTGCTCGGTTTATTTCAAAGGAAACAATAGCGAAAATTCTCTATTCAAAGAGCTCTATTATAGATATGCGTTTATAACCATATTTGTTGTGGTATTGGTTAGCATTCTTTCAAAAACAGATACAAAAGTTCCAATGGTGACCACATCAATAATTATGAGACTTGTACAATGTCGACGATATCTGCTTTTCTTCGCATACACTAAATGGATTGAAAAATAAACTTGACATATTCATTGAAAATAATTGAATGCTTTAAATGCCTCAACGTCAATAAAACCAAGATAAAGCTAATCCAAATCCTCATTGTAGTTATAGATGATACGCAAATTATAATGATGAGGAGCTATATTCCACGGCCTCCACTGTGGAATAGTTAGAATTTCTGCAAATATACATAGAAGCGTTACTGAGAGAGAAAAAACCTAAGTCTGTTGTCAAAAATCGAAGTCTTGTTGTTTCAGCTGAGTTATGTCTTCGACAGGAGAGTTTCCGATCTATGTGTATTTATCTATGCCTAGAACCCTCAAGGTTCGCCACGTTGGAAGACTCAACAGTCCCTGGATAAGTGCATTTGTATTGCATTTCATCACATCACCCCCACGTGAGATGACCATGCCCTCAAATCGCTTGTCGCAAAAAAAGTTGGTAATCATCGACATTGACGGCCTGGTCAACGTCGTACCCATTCATCCAGAAATGGAGCTAATCGGAACTTTGCTGGAACTGAACATCCATTTTGATAAAAGAATTTTATAATTTGTACGTATTGCTGAACACCATTTTTGTCCATGGTGATTTGGCAAAACAAACTGAATAAAGGACAATCAATTCGACAGATGAAGCTTCAACAATATGTCTGATATCAACTGTCAAATTAAATGTTGGTAGATTTTATTATTAATTTAAGTCAAACCGAAATTACTGATATCATTCCAAACTCCTTAACGAAATAACAACAAATACCGTTAATGAAATAATCCAAATTAGTGTTACGTTTTCGAATCGGTAGTAAACCTTGTTAAAAATTAAAGTTTTATTATTAATAAAAAGTAGCTTAGCGCCCTTGAACTCCAGGCAAACAATATAAATTTCTGTTTGTATTATATTTTCAGAACAACCAATAACATGGGAAGTGGAATTCTTTCCTCGTGGTATCAAATACAATAAAGCCAAAATGGTGTGGGGCGAAGACGTCCCGGAAGTCTCTCTTAATACGGTGCGAGTAAGAGTGACTTGTAAACATTTACAAGTAAATGAAAAACGTTTTAAAGTAAGTACAACATATCGATGGCTTAATATAGAAAGGTCGTATCTCGTTTTTTTACAAAATCGGGTTTTTTACATATTCTGGTAGACAAAACTCAAATAGAACTCCCTTAAAAAATTCAGTTTCCTACATTGACGGATAACAGATTTACAGTAATTATAAAAAAGCCCTAACTCATTTAAAAAATCGTTTGAAAGAAAATCCCCTAACTCATTTAATGCTGAATGCATATTTTTTGGTTTATATTAAAACAAACAACTTTTCTAAAAATATTTTTTGATATATTACAAATTTTTAGTTGTTTTTTTTCAATTTCACTTTCTGATAATATTGAGTTTTTTGCTTCTCCTGTAAAGCAGAGTTGGAGGTAGTGCACTAAATGTTGAGTGCAATCAACATTTCACTAGCACTAAATATTATTTTAAAAAATATAGTTTTAACTAATTTTCATCAGCTTTAGTGGTAGTGAAGCTTATATTTTTATCACTAATATTTTTTAGTGATAGTGATATTTTTTTAACTATAAATCAATTGAGTGGTAGTGTAGAAATAAGCACTAAACTCAAATAGTTAAAAAATTTAACAATAACTAAAAAAAAGCTTGAATAATTTTCTTTGCACTAATATATTCAAAATTAGTGATCATGAAGTTATTCCAGTTTAAACTAGAATATTAAATATACAGATGTTTGTTGAGCAAGCTTCAAAGTGTTTTTCAGCATCCGAAGAAATAATAACACAAAAAAACACTGATAATGTAGGATTCTTAGATTTTGGGGAAATTGACAGTAAGTGAAAAAGTTATTGAAGAAATTACTTAGTTTATTAACATCTTCAATGTTAGGACAACATTTGTTCAGAAAGATGGCATAGAAAGTGAAATACGTGCATTCCTTTTAAGCTCGGACACTGATATTTGCAGTCTCAAAAAATATCCAATAATAAGGCAAATTTTTTTTAAATTTAACACGCCTTTGGCTTCTTCTGCTCCAGTAGAGCGTTTATTTTCTTTTAGTGGAATGGTGGATTCTCCTCCGAGAAATAAATTAAGTGATTCGAATTTCGAAAAGCTTGTTTTACTTAAAGCCAATAGTCGCTAATTATTTTATGTGTAATTGCTTATTTCTCTTTTTATTGTAATTTGTATATTTATATACCGCTTTTACGTTTTTTCCTTAAATATATTAACTTAAACTATGAATAGAGTAAAACATTTCTTTGTTGAAAAAAATAGTGCAGGAATATTTTTTTAACTAAAAATTTTAGTGTAGAAAAAATTATTTCATTAGGCTGCAAAAAAAATATTTTAACTATTTTCAAAATATTATTAGTTAAAAAATTTTAACTACACTATCACTATTATTGAGTGAGGTTTATATTTTTCAACTCATCACTAAACATTAAAAAAATTAGTGAAATATTTTACACTACCACTAACTATTAGTGATAGTTAAAAATTAGTGCACTACCCCCAACTATGCTGTAAAGTAACTAAAAGTTGAGATACGACCTTTCTATATTAAGCCATCGATATACACATACATAAAATTAAAAACAATTAACAATTAATAACTTCTAAAAACTTCTATTTCCCAACGTTATAGATTGCTTGTCTTATAACTGGCGTACAAAATAAAATCGATCATATTCTAACTTTGCATGAACGAACCGAATACTTTAGTGGTGAGCAACGTGTTGTTAACTTAGATAATTTAATACCTTTCGATGAATTGGCATTATCTTCCATTAATCTATCCCCCCATTTGGTGGGACCAAATCGTAATAACTTGGAATTACACGTCATAATTGTACCAATGGGTCCCTATACTTGCCGTGATACTCCCTCTTTTGATTTTAAATAAAGTTTCGTTTCACTTAGACGTTTATTTTATTGAATACCAAACTACTCCCCACCCCTTTCCTCCAACCAACTCTTGCTAATATTTACTCTACACATGTAATATGTAATCAAATGATCTTTTTTCAAATATTCCTTTTTTCCCCTATATTGTTTTAAGATATTATTATTTTTATTTTTGGGTTGTTTCACAGCTATTGATAATATTAAGTTGTATATTATGTTTACCTTTTATTTAATTGTTATTATTTTCGTAAATTTACAATGATTTCGGTATAAAATCACTTTAGTTTTGTAATAAATATGAAATTGTATTAAATTGAATTCAATCGACTGCTAAAATAAATACATACATATAACGTTTTATGAAAAAATTTACTTTCTAACAATTATTCTTTTTTTTTAATAAATAAAATAAAAACAATTTGAGATATAGAGAGGAAATTCGACATCGATATTGTCGTATAAACAAAGTCCATCTTTTTCGTTATATGTAAATGCTCTTCCCTTTGCAGAAATAATAGTTTCATTACTTTATGAAATATTTTCACTACCAGTTTGATTGCGTTGTACATCATCATAGATATAAATATAAATGCTAACTAACACTTTACTTATTTGCGAATTTAGTTAAATATGTATTAAGTATAATACTCAAACAAACGTTGATTTTACAGCACCTAATTAAGATATATAGCTTTGTTTTGTTAAAAATGCCTGCCTGCTGAAAGTTATTAGTCTAATTTACTAATTTTATATGAAGAAAACAAGCAAATGTCCATGTGGCCTGTTTTAGAATTAAATAAAAAGTAAAATTATTCTGCTGAGAGGTAAAAAATAGCAGAACACGTGTTTTCCGTTTTTTAATTTTAAATAATTTCTTTAAAGTTAAGGTTAAATATAGAAAGAGGTGTTGTTTTATCTTAGCAACATCAAAACACAGCTAAAATTTTGCCTAAAATTACTATCAATTATGATTTCATTTAATACATTCGTATATAACTGATAACTATTTGAACTAAAATTGTCTCTAACTGTTAATGTTATTTAATTAATGTCTTAGATAGGTCTATTTTTGCCCAAGCGTCTACTTTCTAAGTTTTTTTTTAATCCTTTTAGTTGTAAATTTTGAAGGCAGCATAGTTTTGGTTAGTAACTCGAGAGAAATCTGTGGTTAAAATGTGCGTATATGATTTGATGATTTAGATAACAAAGTTAACTACTTTATTTTTAAGTTTTATCTACATGAATATTTGTTTAAAATTTGAACATGTTGTTCAAAAAATAGAAAAAAACTATGCGTAATGATTTATGTATTTATGGTGATATTTTCAACACCCACTACTAATGAATTAAACAGAAAACCATTTTTTTGATGACCATAAATAACTAAATATTTATGTACTATAGAATACAGTGGTGGGAAGGTGATTTTAGGTGGCGCCATGACAGAGGGTTTTAAAATTTTTATGGTTTAGTACTTACAGTGTATATTTCGTAAATGAGTTACAAATAGGACATGTTTAAGTTTATGTATTATTAACCAAAATATAAGGAAATGTCATAAATTGATCACTATTATTGACAACTAACTGTTTCGGCTGATACAGCTGTACTCTTATACTCTTCAACTTATATCTGGCTAAACTTCCTGCAACCCCCCATTTGTCTCTATGGCGTCCTATGTGGATAATTGTACCATCTTCTCATCAGGTATCAACATCGACGACATATGTGCCAAAATATCTCAATACTTGAACAGGCTTTTTCATCCTTGGTGTCCCTTTTCACCTCTTGGACCAAGGTGGCGCTCAACATCTCAGGCGAAGGTCAAATTATCTCCACGGTACAAAATCCGAAAATCTTAGGTGTAATCTTTGACAGCCTCCTTTACTTATCTTCACAAATTAAAATAATTCAAAGGGCAAAAATAGGAACAAAGTCCTTAAGGCTCTTGCTGGCACCTCTTGGGACATGGATAAAGACATACAAGTCAAAAGGTCACTCTCTTCTTAATTATGCAGCTCCAGTATGGACTTCATTTCTTAGAAACACCCAATGGCGAGGTTTACAGACGGCCCAAAACAATGCACTCCGATTCACACTCGGCTGTGTCAAGATGACGAACGTGGATCATCTTCATGAGGAGACCAGATTAATGTCAGTCATACAACACAACGTAATGTTGACTAGACATTTTATGTTGGCATGTCATCTGTCTAGTCACCCCAACCATCAGCTTATGATGAAGGATCCCCTTCTTTGACACATCCAGATGGACTTCCGACGCTTTCGCATCACTTTGAGAGACAAATAAGAGCCGTTGGTGCAGTTTTAACAACTGATATCGCGCCATGCATTGCCTGTCATCTAAAGTCTACACGACACACTGCATTTTATTCTCCAATTAAAGAATCCAGATTTCTAGAAGGTTGCCCTAGATATTACTATTCTGAAATATGACAATTTCAATTTATCGCCAGTAGGAAAGGAGATCTCAACTAAGTGGCAATGGGGCGCAAGTTTCTCAAATGAAGGCTCTGGAGGCAGACAGGGCAACGATTAAAAGTATAAGAAACAATTTATCCATGATAATAGTTAAGAATGCTGCACCAAACGCTCACAAACCAATATCTGTATAATATTGTATTGATAATATTATAGCAATATGAACCATTTTTCAGAAATAATTTTTTCAAACAAAAAACATTCTATAAATTAAGACAAAAACCGTTACAATTGACATCGTAATTTTGAAAAGTAAGTTCACCTTATGATATTATTTTTTACTTTAAAATGCAATTGGTCAATTCACAAGGTCTCCTATCATGTCATAATGTCTCAAAAAACGTAAAGTCCTGAAAATGCACAATATCCCAATATAATACTTACTTGACAAATTTTAAAACAGCATTTCTGATGATATCTATATACAGTGGTGGCCATCTAATTAGGGCAAAATTGCTTGCTAAATTCCATGTGATTAATTTTTCAAATATTTCCACAAAAAGTAAGATTTTTGATTTGGGCGTGATAAATCAAATTTATACCGCTAATGACATCAAAAAAAAAAAAAAAAATATTTTGTCAAAAAAAAATAACATTTTTTTCTAAAAAAAAAAAAAAATTGTCCACCAAAAAAAATATTTTTTTCATTCGAGATATGAGTGATTTTTCTTCATTTTCATCATTCAAATAATCACAATTTTCATTTCGTTGCATAACACCAATCTAAAAATTGTAATTCACAGTGGTGTACTCTGAATCGAATGATTTGGTGTAAGCGAAGAAATTAATACTTTCCAGCACATGTCCGGTAAATACAAAATTTTCATATCGTTCGATAAAACATGTAGGCCGCTATTAATAAGGTGCAACATTGTACTATAAAAGTTCTTTTATATTATAATATTAGGTGCATAAATAAGAAATTTCCATGTGAAATCAATTTTTCGTAAATGCAGTAAATTTGTGCATCACTGATGCCACGACCTGCAAACTTTTGCAACATATAAATTAATGATGCATTGGTTGCACAAATTTGCGGCATCACTGCCAACAATTTGCATTAAAAAACGTTTGACGTAAAGCAATAATCGCAAATATGCTCTTTCGAACGCTAAACTTTTAATTTGCTGCAGTGATGCAATCATACTGAATTTACGAACACACCCTATATTGAATAACTCTCCGTATTCCACTTTTAATAAAAAATAATGGGTTTATTCAAATAAAATTTGTTTTCATTTAGTCACTGACTGCATTTGATTTGCTTTGCGTTAATTGCAGTTTTGTGTTAATCAGTTAAACATCTATATTTCTCTAAGGAATCTGGGAATGTGCAATTCGAACGGTAATGTTGTTCTGTCAATTATTGAGCCGATTCGAAGCACTTCCTACAAAATATCAGAAAGTACAACTCATGCTTTCAAATGGCGTCCTTCGGGGCAACTAATATAGTAAACAACATCGGATTCATGCTCACCTTTAAAGTTCAAGGCCAAATTTACCACAAAATTGGAGCATTGTTACCGATTCCAAATGATGATGCGAAGTTCATTCAAATTTATTTCACAGGAAATGAAGCTACAGAAGCCGAACGCTATCGACGAACATGTGTGTGCATTTGATGCAAGCCCTTCTGCCAAAACATTCTCAAAACAATTGTTGGACATCGGAAATGGAAAAATTCCAATTGATCCCGTCACAAATGAGATTTCATTCTCGCCGAATTTCTGCCAAACTACAAAAATTCGGATTGGGGCACCAAAAACTGATGATGACAACAAGCTCAATGAGCGAATTCAAAACAAGGAACTTTTTATATACCCTGGCCTTAAGATGAATTCATAAATATTGTTACGTAATTGTACTTGAATTCAAATATAACGATTTTAACGGCTGATTTAAAGTTGCATAATGCTTTCAAACAGCAGTGGCTCTCAAACTGTAACATATCTGTGTATATTATTAACATTGAATAAACGTTTTGAGTGATCGTAAGTATGGCAACGCTGAATATTTGCAGCGACTCGTATATTCGAATTCGAAAGCTCTAGACTTCGAATATACGAGTTTTGACAGTTAAAGAACATTGTAGAAAGATCACGAGAGATGGCGTGTGTATAAATAGTGGCCATGGTTGCAGTCGTGAGTTTAGTTTATCAGAGACGCTATTCGAATAAACATCAACTGGGTGCCTTAAAGTGTGCTGTATTTTCCAGTGAATTCATATACATTAAAAAGTGAGTCTGTATTTCTGCGAATTTATATATGCATATAAAAAAACACTGAGCGACTATTTAATTCTGTTGTTGTTGTACATTTTAAATAAATTGTTGTTACAATTTTTAAACTACTAAACGGCTTTTATTTGCAATCAAAAGTATCCGGTTTATTTAAAGGAAATAAACCAACGTTTTGAAAATGTTAAAACGTAACAATATAATTGGTCAATTAAAAAGGTGTACTATCATGTCATATTGTCATAATGTCCTATTATTTCACGACTCGGCGGCTCGGTTTAACCGACTCTTAGGCGTTCGGCGCTGGTCTCTGCTTGTTGGTTACAATAACTCAATAAACATAGCATACAGAGTAATATTATTTTAGGACATTTTTAGCTTGAAAGGCAATAACAATATTTTCAAACCATTGAGAAATATTAGGACATTATGACAATATGACATGATAGGAGACCCTGTGAATTGACCAAATATCTCATTTGCCTTAA
This sequence comes from Calliphora vicina, assembly GCF_958450345.1. NCBI lineage: Eukaryota > Metazoa > Arthropoda > Insecta > Diptera > Calliphoridae > Calliphora > Calliphora vicina. Next base: position 81,705,820 of record NC_088783.1, on the reverse strand, counting down.
ATACATTCGTTTCTTTTTTTTTAGGGGCATATCATAACATATACATTAGAGTACTCCAAGATTGTATTGCCGAAAAAAAGTTAAGGTACAGGCCGTTCCCCTAGAATTGTTCTATGTATTGTAGAACCACGTTCTGTAAAATATTAGGACCATAGGATAACGTTAACCGCCGTAAAGTTTTTTTTTCCAGTTTTTGCAAAAAATTTTGCTACTAAATAACGACTTATACAATTTAATATAAAAGAATCGAAATTTGGACGTAATTGTCGTTCTAATGAGATATAAAATACAAAAATTGGTTAAAAAATTTTAAAGTTATTAAAAAATCGCCAGGCCATTAATGTGTCTCAGGCCACTAGAACAAGAAATTTGGGAACACAATTAACATATTTTGAGAAATATTAAAATAAAAGTTTATTTTTACTTAAAATATGTCTATATTTATTTGTATATGAGTTTTTGTCTTCGTAAGATACCGTTAACCTATTCGCAGTTATGACCAAAAAAATTAAATTTTTTTAACGGAAGTTTCAAAACTCCAATTTCAAATTTTTAAAAATTGTGTTAAACAAATTTCAGAATTTTTGTATCTTTATATTGGGATTTATTTAGAACATAATAGGGAATAAAAATATGAAAAAAGTATGACAATAGGTGTGTTCGCCTACTTTCCAGTAAAAAAATCCAGTAACTTTATTTAAGAGAGTAAAAATAAATTACTCTCAGTCTGAAAAATAATCAAAAAAAGTACGCGAACAACAATTTGTAAAAATAAGTTGTATTTTATTATAAATCAATTTAAAACTTTTGTTTTGTGTTATTTAACTTCTTTTCTTTACAAAACTTGTAAATTGTAATAATTTTCAACTTTTTATTTTTGTTTACATTTGCAACCTAAGTTTTAAATATATTTTTATGTTGATATTTTGTACGCGAATACAACTAATACCTCCTACAGTTTTTCCTTACCTGCGATTTAAATATTGCGATTTTCGAGAAAAACTAATTTTTTGGCCATATTTTGGCGAATGAGTCGAATTTCCTTACTTATGATTTTTAAGTAAAAGCTATTCAGAATATTATAGTACATGTCATTTTAAATATAGTCTGAAACATGATACAATAATTGTAGAATCACTAGGGAGAGTTTTCAATATTTAGCCCTATAACGTCAAATTTTGATTTAGATTTTTTTCATATTTTTTTATATTTTCCTTTGTTTGACGTTACAAGAATTGTATAATTGAGAATTTATTTTCTACTGAGTGTACCTTATATTGTTGTATCATGGTCTGAAAGTTTTACTAAAATCGGAAAACTTTAACCCTTAAATCGTGAAGGTCAAATGTCAATTTTTTTCAATATTTGGAATTTCTCATAGAAAGATAGCGAAATGTTATATATTTTTGGGCCGATTTTGATGAAACTTAAGAAAAATATAACACAAAGACTAGTATTTACAAAAACAGCAGAAAAATTAAAATTAACCCTTAATAGCACTTGGGGTTCAAAATTCGCATTTTCGTTTTCTTGGAGTACTCTAATATACATACATATGTACATTGTACATATGTATGTAGATATGGTTAGGTTTTAAAATAGATCTAATAAAATATATTAATATGAAGCTAATTAATTCTACAGGCAAAAAATTTCATTAATTTAACTGATATATATTTAATTGGGATATTCACATGGTCTGATATTAGTCATATTGTCATAATGTCCTAATATATTATAATAGTTGTTGTTGTGTTTTTTTTTTTTTTAAGTATTATTTTATGACAAAACAATAAATATAGTTCAAATAGTCTTATTAGTTTAGAACTTTTTTGTTTGAAACACAACAAAAATTTGATTAAACTATCATAATATATTAGGACATTATGACCAAATATGATATCTACTCCCACATAATGCACATAAATGTTTTGCGCACTACTGTTTATGTCATATTATTTTAACACCTGTTGATATGTTTTCCAAAGATAAAAGGAGTAAAATGTCCTATTGTTTTTATTAGTATTTATAACAAGTATAAAGAAAGATATAAAAGAGATAAATTCGTGTAAGAAAAAAAATACATGTATCTCATTATTTTATATCTACACATATTTTCTCTTAGATTTTTCCTTTGTATTCTCTTAAATAATAATACATATTACAATACCAAGATTATAAATGTGTTTGTTTTACTGTAGTTTAATGTACTTTTCATTATTAATGTTTTTTTTTATCTAAATAGTAATTAAAAAATAATCGAAAAACACAAAAACTATAACATATCTACCGTAAACAAACAAGATTGTTCTTGTCTTGTGTAATTGTTAATAAATTATTTCTTACAATAAGAGTGGTAGTGGGTTGATAGGAGAGTATTAACACTTTAACACTACATACATATTTTACTACATATTTTGCTAAAAATTTGATAAACAAAAATCTCATTTTGGATGATTCTGTTTATTTTTCGCTTAATTTTTTTATAGTGATAACTAATAAAAAAATCATAGTTTTTTAGCAAAATAAATTAATTTAAGATAAGCAAGAATTATTAAGAATAATATATGAACATGAATAAGAATAATATGGCAAAGACGAATTGTGTGTGCCCTGTATTGATTTTATATTCAATTGTAATATTAGTTGTCACTATTCATTTTACATAATAATATAATTCTAGGCTTCCCAATTCCCCGTACTTTTTCCATTCCCGGGAAATATTTTTTTAAAAAAAACTGTTCATTTACGGGATTTTTTTAATATTAAATTAAGCCAAATCCAAATAATCCGTAATTTCAGTTTTCAAAAATATGACCTTTTAAAAAAACCATGTAGGTATGTATATTTCTGAGTTAAATTCAACGCATTGGCGAAACAATGAAAACTTTAAAACAAAAATAATATTTAAGAAAATGATGTAAAATACATCTTGTTTTACCGTTATTTCCATATTTACTTTATTTTAATATCTTTTGTCATTTTATTGGCACAGTAAGTTGTTTAATAGTTAGTTAAAATGTCTAGACAAGATTTGGGATATGACTTAATAATGCGGGATTTACAATAGATGGCGTATCGTTTGAATGCGAGTTTTGTTTTTAATGTCTGTAATTTATTCTCACTTAGTTATTGAACATTATACTGTAAATAACAAAGTTTTTGTTTACTTCGAAAATGTTGAATTTTGTACCAACGATTCTTCATATGCGAGAAGTTTTGCTTTACTTCTTTAATTTGAAAAAAAGTGCCTCTGAAACACTCCGATTGCTCACCAAAGCTTGGTGAATGTGTTTCATCGGTTTCAACGTGCAAGAAATAGTTTGTGAGGTTCAGAATTGGTAATTTTGGCACGGAAGAAAAATATTGCTCAGGCCATCCAAAAAAGTCTGAAGACCAATAACTGGCGGTATTACTTCATGCAGATTGTTGTCAAACTCAACAAGAGCTTGCAAAATCAGTGGGAGTGGGATCTACTTATGCAGCTTTTTCAAAACGTTTGCAAGTAGCTGTATTCATCCAGAAGCAGGCAAATTGGGTACCATACGAATTGAAGCCGAGACACCTTGAAAGGCGAGTTTGCATGTCCGAAATGATGCTTGAACGTTTCGATCGATGCAGAAAGCTCTCTCTGGGATACGCTTCACTTTGGAATTTGTGAAATTGTACAAAAACCTTTCTTTGATAAATCAACAGTTTAAAAAATGTTAAAACAGGTTCTTTGAAAATTCAACATCTGGGAGTAAGAACTCGCAAAATATCAAAGACAGTATAATTTAAAATCAAGAGAGTAATAGTTCTCGAACTGCTAACTACAGGGCAAATCAGGCGGGTATTGGTTGCTATCACCCCTCGAAATAACCTCTTATTTCTAAAAGAACAATTTGCCAAAAAATATTTAAACTCATCTGCACGAAAATGGAATAGTATTATCTTTTCGGATGAGAACAGAGTACTCAAAGTTTGGTGCTGTTTTTTTCTTAGGGCAAGGTTGAGTAGATCATTTTTGTAGAATAAACTTATAGTCCAGCTGTTATATTGTGGAATTTTATGGGTATAATTTTTGTGGAATTTCTTAACCCTCTAGCTCCTGTCTTTAGGGGTCAATTACACCATTTTTTCGAGAACATCAAAAAAAGTCCTTTCAAAAAGGACATTTAAGGATTAAAATTTTTGCCGGAAAATTTCAGTTGGGGTGACCAAAGATGTCAAAGTTGTAAATAAAGCTCTTTACGCTTAATTAGCTAAATTACACGCCATCTCGGGTCTCACATTTTTTAAAAAAATCGTCAAAAATCCAAGAATAATTCGACTAAGCTGAAATTTAAAATATAAATAGTCCTTAAGGAGATCTACAAAAGCATTTATACATATGTAAGTTATCTCTTTTCGTTCAAGAGATATTTAGGTTTATTTTTTAAATTCTGCTGGATCTTTTTTTGGTTTTTTAGATATGCCGGGCCTAGGGAGGTTCAAAATTTTTGGATTGAGAATGATGTGTCCCTCATTCTAATCTAATGTGTATGCAGACCTAATCCAAAGACAATAAGGAAGAATGCCAATTTAATCAGAGCAACAATTGTTAAACAATTTTTCGTCCGGAACTGGCTGGACTAATTAAATAATAGTTATTATATATAAGATTTGAAATAATTAGTGTTGGTGCATTAAATAATGAATATAATAAACAAATGAAATTGAAAAAAAATTATATTATAATCAATCTGTCTGAGCCATATTAAAATTCTGGGAATTTGTAATAAATCTGATATTTTCCTCAGATTGGAAAAATTTCTATATTTGGCATACATTCCAATTCAAAGCATTCTAAATTATTTGGGGAATAACGATCCATAGTGAGTTCTCTTACAGAATCTAGTACCTGTCTAATGTACATACAAACTTACATATTGACTTAAGTTTTATAGAGATTGAGAATACAGCCACATCTTTCTATCTGTCTGCTGCAAATGAACTGATAAACAAATTATACCTTTTCATAACACGCAGAAAATAATAATAATAAAACAAAAAATAATTAAAACTCATTTGTTTTAGTTTTATTTAGTTGTGGTGGTAGATTTTGTATTTTTTACTTTGCAAAAAAATCAAAAAAAAAACATCAGTAAAACGTCATAAAGGGGAAAATATTTTTTATTTTTTTTTGTTCACACTACAAAAGAATTTTTTAAATAAAGTTGGAAAGTCATCAAAATTTTCAACACAGTCTTCAATTAACGTTGGTCTGAACGGTTCCAGTGGGCATACAAATTGAATTTCTCAGCTAGTGTTTTGAGGTCTTTCAATCAATGTAATCTGTTCAAAAGTGTTTTGGTTAAATTTTCATTATTTTTTATTTTCGAAATAAAAGTGAAATGTGCTGATATGTGATAAATTTTTTCTATGAAAAGCTACATAAATAATTTATAAATAAAGTTTATAAATAAATCGAAAACATTAATTAATAAGTGTTATTGTATATTTTGATATTTATACAATACAAATAAATTTAAATAAATTTGCTTAAATTAAGTAAATAATAATAAAATTTAAAAACGAACAAAGGAATCTGAACAAAATGGATAATCCTGGTTATATTATTGAACTCGAAGGAGATAAAGGTAAGTTGTGGTTTAAAATTTAAATTTGTATCTTTACTTCCGTCCTATACTTTTGGAAGATGAAAAAGATTGCAAAAAAGTGATTAATTGGCCAATATATTTTACTGTTTAGTTTTAATAAAATAATTTCGAAATATTATGATTCAGATGAAAATAAATGTTTTTCTCAATAAAATTCGAGTTAAATAAATGATGTTTACACTTTGAAGATCAGTAGAGTACCAGTAAGAGTACCAGTAACTTTTTCAATATATTCGATACATATGAAACTTAAGCAAGAATAACCTTGATTTTGATTTTAATTTTATAAAAATCTGGCCATTCATAGGTAAATTCTCTGCGAGATATTAAGTTTTTCCTAATTAATTTGCCACATAAAAATATAAGCTAGACACATTATATATCAATGGATAGGGGATTATGTCTATTTTTCAAAAATATTTATAACTTTTGGCAATTAAAAATTTCATGGAATACTTTTTTGAAAAATATGACAAAAAATGTCTTTTATTGAGTTTTTGCGAAGACAAACATTTTTAAATTGTTATTTATGAATACATATTTTTTAATGAAATTTTACAGTTATATATGTAGATTCTTCTATTGAAAATCCAAAAATTAAAACAAATTTTAAAATTCGTTATCAGGAATCAATTCCCAAAAGAGTTTTGAAAAATACCAAAAATGGGATTTTTTGGTTTTTTGACTATAATATCCATAACAGGGGCGAAGTTATCGGACCCTATTACAAGATAATTATGAATATATTGGGCCATCTAAAATAGGTTACTGTATTTTGCTATCGACTATGCGATTTGAGAATTTTTGCCCTAAACTTGAATTTTACATGCAAAATATACGTTTTTTGGATGGACCTGGTCCCCTCGGCTTGAATAATTTTTAAATTTTGTTTCATTTCAAATATTTGATGTAAAGTTAGCTTTTAAAAAAGTATAAATTCCTTGTACATTTTCTAAGAAATTTTATAGATAACTTAAAAAGAAAAAAAGAACATTTTTTCCAAAAAACTTGCATATTGAAATACAAATGCATATTACATTGGAGTCAGTCTTGATTTGTAAACAATTATATTTTTATTGGATATATACATTTGTTGTTAGTCAAATAAAGGAAAAATTAAGAAAATCGGGAAATATTTGGACCAGCTGGGTAAAAATTTTGAAAATTTAGTTTTCAAATGCGAATATCTCCTTAGTTATAATAGATAATATAGAAATAAGTAGTAATTTAACATACCCGAGGTATGGTAAATTACTTCTTTGGGGAACCCTATACGCGCCCCTAGTGAGCCCATGAAATCCAAATTCAAAACATAAACTCGACAACATTTTATCTTTACGCATGTCAAATTTCATTCAAATCGGACTAAGCGTTTAACAGTTACAGATTTATTTCCATCTTTTTTTCTAAACCACTGTGCTCTCGATACAGGCCCTAAAAATCCGAATAAGGCTTAATTTAAATTACATTATCGATCTACAAGTAAAATCCCGTCACGAACTAGTTATTTAATTTGGTCACTTTCACCTATTCTCAAAACTTCAGTTCTTCTTTCGGAATTCTACTCGTCCTCTGTCAGCCATGAAGTTGGTTGTCCTTAAAACTCTATCACGCAAACTTTAAAAAGGTAAAAAAAAAGTTATCGAATAATTTTTTTAGGGTAATTATGACCCAATAAACTCAGAACAGCCATCTGAAACTAATTTGCAAATTAAGTTAAGGAACCAGATGCAAAAAGGTGAAGAGTGCCTCAGGGCATTGTTGCCGGTTTAGGTGTAAAAAAACAATAGTTAGGATACGATTTTATTGAAAAACTAATGAAAAAGAACTAATAAAAAATATTTCAAATAGATCGAGCGACTAAAAGTTAGTAAAACTTTGATTTTTTAAAAAATAAAATGACACACAAAATTCCACGTGCTAAAATTATGACATCACTCACAAAACTAAAAGTCAGAATGCATTTCGACCTTCGAGGGAAATGTTAACAAATCTGTAACTAAAGTCACAGTTAAATTTAAAAAAAAAATTATAATTACTTTTTGAGATACTAATTGGATTTTTGTAAAGCATGCCTTGAGGCACTCTTGCAGGTTAGAGGGTTAAGAATCTTTGGGATCTATTTTCCACCAATTGTCTAATTGCTGCAGGTTTTCTGTATCATTCAACCCGCTGCAGAAAGGCCTCTCGTTTACTTTTTCCTCACAATCATAATCGCTTTGCAAGTTACTGAAGGCACGTGTTCAAACCCGTAAGCAGGTTTACAGCGCACTTTATATTCGCCCTATATCTTGTGATTGGCAATGGTTGAAGGGTACATGAAAGAATGCCAACTTCTTCATTTCGAAATCTACATTTAAACATTTAAACAAAATATTCGGCTGTGCCGAATCTTATATAGCCTTCACCAAATTATACTTTAAAATAAATTTTTTTAGGTAAACAAAATTAAATTTTTTTTTAATTGTATTTAAATTTTTTTTTTTTTAAATTGTTTTTTTAATTTATTTTAAAAAAAGTTTTTTACAAATTTTTTTTTGGAAAAAAAATTTATGACAAAAAAAAATTTTTTGATGAAAAAAAAATTCGGGTTAAAAAATATTTTTCCCGATTTTGACCCATTGTAGGTCCAACTTACTATAGCCTTATCTACATCGTTGCAATGGACTTTGAAATATCTATCATTAGATATCCATATTGTCTATATTAATGACTTAGTAATCCAGATATAGATCAAAAATAGGTCAAAAATTGAGGTTGTCCCGGTTTTTGCTCATATCTCCGTTATTTATGGACCGATTTTGCTGATTTTAAATAGCAAACTTCTCGAAAGCATGTCTGACAGAATTATTGAAGATTTGGATCCCGAAGATATCTGGGGTCTTCAGAAAATTGATTTCAACAGACAGACATACGGACATGGCTTAATCGACTCCGCTATCTATAAGGATCCCGAATATATATACCTTATAGGGTCGGAAATGAAAAATGTAGAAATTACAAACGGAATGACAAACTTATATATACCCTTCTCACGAAGGTGAAGGGTATAAAAACAGTCCCTAGAGACTCTCAATCCCTTGGTTTTATCGTAAAGTAACTTGAGTAATGTCTAAACCTCACTTCTATTACAAGGTTGGTTCCGATCTTGAATTCAATAATAATATCAAGATTATCAAATATCGACTCAGGTCAAACGATTATGTCCGAGCTATACCAGACCGTGTCATGGGCATTTCCATCAGCCGTAATTGTCTTCGAAATAGTATCTTAAAATAAATTAAACTTCATCGTGACTGGAAATGAACCTATTATTCATTCAGTTGTAATCATAAAAAGTTAAAACATTGCGATGATTAGGTTAACATTTATTTTTAGAAAAGAACGCGCCATTAGACTATTATAAATCTGAAACCCCTTAATCACTGTGATGAAATTAAAAACAAAATATATATTATGACTTTTGGACTTTTTACGTATGCATACAAAATTTAGAATAATATGACCCATAATTGAAGTAATTGCTTTTATAATACCCACATAATATCATAAAATTTTGAACATCAAACTTTATGAGTGGCAGTATTACTGGTAGTGAGAGGGCTCGTGTGATATTTTAATGCCTTTCGAAGATTGTGAAAATCATTGAAAAAATTTCCATAAAACAAAGAAAATAATTGAAATAGAAATTTATATTCGAGTTAGAATTTCATGACATTGCATCAAAAGTTCAAGTACTTAGAACTTATCTAGTTTTATTGTATAACAACAATTAACCATTTACGAGTGTCATGAAAAAGTTTGCTAAGAAAAATCACGCTGATGCTGATAATGATGATCAGGGCAAGTTTTTCAAGCAGAATGCTTGAAAAGTAAGCTTTTTTTTACCCCCAACCAGACATCGATACAACATTATGAAACTAAAAGAAAAATAATTTATTGTTCTTTGTAAAATATGTTTATTATAATAAAAGTAATTTAAACTCTTATTTTTCCTGTGCATATCCATGCTTTTTTCTGCATATTTTCCCGTTTCTTTGAGCTTTTTTGTTTGCTAATAAAATTGTTTTGTTTGCATATTTAAACTTGCCCTGCTGATGATGGCTTATTTTCATAATATAATTTATTAATCTCCAAAAACGATTTACATAAGGAATTTTGTTTTTATGAATGAATGAGATAAATGTAAATGAAATCTAAAGCTCTGGTAGTCAGTCTACATAGTTTGTATAATTTTATACAGTATTTTTTTATTAATCTTTATAAAAAAAACCATAAAATGACAATTTTGTTTGGTAGAATTTTTTTTACATTCTCACATTGTGATTTTTTGTTATCATTAAATAACCGTAATAAGAAAAAAAGTGCTGAGTTTTAATAAATACTTTTAATACGTAATTTGTTTCATTTAACACCACCCTTCACACATTTAAATTAAACCTTTTTGCTAGAAATTGTTAGTCATTAAATTACACTGAGCTACAGTGAAAATTTTGAGCATTTACTAATGTTAGTTCTTCAAGTTTCTCCAACCCACATACATCTGCCTGTTCTTATTTATTTGCAAATAAAATATCTAAATTTGTACTGCATACTTTAGGGAGCTTTTTTTTTATTACAGTTTATTTACAGAACGGCTCCAGTCGTTCTCATGTGATGCCATTACATACATTTTTATATATATACATATATAGAAAATCCTAGGTAGAGTAATGTTACAAGGTCGGGCCAATAAGTCGGTGAGTTTTCGTATGAAATACAGATTTTTGGATAAAAACTCATATTATTTTTCAACATAGTCTCCATTGAGCTCTATACACTTTGTTCAACATTTCTTCAATTTGTTTATCCCTTCCAAAAAATAAGATTTGTCGAGGTCATCAAAATAGTTATTTGTTTGTGAGATGATTTCATCTTTGTCCAATCTCTTTCCGAAGAGTCATTTCTTCAGGTTTGGAAACAAGAAATAGTCACTCGGAACTTTTTTCTTGGCCAAATGCGGTAATTCTTTTTTTCATCCTCATAAAATCGACCCAATAAGTTGGCATAATACACCCCATGATACCCAATGTTTTGACTGCATTTGGGTGTCTGGTGTATTGTGGTCGTAAACGTTACCATATCGTAAATATTTTCAATTGTTTCGGGTATAGAGATCTCAACTGGACATCCGGAACGTTCGCTTTTTTACCATTGTATATAAGACCATAGTAAGTTGGAACTACAATGGGTCAATATATATTTTTTAACCATAATTTTTTTTTCACCAAAAGTTTTTTTCGCTAAATATTTAAAAAAAATTGAAAAAACAAAAAAAATTAAATTTAAAAATATTTTAAAAATTTAAAAAAACAATTTTTTTTCCTAAAAATTAAAAAAAACAACTTTGGAAAAAAAAATTTTTTTGTTTACCTAAAAATATTTAAAATTTTTATTTTGAAGTATAATTTGGTGAAGGGTATATAAGATTCGGCACAGCCGAATTTTATTATGAAATCCTACTACGACACGGGAAATGTCCTTATATTAAGCCAATTTTTATAAAATGTTTAAAATTGGTTTTTCAATCAAGCAGAAATTTAATTAATAAACATAAAATGTAACTGACATGCTTCTGAGGAAAATAAAAATCAAGGCTACATTGGATTAATGGACTTTTTTCTTGTAATGATACCAAAAAAAGGGAGACCTTGTCGTACTTTTCTATTTCTTCACATGGTACTTTTTTATTTTTTTTATAATAAATATGTTTATGAGTTGACTTAGTTTTACTTTCCAAGCGGTACCCCATTTGTGGTTTATTCTAAAAAATGTTTCAAATACGAATCATAATTGTTGGTGTGACTTGGCTGATGACATGTCAATGGGAACTGTCTGATAGACAGCAACCTAGTCTTCTCATGCAGTTGATCCAGATGAGTCATCTTGACACATGATTTGCGATCCTCGCCATTGAGAAAAGAGTTACTGGACTAGCGTAATTGAGAAGGGAGCAATCAATTGCCTCATATGTCGCTACCATCTTCTCCATGTAAATCACTTTATTTCGTGATTTCTCTTTCTGGTGATAGAAACCATTGGCGATCTGGATAGTTATCCAGTTCAAAGACGTATGTAGTTGTGGTCTGGGATTCCCTGTAGAACCAAAAGCTAAACAGGGTTTAGATTTGAATATAATGTTTTTAACTTCAATGGGAGTAAATGAATAGATCTCAGAGTATTGCTTCTGAGATCTGGGAAGCTCGGTAAATAGTTGACAAAACTGAATTTCCATCATATACAAGAGAAGGTTTAGATAATGTTTTTAACATTAAGTGAAGGAAGAGAGCAAAAAATCCGGTTCGAGATTCTCCGGATTATATGTAGTTCTTTAGTAACGGTTCTGCTGTGAATTATTAAATATTGTTCAGTGGTTAAGGTTGTTTCGGCGATGCTCCTTACGCTTGTGATGGGAAATTTGGTCTAATATTAGATATTTTTCCTGTGGGGAGAAAACGTCCTAGAGAACAGTAATCCTATAGAGTCTCTCAACTTTCTGGCACTTGTTGGGGGAGTAAATTGGACTTGTCATAGTTTAAAATGTTTTAAAATTTATTTCATTCGAAATACAAAATTTACGAATTTTAACAAATGGAACAAAAACTGAAACTTTTATGAAATAAACGTAGATATTATGGAATTTTAAAGGAGAAACACATTTTTGATATAATTAATAGAATACATACACTTATATTTTATTGTAATATATCTAAGCATTAGAGTGGGAAAATTTTTTTGGTCAACAGGCTTATAGCAAAAATGTAATCTACGAAAAACTGTAAGAAAATTTACCCCAGAAACTATGGGTCTAAAATCAAAACCTATGTAGCTCCCGCTGAAAGACTTCAAAATACACAGTTATGAAATTTTTAAAAACAAATCTTAAATATTTATGTCTCTCGGCGGGAGCTAGGTTTTAATTTTAGACCCATACTTTCTTTTGGTAATTTTCTTAGAATTTTGTGTAGATTCCGATTTTGCTATACGGCCGTCACGATATTTCTCACCCGAACAAATTGACCCTCCCTACTAAGCAACCTCCAAAAACTGTCCCCTCAAAAAAAAATTAAAACTTCAGTTATTATAGGATTTTTTTTTAACATTTTCGTTTTTATTTCAACCGATTCGTTCACAGTTTTCCTTTTAGATCATTTTCTTCTCCGTTTTTGTTTTGCTTAACATTTCCATATACTTATGTAATTTTTGCTGTTCTCGTTATATTCTGATTTTGTTTTATTTATTTTTTTAATGACATTTAGGTACACTATAGTTGAATAAATATCGATACATTTAGTTTTGGTTTTCTTGTGTTTATTTCACTATAAGTATAATTGTTTCTTTTGTTTTTGGTTTGTTTTTTTTTCACATATAAATTTTATTTAGGCCAATTTGTAATTATTGTATGGTTGGTTATTATTATTATTATTCATTTTAATTAATAGGTAGTGGTATACATTGATTTTCATTATTTTTTCTTGTTTATTTTTGTTACTTTTTTTCGCACTTAAAGACCCATTTACCAATAAAAAATGCGGTGATTTTTCTCATTTCGTTTTCTTAATAAATATTTCGAATTTTTTGTTATTATTCTGTTTTGGTTTTTCGGTTTTGATTTCAGACTAATAATATTTGTTGTATGGTGTTGTTTTTTTGTAGTTGTTTGCTGTGATCTTAAGAATTGTTGAGAGATAGATTTTAGATTTTGAAAGTGAGTGTTGAGTGAGAGAGTTATTTAGTGATTGATTGATTGAGCCAGTGAGCAGGTGAGTGAAAGATTAGGAGGTGATTTATATTATGAAATATTTTATAATTTTTCTTTTTTATAATTTTTTTCTGTTTGTTTAAATATCACTAAAAAATATGCGTGGTGTTTTGTTTTGTTTTTTCATCATTTTATTATTTATTTATTGGGTGTAGTGAGGCTTGGATAAATGGGTTTGGACTAAAGGTTTTTCTTATATTTCTTAGGTTATAATTTCCGTTTCATATATAAATTTTCTAAATTTTCGTTTATAGTGATAGTTAGGTATTTATTTATTTTATTGGTTGGTTTTGATCAACTAATAAGTAAGTAATAGTGTTTGACAATAGTTTGAGGTTATTATTAGTTTCATATCGCCAACTAAAATGCAAAATATCTTAACATCAATTCCAAAAAAGTTTATAGAGATGAGAAAAAAAATTAAAGTATCTGTAATGTAAACTTAATTTCTTTCATTTAATCATTAAACAGATTGACAAATACATTTTGAAATTGAAATTTAGATTTTTTTTATAATTTCTTAAGTTTTGTTAGATTATTTTGCATTTTAGGTGACGATTTCCTGGTAATTTTTTTTGTACTAATCATCAATTCCTAAATAAGTCTAAATTAGAGCTTCTAATTATTTAATTAAATTTTAGCTGAATTCTCTGAATAAATCTATTTCCAACATCTATTTATTTACATAGTTTCATTCAAAGGCTTTTATTTAAATAGAATTCATTCATCGTTGAACAGAATTCATTTAACCTTTGAATGATTTAATTCATAGAGAAATATACATAGAGCGGAAACTCTCTCAATTGTCAAAAACCTAAGTGGTGAAAATGTATTATTAAAAAAAACAATTTGAAAACATAAACAACACTCCTACATGTGATTATTTTGAATAATTTTGTGTTTGAGTTTTATTCTAGTTTCCGCTCTAAGATTCTTTATGATTCAATTGTTGTTAATTCAAAACTAATGCAAATTGAGTTAAAATAGTTTTTCTGTATTCAGTTTTCTTTTTGTTTTGATTTTAATCATTTACAAAATGACTTATGTGCTGTTTTTCTATAGCGAACGAGTACTTTGAGTGGAAATTTAACATGTGTTTTGTTATTAAACGTCCACTCAAAGCACTCGTTCGCTATAGAAAAACAGCACATTAAGCCTTTTTGTAATAAATTTGTATTGAAGAAAAATGTAATCATTCAATTCATTTTTAAAGCTATTTTGTAATGGCGTTGAATTAAAGAAAGTTTTAATGATTCAATAAGAAATCAATTCTTTAAAGAATGAATTCTGAAAGGAATGAATTCAATACATTTGAAGTATGAATTAATTTATAATGAATTCAATAACGGAATGATTAAGAGATAAAATTTAATTTGATTTTTAATATGGAATTTAGAATTAATTCGTTCAAACTTCACTACTAAATGCTGCTCTATTTGTCAAAACATTAGTTAAACGTTTGTTGTCGAGGAAAGAATCTCCGCTATCTCTTCAATTGCATCGTTTATTTCAAAAACCAGTCAAACAACAAAAAATCCAAAATTGAGTTATTGAGCGATTACTGTTGTGTAAAGGTATAAGCATCGTTTAATGCAAAAAAAAAAATATAATTAATAAATACTGCCCATATATTAATAGAAGGTTTTCTTTAAATGTTCAAGTCATCCTTTTACTGATTAATGGATTTTGAAATAGTTTGACGATGAACCTTCAGATCTTTTTCTATTATCGACTTTCAAAAAAAATAGCAGAAGATCTGAAGGTTCATCGTCACACTGTTTCGTTACTTTTTTTGCCGTTACGCATTTTAAACCACCTTTCACTTGAACTTTAAAAACTCAACTGAATATTTATAAGTTTCTTCCTGCGTTAGTTTGTTTTGTTTTCATATTTTCTGTTAAAGTCCCGCTATTTTGCTTTTTTAAATGAAAAAGAGTTAACATCGTCGCTCATCTGGTCGTCAATATAGTTTGAAAGACGTCAACATGCATGTAATTGTAGATAATTTTGTCCTCACAACAGTTTTACTGACGATAAGGTGAACACATTGTCGCTCATCTTGTCTTGGATGTGGCTTAATACAGGTCAAAATTCGCTCAATATGTCCTCAATATTATTTTATTCAACACAAGTTCATGAAATTGTCGTTAGCTAATGAACAATGGAGCTTAAAACACGACAACATATGCGACTTTGATTTATACTTGTCCTCAGAGGCATTCTATAGACGACAAATATCAAATGTCCGGAAGACAACACCGACGAAAATTTCGTCTATGACTGTCTGGCCAACTGGGTTATAGTAAAGCAAAGCCGAGAAATCTATGTTTAGTGCAGAAAAAATCAAGTGACAGCGCTTGACGGTTTACTGCCCATGTAGTACTAGGCGCTAATCTATTTTTACAATTACAAGCTCTAAAATCCTACTTGGTTGGATATGAAGAGTAATAGTAATAGAAGAGTAATTTTTCAGAATGCAATGTAGATTGAATGTATGTGTATATGAATATGATGTTGAAATCTTTAAGGAGTTCATTGGTCATTTTACTTTTGAAGTTCCTAATAAAATTAGAATATTTCGTATGAAATTTATGGTTGTTTGATGATTGTTTGTTTCAGAAACCAGTCAAGTGCAAACTTTATATAATTTTTTAAATACATGTTAATAGTGATAAAAAGTTGTATGTTTATCAAACAGTTCAACAAATGGAAACTTTCATAGGAAAAAATATAAATATTGTAAAAGTAATTTAGTGTTACAAAGAACTTTTCTTTGATTTATTCAAAATCAATAATTTGTTGCTTAACTAGTTTTTGAAATAAACGATTCAATTGTGTTCACACTTAATAACAACAATAGTGGTAGAACAATGTTTGCCCAGTATCGAATCGATTTAGTGATACAAAATATTTTAATTTTGTATACATACATATATATTTTTGTAGAAATTGCATTAGACAATGATTGAAGGTATTTTTATATAACTGAAAGTATTTTTCTGAAAAATGTACAAACATTATTTTACAATGCTTTTTATTTTAATGTAAAATATTCAAAATCGTTTGTTTAGATTTTTATATTGATCTCACAGTTGCACTTATCGTTTGTTTGAAAGGGATATTGAAATTGTGATACATCTTTTCAAAAAAAAAATTCGAAATGTCGAAATATACACACAATTACTAAAATATACGTACGATCGACTTTTTGTGCCTTTTTTAAATAATCTATATATTTAAAAATACAAGGCCTCACTAATAGCAGAAGTGATGAAATTTTAAATTGAGACCATATTAACGCGGTGTATTAACCATAAATAGGATTGAAATTTGGAGTTTTGAACAACACTTTCTTTGGAAATTCGCTAGGCTTCCTAATCAGGGAAATTTTTTCGGGAGTTTCCGGAATTATTTTTGTAGATATTACCGACAGGAAATTTTGATAATTTCTTTACAAGTTTTCTTCTTAAAGACACAGTATTATTATTTCTGATTTGTTTTACCAAACGAATTATTCGATTATATCCATAAATTTTATATTGATAGTTGGTAATGTAAGGAATGTATGTAAAACTAGAACAGCAACCAAACAAAAATTGTGGGTTACACCACTTTTACACTGATGGCCTCAATTTAGAAATACTAAACCTGACAGAAAATAGCTATTTTCGGATTTGTCATTTCTGATTTCTGAAAAAATACAGAGCCGATGATTTTATTTTGTCGGATTGTAATTATTACCCGGAAATAATTTAGCGAATTAATTGGATAAATCAGGTTCTTGTCTGCAAGACGAGGACATCATCTAAACAGTGGGTCTTTATGGGTCTGCTTAGATAGTCTACTATGACTACATGCTCGACATCGAGACTTGTATAGCCTATATATGAATGCTAGAAATCGTCTGCATTGACGGTGCTTCCACGAGATCGTCTATGGGTTCTAGTATTGGTGGAATACCTCCTCTGCCTGCGCAAGCAAGAGAACTCCACTGAAAGAAAAGTTTAGTGAACTAGAAAAAATATGACAGTATTTATCTGGATTTATTTGTTAACAGTAATGAAGTCAACAATATTAATCAAATTGTATTAGTTCGAACTCGAATTAAATTAATATTGTTGACTTCATAACAAATAAAGCCTGATAAACACTGACATATTTTTTGTAGTTCACTAAAATTTTCTTTCAGTGGAGTTCTCTTTCGTTTTGATGATTATTTTTCTTCAATTCGTGATAAGCTTAGTCCATTATTATTTGCATTAGATTCTGAACTGAGAAAATGACCATCCTTAGAACTTGTTCCAATATCACTAGTTCTAGAACGACTATAACCAGAACTACTTCAGATTCTTTGATAGTATCTATAGAACTAGTGATTTCGAACCCGTTCAGTAGAACAATATTGTGATTCTTAAGAAATTCTATAAAGTTAGAACACAAACTAGATTCGAAAGAAATTCATGGAACCGTTAAAAAAACTTTGAATTTTATGTTGGAAAAAATTAATATTTGATGAAATTGGACGGTTCTATTAATCTAATTGCATTAGGTACATTAACAAAACTGTTGATTGAAAAAATTTAAATCGATTTTTTTTTTTAATATTTTTTAAGAAGATTCATCGTGAGCATTGAATGCAACAAACATTTAATAGATCCAATGAAAGAAACAAATATTTATTTGACTGGTTCCCAGAACTAGTTCCAACTATAATAATTTTGAATAGCAAACAGTGATGGAAGAACTAGTTCTAGAATCGTTCTTAAGAAGATGTGTTAGTTATATATCGCTTCAATAGAACTAGTTCCGAGTGTGATAATTTCAAGCTAAAAGCATGAATTGATAACAGGTTCCAGAATCGTTCCAATGGGGGGATGGGGGCTCGGGCTTCGTAACTTTTTCCGAAGTTGACAATTTCAAACAAATATCATTAGTCGCAACGTCAAACGAGAATCTGTACTGGGTATATGCATGCGTTCTAGAATTAGACAAAAAATTATAATAGTAATAAATAATAATAATAAAAAAACATAAAATTTTGCTATAGATTTCTAAATCTATAAAATACGAGTTGTTAAAGTACAAGTCTACTATTTTTTGAATTTTGAATTTTTGTATAACCTCAAAATATTGCCTCAAATGGTAAATGTTTTATTTTGATACCTAAAAATGTAGATTTAATATTTTATTTTTTTTTTTAAATTTTATTTTTATCATAAAGTTTTGAGTGGGTGTGTTGTGGTAGTGATATGGCAAATTTTATTTCTTAGGTTCCATGTGTTTCAAAATAAGGTCGGATTTCTTCGGTTTATTGTGTATTTTGTTCATCTTTTTTTATCTTAAAATGTTTTACGTTCCCGCCCTGATACTAAATCCTTGTGTTTTTATCCCCATTTGTTTTTTTTTGTTTGGTTTCATTACGTTTTTCTAAAAAGTACTAATTTGGCTGGTTTATGTTGTATTTGGTTTTGTTATTTTTTTTGTTTGTTTTGTTTTTAATGTTGTCTCACATTCATAGATAAATAGTTTTCAAAAAAATTTCCTTAAACTCAATTCCTTAACATTTATTATTGAATGAATTTATTTCTCAAATATTAATTCACCATTTAAAAATGGATTCAAATATGATTTTGTATCGTAACCGGAAACGGATGGGGCTGTTATGCGTTTTCGCGCCAAAGCTTTGGTACGTTTCTCCATGTGACCATGGCCATTGTGGCCATGATTGTGATGGGGTCTTTTGTCCTCTTTTGAATTCAATATCAACGGTATGGGTATTGAGGTGTACAGCGGTTCTTGTATTATTGATGTGGGTGGATTTAGGGCTGTCTCCTTGTATTTCTCCTGGTTAAATTTCTCCTCGAGATTTTCCTCATCTTCCAATTCCTTGAGTTTCTGGTGATTACGTTGATTCCGTCGATGATGCTGATAGTGTTTGCGATGTGTTTTCCGTTTGCTGCCATACACCGGTGATGTATCCAATATGGGCAATGTTTCTATGGGTCTCAACATTGTAGTTTCCTTCTCAATGCCCAATGGTATACGATCTTGGGGTTCGTTCAGTGTCGGCAGTTCGGATAGTTCTGGCGGCGGTGGAGGTGGTGGTTGTCGGGCTGGATCGAGTAGGAATGTACCGTTGGTTGGTGTCACCGGCTTGTTGATGCGATCTTTGGGATTTGATTGTATTATTGTCGCTGTTGCGAAGATCTCTTGAAATTTATTGCCTGTTGCTGCCAATTGTTGCAGTTGTATGTGTTGTTTTTGTAAAAATTGTTGACGCTGTTGTTGCAGTTGATTTAGTATACGATATTGTTCCAAAATGTGTTTATAGAATTGTTCGGCGGTTACTTCGGATGAATTGATTAAACGTATGGCGATTTTTTCGGGTATCACAATTTTGTCTGAAATAAAAACAATACGATAATTAGAACAATTAATTAATTACATGATGAAATATTTAGAATAGTATTTTTAAAGAGAAATACTCGATTGTCATATAAAAACTGAAAGCATAGAGAAATACACAAAAGCCTAAGCATAGAGAATAGACATAGAGCGGAAACTCTCCTGTCAAAGACCTAACTCAGTTGACAGAAACCTAAGTGGTGAGAATGTATTAGTAGAAAAAACTATGTGAAAAGAAAAACAAACAAACGTTTGAGTTTTTTCTCTATAGTAAAAATACTTATAATTGCACTGTCCAACAAATTGAGACTTTTTGATTGGAACAAAATTCTGAAAGAGCACGTTGAGTTGATCATTTTTGTAAAATAAACGTATAGTCCAGCTGGTCTGAATGACGAGTAAATAATTTTGCAAATTAAGCGTAAAGGGCTTTATTTACAACTATTGTATCTTTGTTGACCCCCACTGAAATTTTCCCGAAAATATTTTCGTAGAAAATGTTATTTCTTAAATCTCCCTTTTAAAAGAACTTTTTTGGATTTTCTCGAAAAAAAGGGTCAAATTGACCCCTACAGAGAGCAGAGATAGAGGGTTAAGATCTTCCACAAAAATAATCCCCATAAAATTCCACAATATAACTCTGACAATAAGAATTCTCTCAGATATGAACTTACAACATTATTTTCAGTTAGTATAATGCTACATCCGATCAAAAAATTAAATCTTTGATCCACTGTAAAAAAAAGACCAGCTGGACTATTCTACAAAAATGATATACTCAACATGCCCTTTCAGAATTATAGGGTTGCTATTCTGTTACAAAAATGCTGTTGGACAGTGTTGTTTAGCATTTTTTCTATTTGAGTTTTTTTGGAGTTTCCGCTCTGTGACTACCAGTAAATACTGTTATATTGATGAACTTAATAAAGGTTCGAATTCAAAGCCTATATTTTGCCTCTTGGGTAAATGAATTGCATCTAATTATCTATTATTTGGTTCTTTCGAACTTTTTTAAAATAATAAACAAATTTCTACTACTTTGTTTATACTGCGTATGAGTAATAATTAAACACTACAAATGTTTCATAATGAATTTATTACTCATACGTCATGTAGATGCTGCATATAATTAATATTAAGTATACGACTCCCTCCCTCGCTTTTATTTTCTGTTGGAATTCTTTATGAATCAACTCAGTTAATATCTAATAAATCAAAATTTTAAATTTCATAAAAACGTTTTGTTACATTCCGAAAGAATTTATAATTAAATTTTATTGTTTCATAAGTAGCTAAACAAAATAAAGCTATTTTTGTCTTAATTAATTGTGTCTATTAAAATTAATTGCGCTAGAAATAATATTGTATGTAATTAAAAAATATGTTTTTCTAAACCTAACAAGCTATTTTAAAATTTTGATTTATTTAAATGTAAATGCGGCATTTACAATAGATGTCATATCTTTTGAACGTGGTTTTTGTTTTTAATAACTTATATATCATTTTGAAGAGTACACATCTTTCATTTATTGTCACTTAGTTATTGAATATTTTAATGTAAAAAACCAACTAGTTTTTTGCTTAGAAAATGTAGAATTTTGTATCAACAAAGCGTCATATGGGGGAAGTTTTGCTTTACATCTTTAATTTGAAAAAAGTGCCGCTTTTTTCAGGCCATCCAAGAAAAATTAAATACCAAGAATTGGAGGCATTATTCCATGAAGATTCTTGTAAAACTCAACAAAAGCTTGCAAAGTAATTGGAATCTACTTGTAAAGCGGCAATTTTATAACATTTGCGAGCAGCAGGATTCTTCTTGAAGTAGGGAAATTTGGTATTGTATAAACTGAAGCCGAAAGACCTTGAAAGACGATTGTGCATGCCCGAAATGATGCTTGAACGTAATTTTTGCACCGCATTATTACTTGCGATGAAGTATGGATCCATTACGATAATCCGAAGCCAAATATTCATGGCGCTAAGGTATGATCTGCTGATATCTGGCCAGACCATGATCAGCTATTGGTTTTAATTGCGTGCGAAAAAAGTGCTACTTATGTTATTTCGTAGTTGAAAAATAAGGTTGCCAGATTATTTCACAAAAAGAACAGAGTACTGCTTTTGCGAAATTATTTCGCAAATATTTCATTTGAAATATTTTATATGTAGTTTCTGAACAGAGTATTTAGCTTAACAACGGCCAATACATTGAATAAAATTATATTGTGCAAATCTTTCAAAATAAAAGGTAAAAATTTTAAAAAAACTTAATTTTTAAGACTTACAGCCAATATTTTATTTTAATTGATGTCATACAACTTAAAGATATGTGATATTTGTATTTTTTTTCGGATTTGAAAGCTTGTAAAAATATGCCCGTTTAAGTTATCGTAGTATAATTTGAAATTTACGTCCTGTTTATACCCTACACCACCATAGTAAGGAGGGTATTATGCGTTTGTGCAGATGTTTGTAACGCCCAAAAATATTATTAAAGTATACCGATCGACTTAGAATCACTTTCTGAGTCGATTAAGCGATGTTCGTCCGTCCGTACGTCTGGTCGGCTGGCTGGCTGTCCATGTAAACCTTGTGCGCAGAGATATTTCGATGAAATTTAATACATATTATTTTTTCGGCTCAAGGACCAAGCCTATTGAAACTGGCTGAAATCGGTCCATTATTTCACCTAGCCCCCATACAAATGTCCTCCCGAAATTGGACTTTATCGGTCATAAATGTTTAATTTATATATGTATCTCCAGAAATTCCGCTCCAAATAAGTTCTATATATACAAAATTCATGTCACCAAATTTTGTTACGATCGGCCTATAATTAGTCATAGCTCCCATATAGACCCGCTTCCGAAAATCACTTTAACGTGCATAAATCGCTTAAAAATGTTGGTAAACACACAAAATTCAACATAGTTAACTTTAATATAGACATAAATCACACGACCTTATACATGATTCATGGTGATCGGTCCATAATTGGTCATAACCCCCATATAAGACCCACTTCCGAAAATCACTCAAAAATATAAATTATTGAAATTTTAAAAGAAACATTTTTTTTGCTCTTTTACTTATTGTAGGGTATTATATGGTCGGGCTTGACCGACCATACTTTCTTACTTGATTTTTTATAAAAATGACAAATTTCTAAAAGAACAAATTGTCAAAGACGACCCAATATATACCAAAGCCTCAAAAATTCATGCACTTGAAAATTTTTTTGGAATTTGACTTGAATGCAAATGTAATTATGCTTTAAGCTTGAAAAATTAAATATTTAAAAAAACAACAAATTTATTTTTCCTTTTTTAATAGAGAATGCTATTGAAATAAAGTGTAATACAACTGTAATTCAATTGCTTGACTATAATTAGGCTTGAATTACACTTGCTTTCAACTTCAATTCTAGTAAAAATGCTTATTGGGTAAGGCCTTTTATATTTATGATAAAATGCCTGGACCACTCTCATCTATTTTGAATATAGGCCATATGTCATCAGAAGATCGTCATTGGATATCAAAATCATAGTTTTTTGAGATAAAGGCAAAAATTAAGAAATTATAAGAGGACCTGTTAATCGTTTGATCTGTTAATCAACGGATTAGTCAAAATTATTGGTCGGACCTTGTGATTTTGTTGATATTGTATATATTGTTAAGTTTTTACCTTTTAAAAACGGTGGTTTATTTTCTTCGAATAAAACTAATTCGTTTGATTGCAAATAAAAGCAGTTTAGTAGCTTATTTATATACACAGTGCCACCTTCCAACAGTTTCATGAAGTATTTAACAGACAAAATTAGAATGTTATATTTCTACAGCTTTTAGCAGCTTCAATGTTAATGTTAGCAGCTTTAACACTTAATGTTGCCCTACTTACACACAATGCTAATAACTGCGTACATATCAACATTGTTGACACTTATCAATATTGAGATTTGTTATTGAAATTCCCTCAACTCCCAAAAAACCTTTAAAAAATTCCTAAAATGTTTGGCAATATTTATGATAATAAAAGTCGAGCAAAAAATTCCATTTGCAAAATAACACAGAACATATTGGTTCATACAAAACAAGCTTCAATTATGTGATTAAATCTTGACTTAAATTTGAAATTTGCATCAGAAATTGGTATAGTTCTCGCAGTAACAAAACCTTTTTTTAATTTTTAAATGATGAAAAATATATTTTTTATAAGGCTACGGAATCGACTTTCCGTAGCCTTATACATGATTCATACGATTGAGAAAATCGGCCCATAATTGGCTGAGTTATAAAAAAGCAGGACAACCTCGATATTTTAACTATTTTTGATCTATATCTGGATTACTAAGTCATTAAAATAGCCAATACGGATATCGAATGCTAGATATTTCAAAAACTTTTTTCGAAATATGTATGTAGTATCACAACTTAAATCAAACTTCATTTAGTTTGAGAAAATATATTAAATAAATCAAAAATTTCTTATCACTCATACGTCCCTCAGCTCAATTTGCATTTAAACTAAATATATATAACAAGTATACGTCTCTTCGTTTAATACTCAATTCAATATTAATTATACGCTTAGTTGCATTTAAACAAATTACTAAATGAGTATAAAATATATACTTCACTACACTATCATATACTGCTACTGTTTACTACAGTTTTATGAATTTAACCCATAAAATCATTCAGGTGAAATCAAATAAACTTTCATATGGTTTCTGTTTCTGTTCTTGTTTTGCAGGTTGTTTTTTTTTTGTTTTTTCATTACACCAGCATTATTTTTATTACTTTAACAATTTCATAATAAATGAAATGCAACACGCACACACTTACACTTACACTTACACTCACTCATACTCACACTCATACAAACTAAAACCATGACCTACAAATAATATAACAAAAACAACATGCAAACCTCAACACCTGTAAAAAACTGTGAAATACACACACACACATACTAACAACAATTTTTTTAGAAGGAAATAAAAACAAAAAAAAAGAAATGTTTTTTGCTTTTAGCACTACTCATATACTGGTACTACCTAGACAAAATCAAGCTCCTCAACAAAATTTTTATGGAAAAATGAAAAAAGAAAAAAAAAATATTATGATGATTAACCTTGTGGTTGGAAAAGTATAATAACAACAACAAGACCAGAATTTGTACCTTGAAAAGTAATAAACTACTGAATTAAGGCTTTTTGACGATAACAACAAAAACATGAAGAGAAACCAACAGCAAAAACCAAAACCTAAAAAGATTGAAGAATTTAGACAAAATTTTTGTTAAAAATCTAGAACAGCTTAACTTTACTTAACATACATACAAACATATTTTGTTATTGTTGTTTTAGCAACGACAGCAAAAACTATTTAGGGGTTTCATTTTAATAAAACAAACGCAAACAAAACAATAACAACAAAAAAATTATAGGATTTTTGACCTGTATTTAACAGAATAAACAACAAAAAAACAAAGTAATCATTTCTTGAAAACCTTTCTAGACTAACTATTGTTGCAATAGGAGTATGAACTACATATACATCTACTCGTAATACCACACTCTCTCTCTCTCTCTCTCTTGCCCTCTCTATCGCTTTAATTTTCCAACAATGCACAAATCCATGATGTGCATGTGTATGTATACTTTCGCAAACAGTGTGAACACGAAGAAAAACAAAAACAGATTGAGTACGACAATCCATTGACCTACATTTACAGTAAAAAAGCAGCAACAGCAACAAAAATTTAAATGCAAAAGCAAGAAAAACAAAAGCAGCAACAGCAACAAACATTGTAAACCTTAGAAAATAACGGTACTGAAAAACGGCGATTTTCAGTACCGTTGGCTTCTTTCTAGTCGTTGTCGTCGTCGTTTTCTAACTCAACAGCGGCAGAGGAAACGGAAATAACTGAATGGTTTAAATTTGTAATGAAAAAAGTGTGTGTTTTGTTAAATATGGCTGAGGAAATACAGAAATCGGCTTAATGTAATAAAGTATTTAATTTAGTACATTGTTAATGGTTTTTAATATAAAAACAAGTAGTACGTACAACTTTACCAGAGTGTATTTAGGAAATTTGTAATTTTAGGAAATGAAATCAGCATAAATAGGTTGAATGTTGAAGATATTTTTCATTTGCTACAAACTTATTTACTTACTTAGTTATTTTAATGAAGTTTTTGATTATTATGCTAAATGAGTTTTCACTACTTAAGAGAAACATAGAATATATCATTCAAATAGCTAATTACGTAATTTTTTAATTTTATTTAGATAATTTTTAAGTCATAAAATACTATATTAAGGACATCATACGAGGATAACTATTTATATTGTGAGCCTTCCCAATAATTAGTTTACTGGAATTCAAGTTGAAAGTAAGTGCAATTCAAGCCTTGAGGTCAAGCAATTGCATTACAGTTGTATTCAACTTTATTTCAATAGCATTCTCCAGTAAAAAGGAAACATAAATTCAAGCCATATGGTTTTTGTTTGAAAAATATTTAAATTTTCAAATATTTTTAAAGTTTAAAACATAATTGCATTTGCATTCAAGTCAAATTCCAACAAAATGTTCAAGTGCTTGAATTTTTGGCAATTATTAGGTTATAACAAATGAATCTTTAATTTTGGTAAAAACAAATAAGAATGTATAGTCGGCTAAGACCGACCATATAATACACCGAGTATATGAGCAAAAACAATTTTCTTTCATCAATTTTGCGAATGGGAACAATGTCAGCCGTTCGACATTTTTTGTGTAGGCTTATATATGGGAGCTGTAAAATATAGGTGCCATAATTACTGTATATCAATCATTCAATGAAAGATTTATAAAGAAATTCCATTTTGTGACAGAGGCTTTATACAAATTTGACACACAATGAAGCCATTTTGACATTTCCATTTCCATTTTTAATTTTTCTAATTTTGAAAATTCACGATTTTCAATTTATGAAACTGACAAAATTCTACAATGTTTGTAAGTTTATGTATTCAAATCCAGATATCAATATTTGTAAAAGATTTCGTCAAGTTAAAGTTATTTTCCGGAAGTAGGCCTTATGTGAGAGCTGTGACTGATTATTAACCAATCGTCATAAAATTCTTCTTTTATATATAATTTATTTGTGTTGAATTTTATTTTGATATAATTTGTAAGACATTTATGATCGTTAAATTGATTTTCGGAATTGAGCCATCTACAGGAGCTACGACTATTTATGGATCTTTCGTCATAATATTAGGTAACACGGCCGATGTACATATGGAACTTTATTGACTAGAACTTTATTTCGATTAAAATACTTTTAAGCTATTTTGCTAAATTGATTTTCGGAAGTGGGTTTTATAATGGTGTATTCAGGATAATATTGTTACCCCCTTTTTAATGTTTTTTTTTGCTCTTTTTTAAAAGAAGGTCAAAAAGACCCACGCCTTGAGGATTTAGAGGGTTAATATATTCTACAAAAATGATGAATGAACACATTTTATACCTAAAATGTAAGGATCACATGGTTTCTTATGACGATTAACAATAAGAATGTGGCAGAGTTGGAAAACTTAAACCTCCCTCAAATGATATTCATGTGTCTTTTTTTTTGTATCCTCTATCAAAAGTTATTGGTCGGACCTTGTAATTTTGGGAAAAAATTGATTTTGTTGTATAATGTTATAGACCGATCTTCATAAAATTATGTGTTATGATTTTTGTATATATTGTTACATTTTTACCTTTTAAAAACGGTGGTTTATTTCCTATGAATAAAACTAATTCGTTTGATTGCAAATAGAAGCAGTTTAGTAGCTTATTTATATACACAGCGTCATCTTCCAGCAGATTCATGAATTATTTAACGGACAAAATTAGAATGTTCTATATCAAGAGCTTTTAGCTTTAGCTTCAATGTTAATGTTAGCAGCTTTAACATTTAATGTTGCCATAATTACAAACAATGCTAATAACTGCGTGTTATCAACATTGTTGATAAGTGGAAGATGGAAATGTTTATAAACATGATGAATGTTGCAAGCAGTCGTTACAGACCTAGTAAATTATATATATCGTTAAATCGACTCAGAATGTGATTCTAAGTCGATACGTATATTTGTTGGGTCATACAAAACAAACTTCAATTGTTTGATTAAATTTTGGCTTAAATTTTAATTTTACATTAAAAATTGGACTTATCTGGTCCTCGCAGTAACAAAAGCATTTTTAATTATTTAAAAATAAAGAAAAATAAATTTTTTTAAATGTACATAAAATGTTTAACAATTATTTTGATATCCTTCATCATTAGTGGCAAGGGTAGATATAAGTTTGCCATTCCATTTGTAATTTCTTCAAACTTCATTTGCCACCCCACAAAGTGCATATATATTCTGAATCGTTGTATATAGAGGAGTTAATATAGCCATGTCAGTCTGTCCGCCTGTATGTTGATTCCGAAGCCCCCAAATAACTTATATAAACCTGGTTCGGTTGAGAAAATCGGCCCACAAATGACTGAGATATAAGTGACAAATTTGGTTTTTTAACTATTTTTGATCTATATCTGGATTACTAAGTCATTAATATAGACAATATGTATATCGAATACCAGATATTTCAAAAACTTTTGCTACGGCTTATATAAGGCCATAGTAAGTCGGACCTACAATGGGTAAAAATCGGGAAAAATATTTTTGAACCAGCATTTTTTTAAAAATTTTTTCACTAAAAATTTAAAAATAAAATTTTTCAAAGAAATTAAAAAAAATTTTGAACTAATTTTTTTAAGCCTCCCTTAGTCGCAATGTTTTTCAATTGAGACTAGTGTATGTATCAAATTGAAAATAATCTCTTCACTTTTTATTTCGTAAACATAAAAACAATATTGAATTTAAAGTATTTAAAAGAGTAATACAAATAAAATTGCAGTAAAAATATATTTTTATCAAAAAATAGGGGACCTAAAAAAATTTACAATAAAAAATGTTTGCTTGTATCAACTAGATCAGTTGCGACTAAATTTTAATGATGATATCTCGTAAACTATCTAAAATGGATCAAAAACACTATGGACTTGTAACACCGCAGCCGGATACTATAAAAGGTTCAAGTTCAAAAATAAAACTCGACTATACCTTTGGAAAATGGGATCGTTTTTAATTTTATGTGGCATTGAGACTACGCCCCCCGATATTCTATAAGATCCTAATGTAAAACTTTATTTCTACTATACATCTTTTATAGTCATGAGTTTTATTAAAATTAGAATATCTTTTTAGAAATTACAGATTTATTTCCACCCATGGGGCACTCTATCGGCAATACAAAAAATCTTTACTAAACGAAACTGATTTTTTAAATACTCCGGAGAGAAGGATAGATATATTTTACAGTAGTGACTATATACAAAAAGTTTGGTTGCTTCAACCGAAATTCTTCTTCATCAACAGACTTTCTGTTGATAGAACCGATAAATTCTATGTGTGCAACCGAATCATTCGATTGGCAACAATATCGGTTGCTATCACGATTCTGTTTTCTCTGTGTAGAAAATAACATTTTGAATTTGGAATTATTAAATTTTTGTTGGGAGTTTTCACATTTGTTTGGACATTCAATTTTATTTTATAATTGTTCCAAATATTGTAATTTCATTTTTAAATAATGGCTATTATTTAATTTTTGCGAGGAATTGTTATTTGAAATTATCACATTAGAAATTCTGAATTTTTTTATTCGTATTAAAAAATGTAAATTTCAAGATGACATTGATGAATATTTGATACAGACATATACATATGGGACGTTGTTTGCACTTGCAAAATTCAAGTAAGATCAACTAAATATTTTATTTATTTGTGAAATATTTGCACAATGCGAAGAACGTACCCTGAGAAAACTTTTAATTTCAATGGGAATTAAATGTCCTGTATAAATTAATATAACTATTTTGTATAATATCAGATATTGGGCAGTAAATTTTGATTTGATTCTTGCTGAAAAAAGAATTCCAACAATTTCAAAATATATCATGTGCCAAGTAGTACAAATACTCAAGAATCTTTAATTTAAATAAACTATTACACAAATACTATTGTACTTTCTTAAACATACAAAAAAAAAAAAAAAAATTGCATACAAATTTGCACTTTTGCTCGACACTTTTAAATTTTGCATTTCTTTTACCGTTTTGCATTAAACAATGCAAAAACACCACAACAAATATGAGGTTAATAATAGACAAAATAGACAATAATTGTTGTTTTCTTGTTGTTGTGGGTGATGTTGAATCAGTCAGTCATTTGGTTTAGTGTTTAATTATTGTATTTCGGAAGGAGGAGGATGAGAAGGCTGATGATTATGAGGCATGAAAGAGTAAAGGAAATGAATGAAAGTTTTCCTGTTTTTTTATTATCGTTCAAAGGAAAGAGAAGCAATAAAATAATTTGTGTGTTATTAAGTGTTTTGTTGTTGGGACTTTATTGTCAATATTGTTTAGGAGTAATTTAACCCAGATTCAGTTGTGATTTATAGTATTTTTATGCAACTGCTTTGTTTTTTATTATTTTTTAATGATGTGAATTGTCGATGATGATGATGATGAATAAATAGTTTATAACTTTAATTATGTATAGAGTTGAGTGATTGTGTGAGTGAGTGAGAAATCTTACCACAATTATTGTTTTTTGTAACAAATGGGCGTATCGTTGGATCCCATATGAATATATAATATAGTGACAGCATAATGGCTGCCAGAGACACACATAGAACATAAACAGCTACCGTTAAAATGCGAATGACCTTACGATTGCCCTGTGGCTGATAGCAGCGACTGATAGTTTCCGTAGGCGGTAATTTAACTTTTTCCTCTAACGAACCCACTTTGGAATTCATGTTTCACGTTTGTCTTTGATTAATTGAAAACTTATTAATAGATTTTGGTAGTTTTGACAAGTAGCAGAGTTTAATTTTATATTATAGTTTTTTGTTTGTTGGGTTTTTATTTCATTTTCTTTGTTTAGGATATAAATGCAATTGTTTACAAATTATTATTCAGCTTTATAGTATTTTTTTTTTAATTTTAAAATTTATTGTCGTTTGTTTTTTTTTATGTTCTTAAGTATTTATTTTTATAAAATTTTAATTTTATCACTTGTTTAATTGTTATTTTTCGTTTATTTTGTTGTTGTTTTTTTTTTAATTTTATAATTTGAATTTGAAAAAATGTGTTTGTTTAAAAATAAAACCGTTAAAATTTGTTTTCCTTTCTATTCAAATGTTTTCGACCGTCTCTCTGTGCAACTGCATTTGTAATGAATTAAGTTTTTGGTATTTTCAACGTTTTTAACAAGTCTCCGTCCATCCATTCATCCAACAACCATCCGTCTGTTGGTCGGAATCAGTGCGAATAAGTTTCGTTGTTGTGATTCTCTCCAATTCTCTTTAATACTCTCTTTTGTTAAAGCGAAAAAAAGGAATCGTTTGCTCTCGTTTTTCTTCACAACTCTTTGTTGTTGTTTTGTGTGAGTTCGTGTGTGTTTGTGTTAGTTTGTTTGTTTGCGAATTGCCAAACACCGTTTGTTGATGGCGTTGCCACTAGCCTAGATAATGGATTGTGATTTTTAGTTTGTAGGGGGAGTGATTTTTGAATGGAATAGATAATTTTCGTAATTGAAAACACATTTTTGTTATTTTTTGTGTTTTCAATTACTAAAATTATCTATTCAACAATTTTTGTATTTAAAATTCAACCAACAACGAAAATTGTATACTCAATTGTCAAAATTATCAAATTCAAAACTCAAAATTCAATAGAAAATATCAGAAAATTTTGTTTTTGAGCACATGAAAACTAGATTCAATTATGAAATAATTGAAACCAGTTCAATATGTGATAAATGTTTGAATTGAAATATAGATTTTTCTGTGTAGGGTTCACATTTCCTTAGGGGCTTGGAAAATTCTTTGGAAATAAATAGGGAACATATCAATGTTTTCAAAGCTGCTTTCCGTTTTCTGATTCCAGCTTTGGGATTGGTGGACCAAAGTTGAAATTTTGATAAAATATTGGTCAAATTCCGAAGGGCGTAGGGGCAGCATATTAAAAAAATAGGACTTGTTTTTTATAACAAAATATTCTCCATAAAGATACTTTACAAAAAAACATAAAATTGTTATATGTTCTTAAAGAAAGTTTTTTTTTATACCCTTCACCTTCGTGGGAAGGGTAGTTTGTCCTTCCGTTTGTAATTTCCACAATATAATTTTCGACCCTATAAAGTATATATGTATATTCTGGATCAGGGATGTTAAAGTTGGTACAATTGTACTTTTTTTGGTACATTTTTACCTTCTAAAGTACCGTGGTACTACCGCGTCACATTTGGTACAATTTAAAATATTTTATATAAACAACTTTTACAAAAACCACAAGCAATTTGTAAACATAATATCAATATTGATATTGTTAAAGAAATTAAAGAAAATTACAAACAATTTTATATAAAATTTTGAGTTTTGAGGACTAAAGTCAACCTTAATAACGAAGTGTTAATTGGTTCCATAAATTTACTCCAGGATATGTTATTTCAAGTAGTATTGTACATCTACTAGTAAAAATGTTCCCGAATGGGAATTGCAAATTTTGTTTCAATCAATAGCACAGGTCAACAGCAAAAAAGTCGTGAATAACCACTTTATAGATTTTATGCACCTAAGTACAAAAAAATAGCTAATTTTTTTGTTTTAAAAAATTCATGAAAAATCGAAACTTTGAGTGGAAATTTTACATTTGTTTTGTTATTATTTTCACGTAAAAAATATGTATATTTATGTTTCAATTTGGTATTATAACTCCGAAAGTACTGAGCCGATTGAAACGAAATATATACATACATATGTATGTTAAAATTTGTACATAGATAGCATGGGGAAAATTATTTCAAAATTCAATCAATCGAAAGAAGAACATTAACTGCTCAATTTTATGTATATCAAACAAAAAACTAAAATTTTGCGAATATGGGCGAATTCACTTAATTGTGAATAAATTCGAAAAGAATGGTTTTTATGATATTTCTCATGTTATTTCTATTATACGTGGCTTTCTGATAAAGCATTAAACCTGAACAATTTCTGCCGTTTCGATTTTTCATGAGTTTTTGAATACAAAAATATTAGCTATTTTCACGCAAAAAATATATTTTTGTTTCAGTTTGTTATTATAAATCCGAAACTACTTAGCCGATTAAACGGAATATAGGTTATGTATATTTAAATTTTTTTAAGTTTATTTTAATAATATCGGAGTAACCGTTTTTGAGTTATCATTACTTATGTGGAGAAAAGTATAAAAAGCTCAATTTTACTTAAACATTTTTTTTAAAAAAATCCTCTACATAGAATTTAAAATTTGGACCATATTTGTACTACTGGACCACAATACATCAAAATTTTGTAGTGGTTTAAAAAGCCTCTAAATTTTTCCCGATTTTGTTGCCTTGTGTATTCAATTTAGAGCTTAGAGCTGAATTCAGTAAAAAATTAAAACATTTGTAGTTTTTGGTCGGTAGTAGCTAATTTAATCTATGTTAATGTTAAGTTTTGTTTTTTGTGTACAATTGAATTTTTATGTACTTTTTTGATGTTTTAATAAACTAAAAAAAATGGTACCGCGAAGGTCCAAAAAGTACAATTTTTTTTGGAGGGTGGTACAAAATTGAAAACTTCATTAACATCCCTGTTCTGGATCCTTACAGATAGCGGAGTCGATTAAGCCATATCCGTCTGTCTGTCTATTGAAATCAATTTTCTGAAGACCCCAGATATCTTCGGGATCCAAATCTTCAATAATTCTGTCAGACATGCCGAATTTTATTTTCACAAAAAATAAAAAAAACAAAAAAAAATTTTTGAAATTTAAAAAAAGAATTTTAAATTTAGAAAAAAAAAAATTTTTCCTAAAAAGAAAAAAAACAACTTTGAAAAAAAAAAAATAAATTTTGTTTACCTAAAAATATTTAAAATTTTTATTTTGAAGTATTATTTGCTGAAGGATATATACGATTCGGCACAGCCGAATATTGCTCTCTACTTCTTTAATAATAAAAGAGTCAACTTTTTCGCCCAAAAAACAAATTGAAAATCGTTTTTTTTTGGACCCATAATTGATTTTGCTCTGAAATCGGTTATATGAGCACGGTTATAATAGAGTTTGATCAACTGAAACTTTCCTACATGAGCTAGTTTGTATTTTAAAATTCAATGTTGTTGTAGCTTTCGTGAATATCGGGTGCTGTTCAGCAACATCACTCCAGGCGAGTCTTGGTGGTTTCTGGCATCTTCTCAGAATGGTGTCCTCTCACCACTCGTATGCTAAAATCCGTGAAGCTTCATGACTGTAAAGTTGTAGCATATGAGTTCCCATCCCATCATACCGGAACTCTTTCTCTTCATGTAAAAGTACAAGATAATTGATTGATAATAAGCTTTGCCTTAATATTTTGTTGAACTTCCAAATTAAATTGGTGAATGGATGAAATAGGCGACAACAGTGGGGGAAGTGGAAACGGATATTCCGATTTTAATAAAATTGTCTATGGCTATAGAGAATGTGTAGCTGAGTTTAAGTTATGGACTTTAAACACTAAGTGGGGGCCTTGAGTCTCCCAAAGTGGGGTATCTTGGGTATATGTCAGGGTAAGATTAATTTAAAAGAATAATCCTTTTTTAATTTTGTTTCATAAAAATTTTTTTTTATCAATTTTAGTTTAAACAAGAATATTAATAGGTTAAAGTTAGGTCTGGAGAATAGGAGGAGTGGGAATTTAAGCAGCTAAAAACTTCAATGCTATATCGTCTGGTCTTTTGGGTATACAATTGCAATCCCACATTTTCGTCTCTCCGGCACCACTCTCTATTACTTGTATGTCTAGAATACAGTGTGTGTGTGTGTTTGTAAATTTTGTTTTTGTATTTGATTTCAATACAATATTTCATTTTCATTTTGAGGCAAATACTCCCATTATTAGTTCTCTGACATTCCTTCCTTTTGTTGTTTTTGTTTTGTTCGAGTATTTAGACGTTTTTGCCTTGAGGGGCCACTAGTTACTCATAACAAGTTGTAGGTGGTTACACTACGTAGTAGCAACGATATTTTGTTTTTATTATTTTGATTTAGAATGAAACTGTGGGGGGAGAGGGCACAGCTCCCCTTGTGCAATTCGCTGGTCATAGTGATGAAGATTATGTTGATGCCAATCTATAAATTTTCTTTCTCTCTTATTGTTTATTTTCCCCTAAAGTTAGAGTATCAAATAATTGTATTTGTTTTTTACGTCGGAGTCTGTTAGAGTGTCTGTTATCCGTAATATTAAATGCAACACATCTGTTTCTTTTGTTTTTTTGTGTTTAGGGATAGGGGGAGGGGAGGTGTAAATTGCTTTTAATGTTTTTTTTGTTTAAATTTCACTAAATAAACAATAATTTTGAAAACAATGTTTGTTTAAATTAAAAGTGTTTTTTGTTTGGTGTTTCAATCTCTCTCAAATTCATTTGAAATTTTACTAACAAAAAAAAACTGTTAAATTTGTTTTTTTTTTTTTTTTGTTCGATATTGAAAATTAATTTTCTTTGACGGGTTTCATTCAATTTTATTTCGTTTCAAATTGTAGTTCATGTTTTTTTTTTGTTGTGTTGCCATGTTTTTATTATAAACATTTGGAGGCTGGCTGGGACAACGTAAACATTTCCTTTTAATATAAATATTTTGAATAATTCTTTTTTGTTCATTTCGTTTGATTGACCGTTGAAATATTTAAAATGTTTTTTTTACATTGCGCGTGGTTGTGTGCTGTTTGATTTTGTCAAAATAAAAAAAAATACTTTTTATTTATTGCTAAAACTTTTTGTGGGTATAATTTTTGTGAAATTTATTTAGTGTGTAGGGGGTTTCAAAGTGTTTTTAAGAATTTTTTTAATTAGAATTTAAGAAGAAAATAAATAAATATTAATTGCAAAAAATCTTTAGCTGAGAATGGTTATTAGTAATCAAAGACAAAAGGCAATTAAATAATAAACATGAAATGTTTCCCTCTTCAAAATCACTTTATGATGGCAATAGAATGTTAATTAATTTTTAATTGATAAATACATGCAACAATACATATATGAAATGAAAAGTATGTATCTTCCAAACTACTGGCTTAGATTAGAAAACAATTTAAATTAATATTTTGAAGGAAGAAGCTAAGCTTTCAGATCAGTTTACTTATAACTATTCCGATGGAATACAATGTGAGTTACAGGGTGTCAAAATGTGTCAACACTTTGTATTATGTATTTTTTTTGACATGACCCATTAACATAGCTTGGTAGTAGCTTAAATGTATATTACTTTCATAAATTTTAGTCTAGCTATCCAAACTGAAATCCAAGCTAATTGAAACTTGCTCTCTTTATGTGAAAGTGCAAGATATTTGACTTTCGATTCATCGCTTTTACCACCACCAAGCTCAATCTTGTCAACTTTTGCAAAAAAGTGATAATTTTCTTAGGCTCATATCTTGCAAACAGTTCGGAATTTTGATTTACTCTCTGAGGCAAAGTCCTTGTCATAAAGAACAAAAATTGTGAACATATAAAATCAAAAAAACTTCATCTTCATGATCAAAATCGCCTTAAAAAATTCGATTTTTTTGCCTTTTTTCCAATGTTCAGGTCCATAAGTATCAAACCGTTCAAAATTCAAGGAAACAATACAATACAAAAATGTACCTAAGATCTCAATAAACATCTTTCTAGAACGTATGAACTAGGAATGATTCTTAACACCGTTTAGGTAGGTCAATATAAGTTAGTAAGAAAAAACTAAAGGAATTAAGTGTTTTGGGACATAAACTACTAAATTATTATAAACTAAAGCATACTTTTAGGCAGTTAAAAAAAGTTATTTCTAAATTTATTTCGAATTTTTTAAAGTTTTTTGCGATTTTAATCTTGAAGATGAAGTTTTTTTGTTTTTATATGTTCACAAGTTTTGTTCTTTATGACAAGGTAAATCAAAGTAAATCAAAATAGGAAAAATATTCCGAACTGTTTTCAAGATATGAGCCTCAGAAAATTATCACTTTTTTGCAAAAATGACACCAAGGCCCCAAATCTTTGGGACGCATAAAAACAGTGCATAACTTTGGGCAAAACTGGGAGACACGTGTCTTTTTTTTTGGTCTTTTATCACGCTGTGGTGTCCTTATATGGTTATTGTGTAATTTATGTTTTCTACATATACATTAGTATTGTTTAAATTTTTATAATAATACCTTTCAATGTCGGTTCACTGAAAACGGGGTTTTTTAAAAACGGCCAAATTGGTTTTAACAGTAAACAAAATTTTTAAAAATTAAAAAAAAAAACTTTTTTGGCATACATTTTTTCACTAAAAAATTAAAACCGAACAAATTTGAGTTTAAAATTAAAAAAAAAATATTTTTAAAAATTTTTTTAATTTTTATTTTAAAATATAATTTCGTGAAGGGAATAAAAGATTCGACACAGACGAATATAGCTCTCTTACTTGTTTCTATATAAAATTGTCTTTAAAACACTCTTAAAAAAAAATTAAAATAAAAACAAGTAAGTAATACCTAATAAAAAGATCAAAAACATTTTTTTTTAAATTTCAATAATTTATATTTTTGAGTGATTTTCGGAAGGGGGCCTTATATGGGAGCTATGACCAATTATGGACCGATCACCATGAAATTAGGTTGTGTGATTTACATCTATATGAAAGTTAACTATGTTGAATTTTGTGTGTATACCAACATTTTTAAGAGATTTATGCACGTTAAAGTGATTTTCGGAAGCGGGTCTATATGGGAGCTATGACTAATTATGGACCGATCGTAACAAACTTTGGTGACATGAATTTTGCATATATATAAAACTTATTTGGAGCGGAATTTGTGAAGATACCTATATAAATTAAACATTTATGACCGATAAAGTCCAATTTCGGAAGGACATTTGTACGGGGGCTAGGTGAAATAATGGACCGATTTTAGCCAGTTTCAATAGTCTTGGTCCTTGGGCCGAAAAAATAATATGTACCAAATTTGATCGAAATATCTTCAAAATAGCGACCTGTACTCTGCGCACAAGGTTTACATGGACAGCCAGAAGAATCAGAAAGTGATTCTAAGTCGATCGGTATACTTTAAGGTGGGTGTTAGACTAATATTTTTGGGCGTTACAAACATTTGCACAAACGCTTTATACCCTCCCCACTATGGTGGGGGATATGTGAGTTAGATGACTAAAGTACTACGATCTACAATAAAACATTTCTTTCAAAATAACTTAAAATTTTGATGGTGTTTCAAAATCCTTGAAAACGGTTTTTGTATTTTATCGTATTATATTACAACACCCACTCAAGTTCCGACAAAAAAGTTTTATTTTGTAGCAGTGTGTTATAAAAACAATTATGAATATTCAAGTCATTTTCTGAGGGGGACTAGGGACAAATGTTGTCCGATTTTCGCCATACTTTACAGTATAATTTCAAAGTACTTAGAACAACAATATCAACAGAGAGTATCTGTGGAAAATTTCAGCTGGCTCCTTTCCTTTGGACCCAGAATATATATACGTTTGTGGGTCTGTGATGAATATTTCGATGTCTTATAAACGGAATGACAAAAACAATATATGTACAGAGAGCCTCAAAAGTGAGTAACCACAAATTATTTGATTTTTTTTAAGATAATGAAAATATTAAAAAATCTATCCATCGATTACAATTTAAAAGTTTCGGTTTGTTGGAGATTGGGCAAAATAATAGATTCGGTTCTGAAAAAATAAGATTTGAGTCGAACTATAATGATTTTCGTGATCTTAAAAATATCAAAAAATTCCCTGGTGTTTACTCACTTTTGAGGCAGAGATATATGCCATCGTTACAGCCTCGAGAAGAATCCGGAAACTGAATCTCGTAAATTCGACTATACATATCTACTTGGACAGCCTTAAATCAATCAAGGCTCTTAACTCCAACTCTATTAGGTCGAAATATCTTATTGAATGCGTGAAAGTCTCTTAAAAGAACTGATTTTTACAAATTTTCAAATTAATATATTTATCTAACTAGAGCACCCTTACGGCAAAGTTTTGCAAAAAATCATAAACGATGACTTCAAAAAATATAATTGTTTAGCAAAATGGCAATAGATGACAATAAACTATGTTTTAAAGACTATAGAAAATGTGGTTAGTAAACTAACCACCCAACCGCAAAGAGTTAATGTGGGTTCCAGGACATGAGGGCATCCAGGATCGTGCGCAAAAGGATATTCACACTCCCTTTATCGAATTTGATAGATGAATAGGCTTTGAGAGAGACGGAACTCTGGTAGTCAAATATCATCACTTGTAGAATATTCAGAATGCTCTGACCCTCTCTGACAAAGGATAGGACCAGGAATCTTTTGTTTCTTGATAGGAATTCGATTAGGCCTTTTACGGGTATAATTACTGGACACTATATGATTTTACACATGTCGGAATGCTTGGGTTGCCCATGTTATAGCTATTGTAGAAGTTGTTTAGATGAAGAGGAGGAAGAATCAGTACAGCACCTTCTATGTGACTGTCCGGTCTTACAAGAGCGTAGACTGCTACATCTTGGTAGAGCTCTTTATCATGATCTGGACTGTCTCAGAGATGTGTCACTAGTAGATATTATCAGATTTATTAGAAGTACCGGTTGGTTCTCAACTACCGTACTTAGCCTTTATCAAAACTATTAGTTTCATTCAGTGAAAAGAAAATACTATTTTTGTGTAAGCTTGTGTAATTTGTCTCTTAGCAAGGCAATCAAATAGTTTTCTGTCCAGTGAAGTCCCTATAGAAAAAAAGGTGTCAAATATTTGTACTTACTTATATATTGTAAATACATATGTATTTATGAATTAAAACATCGCTACAAAAAAAAACCCATAAGCTGTTTAAATGTAAATCAAAGTATTTTCTTTTTTTTCCAAATTAAATATTTGCACACAATTTATATTTTTTTTTAAAGTCCACAAAAAGGAAACGCACAAAAAGTAACAACCGAACAAAAAAACCAAACTGCAACACAGTGTAAACGTTCAATCAACTTTGGGGGTGGGGGAGGCAAATAAAATGAATAAAAATGCTGCATCCAGCCATCATTGATCAATTCCAAAAATATTTACATCCGTCTTTTAAACACATCTCTTCGCACCCGCACAAACACCAATAAATGCAATAATTTTAAAAATGAAAAAATCGAAAACGCAGCAAAATTTATGCATAAAATATGGCATGATTTTATGATTTGTTTTTTTGGCAGTTCTTAACAAAGTGTTTTCCTTCCTTCCTTCTGTTTTCCCGCTCCATACCATCCAGCGTCAGCAGTTGCAGCAGCAGCATCATCATCATAATGGTTGTCGTGTAATAAAAAGTGGCTGATGGTTGCTTGGTTGGTTGGTGGCTGCCTGGCCAGCTGGCTAATGGCTGCACGATTCTGCATTATAAAGCGAGTGTAGAATATAAATACAACAAAATTGTAAACATTTTGGAATTAAAAGAATAAAAACTGAAATAAATGTGTAAAACTCTCGCAGCACTCAGCGGAAGTTTTAACAGTAAGTAAACAAAAATACAATACAAACGAACGACGAACGAACCAACATAAAAATGAAAACTCAGAAAAAAAGAAGAAAATTGAAATAAATTTATTTATTTATTTTATTTTTTCCACTTTTTATTTTTCCTCTTACACAAGAGTGCAATTAAAAATGGGTTTTTTGTTCTTCTGATGTTTAAAGCGCCAAAAAAATATAAATAAAAGAAATTAAACCAAATATAAATAAATAAATTGGAAAATCGGCAAAAAAGAGAAAAAATACTTGTGTGCTTATTTACAGCAAGAAATTAATTTTTTATTTTATTACGAATATTTTTTTTTATAGCTTGCTTTTGAATTATTGTGAATGGGAATTATTTTGGGCGCCACTATATCAAATGATTCCTTAAGGGGAGGAAGTAAAAATTAAGTGGTTTCAGACATTTTGAACAGATGAAGTATATGGAAACGTATGTATATGGGGCGAAAAGAAATATTAATATTTTAACATAATTTGTATCAATCGTGTAAATTTTATATCATGAATTATATATAAAATATCACCCAATAAGAAAAAAAACATCAAAAAATTGATTTTAAAGATTTCGAATATAAAAATGTCCGTTGTGGGGTTAAGTTGTCCATGGGTTAAGTTGGCTTTGGGGACCGCTGTTGTGGCTTACTCGCGACTTAAGAAAACCCCACAGCAAAAAGTCTAACGGGGTCAAATGGCACGATTTCGGTGGCCAGTTCACTTCATGTCCATTTCGCTCGTGCAGCATGTCCAGTGTTACATGAGCTGTGTGGTATGTATCGCCGTCCTGTTGAAATCACATGTCGTTGGTGTTCATATCATCGCTGAAGATGATTTGTTGATGAAATACCAACAAGACATTGATAAATAATTTTCTCAGATGTGGCTTCAACAATATGGACGCTAGCAACTATCAAAGTTCTCTATTTGATGACCCTTTATATGTCTAACTTAATTGTTAAAGATAAATAAAACTATCTCCGTAACGAGAAAAATTGAGAAATATTTATTTTAATTTGAAGTACACAATAATTACTAGTAGGAGACAATAAATATCATACTGAATCGAGCTTTTGCTGTTTCTGGGCATATTTATTTCTTGCCCAAATTATTTTGTTTAGCGATATATTGTTAAGCTTTTCATATTGGCAATATCATTAGCCAGACATTCAACATTTTTTTTTAATAAAGTTGAAAAGTTTTATTTTAATAAAGTCATTATAAATATTAATCATATGTTACGTAGTACTGATTTTAAACTTTAATTCCTAAAATCTCCGAATTCTCTTACACATTTGTTGAACAAGTTGTCTTTATTTAACTATATTAAAAAACTTCTAGCAAATTCTAAATAGAAAGTCGTGTTTTTTTAATATTCAGATCTTGATCATATTATAATTATAAACCTTTGTAAAGTAAAACTTTGATTATGAATAAGACCTTTGATATTTGCTAATAATTATTATGGGAAGTAGAGTTTTCTTATTTTCCTAAATGTTCAAAATAAAATTGTCTAAGCTAATTTATAAAAGTATAAGTTCATCGTCACTCTGTTTCAAACAATCATAAAACAGTATAAGAAAGAAACATTGAAAGAAATTCTGGATCAGGAAAGCAGCTCGTAAAGTTAAATGCTTTGATTTTTTTGTGAGCAGAGCCAAAGCTAATGCTGGGTTGAAGTTGCATAAAGTTCCAGATCGCAATGCGGTAAAGAACTTAGAAGCAAAAGAATGAACAAAAAATGAAGTAAAATTTTATAAAAAAATACACCTCTTGTGTGATGAAAATTATTTACTTGAAGACTTTTAACAACTTCTGGGTAAACATTTTTATATTTTAATTGTAAATTATTAGTGGTTATATTCTTATTCATCTGTTTCTTAAGACAGGAATATGAAAAGTTATTTATTTTATGTTGACAATTTCATGTTTCTAACATATACATTTTTCCACCTTAATTATATTTGATGAAATACATAATTTTTGAACATATGTAGTTGTAAAGGTTTATTTTAATATAGAAAAAATAAATATTAATCATACGTTACTTTGTACTAAGTTACAATTTCAATGATATAACCTCTTTGCTTTTTTAATAATCGACTCCGTAACTTGTGATTGAGATGAAAATAAAGCGTTTTATTCAACATTTAAAACATGTAATCGGATAAGGGCATATAGATATAAGAAAATATAATTAAGATTTAATTATTTCGTATAGAATTATCTATTTACTTTTAGTCTCAATTTTAAAAGCTACTAATGAATATTTCTTCTTTTCATTTCAGGTATGAAACATTTACAATCAAGTATAAGGTATTTATTTTGAAAATTGCAAAAGTTTATGCTATGGACCAGAAAACCAATATTTTAAAATATTTCTTTATTAATTAAACAACATATCAGTTATGAACAGGGCAACCAAAAATATGCTCTAAAAAAAGAGTTTTATGCGCATAAAATATGCACTTAAAAACGAAAAATATGCTTTTAAAATATAAAAAATATGCACTTAAAAATAGTTGTAAATAAAAATTTGTTTAGTAATTAGTTGCATAATATTGTAGGGAGAGGATATTAAGAATTTCTCGAAATGTTTCTATTCTACATAAAGCTTTAAAATCTACTTTTTTATCATTTGAATTATGTTTCCAAATCGCTATAGAGAGCGTTTGTAATTGTTTGGTAAAAATTGCAGTGGATTTTGGAGCATTTATCATATATGAAGATTAACATCTAAATTTGACTTCCAAAATTTAAACAGAATTATCAAAAAGCCTAACAATAGTGAAATGATTTGTTTTCTTTAAAACTGCGGAAAAATAAAAAACCTTTTTTGCATTTTTATTACCGTGACATTTCCTATGTTTCTTCCTTTCTCATCAATTGATTGATTTTTAATGATTTCCTAATATCTTTGTTACAATTTGTAATAAACGTGATATTTTAGATATTTTTGAAAATGATATTTTCGATGGATCTTAATATTCTGAACATTTGCTGAAAAGTTGTTTAATTTTACATTAGTGGTAAACTGTAGCACCTTAAGTTTTTTTTTTTTTAAATGTATCCAAGAAATGTATAAGAAGTTGCCCATTTTCTTTTCTTTTAATTTTTTATGTATTTTTTACTATTTGTTAAATTTTGATATTTGTGTGTGAATATTTTTAATTTAATTCAAATATATGGAAACTAAGATCCCTTAAGTCAATAAAAATTTAATGAAGATAAGTCGATTATGGATACTCTATTTTTTTCTTTAAGTAGCTTAGGCAAATTATCATTGGACCTTAACAAAATTGTAAAATATAGAAATGAAAAATTACTATACAAGCAATAAAATTATATTTAGAAAACAAAATAATGGAAATAAAGAAAATATGCAACAAAAATATGCAGTTATGAGTTAAATATGCAAAATATGCAGTAAGGAGCAAAATATGCAAAAATATGCACTAACAAATCGATGCCAAAATTCTTATAATTGTCTGAAACGGATAAATAACTAACTCATATGTTTATACGACGCACAGCTAAAAATATGATATTGCATATTTTTGGTTGCCCTGGTTATGAAGTTATTTTTAAAAACTATTGCGAACTTTCAACTCATCGATTTTGAAAAAATTGGAATATTAATCCAGCATTTGACTTTTTAAAAGCTTTTATTTCAAACTTGCAATGTTTGTAGATTTAGGTAAAAATTTGAATTTTGAACCAGGTATCGTAGCTCGAATAGACTGAATTTTGGAATTCATGTTTAGACCTGGTGATAATTCAAAATTTCAAAGTTATGTTTGAATAATTTTTAAAGTTGTTATAAT
This sequence comes from Calliphora vicina, assembly GCF_958450345.1. Lineage (NCBI taxonomy): Eukaryota > Metazoa > Arthropoda > Insecta > Diptera > Calliphoridae > Calliphora > Calliphora vicina. The sequence goes on along the minus strand of NC_088783.1, from coordinate 81,661,451 downwards.
ATTCTCTAGATCATGCATGAATCTGACGACAATGGTTTTATGTTCGAACATTTCAGAAAGCTGTTAAACAAACTCGAAATGATAAGTATTCAAAAAATTTTAGTTTTATTTTAGGCCAATTTCTAATTTTATTCAATTTCGAACTTAAAAAAAATATTAGAAATATTCATGAATTTTTAATGTAGTTTCAATGTGAAGAGAAATTAAAAATAAAAAAATTATTTTTAAAACAAGCCTTAAAAAAAGAAACTAAACTTCAAATTAAATCAAACTATTTATTGCATTATACAATTTATATTGTTACGAAATTGCATTAACGATTTGAATTTAACGGCTGCTAACAATATTCAACATGTTTATAAATAATTCCAATGCTCGAAATTTCTACAATGTTGATAACACGCTGTTATTAGCATTGTATGTAAGTATAACAACATTAACTTTAAAAGATGCTAACATTAATATAGCTGCTAAAAGCTAAATCTGTCCGTTAGATAATTCATGAAACTACTAGAAGATAGCACTGTGTATATAAATAGTAACAGAAAATTGCTGTCAGTCAGTTTATCATAAGCGTTGTTAGAATTAACATCAACTGCATTAACAATGTATTCTTGTACATTATAAATTGTGTAATATAAGTTTGCATATTCAAAGAAAGTGACAACTTAAATTGTTGTGAAAATTTGATTAAATAAAGAGTTGTTAAAATTTTTAAACTACTAATCCCCATTAACACGAAGTCTGGTTATGCCTTAACTAATAGTTATACTGTCGGTTAAAATTATTTTTGTATGAAAACTGTCAGTATAACTATTAGTTACCACATAACCAGCCTTCGTGTTACTGGGAGTAAATTGCTTTTATTTGCAAACAAAAGAATTAGGTATATTAAAAGGAAATAAACCACCATTTTTAAAAGGTTAAAACGTAAAAATATGATATAAAAGTTTGTCGCAGCAAGGGCAGTATCAGAAAAATATCGATAATTTCGGGATCTTTAGAAAAATAATTAATCACGTCTGTCTCCGATCATATGTAAAATGAAACTGACAAATTTTGAGAGTTGGTAAATGATCGATAAACAAAAACATAATCGACAACTCTGTTTTCCAGTAAATCGGTGTTGGCAATGGCCCCCCTTCTACCCTATCCTGTGTTCAATTCTCCTAAAGTATTGGTCCTAATCTATGAAACAGTAGTGTAATAGATACACATTTCTTACCATTATAGTTTTCTGCCCTTTCTCAGCTTGACAAATTACTTTTCACTTTTGAAATAATTAATCAAATATAACAAATAAAAATATACAAATGTCCTATACTAAGAATATCTAGTTCAATTATTAAATAAAATAATACTATTTTGCAAAATATTTCTATATATATACATATGTTTAAGTACGTATGTATGTCTAATGTCCTAGTTTATTCCACATACAACTTCATACAATAAAAAAATAATATTTAGGTCTCTGCCTTTTAGCTCTTGAATTCATTTAGAAAAATGTTAAATTTATTATGAATTTCTTTAGAATTTATGGAGCTTTTTGATGTTTTTTTGAATATAACATAATAACATAAATAAAAGTAACTAAATAAATTTCAACTAAATTAATTTTCTTTCATTAGTTGGTAACATTAATTATACAAAAACACACTCTAGTATTTATTTAATTTAATAATTTTTTTGGCGTATTTTTTGTTGTCAATGATGTTGTTGTCACTGATGTTTTATTTTGTACAATTTTTTTCTCTGTTTTTATACTAAATATCAACACATTTGTACTACCAGTACGACTACAACATACATAGATACATATGCATCTGTGAGTGTACCCAGCAGTTCTAGGAGACAGTCTCGAACTAGTGATTTTACCCATAATTTAGGGTAACAACTAGTTACATAACTAGCTACGTGACTAGTTATTTTAACATCTACGGGTGCTATTTGACCTCAACCTGTCACCTAAAAACACATATCATAGACTGTCAAATAAAGGATTGTTTGCAAACAAACCTTCCTCTGACAACTCTCCAATAGATTGCTTCTGGTGGGTAACATAATTACTTTCTAAAGTGCAGTAAAGAATAAAGTGACTTCATTATAGATTACTAAGAGACACTAAAGTGACTATTGACTTCACGCTATGTTACATGGGATATCAGTATGTATACTTAAGCAAAAATAAAAATAAACTGTATGAGAATTATATCAACACAATTTGTATAAAACAAATTTGTACGAATTACTTACAATACATTTAAAGTGACTACACTCTAGATTACTTATAGACACTTAAGTGGTAATTGTCTTCTCACTAGATTACCTGGGATGTATAAAGTAACCAAGTGACTTCTTTTTGCACTACTTAAGCATATACGTGTCAAATAACTATAATATATAAATTGGAATCAGCAGCCAAGTGGTCAGGCATTAGTGACAATAACTGTCTAAAAGGGATAAATTGACTTCTTGCTTAACTGCTGGGTACATTTGTAGGTTTGTAAGTATCTGGATGGATGGTGGTTGAGCATAATGGATGTATAATATGATTTGTAGTCATGTTTGTATGTCTGTCTGTCAGTCAGTCTGTTCGTCTGTCTATATGCGGTTTTTCAGTATGTCGAAATATATAAATTACTCTAATATCTGTAACCATAGCGCTTGCTACTGTTGGTTTTAGTGGGCTTTTGTTGTTAACCTCAAAAAATGGAGCAAAAAAACTATATAGTATTTTAAAAGCAATAGAGAGGGAGTCTAAAAGCAGGATGAGATGGTAAACTAAGCTACTGTAGAATCAAGTGGCATAAAACGGATGTATAGAAAAGTAAATGATGTTGAGTGGCAAGAAGGATGAAGGAAAATGAAATAAAAAAACTTTTGCCTTTTTACAGTTATTGTTCTAGTTGTTGTTGCTGTTGCAGTTGTATACAGCACAACTGATAGGACTACGGCTACATTAAACTTCACTATCGCGTCCTTAACAAAAAATACATAAAATAACTCTTACAATTGTAACAGGCCTGAACAAGTTTGTACTTTTTGTACTTATTATTAACTAAATTTAAAAGGCGAACCGAAAAATTTATTTAAAAATATTAAATTTTGAACCTTTAGTCTTCTGAATACGATAATAAGAATTTAAAGATCTCCAGAATTTCGAAATTCCCTTTAATTTGGTTTTTATATAAGTTCAAAGTTCAAATTCGAATAGATGCTTGCAAAATACCTAATTGGTCAATTCCCAAGGTCTCTTATCATGTCATATTGTCGTAATGTCCTAATATTTCACAATGGTTTTTATTGTTTTTCAAGCAAAAAATGTCCTAAAATAATACTACTCTGTATGCTATGTTTATCGTAACCAACCAGCAGAGACCTGCGCCGAATGCCTAAGAGTCGGTTAAGCCGAGCTGTGATATATTACGACATTATGACAATATGACTGATAAGAGACTTTGTGAATTGACCAAATGTAAAACTGTTAATAAATTAGAACTTTTAGTCAGATTTGATAATTTTTGCTCTCATATTGAAGCTTATGAATTTTAGACTTTAAGGTTTTATTTCTAGAAATTCGTTTCTCATTCCAAATAAACAGCTGATTTCATACGGAATGTGCAACCAGCTTCGCAACTTCACGAATCATTTTATATGTATTCGCGCTGTTGCTTAAGCTGACTTAAGCTAGTGTATACATATTATAGATGGGCCTTCATTCAAGCTTTCTTTGATAAAGAGGAGAAAAAAGTTTTACCTGAAAATAAAACGGCATACATCACTTACCTACTTTAGTACTATAAATACAACTCTCATAGTTCAAGAGATACTTACTATATAAAATTTAATATGTATAGAAATCTAAAATATTATTCTCTGATCTTAATAAAAAATAAATAAAAAGCCTTGTCTTAATTAGAATTCTAAAAAAATATAGACATTTTCCCTTTTAAAAATTGCACAAATTGTTTCCAACACTAAAAAGGCACAATATTGTTCAATTTCCTTGGTACTATTTGTAAATTACAATTCGCATCCTTGAATTGCACACAAACAATACAATCGTCTACAAAAAAAACAAAAAAAAAACAAAACTGAAACATCATCGTATTTACACTCTCATTCTCTTCGTTTAATTCGTTTTAGTGGTTGTCGTAGGTTGTGTTTTATTTGTTGTTGTTGATATTGATGTTACTGTTGTTGTTGTCGTTGCCGTTATAGGGCAAAACTCGATTTAAACAGTGAGTAAAATAAAATACATACACACACTCATACATTCTATACATACAAATATATTTCAAACTGTAGAAATGTACGCGAGGATATATCCCAGCAAATATTAATGTTTCATTGCAATTTGAGAATTATTTAAAAACAAAAACATGCTGTAATCTTTTAGGAATTTTTCTTCAATGGTTTTAAAGTTTTATAAAAAAATGATTCAGGTTCAAGAAATAAAAAAATAAAAACCAGTAAGAAAATATAGGCGATCAAGGCCTACTTCGTTTAAAATTTATATGGGAGTTATGACTAATTATGAACCGATTGTCACAAAATTTGGAGGGATGATTTGCTTATATATGAAACTTATGAAACTTATTCAGAATGACAAAATTTTCAATTACATGAAAAACATTAAAAACAAAAACTAGTAAGATTGAAAAACATATTTCAACACCCCCTCTCAATCTACTAGTCCAAGTTGGTTTCTTAGTTTAATAAAACGACTTGAATCTGTTTGTTTTGTAAAAATATCCGCCAACTGCATTTCGGTAGAAATTGGTATAAGATTGATTATTCCACTTGCAATGTTATCTCGAATAAAATGGTATTTAATATCGATATGCTTTACGTGTTTGGTTTCTAAATTAGTTGCCATTCCTATACAACCTCTATTGTCTTCATAAATTTTAATTTGATAATTGTCATCTATTTCTTTGAGATCTTGCATTATTCCTCTTAACCAAATTGCTTCTGTGGTTGCTAAGCTAAGAGCTATATATTCAGCTTCTGACGACGATGTGGCTACAGTCTGTTGCTTCTTACTGCACCAAGAAATTATACAGCCGTATACCTTAAATACATAGCCGCTAACAGACTTTCGATCAAGAAGATCCGAACCACAATCTTTTCCATTGGAGACTTCACTGAATTACATTAAGACATTCCAAATTTTTCTAATATTTTGTTTATACTCGAATTCTGTGACAGTTTTAAAGTTCCATTTTCAAATGTTACTTTCAATCCAAGAAAATATTTTAATGGACCACAATCTGACATTTCAAATTTCTGTGCTAGGTTAGCTTTCAACTTATTAATACTTTCTATTTTGCTTCCAACAACAAGCATATCATCCACATACAAAATTAGATATAATATGTCATTTTTCTTTTTGTAAATTTTGACGTACAGGCAATAGTCATGCTTTGATCTTGAAAAACCTAGGGATTCGATGAAATTATTGAATTTGTCATACCAGCATTTTGGAGCTTGCTTTAGACCATAAAGTGATTTCTTTAATTTGCAACACATTTTCGAATTTGCTTTAACGCCTTCCGGTAGAGCCATGTAAATATTTGTTTTTTAAATCACCGTGTAAAAATGCTGTCTTAACATCCAGTTGATGAAAATTATAACCATGATGGAGACCAACAGCCAGTACTATTCGTATGGTACTTAATTTTGCAACAGGTGCATATATATCCCAGTAGTTGGTGCCGTATTTTTGGAGAAAACCTTTGACAACCAATCTAGCTTTATATTTTGTCGGATTTCCGTTAGGATCTTCTTTTATTCGAAACACCCATCTTGATTTTAACTGCTTTTTGTTAGGAATTCCGTGTATATCATTATTGTCGCCTATAACCTCTTGTAAAATATACAAATAACGGCAGATTATTTAAGAAAAAAAATTTAAAAAGGTTTATTTGGTTCAAATATTTTTTTCAGAATGACAAAATTTTCAATTACATGAAAAACATTAAAAACAAAAACTAGTTGAAAAACATATTTCAACAGAATATTATTTGGATACTAACATATTTTAGAGATTTATGCTCATTAATTAAATTTTCGAGAGTGGGAGATATGGTAAATTATGTACTAAATTTGGAATTACGAGTAATTAAGCTATTTATGAGAGTTTAACTATTTTCAGATAGGGCAGTTGTATGGGGGCTAGGAGAATCAATTGCTGGATTTCAACCGAATTCAATTGGCTTTGTCCTTGGGGCAATATACATGTTTATGCCAAATTCTGTCGAATTATCATTGAAATTGCGACATGTAATTTAATTAGAAAGTTTACATGGATGAGCACACGGACTCGGAGGATGATCCTGTGAAGATTGGTTACTTTGAAGTGGGTTAAAGTACGTTACAAACATCAGCACTAACCCAATATACCCTCCCCACTATGGTGGTGTAGAGTATAAAAAACAAATTAGTTAAAAATGTACGTGTTTAGAATTTATTTAATAAATTGGAGGATATTTTGGAAACATTTTGGTCAACTATCGAATATATTTGGGAAAATAATAATGTGATTACTTAGAGAATTAAACAGGATTTATTGAAATCTGTCTATATTTGTACAAGTTACTAGCTCTACAAACCGAAGCTTGTCGACTTTGAGACCAATTTCTGAAAGCATGTGTCATCATTTTGCAATTAACATAATATCATTTTAACTACAGAACCATAACTATTATTATTTTTTTTTGCCAAACTACTACGAAGATTAAAAACATTTTATGCCTTACTTAAACTAAACCGTTTTTGAGTTACTCGAATATATGTTGTGCAACCTCTTCCTTTTTTCGAAATAACGGTATATATCGAAAATTCACCACAATTATATAATGTATTTTGTAACGACCCTGTTTAAATATAAATATTTCGGATTAGGAAGCAATAAATATGATTACTGCATCTTCTACTGCTACATTAATTGCATCCTAAAATTATTGCCTTACAAAAATGATTTTGGAAGGCATACATTAAGTTATTCGTATAGGTGGTGAAGAACTTAGAAAAAGCAGAGCTTCTTGTTAGGCAATCACTGGGTCTGTAAGATTTTATTGCTTCAGCAGCTCTAAAATCGATGTGCACAATTGTTTGCACATATTTAATTCATATTCAATTTAATCATATTTAATTTAATATATGGGGGATTTCATGTCAAGTGAACCAACTTTTGAAATCGATGTCTTCCGATCGGGATGAAATTTGCACCAAGGTTAGCTCTATTGGATAGTAACTCAGACACAATTTTTCAACAACATCGGTCGAGAACTCTCTGAGTTATAGGGGGTAAAATTTTGACAATTTGATCAAACAGGGGTTTTTTCTTATCCATGTAACTTATTACCTATTGTTCTTAGCAAAATGTGTTCCAAATAGTATAGATAGCTATTTCTTCGATCTTTCGAAAAAAAATATTTAAAAAAAAAAATAAAAGATTTTTAATATTTTTTTTCCGAAATCAAAAACTTTTTTGACTTTTTTTTAAAATACGCTATTTTTTTTTATTTTTTTTTTTTCTTAAAATAAAGTTTAGATATTTTCCTTGAACACCTACTTGGTCGCTTAGTGGGATGCGAGTGGGATATCTATCAAAATAAATATTTTGTAACTCAAAACATAAAATTTTTGACTTTTTTTGCAAAATCAAAAACTTTGTTGACTTTTTTTTTCAAAATGGACCCTTTTTTAATCTTTTTTTTTAGGTCAAACAAAAGCTTAGATATTATCCTTGAAGACCCTTTTGGTCGCTTAGTGGGATGCGAGTGGGATATCTATCAAAATAAATATTTTTTAACTCAAGACTTACAATTTTTGACTTTTTTTTTTGCAAATACGATTTTTTTTCCAAATGGGCCCTTTTTTAAAATTTTTTTTGTAGTCAAAAGAAAGCTTAGGTCCATTCCTTTAAGATATTTTTAGTCCCTTAGTGGGATGCGAGTAGGATATCTATCAAAATAAATATTTTGTAACGCAAGACATACAATTTTTTAATTTTTTTTTGCAAAATCAAAATTTTTTTCCAATATGGGCCCTTTTTTAATTTTTTTTTTTTGCTCAAAAGAAAGCCTAGGTCCATTCCTTTAAGATATTTTTAGTCCCTTAGTGGGATGCGAGTGGGATATCTATCAAAATAAATGTTTTAACACAAAAATTGTATGTCTTGAGTTACAAAACATTTATTTTGATATATATCCCACTCGCATCCCACTAAGCGATCAAAACCATCTTAAAGGAATAGGCCTAAGCTTTCTTTATAGCAAAAAAAAAAATTACAAAAAGGGCCCATTTTAAAAAAAAGTCAAAAAAGTTTTTGATTTTGCCAAAAAATCAAAAATTGTATATCTTGAGTTACAAAATATTTATTTTGATAGATATCCCACTCGTATCCCACTAAGGGACCTAAAATATCTTAAAGGAATGGACCTAAGCTTTCTTTTGACTAAAAAAAAATTTTTAAAAAAGGGCCCATTTTGAAAAAAAATTCGAATTTGCAAAAAAAAGTCAATAATTGAATGTCTTGAGTTACAACATTTTTATTTTAATAGATATCCTACTCACATCTTCCTAAGTGACAAAATAGGTCTTAAAGGAAAAGACCTAAGCTTTCTTTTGAGCAAAAAAAATTTTAAAAAAAAAGTCCCATATTGGAAAAAAATTTCGATTTTGCAAAAAAAATTAAAAAATTGTATGTCTTGCGTTACAAAATATTTATTTTGATAGATATCCCACTCGTATCCCACTAAGGGACCTAAAATATCTTAAAGGAATGGACCTAAGCTTTCTTTTGACTAAAAAAAAATTTTTAAAAAAGGGCCCATTTTGAAAAAAAATTCGAATTTGCAAAAAAAAAGTCAATAATTGAATGTCTTGAGTTACAACATTTTTATTTTAATAGATATCCTACTCACATCTTCCTAAGTGACAAAATAGGTCTTAAAGGAAAAGACCTAAGCTTTCTTTTGAGCAAAAAAAATTTTTAAAAAAAAGTCCCATATTGGAAAAAAATTTCGATTTTGCAAAAAAAAATTAAAAAATTGTATGTCTTGCGTTACAAAATATTTATTTTGATAGATATCCCACTCGCATCCCACTAAGGGACTAAAAATATCTTAAAGGAATGGACCTAGGCTTTCTTTTGAGCAAAAAAAAAAAATTAAAAAAGGGCCCATATTGGAAAAAAATTTTGATTTTGCAAAAAAAAATTAAAAAATTGTATGTCTTGCGTTACAAAATATTTATTTTGATAGATATCCTACTCGCATCCCACTAAGGGACTAAAAATATCTTAAAGGAATGGACCTAAGCTTTCTTTTGACTACAAAAAAAATTTTAAAAAAAGGCCCATTTGGAAAAAAAATCGTATTTGCAAAAAAAAAAGTCAAAAATTGTAAGTCTTGAGTTAAAAAATATTTATTTTGATAGATATCCCACTCGCATCCCACTAAGCGACCAAAAGGGTCTTCAAGGATAATATCTAAGCTTTTGTTTGACCTAAAAAAAAAGATTAAAAAAGGGTCCATTTTGAAAAAAAAAGTCAACAAAGTTTTTGATTTTGCAAAAAAAGTCAAAAATTTTATGTTTTGAGTTACAAAATATTTATTTTGATAGATATCCCACTCGCATCCCACTAAGCGACCAAGTAGGTGTTCAAGGAAAATATCTAAACTTTATTTTAAGAAAAAAAAAAAAAAAAAAAAAAAGGACGTATTTTAAAAAAAAGTCAAAAAAGTTTTTGATTTCGGAAAAAAAATATTAAAAATCTTTTATTTTTTTTTTTAAATATTTTTTTTCGAAAGATCGAAGAAATAGCTATCTATACTATTTGGAACACATTTTGCTAAGAACAATAGGTAATAAGTTACATGGATAAGAAAAAACCCCTGTTTGACCAAATTGTCAAAATTTTACCCCCTATAACTCAGAGAGTTCTCGACCGATGTTGTTGAAAAATTGTGTCTGAGTTACTATCCAATAGAGCTAACCTTGGTGCAAATTTCATCCCGATCGGAAGACATCGATTTCAAAAGTTGGTTCACTTGACATGAAATCCCCCATATATTTAATTTAATCAGGTTAATTTTAAAGCTGTGAAATATGCTTATTTTGGATTCCTTATGCAGAGCCTCTACGCGAGGAATCCCATATAAAAATCATGTAAACTTTCATGCGAAGTATGCAGTATACAATTGCTCTCTGCCTTACAAACCTGTTTCCGAGGAAGCACCATTTTTTGCTGGGTAACTTGGTGTCACAGTTGAACACTTTGACTGTAAAATTGCTTTAAAAGCTGCAAAAATCGTCAGAATATTTTATATACAAGCCAATAACGCAGTATGTACTTGTAATTTGTAATATAGAACCGCAAATAGTTTATGTTTGCGGAAAACTTTCAAGAAATTAACAAGGGCTTAATTTGAAGTGATTTTCGGAAAAGGAAGCTTTAGTAGTCGGTCCTTGCAATACCTTGAGTTATGTATACACAGAAGTACTTCATATAATTATATACTTAGTCAGGTGCGGATATAAAATGGGGGCAGAATAGGAATCCCCCAAAGAAAAGTGTAGAACACATTTTAATTTTTCCTTCCAAGTGGTTGACCTAGTTCCGCTCCTGCACTTATGTAATTAAATATGGATACCAACATATTTAAGTTATTAATGGGATCAATAGAACTATTCCGAGAAGGCATTTTTTAGGATTTTAGATAAAAACAAGGAAAAATTTCAATAGAATTTGTTCTATCAGCAAAAAAGCTTACGTGCCAAATTTGATCGATTTAGATTAAAAATTGCGAACTGTACTTTGATGACAAAAGTTTAAATGGACATTAAGACAATCGGAGAAAATATTTCTGAGACGATTGGTATGTTTTAAGATGGTTGTGGGACTTTTATATTTAAGCAGTGCAAACACTCCCTAAATGGAGTGGTGTAGGGAGAAAATAATTGCGTTAAATTGTTTGCTGGGCAACACTAGACATCAACAGAATACTACAGTATTCGGTTGTGTGGCTGTTTATTGCAGTGGTGGTGGTAGTAAGTTGTAATGGTTGTACCAGTGATGGCAAATTGTACTAACGTACATTAAAAATTGTACTTTTTGGGATATTATTGTACGAAAACTTATTTATGGTATAAACACAACTGGGACGAACAACGAATTTAGCATAGTACGACGAATTCGCCGGTAAAGTTTTGTTGAGTAAATTCGTCATTGTTAGCTATGTCCTTTTCCCATCTTTCAGGCAACATGTGGATTCCGAGCCAAAAAAAAAACTGCTCATCTTTTGAGGCCAAAAACGAATCAAGCCAATTTTGGATATTCTGTTCTGAAGTGAAGCGTATCCCAGAGAGAGTGTTCTGCATCAATTGAAACAAATAGTAGTCGAATGCGGCATGATCTACGTTTTCATGATGGAATATTACGGTTTCATGTCTGGCCGTACCATAAAAAGTACTATGCCATCCCTGGCTTGTACTATTTAGTATGAACGTATACGTTATTTTCGATGTTGTTGGTGAAAGGTTAATAAACTTGAATTGGGTCACTGGGACAACATGCAATTTAATCAAAATACCACCACACATACACAGACATACAATTTATATTTTCACTCACACACACATACAACCATCCACAGTATTGAAGGTATGCATGAGTTTGTGTGTAACAAACTTGCAATAACAAGGAATAAGAAATTGGGAAGGAAGGAAAGAAGGCGTGCGATAATTTTTTTTAGAAAAATGTAATTCATATCAGCCTATTCTCAAATTGAAAAAGCTCAAAATATGGAATTTAAGAATTTTTCATAATAAGGCGGATTAAGATTATCGATTCATAAATTATGTATATAAGTAGTAGTGAAACATCTATTACATTCTGTTTCTAAGGTAAAAAGTATGAGAATTTCAGGGTATCAAAAACACCTAAAATTTCTAATTGGGAAACGCAGGCACAAGGATTATTATAAAAATAAGAATGTCGATAGGAAGAGAACAAAATTTTCAACAAGGAATCAAACCAAACCCAGTTCCAAACTTGTTAAAATTTGGTGCACAGGTTCTTCATGGTCATACAAAATTTTAAGTTGCACAAACATTTTAAATTCGCTATGGTTTGTCTTCTATCGAAGTTAAAAATTCAAATTGTATATATGAATGATGTAAAATTGCTAAATTGAATATGGGAATTCCATGTCATCGTACGTGACATTTGTACGCCTATAAGTGGAATAGATTTTGCAAAAATAAGAGTATCTGAAAAATAATTTGGTGTTAATGTTCCATTCAGAGGGTACTATATTTTAAAAAAATAATAAATTCTTTCGAATCGTTGTTTTCCAAAATATTGAGCGAAATAAAGGTATATCGTACGTAACATAAAACGGAAGTAATTTTGAGATACATGTAAAAATATGCGACAATTTGCGAATCGTAAGATGGGTTATGTTTTCTTTTAATTTCTTAGACTAAAACAAATATTTTTCCTTTACAATCTGTTGTATTTAAATAAAAACTTTCTTTGGATGATTTTATAATAAATAAAATTTAATATCGTACGTGACATACCGTTCGCGACAGATTTTTCTCTTATAGTATTCTGTAAATATATGTATACAAAAACAAAAAAAAAAAATAAATAGAAAATATCTATTTGGTTTCAATAAACAATTTGATAATAGTAAAAAAACAATCAGAGTCAAATTCATTTCATACTACATGTTAATTGGGCGCTCAGTTTTCGCCGCAATTTAAGCCTAAAACATACCAATTACATTAAAGAATTAAACTATTATTTTTGCCCTTAAAATGTTGTAATAAGCTCTAAATACTTTCACACCGTAACATTTTAGATTATTTACACTTTAGTTAGTTTTTAAAAAAAATGTGATCTTTGAACCTATATACAAATCAAACTAAAGCGAATTTCAAAATTCTGGCGAATTCCGAAGAGCGCTGGTTCAAAAATTAATTATTTTCATCGAAATTTGTTTTTATTTCAATTTAAATCATTTTATTAGAATACCTTCCCCTCGTACCCCATCTTTAGACTTGTGGAAAACTAAGTTTTCTACGTTTTTGTTATGCCACTCACAGTAGGGACAATAATCACAAGCAGTGAATGCAATATTCAAGGCTTATGTTCTTGCAACCTACCTACACATACAGATACACACACATAACCATACTTAAGCGTACATACTACCACACAAATGCTTAACTTAATTTTTTGTGTCTTCTGATAACGGGGTGGATTCCTTGGGCCTGGCTTAGAATCGTATGAAAATTTTAAAATAAAAAACAAGTTAGAGAGCTATATTCGGCTGTGCCAAATCTTATATACCCTCCACCAAATTATACTTCAGAATAAAAATTTTAAATATTTTTAGGTGAAAATATTTTATTTGTGGAAAAAATTTTTTTCCGTATTTTTTTTTAATTTTCAAAACTTTTTTTTAATATTTAGCGAAAAATCGAGAAAAAATGTTCTCGATTTTAAATAGCAACCGAGTCGAAAGAATTCCGGAGATATTGATTTGTGAATCGTGTATGTAAGTTATTTGGGGGCTTCGGAAAGTTGATTTCAACAGACAGACGGACATGGCGTAATCGACTTCGCTATCTATAAGGATCCAGAATATATATACTTTATAGGTTCTGAAAATTATATTGTGGAAATTACAAACGGAATGACAAACTTATATGTATATACCCTTCTCACGAAGGTGAAGGGTATAACAAGTAAGAGTATTATATTCGGCTGTGCCGAATCTTGTATACCTACCATCAATATGTAGTTTTGACCTTCTATGGGGACTTGAATCAGTTATGGTCCGGGGGGTATGTCGGCTAGGTGAAAACATGGATCGATCGTGTTTTCAAGAGATATACAGACGCATGGACAGACGGACGGACATAGCTAGATCGTCACAGAATATTATGAGGACCAAGAATATATATACTAATGAGAGTATGTGACAAATATTTCAATGTGTTACAAAGGGAATGACAAAATCCATATACCGCCCCCATCTTTTTTAGGATGCTGGGTATAAAAACAGAATGTTCAGTAGCATTGAAAACACAAGCAAAAACCACGGCTGCTTAAAGGTAGAGTATCTATGTTTGTTTGTCTGTGCATTTCTGTGCAGCTGTATGAATGAATATTTGTGTAAATGTTTTTGTCTGTAGGTGGCATAAACCTTAAATTTCATAATTTACCTCTGACACAAACAAAAGGGGGTAAAAGAAAAACAACATGTAGAGTGAAAAAAGTGGAAACTGAAAACAAGAAAATACCTGCTGATTTCTATTGTTTCCGTTGTCTAAAGAGGCGCATCATGTTTATCTGTTTGAGGCAGTTATGAAGTGTTAAATTTTATACAATGTTTTCGTTGCTGTTGCTATTATTAGTTATTTACACCTTGACACTGTGGGTTAGTTAGTATTTATATATTTTCAAAAAACTAAAAAAAAAATTGGAAAATGGTCTGCATTTTTGACTTCTGGTTTTTATGGGTTAATGAAGTAAAATAATCTATTTTATTAATAGTCACGTTTCATTAAAATATCAAAATTGCTTTTAGCAAATTTCATCTACTTTATAATTTTAATAATTTTTAATCTAGAAGTCTAACTTTACTTTCTTGAACAAAGTCCTAGAAATGTTACACTACAAAATCGCAAATTAGCATAAAAAAACAACTTGAAATTAAATTTATAAACTGGGCTACAAATTGTTTTTTCACCACATAAATTTAACCGGAATGTCCCGAGTTCACTCGGCCAAGGGCTGTCAACTCAGCAATCATTGCTGCTAAAACAACAAATACGTGATCAAAAACTAAATTTTCTTGAAATCCGCCAAATTTCAACGTAGAACCGTTAAAATTTTGGTTAGAATTGGTTCATGACTTTCATCTATCTCCCATACAAATGTCCTTCCGAAATTGGACTTTATCGGTCGTAAATGTTTAATATATATATCCGTATCTCAACAAATTCCGCTCCAAATAAGTTTTATATATACAAAATTCATGTCACCGAATTTTGTTACGATCGGTCCATAATTAGTCATAGCTCCCATATAGACCTGCTTCCGAAAATTACTTTAATGTGCATAAATCGCTTAAACGCTTACACACAAAATTCAAAATTCAATAGTTAACTTTAATATAGACATAAATCACACGACGTAATTGGTCATAGCTCCCATATAAGGCCCACTTCCGAAAATCACTAAAAAATATAAATTATTGTAGGGGATTATATGGTCGGGCCATACTTTCTTACTTGTTTTTTTATCTAACTGTGACATTAGTTACAGATTTGTTAACATTTCCCTCGAAAGTCGAAATGCATTCTGACTTTTAGTTTTTGTTCTGTCAGCTGTTTTGTGAGTGATGTCATAATTTTAGCACGAGAAATTTTGTGTGTCATTTTTTTTAAGTCAAAATTTTACTAACTTTTAGTCGCCCGATCTATTCGAAATATTTTTTATTAGTTTTTCAATAAAATCGTATCATAATTATTGTTTTTTACACCTAAACCGGCAACAATGCCCTGAGGCACTCTTCACCTTTTTGCTCCTGGTTCCTAAACTTAATTTGCAAATTAGTTTCTGATGGCTGTTCTGAGTTTATTGGGTCATAATTACCCTAAAAAAAATTAATCGACAATTTTTTTTTAGCTTTTTAAAATTTGCGGGTTAGAGTGTTAAACATTCGAGATTTTTTCAAATGATTAGCTTTTATTTTGAAACATTTGTACAATATAACTTTATTCAAAGTATTGGCTATTGTTAGCTATGACCATTTCCCATCTCTCCGGCAACATATTGTTACGTGTTAACCTTTTCAAAACGCTGGTTTATTTCCTTTAAATAAACCGGATACTTTCGATTGCAAATAAAAGCCGTTTAGTAGTTTGAAAATGGTAACAACTCTTTATTTATGCAAATGTACAACAACAACAGAATTGAATAGTCACTGAATGTTTTTATACACGTTTGTAAATTCGCAGAAATACAGACGCAATTTATAATGTACACGAATTTACTTGAAAAAAACAACACACTTTAAGGCACTCAGTTGATGTTTATTCGAAAAGCGTCTCTGATAAACTCACTCACGACTGCAACCTCTGCCACTATTTATAACACAGATTGTTCTTTAACTGTCAAAATTCGAATATTCTAGACCTTACTAATACATACGCCATCTGTGGTGTACTTTCTACAATGTTCTTTAACTGAATATTCGATTTCGAATACAGCGTTGCCATCTGCACTCTAGATTGTTCTTTAACTGTCAAAATTCGAATATTCTAGACCTTACTAATACATACGCCATCTATGGTGTACTTTCTACAATGTTCTTTAACTGAATATTCGAATTCGAATACAGCGTTGCCAACTTACGATCAAATCAACTGAAAGCTTTTATTTAATAATGCCCACAGATATGTTACAGTTTGCTATTATAGCACTGTTATTTGAAAGCATTATGCTACTTTTAAATCAGCCCTTAAAATCGTTATATTTGAATTCAAGTACAATTTCGTGCTCATCTTTTGATGCCATAGATGAATCAAGCCAATCTCGGATACTTAGTTCTGAAGTAAAGCGTATCCCAGAGAGAGCGTTCTGCATCGATCAAAACAAATAGTAATCGGATGGGGTACGGTCTGGACTATAAAGCGGGAGATTGAAACTTCTCAGCCACTTCTTTTTAAATATTTTTTAAGAGGTATTGCAAAATGTTGCCGAGTGTTGATGTTTGAGTAGCTTCCAATGATTTTGCAAGCTTTGTTGAGTTTTACAACAATCTTCATACAGTAGCTGTGCAAATCACCACTTCAGAAACGAATAAAACCATCTCTCTCACGTTGAAACCGACTTGTACTGTGGACCGACTCACAGAAAAAAGTGTTTTTGTTACCGTCCTCCAATAAACATTGGTTTGTTTTATAATGTTGTCCAGTTGGCATAAAAAAATTAGGATATGGATTATAATGACTTGTCTGTGAATTCCAACCACTGGTCTCGTGTTACCCGTTTGACCCACTGTAGGGTCGCCATTCTGTTTTAATCAAAAAGTCTCAATTTGTGAAATTTCTTAAATGTGTATTTTGAAGTCTCTCAACGGGAGCTAGGTTTTGATTTTAGACCCAAAGTTTCTTAGGGAAATTTTCTTAGAATTTTTCGTAGATTACGTTTTTGCTATACGCCTGTTGACCAATAAAACTGACCCACCCTAATATATATTTTTGTACTATATGAGAAAAATCTGTATCGTACGGTATGTCACGTACGATATCAATTTTTATTTATTATAAAATCATCCAAAGATGGTTTTTATTTAAATACAACAGATTGTAAAGGAAAAATATTTAGTTTAGTGTAAGAAATTAAAAGAAAACATACATGGATCTCAAAATTACTTCCGTTTTATGTCACGTACGATATACCTTTATTTCGCTCGATATTTTGGACAACAATGTTTCTAACCCCCATTAACACAAAGCCCGGTTATGCCTTAACAAATAGTTATACTGTCGGTTAAAATTATTTTTGTATGAAAACTGTCAGTATAACTATTAGTTAACACATAACCAGCCTTCGTGTTACTGGGGGTAAAGATCTTATTATTTTTTTTAAAATATAGTATCCTCTGAATGGAACATAAAGACCAAATTATTTTTCAGATACCATTATTTTTGCAAAATCTATTCCACTCTATAGGCGTACAAATGTCACGTACGATGACATGGAATTGGGCATATAAAGTCAGTTGATTTTGAAAAAAACATAAACTGTCTCGGACGGTAGTCGAGTTGATAAACAATTTGTAAATTATTCAATATTTCCTTAACAAAGTTATGGTGTACGTTTGTTATACTTTAATCTATTTGACTGAGATAATAATTTTCCAATTGTATACTTACTACTTTTGCATACACACTATAACAACTAGGAAAATCTAATTTATTGTAAAAGATTTTTAACCAGTGTATTTTTATTTATACTAATATTTTGTATTAAAATCCCAAATTTCATAAAAAGTGGACTTATGCTATGTTCAAACTTGGATTTTTAAACGCGTTTAAGCAAAATTTTGATTAAGTTAATCGAAGCCGTTCACATTACATTTGAAATGATTTAGTTGACAGTAAAATGATTAAGTTGACAAATAAAAAAAAAACTAATTTATATTTCTTAACCCCCAGTCTATAATTGATAAATATTTATCTTAACAATAAATGACTTTTATTGTCAAGACAAAATTGTCTGAGCAAAAGCACTAAGAATTTTGTCATAACGAAGCAAAAATACTAATAAATCGAGACTATATCTGATAATTTTTTATCTTGACAACCATTTTGACGTTTATCATGATAAAAATTTATCAAGCATAGACATGGGTTAAGGCATTAAATATGAAAATAGGTTTTTTAAGGGGAAAAACAACTTCTGTCAAAATTTATTTATCGGTGCTACAATGAAAGATGGCCGATGCTACATCATACTCGGTTTGAGATGATTAATTAAGTGATTAATTTTTAATCATGTCAATTTGAAGTGATTAACAAATCATTTAAATGTATGGATAATCATCTCGATTTTGAAGTGGTGAGAGCTCACGTTTGAGATGATGAATTCTGCAAATGTGAACATAGCATTAGCTCGTTTGCTCACTATACTAACGATAAGGATTTTTTCCACGAAATTTAAAGGTTTCTTTAATACTATACCCATAGTGCTATTGTTGTTTTTTCGTTTGATTATTGCACTTTAATATTTTCACATTTCGCAGAACCAGGCATGCAACTGCATGTTTGGCCTTAAAAAAAACAAGCAAACAAACTAAAAAAGCAATATAAACCATTTATATTGTTGATTATTTAATAGTTTTAAACTCAATAGGGAATTTTGTTGCATTAAACATACCCACACACACACACACATACTTCTGTGTGTGTATTCTCTATAAGTGTTTAAGTGTTTGCTTTTAAGTAAAGGATGTATGAGTGTTTCGACTTCCTTTCGATTTGAAAATTTCCTTTTCCGCTGCTTTTCAGTTCGTCTTTTTTAGGTTATGTTTCGGTTTGTAATTGTGTGATAAATTTATTGTATTGAATTGACTTTACTGACATTTATATATTGTACAATAGAATAAGATTTTAAAAAAAAGAAAGTTTTTTTTTTTTTGCAAATAAATGAGGTCAACAATTTTCTAACGTCCATTTTTTTTCGTTTGCACGTTTTGTCTACAACTTTGTGTTACCAAAAATTATAGTTTATAAGCCATAATAGTTGTTGTAGTAGTAGTATAGTTTTAACACACAACTAATAAAAAAATAAAAAGAAAAAAGAACTTTCAATTTTTCTTTTTTAAAAAAAACTTTTGTTGTTGCTGTTGAAAAAAATTGTTCATAACAATTGCAACAACATTTCTTCAAAGTTTAGTTTTTCATTTTATATTTTCCTTTTGTTAATGTTGTTGTTGTTGGTGTTGCATATTTTATTTGGGTTGCACTTTGGGTGTGTCCTGTTTTAATACTGTATACGACTCCTTGTAGCAGCAACTTTCTTTCTCCTATATACGTTTCATATGACAAGCACGTTGCATTTGTTTGCAAACACAGCTACACACACATAGAAATTCATATAAATGGTATAAGTATATGCAGTTGTATTGGTTTATTTAACTAGTATTGGTTTTACAGTGGTTCAACTATATTTTTATTCCATTATTTGTTTTACTTGCTCAACTCTACTAACTATATACGATACATATTACAATTTGTGTTGCATACGAGAGTGTATTGTGTATGTGTTTGCAGCATTTTGTGGCACATTAAATGAAAGTGAACTTTTGGGGATTAAAAAGTAAAAGAATAAATGAAAAGTATGTTATCATGTTGATACTCTCTTCCTACTGCTACTAAATATTTAACGGAAACATGAAATGGTGTTTAAAGTTAAACATTTTGTTTGTTGATTGTCAAAATTATTTAAAAACTAAACTAGAATGTTATTATAACATTTTGAGTTCTTTTTTTATAAATAAAAGTCAGTTTTAAATGTCTAACAAAATGATGTGAATGAATTATAATGTGTAGTTGGTATATGCTGTTATATGAGTTGCTATTTAATTGTTCCAAAATCAATTCGAAATTAATAGGCTGTTTTTTCAGTATATATTAGTTAACTTAGTTAAAAATCATATTTTGTTTATTATTGAGTGTATAGTGTATGGAATCACAACGATTCCATGTCATCGCACGTGACATTTGTACGCCTATAGAGTGGGCTAGATTTTGCAAAAATAAGAGTATCTGAAAAATAATTTGGTCTTTTTGTTTCATGCAAAGGGTACTATATTTTTTAAAAAATAATAAGATCTTTCGAAATATCGTACGTGACATCAAATGGAAGTAATTTTATGGTACATGTTGAAATTAATTTCTTACACTAAACCAAATATTTTCCATCATCCATCATATTTAAATAAAAACCATATTTGGATGATTTTATAATAAATATAATTTAATATCGGTAATACCGGTCGCGACAGTTTTTTCTCTTATAGTAAAACAATATCAGCCCAATTATGAAAAAAAATTCCCCGGGAGTTTTTTCCCTTTTCAAGGGTTTTTGTTTTTTCTGTTGTCGTGGTTGTCATTCTCGTGGATGTGCCCATATGTTATTTTTTTCCCACTTAGTTATTGAACATTATAGTGTAAATAACAAAGTTTTTTTTGCTTCGAAAATGTCGAATTTAGTGCCAAAAAAGAGTCATATGCGGGAAGTTTTGCTTTACTTCTTTGATATTGTTACGTTTTAACCTTTTTAAAACGCTGGTTTATTTCCTTTAAATAAACCGGATACTTTTGATTGCAAATAAAAGCCGTTTAGTAGTTTGAAAATTGTAACAACTCTTTATTTATTTAAAATGTACAACAACCACAGAATTAAATAGTCACTCAATGTTTTTTTATACACGTTTATAAATTCTCAGAAATACAGACACTTTATAATGTACACGAATTCACTTGAAAAATACAGCACACTTTAAGGCATTCAGTTGATGTTTATTCAAATAGCGTCTCTGATAAACTTACTAACGTCTGCAACCTCTGCCACTATTTATAACACTGCCATCTGCACTCTAGATTTCTCTTTAACTGTCTAGAGGTTTCTAATACATACGCCATCTGTGGTGTACTTTCTACAATGTTCTTTAACTGAATATTCGAATTCGAAGATACGGTCGCAGCAAACAGCGTTGCCAACTTACGATCAAGTGTCAACAGAAAGCTTTTATTCAATGTTAATAATGCCCACAGATATGTTACAGTTTGCCATTACAGGACTGCTATTTGAAAGCATTCTGCTACTTCTAAATCAGCCGTTAAAATCGTTACATTTGAATTCAAGAACAATTTCGTAACAATATGAAAAAAGTAACGCTAGCAACGATTGCTCACCGAAGCTTATAATGAATATGTTCCATCGGTTTCAACGTGTGTGAAATGAAAATACGGTTCAGAAGTGGTAATTTTGACACGTAAGACTAAGATCGTCCAGAGCAGCCAAAAAAATTTGAAGACCAAGAATTGGAGGCATTACTCCATGAAAATTTTTGTAAAACTCAACAAAAGCTTGCAAAATCATTGGGAGCTACTCAAACAGCAATTTGCGTCTTTCAAGGTCTGTCCGATAAGATGTTTGAACGCTATAAAAGAAACTAATTTTTGCACCGAATCATTAATTGCGATGAAAAATTGATCCATTACGATAATCCGAAGCATAATAGATCGTATGTGAAGCCTGGCCAACCAGCCGAATCAACACCAAAGCCAAATAACCATAGCGCTAAGGTAATGCTCTGTATTTGGTGGGAACAAAAGGGTCTTATCTATTATGAGCTGCCGAAATTTGGCCAGGAATCCTGTACCGAACGCAACTGATTCGTTTGAAGCGATCATTGGCCGATACTTTTGATTGCAAATAAAAGCAGTTTAGTAGTCTAAAATTGAAACAACTCCTTATTTATTAAAATTTACACAACACCAGTTTAACTAGTCACTCACGTGTTTTATACACTTTTATAATTCACAGAAATACACACATACACTTAAATTACACACTTTATAATGTACAAGAATGCTGTTGATGTTAACTCTAACTGCGCCTATGATAAACTAACTAACGATTGCAACTTCTGCCACTATTTATACACAGCGCCATCTGCTTTCAAGTAACATCATGATTTTTTTTAACGGACAAAACTAGAATATTTGAATTCTAGAGCTTTTTAATGTTATTGTTAGCAGCTTAAACATTAGGGTAGCCATACTTACAGTAAATGCTAATAATTGCTATCAAAATTGTTGATAAGTGGAAGCTTCTACTGATGGACATGTTTATAAACATGATGAAAGTTGAAGGCTGTCGTTACAGACCGTTAAATTCAAATTGCTAATGCAAATTCTTAACAATATTATACTTTTGTCTACGTCTATATCTTTATTAAGAGATTAAAATTTCAAATATTCATAGATGTTGTAAGGTTAATAAAAAATTCAGTTTGAATTAAGTAAGTCGACCTACTAGAAAAGTAAAGTTTCCTGTTTTAACTAAATATTTTTGTCAAACCGAGAACAAACCGAATTATAACAACTAAATATAATTATATTATCATCGAATTTTTCAGTCTAATCGAAAGACTGAAATTTTGCTCTTGACAAATTTTAGTTAGGGAAAGATGAAAGCTTATAAAGAAATTACCAAAATTTCTCGGAAGATTCTAATAAAATATTTTCAGGTTTTCAGAGAAAATTTTCCGATACTTTTGATTGCAAATAAAAGCAGTTTAGTAGTCTAAAATTGAAACAACTCCTTATTTATTAAAATTTACACAACACCAGTTTAACTAGTCACTCACGTGTTTTATACACTTTTATAATTCACAGAAATACACACATACACTTAAATTACACACTTTATAATGTACAAGAATGCTGTTGATGTTAACTCTAACTGCGCCTATGATAAACTAACTAACGATTGCAACTTCTGCCACTATTTATACACAGCGCCATCTGCTTTCAAGTAACATCATGATTTTTTTTAACGGACAAAACTAGAATATTTGAATTCTAGAGCTTTTTAATGTTATTGTTAGCAGCTTAAACATTAGGGTAGCCATACTTACAGTAAATGCTAATAATTGCTATCAAAATTGTTGATAAGTGGAAGCTTCTACTGATGGACATGTTTATAAACATGATGAAAGTTGAAGGCTGTCGTTACAGACCGTTAAATTCAAATTGCTAATGCAAATTCTTAACAATATTATACTTTTGTCTACGTCTATATCTTTATTAAGAGATTAAAATTTCAAATATTCATAGATGTTGTAAGGTTAATAAAAAATTCAGTTTGAATTAAGTAAGTCGACCTACTAGAAAAGTAAAGTTTCCTGTTTTAACTAAATATTTTTGTCAAACCGAGAACAAACCGAATTATAACAACTAAATATAATTATATTATCATCGAATTTTTCAGTCTAATCGAAAGACTGAAATTTTGCTCTTGACAAATTTTAGTTAGGGAAAGATGAAAGCTTATAAAGAAATTACCAAAATTTCTCGGAAGATTCTAATAAAATATTTTCAGGTTTTCAGAGAAAATTTTCCCGACTGGGAACCCAAGTAGGGAATACCAGCAAATTTTGGAAAATTTCCTTGACATTTCGCAAGAAAAAGTTGTGCATGAAGTTAGAAAGTTCTTGTAGAAGAACCAGTATCGGGCATAAGATTCCTAATTTTAACAGAACGCATTCCATTGTAATGTTTTGTTACAAAATAGACTTTGACGCAGCTGCCCATTTTTTGTAGAATATATGCGGAGTATGTAAGGAGATCAGATGGCGACAGGATGTCCTTCACCGTTTTAAATACACGAGACTTGCTTATCTTTAGGGCACTGCTACACGTTCAATATATGTTGACCGTGATCCAGTATCGCGATATTTATTGAACGTATATCATGCAGTATTTATGGATCGCAGAATAACCCAATATTTTGAAATCTAGATCGCGATCCAAATATCACAAAATATATTGCACGTGTAGTATTGGCCTTACACTTGATAATATCCGACTTTACAGGGAATTTCCATGCCCACCCATTATTAATTGCAAATGCAGCAACATCGAGGCTTGCGAGAATTAAAATTGATACTAATCGCCAGGCCAAATGTATTCTTAAACACATATACAATTCACCGCCATGATACGAATTGGAAATTTGTCTAATAGACGAGCTAACGAAGAATGGCTCTCCTTTAAGTCCTGGTATTTCATCTTGTCTTCTGATTTTCAATTTTCAATGAATTTGGTACAATCTGTGCAAGAATTACTATCAATTTACAAAAATTAGTTGCTAAAATTGCTTTCAACTTAAGACTTCATGGCTATTGGCAATCCTTTAGATTCTACGTAAACATCATGCAATTCTGATGCAATTAATTCGTCTAGTAGAAATGCTTATTGCCTAATTTAACTGAATTATGATAGATTCTTCAAAATACAACTCAATTTGAAAACAATATAGCTCCTTGTATGTATTCGTTTCAACCCAACACTTTAAACATATTAGTAGTTGTCCAGCAGTTCTAGGAGATAGTACCGAACTAGTGATTTTACCCATCTTTTAGAGGAATAACTAGTTATATAACTAGCTACGTGACTAGTTATGTTAACCCTAAGCAGGGGGTAATTAACCTTTTGCATTGGATTCACATACTGGTTAAATAGGGTCAGTTACCTTACTAGCTACTTAACTGGTAATTTGACCAGCTACATAACTAGTTATTTAAACATGTTTGGGTGCTAATTGCCCTCAAATAGTCAGCTAAAACGACATATCATAGAAAGTACAATAAACGATTCCTTGTAAACAAACCCTGCTTAGACAACTCTCCAATTGATTGCTTCTGGTGGGTAAAATAACTACTTTCTGAAGTGCAGTACAAAATAAAGTGACTTCACTATAGGTTACTAAGAGATATTGAAGTGGCTAATGACATCACGCTATATTACATGAGATCTCAGTATACTTATGCAAAAATAAAAATAAACTGTTTGAGAACTATATCAACACAATTTGTAAAAAACCAATTTGTACGAATTACTCACATCAAAGTTTAAAGTGACTACAATCTAGATTACTTAGAGACACTTAAGTGGCAATTGTCTTCACGCTAGATCACTTGGGATTTATAAAGTAACCAATTGTCTTCTCTCTGCACTACAAAGAGCACATACGTGTCAAATGACTAAAATATATAAATTTGGAGTCAGCCAAGTGATAAGACATTTGTGACAATTACTGTCTTTAAGGGATACATTGACTACTTGCTTAACTGCTGGGATATTACATGGGATCTCAGTATACTTATGCAAAAATAAAAATAAATTGCATGATAATTATATCAACACAATTTGTATAAAACCAATTTGTACGAATTACTCACAAAACGTTTAAAGTGACTACACTCTAGATTACTTAGAGACATTTAAGCGACAATTGTCTTCACGCTAGATTACCTTTGATGTATAAAGTAACCAATTGTCTTCTATCTGCACTACAAAGAGCACATTTTTGCCAAATGACCCAAAATATTTTAATTGGAGTCAGCCAAGTGATAGGACATTAGTGACAATTACTGTCTATAAGGAATACAATGACGACTAGCTTAACTGCTGGGTACTGATGTTAACTAAAACTTTCTGTAGTCATGTTAGAACATTCGTACGAGTATGTTTTTGCATTTTTATACTCGTATGTATCTATAACTACAACATATGCAGATACATGTTTATATAAGTATTTTTACTAACTAGCGGAAAAGGAAATAGAAATTACAAAAGGCCCTACGAAATATCTAGTATAGTATGTAAGTAGTCTTATTAAAAGTATAAGGAATCAAGCGAAACTCTTTTTCTAATTTGGTTTCAAACAAGAGTGCAATGCGAATGTGTGTAGATATTTTTGAGGAAAGCTAGATTTTTTCGCTACTTCGTATTGTTACGAAATTGTTTTTGAATTCAAATATAAAGGTTTCTAACGGCTGGTTTAAAGTTGTATCATGTTTCTCAACCATTCTATCTTTGGAGACTTCTAATTGTGGACAATATTGTTTACCGGCCGATTAACAGCAGTTAACATAACTGTGGACATTATTAACATAGCTGTTGTACATACAACATTGAATAAAAGCTTTGATTTGATCATTGTAGAAATAAAGCTTTCAGGAAGCATCGATAGATGAAGCTGGAAAGTTCTAGATGGTAATGCAGTGTATATAAATTGGCCGTGAGAATATCAACCAGTCGGTATAGAAGCATCGTTAAGTAAAGATAAATTAACTGTCTGGCAATGCACAGTGGAGCAGAATCAAAATTTTTTGGAAATAAATCTGGCATTTCTAAACGACTGGTCCGATCGGGAGTATTCGAGTTTAAGTTATTAAAATGGGCTCTACAAATGCTATGGGGACTAAAAGTAGGGTCCTTCCCATCCGATTTCAAAATTTTTTTATTTTTGAAAGCTCTCAGATAGGTTTTGAAAAGCGTATGCTATTTATCTCTTATAATTTTCGAGTTATATGCATTTCAAATTTGAAATTTTTAAAATTTGCCATACTTTTGTCCGCTTTTTTAAAAATGTAGGGCGTACCTATTTTTGGACCGAATGAATTCTATTTTTTTGTTAGTTAGGCAACTAAATTACCAATAAGATGCAAAAGATTTCAGAGCAATATCAATTATGGATCCACAAATAAACGATTTTCAATTTAAAAATTAAAATAATGTTAGATTTTTGCTGTTTTTTTGGGCGAAAGGGTGACTTAACTCATTTTTTATTAAAAAAAAAATTCTTTAAGAACATAAAACAGTTTTATATTTTCTGTAAGGTATCTTTACGGAGAACATTTTGGTATAAAAAGCAGGTCCTACTTTTTTAAATATGAACCTTGATGTGTTCCCTATTTATCCCCAAAGTATTTTCCCAGCCCCAAAGGAAATGTGGACACTATGGGCAAAATTGTAAAAAATACCATTTTTGGGAATTTGACTCCAATTTTTAGGAATTGCGGGATTCCCTTTGACCTTATGACAAGTGTTTTTAGAATGACAAATTGAAAAACGTTGAAAATTTCATTGAGTTTTGTTAATAAATAAAGATTTTATTACACATTTAATGAGTTTCAAAATCTTCAATTTGTATCAAAATTTTAATAGGATTCCAAATATTAGGAACAATTTGATCCACATTTATTCCCAACTATTTTCTTTTGTTTAGATAAATTAATTTTTGGTCTTACAAAAAAAATTTCAAGTCAATATCTCAATAGATTCAAAAATATGCCACTTTAAAACTACGTTCTTCAAAAATATTTCACTTTTTCATACTAAAATTTGTTTATAAATTTGTATAAATAAGGAATTAAACCACCGTTTTTAAAAGGTAAAAACGTAACAATATGGAAGGTAGGATGTAACGGAAATCGATCAAAAGTATCCGGTTTATTTAAAGAAAATAATCCACCGTTTTTAAAAGGTAAAAACGAAACAATCTTACCTCCCATAGGATGTAACGGAAAACGAATCACTTGCAAACTCAATAAACATCTTTATGAAGGCCTGTAAAATAATGGCCTTTTTATCGCTGCCCTCTGTAAACCTTGTTTGTCTGAGTGCACGAGCAGATGATGTAGTTTAATCCTATTGAGAATTATTCTGAATTTATGTAAAATACTCACTCGTACAATCATAAAATAAAGTTTATTTTTTTTTTATAAAATAAAAGTAAAATAAAGCTACTAGAACAACAACAACAACGAAAACAAGAATAAACTTATGATATTTTATGTTTCGAGTATTGTTAAGGACATATTGATGTTTTATGATACGGAAATTGAGAAGTTGTTCCACCAAATAAGCAAAAACTTTATGAAGTGTCCTACATAAAGTTTGGAAGTTATTTTCTATATTTTTTATTTTTTTTTATTTCATTTTAAAATTAAATGGAAAATATGTGTTAAACAAGAAAAGGAAATAAATATATACTTATTTAAATACTGGAATATACTTATATAAAATGCATATTACTAAATATACTTATGTATTGTATAAAATATAAATTATGGCATTCAGTTTTAGACATTTTATATTTGCATAAGAAATTTCTTTTATATACATCATCAGTAAGTTATAAATAATATCTAAAGTTTATATTTGAATTAGGTCTTATGCAGCAAATTCAAAATTTATTAATAATATTAACATACAGTTTATACTCGTAGTTTAAAAGCAAGAATGCGTAATATATTTCACATAAATTACTACAGAAAACGACATCAGCTTTTATGTCGTGGACAGGCTGTATGCTAATTTGGCGGTGTTAGCACAGCTGTTACTTTACAATTGTTTTATGAAAATCAATAAAATAAATAATTGTAAATTAGGTAATGTCGGATTTATAAATGTTTGAGATAGGAATCTAAAAATTACACATTAAATTGTGCTCTTAAAAAAAGGTAACATTGAAATAACTAGTACAATCACAGTCAATTAAAGTAAGTGTTTGCAAACATATTTATATTACTACAGGAAAAGTTCTAAAACTTGTTTTATAAAGTTTAAAAGGACCAAGAAAACTACACCATTTCCAATTGTATTTTAGAAGTTTCTATTTGAATTTCAGATATTTTCAATTGTATTTCAGATATTTATAATTATATTTCAGAATTTCCAATTTTCTATTTTCATTTCAGAATATTTTATTTATATTTATGAATTTTGTAATTGTATTTCAGAAATTTACATTTACACTTTTCAATGATAAATTTCTGAAATACAATTGGACATTTCTGAAAAACAAATAGATAATCTATCAAAATAAATGTTTTGTAACACAAGACATACAATATCCCACTCGCATCCCACTATGCGACCAAATAGGTCTTAAAGGTAAAGACCTAAGATTTTTTTTTGGACAAAACTAATTTTTTAAAAATGGCCCACATTGGAAAAAAAATTCGATTTTGCAAAAAAATTTCAAAAATTGTATGTCTTGAGTTCGCATCCCACAAAAAAGTCATCAAAAAAATTTTTGATTTTGCAAAAAATTTAAAAAATTTTATGTTTTGAGTTAAAAAACATTTATTTTGATAGACACCGAACTCGCATCCCACTAGGCGACCAAAGAGGTATTCAAGGAAAATATCTAAGCTTAATTTTAAGAAAAAGGGCCCATTTTGAAAAAAGTCAAAAAAAGTTGATTTGGGAAAAAAAATATTAAAAATTTTTGGTAACAAAAAAAGTAGCAAAGATGGGCTAAAAACAAGAAAATACATTTTATTTGAAATTACTAAGCCTATTTTTGAGACAGTCTGTAGCGCAAAAAGTTTTGGAAAAATGTAGTTTAAAATTTAAAATTTGACCGGTGTTCAAGAAGGAAACGAGAAATTGGTACTTTTCTCCTAATGGTACTATTTTAATATTTTAAATTGGAGGAGGAACCTTAATAATTTCGGACAACATGTATTTTGCCGTTTTTTACACCATTTTGGTACTTTTTTGTGCGGCTTGAGTTGATAAAAATTGTATTGAAATAAAGTAACGTAATGAGAGCTCAGAATGAGATAGTCATGTGTCTATGTCAATTTATAAAACATATTTTTTTCAAAAAATTTTTACACTAATTTTCAAAAGGTATTTGGTATTTTGTGTGATGTAAAGAATACGATTTCAAATTATTATACCCTTCACCTTCGTGAGAAGGCTTAATATAAGTTTGTCATTCCGTTTGTAATTTCCACAATATCCGACCCTATAAAGTATATATATTCTGGATCCTTATAGATAGCGGAGTCGATTAAGCCATGTCCGTCTGTTGAAATCAATTTTTTGAAGACCCCAAATGTCTTCGGGATCCAAATCTTCAATAATTCTGTCAGACATGCTTTATAGAAGTTTCCTATTTAAAATCAGCAAAATCGGTCCACAAATGGTTGAGATATGAGAAAAAGAAACCAGGACAATCTCGATGTTTGACCTATATCTGGATTACTAAGTCATTAATATAGACAATATGGATATCTAATGATAGATATTTCAAAGACCTTTGCAACGACGTATATAAGACCATAGTAAGTTTTTTTTTATTATTTATTTTAAAAGAAACAGTTTTGAGTGTCTGGCGGGAATCGAACCCGCAACGCTCAGATTAATAGTTCAGCACACTATCGACTGGTCTATCGGGGAACCCCAAACCTACAAGGGGTCAAAATCGGAAAAAATATTTTTTAACCCGAAAAAAACATCTTTATAAAAAAAATATAGCATTAGCGGTATAATATAAAAATTTGATTTTGCCACACCCCTCCGCCCACAGACCGAAAATCAAAAATCTGAGTTTAGAGTTTGAAAATTTCATTAAAATCGGTCCAGCCGTTTTTGAGTTCATTCGGAACATACACCCATTTTTATATATATAGATGAAAAATGTTTGTATGAGAAAATTCGAAAATCTTCTTTACGAAATCACCGAATGGACCTAATGTAGTATTTAAGGTGTCCAAAACCATATTCAGAAAATTTCCTTTCCAATGATACCAGTTTGGAGCTAATCGGTTGGATGGTCTCAGAGTCTATAACGAACATAGGTAGAAGCATTTTTTGTATTTTATGTATATAGATAGATTTGTATTTTAAAGTATAATTTGGTGAAGGGTATATAAGATTCGGCACAGCCCAATATAGCTCTCTTACTTGTTTCTATATTAATTGGTTCAAAACTTACATAGAGTTTACAAAAAGTACAAAAATATGGTTTTTATCCGTTTCCTCTCGCAATATATTCGATTTTCAAACAAGTACCAAAAATCTGTCTAATAATTTTTTTAATAGAAACCGATGATTTTTAAATTTATTCGTTGTTGTTGTTGCTGTAGCAGCAGTGATTGCTGAGTTGACAGCCCTTGGCCGAGTGAACTCGGGTCATTCCGGCTGTCGTGGGAATGTTAAATTTATTCGTTATCTGTATTAGTTTAGAAAATATAGGGTTACCGAATTTACTCCCTAAACATTCGAATTTCCAAAAATTCCTTCTTAGTGGATCTACATAGGGAGTGAGTCCAAGTATCATGTATCTAGGTATGTATATATTTATGATTACTGACATAAATTAATTAAAAATAAATTAAATTTTAATTATGAATGTGTTTATGTGTTTACAATATTATTCCTCTCCCACTCTTAAAAGTGTAAATTCTATTGAACTCATTTCTCAATTTTTATTTAACAAAAAAATAAATTTCAAAGAACGATATTGAAATGAATCTTTATCATATTAAACGCACAGTGCGTAAACTTTGGATTTCGTTCAATGATTTTTCATTAATATATTCAGATTGTTGCTGTTGTTGTTGTAGTTACATTTATAAAATACAAAAACAACAAAAAAACCCTTTGAATTTTTAATTTCATTTTCATATAAACGAGAGTTTAAGAGCAGCAGTGTGTGTCCAAGTCCGTTTATTTATGAATTTTTGTAGGGTAGTGTCGTGTCGAGCAGTTTGTAGTTTTGTATGATTAAAATGGTAGGAGTTTTGTATGAATGAAAGAAGCAATTTATGTACGAGTGTGAATGAATGAAAAAAATCCTTTTGCTTTCTCAACTCGTACACAATATTTTTCCATATCATTAAGTTTTGAAAAACAAAAATGCATAAAGAAGTTGTGGTATCTGTTGGATGTGAATGTGAAACGCGTTCAGTTTAATAATCGAATCGAAATGTAGTTGTAACACATCAAGTAGAATGAAAAATCAATGGGTTTTTGAAGTGTAACAAAGTTTTTAATAAGTTCTGCATCATATTTCAAAAGTTATGATAATTTATTTATTTTTTTCTCTCCCTCGTTTTTTTATTTTTATTAAACGCACAAAGGATTATGGAAAGTTTTGTGTTCACATGCTTGAGAGTATAAAAATGATAAACCCCCCAAAAGGCTCCCTTTTCCAACAACAAATACTCACATACACATACACCGAGGCAGAAAGTATAAAATAAGTATGTCAAAATCTCTTAAAAGATAAATTTTATGAAAATAAAAACGAATGCGAGTTTAACAAGTTTGGGAATAGATAAAATAAAAAAAAAATACAAGAAATTGGGACGTTTTTCTTTTTTGGGTGCAGAGGAAAAAATAAGGTTTTGTTATTATCATAAAAGTATGCATAATGTATTTAGTTAAGATGAAATGTTTAAATAAACATTTTAAAACGACAAGGATTAATTCAGCTCAACTGAGTTTAAGAGTACATATTCGTTTAATGGCATTTAATACTTGAACAGTTAACAAAATTATTGAATCAGTTAGCAATGTAGATTTTTTAAATTTTTAAATCTACTAAAAGTCCATAAAAACCTTTAAGGATTATATTTTGTAGAGATCATGGCTTATGAAGCCAGTGATATTCAGAAACAAATTTTAAACAGGAAATAAGCAAAGTTTGTTCATTGCGCCAACCAGTACGTCCTTGTGAATCCTGTAGCTATTATCCTTATTGTAATGATCTTGATCGAGCCATTCTGGAGTGATTGGCTTCTAGTCTTTCGATATGGTGTTCGAGTGTCTCTGAAGCTCTCGATGAAGATGCACTGCGACGTATTTGCTGAAGCCGTGATTTCCGTTCTCTTTTCGTTTAAGCGGCTCTCATCTACCCCTTTCGCGATTTTAGTCCAGACGTGATTCGCGTTCTCTTTCTGTTTCCGTGTCTCTAGACGTAGATGACTTTTCCCGATTTTCCTTAAGACGTGATTCGCGTTCCGTAGCTGGGGCAATTTTTTATACTATAAACGATTATGATAATGCAAACATTTTGATTTATTATGCATTGTTTCAATCTTGTTAATGAAAATGTAAAAAAAGTATACAAAAAAGCTTGAGTAAAGCTAATTAACCAATTGACTTATCCTTCAAAAAAGTCAAAAACAATTTCCATTGCCTTTTTCTACATTAATCATGTGTCACATTCACTTACACATAAATACACGAACAATTGAACAAACTATTTTCTAGATTTTTCCATCCATCCAGCTTGTCTTTTTTTTTGAAACATTTTGTGAAAAACACTTTTCATTTTCATAAGCAAGGTACAAACGTACTTACATTTGTGCGAAAGTACTGGTGGTACTATTGAGTACCGGTATGAAGGTTTATGCTTAAGAATTGTTCCAAATGGTTATCGATTATTTTTAAACGTTCTGTGTATTTAGTTTGTTTTTTTTCTTTTGATTTGCTGGAAATACATAGAAACCGAAACGTTATTCGCATGCATGTTTCTAGGTAATCAGTATTGATTTGACTTTGAAAGGTTTCCTTGGTTTACAAGAGAAACTGTGTTAAGAGGTTAGATTTTTACAGGTGCCTTACATTTATTAAGGGCTCAAAATAATGTTGAGACACACAAAACAATTTGCAAAAATCGCAATTCATGTTTGTTTTGTTCTTTGGTTTTTTTTGCTCCCTATTTGTTAGTTTTATGTAATTATGTTCAATGTAAATTACATGTTTGTAAATGTAAACGTTTTTGTGTATTTTTACACAACAAAACACAAGCGCGTGTCAAAAACACTCACAAATACTTGTAAAGTTTTGAACATGACACTTGCGTTAAATACTACAATACAACTGAAGGTTTTAATTACTGCTGCCTCAGATATTCACAGTTACTTACTTAGTAGGGGTGATCATGGTGGTTGGGCAAAATACAATTGTTTAGTTTATTAAAGGCGTTACGAAATATGCAGTATGTATTTCATTTACAAACGAATTTTGAAATAGAGCTTTTTGGTGAAGTGTCATAGTTTTTAATGGATGCAAATATGCCATAATTTATACGAATACTAGCACTTCGCTACCCTAATCGTGGCAAACTAAAAAAAATATAAACGGATTTCTAAAATCAATATACATAGATACATATGTCCCATTTTATAATTCTAGGTCCATTATTATAAACAATTCAAAAAGTAACACTAGAAGAAAGAACAAGTAAGAGGGCTATATTCGACTGTGCCGAATCTTATATTTTATTTTTCCAAAGTAGCTTTTTTAATTTTTTGGAATTTTTTTTTTTGAATTATTTTAATTATTTTTTTTTAAATTTTAAAAAAAATATTTTGGTTTTTAAATTTGGTGAAAAAAAAATTCGGGTTAAAAAATTTTTTTTCCGATTTTGACCCATTGTAGATCCAACTTACTATCCAACTATCTATCATTAGATATCTATGTTAATGACTTAGTAATCCAGATATAGGTAAAAAATCGAGGTTGTCCTGGTTTTGTCCTCATATCTCAGCCATTTGTGGATCGATTTTGCTGATTTTAAATAGGAAACTTCTCGAGAGCATGCCTGACAGAATTATTGAAGATTTGGATCTCAAAGATATCTGGGGTCTTCATAAAATTGATTTCAGCAAACAGACAGACGGACATGGCTTAATCGATTCCGCTATCTATAAGGATCCAGAATATATATACTTTATAAGGAAATTATATAGTGGAAATTACAAACGGAATGACAAACTTATATATACCCTTCTCACGAAGGTGAAGGTATAAAAAGTATCATAAATTCTCCCATTGGATTATCACGCATATTTTCATGTTTCTAGTTCCATTATTAAAGAAATTTAAAAAAGGTAGCATTAGAGAACGAAACATTACCTGATTCTTACTTTACTCAGAAGCATATCAGCTAAATTCTATGTCATTCAAATAAAGAATTAGGAATATTAAAAAAGTACAATTAAAAGAAATAGTACCAGATTTCCATTTCCCTATTGTCAAGGTGGTAAATCCCATACTAATGTATGGAGTACTAGTATGGTAGAGGTCTCTCAGTAAATGCACCTACTGCAGGATGATTGAGAGAATCCTGCGAATTTCTGCACTAATGATCACGGGTGCGCAGCGTAGCAATTAGGGTTTCGGGTTTTCCGGATAATTTTATTTCCCGGGAAACGGGAATGAAAAATTTCATTTCCCGGGATTCCCGGGAACTTCATTTCAACTACAAAAATAAGTAAAAAAGGATATTATTTTACAAAATTGTTTAATTTTATTAAAAGAAAATGAAAAACAATACAATACTATTCATTCTACTAACATAAAACCAAAACTAAAAAATGTTTGATAAAATATTTGGAGATCATTTGTTACTATAAAATTAAATATTAGCGATATTCATGATGTAGAGCTCTTGTCCTGGTAATAGAGCAAAAGAGCAATTAAGTATCACAAAATTTCATATAAATAATGTTATATGTTCGTCAAGAACTATTTTTTTTAAAAATTGAGTTTTCAAAATGCATTCAGTAAGTCATTTGACGATTTCTTATTTTAGTGGCAAAGTTTCCAGACACCGAGAAAACTCATTCGTTTTAAACAGGTGGTGGCTTTATCGTTAATAAAGCATTATAAAGACAATATAAATTTTTTGCTACTTGCTTCAAATAAAGCTAATTCCCACTTAAAACGACTTTCAGCATGTGATTTTAAATGTCTAGGATTTTAAATATTGATTGAATAATCTAATTCGTTTTTAAAATTTTGCTCCATTTGTATTTCGGAAACATCATCATCATCGCTTTGAACTGATGAGGGAACATTGCGGTCAAGTAGGCGTACGTATGAACATTGAATTTTTGTATCATAATTTAGCTTATTATGTTGTGAAGTTATTAGGAAATTTACATAAGTCTGCTGTTGTATTGTTTATTAACTTTACATTTTATTGCAAGAACAATTTTTTGAGAAATCGTAGAATTTTTAGATAACATCTGTTCATAAAGAGTGTTCGTCATAGCAAAATGTCGGCTTAATGCTTCTACTGCATCCTTAATGGGGTTTAAATCCTCCACTAATATTTTGAACAAGCCATTCATCAAACAGAGTTGTTATATTTAAATGTATTAAAGTATTTATAATTAATTTTAAATTTCCCGTTTTTCCCGGGAAAAAAAATTTAAGTTTCCCGGCAATAATTTTACGGGAATTCCCGGAATTTCCCGGGCAGGAATTCCCGGACCCCAAACCCTAGTAGCAATCCATCTCTTACTTTATTTGTTATGTTGCACTGGCTACCGTCTGATCTCATGGCCAAACAATTGGTACTAAATTCGGCGGTTAGGCTCAGCACTGTGGGAGAATGCAGGTCAGGTTCTGCCGGACATGCGTCTATTCTGGGATGTATATCTAATATCCCTGTATTGACTATTGTACTCCCTTACCATTTATTGATAGACGCTTCTCTGTGTCCACTGCGCATGTGTTACCTTCATCCAGGGACACGTTTTTCATCTGTACAGATGGCCCCAAGTCTGCGATTGGGATGGGTGGGGGATTTTATTTCCCCCGTTTTCAGAAGGTTTCATGATCAATGTAGTGTAATTCAAGCTGAGATTTCAGCAATAAAAAGGGCGCTACAGTGGATGATGTACTGTAGGTTATTTGGTGTGGATATCCGAATTTGCACTGTCAGCAAACCTGCCATCAAATCTCTCTCTGATGTCTATTCGACATCCAGATCTGCAAGTCGACTAGATCTATCTTTTGGTCGGTTTACTGTTCTCCTGTTGTAAATCACTAAATCGCGTAATTTTTTTGAGTTTGTTCAACTCAGATGGTCTAGCTTGACAAATTTCTCGGCATCGAGACTTATATGGCCCGTTTACGACCATCATAAGTCAATGTCTTTATTGGGCTATCACGGGCTCGACTACGAATTTTGATAGCCAAGCTTACAGGGCACTTCTTAATTGGTGGGCATGCTAGGAGACTCAACACTCCTTACAATAACTTCTATAGAAGTGTTCATGATGAAGACGAGGAGGAAACGGTTGAATATCTCCTCTGTCCTCCGGGACCCGGACTAAGACATTGGGTAGTCCTTTCAAGCACGGCCTAGCAGATTTAACGAGAGTGGATGTTAGGAAGGTGGATTAGTTTCTTCGTGCGTCAGGTTGGTTCGGCATCGAACCCCTTTCCGACATGTGAAGGACCTTTTGAGGAGCTGATCATGATCTTTCAGGGAATCACAAAGGAATCAATTCATGGACCCAAACCAGCCGGTAATACTGGCTGCCTTTATAACTTAACCTATTGAACAGCCGTTAAGCTTAAAACGATCGGATGAGGTACTGCCGAGCCAGTTGTGGTAGTAATATGAATGATATTGTGTTCCATTCTTAAATGACAAAGTTCAACGTCTCCCATAAAGTCAGAAATTTGAAAAAATAATCAGTACTTTTTTCATAGCCGATTTAAATTTAAATTAAATTTTAAAAAAATAAAGCTATTTTCTACCCAAAAAGGATTGAATTAGAAAAAGAAAAGTTCTATATTCGGTTGTCTGCCTATTTTTTTAAATTGATGAAGATGCATTTTAAATTAGTTGAACAGAAAGTTAGAAAATTTACCCGTTTTTACACCCTAAACATTTGAATTTTTAAAAATTCCTCTTAGTCAATCTATATAGCGAGATAGGATCTTATAGTTTCAACTGCATGCAATTTGAAATTTTCGCTTTGTACCAGAGTAAATCTCACTGTGAACACCCCAGCTAATAATTTGCTTTTTTTATTGACACATTTATGAATTTTACAATTAATAACATACGTACATACATACATACCTTTTTGCCAGTAACGTTTATGGTTTAATAAAAACTGGTGGTTTTTTGGTTGGCTTGTAAACGGGTGGCATACGTGAATCCCAAAAGAATATATAATACATGGAGAGGAAAAATCCCAAACTACTTAGGCCACCCAAATAAATCACAATGACCAAATAGCGAAAGAACTTTTCCGAAAATGTTGGCTCTGCATACAAGTGATCATCATTCACGATCGAGCGGGGTGGTACATAACCACCGGAAGGATTAGAGGCTAAGTTTGAGGGTGGACCTTCACTTTCCTCCGAACTTGTATTGGAATTGTTGTCTTTGCCATTTGTGGAGGTTGGCGGCAATAGAATATTAACGATTTTCAAAGGATCTGCAGCAATTGTAGCCGTAGGCATTTTTAAGGGATTTTAGTTTTTTTTTTGTTGTTGATTTTTTTTAAATTAAATTATTTTCACAACTTTACTTTTCACTTTTAAACACTTCTTTTAGGTAAAATCCTATTTTGAAATATGCACTCATAAAGAACCAAATGACAATGATTAAAGTCAATAAAATCACGTTCATGTATGAATTGACAAAATTGAATGAATATATTTAAAATTGACTGGATTGGATGCGTTTGCTTAACTGTAATTTAAATGTAGACAGACAGACTTGATACTCAAGTAAATTTGTAGTTATTGCTTCTTATTCATTCATACTAACATTAGTTCCATTTCATATATACAAACATACTAACAGATAGATATACGAATTCGGCATTACTGCCTGAGAGTATTTAAAACATTCAACTACTACCCAGTTAGTAGTAGATGCAGTTGTAGTAACATTAGCAGTATCCCAACAACCCTGGAGGCCTAGAATAAATGAATCGTTTATTTCAAAAACCAGTCAAGTAACAAATTATTGATTTTGAGTAAATCAAAGAAAACTTCCTAGCTACTTTTATTTACCTTTACAAAATAGTAATCGCCCTATAACTCAATTTTAGATTTTTTGTTGCTTGATTGGTTTTTAAAATAAACGATTCTTATGAATTAGGTTTTTGACAACAGACTTAGGTTTTTGGCTCTCAGTTACTTATCTAAATAATTGCCATCTATGCATGGAGCATTGAGAATTATTCGAAATCAAAGACTTTGTCAAATGTAAACGTTTGAAAATACTTTGACAGTGTAAGAAAATAATGATTTTCTCAGTAATAATTTTGCAAACGTTTAGCTTAGTGTTTGCTGGGTTGTAATCGTAGTAAATGTTGAATAAATGTTCAAGTAGCTGAATGAGGTTGTAGTAGTTTTTGTTTTTATTGCTGTTGCTGTATGCATTCATTCATTCATATGTTTGTGTATTGTGACTGGGATTTATCGAAATGGAAAAAAGCCGATTAATTCGCTGTTAAAAGTGCCAACTTGACATGTTTTTTTTCTTCTTTCTGTAGCGTGTTCCATTCCATGCTCAGTTTTGTTCTGTTTTTATGACAAAAGTTAAAAGTGTCGTATGAAGTGTACGTATTACAAGATAATCCAAAAAGGAATTTATGTTATGTACAATTGGCGAAATGTGTTGTTTTTGTTTTTTTTTTGTTGTATTTAGCAATTGGCAAATTATATGAACTAAAATGGCTTAAAACTAAATTAAATATTAAAATCCTTTTAATCAAGTTTGGATTTACTTCAAATAGGTCTGTCTCATTATCAATCGTAAGTAATCGAGTATGAAAAATATTAACGGAAAATCATTTCGTAAAATAAAATTGAATTAAGTACAACATATTTGGAAAATGGAAACAGCACTTAAATAATTTAGATTAATCTTAGTTAAATCTAAAATAGGAAATACATAATATTTAGATATATTCAAGAAAATTAATAATCGGTCTATAAATGGCTGAGTTATAAGCTAAACACTAAGATTCTCTCGAGTTACAAAAACAATTTATGTATGTAAAAATTAACTTTTTTTAATTCATTTTCAACTGTTATTTCTGTCAAAATGGACAGCGAAAAAAGAACGTGAACTTTTCAAAAAAATCCAATATGAACTTTCACAAAATAGCAAAAGATCTGAAGGTTCATCGTTATACTGTTTCAAAAACCATTAAACAGTATAAGGAAGACTCGAGCATTGAAAGAAAACCTAGATCAGGAAGAAAAAAGGTTTAACAGATATTGGTAAGGCAAAGGAAGGTGAACAACCCTTTCGAAGAGCACCGAATACTTCTATGAGTAAAGCAGCTCGTAAAGCTAAATGCTGTGATTATATTGTGCTCAGAGCCTAATCTAATGCTGGGTTGAATTCAACTAAAGTTCCAGATCGCAATGCGGTAAAGAACTTAGAAGCAAAAGAACGAGTGAAAAAATTTACGTAAAATTTTATAAAAAAAAAAAAATACACCTGTGTGTTATGGATGATGAAACTTATATACTGGCAGATTTTTCACAAGTTTCGGTTCAAGATTATTATGTGGTTAATGGGCGGGGTATTGTTCAAGAGCAATACCGGACAAAAAAAACAAACACTGAAATATTTATTCCGGAGTGCCTATAAAAAGTCTTTTACCTTTCTCAAAACAGCACAAGAATCTTTATATTTCTGGGCCGAATTTGCATTATACCACTATG
The DNA here is from genome assembly GCF_958450345.1 of Calliphora vicina. Lineage (NCBI taxonomy): Eukaryota > Metazoa > Arthropoda > Insecta > Diptera > Calliphoridae > Calliphora > Calliphora vicina. The sequence continues at coordinate 81,621,029 of NC_088783.1, read as the reverse complement.
GAAAAAAGGTCCTTAAGTAGTATTCAAACAATAAAGTAAATTTTGTACCACGGGAGGCAAATGCACCCAACTGGAAACACAAGAAAGTAAATGACCACCTTCTCCAAAAAGGTAATGGAAGCAACTATGGGAAGATTTCCGGAAAAATGGATAAATTTATAAATACGGAGAAATATGCCAATATTTTTGAGAATTTTCATATTGAACGGTTTAAGTTTTATTTAATTCACTCTTTGGTCTGTTGATTTCTTTTTATATGACATTTCTGTTATTTTCGGAAGTGGGACTTATATGGAAGCTATGGTCCATTATGGATCTAATCGTAAAAAATTTGATTACCTCGATTTTAAACCAATATCCGTATTCAGTCATTAATATAGACAGTATGGATGTATAACGAAAAACATTTTAAAGACCTTTCCAACGAAGTATATAATGACATAGTAATTCGGAGCGACAATTTGTCAAAATAATTAAAAACATTTATTATATAAGTTTGTCATTCCGTTTGTAATTTCTACATTTTTATTTGCGACCCCACAAAGTATATATATTCTGGATCTTTATAGATAGCGAAGTCGATATAGCCATGTCCGTCTATATGTTGAAATCAACTTTCCGTAGCCCCCAAATAACTTAAAAAAATTTTTGTCATAAATTTTTTTTTTTTAAATTAAAAAAAATTGGAAAAATCTTTTTTAAAAAGTATTAAAAATTTATTTCGAAAAAAAAAATAATTGAAAAACAATTTTGAAAAAAAATATTTATTTTAAAGTATAATTTGGTGAAGGATATATATGATTCGACACAGCCGAATATAGCTCTCTTACTTGTTTTTTTCTCTAATACATTTTTTTTCATTAAAAAAATATTTTCACAGAATGTGATTCTAAAAATATTTTTGGCTTTTACTAGGCTTTTCAGTTACTCATTGTCACTGTTCCCAAATGGAATTAAAAATATCATCAAAAATTCCCAATTATTATTTTTTTTATCATGCCGTTTGTAACATATCGACTTATTGCTCGTAGAACCTGGAACCTTATGCAATTTTAAGACGATCTTGCTATAACCGTCCGTCTGTTTTTGGCACTATAGAGCCTCAAGGAAAGGACGAATGGAAATGTTTCCTAAAAATTCTTTGCTGGTCAGAAATGTTTGGTATTGAAAATAGTAAAATCGTTGATGTAGGACCAAAATAATTGAAATTTTTTTAAATGTTTTGCTGTTTTCTTTAAATATATTGCAAATAACATCATAAAATAGTATGAATCGGTCCATGATTTCTTCCAGCCCCCATACAAATTTCTTTCCGAAACATGACTCAATAGTACATTAATCCCTATAAAATACCAGTATCCATACCAATTTCAAAAAAAGTAAGTTCGATGTAAAAACTAATTAAATTTTGTTTCTATCGGTCCATATTTGACCATAGCACCCATATATGCTTACTCCATAAAATCTATGGGGTTGAGATCGGGGGATTGTGGCTTCCACACCAAAACATGCACATCGCTGTTGTTTAATAAGATGTTTGCTAAGCGACCTGTATGCTTAGAGTCATTGTCGTGTTGAAATATACTATCTGGGGCCATTTTTTCACGAAAATGGGGTAGCATGTGTTGTTCTAGTATCGCACTGTATTTAATGGCATTCTTATTTCCTTCAATTTCTTTATGAACTTTCACCCATCACAGGTGAATGTTCATAATTAAAATATATATCAGCTACATTCAATCTTATTGATCCGCCGCCCTGTGTGACTGTTGATAATTGATATCGAGGAGAATATCTTTGTTTAGGTGAACTGTGTATGTAGTTTTTTCCATCTGAGCCGAAATTAAATTAAATTTGCTTTCGTCGCTCACAACACTGATCAGTTGGCCGATCAATATATAGTCTCCCAAAGTCTAGGTATTTCTTTTTATTGACGTTACTTATGAGTGGTTTCTTGGTGGGCCGTCTTGCGAACAAATTTAATTCAGTTAATCGACGTCTAGCTGTGTGAACTCCTAGGTGTTCATTTGCGTAACTAGCAACATCTACAGCCGTCTTTCGTGGATTAATTTTGACCTCTTTTGTCATCTGACTGTTTTGGCGAGAGGTAGTTTTTCGGTAACGTCCACTTGCTTATTTTATTTCTTCTTATTTCTTTTCACATTGTTTCTCAGACAAATTGGAGCCCAATTGCACCCATGGATTTGCCATCTTCTAGAGCTTGTATAATAACTGATCGGCTATCAGCTGTTTCTATTATTACAAAGTTTAAAATAAATGATTATTTAAATAAGCATAACTTACTTACTTTTACTATAGATTCATTACGTTGCATTTTTATACCCTACACCACCATAGTGGAGAGGGTATTATGCGCTTGTGCAGATGTGTGTAACGCCCAAAAATATTAGTCTAAAACCCACCTTAAAGTATACCGATCGACTTTCTGAGTCGATTAAACGATGTCAGTCCGTCTGGCTGGCTGGTTGGCTGGCTGTCCATGTAAACATTGTGCGCAGAGTACAAGTCGCAATTTTGAAGATATTACGATAAAATTTAGTACATATAATTTTTTCGGCCCAAGGACGAAGCCTACTGAAACTGGCTGAAATCGGTCCATTATTTCACCTAGCCCCCATACAAATGTCCTCTCGAAATTAGACTTTATCGGTCTAAATGTTTAATTTATATATGTATCTACACAAATTTCACTCCAAATAAGTTTTATATACACAAAATTCATGTCACCAAATTTTGTTACGATCAGTCCATAATTAGTCATAGCTCCCATATAGATCCGCTTCCGAAAATCACTTTAACGTGCTTAAATCACTCAAAAATTTTGGTATATACACAAAATTCAACATAAATAACTTTTATATAGACATAAATCACTCGACTTTATTTCATGGTGATCGGTCCATAATTGGTCATAGCTCCCATATAAGGCCCACTTCCGAAAATCTCTCACGAATATAAATTATTGATATTTTAAAAGAAAAATATTTTTACTTATTTACTTAGTGTAGGGTATTATATGGCTGGCTTGACCGATCGAAATTTTTTTGCACGAATATACTAGAGAGTTTCGGTGTTCTTTATTAATTTTTAACACTGCGATTTTTGATATTTTTTATCTTTGGCTTTAAAATGGAGTCAGAAATTATGAACAATTATGAACAATTATGTGTATATAATTTTAGACAATTTTAACATATTTTTCAATTTTAAAATCGCGATATTTTTACATCGGAATTAGTTTCCATTGAAAAAGTGACTGAGGAACATATTGGATATGTTATGTCTGTTGTAAATTTCATTAAAATCTGAGATGGTAAATCCGACTGCTGACTGCTTTCACATGGATCCTCCCATAGTTATTTATTGCAATAATAAAACAAGTAAGAAAGTATGGTCGGTCAAGCCCGACCATATAATACCCTACACTAAGTAAAAGAGCAAAAACATTTTTCTTTTAAATTTCAATAATTTATATTTTTGAGTGATTTTTGGAAGTGGGCCTTATATGGGGGCTATGACCAATTATGGACCGATCACCATGAAATTAGGTCGTGTGATTTATGTCTATATTAAAGTTAACTATGTTGAATTTTGTGTGTATACTAACATTTTTAAGCGATTTATGCACGTTAAAGTGATTTTCGGAAGCGGGTCTATATGGGAGCTATGACTAATCATGGACCGATCGTAACAAAATTTGGTGACATGAATTTTGTATATATAAAACTTATTTGGAGCGCAATTTGTGAAGATACATTTATAAATTAAACATTTATGACCTATAAAGTCCAATTTCGGAAGGACATTTGTATGGGGGCTAGGTGAAATAATGGACCGATTTCAGCCAGTGTCAATAGGCTTCGTCCTTGGGCCGAACTATGGTGGTGCAGGGTATAATGAATTGAATCAAACTATTTTCATGTAGTGCCCGAGTATAATTACTATATTTTATTTCATGAGCTCAATATTTTATATTTTATTTAGTTTTTTTATAAAACTTTGAAATATTGCATATTTTTTATATAAGAGCATATTTTTCGTTTGTAAGTGCATATTTTAAGAGCATAAAATTCTTTTGTTAAAGCATATTTTTGTTTGCCCTGGCTATAAACCTAATGTACATAATACATATGTAATTGATTTTCTTTTTGTTAACTTGTATTGGTACTTACTTGGTTAATTATTGCGGTTAACCGATGTGATGTGTATGTTTGAATTCTGGCAATGGTGGCATACGCGAATCCCATATAAAAAAATAATACATGGCCAACGTCATGCCCAGGCCACTCACGCCGCCCATATACAAGGCCAATGTTATCAAACGGAAGGTTTTCGACTCGAAGAAATCTTCGTTTTTGGGAATCGGTACCTCTTCCTCTTTTTTTGCTTCGTTACCATTAGCTGGTTGCGACATGTTTATTTCAGATGATTTTTATTTGGTTGCTTTTACGAATTTTCTATATAAAAATATCGTTTGTCTTTATAAAAGTAAAACACTTAATAAATTTAATTTAAATATTTGTTGATTTTATTTATTTATTTGTTATTTTTTATTGTTATTATTGCAATTATTTACAAATTTGAACTCGAGTTATAGGTTGGTTGTACTAAGTTGTAACTGCTGTTAATGACTATTTAAAGAAATTTAGCCGCAAGTATCTGCGTTTATGTTTATATTTTTTCTAATTTTTTCTATATTTTGCTGTTGTTATGTTTTTCCTCAATGGAATTGTGTTTGTTTTTTTTATTTTTTATTTTGGCTCGTACTGTGTCTGTGTTTATAAATTTTTGCGGTTTTTTCTTTTAATAGACGAGACAATCAACATTGGGTGGGTTTCAAAGAAATTATTTATGTTTTCATTTGTTTACTTGCGTATATTCTATACACTCTAAGGAACTACACAAGGGGGTGGTGCAAAGTGTTTGTTTTGAGGTTTGTAACACTAATAGTTCGACTGTAAGTGTTAATTTAGCATTGGTGTTGAAAATCAGCAAAATCGGCTCATAAATGTCTGAGATATAAGCAAAAAAGCACTACTATACCTTTAGCTTTATCTCCGATAAGTACTAAATTCTGTATGAATATTAAATGAAAGACATTTTAAGACTTTCCAATGACCTATAATTCGACTTGAAAATTTCGGGAATATTTTTTTGACGAATTATTTATCAGCATAAACCAGCGATTTCATGTGACACCACAGGAAATAATCATGAGATGTGAAATTGCACGACCTTGGAAGATAATTCGCAGGTCCATTTCTACAAATCAAGTTATCGCCAAATTTTGATTTCAATAAATCGATGGTTGCGTTAGCCATTCTGTTGAAATCACATCTCGCCCGGATCAATATCATCCATATTTTCAAACAAAAAATCATTGATCAAGGTGCGGTAATGATCTTCATTGCTTGCAACGCGAGTTCTGGCTTCATTTTTGAAGATATAACTCTATCATCCTCCAGATCAAGAAATTATTGATTTTAGTGCAACATTTTAAGAACTGGTTAATGAAATTGGACATAAAAATCTTTTATATGAACCTAAATCTTTCTAACAACATATGTGAGTATCGGTCCTTAATTAACCCTACCCCCGTTATAATGATATTAACATAAATTTTGACGTAAGTCACTTAAAGTTTAAAGAAATTAGCCAATCTATCAAATTCTATACAGTTCTAACCATAACTGATTCTAGTCCCTATAGAAGGCCAAAACTACATATTAATTGATGGTGGGTATACAAGATTCGGCACATCTGAATATAGTATTTTGACTTGTTTTTATATCTGTTTTGGTTGTATTGTAACCAACACTTTGTTGCTGTTGTTGGTAGAAAAGAAAACGAATGAAAATAAAAAACCAAAAGAATTTTAAATGGTTTAAAATTGTGGTTAAGAAATTACATACAGGTATTCATGTATTTTTTCTCTAAGACAAATTTAATTACACCTCGTAATTGGTTCAACATAAAACCACATTAAACAATTAAATAATCGATATTTTTCGATATTGAATCTATGCTTCTATGTAAAACAATTTGAATTGAGAGGTGCAAAATATCTCACTATAAATAAAACGTTTAAAAAAAATCTTAAATACCAGATAACATCATTGTCAAAGCCCCTTGTTAGTAACAACTTTTTGAATCTGGAAGAGGCTTCTTTCTATATTTCCCCTCAAAAGTTGGGGAGTTTTGGAGACAGGGGATATTTACGCATTTTTCAGGGAATTGATGAAGATAAAGTTTTTATTAACGATAATAACAACAAAGTACCATTAACTGAATCCTATTTTATGATCCTGGACAAAAAAATCGATATTTTGTATGAGATTAAAAACATTTTTCATTACAGCTGCATTTTCAAGACATCAAGTGAAATACAATTTTTAGATCCATCATCAGTATTTACAAGAAGAGCAAAACTTTCGATATTTTGGTAATTTATGAATTTTATTCATATCCCTTCTATTCGTCCGTTTAGTATAAATCATTATCTGTATATGGAGTTTGTTATACCGTTTGTAATTTTATTTGCAACCTTATAAAGTATTGTTAACGGTCTGTAACGGCTGCTAGCAACATTTATCATGTTTATAAACATTTCTACTTATCAGAAATGTTGATACACGGTGTTACTTATATTGTTAGTAAGTATAACAACATTAACTGTTAGAAATAGAACATTCTAGTTTTGTCCGTTAGATAATTCATGAAATTAGTAGCAGATGGCGCTGTTAGAATTAACATCAACTGTATTACCAGTGTATTCTTGGTTATTACAAAGTGTGTAATACAAGTGTGCGTATTAAAAGAGAGTGACTATTTAAATTGTTGTATAAATTTAAATAAATAAAGAGTTGTTATAAACTACTAAAGGTATTAATAGACGGCAAAACTGAGTATTATTATTTGTCAAAAACTCAAGTATCATAATACAATTTAATCGTCAAAACAAATTTGTATTCGATTTTAAAAAAATACGAATGTTTTTTTTTCGGTCGGTATTCAAAAATAGTTTAAAGACTTTTTATTTTCATATGAATCGAGTACGTATTTATAGATACAAATAAGGCAAATAAAACTGTCAAGAAATAAGGCAAACAAAACTGTCAAAAAATAAAAATAAAGGTTGTAGAAAAATATCAATCAACAAAGAAATAAACTATTTGTAATACTATAGTGTAAACAATAAATGTTTTCTCGAAAAGATTTCTTGAAATACCGAATGAATTAATAATATTTTAAATTTGAAAAGTGTTAATACTCAGTATTGCCGTCTATAAATACCTTATACTGCTTTTATTTGCAATCAAAAAAATGCGGTTTTTTTACGTTCGAGAATATTGATAATGAAAATCAGCAAAATCTGTTCATGAAATATGTTTGAGTTTATCTTGAATATTGAGTTCTATACATATGAAATATGTATGTATATCAAATGCCTCTCCAACAAGATTACTATTTTTGACCATAAACCATAATTAGAATAAGAGTAGAAACACAACATTGCTGGACCAGTATGCAGTTGTTTTATTATATGACGTTTTGACAATTTAAAACGCAGACGGAATTATAATTATGATCTATATTAAATAACTCTATGAAATAACTAAAATACCTCTAGGAAATACAAGCAACAATTCGCACAGCTTCATTTAATATACATTTTCTCTGAGAAGCGGAATCCGCATTAAAATCCGCAAGCTTGTGTTTCTACTACTAAATTTCTAGTATTAATGTGGGCTAGGTCTGATCATTTGATCAGACCTAGCCCACTATGTCATCTATGTTACCCGGATCTGATGGCATTTTTTAAGCGGAACTACAAACCATATAGGTTCTCATGAATCTTATAATTTTTTGATCGAAAAAAATTTAGTAAGTTAATGTCTAAGAGAATTATTATTGTCAGACTTATATTGTGGAATTTTATGGGGGTTATTTTTGTGTAAGACCTTAACCCTCTAGATCCTGTCATTAGGGGTCAATTTGACCCCATTTTCGAAAAAATTAAAAAAAGTCCTTTCAAAAAGGACATTTAAGGATTAAAATATTCTACAACAATTTTTGTCGGAAAATTTCAGTGGGGGTCACCAAAGTTGTTAATAAAGCTCTTAACGCTTAATTAGCAAAACTACAATCCACCTTTGGTCTCAAATTTTTTAAAGAATTTTAGATATGTCGGGTCTACGGTAAACGTGAAAAATACGGTCATTTTTACATGTTCCAACTTTGGATGCGTGTTTCTTTTTATAGGGAAAATATAGCTGTTAGCATATTGTTTTTACAGTATTCGAAATTTTGTCGCAAATAGAGATGATATTTAAAAAAAATTCGAACCACAGTAGGCCCGACATAACTAAAAAACTAAAAAAAGATCGAGCAAAATTAAAAAAAAAATAAATAAACCTAAATAACTCTTGATCTAAAAGTTATAACTAGGGGGCGGATTTTCATGCATTTATTATTGGAAAATATGCGCCTAAAATATGCTTCAAAAAAATCAAAATATGACATAAAAAATTAGAAAATATGCACTTATATTTTTTTGCAGAAACATAAAATAATTAACTATGATTTCGCAATATCCAAAAAATACACAACACTGTTCCCAGCAGTTAGGACTCTTTAAATTGTACCAGGAATTACACAGTTAAAGTTCTAAAATTATTTTTAAAATAATTTTCCTTCTAAAAAAACGACTGATATATTAATCTACATCTTGGTTTAAAACCATAATCTTTAGAGCTTCTATATTTTCACTTCCCTTTTAAATTCATCAATTTGATCGCGCGTTAAAGTAGCACCAGACCTTAATTTTCATCTCGTAATAACCCTGCAATTAAGCAAGTAGTAAATGTATCCCTTATAGACGGTACACGTCAATAATGTCCGATCACTTGGCTGACTCCAATTTATATATTTTCATTTCATTTGTCACGTATGTGCTATTTGTAATGCAGAGACATGTCAATTGGTTATTTTATACATCCCATGTAAGTGTCTCTAAGTAAACTATAGTGTAGTCACTTTAAACATTAATTGTGTAGTGCATTTGTCTCTAAGTTATTTAAGTTTGACATGAACGTGTTAAAATAACTAGTCACGTAGCTAGTTATGTAACTAGTTGTCACCCTAAATGATTGGTAAAATCACTAGTTCTGGACAGTCTCCTAGAACTGCTGGGAAATGACTGTCAGAAGCTATAACTGTGAAGTTACAAAATCATTCGATAACGAAATCTCTTCCAATTCGAAATGAATGTTTTCGATACATTCAATGAATTTTTGATACTTAAAAAAAACTAAACTGATATGATATTTTCAATTTATGATAGAGAAATGAGGAACTTAATGCCATTTTCTCGATATCGAAAGAAGTTAGCCGAAAACATTTAATGCTATTTCTATAACAAATTAGACAAACAACTTTTTTTTCAGGAAATTTGTTGTCCATTGACGACCAAATTATATTTTATATTTTTATTAAAAACTTGGATAATATGCTTATAAATATGCATTTTGAAGCACAGTATAACAAAATATGCATTATCAATAAAATATGCAAAAATATGCACTAACAAATCGATGCCATTTTACAGCAAAGTGTGCGATTCGGATAGATAATTAGTCTAAATTGTATTTGGATGTTCGGGGAAAAACATGCATTTGCATATAAATCCGCCCCCTAGTGATAATCTATATGTTTATGTATGTTTTTTTTAAGATCTTCTCTAGGAATATATGCATATATTTTAAATATAAGCTTATTCGGATCATAACTAGATTTTTTGGTGATTTTTTTTTAAAAAAATTAATACCCAAGGTGGAGTGTAATTTTGCTAATTGAGCTTTCTTTACAACTTTGGTATCTTTGGCGACCCCCACTGAAATTTTCCGGCAAAAATTTTCTTAGAATATTTTAATCCTTAAATGTCCTTTTTGAAAGGACTTTTTTAATTTCTCGAAAAAAGGGTCAAATTGTCCCCTAAAAAGAGGAGCTAGAGGGTTAAGATCTTCCACGAAATTTACCCCAATAAAATTCCACAATACAACTCTTACAATAAGAGTTCTCTTAAACATACAAAATTTTTTTCAGTTAGTATAACACTCCCTTCGATCAAAAAATTAAAACCAGCTGGACTATAAGTTTATTCTACAAAAATGATCTACTCAACATGCTCTTTCAGAATTATATGTTCGCCATTCTGTTCCAATCAAGAAGTCTCAATTTGTTGGACAGTGGAATTAACTTTTGTTTAAATAAAGCCTGTGAGTTGCTGTATTAATTTTATATTCACACAATTTCCAACTTACCTTCTTAATTAATAATTGCCTGTATCTTTTGCACTGGTATGCCATTGACCGAAATGGGAAATTTAAAATGAATTTCGGGCATACTTGAATCGAAAAATATTAAATAGTAAAATGATAAAGCCATGCCCAAACCACTAATGCCGCCCAAATATAAAAATACCGAAATATAGCGGAATAGTTGGGAATCGAAGAAATCCGAATGTTGATTTTCGTTGGGCGGAACTTTTTCGCCCTCTGAGTTTGCTGCACTATTAGAAGACAACATGTCTTATATTGAATAAGTTTGCAAAGAAACTAAAGAATTGTTAAAATCAAAATGATTTTCTTAATAAAATTAACTTATAAATAATAATTAAGATTGACAGTTTAAATAAGATTTGCATAAATTTGTTTGTAAAAAAGCTAATGATTATTTTTTATTCCATTTTTTATTACAGATCTCAAAAAACAGAAATTAGCTGAGCCCATACCCACTCACACTTTCGAGGAGGCGGTGTCTTTGACAAAAATAGGAAAATTCCATTATATTTTGCTGGTGGTATGTGGCGTCTGCTTTATGGCCGTGATGGTGGAAATCATGTGTGTCAGTATTATTTTGCCCTCAATGAAATGCGATTTGGTAGCCACGTTAACGGAACAAGGCATATTGGCTTCATCTGGCTTCCTGGGTATTGTGTTGAGCTCACATGCCATGGGTTTCTTAGCTGATACCTGGGGTCGTATTCGCACCCTGCGATTGGCTCTGATATTGGCCACAATTTCAACAATTTTATCCGCATTTTCCATAAACATTTGGATGTTAATTGTTTTTAGATTCTTAACGGGTTTCTTTATATCCGGTGGTCAGGCCTGTGTCTTCAGTTTGTGCGGCGAATTCCATGGCAATAGGACGAGAGTGCGTCATGTGACACTGTTGTCGGGATTTTTACCTTTAGCTTTAATGTATTTGCCAAGTGAGTGTTTTATTTCTAAATTAATGCTAAATGTTAAAAGATTTTAATGTTTTATTTCTTTATCTTTTTTAAGCTGCTGCAACTTTCGTTTTACCTTTGCGCATTGAGGCCATGCTTTTCGGCATGAAATTCTCCTCATGGCGTGTTCTGTTGATTGTCAATTCCAGCTTATCAATTTTGTCGTTGGTGGGTCTATTTGCTCTACCCGAGACACCCAAGTATGTCTTGGTACAGGGTGATCATGATGGTGCTTTGGAAATTCTACGCTGGATTTATGTCAAGAATACCGGCCGTCCTGCTTCAGATTATCCTGTTAAGCAGATTGTAATGCAATCGAATGGTGCCAGTTTGGCAAATATCTCCGGTGTTAAGGATGCTTTCAAGCTGATTTGGAGTCAAACGGTGCCATTATTCTATCGCGAACGTTGCCTGCACACCATCAATATCTGTGGAATAATGTTCATCGTTTATGGTCTTTCTCAAGGCATTTTCATGTGGTAAGTTAAGGGATTGGAAACAAAAGTGTAAAATTACGGGAATAGGAATTGAAAATTTGTTTTAAAAGAGTTGGAGCTTTTAATTGGCTTATATTCAACTCAAGGATTTTTAGTAAATTCCTGGAGGTTAGTTTACATCTTTGTAAATAAGCAACAAATGTTCTCCCTTCTTTTTCAGGTTCCCCACTATGCTGAATGAAATGGTTGCCAAAGATGGTTTAGGCTACAATGTCTGTCATATTTTAAGCAACATGGATACTGGAGCAGATTTAAGTGGCGATGTTTGCAATGGTATAATTGATACATTCCCCTTCATGGTCATCATAATGGTGGGAGCAGCCTTCACTGTCTTCTATTTAATCTTCGCCTTTACAATTGACATTATTGGCAAAAAAAACCTAATAAGTAAGTTAAATAGTTACAAGCAATTTCATAGGTTTCCCTTTTTCACCTATTAATTAATTCCTTTACAGTTGCCTGGTTGTTTATTGGAGGCATAGCTGTTACTGCGATCCACTGGTCTACCAATTTCTATGTCGTCGTTGTTTTACTTACCCTTACCATGAGTGTTGGTAATTGTGGTGGTCTGGTCAGCACAATTTCAATGGAATTCTTTCCCACAAACATTAATGCCATGGGCATGTGTTTCATTATGATGATTGGCCGTTTGGGTGCGGTATTTGGCGCTAATTTCTTGGGCAAGCTGCTGTTTAGTTTCTGTGACAATGTATTGTGGGGTTTGTTGGCCATATTTGCTCTATTGGCTGTTATGAGTTGGTTCCTGCCCGAACGAAAACATCCCAAACAGAAGAAGGTCGCACACGAACTAAATCAATAGAGATTTGGGGCGATTTGTGGCTGTTTTATGAGCACTGTAATGTGCAATTCCTATTTCCTGTTCGAAAGTATTTGTACAAATTTAAGTTGAAATGTAAATTGTAGCCCTTATGGGAGGCTCGTAATTAGTTTAGTACATGTTTGTGTATTCATAAATTGCATTTAGTTAGGAAATTAGTTAATTAAAATTACAATAATTTTAAGATTAATTATTTTTTTGAAATAAATAAAATTAAAACTATTTGGTAGATTGTTTATCTTTTAATGCTTAAGAAACTTGAAATGGAATAGTCTAGCAAATAGTCTTTAATATTGACTTAAGAGTACTGCAAAAGAAGTGATAAGAAAGATGAAGAGAAAATTATTAGGCGGCATCAAGGTATATTAATTATAAGGTAGTGTCATCGGCGAATTCAGAATACCGAGCGAATTGGTTATATTTTTTTTATATGTAGTTTGACATTGTGCCTGCATTTGAAGGCGAATTGGCTGGCAGGGAAAAATGTCAAAAACAGCTCACAAATAAATCAAAGCGAATTTTTGTTAAACAAAAAATGTCAAAGCCAAAATCATCACAAATCAATAGCGATACCAGTTGCTAAAAAGGAATTTATTCTGAAAAATTATTTTAAACTAATTGATAAACTCTTTGAAAATATTGTAAAAATCAGTTTTTTTTAAGAGACTCACTCACTTAATTAAAAAAAAGCACAGAATGTTTATTGTTCATCGAATTCAGTGTTACTTTGATATTTCAGTTGTTTGGTCAGAAAATTTAGTTCAAAATATTCGATTTCAAAAAATGTATACGAAACGAAAATGTTTATCATTGTTATTTTGATTGCCAAAATTAACCACTTCACTCCACAAAAGACCTTGGAATGGGGTGTTTTTTCATATTTTGATTATTTTTTTTTTACTTTTTATAATAAACTATCCTTGATTATATTAAAAATGCAATTGTTTTGATTTTAAACTTATACACAAAAAAGCGTGGCTGAAAGAGTTAAAGACAGATCAATCCATACCATACTCAAAAAGAACTGACCAAATCGTTGATAGGAAATCACATGTGTCATAGCACTAGATTAAAATGGTCCAAGAGTATTTTGTGCAGCCCTATAATTCACCATAATGGGATGAGTTCAGGAATGAAGCTAAATAAATTTCATTCAACTTGAATCCAGAGCATTCTGAGGTTTAATAGAAACGATGAGGTGTAATAGAAATCGAATTACTTATTGCGAACAAAGATCCAGAACCTATACTTGAAACGGTTCTGCAACATACGAATTGTGAACTGGAAATTAACTAGTATCCATCATGTCCAAACAAGGGAAATTGGTGAAACAAGCGAAACAGTTTTAATTGCGAATTCATTTGAATACAGTGATAGTGTACGTTCTTCAAATTATCCAAATTCACTCTCACCCTCATGCCCAAAAATTACTGAAAGCATGAATGAGAAACTAGCCAAGGCCATTATTGTTTTCGGAACATCCTTTTCAATTGTGAATCACCCACTCTGGGTACAATTTTTCCAGGACTTACAATCCTTATACAAATTACCGAGTAGAAAAGTAATTTCGAATAAATATTTGAATAAACTTTACATGGAAATGCAAACTGACATTAATACACAGTTGAAATCATCGAGGTATTTGGATTTGCAGTGTTTTGCTGCAGCAATATACGCAATGAAGGAGTTATTATTATTTTTTTTAATTTCTAAGCCCGATATTGTTCGGAGCTTATCAACAGAAAGCAACAGCCATAAGTCTTCAGGCCTTTTTTTTACAACTACTATGTACAATTTTTTATTTTTCTTTATAAAATTAAATAAAAAAAATCATTATCTTGAACCATCCAATTAGGGTTTTTATCCCGGGAATTCCCGGTACAAATTTCCCTGGAATTTAGCCAATTTTTCACTACCCGATTCCCGGGAATTAACAACTGACGAAAATACAAAGAAAACAAGTTAGAACTCTATTTTTTTCACCAAAAAACCATGAATTTTTTTTACAGTTTTTTGCATATATCTATTATATATTATATTATTTAATTGGGGTTTTTCGTATAAAAATTCAAAAAGAGAATTCATTATTTATAGAATCTATATCTTATTGAATTTCTTCAAATCCATAACAAAATAGCTTCAAAAATGTATTAAACGATTAAATTATTCTTCAATTCAAATCTATTAATTTTCAATTAATTTTGTAAATGATAAAAACAAAACTGAATCAAGAAAAAAAATATTAACTCAATTTGAACGAACAAAAATTTAATTATTCAAAGTTTGAATAAATTTTGTTATTAATTAACTTCAAAATTAATTCAGTTTAAACAATGGCTCTTGAATGAATCTAAAAAATAAAATATTAGACATGAATTTATGGCATGAAAGGCTGACATTTTTTAATTGCGGATTAAGATTTTAGTTAATTAAGCTCAAATTGTATGAATTAATTCGAAGCTCTGATATAAAATAATTAAGTTTTTATATGAAATTTGGCTATAATATTCCCAATTTACAGTATCCTTATATATTTCGGGAATAGCCGGGTACCCGGGAATGTTGAAATAAAATCCCGATTCCCGGGAATCAAAAAAGGCCGGGAAATTAAAAACCCTACATCCAACGTTTTTGGCCCCACATAATCTTCAAGATAGTTTTTACCCACATTTTTAGTAAACACCTGGGTATTCACCCGTTTTTACCCATTTTAACGGGTATTTACCAATTGGGTTTTTACCCATTTTCCATCTATAGTCATAGCTCCCATATAACCCACTTTCGAAAATTACTCACGAATATAAAGTATTGAAATTTTAAAAGACAAATTTTAAAAACAAATGACTCTTGGCAAAGTTTTCTTGCAATCGATTTTACTGCATATTGCTGAAAAAAATGTTAGATGCTGTAATGGAAGCTGTACCTCAGATCCATTAATTTCCACATCGTTTTTATATAGGCGCTTACAAAAGAGGAAACGTTCTACACTTCCACCAGAAGTTATTCAACTATTATGTTGCAGTGAACCCATGGAAGAATTTCACTTTAGCCATTGAAATTAATGAAAGTGAAGACTACCTTTTTGATTTAAATTTACAAAATGATTTAGATTTAAGCAATTACTAAAAGTTTTAGTATAATTAAAATAAATTAATGTATTAAGTTTGCATTAATGATTGCAAAAGTGTTAATTTTTGGTCGTTAGTGGGTTAAATTCCATTTTTTTAATAGAATTATTCTTACTTATGAAATTCTTTAAGGTTCTGGTTTGAATATCATGATTTTGTAGTTGTTATTAATTTTGCATAGAAAAAGTAGTCATTTAACCTAAGTTGTGAATTATAAAGGTTTATTTGTATTAAAACACAGAGTGACTGTTGTTGTGTACATTTGAATAACACAGTACAACACGAAAAAATAACCATATACGGACACCACAACGTGATAAAAGACCAAAAAATACCCGTGTCTCCCAGTTTTTCCCAAAGTCATGCACTTTTTTTATGGGACCCCAAAGATTTGGGGTAAATTTTGCAAAAAAGTGATCATTTTCTCAGGCTCATATCTTGAAAACAGTTCGGAATTTTGATTTACTCTATGAGGCAAAGTTGTAGCTCTTGTCATAAAGAACAAAAATTGTAAAAATATAAAATCAAAAAAACTTCATCTTCAAAATCGAAAAAAACTTAAAAATATCGATTTTGTTTACCTTTTTTCCCCTGTTCAGGTCCATAGGTAGCAAACCGTTCAAAATTCAAGGAAACAAAAATGTACCTAAGATCTCAATAAACAACTTTCTAGAACATATGAATTTCCTAGGAATGATTCTTAACACCGTTTAGGTAGGTCAATATAAGAAAAAACTAAAGGAATTAAATGTTTTGGACCATAAACTATTAAAATATTATAAACTAAAGCATACTTTTAGGCAGCTTTAAAAAAATATTTCTAAATTTTTATTGAATTTTTTAAAGTTTATTGCGATTTTGATCTTAAAGATGAAGTGTTTTTGATTTTATATGTTTACAATTTTTGTTCTTTATGACAAGAGCTACAAATTTGCCTCAGAGAGTAAATTCCGAACTGTTTGCAAAAATTACACCGATTCCTTGGGGGCCCATAAAAAAGGTCTTTTATCACGTTGTGGTGTTTGTATATGGTTGTATTTCCATGACTCAAACAATTACACACAGTGTAAATAAAGATTTCTTATACATTTTTAAACTGCTTTTATTTGCAATCAAAAGTATCCGGTTTATTTAAGGGAAATAAACCACCGTTTTTTAAAGGTAAAAATTTAACAATATATGTATTTCAAGCTATTTAGAATCGAAGATAGAGCCATTCATTTACCAAAAATAATGAGTACTAGCATGTTTGCTTCTTCAAGATTTAAACCTGAAGCATAGCTCACTTGAATCTAAACGATAGTCCAGTTGTGATACCTACCACCATTCGTCCTATGTTGCCTGACGATCATTATTCTAAAGCCACTCTGTCGTTTTAATTAAAGTGTGAATTTTACTCAAATCGTGAAAAACTGACAGTCAAATAATTTATTGATCTGTGCTCTAATTTTATCAGTCCAAACATTTTACATCTTAAGTCCCCAGTGACGGAGAAGATGTTCGATTGTCTATACTTCTTCCTCGTCGTCACAGCTTCGGCAGAAGTAATTGTAAAGGATTCGCTGTATTTAAGCATGTGGCTGACTCTACTTCTTCTACAGAAGATATCTGCAGATGATGTGGCGAATTAGATGATTTTTCTCCAAGGCATTTTAATTAATTGGTAAACAATTGTAGAAAACTACCTGTCAGTTACTCTATTGATCTGTGTTCTAATTTAAGCAACTTACTTATAGGTAGTTACTCTTACTTTAAGTATTGTTAAAAGCTTATAACAAACTAAAACCTTTTATTTATATTTTGATAAAAAAAACTTTTGATAACTAGATACTGCTTGTTATATTAATGACAAATAAAAAAGATCTTAGCAAATATTAGTAAAAAGGAAACACTTTAAAGATATTGGTCGGTGTCAATAATCTAACGTGAAAACCATTTTGGCCATCATTAAAAACCAGACAGCCGGGGTAAAAAAGTGACGCCACAACTGTCAACTAATTTACTTTTAAAACTGTCTACTTCGTTCTCACTCTGGTGATCTGACTGTCTCGCTCTTAAGTGATCGGTATGATGCAAGTGAAGTGTATAAACACACTCACTCACAAACATAAACAAAAAAAAAAAACGATTGAAAGCTGATCATGCGTATTAAATTCTAGAAATTTCAAATAAAAATAAGAAATAAATAAATATTTATGTGTTAAACATATCGAGTGGAAGAAACTAAACAATTTTACAAACTAGCAATACGCGTACAAGATACAATACAAGTGGTATAAAACAATTTATCCATCTGTAAAGAATATTTAATGATAAATTGTTTTAGTTGTTTTCCTAAAGCTGCATGCAGCAGTAGCCAAAGAAAGAGCAGCTTAATGCCTGACATCCAGATGAAGAACAAAATGCGACAACTTTATGTCGCTTTTATGACGATGTTGAGCTGCTGCTGCTGCTGCAGCTGTCGATGATGCATTAAAATGCTTGAAATACTAAAGTTTTTACATTAAATGTTGTTTAAATGGATAGAAAATCGAATGGAAACCAAAAAAATACAAAAAAAAAAGAAAAACAAGTTGACAACAATAAATAGTAAATCATAATAATGATAATCAGGGTTTACAATTGCTACTATATTAGCCGTCAATTGCAGTAAATATACATTTTTATCAATCTGCATACTAAAAATATAGTTACTATTATAATTTTGTATAACTCTGCTAATATAAATTGCTGTTACTATTCATATATTACTATACAAATTGCAATGTTAGTTTGCAATTTCTAGTAGCAGATACAAACAGTTGTCAACTCGTTATTGTAGCACAACAACCAAAATATATGTTCGTGCTATAGCAGCATACACACTTTTTTGCCGAACTAATATTGCGCGTCAGCATTCGTTTTTGTTTTGTTGTGCTAGCAATTTTCTCTGGCAGCAATTTACATTTCTTTGGTTGCTCTGCTATGGTTGCATTGATATTTCTTGTTTTTTGGCTATTTGGATGCTGCTAGTTATTTTATTGTCAAGTATGTAATACGAAATAACGATTATTCATTAGTGTAAATATTTTTGAATCTAACTGAGATATTGACTTGCATTTTTTTGTAAGACCAAAAATTAAAATATCTAAACAAGAAAAAAAATCTTCGGAATAAATGTGGATCAAATTGTTCCTAATATGTATTTGCAATCCTATTAAAATTTTGATAAAAATTTTAGTTTTAGAAACTCAATAAATATGTAATATGTAATAAAATCTTTATTTATTAGCAAAACTCAATGAAATTTTCAACGTTTTTTAAATTTGTCATTCCAAATTACAAAGTGTAAAAAACCTTTTCAAAAGGTCAAAAGGAATCCCACAATTCCTAAAAATGTATGCGAAAATCCCGAAAATGGTATTTTTTACAATTTTAACCATAGGGTCTACATTTCCTCCGGGGCTGGGAAAATACTTTGGGGATAAATAGGAAACACATCAAGGTTTCTAAAGCTGCTTTCCGTTTTTTGATCCCAACTTTGGGATTTTAGAACATGTGGCCCAAAGTTGAAATTTTGATAAAAAAATAGGTCAAATTCCGAAGGACGAAAGGGCAACATGTTCAAAAAATAGGACATGTTTTTTATACCAAAATGTTCTCTGTAAAGCTACCTTACAGAAAAACATAAAATTGTTATATGTTCTTAAAGAAATTTTTTTTTTAATAAAAAAGAGTTCAGTCACCTTTTCATCCAAAAAACAGCAAAAATCTACTATTTTTTGAATTCTTAAATTGAAAATCGTTTATTTTTGGATCTATAATCGATATTACTCTGAAATATTTTGTATATTACTGATAATTTAGTTGTCTAACTAACAAAAAAAATCGAGCCTGTTCGGTACAAAAGTACGACATATATTTTTAAAAAAGCGGACCAAGGTATGGCAAAATTTTAAAATTTCAATTTTGAAATGCTTATAACTCGAAAAGTATAAGAGATAAATAGCACACGCAAGCATATTTTTTCAAGACATAGGCGAGCGCTTTCTAAACATATAAAACTCTTTGAAATCGAGTGGGAAACAAAAAAAATGGCACGTGTTTAAAAATTTTGCATGTCGAAGGTACCTTATTTTGAGCCCCCATAGCGCCGCCCCTGGGGCATTTGTTGGGCCCATTTTAATAATTTAAACTCGAATACTCATTGGCTACGCCCGCGTCAAATTTTATCCTGATCAGATCAGCAGTTTAGAAATGCCAGATTTATTTCAAAAAAAATTTGATTCTGCCCAACTGTACATTGGGTGTGTTTACTGATATGTTGTTATGCACTTATCAAGAACAGCAACTGATAGCATCAATTGCAGAAATGTCAATTGTGCTATAGCACAACCACAGAAGTGTGTATTTTTGCTAGAAAAGTTTGACAGCACAACAAAATAAAACGAATGGAGTGCAATATTAGCACGACAAAAAAACTGTGTGTGCTACTAAAGCACGAACATATATTTTGATGGATGTGCAATTAATTGTGTTTGCTACTAAAAATTGCAGACTAGCATTGCAATTTTAATAGTAATACGAACGAACAGTATGAATATTTATATTAGTTGATTGTGATGAAATGAGATAATTTCATATTTATTGCATAGTCAAATGTAAGCAATATGTTGCTAGAGCTGAATATCGAAACCCTGATGATAATGCTTTTAATCGTACATATATGGTAAGATATACAGATAGGTTGGCTAGAATGAGAATGCTGTAGAAAGAGAGAGAGAGAGATAGAGAAATGTGACCAGTGAAGTGGACATGTTCAGTGTAAAAGTAACAGATGAAACAGACATCATCAGATTTTATATACTCTGAATCTGAGTTGCGCTCGTACATGGAGTTGCAACGCAATTGTTGTTTATGGATAAAACATCATCGATAGAATTAAAGATGTGTTTACCTTTTTTATTGACTGCTATGGAATTTTTATTTATTTTAGAGAATACAGAATACAAACACAGATACAGGGAGATGGACATGTACAAATACAAACAAACATACGAATCAAATACATTCAATGGTCGGACAATGACGAGACAAATGCTATACCAGATTCTGGTCACAATGGGAACCACAGGCGATTTATTCAGGACTTTTATGAAAGTCTTTGCATACTGCACGACTGACTACTTTGAGACCCCAAAACGCCGCTTCTGTGGAATGTTTGGGACCCGTCTTCAAGAAATAAACTCAAATAAACCTCTGCTACGCCTACGAACCTGTAAGGTTCATCACGAACCTTCTACGATACAGGATCATTTGTTCCGAAAAGGGAACGGCAGTGATCACTAGAATGGCCACCAGGGGTACGCCTTAAAGAGGCGTCTTATCACCACTTCTGTGGAACCTGGCCATAAATTGTCTGCTCAGGAAATTGGATCACATGGGTTATAAAACAGTCGCCTACGCGGATGATGTCGCAGTGGCAGTCTCTGGGATCCACTTGGGTACGATATCACAACGCCTGGAACATGCACTCAGTGTAATAAGTCGGTGGAGTACAGACAGTGGATTGAGTGTTAACCCAAGCAAAACCGAACTTGTATTGTTCACAAGGAAGTACAAGAATCCTATTTCTCGCTTCCCCGATTAAATGGTGTTGAACTAATACTATCGGACAATGCGAAATACTTTGGAGTTATTCTGGATAGCAAACTATCCTGGAAACCCAATACCCTTTCAAGTACGTCAAAAGCCTTGACGGTTATGTATGTCTGTAAGAAGGCCATAGGTACGCAGTGGGGTATTAGACCACAGTTCGTTAACCGGCTATGTGATACGGTCATTAAGCCGACACTATTTTATGGATTTTCTATTTGGTGGAAGGCTCTAAACAAAGGCTCAATTCGCATGCTATTCGAGAAAATTTTAAGAAGAATGGCAATCCTGATCCCTAAGGACGACTGCAACAAAGTCGCTCTTTACTATATTGAACTGGATCGCCGAGGATATAATGGCAAGGAAATTGGCATTTACCTCTTCATTCAGGCTTAACGCGATTGGGGCGTGGAAATAACTCCATACAGTCAAGTCAGTATAATATGCAGCATTCGGACTCTTCCGGATAATATAGATTACTGCATTTCTAGGCCCTTTATGTCGAGAAATTTCGGTTTCTCAATTCCGTATAATACGGAAGCAATGGACGGACCTTTATATGAAACAACGGGACTCTCAGTCTATACAGATGGTTCTACGAAGGAGATCGAGTTGGCGCAGGTATCTACATTCGGGAATTCGACATTTGGTTATCTTTTAGACTTCCATATGAATGTAGCATTATTCAGGCTGAAATATCAAAGGGCGGCTAACTGGCTTAGTTATAACAAGATATCAGATAGGATATTCGTATATGACAGTCAGGCCGCAATAAAATCTCTAACAGTTGTATATACGACATCTAACTTGGTCCAGGAATGCCGGGCATCCTTAAACAGGACGGCGAGACATTCAACAGTAATTCTTAAGTGGGTACGGGGACACGGAGATACTACGGACAATTGCGTTGCTGATGATTTGGCGAAAAAAAGCGCCAGCTTCGTGTCGGAGACAAAGATTTCCAATGTGGGATTTCGTTATCCAAATGTAAGCTACAAATTAGTAACTTCAACTATGAGCTCGCTCAGACAAGATGGGGTTGTGAACCCACATGCACTATTACCAGAATGATATGGTCCTGACTGAATCGTGGACGAACAACATATCTTCTTGGCTTGACACGTTCGCAACACTGCACTTTTGGCAACCATGCGAGGAGACTTGGCTTGCCCTACAACGTCATCTTCTTTGTCACTGTCCGGCATTAGGAGATCTACGCTTAAGGTTTCTGGGACATCGTTCCATAAATAGTCTTCCAGAGCTCTCGAATATGAGGATAGAGGGCATTAATGCCTTTATAAGAGTAGTAATTGGTTAAAATGACCAGACATGGGGATCTCTTTAGAGTGACCTAATAACCGCCGACTCATTGGTATACAACTTTTGAAAAATCTCCCCTCTCTTTCTTTCTTCGGACATCTTCCTCTTAACTTTTTTCAATCTTCCACTTCTTTCTTTTTCATTTCCATCTGTCCATTTTTTTCTGACTTTCTGCTTTCAGGCCATAATATCAGCCTGACAAACTGTATTATGATTTTGTAGACGAAAGTATTTTCGAAAGTTTCTCCCATTTCGCCAACTATGTTTGAACCATCTGTATATATATCGGTTCCTTTGTTATTCCATTACTCTAGTTTCTGCATCCTATACTTTTCCATTTGGCTTTATGTTGATGCAGTTTATTTTGACAGATTCTGTTTGTTTTCTGTCAATGTGACAATCGTTACCTATTGAAACTAAGCTGTGGAAACTTCACCAAAAAATATTTTTGTTACACAACTTTTATTAATTATTTTTTTATCATTCAACCTGTTAACAAATATAAATTGTTTTAATTAAAATAAAAAATATCGAATCTTTAATGGCCATAGTAATATTATCCCAGGTAGAGAATAAGCTTCAAAAGTTTTCCAAAATTTGTCAACCTGAAAAGTGTTTCGGTTTAACGCTTCGACGCCACAATTGTATGCCCAGCCACTTGCTACAACTTTATGAAGCAATAACTGAAACCAAAAACAAAAGGAAAAAAATAAGTTGTCAATCTTTTAGCATCACATTACGAGTATTGATCAGCTAAACGCAAACAAGCTTGTAATAGACAAGATGGAAAAAACGGAAAAAAATAAATACATTTTAAACGATTGCAAAAATATTTTATTTAGAAATTCTACTTGGGTTTTCTTGGATCTTCTCTGCTCTTCTATACTTTTCTAGAGAAATCTGACAAGTAAATCTGTAAACAGAGAACTAATAAAATAAGATACGTGTCATTTGAGCAATCAGCGTTAGAAAGTTTAATGAACGTAAATATTAAATTTATCGTAAAAAAGGGACACCTTGGATTTCATTTTCGGCTTTATTGCTCTCGCCTAAAATTGTTCCCTTTCACCATAGCTTTCATGTCTGGTTATGAGAGGGATGGATTGATTTTTGAGTTGAATCCATCGCTAATATGCGTCCATACGATGATTATTATTTACCAGGCATTATGGTCTTAAATAACAATTATTTGTTTTGTTCAATTGTTTTGCGATTATGATCATACATCTGAACTGATTATAATTATCTTTTTTATAATTCGGCTTATTCGAATTTATTGGCCTTAGCTCGATCGATATTAAGTTCCGCAATCGTGGAAAAACTGGAATGTGGATGGTAAGACCTGTGACGCGAAATCAAAGGACTACAAAGTTCCATTTGTTCACGTAAGGGCATTTATTACAATAATCTTCTATGATTAATATGTAGGACAAATCTGTTGAGACTTCGCTTCATTCACTTGAGAGTTACATTGAGACACCTCTTGAGCATGGAGAGTACACATTAATAGCTTTTCTGGATATTGAGGAGTTTTTAATAATGCTAATTATGTGTCGAATATAACAGCTTCAATCGTAAAACTCTACAAGCTGGTGTATTACTAGCAATGAATTCATTACTTGTGGAACTCGATTCTTTCAGACTGTTAATTGTGTATGTGAATGATGTTTCTGAGGTCACTAACGGACCATGTATGCTCGAACTTAAAAGGTCCCTGTATTGCTTGAATAGAGTGGAACTTACAGAAATGCAATATCTGGGAGTTATCCTGGATTCGAAACTGCCTTGGAATTTAAACACTCAGTTTGTGGTGTAAGAGTTGACTGCGGTTATTCGCTGTTATTTGTGTAATAGTCCATAGGGAAGACCTGGGAAATTACCCCTCATAACATTAGATTGCTTTTCGAAATGGCGGATAGCCCTTTCTAAGGCATGGTGCACTTGTTTGGCAGAGTGCACTTTGAATGTCGTTTACAGACTTTGGCATTTATGGTTACAGGTGCACCATGTCATTAAAGATCCTTTTTGCATTTGAGGTATTCACTGGTGACTCGAAGACGAAGGAATGTAGGGGTTGGACGGATATGCCTTTAAGAATTCCGGAGCAACGGATACACGAGGTTGATATTAGAATCAATTCTATATTAATGCAGTCTTGAAATCCATCTATACGACATTTAATTTGTTCCTGAAATGCTGTATATTAATTCACGATATGGTGAGATATTCTATACTTGGACTCAACTGGATACTAGATTACAAAGTTGTACTTATCTACTCTACGACCATGCATTCGTTCGTGTAACTAAATGATTCGTTCGAGGACTCATTGTGGTAGAAGGGATACTAATACATTATTTATTTCCTTGAATCTTTCTTTTAAAAATTGCGTGATTCTAAAGGTTTCAATTGTGTCACTACTCAATGGGAGACAGCCTGTTTAACCTAATATTCGGAGGAACGTTGCAACTGATTTACTATAAATATAAAAAATTAAAGTTAAATAAAACACTTATAATGACAATTTCATTCAAATTTGGTAACGACTTTGAATCACTCTTTCCAGCATTCAAGACTTGGAAGCCAACATTAATCGCTTAATTCACGAGTTGCGTCTGGCTTATCGACTAAGACGTTTGACTTCACATAACCCCTTGGAAAAAATCCTGGAGTGTGATATTACATGTATTGGTAATAGAGGCTAGGAAGATCGGTGATTTTCGTAATACAACTGTTGCGGTGTGACTATTTCTATGATGAATTGTCAAAAAATATTGACTAAAAATAAGATGTGAGTCAAGCCAAAACGACCATGAATATTCCGGAGAACATTCCTTGGCTGCTTTTCGCATATAAATTTGATTTGAAATGTGTTAGTAGTGCCCTGATTTCTTGTAAATTTAAATTTACAGACGATATTGAAAATTTCACTTAAGAATCCTTGACAGTCTCTAGTATCTAATCGATACCTTAATAAGATTTGTAATTAATTGGTAATTCTCTGAAGGACTAGTTTTAAGATAATTTATATTCGTCGTACAGAATCATTACTTTTTCTGTTTTAATATTGATATCTGTAGGTATATTTAACGGAAATTACCTAATTATTTTGGTGATAAGTTCAATGAAGTATCCTCGAGTTATAAAGGCAATAATGTTTCTGCCATTGATCTTGGTTTTAAGGACTACAAAGGGCACACTTTTAATAATCACAATTAAATGATTTCTCAGATCGCCCTAAAGTATATTTCTCTTAAAAATCTTGGTATTCATATAAAATTCAACAGAAATGAGTTTCACATATACATAAATTACACGACACCATTTGATGATGATCGGTCCATAAAGGATCATAAATCACTTTAACTAGCATAAGTCTACCGTTTCATTTTGGAATCCAATGAAAGGAATCAGAACGATCGTTGTATAATTGGTCATAACTCCTGGCCCACTTCCGAAAATCACTCACGAAAAAACAATTATTGAAATTTTAAAAGAATAATGTTTTGCTCATATACTCAGTGTAGGGTATTATATAGTCAGGCTTGACCGACAATACTTTCCTACTTGTTTTCTTTAAGAAATATACAGCAACATCAGTATCATCATTACAAAATGCAACAAACAAACGGTTATTGAACTGATATTAAAGGCTGTATTCCCTACCATGACTTGGCTGCCACCTGATACACTTTGTCCCACTCCTAGTATTATTTGTACCATCTATGGTTATCGCCAGTTAAATACTCGTGCACACATACTCGTAATCACACACAAACCTTCTATTCTCTCCAATTTTATAAAATTTTATAGCCGTTTAAGGATTGCAACAGCAAAACAACTAAAACAAAAAAAAAAATAAAAGAAGAAACAGAAATATACTTAAGTAGTTAGTAGAAGAAATAAATATTTTCCCCCTTATAAATCGCATAAACCTGTCTGTCTATTACAGGAAAATGAAATAAAAACCTAAAAAACTGAAACAAACAGACTAACTGAGAAGAGACTGAGACTAAGACTGGCTGGTCATGCCAATGCCATTTGGATTTGTTCCATAATCCTCATACAATGTGGTTTGTTTCTGTTGTTTTCTATAAATATTTTTAGTTTTTTTCTTTCTTTCTATAAAATCAAAGATATTTAACGGTTCATGTTGTGTGGCAAATATTTAATCGTTGAATATGACACATGTGCGACATAATAAAACGCACATGTTTAAATGTTTAATAGTCAGTTGTCCA
This sequence comes from Calliphora vicina, assembly GCF_958450345.1. Classification (NCBI taxonomy): domain Eukaryota; kingdom Metazoa; phylum Arthropoda; class Insecta; order Diptera; family Calliphoridae; genus Calliphora; species Calliphora vicina. The sequence goes on along the minus strand of NC_088783.1, from coordinate 81,594,057 downwards.
AGTCCAAGTTGCCTCCTTAAGAGAATCTATAGATGTGTGAATGTTCTATGTATGATGCTGTTGTTCGTTGACGATCGCTGCCACGATCTTCTCATACCTCTGGCCAATGATTAGTGAGAAAAATCTAAAGCTGAAGTTAATCTAAAGATGGATTAGTAAAATAGTAAGTAAGTAGTAAGTGTAAGTACTCAAAGTCGTACAAGTAAGTATGAGCATGATTTTGATTTTGGAGTTGTTTTTGTTAGCGCAACCATTGTGTTGCAGTTGTAATGACAATCGCAGCAGTCAGTCACTCACTCATTTGCTCAGTTAGTCAGTCAGCTAGCAAGCTAGCCAGCCAGTCATATTAGTAAATTATGGAGTTCATAAAATAATGAAATAGTGGTGGTACCCCTGTTTGGAATGATAATAAATTGCCTGTAATAATGTTTAATAAACGCGTTTCATTAGTTGATAATTTTCTTTTATTTGCGGTTTTATGTACGTTTGACATTTTAAATGATTTTAAACGATTGTGATTGAAAGAATTTAAGAATATTATGAAAGCTACAAACAACGGCAGCCGTTTTGTTTCCGTTTTGATTTTCATTTCCTTTGCAAATTAAATACATACATATGTATTTCAAGTAACCTTTCTAGTTTAACGGGCCTGTGTTACAATCATTGATAGAGGTTTTATGCATTGTTGGTAAAAAAAAACTTACATCCGTTAATAAAAAATTTGATGTTGTAAAGATGTCATGATTATATGAAATAATTTATTTAGCCTCTACAAATTTCTACATTAGAGCGTCCCTTAGAATTAAATTTTTTAAATGTTGACACGGTACACCCTGAAAACTTCCATAATGACTTAAAATACCACCAAACATTTTTTTACCATTTTCTAAGAAGGGCAACCCGTGCCGACTTTCGATTGAGTTTTGGGGTGCATTTACAAGGGAAAAAATGCATTTTTTTTCAGTTTTTTTTTTAAATTTTACTATTAAGTAATTACTTTTGCAATTTAATTTAAAAGAATCGAAATGTGTTCATAATTGTCGTTCTAATGAGATATAAAAGACAAAAATTGTTTAAAAAATTTCAAAGTTATTAAAAAATCGCCAGGCCATTAACGTGTCTCAGTCCACTAGAACAAGAAATGTAGGAACAAAATTAACATATTTTGAGAAATATTAAAACAAAAGTTTATTCTTATTTAAAATATATCCATATTTACTTGAATATGAGTTTTTATCTTCATAGGACACAGTTAACCTATTCGCAGGTATAACCAAAAAAAATATAATTTTTTTAACGGCAGTTTCAAAACTCCCCCTCAAAACTAAATCGAAAGTCGGCATGGGTTGCCCTTCTTAGAACAGGCTTAAAATTTGTTGGGTGGTATTTTAGGTCATTACGAAAGTTTTCAAGTTTAGATTTTCAAAAAATACAAATGATTTTTTTGATTTACGGTCGGTATTGAAAATTTGTTTAAAACAATTCAAAAACTTTTTTTTTCATATGTATCGGGTATGTATTTATAAAAACAAAGAAATAAAATATTTGTAATACTATCGTGTAAACAATAAATGTTTTTTCGAAACGATTTTTTGAAATACCGACTGATTTCAATAAAATTTTAAATTTGAAAAGTGTTAATACTCAGTATTGCCGCCTATAAATACCTTAATCTACATTTATCATGATTTCAAAAGAGCACAGTAAAACCATAAGTTGTTGACCGATTTTTACCATAATTCGTCGAACACATACCCTTTGGGGAGCTTTGGATATTTCCATTTTATTCTTTTAAATTTCGAAAAACTGGCAATTCTTTTTATATTTGTGTAAAAATCAAGAAAATTTACATACATCGGATAAATAAAACTTAAACCGTTCAATATAAAAATTGTCAAAAATACGAAAATTTATTCAAATATTGTACAAATTCATTAAACATTATAATATCGGTATTTATAAATTTATCCACTTTTTCCGGAAATCCACCCATTAAAGATTTTATAGTTGCTTCCATTACCTTTTTGGACGAGGTAGTCCACTTAAGCTTAAAATCGGACATGTCCTGGAATACATTTCGTGTGTTCTTTAATTATTTTTTTACAAGGGCTCAATACCTTTCCACAGGTTGAAGTTCTGGACAGCTAGGTGGATTTGCCTCCCGTGGAACAAAATTGACATTATTGTTTAAATACCACTCAAGGGTCTTGTTTCCATAGTGGCATGATGCCAAATTGGGATAGAAATATGCGTTTTTAAGAAAAGTAAAAGCCGTTTTTGTATACACTTCGTAATATATATTTCTTTGTTTATCTAGCTTGATGTCACAATGGCTTTTTTGCCACAACTGCAAATGGCTTGCCACACAAGAAACTTCTTGAGGAATTTTGTTTGTTTTTTTTTGGCCCGGAAGTTGTGAAAAGTCTGCCAGTACTTAAGTTTAATCACCCATCATTTATAAAATTTGACTTAAATTTTTTCTCTCGTTCTTTTGCTTCCAAGTTCTTTAACGCATTGCGATCTGGAACTTTCTAAACTTTATACCACTTCAACCCAGCATTAGCTTTAGCTATGCGCACAAAAAAATCAGTGCATTTAACTTTCCGAGCTGCTTTTCTGATAGAAGTGTTCGGAGCTCTTCGAAAGAGTTTTTCGACTTATTTTTTCTTCCAGGTTTTCTTTCAATGTTAAAGTCTGTTGTAAATGAATGATTTATGAAAGATAATATTGGACATATTTTTAAAAGCTAACGTGATTAAAAAAATAATAATTTGTTGGATCCTGAATAACTTTTTTTTTAACTTACCTACTAAAAAACCTTAAAAATTAACGCGCAAAAAAACCAAAAAAATTTCGAAAAAAAACTCGTCCAAAATCTCAAGAAAAACTTTTTTTGGGAAAAACTGCTATCGGCATCGTTTTTAGCTTACAATTTCACACTGGAAAGGTAATATTTAAACAAAAAATAAATCAGCCGATTTGTTTTGTATATCCTACTCAAAAAACCCTTAAAAATAAAAGTTGAGAAAAAGTAAAAAAAAAATTGAAATTTGGGCTGCTCGAAAATTATTTTTTTGATATGTCGTAGTGGAACTTTTTTCTTCATGTCAAAGGCTATCGAAAAATCGATTGCACAATATCGACAAATTTTTGTCCTTACAAATCGGCCCACCCTAATGTACTCCGATACCAACAATGCACATTTTAAGTAATTAGATATTGAAATATCAAATATTTATTTGGAAAACTTTTTCGAAAAATCGCCTTCAAATATCACTGTCCAACAAATTGAGACTTTTTGATTGGAATATTCTGAAAGGGCATATCATGTAGATAATTTTTATAGAATAAACCAGAGACCGAAAATAACGGGTTCACTAACGGTAAATTCTCATTCGCAGCCATTTAAAAATATTTTTTTGTGATATATCACTGAGAGATTTATTCGAGGACATTTTATGTTTGGGGTTGAGAGAAACAGAAAAGAAACAAACACAAATAATCTGGATGAGTGATTTATAATTTAGTTTTTTCGTAAAGGTCGACTTGTGACTTTTATTTGCGAACATGAAAAAAAATCGCAAAAATGCATTTGATGCAAATCAACGCTTAAATATATAAACTTTATCAAAAGATTAATTACTTCATACTTATCATATTATTTCCATAATTTGTTAAAAATTACTAACAATTGTATGTAAATGAAAGAGAAAGTAACAGTTATTAAGAACAAGAACAAATGAATTGTTTATCACACACCAAATCATTAAAAAAACAACAAAAACGAATAAAGGTCATACCAAACCATTTAAATAAAAATCATTTTGTAACAGTTATTTTTAGTGATTTATTGTTATCACAAAAATATATTTCACAATTTGGGTTTTTTGGTATATGGACGAGTTATTTTCGAGCTCTGGAATAAACTTATACCGGGCAAAGTTTTAATTTTTGGATGAAGCGAGCATTGAATAGTTGAGAAAAAGGTGTTAGTAAATGTGTGAGAGAATTCTTATTACCAGAGTTACATGGTGTAATTCTTAGACCAGCCGGACTATAAGTTTATTCTACAAAAATGATTTACTCAATATGCCCTTTCAAAATTATAGAGTCACTATTATATTCCAATCAAAAGGTTTCTTTTTAAGTAAAAAATAACATAAACATTAAAAAGCTTTTAGTTATTATACAAAATAAATTTGTTTGTCCTTAATGTTTTTAAATAAAAACAAAATAAACATTAAACAAATCGTGATTATTTGGTCCAAAAGTGGGAACCTGTTCACAAAATTATCCTGGGTATTTAAAATTTTTTTTTATCTGCTTCTAACTTCAAAAGTTACAGAGTTTTGGTCGATGAAGAATCTGAGCCACTGTGCGGCGTATACAACGTATATAAGAAATAAATTGGATAAATAATTTTAGTTAAATTCTCCAACATTTTTGATTTGCCTCATGTAGAATTAATAAGAAAAAAATTATTATATGGCTACTTTACCATTTTATGTACATATTTTTGACAATTGTAAATTGTACAAATATAGAAAACTGAAATAAAGTTATTAAAAATAATAATGGATTTCAAAGAAAAACAAAACATTTCTGTGCCACTCTTGGTTTAATTTTCTATTAATATTTTCGAATACTACTACCATGCAGCTGTTTATTGTGTGTCTTATTGTTGCATGTTTTATGTTTCTGCCACATTTCAAACGGTTTTCTTTTTCTATTTTATTATTTTTTATAGTTTAATTTTCATTTGTTTTATTATTTATGTCGATTTAAACACTACCATTGCAGAAATTTGGTCTTTATTTTAGTGTTTTTGTGTTTTTTTTTTGGGTTAAATAGTCGTAAAAATGTTGCTCTCACATTAATTGTGCTGAAGATGAATGAAGAGAAGAATTGAAAAGAAGTCGGAATGAATAAATGAATCAAACACCTGTTTAATGATATGAATGAATGAATTAAATTCTATTTTAATTTAATGATTATTTTTGTTCATACTAATGAAAGTTGATTTATAATAACTAAATGTAACAAGTGTTTCATTGAGAGGTGTTATTTTTTTGTCAAATTAATTAAACTAGAATTACACTATTCTAATTCATAATTATTTGTATTAAAATTATTCTGCCACACAATAAGTAAAATCATCTTGTAATTGTAAAACACCTTAAATTACATGACATAGATACAAACAATAGATACCAATATAAAAGTTAAACAAAAAAAAATAGTAATAAAATAATCACATTAAATAGCCGCAAGTAATTGAGGCGTTTTAATTAAATTTCCGTTATAAAATTAAATTTTTTATTGGCTTAAATGTTGTTGTTTGCTGTATGACTGCTGTCTGCTTTTATTCAACCACATTCAATAGATTTTGCTGCTTTAAAAATAACAGATTGTTTCTTATTACATTTTGTTTGCTGTTTTTTATATTTTTCAGATGCTTTTTTTTCGTTTTTATAAAAATTTCTCCATTTCTATCAATTAATTGTAAATAAATAGTTGTTCGTATAAATAATAATGAAAATAGCAACAACAACAACAACAGTTATAACAAAATTAATAAAAACTATATAAAATTGAGTGAAAGAAAAAGTGAAAATCACGCACATTTGATGGTTAATAGACTTTAACAAATATATATTTTTTTTGTATCTCATTTATTTAGTTTTTTTTTTAAGTATTGTTTAGTGTAATTATGACTTTTATTAATAGTATTTATTAATATTATTACTATTTATTTAAGCTCTGTATTGTACATTTTTTATTTTAAGGAATTAAAAAAATGCAAGTGGACTTTGGGAATTGTTCTCCACAATAAATTTAAAAAAGCTTTAAATTAATCTTTAAATGTGTTAAATTGACTAAAATTAACCAAATTTTTGATGACGACAAGTTTTACTATTTTTAATATTTTCTTATATTTTATACCGCAACCTTTCTCAATATAAAAACTATTTTTTTTGTAAATGTGTCAAATATACACAAACCGTTATCGAGAAATAGGATTTGATATTTCCAAATAAAAAAAGTATTATTTTCTTAATAGATGATATACGCCAAGAGACGCAACGCTTGTTCTTATGAAATAAATTTTGAAACACATAAATTTGCATTCCAAAGAAGTATGCAATTTGAAATTAAATATGGGTTGATTTTTAAGGTCAACATTTTTTGATATTGTGCCATCGATTTTTCGATAGCTTTTGGCAAGAGGAACAAAATTTCTACTACGACATATCAAAGAAATCATTTTCGATGCGTCCAAATTTTAGAAAAAGTCAAAAAATTGACTTACCTACTAAAAAACCTTAAAAATAAAAGTAATTTTTTTACTTTTACAGAAATTTGGGCACATCGAAAATGATTTTTAATATAACGTATTAGAATCTTTTTTCCCTCATGCCAAAAGCTATCGAAAATTTTTTAAAAAAAGTCAAAAAATTTCACTGTCCAACATATTGAGACTTTTTGATTGGAACAAAATAGCGACCCTATAATTCTGAAACGGCAAGTTGAGTAGATCATTTTTGTAGAATAAACTTATAGTCCAGCTGGTCTGAATTGTTTTTTACAGTGGGTCAAAGTTTTAATTTTTTGATTGAAGGGTTTAATTGTGGAATTTTATGGGGATAATTTTTGTGGAATATCTCAACCCTCTATCTCCACTAGGGTGATCGATTCTTCGACATTTTTTAGAAACCGATTTCGGTTTCGGTTTTTTTATAATAACCGGTTAACCGGTTTTTTGGAAAAAGATTAAAACGCTTAGAAATAAGAAGAAAAAAAGTTTTATTTAATAAAATAATAGTGATTAAAACCATTTTGGTTACTTCTTTTATCCTTCACAAGGTCTTCGGTTCAAATTTGACCAATTTTGAAATTAATATTTAATTTCAAATGTAAACAACTACATTAGGTTTTTTTTTTTAAAAAAATCTATTTTCTATTTTGGTCAAATTTGACCCGTCAGTAAATTTGAAGACCTTATGAAGGTAAAATAATCTCTTAGGAATAAGTAAAACAAAGTTTAAATGCTTTGGAGTATATTGATTTTTTTTTGGTTTTTATAAAACTAGACATTGAAAATTATGTTTTACTTGGTGTATTTGTAGGACATATAGAAAACAAAGCATTGAATAAGTTTTCAGGCTTACCAGATCACTTGTGAGATTTTCTAAATATAAAAAGTCTTCTAAAATAATTGAAGTATTTGTTTTAATTTTTTTTTGGATTTTGAATATTTTTTAAAGTTTTAAAGTACACTAAAACTCATAAAAATACACTTTAGAAAAAACCGGCTATTCGAGGAGAAAAAACCGATTTCTTCGATATTCGAAATATGAGCTTTTCAAAAAAACCGGTTATTACTATAAATTGAATAGAATTTCTATGTTTATAATTGTAAAACTATATTCATAATTAATATATGATTCCAACAACTGTAAAACACCGGTTTGCGTCTTTACTAAACATAAGTAAATTTATTCGGAAATCACAATCGAATTAATTTTAGTATATTAATAGTTGCAATTGAAAAATTTGATTATGATTTACATAACAAAGCCAAATTCGAGTTTATCAACCAATAGAAATATATTTATTGTTTTTTTGGCATTTTGAAACAAAATTATTAAAATAAAACGAATGCAAAAATAGAAGAAATTAAAATATTATCCAAAAAAACCTAAAGAATAATCAATTAAAATAGTGAAGATTATGCTGAGGATTCGAATGGGTAAGGTCATAATTATTTTCGCTAGATACAACATAGTTTATGTACATATTTATTCGAAAACACATACAGTGCCGAACTTAAGTATTGGCACAGGATGCTCATTGTACTTTAAGGTATATTTAGAGGCAGTATTGTAGAGATTTTTAATAAAAAAATATATTTACCAGATAGACTGTTGAATTTCCTATAAAATATGACCAACTTCATTTGAACAATTTAATACCACTATTTATTAATAACAAAACAACATAAAAAATACTTCATTTCAATGAACAAAATTATTGGCACACTTCATTAAAAGCTAAAAAAACATTTGATTTAGGAAGCAACATTGCAAAATTTAGTATATAGTTGCAAGTGATTTTTGCTTTATAACTGTCTCGAGTAGCTTAGGCATGAATCCACTAACTTGTTTGTGATATCTGACCCAATACTTTGCAATTCTTCAACTAATTCCTTTTTCACTCGCTTATCTAGCTCTTCCCACAGAGGCTCTATTGGGTTGATATCCGGAGATTTTGGAGGGTGTGGTTGGGCATGCGAAATATTGTATGAAAACCACATACGTCCAGTATAGGCCGAATTTTTGGGGTCATTGTCATTTTGAAAAGTGAAAGAAAATGGTAAAATTAACTTTGTCCATTATTTCGTCAATGAACACTAGCTCTCCAACCCCTGCAGCGGACATACAAACCCACACAATTATCTCTCCAGCACCATGTTTTACTGTTGAAGCAATATTTTGTTTTTCCAACTCTTTATTGGGTTTTATCCATACCGTTTGACGGCCATCAGAGCGAAAATTATTAATTTTGCTTTCATCAGAGAGTAGCACTTGGTGCTAAAAATCATGTGGCTTACGTAAATTCCTAAACGGCATATTCTAAACGCAGATGAAATAAATGGTTTACGTCTAGCAATACGACAACTATAGTTTGTCTTCTGGAGCACTCTTCTGGCTATTGCTGCGTGAACTTCTTTCCCAAACTCTTCCCTAATCTCTACAGCAACCTCTGTTAAAGATATTTTTGGACATAACTTGACCTTTTTGTTTATATGGCTGCATTTACGCTCACTTGAGGATCTAGGACGAGCTGTATGTTTAGCACTTTCAATTGTTGATGCTCCCTTAAAACGTTGCACGATACTCCGAATTGTAAAACGGCTCCTTTCCATAATCTCTACAATCTCAGCATACGATTTTCCTTGATTGTACAAGTGAAAAATGATTTTGCGCTCACATTCTGTTGTTTCCTTTTTTTGTTAGCTATTTTCAGCAAAATTGATAATTATTGTGCAAATTTTTTACAAATTGACATTAACAGTTTGAGAAATGAAAACTGTTAAATAAAAGAAGATAAAATGGCATTTTCTATGAACAAAAACTGGATATATTGATAAAATTTGAAGAATCTGGTTAAATGTGCCAATAGTTTTGTTCGACGGAATTGGGGAATTTTTCGTCTTTTTATTATTAGTAAATAATATTGCAATTTTGTAGGAAATTCATCAATCTATTTGATAAATATATTTTTTTATTAAAAATGTCAACAATATGGCCTTTAAATCGACCTTAAAGTACAATGAGCATCCTGTGTCAATACTTAAGTTCGGCACTGTACATATTTTGGAGCTTTTTAACAATTTATGATTTCAATAAAGATTTTTTATACTCTTACAGATTAATGAATTAATTAGTCGTCGTACCTTCTTATTTTGCAAGATATTGTCATGAAGTGAAGGATTTACTTGCGTGTAACTACTGAAAAGTTTTTGCAAACCACACTACGAAATGATCCAGGGCCATGAAGTCAACCATCTGAGGTAGAGTACCGTAAGGATTTCTCATTATTTGCTGTCCAGATCCTACATAAATGCAGACGTCATAATATTTCAATAGTTAAAACATTCATTATAATTGTATTTTACTAGTTTTCTTGTATTAAATAAAATATGTATGTCAATTGAAAAAAAAAATAATTTTGAAAATAATTCACAATAGCAGATTTTTATTGTTTTTGAAAACAGTTACGAGTACCATATACATTCAGTAATTGTAACCGAATTTGGTGATAGTACTTGCAACCGTCAAAATTCGATTGCCGCCAAATTCGGTTGCGATTTCAAATCTGTTTTCTCTGTGCAGACATTAACTTACAAACATTTTTTTTTAGTTGGTATAATGCTCCCTTCGTTAAAAAAATTAAAACTTTCACCCACTGTCAAAAAAAAATTCTGACCAGTTGGACTATAAGTTTATTCTACAAAAATGATTTACACAACATGCCCTTTCAGAATTATATGGTCGTTATTCTCTTCAAATAAAAAATTCTGAATTTGTGGGACAGTGAAATTTCTTAAACGTGTATTTTGAAGTCTCTCAGCGGGAGCTAGGTTTTGATTTTAGACCCATAGTTTCTTGGGGAAATTTTCTTAGAATTTTTCGTAAAAAACGTTTTTCCTATACGCCTGTTTGACCAAAAAATTGAACAACCCTAATAAATAATATACTTTATGGGTTCGAAAATGACAAAATATGGAAATTACCCTTAACACCCATGTTGAAGGGAGTAAAACCTTCATATGAAGCTGTAATTAGTATCATAATGAATCAAATATTTTTTCCCTACATAACTGTTGCCATAAACTTTACAACCCTCGTATATTACACATAAATAAGCTGCATATTAATGTTTGTCATCTAGTGAAACTGATATGGAAAACAGTAATTATTATTTGTTGTTTTATTTACTTGTTTGTTTTACATTTGACGAACGAACAAGAATTCATCCATAATACACGTAGTTGCTTTAAAATGCAACATTGTTTTTTAATGTTGCAACTTTTCCACCTTGTTTGTGTATTTAAATGCTGTTGTTTTTTTTTAAATCTTTTACTCATATTTACTCAATGATTTTTTTATTATCGTTTCTTTAAATCCTGTAGTCATAAATTTCCAGACACTTTAAATGCGTTAAAATCTTTAGTTCCTATTTTCCATCAGACTGAATGTTTTAACACCTTCGTTAGGCATTCGTTTTAGTGGAGTTACTCTGCAAATTATTGTTAAGTATTATAAGCAACAGCATGAGTATGGTTTATATGGAAAATAAAATAAAATAATTTTGAAGGCTACACATTGTTACCTTAATATAGAAAGGCCCTAACTCGGGTTCTTTTTGTAAGCCCAGATTTTCATTTATTTCGATAAATGGTACGCTCATATATAATTTTTAGCCAAAAAATATCGACTTAAAAAAACGAGTTAGGGCGTTTCTATATTAAGGTAAAGACATATTCGTATACATGTGAGCCTCAAGCAGTTTATATCAAGACACAATGCAGCCAGCTGTTATGTTTGTTTTACCAACAAATTTCCATTAGAAGACATAATAGATTTTCAGCAGGAGTTCTGGTAGATAATATTTGCTATAATTCTTAAGGTAATATTTTCGTTCAATGATTAAAAATGCGTAAAGTAGGGCAGCCTTTCAACTATATTAATTCGTTAAGATGCCTATTAATATCTTGATTTTTGCCACTTTTGCTAAATGTAATAAACATAAAACATAATACTCAAGTTTACTGTCATACACACTTCTAATACGAGTATATTCCTAAATCGTAAATAGCACCATCACCATCAGCATTCTAGCCATTCAAATAACCCAACAGTTAAGCAAGTAGTCAATGTATCCCTTAAAGACAGTAATTGTCACAAATGTCTTATATTGGCTGACTCCAATTTAAATATTTTGGTCATTTGACACGTATGTGGTCTCTGTAGTGCAGAGAGAAGACAATTGGTTACTTTATACATCCCAAATAAACTAGCGTGAAGCCAATTCCCACTTAAGTGTCTCTAAGTAATCTGGAATGTAGTCACTTTAAACGTTTCGTGAGTAATTCGTACAAACTGGTTTTCTACAAATTGTGTTGTTTATTTTTATTTTTGCTTAAATATACTCAAATACCATGTAACATAGCATGAAGTCAATAGTCACTTTTGTGTCTCTTAGTAACCTATGGTGATGCCACTTCAAACTTTTTTTGTACTGCACTTTATTTTACTAACCGTTGACTACTTTCGATCAGCTATCAGATAGTCACATTGTACTCAAAAGGGTCAATTAAACCCCTGCTTGGGACATGCACGTGTTAAAATAACTAGTCAAGTAGCTGATCAAGTAACCAGTTACAAAGCTAGTAAGGTAAATGACGCTATGTAACCACTATATGAAGCCAATGTGTTGCCTACTTTGGACCAGCTATTAGACAGTTCCATTGTAATCAAAAAGAGACAATTGACCCCCTGCTTAGGACATGCCCGTGTTAAAATGACTAGTCCCGTGGCTATTGAAGTAACTAACTCCCACCCTAAATGATGGGTAAAATCACTAGTTCGGTACTGGCTCCTAGAACTGCTGGTAACTAACGCAGCTACTACTACTCGTGTGCAACAACAAAAGCAACAAATATTCATGTTGCAAATACTAGTATTTCCGCATGCGCAAATTTAAATATCATTCTTAGATCACTGACAAAGTGTTGTCGGCTGGGCGGTGGGGATGCGTATACGCCAGACACACCAACAAACTAATAATAAAACTAAATAAATATTTATCCACCATAAAAGTGAGTAAGATCATCTCATGGATGGTGAAAAGCTAGTGATGATGGGGTGGGGTGTATTTAACAAACAGAATATTTAATGTGCCGCATGCTGTGTGTAGGCCGAAGACACGAAAAGAATAGATTTTACTTAAAATTCATATCAGTAAGAAAATTCATTCGCCAAAATATGGCCAAAAAATTTGTTTTTCTCCAAAATCGCAAAATTTATATCGCAGTTACGGAAAAACTATAGGAGGTTTTATCATACTTTCTTCATATTTTTGTTCCATATTATGTTGTCCATAAATCCCCATGTGATGATCAAAAAATTCTGAAATTTTTTTAACAACATTTTTAAAAATTTTAAATTGTAGTTTTGAAACTGCCATTAAAAAAATATATTTTTTTTTGTTATATCTGCAAATAGGTTAAATGTATCCTATGAAGATAAAAACTCATATAAAAGTAAATATGGATATATTTTAAGTAAAAATAAGCTCTTATTTTAATATTTCTCAAAATATGTTAATTTTGTTCCTACATTTCTTGTTCTAGTGGCCTGAGACACGTTAATGGCCTGCGATTTTTTTAATAACTTTAACATATTTTAACTAATTTTTGTCTTTACCGTTTCAACATTTCAAACATTTAATTCTAAGGGACACTCTATTGTCCATGCAACAAATAACTAACAACACTGTTGCAAACACCATTATTGGTAATCAGCATAAAATTTGGTGATGGTACTTTTTAAATTCATTCAAGATTAGTAAAACATTCAAATACAAAAGCAAAAATCCTCACAAATAATGGTCAAAATAGTTAGTTGAACTAAAAGTAATACAAGGCTATTTTTATAGTCATATAAACTTCAAGTACATTTCAGGAATGACTACATTCCTCTTAAATACTCTCAAGCCCATTCATTCATTCATTCATTCATTTATTCATTCACTCGCATTCAGCCTATTTCAATAGCTGATTGTTCTTTGGCTATAAAGACAAAAAGCCACTGATTTGAATGTTACTGGTTACGGATACTCAACTGAAATTGTCAGATTTTCTAAACGTACGTACTAGTTACCTGCGGTTTATGCTTAAAACTTTAGCGTCTTGCAATTTGACATTTGTGGTTGTTGTAGTTCTATGTAGATTCTGCTGATGTAGATTTTAAACAGTTTTAGTATTCGCATTTGCAATAAGTGTTTTACTGACTACGCGTAACTTTACCCATAGAATCATACATTCATCCATTCATATATCTACATATATTTATGTACGTGCTAACGTACTCTTACATTTGTATTCGAATTCGAATTCGTTTACTGAATATATTTGCGTATGTCGAGTATTCGTACGTGTGTTCTGTAGATTACGACTATTATTTTGTTGTTGTTGTTCGATTTTATGTTCGTTCACTTCAAGTTGTGTTTTGTGGATGTTTTGGGCCGGCAACCTGCTGAGTTACGATTTGTATTTTAAATGCGTGCAATTTAGTTTTAACATGTTAATGATGATTTGTTTTCTTCTACTTGAGCCATTTAGTTAAATATTGAAAGCATGTCTGAATTTGTATTATGGCTTTTTAGCCCAGTTATTTTTACAATTGGCATCATTATTGTTAGATTCTAGAAATGTTGGTTTGGGGTTAAAATTCATTTCATTGGTGTTAGAATTCACTAATATAAATTGAAAAAATCCGTTATATTTTTTGGTAAAAAAATATTTATATAAAAAAGTGTCAAATTCGAGCACCGTGTTATTGGTCTATTCATTAAATTTCAACCAAAAAATGTAAAACAAAATAATATAGTAACACTGTAAAACAAAGTGAGATTTTTTGATTGAAACAGAATAGCGACTCTATAATTCTGAAAGGGCATGTTGAGCAAATATTTTTTGTAGAATAAACTTATAGTCCAGCTGGGGTTTTTTTACAGTGGGTCAAAGTTTTAATTTTTTGATCGAAGATAGCATTATACTAAATGAAAAAAAAATTATCAAGTTAATGTTTGAGAGAATTCTTATTGCCAGAGTTATATTATGGAATTTTATGGGGATCATTTCTGTGGAAGATCTTAATCCTCTAGCTCCTCTCTTTAGGGGTTATTTTGACCCTTTTTTAAGAAAATAAAAAAAAAATATTTTCAAAAGGGACATTTGAGGATTAAAATATTCTACGAAAATTATTGCCGGCAAATTTCAGTGCGGGTTACCAAAGTTGTAACTAATGTTCTTTACGCTTCACATTTTTTTAAAAAATCGCCAAAAATCTATTTGTAATACGAATGAGCTAAAATTAAAAAAATATAAGTAGACCTTCTCAAGGAAATACGTAAGTTGTGTCTTTTAGATCAAGAGATATTAAGGTTTATTTATTGTTTTTATTTTATTTATTTTTTGATATGTTGGTTTGCGGATGGTCGATTTGGTCGATATATCTAAAAAACGAAAAAAATCGATTAAAATAAAAAAAATAAATCTAAATATCTCTTGAACTAAAAGAGATTACTTACATATGTATGCATGTTTTTTGTATATCTTCTTAAGGAATACTTATATTTTAAATGTCAGCTCATTCGGATTATAAATGGATTTTTGGCGATTTTTTTAAAAAAATGTGAGACCCAAGGTGGCGTGTAATTTTTCTAATTAAGCGTAAAGATCTTTATTTACAACTTTGGTATCTTTGGTGACCCACACTGAAATTTTTCGGCAAAAATTTTCGTAGAATATTTTTTCTTGATTTGTTCGAAAAAACATCAAATTGACCCCTAAAGAGAGGAGCTAGAGGGTTAAGATCTTCCACAAAAATGATCGCCATAATATTCCACAATATAATTCTGACAATAAGAATTCTCTTAGACATTAACTTACAACATCTTTTTCATTTAGTATAATGCTCCCTTCGATCAAAAAATTAAAACTTTGTACACTGTGTAAAAAAACTCAGACCAGCTGGAGTATTTTCGATTTGGACTTTTACTTTATTTCGATTATTCTAATTTTGAATTTTTTATAACCTACCCCACCTTAAAGTGTACCGATCGACTTAGAATCACTTTCTGAGTCGCTTAAATGATGTCCGACCGTCTGTTTGGTTGGCTGTCCATGTAAACCTTGTGCGCAGAGTACAGGTCGCAATTTTGAAGATATTTCGATCAAATTTGGTACATATTATTTTTTCGGCCCAAGGACCAAGCCTATTCAAACTGGCTGAAATCGGTCCATTATTTCAAATAAATGTTTAATTTATAAATGTATTTCTACAAATTGCGCTCCAAATAAGTTTTATATTTACAAAATTCATGTCACCAAATTTTGTTACGATCGATCCATAATTAGTCATAGCTTCCATATAGACCCGCTTCCGAAAATTTTGGTATACTCACAAAATTCAACATAGTAAACTTTCATATAGACGTAAATCACACGACCTAATTTCATGGTGATCGGTCCATAATTGGTCATAGCCCCCATATAAGGACCACTTCCGAAAATCACTCAAAAATATAAATTATTGACATTTTAAAAGAAAAATGTTTTTGCTCTTTTACTTAGCGTAGGGTATTATATGGTCGGGATTGACCGACCATACTTTCTTACTTGTTTTTATTTAAAGAAATTTATAAATGATTCTCCATTTCATTTAGAACTTTCTCAATTTTATTTGGAATTCTTAATTTTATATGCAATTTTCTGAATTTTATTTACGATTTTCTAATTTTTAGATTGAAAATCTAAATTTAAAATGGAATTTTCTCAATTTAAAATTTAAATTCTGAATTTAATTTAGAATGTTTTCAATTTTAATTTGAAATTTTCTAAATTTCAATGAAAAATGTTGTAGTCCAAAACTGCATTTTTGCAAACTGTTTTTTTATTTACATCACAAATGGCGGCAAATTTAAATCCTTCATAATACTTTATAGCATTGGTATTCATTCATATTGTTCAGCATGAAACTATTGAATTACAACAAAAACAGTGTAAAATGAAACAAAATATGTTTTTACTCGCACAAGTGTTTCTGTATCTTGAGTATGCGAGAATTATCTGTCATTTAAATAATTTTCCAGCAATTATTGGAAGGATGTGAGAAAAGGTGTTTCTGTAACAATATTTTGCGAAAAGTTTCTCACAAGAACTGTCAAAACAAGTCACATTTGAAATTGGTGTGAGAAAAACTAAATTTTAAAAAATATAGGTATTTTTAACTTCGTATGTATAAATATGGAACCCAAATCAGCCGAAAATGTAAGTAACACAGAGTTTGAATAAAATAATTATATATGTATACACATGTAAGTACACACAAATGTGTTTCAAAACTATTTTTTTTAAATTCAGCAGTTATAGGCGCCACACTATACTTTGTGTTTTATATTTAATTGATGACAATCAATAAAACACAATTATTATATTTTGGCATTTTATTTTTTTTTAGCCTTTCACTGTTTTCGTTTTATTATAATTTCATTCTTTCGTTTGTCTTGCATTTGACACTTAATTACTGGAAATATTCCAATAAGAACAGAATCTGTGTTGTCTGTTTTCGCATTCAAATACAGAAACACTTTTTTCTCGAACATCGAGAAACGATGGAATTTTTTGTTTCACACTTCATGTGAGAAATTTTCCGATGCGAGAAATACAGAAACGAGCTACTGAAATATTTTTTTTACGAAAACACAGTCACCCTTAACCAATAGTAAATATGTAGTAAAAGATCAATACAATGTTTTATTCTGGAACGTAGTGGCTCTGTTAGTCCGTTGGTTTGTTTCCATAAAGAAAAGAAAAAAAATAGTTTGACAGACATTGAGATGTTCTGTTTTTCATTTGTGTTTTAAAATGTCATTTCTATTTTCTTTATACAACTATTCATTCCATTTCTATTTCAAATTTCAAACTATGGCTTAAAGTCTTTGCGTAAAACGTGTAAATTATCATCATGTTCTTGACTGGAATCAAAATGAGTTGTTTATCTATTTGTCTGACTGTCTGTCTTTACTTCGGTCGGTCGTTCGGTCTGTTATCTTCGCAAACAGACTGAATGTGCGTTTGTCCAACAGCAACATCTAGTATTTGCCAGCTTAAGTTGACCATTTAAATGTGTCGACATTCTTTTGAAGTCATCATCCATCCATCCATTCAATCTCTTTATACTCGTACGAATCCAAACTTTATTCCGTTGCATTGTGTGAGTGTGTTTGAATAGTTTTTTTTTTTTTAAAGTGTTCTAAGAGGTGTTGCATGGAAAGATGGATGTAATGAATGAGATGGTTGGATAGATGGGCTGGGATCTATAGACTTTTAAATGGCTGAATTTGTTTTGTGTGTTGTGTGTGCGTCTAAGTGTTACACTTGTTGTTGTGTTGCACTGCTGGTGTTCTCTATATAATATTTTTCTGTAATTTCTTCCTTGATTTTCAATTCAAAATCGAAAAATCAATATAAATTACAATTAAGGCGATAAACTGTAAATAATTAAAACAACAATTTTATAAATGCAACTATGGCAATTAACAGCTGCAAATAAATTTAATACTTAAATACATAAATGCTGAATAATAGCAGTGTTTATTACTATTTTAACCGCCACTTAAGCCACATTGAATATCGTATTTATGTAATTAATCGCCTGACGCTGTAATTGTAATTAAGCTGGGGGTGCGTACACTTGCACATATTCAGCTTTTGTGGTGACGAGTGTGACTTTAATATCTCTACACCGCATTTACATTACAACTAGTATATACTCGTACTTACCAACTGCTTTTGGGGGAACTTATTTCTTCCATTTCTATTTGAGCTTGTTGCTGTTTCTTTTTTGCTCAATAACTATTTATGGGTTTTTGTTCTATTTTCACGATTCTTTAGAGATTTATGCGATTTGTTTAACATTTTGCGCGTTTGTTTTTCTAATGAATTTGTCAGCAGCAGCAGCAGTAGCAGCTTAAGAACAACAATAATATCAACACCAGCAAATACTTAGAATTATGTACCTGGAATTTATTTTGTATGAATTAATGCTGCTGTTGTGATTACGTTTCTAGTTGTTGTTGCAGTTTCTTTAACAAAATAAACCACACCTCGAAAAGCACAAAACGTCTTTATAGATTTTTTGGCATCATTATTTAACCAACATACAACTGTTATTTTTTTGAAAAACAACGTACATATGTATAAAAATATCAACATGTGTGACCTGCAGATGAATTGCAAATTTATGACGGATTTTTATGAAAGAATTTAGAAATTGTAGAGGAATATGTACGCAAACATTGTAGACATAATCAGAAAATTATTTAAATTTGTCGTATTTTATCATATTTACATCTAGTTATAAATTTAAACTCAAAACGAAGTTATTCCGACTTCATATTTTATTTAACGAACTCAGAAGCACTTCCTAAGTTTACTTAACGATATCCTGAACATCTTAGTCACAGGATGGGTATTTGTTGAGAATATTCATTTCGTTTGCATGACCTTTTTTGATTCCCGGAACTCCCGGGAAACCAAAAATATGATCTAAAATAAGGAAATAAAATACTGAACTTATAAATAAAAGTTAAGCTATCCATAGACGGTTGACAGATCTTAAAATGTTGTCAGCTCTGGCAATGTACGGAAAAATTGTTAGCAAACGGTAAATAACACAGGTCAACAAAATGGAGGTTTTTTAAATTTTCTTAACTAAAAATAGCTGATCCTTATGTGTTTTTATCTGTTGATGACGATGGCGTTATTAGTTTTTCCCTACCAGCTCTAGTTTTAAAGATATAGTGATATTTATTATTTGCATAATTTATGGTCTTCCAAACCATTAAATGCGTTCTGGATTATGAATCCCCTCTAAAATTTCTATCATTTGAGTAGAGTCACATTTTTGAACATATCATGCTATCTTACTGTTATTGTAAGGATATTGAAATTCTTGTGTTTATGGTTTAGTTCTTAAAACTTTTTTTTTGTAAATTTTCTGAAATCTGATCCTTATGTATTTTTGTCCGCTTATTATAAATATGAGAGTAGTTTTTTTCTACCACCTCTTGTTTTAGAGATATTGTGCATTAATTAAAAAATACCTAAAATTTCCTTTTTTTACTCCATCCAAAATAATTCGGTTTTTATGTAAAATTTATCATTAATAACATAATGACTATGAAGAAAATACTTTATTATTGAGGAGCAACGCACAGTGGTATGAGAATAAAAAAGAGGGAAATAAATTTGTAACTTCTAAACCCTTACGCCGATTTGAATGAAATTTCACATGCGCAAAGAGGAAGTGTAGTCGAGTTTTGAATTTGGACCTCATGACCCCACCAGGAGCGGGACCAGGGGTTCCCAAAGTAGGACACCTAGGGTATGTTCAATTTTTAAAATGAGCCTATTTCTTCGTTTGTGTTCCGATTTAAAAAAAATTACACATACAGAATCTTCTCGTCGAGCACAAATTCTCAGCGTGTTGTTAAGTTTTCCCTAATTTATTAGACACGTAAAAAACATAAGGTATACATGTTATATATCAATGGATAGAGGATTTTGTCTATTTTTCAAAACTGTATAAAACTTTTGACAATTGAAAAATTCATGGAATACTTTTTTGAAAAATATGACAAAAAATGGTTTTTATTGAAATTCCCAAAAAAATCTTGAAAAATCCCAAAAATGGGATTTTTTTGTTTTTTGGCTATAATATCCATAATAGGGGCGGGGTTATCGGAACCCTTTACAAGATAATTAAGAACTTATTGGGCCATCTAGTTATTAAAAGTTATAAAAAAATCGCCATGCCATTAACGTGTCGCAGGCCACTAGAACCAGAAATGTACTAACAAAATTAACATATTTTGAGAAATATTAAAACAAAAGTTTATTTTTACTTAAAATATATCCATATTTACTTGAATATGAGTTTTTATCTTCATAGGATACAGTTAACCTTCGCAGTTATACATTCGCAGGTATAACCAAAAAAAAATGTTTTTTTTAACTGCAGTTTCAAAACTCCAATTTCAAATTTTTAAAAATTTTATTGAACAAATTTCAGAATTTTTTGATCATCACATGGGGATTTATTTACAACATAGTAGGGAATAAAAATGTGAAAAAGTATTACTAGGCTGACTGACATTTCGTTAACTTCTTGTAATGTTGATCTTCGCCAGAAATTTCACATGGTTGGTGATGAGTTGTTGTTTTGTTAACTAGGGGTAAAGGGGCCAGTGCATAGTCCCTCAAAGTTGGTCACATCGAGCCTCATAATTTTTTTTAAAAATTCGCTTACATGTGTAAGTTATATCTTTTAGTTCAAGAGATTTTTAGATTTATTTATTTTTTTAAATTTTATTCGAACTTTTTTTGGTTTTTTAGATATGGCGGGCCTATATTGGCGGTAAAATTCTAAATATAGTAAAAAAAACCTTGCTAGCAATTATCTTATATCCGACCGAAAATGGAATACAACTCCCATGTATGGACCGGTGCTTCAAAGTCTATTCTGGAGCTTCTAGACCGCGTATAGGAGTGGGCGAAGTGTTTATTGGTGACATTAGGATATCCAACTTTATTGATTCGCTGGACCACCATCGCAATGTGTGCTGCGTTTCGCTATTGTATCGGTACTACAATGGAATGTGTTCTGATGAAATTAAGGAACTCATTTCTAATATCCATAGATTTTTACGCAATACACGTTTTTCAGTGGACCGTTCTTTTGCCGTACTATACGTATATGGAACAAAATTCTCGCTGATTTTCAATGTAGGAAAGTTCAATCGAATGTCCACAAACATTACTTTCTCTTTCCTCCCTCCCATAACATATTTTCCTAGTTCCAATAAAATTGCATGAATAGGGTCATCTCCAGAGTGCTGGTCCAAGTAGAAAAAAAGGACTAAAGGATCCGGAAAGAGAGCTTATTACAAAAGCGTGTAAAGTAAAATTGGGCTCCAACCAAAAAAATTGGTTTGAGTAAAAACAAGTTTATACACAAATTAACCACACCTAAAAATTTGTACGTATTAATTCATAATTGACCATAGCTGCAATATAAGGCTGATTTCCAAAAATTACTTTAACGTTCATAAATCTCTTACAAATTTTGATATTCAGAAGAAATTCAACACAAATAATCAATCGGTCCATAACATAGAGGAACAAAATTGACATTTTGGTTTGGTGCAGCGAAAAATATAATTGATAAAACTTATACGAGATTTTTTGTGGCAAGGGTATTTATAAGTTTGTCATTCCGTTTGTAATTTCTACATTTTTCATTTGCGACCCCACAAAGTATATGAGGAGCCGCAGAACAAAAGGTACTTTTTCGCACATTTCAAATTTTTGGGAAAATGAGTTTTATTTATTTCGCCCCCTTAAAAAACTGCATGAACCTGGAAATGGTAACAAGTTTCTTACTTATCAATAGATATATCTAACTGCCATAAGTCACCGCATTAAATGTTAAGGATGTTTTATATAAAACCATTTTAATATCGGAAAAAGAACCTTTTGTTAAAAAATATAGAAAAAAAGTACGTTTTATTAAAAACAAAATTAAAAACTATGTTTTTTATTAGTTTTTTCTTAACGATAATATTTTAAATGAATGTTTTTAATCCTGATCTAATATAATGTCCTGTGGTTCCTATGGGGAACAAACAAATTACACATTGAAATTAATTAATTTTTTTTTCGTTTTATACTAGTGTTGTACGTTGTTAAGCACAAATTTTTTTAGAACCCATTTACTTAAGGTAGGGTCACACATGGCAAATATTTGACGAAAAAGACGTAACCACTAAATAAAATATATTTGAATACTTTTATTTATTTTCAAAAACTGCTTTTAC
Organism: Calliphora vicina; assembly: GCF_958450345.1. Lineage (NCBI taxonomy): Eukaryota > Metazoa > Arthropoda > Insecta > Diptera > Calliphoridae > Calliphora > Calliphora vicina. Next base: position 81,571,827 of record NC_088783.1, on the reverse strand, counting down.
TTAAGACAATTCAAAACAAATATTTAGTTTTATTTTAATTGATGCTGTTTGATCTTACAAAACACTCGTAAGAGTAAACACGTCAAAAAAATTTATGCTATAAAAAGTGGTTACGCTTTTTTGAGTAAATATTTGCCATGTGTGACCGTACCTTTAGTAACAAAATTAAACAATTTTGCTGACTTGATTGTTTCTAGTTGATTTCAACCCAAATATTATAAAAATACCAAAAAAAAACAATTTTTGATAAGATGCGAAAAAGTACCTTTTGATCTGCGGCTCCTCAGTTATCTCATCCCTATAAAAAGTGGAAAATAGAATTCAACTCCCATGTATTGGTCGGTGCTTCAAAGTTTATTTTGGAGCTTCTCGACCGCTAACAATGCACATAGGTCTGGCGAACCACATTTTTTGGCCAAAACTCAAAACTCTTTTTCCTATATTTGTTGTTAGGATGTAGTAGCAAACACTTCAGATAAACAAAAAAAATATTTTGTTTTTACAAACTTCAATTAACCGTTATCCTATGAAGGGAGAAAGTTCAATGTTTTAAGTGCAGTGGTAAACTGAAACACAAGGTGTAATTTTTTGTTTTTTTGAGTCACATGTTACACGAAAATAAATGAACTTTTTAAATCAGTTGGTTATGGATATTAATGACAATGGTAAGTAGTTAAATTTTTAATAGTGAAATATTCAATAAAAATTATGGTAATAAGAAATTACATAAAAAACTTTCATAACCTAAAAATCAGTGATTTTAACTTTTTATAAAAAAAAAATAGTATATAACTTATATAATTTCAACCAACCAAAAACGCACAAAATTACAGTGATATTTTGTGCTTACGAATCATCAATAACTTTCTGCTAGTTTTTGTTTATTTTGAAGAAATCAATTTTTGTTTCAGGATACTTTTACTTCAAAAATTGTGATTTACTCAGAATTTGGCAGAGTGGAAGTAAAAAACAAAAAAAAAATTAAATTATTAAAAACTTAAAAAAATTTATGTTTTTTGTTATTAATTGTATCATTTGTATGAATTTATGTATATAAGTGAATATTTTAGTTTTGGCCAAAAAAAGTGGGTCGCCAGACCTATGTGCAATGTGGGCGAAGTGATTTTTGGTGACAGTAGGGTATCCAACTCTATTGATTCGCTGGAGCACCGTCGCAATGTTCGCTGCGTTTCGCTGTTGTATCATACCCATTCCTGAAACCCGCAGATTTTTACGGAATACACGTTTTTGCGACCCCACAAAGTATATATATTCTGGATCGTTATAGATAGCGAAATCGATATAGCCATGTCCGTCTGTATGTTGAAATCAACTATCCGTAGCCCCCAAATAACTTACATACATGATTCATACATCAATATACCGGCTCGGTTGCTAAAAAATCGACAAACTGGGACAACCTCGATTTTTGGCCAATTTTTTATCTATATCAGGATTACTAAGTCATTAACATAGACAATATGGATATCTAATGATAGATATTTCAAAGTCCATTGCAACGATGTATATAAGGCTATAGTAAGTTGGACCTACAATGGGTCAAAATCGGGAAAGATATTTTTTAACCCAAATTTTTTTGTCATAAATTATTTTTCCAAAAAAATTTTTTTTAAATTTAATAAAAAATGTTGGAAAAAAATTTAAAAACAATTTAGAAAAAAATTTTTTTTTTTAAAAAATAAAAATATTTAAAAAAAGTTATTTTAAAGTATAACACTAGTTTACAAGGTTTTTGCTCATGAATTGAAACATATGGGGATTTGTGTATTTAGGTCTTCTAAATTCGGAAAAAATGTTAAAAAAAATCCTGGACGTCAAACTTTTGAGATATTTATTAAAAACGAAACATATAAAAATGTACTTTAAATTAGGACAAAAAAATTAAAAGTGAAGTGTTTTAGTCCTCTTTTTATAATTGTTTTCATTTGTCTCCCTCACGACACTCCAACAGTAGTCTCCTAGCATATTCTGATCCCAAAAACCTTGATAATTCCTCTCGAAAAACTTCAAATCTTTATGGAAACGCTCTCCATGTTCGTCACTCATGTGTCCGGGGTTTTCCGGGAAAAATCCAAATGAGAATGTTAAAGTGAATTTTGAGCGATATATTTACACCCATCAGTTCAAAATTATGTAATAAATTCGCAACAATATTTCTGTAATTTTGATTTTTCTTATTCCCCAAAAATTCTTAAACAAAAAGTTTAAAAAAATTCCATGCTGCATTTTCAACATCGATTAATAGACACTCAAATTTGGTATCAACCAAAATTTTTCATATTTGAGGACCCGCAAATATCCCTTCTTTTAGTTTAGCCTCAGAAAGACTCGGGAACACGCTGTATAAATATTGAAATGCTGGTTTTGTCTTATCTAAAGCTTTTACGAAATTTTTTAATATAAATAAGCATTTTGCAGTGTTAATGTTATAGGAAAACCTCGATTTGACTGAATAATTTTTCCGCAAATAAAACAAAAATAGTCTGGGTTTATTTTACAGTTTCTAGAAGACATTTTAAAATAGTTTTTACTTTAGGGTTTTGTATTTAATAGCGATTTATTAACGTTTATCTACAGGAACGATGTACTTTTATACAGTATTTATTTTTTCCGCGTTATTTTTTTTTGGAATGTGTCAAAAGAATACAACTCTGAAAGTATCTAGTAGCTTCGCCAGAGTATTGAGTACCCAAAGACTATATAAATATTTAATTACTACAATTCGGTACACTACAGTATGCATTAGTAGTACTCAGGGCAGGTGAAAAATAAAAACCCATATATCTCAAAATGTTGACGTATAGGTGGGAAACAAAAAATGGTCAATTAACTAGCGTTCCTAGCTCTTCTCAAAAATACAAGTTTCATTCCATGAGCAAACAAAAATGTTTGATTTGTAAACTAGTGTAATTTGGTGAAGGGTATATAATACTTGTTTATTTTCAAAACTATTTTTAATATTTTTTTGAGTAGTTCTTGTTTTTTTTGCTTATTCTATATTTCTTCCTAGATTTAATAACATAAAAAAGTAATTTATAAGAAAAAACATTTTTTAGGCTGTAAAATTCAGGATATTATCTAAATATTTCATTATATTTGGGCAATTCCATGTCATCGTACGTGAGATTTGTACGCCTATAGAGTGGAATAGATTTTGCAAAAGTAAGAGTATCTAAAAAATAATTTGTTCTTTATGTTCCATTCAGAGGGTACTACATAATAAGTTATTTCGAAACATTCTTGTCCAAAATATCGAGCGAAATACGGGTATATCGTACGTGACATAAAACGGAAGTCATTTTTAGTTACATGTAGAAATATGCGAACATTTTCGAATCGAGAGAGGCGCTATGTTTTCTTTTAATTTCTTTCACTAAACCAAATATTTTTCCCTTACAATTTAAATAAAAATTATCTTTGGATGATTTTATAATAAATTAAATTTAATATCGTACGTGACATACCGTACGTGACAGATTTTTCTCTTATAGTAAAACAATATATATTCTGTAAATATATATTAAGTTTCAATAAAGAATTTGATAATAGCAAAAAAACATTTTTTTTTTTCATCATTTATTTATTGTATCTTCATTATTTAATGAACTAACAATAAGTGGTTCAAATCTTATATCTAATATTATTATTTAATTAGTCCAGCCAGTGCCGGACGAAAAAATTTTGTGTTCATGGTTGTTTTGGTTAAATTGGCATTCTTCCTTCTAGATTAGGTCTGCTGTGTCCCTCCTTCTTAATCGAGTGTGGCCACGGTTATCTAATATGTTGCGGGCCAGCGGCTTTGGGTGAACTTCAAGTTTTTTTTAAATATTTTTGTACATTTTTCGAGATTTCAGTTTTTACAATGGGCACGTTTAGATCTCTGTGTATATTCGCGTTTTTGATATACCAGGGGGCAACTGTGATCATTCTTAGAAACTTGTTTTGGCGTCTTTGGATCTTTTCTACATTTGACGCTGAGGCCGTGCCCCATAACTGTATGCCATAACACCATATCGGTTTTATGATCATGTTATAAAGTAGAAGTTTACAATCTAAACTAAGCGTGGAGTTTCTGCCAATAAGCCAATTAATTTGAATTGATTTCAATTTCATTTGAGTCAACTTTGCATCTATATGACTTTTCCATGTAAGGCGACGATCGAGATGTATTCCGAGGTATTTCACTTCCGATTGTTGAATTATTGTTTGGTTATTGATATGAATAGGGGGGCATGATTCTCTAAGCAATGTAAATGTAATGTGTGTACATTTTTGCTCGTTGACTTTAATTTTCCATTGTTTTAACCATTTTTCTAATTCAAATATGTGGTTTTGTAAGTAACGAGACGCTTGTTGAGGGTTTTCATGAATGCAGTATCATCAGCAAATGTTGATGTATGAGTGCGATTGTTAGTTGGCATATCAGACGAATATATCAAATATAAAAAAGGTCCCAGGATACTGCCTTGGGGGACTCCAGCTTCAATGGGTTGTGCAGTACTTAAAAAGATTCCCTCTTTAACCTTAAATGTTCGACCAGTTAAATAGCTTCCCAACAGCTTATGTGTGTTTGCCGGTAAATTTTGACTCAATTTGTATATTAATCCAGCATGCCATACCTTATCAAACGCTTGAGAGATGTCAATGAAGAGTGCAGAACAGTATTTCTTTTCTTCAAACGCTTTTCTCACCATATTTACAAGTCTATGGGTTTGTTCGATAGTACTGTGTTTTCTTCTAAATCCAAATTGATGATTCGGAATACAATTGTTTTCAGTTAACATCGGGTACAACTTGTTCATAAGTATCTTCTCAAATAACTTTGATATATTAGACAATAGGCTGATGGGTCTGTATGATTCTACTTTTGTGTGATCTTTTCCCGGCTTGGGTATCATGGTAACCAGTGAAACCTTCCATTCTCTAGGATAATATTCAAGTCGTAATATAGCATTAAAAATAAAAAGAATTATTTTTATTGCTATCCGGGGTAGCTCCATAAGCATCTTGTTGCTGATCTTATCCATACCAGGCGCTTTCTTGGGATTTAAATCAGCAATAGCATTTTCGATCTCTCGAATCTCAAAACGTAGGGGTACGGCTGCTGCAAAATAGGGTGCAACAGGTGGCAACTCAATTGCTTCGTTTGATGTGTTCGGTGTAAATACTTTTTTTAAATGATTAACAAACAGATTCCCTTTTTCAGTATCATTTCTTGCCCAACCACCACTTGAATTTCGCAAGGGGGACTTACATATAACGGGTCTTTTAAGATTTTTTGTTGCTCGCCATAATGAGTAATCCGATTGTGGGGTTGCGTCCAGGCTTTCTAAATATTTATTCAATGATTCCATTTTTCGAAATTCCAAGAGCTTTTTAAGTCTTTTTATACAATCTTTAAGCTTCGATTTTAGTTGGGGGGATCTGTGCAATTGCCACTCTCTTCGAAATCTTCTTTTTTCATTTAAGAGCCGTTCGACATCTGCAGAATTAATTCTATTATATCTGAATTTTCGGGGTGTTTGGGTAGCATGTTGAGCAGCCATTCTGAGATTTTTATCGAAATTGATAAGAGAGTGATCGATGTTTTCTGGTGTTCTTAGCGGTATGTTTTCCGAGCAATGTGTACTGAGGTATTTTTTATATTTGAGCCAATTTATTCTTGTGCCTGCCATCGCTAAATTACCAGTCGGGGATACAATTTCTAGGGGGCTCAATAAAGTAATAATTGTGGGTGAGTGATCTGAAGATAGTTCCAGCGAGGATTCAATTTGAATCATTTCTCTATGGATATTTTTCATCACGCTAAAATCAATAACATCCGTCAAATTCATAGTCAAATTATTTTCATACGATATGCCAATTGGGAGTTTAGTTTTCGCCGCAATTTTAGCCTAAAACATACCTAAAACATTAAAAAATTAAATATAGTCAGTTTAATATATAATGTTTGTCCTTAAAGTGTTGTAATAAGCTCTAAATACTTTCACATAGTAACATTTTAGTGTTTTCTCCTATTCAAATCGTCTTGAAAAAAAGTATGAGTGGTTTTTGTTTTTTCACTCGTTGTAGTCATTCTCGTGGAATTGCCCATTTGTGACTAATTTCTCATTTTAATTTAAAATTATGTTCACTGTATTGTGCACTGTTCAATTTTTATTTAGAATTTTCGGAATACAAAATTTTAATGAGGATTTAGATAATAGAAACATTTTTGAAAGATCGGAATAATATTCTAAAACATCCATCAGAATTATGACCCACAGAAAATGACTTGAACATTCATAATTGAAGAGCCGCAGAATATTATAAAAAATATTATAAAAATACCAAAAAAAATTAGAAAAAATATCTATTTTTTCTTGCGGCTCCTCAATTGTCTTATAATAACTAATATCGTGTTGAAATTGGAAATTTCGATGCTATATTATGTTTTGATGAGAAATCATCTGTTAGATTTAATATAAGATCTAAAAATGATTAAATCTGAATAACAGTGAATTTTGAACCTATATTAAATCCAAACAGAAGCAAATTTTGTAATTGTGGAGAACCAAATATAATCGGCTTCAAGTGAGTAAATTATTATTTTTTTTCGTCCTCTCTTACATCGAAAATAGTGTAAATTTTATAATAGTACTCCTCTTAAAAGTCTTAAATTTTCAGTTATGACGACTTGTAGCAACATTTTAATTTATGTTTTAAAATTATGTCTAACCACATCCGAATAAATAAACATCAAGGTACTTGAGTTTTTGATATTGCTAACCAACCAGACATTCCTTAGTAACTGATAACTAGCTGAACAAAGATTTTAACTGTTTAAAACTAGTTATTGTTGGTTAATAATAATTTTAATTTCTAAATGACTATTTACCGCTTCTAAATAATTTTCTGTTTTTGTGTTTTCCCCCCCACTTTTCAAATCTTCAATAAATGATTGACACAATTCAATCATTTAAAATAACAACTTAACAGCATCAATTTAATGACTAGATAAATACTTCCGATGCGAAATGACGTTGTCGAATTGCGGTGAATAGAGATGGTTGGAAGCCGGCCACTGGTGTTGCAGTTGTTGTTGCCACTGGTGGTTGGTGGTTGGCGGTGGCGATAATGATGATGACAAAGATGATGAAGACAACAACAATAAAAACAAAAACAAAAACAACAACAACATCGATGCGAATGATTATGTAGGAAGATTATTATTGTGTCGATGATGGTAATTGAGAGTACGTGGATGTACAATGTACTGGTACAAACATGACATGCGTGTTAAATTAAAATAAAGAAAATGAAAGAAAGAATGAATATAAAACCTCAAAGTAAAAAAGCGTCGAGATTTTTTTCCTGAGCCTGAAGGTTGGCTCTATCATGACTCTGTTGCAGTAAGTGAATAATTACACAAATTAACAGCCACCACAGTAACAACAAGCTGAAAATGCAGCTAGTTTCTTGTAGTATTATATTTTTTTCAGTTTTTATAGTCTTTAGCTGAAAACATGCCGACTCATGGAAATTAGAATCATATAGAGAGAGAGACACACATTTTCACATGCACAGTTTAGGATCACAAATGCTATGAGTGAATTCTTTTTTGGATAGTTTTTATAAAATGTGACCAATTGTCCTCTAATATATTTTATTCTCGCACCAATTAAAACATTCCCTTAAGAAAATTGATATCATTTTAATATTTGTTGGATTTTAGCTTTATTTGTATTTAGTTTTTAGTAGTAAAATTCATATATTTTATTTCAAAATTGTTACTGAAGATGATAGTGTTGCTTTAGCTGCTGCTGTTGCTGTTGGTTTAAAATTCTTAAGTCTCAATAATTCCAAGAAATCGTCATAATCATTACCTGAGACAATGCCGACTTTAATGTGAACTACATGTTTAAAACATACGAACATTGTGTGTTAAATTAACATGACCAGCTGTCAAGTGTCATGGACGCATTACACATTTACGACACCTTTAATGAAGAGCAAGTCACAGTGATATATACTTAGCCGAAAATCCTTCATATTCAGACTTCATGGAATACTTTTCAGAATTTTTTTTTAAATCTGATATCAATGCTAAATAATTCGATAACCATTTTGGAACAAATGTAAAATAACAATTCCAATATAATCGGTTCCTTTCAAATAGTGCGATTTAAATCGTACATATGCCACATTTATCATACTATGTCGCCATCTTTCTGTCAGATTTCTGAAAAATGGGGATATTGCTACAGACATCATGTTAACCCCCAAATTCTCGATTAGAAGGTATAAGAACTTTGAACATATCCGTTAGGGACGTAAACCTAGTTTTGATTTAGGAGTGTTGGAAAGCATACACAAGATAATCTATATATATAAAAGAGTAACGTTACTGACTGACTGATTGACTGATTCATCATCGCACAGCTCAAACGACTGAAGCTAGAATTATGAAATTTTAACTGTGGGTTCCTTGCTCCCCAAAACGATCCACTAAGAAGGGATTTTTGGAAATTCGAACGTTTATGGGGTAAAAAGTGTAAAAACGGGTAAATTCGGTAACCTTATATCTTCAAAAATAAGAAAGATTAAAAAAAACTTAAAATAGCATGTTACTCCATTTAAAAAATAAGCTGACTACTTGCTACTTTTTTGGCACCCTGTGTATCTTTTAAACCAATAAACATAGAACCAAAATTTAAATCGTATTCTTTACTTATCAAAAAATAAAAAATATAAGTTTGGTACTATTTGGAAATTCGAACTCTTAAGGGATACAAATTGTGTTTATTTTTGGTACTTTTTCATAAAATATGTTTTTCTATAATTTGCCATAGCCATACGAATGTTTTACTATGAGCTCCTACCACGATACAGAAATTTATTTGAATCAAATTTTACCACCGCAATGGGGATAAAAAGAGTACCAAAAAGGGGATAAAATCGGGAAATAATTATTAAGCCACTTTTGATAATTTTTTAACATTTGTTCCTCGATTCATAGAAAAATTAACTAACAGGATGTTATTTGAAACTCGAGTGAATAGGTGTATATTGGGCCAAATCCGGGTAAACATTTGGGTACATTTACACAGATTTTACTCGTTTGAGACATGTCTGTAGCATTAACAATTTTTGCAAAATGGAATATTTTTAAATTTCAAACTTGATGGGGGTTCAAGGAGGAAAATTGAAATTTGTACTTTTTTCCTAATGGTACTTTTTTAAAATTTTAAAATTATTTCACTTATCGACATTAAAGTTAGCTGATATGTATCTGAGTGAGGTTAGTGTTAAAAATAGGGGATTATATTTAGGTACCAAAATGTGAGAATTGAACTATAGGTACTTTTTTATTCTTCTAATGGTACTTTTAGAATTTTCTATAACAATGGACTTAGAGACATGAAATTAAGCATATATGGTCCTAAGTGAGTGAGAATTCTAGGGGGAGACTTTTTGGTACTTTTTCTTTATTCGAATGGTACTTTTTGTAATTTCTTCACCAATGAACCTAGAAACATGAAATAAAGCTTATATGGAACCGAGTGAGTGGGAAACCACAAGTGTGGAGTTTTTGGTACTTTTTCTATATTTTTATGGTACTTTTTTGAAATTTGTATAACAATGGACTTAGAAACATGAAATTAAGCATATATGGTCCTCAGTGAATGAGAATTCTAGGGGTACTTTTTCTTTATTCGAATGGTACTTTTTGTAATGTCTGTAGTAATGGGCATAGAAATATGAAATTAGGCGTATATGGTCCCAAGTGAGTGAAAATTCCAGGGCATACTTCATGGTACTTTTTCTTTATTTATTCTCATCGAAGAATTTAAAAACCGATAATTTATTAAATATTAAGTGTTATAGAAACAAAATTAGTTGATAATATAGGAAATGCTATACAAATTTGAAATTCAAACTTGACGGGTTATGGTTTAGTGAATGCGAATTTAAAAGTGATAATCAACCGTACTATTTCTTTATTGCAATTGTACTTTTTGAATATTTTATAATAATAAACCTAAAAAATTTAAATTAGGCACACATGATTCTGAATAAATTTGAATTCACAAAAGGTAACTTTCTTTTGCATTTTCTATAATAATGGACTCAGAAATATGAAATTAGACATTTACAATTATATTCACTTAATAGTACTATTTCTTGCTTCTAAAGCGCACCGGGTCAGCTAGTAGGTTATAAATCTCTAGCAACTATTTGTAGATAGTCTCACCGAATTAGGTGCAATATCAGTGCATCGTGTATCGGTAGTTTCCATGGTTCTATGATCTTTATGATATTTTGTGCAGCACTAAACTATATCATAAAGGATTCAGGTTACGTATAAAGCCGATTATGATGAAAGAGCAAATACATCCCCAGAGACTATGGGCAAAGCATGTGCACAGATTTGGTGGTATCTATGATAAATGTGTCCAGTAAATAATCCAGTAATTAGTCTCAAATCTCCCTTTCCGAATATTAGATACTTTTGGGATCTTCATTTGAATAGAGTAAAAGTGTTTGGACTGTCTGAGCTCTGATAAGTTGTCGGATAATTCTTTCCATAGCGTACGAATGCGGGATGTCCAAGAAAGGTTCAGGTACTATGAATGCCTAGCTTGGTATTCATGATCAGGTCGCCAGGACAATGTCAGTAAATTTTGCACAAAAATGCAACGCAGTCCATGACCTCATAGGAAGATAAGACCCTAAGTGTAGCCTTGCTGTCCGATATAACAAAATTCCTCAATCTCAATCTTATACACCCAGCAGAGCATATTAGGATGACGTAAATCCGCTTGAAATATTGATGAGTAAGTAGCTACTAGGGTATTCGAATTATTCGATTTTTCTCATGTTCGAATAAACCGAATAATTCGAATAAGAGATTTTAACTTGTTCAAATAATTCGATCACACGTTTAAAATTAATCGAATTATTCGAATAATTTGAATTTTTTTTAAAAAAGTAAAGAATGAAGTTTTGTTGTCGGTTTTTTAATATTTTATTGTTAAAGAAAAACAAAAAATAACGTTAAAGTTAACAATTCAAGTATTGATAATGTCAAAAAACATTCGAAAACAATATTCTGATCAGATTAACTCCCAAATAATCTACAAAACAATTGACTAGCAAAATATATAGTTTCCGTTTTGGAGCTTTGCTTTAAAAAATTCGAGCTAGTTGGTCATGATCCTGAATTCAAGTACAATATAAACGTATTAAGAACTTTTTTATGTCGTTCACTAATTCGGGTTTTAATGTGAGTAACTAATTTTTTAGTAAATGAATTAATTATTCACTTTATCTAAATTATTTATAACAAATTGTATTATACCCTCAAGTTCTATCAGGGTTCTGAATCTATGCTTAATCAAGTTGTGTTAGGGAATTACACAAATCTGTCCAAAGTTTGATATCATTGTCAGTGAACGTGGCTAATTTAAAGTCAGGCAGTGCATGATTAACGCATTTACAAATACGCAAAAAGTTTATTACCATGTTAGACAAAGATGTTCGAGATTCTTCTAATATTTCGCCAGATAAATAACAAATATTTTATTCCGTACCTTTTATTTTCATTGGTTCAAGTCCTAAGTTAAAAATTTTGAAAGATTTGTTTTTAGAATTGTAACTTCTTGCAGTAATATTTATATATTTATAGAAGGAGCTATCGGAACACTCATCTACAGTGATCGAAAGTCCCTTTGTCTTTAGCTATTTGTCGAATTTCAGAAACAATACAATTTTTGTGAGTCATTATACTTATTTAAATTACAGCTTTAAAATTTGTAATTTTTTTTTTTTAGATTTTTGGTAATTATTCGAACTGTTTATATATCGAGCCCTTAGCGAAAAATTATCGTAAGCGACAAAACACAAATTTTACAGGAGAAGGTTTTTCCGATGATTTTGAAATTTATACATAAAATTAAAAATGTTATGATGCGATATAATATAATTTCGTTCAAGCTATTTGTCTATTTTTCAAAAATATTTATAACTTTTGACAACTAAAAATTCATGGAATACTTTGTTGAAAAATATGATAAAAATTTTTCGAATTGAAATACAATTGTTATTTATGAATAGTTTTTAATGAAATTTCACAGTTATGTAAAATTTTCTATTCAAGATGGAAAAATAAAAACGAATTTTTAAATTTATTATCAGCAATCCCGCAATTCCAAAAAAATTCTTGAAAAATCCCTAAAATGAAATTTTTAGTATTTTGGCTATAATATCCAACCAGGGTCTGAAAAATTTTTAATTTTTTTTTTCAATTAAAATATTTTATGAAAACTTAGCTTTCAGAAAGTATAAATTCCTTATACATCCTCTTAGAATTTTTTTGCGATAACTTAAAAAGAAAAAAGTTATTTTTTCCCAAAAAATTAGCGAAAAATCGGCTTTTTAAATTAAAATGCATATAACTTTGGACTTAGGCATTATTTTTAAACACTTCTTTTTCTATTTGACACATACATATGTTGTTAGTCTAATGAAGGAAAACTGGAGAAAATCGGAAAATATTTGGATACGCTGTTATCAAAAAACTGGAGTATGCTGGGTAAAACTGTTGAAAATTTAATTTTCAAATGCGAATATATCCTAAGCTATAAGAGGTAATTGATAGCTACGACTAGGTCATTTGTAGCGCTCGATGAAAAGATTCTATATCTTTATTTTTTTGAAATCGGAACACAAACGAATAAATAGGATCGTTTTAAAAATGTAACATACCCGAGGTGTCCTACTTTGAGGACCCTTTGTCGCGCTCCAGTTGGTCCCATGAGGTCCACATTCAGAACTTAAACTCAACAGCACTTCTTCTTTGCGCATGTAAAATTTCATTTAAACCAATCTAATCATTTAGAAGTTACAGATTTATTTCCCTCTTTTTTTTCTATACCACTATGTGTCGCTTACGATAAAATTCGTTTACTGTAAAATGTAAACATTGACTTACGATAAAATCTTACCCCCTATAATTTTGAAGTTATTAACAATTTTGATATTCTGAGAACGCTAAAGCATCAGTCGGTCCATAAAATTTTAATTTTTGCTATAAAAAAAAATTTTGAAAATGTCGCTTACGATAATTTGGCGCTAAGGGCTCGATATGCTGAGCCGAAAATCCTTCATATTCAGACTTCATGGAATACTTTTCAGTTTTTTTCTTTCAAAATCTGATATCAATGCTAAATAATTCGATAACCATTTTGGAACTAATGTAAAAAAACAATTCCAATATCATCGGTTCCTTTCAAATAGTGCGATTCAAATCGCACATATGCCACATTTACCTGGTGACGATGCATGTTTCCATCATGTGCCATCTTTCTGTCAGACTTCTGAAAAATGGGGATATTACGACAGACATCATGTTAACCCCCAAATTCTCGATTAGAAGGTATAAGAACTTTGAACGTATCCGTTGGAGACGCTACGTAATCCTAGTTTTGATTTAGGAGTGTTGGAAGCATACACAAGATAATAGGTTATAAATCTCCAGCAACCATTTGTAGATAGTCTCACCGCATTAGGTGCAATAAAAGTGCATCGTGTATCGGTAGTTTCCATGGCTTTATAACCTTTATGATCTTTTGTGCAGCACTAAACTATATCATAAAGGATTCAGGTTACGTATAAAGCCGATTATGATGAAAGAGGCTATGGGCAAAGCATGTGCACAGATTTGGTGGTATCTATGATAAATGTGTCCGGTAAATAATCCAGTAATTAGTCTCAAATCTCTTCTTTTGGGATCATTCATTTGAATAGAGTAAAAGTGTTTGGACTCTCTGAGCTCTGATAAGTTGTCGGATAATTCTTTCCATAGCGTACGAATGCGGGATGTCCAAGAAAGGTTCAGGTCCTATGAATGCCTAGCTTGATATTCATGATCAGGTCGCCAGGACAATGTCAGTAAATTTTGCACAAAAATGCAATGCAGTCCGTTACCTCATAGGAAGATAAGACCCTAAGTGTAGCCTGGCTATCCGATATAACAAAATTCCTCAATCTCAATCTTATACACCCAGTAGAGCATATTAGGATGAAGTAAATCCGCTTGAAATATTGATGAGTAGGTAGGTACTAGGGTATTCGAATTATTCGAATTATTCGATTTTTCTCTTGTTCTCTTGTTCTCTTTTTTTTAATATTTATTGTTAAAGAAAAACAAAGAATAACGTTAAAGTTAACAAAGTTAATTCAAGTATTGATAATGTTAAAAAACATTCGAAAACAATATTCTGATCAGATTAACTCCCGAACAATCTACAAAACAATTGACTAGCAAACCCTATAGTTTCCGTTTTGAAGCTTTGCTTTAAAAAATTCGAGCTAGTTGGTCATGATCCTGAATTCAAGTACAATATAAACGTATTAAGAACTTTTTTATGTCGTTCATTAATTCGGGTTTTAAAGTGAGTAACTAATTCTTTAGTAAATGATTGACGCATTTACAAATACGCAAAAAGTAGTCAACCTTTGGTTGACAATTCAGCTATGTATGTTTTTGTGTTTTTCATTTTTGCTCCTTAGTGTTGATTCGTTGAATCAAACTGGAGATTGGAAACTGATTTTATATTAGTCTTTACTGTGCCATGTGTATTTTATTTATAGATTTTTGGTAATTATTCGAACTGTTTATATATATAATTTGAAAGCAAATTTTTAATTAGGCTTAAGTATAAAAAACTACATTATCAGATTTCAAATAATGGATTTTAGAACTGACGAAATGATTAATAAATTAAAATTTTAAGAACAAAACACACTACTGAAGTCAAATTTATTGAAAGAAGGTATGTACATCGAATTCAATTTAACGTTTGGTAAAATCACTAAGTTTTTAATGAATTATAAGTAAGATTTAGCCTAAACTTATAGAATTATGCGGAATTTAATTTTTAATAGTTTCATTATGTGAAATTTATTCTGAAAAAGTTCTTAAGTAAACTCATCGTCCACTATTTAGAATCATTGTAATTCTTAAAAATATTAATTTAAAGAGCTTTGTATTATAAATCAGCAGTTTAGGTTTCAAATCATACCAATAATGTGTATACAATGAATATTAAAGTTGCACCAAAACATGAGATTTATTAATTTTAATAGCATATATTAAAAATCGGTTAACCGATTAACCGAAAATCAACATTTTAAATTAACCGGTTCGCAAAAAACTGAGATTTCGATGAAAAACCGGTTTTTCGGTTAACCGGTTTATAACACTACATTTTATTCGATTATTTTACATAAAATTTTTCGAATTATTCGTTATTCGAAAATGGTAATTTTTAAATTGTTCGTATAATTATTCGTAAGAAATTATTCGATTAATCGAACGAGCATTAGTCGAATGAATACCCTAGTAGGTACCCACTGGCATATCACTTTGAAAATTGGGCCCTTAAATTTAAGCCCCAGTGTCACTATAAGCTTTTTGGAACCATCGGTACACCACACCACACCTGATCAGCATTTTCATGCCAGCAACTCTGATTTAATCAACAATCCAAGTTGGTAACATGTAGTCTGATACTGCAATACTATAGTCGTTCCCAAAGATTCCTAAATCGTATTTGGTATTACCCCCAAAGTTTTGCAAAAAGGACACTTGCAGGCATAGATTGCCCTAATATCGTTATTGGTAGTGTTGGACAAGAAAGCACTACTAGTAGGGTAAAAATTATTCGAATAATCGAAGAAAAAATATTTATTTTCTATTAGAATGAATAAGATTTTTCTATTTAGAATAAAATGGGAAAACGCAATTTTTTCAAATTTTCCAAAATGTACAGAAATAATATCATGGATATTTAAAGAAAATTCTTCGTTGGTTCCATTATTTTATTTTGTTCAAAGTAAGAACTTACTTTTAACTGTTTCTATAGAAATAGCAACAAAAACTAATATTAAGCGAGAGAATTTTAATACTGTTCTTCTGCCACAAGTGGAGAGGAGCAATACATTGCAGTTTTGGTTAAATGTATTTTTTATTTTTTTCCTGCAAATAACTTCATGTGGTTGTTGCTATGTTTCCTATAATACAAAAAATACTTCTAGAAAAATAAACAAACATAGAAACGATCGCGAACCACTTTCCAAACTCAGCCAGACAAGCAGATGTTGTTGGTTTGTTAAAGCTGCACTTGGAGCAAAAATAGCAAAAAAAAGAAGACAACAACAATAAAGCTAGAAAAATGCTGAACAGATAGATGCACACACACACACACATGGCTACACCAACCAGCCATCTATGAGTATTTGTAGGTACGAGCTTTGCAAAGATTTGCTAAATAAAGCCAGACGAGACGGGTTAGTAGACTTTACTTAACTGTCTTAGCCTGATTGTTGTTCTAGTAGCTCTGACTATTGATGTTGATGTTGGCTTTGTTATTGTTGTGTTATGGTTGTTGCTGTTTCGTCTTCTGTTTGCCATCCAAGTTCCAGAAGCTTGTATTTGAAGAGTTCTTCAAAAACTATTTGTAATCAGCACAAAAAGTAGTTAGTAGTACGTAGTATATGTTGTTGCAGTTGAAATAGAAAAAAAATAGAAACATCCAACAAATTTTCGTTAAAAAACACAACAACAACAACCAAGTTTTTGCAGTTGGTAAATACAGATACAGTAGAGGGGAAAACATAGTTGGTTTAGTCCAATGATGTTCATTACCTACTGTATGAAAGGCTAAAGCCAGTTGATAGAATAATAGGACTGAGAGACACAAAAACCTCAGTAACAATTGGAAATGACATCTACAAACCAGTTAATACCATAAGAGAACTCAGGAAAGAGTTCCTTTCAACTGGCCGCCTTCTGCATTTTTTCTTTGGTGTTATGTGAAGTCAATAGTCGTAATTCGCGGGATACTATCGGCTGGTCTATTGGGGCACCCAAGTGGTATCTGGAATGCGTAATCGAAAATTGGACCATCCTAATGGACCTACAGTGTAGTCGCGGCCAACATTTAATTTTTTTTTTTAAATAAATTTCAGATATTGTTCTTTCGGGTTATAATAAAGATTCCGACATTTTTTGGAAATAATTCTGACATTTCTAAACGGTTGGTCCGATCGTGATAAAATTTGACGTATGAGTATCCGAGTTCATGTTATAAAGTGCGGTACCTTTTAAATATAATAGTTTTAAACACGTACCATGCTGGCATGTGTTTTTATCTCTTATAATTTCGAATTTATAGGCATTTGAAAATTGTAATTTAAAAATGTTGCCATATCTTGGTCCGCTTTTTTAAAAATATATGGCGTACTTTTGTACCGAATGGACTCGAATTCTCTTCGTTAGTTAGACAATTAATTTACCACTAATATACAAATGATTTCAGAGCAATATCAATATGGATCCAAAAATTAACGATTTTCAATATAAAAATTAAAAAAAATTTTACATTTTTGATGTGTTTTTGAGCGAAAACTTTAAGAAGATATATCGATGGCTTAATATAAAAAAGGCGTAACTCGATTTTTTAATACATTACAGGAGAAGGAAAAAACTTAACAAAATCCATACAATTTTAGATACAAAAAAAGTTTTAATGCAATTTTTAATAAGAAGAAACATCACATTTTAAGGAGTGAGATCGAAAAATTCTTAACACACGTTTTTCATTACATTTTTTAACCCAAGTATTATTTGAATTTTTTTTTGATCAAGTTACCTTTGAAAAACATGTCAGTTATTATGTGTAATGTCAATTATATTAATTTTTTTGTTAATCTGATTAAAATGAGTGACCAGAAAAAAGTGCGTACTGAAATTATTAAATATTTTCAACAAAACCCAACTTGGTCTTACAAAAAGTTGGCCAAGCATACAAAGGTCTGCCGTCAAACTGTTTCCAATGTTATTAAACAGTACCGGGAGAACTTGTCAGTTGATAGAAAACCTGGTTCAGGTAGAAGGAATGGTCCACATGATGTTTCTAAAGCCAAAAAAATAGAACGCATTTTCAAAAGAGCTCCCAACACATCCGGTAGGAAAGCAGCCCGGTTAGCTCAGTGCTCGGACTATTTGGTACGAAAAGTTAAAGCTAATGCAGGTTTAAAAACATACAAGGCTCAAAAAGTTCCTGACAGGAACGCTACTAAAAATTTAGAGGCCAAAAACAGAGCACGGAAATTGAAGTCAAGTTTTATAAAAAAATATTCTTGCTGCATAATGGATGACGAAACGTATGTTCTGGCAGATTTTTCGCAACTTCCAGGTCAAAAATTTTATGTTGCTGATGCTCGAGGGAATGTTGAAGAAAAGTTTAGGACCCAAAAGCAGACAAAATTTCCCAGAAAGTTCTTGGTATGGCAAGCAATATGCAGTTGCGGCAAAAGAAGCCACTCATTTGTTACAACGGGCTCTATAAATACCGAAATTTACATCAAGGAATGTTTACAAAAAAGGCTGCTTCCATTCATAAGACTTCATAATGTGTCCACTTATTTTTGGCCTGACTTGGCATCCTGTCACTATGGCAAACAAGCCCTTGAGTGGTACAAGAACAATAATGTGGTATTTGTACCAAGAGAGGCAAATCCTCCAAACTGCCCGGAGCTAAGGCCAGTGGAGAGATATTGGGCTCTTGTTAAAAGAGAATTGAAGAGTACAAAAAAGGTGTCCAAAAGTGTGGTAGATTTTAAACGGAGATGGACTACATGTTCGAGCAAAGTGACAGAAAGCACTATAAAAACGTTAATGGAAGGGTTTCCGAAAAAGGTTCAAAATTTCATCACTAGTGATTAAAACTATAAAAATAATTTTTTTTGTAAATTGTAATAATAATTTCAATCAAATAAAAAAAAAATTAAAGCTGTAAGTTTAGTGGTTTCTTTTTTATAAACATATATGT
The DNA here is from genome assembly GCF_958450345.1 of Calliphora vicina. Classification (NCBI taxonomy): domain Eukaryota; kingdom Metazoa; phylum Arthropoda; class Insecta; order Diptera; family Calliphoridae; genus Calliphora; species Calliphora vicina. Next base: position 81,552,928 of record NC_088783.1, on the reverse strand, counting down.
ATGTTAAGAATTTTTCGATCTCACTCCTTATTTCTCATTTAAAATAAGTTTTTTTTTATTTCAATGAAGTTATTTATTTAACCCTTTTTTCATTGAAATTTAAAAAAAAAAAAATAGTTACGCTTTTTTTATATTAAGCCATCGATATATAACAGTTTTATGATTTTCTGTAAGGTATCTTTCGCATAACATTTTGTTATAAAAAACAAGTCCTATTTTTTAATATGTCGCTCGTACGCCCTTCAGAATTTGACCTATTTTTTGTATCAAAATTTCAAATATGGGCCACATGTTCTAAAATCTAAAAGCCGGGATTAGAAAACGGCTTTATTCCTAAAGTACTTTCCAAGCCCCGAAGGAAATGTAAAAAATACAATTTTTGGGATTTTCGCTCCAATTTTTTGGAATTACGGGATTCCCTTTGACCTTTTGGCAAGTTTTTTTATACTTTGTTATTTAGAATGACAAATATAAAAAACGATGAAAATTTCATTGAGTTTTGTTAACAAATAAAGCCATATTTATTGAGCTTCTAGAACTAAATTTTTTATCAAAATTTTAATAGAATTGCAAATGTCAGGAACAATTTGATCCACATTTATTCCGAACTAATTTTTTTGATCAGATAAGTTAATTTTTGGTCTTACAAAAAAAATTCAAGTCAATATCTCAATTAGATTCAAAAATGCTACATTTAAAACTCAGTTTATCAAAAATATTGAATTTCTATTGCCCATTTCAATAACTATACGATCAGCCCTTTAAAAATGATGGAAAAAATTTTGATTCAGCCCCACTGTGGACTGTGCCGAAACTTATATACCCATCCACCAATATAATACTGACACCGATTTTTGTACATTTTATATAAAAAACATTAATTTTCATCATATTTTTTGGAGGTTGCCTCTCTGGTTCCACTTGACCCTGTGGGTCCTACCGTCCCTTCAACCGACAAACAGATGGACGGACATAGCTAGATCGTCTTAGAATTTTATAAGGACCCATAATGCGATGAATATTTCGATGTGTTACAAACGGTATAACAAAATCAATATACCAAATTTTTGGTGGTGGTTATATAAAGAATTATTAAATAAATCTCCCTATATTAAGAGCAAAAGTCCTATATTCCTCACGTATACTGATGATTTTGACATCATTAGAATGTCTTTCGAAACAAGATACAGTATAACTGCTATTTATAAAATTGAATCAGCTAAAGTTGTTCTGATGACAAAAGAGGACAATACCAATGTAATGGTTCCAACTGCAAAGAAGAAGGCACTTTTAAGGGTGCTGTGGCTTAATTGGTTAGCGCGTTTGATCATTAAGCATGATATGGTATTTGTGGCCTGCGTTCGATTCCCAGCCGCTGCCAATCAACAACATCAGTTTATAATAACTATTAGTTTACTAATAACTAATATTTATCACAGCGCCCTGGTATAACACTATAACGCCACCGAAGTAAAATAATTAAATAAAGGTTGTTGGCTTGACTAAGGCGCACAGTGCTTTGTTTTCATATAGGCAATGGACAAAAATAGAAGGAGTTATTGCAGACGAATAAAAATTAGTAGAATATTACCTTTTGGTCAGATTAAGAAAAAATATAATTCTTGAAAAAATCCGTGAAAGGACACGGGTGCCTCCCATATATCCTGAACATATAATTTTGAATAAAATTCACAGTTATACTCCTAACATTTTAAAATTTGGTTATAATCATTTTAATAAAGTTATTGTTGTTTGTGAAAATTTTTATTACAATCGCAGCACGGATTCGGGTGGCTGCCATACATCCTTTTTCTTAAAAAAAAACTATAAACCTGTATAAAATTATTAATTTTCAGAAATTATAGTTCTCTTATAATATTAGATGCAAAATTATGAAAATTTTATCGGAAGGATATTCATAATTCCAAGACATCAAGATTTTAATATCCTGTATAACATCTAATTTTTTTTAAAAAATTCGTAGAAATCGTTTCTTATTTTGGAACCAATTTGGTTATAATCATTTTAATAAAGTTATTGTTGTTTGTGAACATTTTTATTACGATCGCAGCAAGGATTCGGGTGGCTGCCATACATCCTTTTCCTTAAAAAACCTATAAACCTGAATAAATTTATTAATCTTCAGAAATTATTGTTCTCTTATAATATTAGATTAATTAATTTATTAACATTTCAATTCTAGTAAAGATTTACATAACTGCCATATATCCTTTTTTTTAAAAAATACTGAAAATATTGTATATATTTTCTAAATTCGGAAGGACGGATGGACGGACATTTTCAAATGTTGATAGCCTTATGGTTCAGCTGCAATATTAGAAACTGGATGTTGGATTATACTTTAAGTGTTCCTAATATCAGCAGAAGCTCATATTACTATCTCAACCTAAGGATATGTAGGTTATATTCAATTATTGAGTTACTTACATTTACTGTAAAAATGTATTATTTATGGGTGCCACCAAAAAAATTTTTTTTTTAAAGTTCTAGTCAAAACGGACAAATAATAATTTCACATTATAATAAATAAGAGATAGGCATTAGATAAAATTGAAGAAAAATTAAAATTGATTAACATGTTTTTTTTTCAAAATTAAATCAAACTTTGGAATTTTTTTGGATTTCAGCATAAAAACATACAACATGAAGAACCAAATAAAGACCTATTAATACACTTTATGCCATTAAACTACTTTTGTTAAATAACGCAACATTTCTTAGTTATTTAAAAGAAAAAACGGTATTATTTTATAAAAAACCAAAAATCTGGAGCTATTTCCCCAAACCATCAAATTGAAAATTTACGAAATGGTAATTTATACATTTAAACAAAAACAAAATTTTAATAGTTTTCATACGAAAGGACAACTAATGATTACATTTTCTTATAGATAATACTTATGGCTATTCTATAGTAAAACATAATCAAAATAGATTAACACGTATTTTACTAATATTCCAACAAAGTTTTAGATTTTCAGGCTTACAATAAAAAAAACGTTAATTATTAAAAATTGCGCAGATTAAACTGTTAAACCTTTTTTGGCAAAAACAGTAATTTTCCATAATTCCACATTCATATTCTTTCATTTGCAGTCAATCGCGAGTTTATATCTTTTAAAGCGAACTTTTAACAATGATTTTAGTTAACCAAAAAAAAAAATATTTTTCTCCATAAAATTTATGTTGAAAATGTACTAACTTTAGCGACCTCTAGTGACGGCAAAAAGAGATATTTATAAAAAAAGTATTTTTTACACGAATAAGTTATTTAGTTGTCTATTGAAAAATATAAATTTCATTAACATCAAAGACATGATCTTGTTTTTGATTTTTGTCCATTGAACAAAGCACTGTGAGGCGCCATCTCACCACCAGAGGCGCTGCAACCTGCACTAATAACAAACATAAAGCGCAATTGCAGAGTTGTCAATTAAAAGCTTTTCTCCTCCTTTCACCACCTTTTCCACTACTCTATCCCCTTTCCAAAGAATGTAACACATTTATAATTCATGCAAACAGATTTGATACTAAAAATATCCGGAGATGGCCTATGTTTCTGAAAATAATAGTGTCCATGGAGGAATAGTCAGTTCTTGATCTTGAGCTCAATGATTATATTAGAACAACATATAACATCATTCCAGTCAGAATACGAAGAACACTATATAAATCTGCTTCCTATAATGATGATCGTTAGAATCGAATATGTGGATGTAATCTAGGATTTGTTTTATGGAGAAGATAAAAAATTAGCAACGCTGACCTGTACTGTCACAATGAGCCATTGTGTGTAAGTACATCAGCCATCAACCTCATCTAACTCCAATTTGTTTAAATTTTTTTTACATTCACTGTAACTTACCATGCTCAAAAAGATCTAAACTACATTCATAAAAAAACACACACAGATATTCACGTATACATATTAACAAAAACACTTAGAAAGCACAGACACATTAATGAATAAAAAAAAACCAACGACAAAGATGAAGAAGCAGATGAAAATTGAAAAAAAAGTAAGAAAAAATCGCACAACATCTAGCGGTTTTCTTTTGCAGTTATTTACAATGAAAATGAAGTCTCAAACTGGCAGCAGCAGCAGCAAAAAAGCTAAGTTTAAGTTCACTATGACAGATACTCGTACATGGATGCAGTTGGAAGACAGAGCAAAACCAGCAGATTACAGCAACACAACACAGACACATTCAAACACACAAGATGCAGGCAGACTTTTGCCAAATACTGGAAGTCAGGCAAGGCAGCATGTAGACTACAAGACAAGTTTAATAAACGCCTCAATATGTGACGGAGGGTCGGACGGACGGATGGTACGGACTAACTGACTGAACTGACCGAAACAGAAAGAACCACAAATAATAAAAAAAAAATGTCATACTGACTGACTGAGATTCATGAATATACGAAACAATGTCTTCATGTTTGCCCCAACTTTTGTGTGCAGTAGAAGTAACTTAGCAGATCTGAAATCGGGGGGAAATGAAAATGTAAAGAATAAGAATCAGAATTATTTATTTGTGCGAGAATGTGCGAGTACATTGTGGTTAACTGGCTGATGTTGCTCCTGTCGTCGCACAGTGGGGTCGATCACAAATAAAAGGTGTAATTAGCTGAATTTTCTAAAAAAAACTGATCCAATTGTAAAATAATGTATAAACGAATTATAGAGGAGAAAATTAAATTATGTGAACACCATTTTGGAATATAAGATGAGAGCCGACACTAGGGCTATAACCAAATTTTGGCCCTAGCACCACGCGATGGCAAATTTTGTGTTATTTACGATAACATTTTTTTCGGGTCATTTTGGACTAAAAATCTCACCCACAAAATTGGTTTTTTAAGTCATATGTTTCTCAAATTTTTATTACTTTTTTATTTTTTATAGTAAAAAAGCGGATTTTTTTAAATAAAGATTCGAGTCAGGTTGATTATTGATAAAAAAAACTATTTTTGTTTTTTTGATAAAAAAAATAAAAGAATTATCACCAAACTTTAGAGCGTTTTGTGGGTGAACTTTTTTGACAACCGAGAAGAAGTAATACCATTTTTATACCCTTCATCATGAGTGGCAAAGGTATATATAAGTTTGTCATTCCGTTTGTAATTACTACATTTTTCATTTGCGACCCCACAAAGTATATATGTATACTCTGGATCGTTATAGACAGCGAAGTCGATATAGCCATGTCCGTCTGTCCATCTGTCCGTCTGTATGTTGAAATCAACTTTCCGTAGCCTCCAAATAACTTGCATAGATAATTCATACATCAATATATCGGAAATTCTCCCGTCTCGATTGGTATTTAAAATCGACGAAATCGGTCCACAAATCGATGAGATATCAGGAAAAAACCAGGACAACCTCGATTTTTGGCCTATTTTTGATCTATATCTGGTTTACTATGTCATTAATATAGACAATATGGATATCTAATGATAGATATTTCAAAGTCCATTGCAACGATATATATAAGGCTGTAGTAAGTTGGACCTACAATGGGTCAAAATCGGGAAAAATATTTTTGAATCCGAATTTTTTTTTCATCAAAAAACTTTTTTTGTCAAAAATTCTTTTTGTAAAAAAAAATTTAAATTAAAAAAAAATATTAGAAAATTTTAAAAACAATTTTTGTCAAAAATTCTTGTTGCATAAAAAAAAATTAAAAAAAAAAATTTGAAAATTTAAAAAACAATTTCGAAAAAAAAGTTTGTTCAAATATTTGTCTAAAATATCCTCTTATTTCTAAAAAAGTTCTTAGGCAATATCTCAACCATTTAGTCGTGAAAAATAATCAATATCAATTTTTTTTAATGAAATGTAATTTTTTAAATAATTGTAATATTTTTCTCAAATATTTGAAAAGAACTGGCTTCGTAATTGATTGATAGGATATTTTTAAATCGATATAGACATGCACTCTACTTCAGGCAATAGTCAAAAATGGTGATTAGCTGTCGTGGGAATGATACTCTCTGTTGTTAAGGCTTGTTTGGTATTGAAAACAACATCGATCCATGATTTCACCTAGCGCCCATACAAAAGCCTCACCCGAATATTTTTTGAGCATCCAATAATGATACCCCTGAGGAAATGATTTGAACATTCATATATGTCTTATTGGGTGTATTATTTAAAAATGTGGATTTTTTTCAAATACTTAGCTTCTATTTTGAAACGTTTATACAATATAAATTTATTTAAAGCATTGGCCATTGTTAACTATCCGATATTGATCTTGAGGTCAATATCGGATACTCTTTTCCAAAGTGAAGCGATCGAAACAAATAAAGCGGTTGAAACTTCCCAACCACTTCATTCTATATACATTTTAGCAGGTATTGCTATATATGGCCGAACGTTATCATGATGGACTATTACGGTTTCATGACTGACCGTATATTCTGGAAGCTTTTCGGCCAATGCTCGCTTCAAACGAATCAGTTGCGTTTGGTACAGGTTCCCTGTGATTGTCTGTCCAGATTTCAGCAGCTAATAGAATCCTTTTGCTCTCTCCAAATACACAGCATTATCTTAGCGCCATGGATATTTGGCTTTGGTGTCCATTCGGCTGGTTGGCCGAGCTTCACATACGATCTCTTACGCTTCGAATTATCGTAATGGATTAATTTTTCATCGCAAGTAATAATTCGGTGCAAAAATGATTTTTTTTATAGCGTTCAAGCATAATTTCGGACATGCAAAATCGTCTTTCAAGACATCTCGGCTTCAATTCGTATATTACCCAATTTCCTTGCTTTTGGATGAATGAATCCTGCTGCTCGTAAATATTTTGAAATTGCTACTTGAGTAGCTCCCAATGATTCAACAAACTCTTGTTGAGTTTGACAACAATATTCATGCAGTAATGCATCCAATTCTTGGTCTTTAAACTTTTTTTGCTAGCCTGGGTGATATTTCTCTACTGTGTCAATTTCACCATTTCTGAACCGCACAAGCCATCTATAGCAAATTGAAACCGATGAAACACTTTCATCATAAGCTTCGGTGAGCTATAGGTGTGCTTCAGCTCGGATGAAGTGGTATTAAAATATTCCTATTTAATACCACTAATTTTTTGTTGATCGTGCATCGTGGAAGTTGCGTACGTGGTGAGTTTGAGCGAGAATGTATTTTGTGAGTATGTATTTTGTTTATGGAATGTTTCTATCCATCACCACCAAGGTCCCGCATGAGAAAGAGTTAGTTCATGTAAGATGGCTAAGGCTGATATCATATTGGATTGATTGCGTAGTTAATTAGGTGAGGTGTGGACCTGATTTATAATTGTCTTTATTAAACTGGTGTATTCACCCTTGAAATCGTTTGTACCAAAATTAATGTTGCATTATTGGAAGTTCTGCTATGGTATCATTATATTGAATTGATCTTGGTGTTCGCATCTTACATCTTAATATGTAACTGAAATATTTCCGTTATAGTCTTTATATAGGAGCCTCCAAATTAATATCAACCATTGATCTACAATTAACGCGAAACATTGTTCTTTGTCAAAATTTCTATAAAAAAGTTTAAATTTATGTAAAATGTATTTTCGAATGTGAATTCATTCTGCGAAAACACTGCTTGTGCGCTTTGTGTCTGATCAGTTAAAGATACTTCTTCATTATTTTGCAAACTGAATTTATTAAAGTTTGTTTGGGGCAGAATGGTCTGCGACTCGTATTGTCTTTCTCTGGTTGTTGCTGTTGTTAGTCGAAGCCTCAATGAAGTTCAAGTTCATGCATGCTTATTTAGTTTTACTCAAAATATTTGAGTTAAATTTCACAATGTTTTATGATCTGCCAAAGGTTTTGAGTTGAGTTCTCAAGAGCACGAGTACGACAAACCTCGGCTTGTTGTTTGTTTGATTGTGTTTGTTGCTGAATTTTTGTCTCTACTTTGTTGCATTTATGTTTGTCGTTATTGCTGTTGTAAATTCCTATAAACATTTTGAAGAAAATTTCTGAATAATGTTGGAGTTTGGCAAATTTACGCATGCGCACAGCATTTTTTAAGTTGCATCCTCAAATATATTTTTTTTCGGTTGTCCATTGAATGTTGTTGTTGATGTTTGTATTTTTTGTTTTGTTTTTTTTTTTAATTTTTAATAATGTTGTTGTACCTGTGTTATCACCTGTTTTTTGGTATGTGGTTTGTGATGCCATGGTTGGCTTTGGCATCAAGTACGGATGCTTGTGCTTGGTTAGGGCGTCAGGTAGGTTGGGAGGCTGTCACTGGGTAGAACTGTTATGGTGGGAATTGTATCTTTAAACTTGATTTTTTTATTCGTTTACTCTTTGGGGTTTTCGTTCAGTTCAGTTTTGAAGGATTGTTTGGTTACTTGCTCTGTTATAAATTAAACAGTTTTGTTGCTTTTCGATTTTGAGTTTGATACTCGTAGCCGTATTATGAAATTTCCTTCTTAAATTGATTGCTTTAAGAGTCGTGAAAATACGTTAAACGTAGTATTTACTTATTGTTGATAATAAAATCAATTCTCATGCGTATAAAATGGGATTTGAAGAAGTTGAAAATCGAATGTTCGGTGGAAATTTGGAATAATGCTACTAAAGTAAAGTAATAAATTATAAAAAAATATTTTCTCTGAGTCTTAGTCCCAGTTCCTGGAGAAAGAAATGTCAGCGAACAAAATGTTAAAAATTAATCTCTTTTCACACATTAAGCAAAAAAATAAATAAAAAAGTGCCCATTTTACAAAAATGGTAAAAAACTTTTTGATTGTGAAAAAAAAATGGTATGTCTTGAGTTACAAAATATTTATTTTGATATACACTCAGGTCTCGTTTTATGCGGATTCAAATTTATGCGATTTTTAAATTAACGATTTTTTTTTGGAATTTTAACAGACTTTAAAATTTTAGATGTTTTAGCTTATTTTTGGAACATTTTCTATAATTAAACGGGTTTTGTTTTTACTGTTTAAGTAAATGAAATAAATACAGTAATTTTGACTTAGCTGCACAACCAACTTTGCACGATATTTTGTGCAGGTAAGATAAAAATGCAGTTAACCTTAATACACTTACGTGCTCATTGATGCTGGTAAGTGCATTTAAGTTTACTGCCCAAAAAAGCAGCTAACGGCAAATAATTTACATGAAGCTTTGTGATTTTTCCGTCTAAACATAACGACATATTTGTTATTTTAGCTACGTTTCAAATTATTAAAAAGTTGCAAACTTTTAATTTTTTCAAAATCGTATTTTCCTTATTTTGTTTTGATTTAATTTTGTATTAGGCAGCTAAATGATATTTTTTTCATGAAAACCAGTTATAGCTTCCAAAAGTATTATGCACTTATCTTAAATGTGCAGGTACGAACGAACAATGCACTTAAATTATTGAATTTATATGAAGTTTGGTAAATAAATATACAAAGCACAAGTTTTGTGCACTTATATGCAAAATCCTCTTAAGTGAAAGGCAGGTAAGTCAAAACTACTCTATATTTTTATTGATTTTTTTTATGCGATTTGGCTGTGGCTTTTTAATTAAAATTTGAATTTATTCGGTTTTTCAGAATTTTGAAACGAATCATTAATTTTTATATGAAGCTAGAGTATCGTTTTATGCGAATTCAATTTATGCGATTTTTTTGGAACGCATCTATCGCATAAAACGAGACCTGATTGTATATAAAACTTGTATCCCACTAAACGATCAAAATAAAAGACATTTGTTTTGAGCAAAAAAAAAAATTAAATAAATAAAAAAATGGTTCATTTTTTAAAAAAGTAAAAAAATTATTTTGCAAGAAAAGAAACAATGAAATTCTTTGAGGTCGTCCCCTATTCACTAGATTAATTAATGATATTTTACCATATGATGACAATAAGATTATATCATCTAATGATCAAGATTAATCATGTGATTTAGATTAATCATACATATTTACAGAATTTCCAGAAAAATTGTTTTAGCTCATTTTTTTGGACCTTTTTCACTTTTTCTGTAATTAATGAATTAATATTATATTTTGGTTTATTTTTTTTAACTTATTTGGTTTTAATTGTTTAAGTAAATTAAATAAATATATTTTTGTTAATTTTTTTTATGCGATTTTGTTCTAATTTTTTAATTAAAATTTGAATTTATGCGGTATTTTAGAATTTTGAAACGAATTATTAGTTTTTATACGATGCGAATTCAAGTTATGCAAATTTTTTTGGAACGCATCTATCACATAAAACGAAACCTGGGTTTTACAAATCCCGGGATTCGGGATTTTAGAAATGTAAATCCCGGGATATTTCGGGACTTCGGGATTTTAGTTTAACGACAAAAAACATCAAATTAAACAATAAAAACTATTTATTTCATTAATATATTTAAGTTGGGGTAACAAAAGTTGTTGGTCATTCGTTAAAAGAGTAAAGGATAATGCTACTTCCTCAACTCCGGCTCTTTTAAAGGATGGCCTAACATTTACTGACCCGGCTGATAAAGCTAACCTTTCGAGTTCGGGCTCAACCACTGCCCGAACCGGACTATGCCAAATATATTCTTTCGAGCTCTGCTGTTAAAAGTATTTTATCGGATCTCAACGTAAATAAGTCTCCTGGGCAAGATGGTATTCCAGCACTGGCCTTGAAGCAATGTTCTTCGACGCTGGCTCGTCCATTAGCTAACCTTTTCAGCACTTTATACCGTGCCGGAAAATTTCCTGTATGTTGGAAGGTTGGTAATGTAACGCCAATTCCTAAAAAGGGAGAGGCTAACAACCCTGAAAATTATCGCCCAATAGCAACTTGTTCTGCACTTTCCAAAGTTATGGAGAGTATAGTTAACTACCATACTCTCCATTAGAGTCCAACAATCTACTCAGCGACGGAAGACTTGCTAGTCTTCAAATCGGAAAAATGGTGTCGTTCCATACACCGTTTGCATGAGTAGGGGTCATACCCAGAGTGCTGTTCCAAGAAGAAAAAAGAAATATGTACATATGTATATTTAAGTAAAAATATAACAAAGCATAAACAAATTCATTGAATTAAAATAAATTTGACACAAAAAATATTTCATATTTATACCTATATTCTGAACTTAATAATAGTGAAAAATCCATAAAAATTTTAACTTTTGCATTGTTTTTTCCCAAAATTAGGTTTTTGCATACTTCGATATATAATCCCGTAATACACCATTAATAAAATAAAATTAAATGTCACAACATTAAATTGGTTGAAGACCTTTATAAAAGTCTGTGTTAAAAAAAAAATTGCAACTACAGAACTTTAAGTTTTATTAAATTGTTTCCTTCTCCTCTAAAGTAATGAAAATGTTAGTTAGGGCCTTTCTATATTAAGGTAGCGATATGCTATCTTCATAGTAAAATGATACCAATCATGTAAAACTTTGAAAGGCAGTTCAAAAGTTATTTACAATTGAAATTTTTGTCTAACATTTTTGTTTCCTCCCTATATTTAAAATAAAATATTTTTATTTTATAACATAAATTTTGCTTCTGTCTGTCTTTTTAAAACACTATTGGGCACAAAGGAGCTAGCTGGCTAAAATTGTCCACAAATACTCTCTGTTGATAAGGTTTGTTTGGTATTGAAAATGGTCCATGATTTCCCCAGGCCCCATACAATTGTCATATGTTGATTATTCTGCAATTCTTATAAAATGTTGCACAAAATAAGTTTAAATACTCTGAAATTATACCGTAGATTATTGCGGAAATCGGACTACATTCAACATTCATAATTGTCTTATAATAATTAATATCGAGATAAAATTTAATAAACAAATTGTATATGAAAATAAATCCTTCTACCTACTTTTGAGAGATAATAATAATAATAATATAACACCTGTATCAGAAAAATATTTTATTGTCAATAAATATTTTGTATATAATGATATTAACATAAATTTCGATATACATCAATCATTCATAAATGCTGATTCAAGTCCCCATAGAAGTCCAAAACAACATATATATATTTGAAAAATAGACAAAATCCCCTATCCACTGATATATAACTTAGAATAAGAAAAATAATTAGGGAAAACTTAACACAGAAAACTTACCTCACATCATTAAAAAGAAAATAAGTCAATCCAGATTTTTGATTCTATACAACCCAATATAATCTCATTGCCGAAGATCCTTAAGTTTCATGCGCTAGAGGTATCAGCTTTGAGAGCATCCCTTCTGGCCGTAATGTCAACAGGAAGCCAGTTCTGCATGACAAAGTGGTGTTCAAATATCATATGTAATTATCAGTGCCAAAATATGTAGTTTCTTATCCAAAAAACTAAAATGTAGGATGGGTGGATCTATCGTGAACCTTCCACTAAGTAAGAACACCATACACTAGTATGAGTTTAACAACCATATAGAAAAATGCACCAGGTCACTAATATCTCCTTTTTATATGAGCGACTTTTACCACAGCAGATCAAAAGCATCGCTATGAAGGCAGTAATCCCTCTAGAGCTCATATTATTGAATCTGGGGTCAGATAATTACATACATATATGCCAGCTTTCAAGAAATCTACACTCAAAATATTATGTAGGTAAATTCAACAGTTCAAAATTCATTAATAATAACTATAAATATATTCAAAAAACGGACCGCTAACATTTCATTTGAATCAAAGGAATTTTTCATTTATTTTTTAATGTTGTTTTTATAACTAACAAGTTACGTAAAAATAACTGATTTTTCTTTAGTTTTTGTGACAGCAAACGAAAAGCTTATACTGAAAAACTATTTCTGTTTTTAGAATGAAATGAAAATAAATGAGTGAAATGAAATTAATGTGGAAATATGCAATAAAAAATTAACCCCAAAATTTTAAAATTTTCTTCTGATACGAATAAATATTTGTATGTATTGATTCATTTCAGTATCCCTAGTGAAAATTATTTAGCAATTTAGTTTTTTTACAAAATATTATCATTGAAATGTCATATTTTAATATCAACAAATCTATTGATAAGGGTCCCAAAAATTTAGATTTTGGAATAATTGATATTGAAATTCTTACTGATGTACCACAAATAGTTAAGTAAGTGTAAAAATTAATATACATAATTTTGTATTCCAAAAACAAAAAATCGCATTTCAGTTAAGTCTAAAATATCTCAAATAATCGTTGCCCAAGTAAGTAGAATATCTCCATTCAAACAATTTTCACTCTGTTCGACTACCATAAATTATAAAGACTATAAATGCATATGTACATACGTACAGCATGAGATGCTATCATGAACGTTAAGAAATCCACATTACAACATTTTCTTTAAATTCATTACAATTCGTTTCTTTTTGCAATCACGACATTTCCACCTGTTGTAAGCAGATCTTTACAACATTTTTATTTCTTTGCATAATAACTCTTTTTTTGCTGTTTGTTGTTTGTTCTCTGTGTGAGCAAAAAATAAATGAAGAACAAAATATAAAAAAAAGAAAAAAGGTTCAAGGTTGTCCATGTAAATCTTGGCAAATATCGCAAAGAATGCCATCATCATCTCAACCTCCTTTTAATCTGCTCCTCATGCTGCAAACGAAATCAATCGTTTTCGAAATTCGAATGCAACTGAAGAAATGAGCAAAACTAAAGCAACAACAATTCGTGTATGCAAAAACACACAAAAAGAAATACATTTTAAGAAGACAAAACAGAAAACAAACAAAAAAAATAAAAAAAACACACAATCAAGACAACATGCAACCGGATTTGGAAGACATTTGGTGAAAAATCACGGTATTGCAACTGCAACATTCAATAAAACATGAACACAAAAACAAAAATTCAATACAAACTAACCCAAAAGCCGAAAGTCTCGATTGACAACTTTTCTTCTGCTAAAAACGGCTAAAATCAAAACCAAAAAACTGAAAACAACCAGCCAACCAAATAACAAAAACACACATTTTAACTGCAAAAGAAATTGTTTGTAGACGAATAAAATACGACTTTTCAACTTTAATTGAGTACAAACCGTATCTATGTAGAGAAGCTGGAATTAGTTTTTTTTTCCTCTTTAACACCAAATAAAATTGAGTCAAGTGCAACAAAAACAAAAATATACATATTTAACATATAAATCTTTGTAGTTTTTGTGAATGATTTTAAAAGAAAAATCACAATTCAATTCGAAAATGTTTTTTTGCTTTTATTCAACCAACTGAACTCAATTTTTCTCTGCATACCACCACAATTCACTCAAGCAGATAAAAGTTTAACTCAAATATTTTCAAAATCAAAAAATCCATTCAAGCCATGGTTCACAATTCGGTGAGAAAAAACAACAAATGCAAACTACTCATCTGGTACACTACGGCGCATGAGCAAACGCTGCTGCCGCAAGCTGCTTATAGCCGCCAACTTTGATAACCGCAGCAGAAGAATGAAAAGAACTTGATGTTGTTATTTTTGTTGTTTCTTCTTCGAGTTGAATCGGTAGCAAAGAAAGCAGACCATCAACAAAAGCGTCTACTAAACCGTGATGCCAACTATGTAGAAATATAAAAAAGTATATAATAACCCCATATTCATAATACATTTTTCAACTTGTAAAAAGTTTATAAACAACTATGAAAGAAATTTTAAAGTTAATTTTTGTTGAAGTCGAGATTTTGTTTTTATTTGAAAAAAAGCTTTAAAACTTTTTCCAACTACATATACATTCAAATAATTGAAAATATTTTTCAATGAATGTAAATAAAAAAAAGAAATTTCAAAAAATTAAAAAAACAAAATGTACGTAAAAGTTCAAAATAAAAAGTTTTTTTTAAATAATAAAACAACATAAAAAAACATACATACATATATTTGAAATTTGTTTTATGGTACGAGATTTAAATTGGTCCAAAGTTGAAATTTTTATAAAAATTAGGTCAAATTCCGAAGGCCGTAGGGGCGACATTTTAAAAAATAGAACATGATTTTTTTTATACTAAAATATTCTCCGTAAAGATACCTTACAGAAAAACATAAAATTGTTATACACATGATACAACAACATAAGGTACACTCAGTAAAAAATAAATTCTCAATTATACATTTCTTGTAACGTCAAACAAAAGAAAATATGAAAAAAATTCAAAATCAAAGTTTGACGTTATAGGGCTAAATATTGAAAACTCTCCTTAGTGATTCTACCTTCTACAATTATTGTATCATGGTTATACATACATATGTTCTTAAAGGAAGTTTTTTTTAACAAATAAAAGAGTTAAGCCACCTTTTCGCCAAAAAAACAGCAAAAATCTAATATTTTTTGAATTTTTAAATTGAAAATAGTTTATTTTTGGATTGATCTGAAATAATTTGTATATTATTGGTAAGTTGTAAAACTAACAGAAAAAATTGAGTCCATTCGGTTCAAAAGTACTCTCTATATTTTTAAAAAAGCGGACCAAAGTATGACAAAATTTTAAAATTTAAATTTTGAAATGCCTATAATTCGGAAATTATAACACACGTTTTTTCAAAAAAATGGCACATGTTTAAAAATATTATTTTGAGCCCTCATACACCACCCCTGGAGCATGTGTAGGGTTAATTTTTGATTCTGCCACCCAATTTTGATTGGTAGTGCCACTAAAAAATTTCATACCATAACAATTAAGGGTTTCAGTTTAATAATTTCAGAATGAACGAACCGAAATCAAATTGAACTGGTTAATTCTAACACAAAGTTTGCCATAACCTTACAATGTACAGACAATTTTTATACTCTTCGCCATGAGTGGCACGGGAACTATATATAAGTTTGTTATTCCGTTTGTAATTTCTACATTTTTCATTTGCCACCCCTCATAGTATATATATTCTGAATCGTTATAGATAGCGAAGTCCGTCTGTCCGTCTGCATGTTGAAATCAACTTTCCGTAGCCCCAAATAACTTACATACATGATTCATATATCTGGAATTCTTCCGGCTCGGAAGATAAAATCGGCCCACAAATGGATGAGAAAAAACCGGGACAACCTCAAATTTTGACCTTTTTTTAATCTATAAAAAAAATAAAAAACAATTTGGAAAAAAAATCTTGTACCACTACCCGAAATCGTTTACATTTCTTTACAAATTTTAGTATGCTGGTTCCGGTGGCATGTCACAGTGTCCATTGACATAATGTCCATGGACATTATGACACCCCATAAAGTGACATTATGTCCATGGACATTATGTCATTTCGGTAGTGTCATAATGTCCATGGACACTATGTCACTTTGCATAAAACTTGTCTTTGTAAATAAAGTTTTTCTGCGTGGCGGCCTACGGCCGCTCTTAGGGACTTTCTCCTCCATAGAACGCGGCAGGCGGCTTCGCTAAATAAAGCCTTTCTTGTAAATAAATTATTAAAAAGTATTTTTTTGAAGTGAAAGTTCTTAAATTTTTTATTGAACTTTCTTTTCATATTTATATTTTACATTACCCATTTTAATACTTTTACTTTTTTAAACTTTAAATTTGTGACGTCTGAACTCAACTAAATTCAGATAACAGATAACTAAAAATCGCAGCTATCGTCTTATTACTACTTTAAATTTACAACGGTAAATTCGATAGAAGTTAAATTAAAACATAAATACTTAAATTATTTTTTAAATATCATGGACATTATGTCACTCCAAAAGTGTCATTATGTCCATGGACTTTACGACACTTTACACATGGACATTATGACACTACCAAAATGACATAATGTCATCTTTTGGAGTGACATAATGTCCATGGACATTATGTCAATGGACACTGTGACATGCCACCGCTGGTTCCTATTAACCTCCTGATTACTGAAACCGAAAATGTTGGGTGTGGTGAACTGTTGCGAAAACGCAAAGTTGGCTAATAACATGGACATCACAATTTAGGTATTAATAACACTGTGTACGAATTTTACCCTTTTTTTCTATCAAGCGCGGGTTAATCTAATTCGGGTACGCTGAAAAACCGAAATTCGGCAATAACATTACCTTTAACTAAGACGTAGATTTTTTTAATCTATGCAGTCGTTTCAGAAATATATTTTTTTGCAAAACAAAAATTCTACAAATTTCGTTATTTTAGTTTTTTAAAACGGTATCAAATATTGGAAAATGCAGCTACGCCCTTAACTTTTTCTACGCGCATAAAAATAGATAGATATCCCACTCAGATCCCACTAAGCAATAAAATAGGTCTTAAAGGAAAAGACCTAAGCTTTCTTTTGAGCAAAAAAAAAAAAGGGCCCATATTGAAAAAAAAAATATTTATTTCTAGAGTTATTTCTAGAGTTACAAAATATTTATTTTAATAGATATCCCACTCGCATCCCACTAAGAGAGCAAAATTTTCTTAAACAAATGGACCTAAGCTTTCTTTTGAGTGAAAAAAAAATTGGAAAAAAGGGCCCAAATTGAAAAAAGATCGATTTTGCAAAAAAAATCTAAAATTTTATGTGTTGAGTTACAAAATATTTATTTTGATAGATATCCCACTCGCATCCCACTAAGCGACCAAATAGGTTTTCAAGGAAAATATCTAAGCTTTATTTTAAGAAAAAAAAGGCCCGTTTTGGTCAAAGAAGTTTTTGATTTCAGAAAAAAAATATTAAAATTGTTTTATTTTTTTTTTCGAAAGATTGAAGAAAGAGCTATCTAAACTATTTGGAACACATTTAGATAAGAACAATAGGTAAATAAGTTACATGGATAAGAAAAAACCCTTCTTGGCCAAAATGTGAAATTTTGTTCTCGACCGATCTTGTTGAAAAATTGTGTCTGAGTTACTATCCAATAGAACTAACCTTGGTGCAAGTTTCATGCCGATCGGAAGACATCGATTTCAAAAGTTGGTTCACTTAACATGAAATCTTCAAACAAATATCCAGAATCGGAGCAAAGGCACCAACCAGTATCTACAGTAAAAAATAATAGAACATATCAACCATATGAATGTAAAATCAACCAAAAAACTCAGAATTATTGTAGTTTCATTCAAGATATAATAAAAACATAATAAAATGAGAAAAGTTCTCTCGAATAAAGAGCGAGCTTAGAAGGAAAAAAAGATAAAAGTGTTTTGCATACAGTGATTTTGGGAAGAATATACTGATTATATTATATTATATTTTCATTTATTGCTTTTTGATAAACAATTCTCAATACTTTCTCAAGCTAAATTAAAGAGCAGAATTTTTTTTTTTATTTAAATGTGCATAATATTGTTTTTTAAAAAAGCTTATTGGATATAGCTCAATCGATTTAGAATTTCATAAGGATCAAGAATATATATGTAGGACATACATTGTAAGTACTTTGTTTGGGTCTCAAATTTTACACACGTAATGACAAACTTACATACATATGTATGTATATACCACTTTTGGTTGTGGAAACTTCAGAAAATTTCAATGTTAATCGTAAACAAAAAGAGTTTATAAAAGGTAGAAGAAAATTAAAAGCTGACATTGGCATCACTTGAAGTAATCTAGCAGCACCACAACTGCCAGCAGCAGCAACAAGAAAGAATCAGGCGGCAGATGCATAGCAGTATGACCAACAGTTAGACAAATACGAGGCCAAAGAAAGTATCGCGTTTTCATACGCGTATTTTGTCTTCGTCGTTCGTTCAGTTAACACGTCTGCGCGGTTGGCTAAGATCCACAAAATAAACAATTTAACGTTTTATCTTTTTCTTTTTTTGGTTCGTTCTGTTTCTTGTTTACTGTCTGTAGAAATATAAATATTTTTTTTTTATATTTTTGTTGTTCTTTTATTTGTACGAATAATACGTAGCCAAGATCAAAGTGTGTTTCATGTTCTGTTGGTTGTTGATTTTTTCGCCCTGTTACAATTTATGAAGTGAAAAACAAGTGCTTTTTTGTACCGTTCAGTTCTTCTTTTTTTGTTGGTCTTTTGTTTCGTTACGTTTAAATTTTTTTGGTTTGTGTGTGTGTGAGTTTTTGAATCTGTTCTGATTCTGACCGACAGGCACTTTAAAAAAAATTGTGTTGAAAATAAAATAAAATCAAAAGAAAAACGAATTTGTGCTCAAATTGCCCAACTACACAAAACCAGCCACAAAAAACATCACAATAAAAAAAGGTTGTACAAAAAAAATTTAAGAATAAAAAGTGTTTCATATCGTGTAAAAGAAATAAATTGTGAGTGTGTAAATTGTTTTGGCTCTTCAATTTCCTTTTTCATACACAATTTCTGTGTTTTATTGAAATAAATTCGCGGTATCATTCAAAAGAAATAAAAAAAAGAATTACACCAAACAAAAAAAATAAACGTAAAGAAAAAATATATAATTTAAACGTTACAATTTAACATTAAAAGATCCCTCCGCTCGTTAAAGAAGTGAAGAAGTAAAAACAAAAACGAAATTGCAGTATCAGCTCCAGTTCCAGCCCCACTCAACTCAACGCAACGCTACTCAACTCAACTGGGAGATTGAAAATTGTGTTAATAAGGTGCGAAAATCAAAAGAATTTTTTTTTATTTAAAAGAAACCAACAAAATATAACAAATAAAAAATAATATAATAGTAATGTAAAATAAACATGAATTAACAACATTGTTAATGGAATAATTGGAATATATTTATGTACATTTTAAATTCATTTATACACATTTATAGTTTTTGCTCTTTTTTAACTTCTTTTTTGATTTAAATTGGTTGAAATTCGTTTAACATGTAACTGTGTTAACAATTTGAAATTGTTTTTGAATTGGCTTGGATTTGCTTGGTTGATAGTCAAGTTCAAGTTTGAATGGAAATTTAAATTTAACAAGATTTTCATATGAATATTGAGTAAAATTAAATAAATTATATGTTGGATTTGTGGATAATTTCGATATCATTTCAATTGATTTTTTTAAGGCTGACTGAGACAAAAAATACGGGGGATAGATTGGTTTTGACATTCCGTCTGTAAGACATCAAAATATTCTGCGTCCTCATAAGATTCTAAGACAAATGTCCCTCCGAAATACTGTTTGTTAGTTCAAAGTATGTACTCTGAAATTATACTGTAAAAAATTCTGAAAATTGGTCAACATTTGTCCCTAATCCCCAAAACAGTTCCCCCTCAGAAAATGTGTTGAACATTCATAGTTGTCTTATAATAATTAAAATCGTGATAAAATTGAACATAAACAAGTTTGATATAAACATAGTCTTTCTACCAACTTTTGTGATGATCGGTCCATATAACCCAATAAATAATTTATATATAATGATATCAACATAAATTTCAATATAATTCATATACAATTTTTAAAAATTAAACACTCTATCAAATTCTGTACAGTTGGATCATAACGGTTTCAAATCCCCACTGAATGCCAAAAGTATATAACATAGATAATGAAGTCGATATAACCATGTTCATCTATATGTTAAAATCAACTTTCCGATGCTCCCAAATACCTTAAAAACATGATTGATACATCAATATATAGGGTATAGTTCTAGTTCGGTTGATATCAAAAATTGGGAAAATCGGCCCACAATAAGTAAACGATTTTCGACCTATATCTCGATTACTAAGACGTGTGCAATATGGATATCAAATCAAAGGCATTTAAAAGACTTTTCCAACCACGCAAAGCGGAGCCATTTGAGTTTTTCCGTTGGAAAAATCATAACTTTTGAAGCAAATGAGATAATCAAAAAATTTAAAAGGCATATGATAGATAACACAGAGGAACAAAATTGACATTTTGGTTTGGTGCCGCGGAAAATGTTTTTGATAAAACATGTATGGGACATTACATAGTCAAAACTATATTTAGTTTTTTTTTGAGGAGCTCTTGTTTTTAAGATATCGCGGTTTTAATTTTTTTGGAAACTAAAATTAAAAACGCATTTTTGTACTGGTATTCTACACAAAATTTATCAATTTTGTTTATCTAAGTTTCAGGATATATTGGTGATATCGCAAGGATGTTGAAAATTAACTTTTTTCAGTTTCATCCTTATAAGTTTGACCTAATGTAAAAGGGTTCAAAATTTTTTCACTATATACAATAAAAACATATCAATAAACTAGTTTATATAAAAATATTGAAAATTCGCTGAAAATATACTAACTATTTGGCAAATAACTCAAAGTTTTACAATATTTTTTATATGTATTTCATATTAAAAAAATTATATAAATGTTCGTAACTTGAATGTTTTACACCAGTTTTTTTGATAAATATAATTTCTCTTGTTATATTATTTCATTATGGCTAGTAAGATGAGATGCTGTGTTAAAGATCCTAATATGTTTTGTTACATTTGTGACGAATATATGTTAAAAGATCAGCGAAAATCAATTAAATACACTGTTCTCCAATTATATTTAGCTTACTTTGGTATTCAAATTCGCAACATAGACAATTCCTGGATATATAATGTAGAAATAAATCTATATGTTTGTAAACATTTATTTTTTTCTATAAAATACTAGTGTTTTTAATACAAATGTTAAGACATTCTCACCAAAAACGCTGTAAATGATGTAAATATAAAATTCGCAATATTTTAAAAACGTCAAATGATGTATTAATATTGCTGTAGTTAGATTTAAATGTGTATTAAGAAATAGGACTAATGACTACCTAAAAATTTATTTATAAAAAAAAATAGTTTTTTAGGATGTAAAATTTCGGGATATTATCTAAATATTTCTTAAAATTTTTAACTAATTTTTCATATTAATTAAAAACTATGTTCGCAATAATGCTTTGAATGTGCAGTGGTACATTTTTATTTAAAATTTTCATAATGCACAATTTTATTAAGGATAAAGCTAAAATAGTCGAATTTCAACATTCCTGAAAGATCAGACAAATATGCCAAAACATGCATTAGAATCATTATACTCAAAAGAAGCATATGTTTACGTAGACCAGTCTCAGGCTAAAAAAATTTCACATTCTTAGCTGCATTATCCAAAATTTTGAAGAAAAATACAAAAAAATAGGGTATTCAATGAAAATATAAAAACCGCGATATTTCGAAAACGCGAGCTGACTGGTAAAAAACAAGTATAACATAGTATTGAGGGTTCATCAACATGTACAAAACGTAGTTCAAATCTCGGGCACCAAAATCTCTGTTCCGCAGTGTAATTGATCATCCTATTAAATGAGTGTAAATGGTTCTACCCCTTTAATGTGCCTACTTATGGGTTAGCAAAGTTGAAATTTGTGGAAAAATCAATTTTATTAAAATATTTTTTGGTCTTTTATATTTCTTTTTAAAGATTAAAGATTAGTTGGTTTTTCATGGCCATATGTCATTTTTGGAACCATATATTTTTTCAAAATTTTACCTCTAGAAAAAAATGGGGCAAGGACTGGAAATTTTTACATTAGGTAAAGGAATAATCAAAGAACATATTTTCGAAATATAGAGAATATAGAAATTGATATTTTTGTTTATTTTCCTTCAAATTTGAGAAATATTGAAAAAATGGATAGTTGGTAAATATCGATTTACCTGGACAAATAAAAAGAAATTTTTTTTCCTAATAAATAAATCTGTCTATCAACATAATCAAAAATAATGACGATCCGTTATATAGTTTTCGATATATTGTATCAGACCAAATTACCTAAAAAATTTCTCTTTCTTTGATAACTAAAAATCAGTCAATTTGAAGAGCTATATCTTCTGAACCAAGAATTGTAATAAGAGTAGCATATTTGAATTCATTGGACAATTTACTGTAAAATAGGTTTATTCATGAATTTTTTGATTTTTGCAGCATCACTTGTTCTACGGGAGAATTGTGACCGGCAATGCCTCAAAATCTGTGCCGAAAGACATTAATTGTATTAAGTTAAATAAAACTTAAACCGTTCAAAATTAATATTCTCAAAAATACGTAAATTTATTCAAATATTATACAAATTCATTAAACATTAAAATATTACTCGGTATTTATAAATTTATCCACTTTTTCCGGAAACCCTCCCATTAAAGATTTTATATTGTTGTTTCCTTTGCTATTTTGGACGAGGTGGACTCCTTGGATACCTTTCCTGTGTTCTTTAATTCTTTTTTTACAAGATCCCAAAACCATTCCACAGGCCGAAGTTCTGGTCAGTTGAGTTAATTTGCTTGAATACCACTCAATGGATTTTCTTCATAGTGACATGATGCAAAATCGAGCCAGAAATATGAAGGCACTCTGTGCTGTATTAAGAAAGGTAAATGCCGTTTCGTATGCTTTTTAGTTCTTCAACGCATTACGATCTGGAACTTGCTGAATTTTATAAGGCACCGACCCAGCATTAGCATTGGTTTTGCGCACAAAAGAATCAGAGTATTTAAAAAGGGTTCGGCCGATATTATTAAAATAAACTTAGGAAAATTTAAATTTACATAACTTTTAATCTGTTTATATATTGCATTTTAATCGGCTTAGTAGTTTAGGAGTTATAATAACAAATTGAAGCATGAAAAATCGAAAACGTCAGAAATTGTTCAAGTTTATTACTTTATCGCAAATCCATATGTAATTGGAGTCAATCTTTTCGAATATATTCACAATTAAGTGAATTCGCTCATTTTCACAAAATTTTGGTTTTTTGTTTGATATACATAAAATTGAGTAGTTAATGTTCTTCTTTCGATTGATTGATTTTTGAAAACATTTTTGTTGTTGTGTCATCTATAAAATTTGGGAGTTATGCTCTCAGATTACTATTAGTTGCGCCTCTAGTTGTACCCTATGATGTTTACTTTATTGTTTGCGTTATTAAGCTTACATTTTAAAATAAATTGAAACTATAACTTAAACTTAATGACTTAAAACTAATGATAGGGAATCCATAACAGTACTTAAGTTATTAATGCTAGATGACAATTTATATTGGCTTAAAAACCTTTCAATTTAAAATTGAAAAACTCTTTTCATCAAGATGACTTTGTATTTAATCCAACCCAATGCGCATTTTCTATGCCAGTATTCATCTTTCTCAAATACTATATTTTTGTTATATATTTGTGCTCATAAATAAACAAATTTATAAATGTTATCAATTTATTTTATTGTTTCCATAAACATTTTTCTAGTTTTTCTAATTCAAACTAAAAAGCTGTTGGTTGTATAGAAATAATTGCTTTGAATAAGAAAATACTTTTAAGACATAAACTTGTATCTTTTTTTATTGCTCCAATAAAACGTAAGACTTAAGAAACAAACATAGTCTATAAAATTGAGATCAATGAAAGTTGTTTTTGTTTTCGCTCTCATTTGTTCACAAAACCTAAGACTTAACAAACGAACTTTGGTAAAGAATACAAAAGCAATTATATTGTTGTTGTTGCATTTATTGAAATCTTTAGACATAGGAAACAAACTTTTTCTTTCATTTAAATGTGATCAATGAAATTTTGGTTTAATGCATTTAAATATTGTTTAAACATGTAAAAAGACTAATGAAAAGAAACTGTGGCTCTAACAAAAAACAGGTATTTTAAATAACAATTAATGAAACTGTAAATTAGAAATGTAGAAAAATAAATATTCTTTATGATTTATGCTTAAATTTAAAGAGATTAACGTTTAAGTTCTATTGTAGTTTTTGAAAATATAGTGAAAGTGAAGCTTATATGCAAAGGTTTCAGTTCATAAATTCTGCATTGTGTTCAATTAATTATAAATCAATAAATTATTCGGGAAAGGTAATAAAATATTTCATGTATAGTTATTTCCTGCAAATTTTATGTAAAACTAACTAAACCGCCACATACAATTTGCTGAAAATGAGCGAATTCACATAATTGTGAATAAATTCGAAAAAAATCCATCGGTTTTTATGATTCATATCTCATTTTGTTTCTATTACATATGGCTTTGCGATTTTTTATGATTTTTTTATAACAAAAAAATTGTTATTTTCGCATTAAATATATATTTTTTTGCTTCAATTTGTTATTTTAACTACGAAACTCCTGAGACGATTAAATCGCAATATATACAGGAAAATTTGTACAAAGAATGGGGAAAATGTTTTCAAAATTCAATCAATGAAAGAAGAACATTAACTACTCAATTTTATGTATATCAAACAAAAAAGTAAAACTTTATGAAAATTTGCTGTTTTCACGTAAAAAATATATTTTTTGCTTCAATTTGTTATTATAACTAGTGAGCCGATTGAAATGCTATATATAAATGGATTAAAGGCTGTGTCAACTTTTTTAAATGTATTTTAATAACATCGGAGAAACGTCTAACAAAATTTATAAAATATAATAATCGAAAGTGTAAAAAGATTTCTCCCAACTATTCCAATCACAAAGCAAAGTATTTTATACAAAGATAAAAACTATAATTTATATACAAAAATTAGAAATACGCAATGTTTTCTTTTCAAGAATATCGAAACTTTAATTTTTCTGTATACTTAAGGTTGGTTTATGAAATACTCTCCGGTTGTGGATTCACAATCATTTATGTATAGTTTCATGTTTTCCAGATCATGAATATAGAAATTCTAAAAGGTACTAATAGATTTCGTATCTTTTCAACATGGTTTTTGTTTTTAATACCTTATATGTAATTTTTATGAGTATATATCTGTAATTTATTCTCACTTAGGCTGGGTAACTTATCAATATTTTAAACATAGTTAAACTTTTTTTTTGTATGAAAAAAATATATTTGAACATTGATTATGCCTTAACTATGTTTATAATTTTGTATAAATTACCCGGCCTTAGATATTGAAAATTTTCTTCGAATATGTCGAATTTTGTACCAACAAAACGTCATATGTGGGAAAGTTTTCTTTACTTCTTTAATTTATAAACAAAATTGTCGCTGAGGCTTACCGATTGCTCACAAAAGCTTACGGTGAATGTGTTTCATCGTTTCAACGTGCGAGAGATGGTGTGTGCGCAAAAAAAGTTTCAAGACCAAGAATTGGAAACATTACTCCATGAAAATTGTTGGCAAACTCAACAAGAGCTTGCAAAATCAGTGGGTGCTACTCAAGCAGCAATTTCAAAATGTTTGCGAGCAGGATTCATCCAAAAGCAGGGAAATTGGGTACCATACGAATTGAAGCTGAAAGACCTTGAAAACCTATAAAATTAATAATTTTTAAGAGATCCTATGGGAAACCAGCCGAATCGACACCAAATCCAAATAGCCATGGCGCTAAGGTAATGCTCTTTATTTGGTTTACCAAAAGGTTCATATTTATTATGAGCTGCTGAAATTTGACTAGACCATCTCATGGAAGCCTGTACCGAACGCAACTTATTCGTCAAAAATGCCCAGAATATGCCGTCAGTTATGAAAGCGTAATATTCCATCATGACAACACTGGACCACATCTTGCAATACCTGTTAAAAAGTATTTAGAATGAAGTAGTTGGGAAATTTCGCCTCACCCGTCATACCATGCCCCAACCGACTACTATTTGTTTCGATCGATACAAAACCGTTTCTCTGGGATACGCTTCACTCTGGAGTAGAGTATCCGAAATTTGCTTGATTCGTTCATGGCTTAAAAAGATGAGCAGTTCTTTTGTCTCGGAATCCATATGTTACCAGAAAGATGGGAAAAGGTCATAGCTTACAATGGACAATACTTTGAATACATTTATGTTGTACAAATGTTTCAAAATAAAACTAAAAATTTTAAAAAAAATCCCGCACTTTTAAGTAATACAGCCAATAAATTTCAGTATCTTAGTGGGAACTCATCATAAAATATTCATATACTTATGGTTGATTTCATGTCAAGTGAACCAACATTTGAAATCGATGTATTCCGATCGGGATGAAATTTGCACTAATTCAGACACAGTTTTTCAACAAGATCGGTCAAGAACTCTCAGAGTTAGAGGAGGTCAAGATTTTATATTTCGGCCAAACAGGTATTTTTTCTCATCCATGTAACTTATTAAGTATTGTCCTTAGCTAAATTTTGTTTTAAAAAAATATAAAATTTTTGATTTTTTTTTCCAAAATCAAAAACTTTTTTGACTTTTTTTTAAATGGGCCTTTTACTTTCTCAAAGGAAAGCTTAGATATTTTCCTTTAAGGGGTTTTTGGCCGCTTTGGATGCGAGTTGGATATCTATCAAAATAAAGGTTTTATAATTCAAAACATCAAATTTTGGCCTTTTTTTTTTTTGCAAAATCAAAAAACTTTGTTGACTTTTTTTTTGAAAATGGACCCTTTTTATTTTTTTCTCAAAAGAAAGCTTAGGTCTTTTCCTTTAAGAACATTTTTGTCGCTGAGTGGGATGCGATTGAGATATACAGTGGTGGCCACCAATTTAAGACAAATACTTGAATTTTTTTCATCAACTGAATTTTAAGTGCGATAGAGCCAAAATAAAAGGACCTCTAAGGGTATGAAATTTATTATTAATGTTTCTAGTTTCTGAAAAATGTTTGGAAAAATCGGTAAAACATATATGGACAAAGATATATGGAAATACGTTGACCCACCTCAGCGAACATCCGCTGTTAATAACATGATATGACCGAAACTAATGAAACTAAAAATACGAAATTTGGTCCGAATATTTTATAATAATTATATTATAATGAATTAAATGTGAGAAAATATGTTTATTAAAAAAAAAATTTTTTTGGTCAAGTTGTAGAAAAATTTTATGTGTTCATGGTGAATATGTATGAATTGACACAGTCGAATAAAACACACTTGTGTGTTAAAACCGTCCTCATGCATACATATTTGTGGAAATATTTGAAAAAATAATTGACAATTACATGGAATTTAGCAAACAGTTTTTGTCTTAAATTCCTGGCCACCACTGTATGTAAGTATATCAAAATAATATGTTTGGCCAACATATGAAACTCAGAAATTTCTTGACTGATCCTGTTGAAAAATTGTGTCTGAATTATTATAAAATCGGACTAACATGGTGCAATTTTCATTCCGATTAGAAGACATCGATTTAAAAAGTTTGTTTATTTAACATGAAATCCCTCATATATATAAAAATTAAATTTGAATTTTATGACTAACTGGAATATAACCAAAACAAATTGTATATGAGCAAATTTCGTACTGTCAAGATTGACACCTGCTGCATTTTCAATGACGTTTATGTTAAACAATGTGTTATGCAAATTGCAAATCATCTTATTTAAAAACCAAATACTAAGTAATCACAGTATAAATCTTATATATTTAAAACATTACACGCTCTTCAAAATGAATGAATGAATGAATGAATGAAATCTAAAATTTAATTTCTTATTTACATACATTTACATATTGTTAACCAAAACATTTTGAATTCAAATGTTGCTCAGTCAACTCCACATGAAGTTAAATAGAAAAAATAAAGAAATTTTCACCAAAGCGTGTTAATTTCTTGATAACCCGTACCCAGTTAAATAAATATTTAAACTCTTTATTAAATTTAATTAACGAAAATTTTAATGTTTTCTTTATCAAATTAGAACCCCTTCAATTGGAATCATCATTTATGGAGTAAATGTCATGCTTTCTAATTTTCAAGATTCTGCTTTTATCTTGAAATTCTTGTCTAACAAAACTTGCGTAACGGCGTTCTAAAAGCAAATAATAAAAACGAGAAATATTTCAGTTGGTTCTAGAGTTTTATTTTTCTGTTTTTTTTTGGGTAACACCAAAATAAGCCGTTAACAATGTAAACATTAAAAGAATTAAAAAAAAAACTGAAAATATTTCACCATACAGATAAATAAGTGAGTGAGTAAGAGTATCTGTGTGTGTATTTTTGTTTTAATATTTTATGTATGAATTTTTATTTTTTAACAACACACCTGCTTAAACGAAATAACTCACAAATACTTACGATCAGCAACACTCGCTCGCAGCCACAGTTAAAAACGGAAAAGTGTATGAGAAAAATATGTTGAGATTTTCTCCAGATACCACACGCTCTTATGCAGAGTTATGGACGGACGGAGGGACGGACATGTGTGTGAAGAATACCTTAACATGCAAACACACTCGTTTACATATGAATAATGTTGTTGTCAAAATATTTTAAGTGGTGCTGTGTGCTGTTGGTGGTGGGTTAGTGTTGTTGCATTTTTTCACTTGTTTCTCGTGCCGCTGCTGCTGCTGCTGTAGTTTATGCCACAACTTTTCTTTAACCACTTTTTTTCACAATTAAAATATTTTGCTTTTTTTCTTGTTTTAATTTTTAGGTATCTTAGCGACAAAGTCAAATTAAAAAAAAAACTCTTTACTTTGGTTTTCATTTCCCTTGGTAAGTTGTTGTTTCGAAATGAAATTTCTTAGTTTGTGGTTAAAAGGTTTAACATTTTTTAGCTTTATGGATGTATTGATGCTTAGCTATTGAAGTTAATTATCGTAAAGTATGTATATGTTTAGAAAATAATTTTAATGAACTCAGAGCCGTCTGGTTGGCTGGTTATTCAGTAATCTTGCTCACAAATGTCTGTTCGCAATTTTGAAGAAGGTTTGGTTTATGGGTCTTTTGAAATTGCTTGAAATCGGTTGATTATTTCACCTAGACCCCCGTCTGATTTACATAGGTTGTCCATTGTAAGCTATGACCTTTTCCCATCTTTCTGGTAACATATGGATTCCGAGCCAAAAGAACTGCTCATCTTTTGAGACCAAGAACTAATCAAGCTAATATCGTATACTCTGTTCTGAGGTGAAGCGTATCCCAGAGAGAGCGTTCTGCATCGATCGAAACACGGTCTTGACTAAAAGCGGATGAGGTAGAACTTTCTAAATACTTTATAACATTTATTGCAACATGTGGCCAAGCGTTGTCATGATGGAATATTTCGGTTTTATGTCTGGCCGCATATTCTGAGCGTTTTTTGCCAATGCTCGCTTAGTTGCGTTCAGTACAGGTTCCCTGAGATGGTCTGGTCAGATTACAGTAGCTAATAACTTTTGTTCACAAAAAATACAGAGCATTACCTTACTGCCATGGATATTCGTCTTTGGTATCGATTCGGTTAGGTTAGGTTACGTGGGTTGCTCGAAATTTAGCGAGTTCACTCGGAGGCCGTGTGGTCCATTGTGGTACCCTTAGAAATACTATACCCTTATGCTGAAATTTCGTACATAAAGTGAGAATAGTTTCCCTCCCTAATTTCGTTGACCATGTGATTCCTGTGGTCCCCGTGGGAACCAACCGGTACTTCTAATAAATCTGATCATATTTACTAGTAACACATCTCTGAGACAGTCCAGATCATGGTGTAGTCTTGTAAGGCTGGGCATTCACATAGAAGGTGCTGTACCTATTCCTCCTCCTCTTCATCTAAACAACTTCTACAATAGCTATAACGTGGGTAGCCCATACGTTCCGACATATGTCCAATCATACAGTGCCCAGTAATTATACCCGTAAGAAGCCTAATCGAATTCCTGCTAAGAGACAAAAGAGTCCTAGTTCTATCCTCTGTCAGATTGGGCCAGAGCATTCTGGATATTCTACAAGTGATGATATTTGACCACCTGAGTTCCGTCTCGCTCAAAGCCCATTTATCTATCAATTTCGATACTGTCACCAGGGGAGTGTGAATATCCCTTTGCGCTAGAGATACGTCCAGGGACTAACCGTTGGTTGCGCACTCATCAGATACTTCATTTCCCCGGATGCACTCATGTCCTGGAACCCAAATCAACTCGACGTGATGTTGTGTCAGTTGTGCCAGTGATTTGCTACAATTGAGAAGACATTTCGATCTGATCACATTGGAGT
The DNA here is from genome assembly GCF_958450345.1 of Calliphora vicina. Classification (NCBI taxonomy): domain Eukaryota; kingdom Metazoa; phylum Arthropoda; class Insecta; order Diptera; family Calliphoridae; genus Calliphora; species Calliphora vicina. The sequence continues at coordinate 81,522,171 of NC_088783.1, read as the reverse complement.
TAAGAGCCTTGATTGATGTAAGGCTGTCCAAGTAGATATGTATGGTCGAATTTTCGAAATTGAGTTCCCGGATTCTTCTCGCGGCTGTATCGATGGCATAAATCTCTGCCTGGAAAACCGGGTAATCGAATAGACATCAAAAGGTCCAGCTCATCTGAGAAGATTCCCGAGCCCGTGCATCTTTCTGTCTTTGAACCATCAGTGTAGATTGAGATCACGTCATCCCTTAAATCGATTCGGTTGGTTGGCCGGGATACACATGCGATCTCTTACGCTTCGGGGTTTCGTAATGTATCCATTTTTCATTGCAAGTAATGGTTCGTATGGTAGCCAATTTCCCTGCTTTTGGATAAATCCTGCTGGATAAATTACTTTGATTTTGCAAACTCTTGTTGAGTTTGACAACAATCTTCATGGAGTATTGCCTCCAATTATTGGTCTTCAAACTATTTGGCTGGGTGATCTTTGTCTTCCATGTCAAAATCACAACTTCGAAGCCGCACAAACCATCTCTCGCACTTTGAAACCATAGAATATATTCACCATAAGCTTTGGTGAGCAATCGCTGTGCTTCAGCGGCACTTCAGCGTCAAAGCAAAACTTCCCCCATGTGACGCTTTGTTGGTATAAAAATCGACATGAATAACTAAGTGAGAATAAGATATGTACTCTTCTAAATGATAGGGTACTCATGGGCCCATTAGGAGAGCGACCAGGTGTCCCCAAAGTAGGACACCTCGGGTATTTTGAATTTTTAAACGATCCAATTTCTTCGTTAGTTTTCCGATTTAAAAAAAATTACATAGAATCTCATCATCGAACACTACCAAAAAACCTCGTCGTAGTTATCAACATATTTATAGCTTAGGACATATACGCATTTGAAAATTAAACTTTCACAATTTTTACACATTCTTTTCTTTTAAATCGGGTCCATTTATTTCCCGAGTTTCTCCATTTTTTCTTTACTGGAATAACAAATAAAAAAAGTATTGTTTAAAAATTATGACTGAGTCCAAAGTTTGAATTTAAAAAATATAAAAAGGCGATTTTTCAGTGTTTTTTGGGAAAAAAGTACTTTTCTTCTCTTTAAGCTATCTAAAAAATGTTTAAGAAGGTGTAAAAAATAATTTATACTTATCGAAAAGGTAACTTTACATCAAATATTTTAAATTAAAAAAAATGTTGATGCCAGGTTCATCTAAAAAAGGCCTTTTTGTAAAATTCAAATTTAGGGAAACAATTCTCAAATCGCATTATCGGAATCAAGAAATAGTAACCCATTTTAGATGGCCCAATATGTTCATTATTTCGCTGGGTGTAAAAATATTCATAAACAAAAGTAAAAAGCATTTTTTGTCATATTTTTCAAAATGTATTCGATGATTTTTTTAATTGTCAAAAGTTGTAGTATATATTTTTTAAAAATAAACAAAACCCCTATCCATTGATTATAATAAGTTTTTATGTGTTTTACGTTTTAAATCTCTCGGAGATAATTATATTAAAAACTTAATTTCCTACTTTGGGGACCCCTGGTGGGACTATGAGTTTCCAATTCAAAATTTAAACTTGACAACACTCCCTCTTTGCGCGTGTGAAATTTCATTTAAACCGGAATAACCGTTTAGATGTTACAGATTTATTTCCCTCTTTTTTCCTATAAAACTGTGCAGCATTGTAAATCCTGAATTTTTAACTCAGACATCCAATAATTTGTGTTACTCTATCGTACATATAGATAAGAAATCTGCTGAGCATATTGGCTTGATTCATCCTTGGTCTTAAAAGATCAGCAGTTCTTCTTCTGAAGAATCCTGGATTTTTAAGTCATACTCTCAATTCAAATATCCAACCGAAAATTTTGTCATTTCTGATTTCAATTAATTTTTACCACAGACATTTCAAATTCAAAGTATTCATCAAATAATCTGGTCCAGAAATATGGCTACTAGTACTTTTTAGAAATTTATACATACTTTGTTCTATAATTTGGTAGAATACGCAGCCTTCCTCAAATATTTCATTTAATTTTCGTATCTCATAATTGCTATTGATGTTTATGGTATAGTTGTATATATCTAAATGTCTATCTTTATTCATTTCACACTCCCCCAGTTACAAAATTGGATTTTTATCTCAAGTTTTAAGCAAACCTCCACTTTGCCAGTAGTACATAGCTGTTTACTTATTTACTGTCTGTATTTTTCATATTTTCCCAATTTACTACTTTTTCCATCAGCTTACTTCCATCAGCATACATACAACATTTTTATTATTTATTTAAGTTTTATTGCATTTTACAGATCTTGTTGACTTGTTGAGCACGCGCAGCTTTACGTATGAGTAGTTTTTCAAACAGCATTCAGTAAACGAATAAGTGAGTGTGTATCTATCTATATAGGAGATTCTCTATCTGTCTAGTGCACATAAAAATAAATACATACGATCATATGAACATTCTAACAAACTCACATCCACACATTAAAACAAATTTTCATTTTTGATTATTTATGCTACCATTTTTCCCAGTAAAAATTTTATGGCAGCACACACTTACTACTCGTACACACACAAAACGATAATGCAGTCGAAACAATAGATCAATGCAGTAGATGTTGCATGTTAACAATAAAAAAATAAAACAAAAAATGAAACAAAAACAACTCAAAACGAATGCACTTGTTCCGTTCGTGTCTGAGTAAAAATACGATCATGTTTTTATGCCATTCATCATATTTATTGGAGAAAAAAAGAAAGAAAAGAAGTAAAACAACGTTTTAAAGAAAAATACATCTCTATGCCGCATTTGAGCTGTAAACGGTGGTAAAGTGGTTGTATCTCTGTGTGTGTGTGAGTATGTGGCTGCTTCATGTTGCATTGTGAAATTGTTATCGTTTGTTTTTGGTTTTCTTGTTGTGCTGTTGTTGTTGTTGGTTTGATAAACAGCCGTTTGTTTTTGCTTCATGCCATTGATCTACTGATCTATATTTTACATTTAAGACGTTTGTTTGTTGTTGCTACAAGTGTTGCTGCTGAAAATGTTGATATTGTTGTTGTTGTTGCTGTTGATTTTGTGCTCTTTTAGCTAATTATCAATTTTTCCTCATCAAATGTAAAACAGAATAAACCTCAACAATGTGTTTTACCATAGTAGTTGCTCAGTTCAGTTGAGCAGCACAGTTTTACCCAATAAACATATACTGCAAGTCTTACGATAATGATTTAGATTAGGAATATCTTTATTATATTGATATACATATGTACGTATATATGAATATATAATTATATGACAGATGCTATAAAAACATAAATGTAAAAAATTATATTATTTGACTATTTTTTATAAGACTTCGTAAATCAGTAAAACAACAAATATTTGTGTGTGTATATGGGACATTAGACTGCTCCAAAATATGAATTTTTAATTTTTCCCTAGAATTATTCCTTTTACTGTGATCAGCTATATACGTTTACATGGCACGAACTGCTATCAAAAAAGTCACAGTTAATTATTTAAATATTAAAGTCCCTGTTTCAACAAGCACTGGTGCTGCCAAATTAATCCAGAGAATGTTAATACAGTTACAGTATAACCACTCTTAAATAACTTTATTGCTTGTTTAGCTGGAATTTTTAATTTCTCTCTTAATTTTAAACTATTTTTTTTAAATAAAATTCTACACCTAATTAACTTAAGAGAAATATTTTGGCACTTGTCAAAAACACATTTACCCCTTGGACATTATATTGGACATATTTGGTGCCCCGATAGATTAGACTACCGTGTGCTGGTCTATCAATCTGAGGGTTGCGGGTTCGATTCCCGACAGAGACTCTGGATGTATCTGCAGACAAGCAAAAAACTTCGAATTTTGTATTTGTTTAAAAAAAAATCGACAGTGCCACCAAGGCCACCTAAAAATATGCTGAAAATTTAATTGATCTAAAGAGTTGTGGGTCAGTTCAGCAATATTTACCAAAAAATCCAATTACAAATATTTTATAATTGATGGTTCAATTACACTGCGGAACAGAGATTTTGGTGCCCGAGATTTGAACTACGTTTTGTATAAATTGATGAACCCTCATTAATATGTTGTACTTGTTTTTTTCCAGTCAGCTCGCGTTTTCGAAATATCGCGGTATTTATATTTTCATTGAATACCGTATTTTTTGGTGTTTTTCTTCAAAATTTTGGGTAATGCAGCTTAGAATGTGAAATATTTTTAGCATGAGACTGGTCTATATAAACATATGCTTCTTTTGAGTATAATAATTCTAATAGATGTTTTGGCATATTTGTCTGATCTTTCAGGAAAATTGAAATTTGACTCTTTTAGCTTTATCCTTAATAAAATTGTGCATTATGAAAATTTTAAATAAAAATGTACCACTGCACATTCAGAGCATTATAGCGAACATAGTTTTTAATTAAAATGAAAAATTTGTTAAAAATTTAATGAAATATTTAGATAATATCCCGAAATTTTACAACCTGAAAAACTATTTTTTTTTTATAAATAAACGTTTAGTCATTAGTCTTATTTCTTAATATACATTTAAAGCTAACTACATCAATTTGTAACTACGAATTTTGTATTTACTTGATTTACAGCGTTTTTGGTGAAAATATCTTAAAATTTTTATTAAAAACACTAGAATTTTATAGAAAAAAAAATAAATTTTTACAAACATATAGATTTATTTCTACATTATATATCCAGGAATTGTCTAAGTTTGCGAATTTGAATACCAAAGTAAGCAAAATACAATTGGAGAACAGTGTATTTAATTGATTTTCGCTGATCTTTTAACATATATTCGCCACAAATGTAAGAAAACATATTAGGATCTTTAACACAGCATCTCATCTTACTAGCCATAATGAAATAATATAACAAGTGAAATTATATTTATAAAAAAAAACAAAAAACAGGAAATTAAAGCGAATTTTTATTTTTGAGGCGTTCGCTGTCAATTACAGAAAAACGGGCCCTTAACTAACCGAAATATTGATAGTTTAATTAGTTTTTTCTTATAATTTATAAAAAAAAATCGGAGATATTTTGTGATCAATCTACAAAAATAAATCTTAAGTTTATATATAATCTTGCAGGTGTAAAACTTTCAAGTTACGAACATTTGTATAAATTTTTTAATACAAAAAAACATATGAAAACAAGTAAGAAAGTATGGTCGGTTAAGCCCGAGCATATAATACCCTACACTAATTAAAGGAGCAAAATAATTTTTCCTTTAAAATACCAATAATTTACATTCGTGAGGGAGCTATAGCTCCACCATAGTGGGGAGGGTATTATGCGTTTGTGCAGATGTTTGTAACGCCAAAAATATTAGTCTAATACCCACCTTAAAGTATACCTATCGACTTAGAATCACTTTCTGAGTCGATTAAACGATGTCCGTCCGTCTGGTTGGTTGGCTGTCCATGTAAACCTTGTGCGCAGAGTACAGGTCGCAATTTTGAAGATATTTCGATCAAATTTGGTACATGTTATATTCTGGCTGAAATCGGTCCATTATTTCACCTAGCCCCCATACAAATGTCCTTCCGAAATTGGTTTTTATTGGTCATAAATGATTAATTTATAAATGTATCTCCACAAATTGTGCTCCAAATAAGTTTTATATATACAAAATTCATGTCACCAAATTTTGTTACGATCGGTCCATAATTAGACACAGCTCCCATATAGACCCGCTTCCGAAAATCACTTTAACGTGCATAAATCGCTTAGAAATGTTGGTATACTCACAAAATTCAATATAGTAAACTTTCATATAGACATAAATCACACGACCTAATTTCATGGTGATCGGACCATCGGTCATAGCCCCCATATAAGGCCCACTTCCGAAAATCACTCAAAACTATAAATTATTGAAATTTTAAAAGAAAAATGTTTTGCTCGACCATACTTTCTTACTTGTTTTATATAAATTAGTTTATTGATATGTTTTTATTGTATATAGTTTGACCATAGGTCAAACCTATAAGGATGAAACTGAAAAAAGTTAATTTTCAACATCCTTGCGATATCATCAATATATCCAGAAATTTAGATAAACAAAATTGATGTCAAAGAAAAGATAATTTTGTGTAGAAACCGCGATATCTTAACAACAAGAGCTGCTCAAAAAAAAACTAAAGATAGTTTTGACTATGAATTGTCCCATACATGTTTTATCAAAAACATTTTCCGCGGCACCAAACTAAAATGTCAATTTTGTTACTCGGTGATATCCGAGTTCATCATTTTGGGTTTCCGTGAAAACGATGGAATTAATGAAGGTCAATTCTGTAGTCTTCAATTACTGGAGTCTTATTAATCGAACTGGTAATTCAGATTTATTGCTTCATTCAGATTTAAGTACAATGTGTATGTGAAAGGAGAATACAATATTGAGGCTGGCGTTCCACAGGGAAGTATTCTCGGTCATACCCTTTTATTAATTTACACCTTCGAATTGCCTACGTGCGATACACAGAGAGCCTATTATTCAGCCCAATCTCCAACAAACTGAAACTTTTAAACTGTAATGGATAGATTTTAGGATTGTCATTATCTTTAAAAAATCAAATAATTTGTGGTATTTACTGTAACCATTTCAACATTTTTAACAATATTATAGCCACAGTAACTATTTATATGATTGTGGTAACAATAATATAGTTAATTTACGATTCACATGATTGTATCAACCATATATATGGTTACAGTAAACAAGTATATATTTACTTATACTAGCATATACAAAATTATAAAAGAAGCTAAATTGTTAATTGGGTAATGTTTTGACTCATTTCTACACACATCGAAATGGTTTTCTACGGTAAATATTTGTTTTTTTGTTGGTTTAACGTTACTTTTCATTCTACTTGCCGTTTTTTTTTATTTATTTTTACATTTTACACATTTTAACAATTTGGCGTCTGGCCAAAAAAAAAAAAATATAAAAAAATAAGTAGTAATTTATATTTATTTATTAATGTCTCATTCACATGCTTTTGAAAATGTAATTACATATATACTTACATATTTAAGACCTAGATTTTTGTATATGCAGACAGATTTTGTAAATTTAAAAAAAATTTCGGTAAATTTAAATTTCAAATAGAAATGAGATTAAGTCAATTGCAATCAGTTTCAATAGGGTTCGTCCTTGCTAAATTTCGTTGTTTGATCAACAAAATTTCGATCTGACCAGAAAATTATTCTAAGATTAACATAAATGATGTTTAATTTAATTGAAGTTTAATCAACATAAATGCTTTATGGCATTTATGTGGTACAGAATAAAAATATTTTGAAAAATTATATCTTCCATTTCAAACTGGCTGAACCGATTGGCATGAAATTAATTTCACATTAACATTAACTTGAGAATTTAATTTAATTTTCATGTTTTTTTATTTTTAATCTAATTAATTGATAACATTTCTGCTTTCCTATAATTTCAGCTGCAAACAAATAACAATAAAATCTGTGCTGCTTAACTGTGGGAAATTAATTTAATTAGTTGCAGTTAAAAGACAAAAATAATAAACTTGGAGTTATTTGAGTCGTGCCACACTTTACATCGTTGCAGTTTCTTGTTTCTTGTGTGGTAAGTTATATTATTCAACAATACATATATTTTAATTTGTTAATTTTATTACTGCAAGAGAGACTGGGTGGTCATTTTTCACATAAGATACCGTAACGCACTGTTGAATCTTAATATATATTAATATTAAAATCACAGCGTTTTAACGATTTATCATGTTATTGATCAGTCAAGTAAAAATGTTCTGAGCTAATTTTATAAGTATTGTTAGTTAAGCTATAAATTTGCAACTTAAAAACGAAAACAGAACCAGGCAAAGCTTGGAGAAATTTATAAATGTGAAACCTATCATAGACATACAGCATTATATGCATTATATTTGGAAATTATTTATTTGTAATAAATATCAGCCTTCCTAACTACATTATAAAATAAAACGAATAATCTAACAAGAAATTTTATGATTTCTCACGATTTAATATTGACAAATATCCACTAAATCACAATCAATTACTAAGCAAATTTGTCTGGGAGCCATCACCTTAACAAGCATTTAATTTCTTAAATTTATCGATTATTGAAAGGAAGAAAAAAAAGCAAAAAAAAAACAATTAACTTTTTAATAATGTGCCCCTTAAAAGCCACGATTATAAACATTCAACTAAAACCTATTCAATATTCCTTCATTCGTCTGCAAAAACTCAGTCAATCAATTGCTGAGAGAATTATGGAAAAACTAGAAAGTAAAATGCGATTATTTTTGTTGTTGCTTGTATGGATTTATTTCCTTTTCAAATTTGAATTAGTAACGAACAACGAATTCATACTAGTTCACAAACAAAAATATTCTCACAATAATAATTCTGTCAAAGTAAAATGTTTTGTTTTGAAGACAAATAAAAAGAAATTTAAACATCAATCATCTCGAACGAAAACAAGTTGAGAAGATGATGCTGAGAAAGAAATTGAAGAAAAATTCAAAATGAATATTGTAGTTCATATTTTATGTGTGTGTTTTTTTTCTTCTTACGTTTTCTTTGTTTAAGGTTAAGTTTAGTAGGTTAAAGATACATTCACAATATTTAAAACAAGAAATGGCAAAAAAGAAGTCAAAGCCAAAGATATACAGGTTGAGATTGAAATGATGAATTCTTGTATCTGAAACATTGTTTCGTCAATACAGCATCGTAATGAGTGTGTAGAATGAATGAATTTTTTTTTGAAACTTTTATTCATGTTTAGTTCTTTTTCTTGTGCACTCTACAATAAAGTTGATGTTTTAGCCCAGTTTTTTTTTTAATTCTCATTGTTTTAATTATTCAGGGTGCATTTTAATAAACATTTTAAGTTTCCTTATAAAGATTTAAAAATTTATAATTTCTGTTAAAGAAAAAATTATATTACTATCGCTAAGGTACTCAGCTATTCACATTGATTTCTATTAAAACTCCCGATTAATAGTGGTCGGATCAGGGTCTAGTTATTCTTATAATTACCAATCTCCTCCTGAATCTGAAGAAACTAAAAACCTTGAACCACAAGTGAAAAGTCTGACAGTACATAAGTTTCATCATTCATCACACAACTGGTGTATTTTATTTGTAAAATTTGACCTCAATTTGTTCCATCAATTTCTTTCTTCTAAATTTTTTAACGCATTGCGATTTTGAACTTTCTGAATTTTATATGACTTCAACCCAGCATTAGTTTTGGCTCTACGCACAAAAGAATTACAGCATTTAACTTTACGAGCTGCTTTTCTGATAGAAGTGTTCGGTGCTCTTCGAATTATTCGTTCGTCTTGTTTTGCCTTACCAATATCTCTTAGATCTTTTTTTCTTCCTGATCCAGGGTTTCATTCAATGTTCAAGGCTTCCTTAGACTGTTAAATGGCTTTTGCAATTGTGACGATGAAACTTCAAATCTTTTGGTATATTTTTTTGAAAGTCCATATTGGATTTTTTTGAAAAGTTTTAATTATTTTTTCACGTACTTTTTTTCGGTGACCATTTTGACCGAAATAACAGTTTAAAATTAATGATTTAGAATAGATAATATGTGATTAAATAAATAATAATTTGTTGGACCAAGTATAAGTTTGGGCTGGAATAGTGTGAATAAGTTTTGTTTGACTCAGTCTTTATATCAATTGGTATAGTTCTCATTGCAACTCTAATGTCTATAAAACATTATCGTTGTACAACTTTGGGGGACTTGACTTTGCAGCTTCTCATCTCTGATGTCCACCAAAATTTAGAGGCATAAGTTAGGATTGGTCACACAACATTATAACCCAGAGGTCATTTTTATTTTCTCGTTACCATTTAAAGCCTATAGATTTTCACCGAAAAGTCCAAATTCACTTTCTAAACTCCATTTTCACTATGTTATAAGCGGATCTCAACATAAATAAGTCTCCTGGGCCTGATGGTATACCAGCACTGGTCTTGAAGCAGTGTTCTTCGACGCTAGCTCGTCCATTAGCTAACCTTTTCAGCACTTTATACCGTGCTGGCGAATTTCCAGTATGTTGGAAGGTTGCTAATGTAACGCCAATTCCTAAAAAGGGAGAGGCAAACAACCCTGAAAATTATCGCCCAATAGCAATTTGTTCTGCACTTTCCAAAGTTATGGAGAGTATGGTTAACTACCATCTTGTGGAATGTTTAGAGTCTAAGAATTTACTCAGCGATCGGCAGTAATGCTTTCGTAGAGGACGCTCTACGAAAGTAAAGTGGTGGCTCTAGATATTTCTAAAGTGTTTGATAGAGTATGGCATGGTGCGCTTTTAGCTAAACTTATTTCTTATGGTGTCGGTTACGACTTCTCTTGATTTATATTGAGCTTTCTCAGAGATCGCACTATACGAGTTGTTATAGATGGAATTTCATCAAACGAGTTCAAGATCAATTCAGGGATATCGCAAGGCTCCGTCCTTTCTCCTACTCTATTTCTTATCTTTATAAACGACCTTCTACATCAAACTTACAACCCTATCTACTCTTTTGCAGATGACAGCAACATTTGCCATTCATATGCATTCAATTATAGACCAAGCCTGCCTGAGATTGGGGCAATGAGGCAAAATATGAATGATACGCTCAACCAAAATCTTGTGACAATCTCTGAATGGGGTTGTGCGAATAGAATCGATTCCAATGCACTCACAAACGCACAACAGATCATGTTTCTCCATCTGTTTTTATGGCATGAGTAGGCATGAGTATTCAGTGCGATGTCCGCGGGACAAAACACATTTTTCGAGTGTTGGAAGAAGCATTCAAGTGCCTTGGGTTTCTAAAACGGTGTAAGAAATACTTCACTCCATCTGATCTCCTAACTATTTACTCCACTTATATCCGAACTAAAATTGAATACAACTCTCATGTGTGGGCCGGTGCTTCGAAGTCTATTTTGGAGTTACTCGACCGCGTATAGGAGAGGGCGAAGATGCTGGAACATCGTTGCAATGTGGGTTGAGTTTCACTGTTCTACCGATACTACAATGGTATGTGCTCTGCTGAAATTAGGGAACTTGTTCCCGAAACCTTTAGTTTTTTACGCAACACACGCTCTTCGGCAAGGGCACATCAATTCGTTGTCGACTGGACAGTAGATCGCATAACAAATTTCAGGGAAAATTCGTTCTTTATCCGTACTGTCCGTATGTGGAATAAACTGTCTCCTGAAGTCTTTCCTGTCACTTTCAATATAGGACAATTCAAATCAAATGTCCACAAACACTACAACACAATGCACTCAGGGGATGACCCCTACTCATGGGTCATCCTACAGAACCTTAGCGACATAGATTAGGCTGGTTGGCCGGGCTACACATACGAGCATCATTTCGGATATGCAAAATCTCGGCTTCAATTCGTATGATATCAAATTTAGCTGAATCCTGCTGTTCCCAAACGTTTCGAAATTGCTACTTTAGTAGGTCCGAATGATTTCGCATGATCTTGTTGAGTTTTACAACAATAATCATGGAGTAATGCCTCTAATTTTTGGTCTTCAGACATGTTTGGCTGTCCTAGGTGATCTTTGTCTTCCGTATCAAAATCACCACTTCTGAAGCGTACAAACCATTTCTCGCATGTTGAAACCGATGGAACACATTCACTATGTTTGGTGAGCAATCGCTGTGCTTCAGAAGTAGAACAAAACTTCCCGCATATGATGATCCGTGGGTACAAAATTCTACATTTTCGAGGCAAAAAAAAACTTTATTGTTTACTCTATAATGTTGAATAACTAAGTGAGAATAAATGACAGATATATATCCTTCAAAATGCCATATAATATTAAAAACATAAACTGCCTTCATAAGATAAAAACGCCTTCTATATTCATTGCCAAAGTGTCTCGATTGATCGTTCCTTCTAAGGGTTTCAGTAGAAATGAATGTAGTCTTATTGCTCTATATGAATTTTTTTGTGTAGCTCTCCTTCGCCGACTTTGGTATGAAAACAACTCTTGCATCTCTCTAGCTTATATAGATTTATACATATTATCAGCTGTTGTTGAAGATCAGTGTTAGCGTGTCTTCTAATAGGTCTAAATTGTTTTTTAAAAGAGTAGGTATGAAATTATTTGTCATATTCTAACTCTAATTTATCATCATATGAGAATATTTCACCATCTTCAAAAACTTACAGATGAATACAACCTGTATTTATGCGAAGTAGACATTCATTAGTCAGCTCTTTTGTTTTAGTAAATATGAACATCTGCAATTTGTATATTTAGCACACAAATTTATCCCATTCTTCTACATATATGAAAATGAATCTATTGTCCCTTGATATTTTTGTTTGATTATTTTTGTTCCCAATTAAACAACACATAAGCATTTACACATTTTCCTAGCCAATTTGGAAGCAACTATTTGTAAAAACTGCCCTCAACAATTAAGAGCTTAAAATCTAAATTCAAGAAATAGTTCAACTCTAAATATTTAGTGGAATACTTCCGATAAGAAGAACTTTAAAGGAACCAATTATACACGAAAAATGTATAGTGAATTTAGCTGGCGATATTCTGAATTGAACAACCGATTCTTGCGTTGTTTTGAATTGTGTAGGGTATTTTACCGTTATCATCATTATAAATAATGAATTTATTCATGTTTTGATACTTGATGATTTGCATACAAATTTATGAATATTCGTATAATTGTTTGCATACAGTATGTATATGAAAAGTATTTAGATTTAGATGTGAGCTTTTGTTTGTAGATTTGAAATCCACCTGACTCGATGTGTGTAAAAGTGTGATTTAGCTTTATGAATGTATGAATGTATTTTATCTTTGATTATAATTTAAAACAGTTAACTGTTTTACATTTATTTCAACATTTGACTTGAATGCACAAACAACTCGTAGTATGTTGTTTCTTTTTCTTTTAATGAATGTATCTAGAAATGTATGACAACTTGTGTATCTAAATGGTGGTGATGGCAACAAAAAAAACGTACAATTTACGTGTACGCCCGACTTTTTATCTTCAATGGAGCAGTAGAGCATCTGTTGTTCTTTGATTGTGGCATGAATTGTACATTTCCATATCTATAAATATACACAGAAACACACTTTTGTTGCTACATTTACACACAAGATTTAGAATTAGAGTTAAGATTATTATGTGTTTGAATTTTACTATTTGACATAGAAAATTTAAATGAAGATTTTTTTTTATTTCGTTGCTTTTGGATTTAAATGAGCTGCTTTTTAGTAACTGTAAACAGCATTTAAGCCGTATAAGAATTTTGTTTATTTTTTTTTTTGGAAATGAGTCAAATTTGTTGAAAAGTAAAAGTTTCTTTTGACAAACACATTTGAATGAGTTTAATCTGTTTGGAATTGTTAATGTCATATGTATGTGGAGTTCAAGCATAAAGAAAATTTATAATTTTATGCCCAGTTGGAGGTGTGAAATTATGTTGTCTTGCAACTTCTTAAGAATCTTGTTTAGACTTTTGCTTTCGGCCTCATAAATTATGATAAACAAGCGGAAGTATAAAGAAATTTAAAGATTTCAATAGAAGTATGATTAAGTTTTATTATGTTAGAATTTCATTCAAGCATTTTGGAATATTAATATTTCATTTGTGAATTATTTTAGTTTTATTTTAAAAAAAATTTTTTAAATAGTATTATCGAATTTTAATATCATCATTTAATAAAAGCATTTTTACTGGAATTCAAGTTGAAAGCAAGTGTAATTCAAGCCTGAATTATACATTATTTCAATAGTTTTTTGATTGAAAATTTTAAAATTTTTCAAATATTTTTCAAGTTTGAAACATAATTACATTTGCATTCAAGTCAAATTCCAACAAAATGTTCAAGTGCTTGATTTTTTGAAGCTTTGGTGATGATTGCCTAATAAGCATTTTTAGTGGAATCCAAGAATGAAAGCAAGTGTAATTCAAGCCATGAATTATAGTCAAGCAATTGAATTACAGTTGTATTACACTCTATTTCAGTAGCATTAACCAGTAAAAAGGAAACATAAATTCAAGCTACATATATGATTTTTAATTGAAAAATATTTTTCATGTTTAAAACATAATTACATTTGCATTCAAGGCAAAATTTTAACAAAATGTTCAAGTGCTTGAATTTTTGGTGTTTTGGTGCTTAACGGTGGGATTTAATATCGTTTACCTAGTTAAACAACTTCAATATATTTATGACAGACGAGTGCAGTTAAAAGAAACAAGTAATAGGGGAGTCACACGGTATGTATTGCAAGTGTATTGTGACATGTATTGGGACTATGGTCACATATGGACCGATCCAAACATTTTGTTTTGCGGTTTGCATAGAACTTATTTTTGCTCAATTTTGTGTGGATACTGCTATTATAATAGCAATAGAACATTAACTACAAATAAAATGAGCAGGTACGGAAAAGCTGTAAGAGGTATTGACATAATTTTTGCATATTTTTATTCCCTTTTTTGATCTCAATAAATCCCAATGTGATGATCAAAAAATTCTGAAATTTGTTTAACAAAATTTTTAAAAATTTTAAAATGGAGATTCGAAACGGCCGGAAAAAAAATATTTTTTTTTTGGCCATACCTGCGAATAGGTTAACGGTATCCTACGAAGACAAAAACTCATATACAAGTAAATAAGAATATATTTTAAGTAAAAATAAGCTCTTATTTTAATATTTCTCAAAATATGTTTATTTTGTTCCTACGTTTCTTGTTCTAGTGGCCTGAAACACGTTAATGGTCTGGCGAATTTGTAATAACTTTAACATTTTTTAACCAAATTTTGTCATTTATATCTCATTACAACGATAATTACGTACACATTTCGATTCTTTTGCATTCAATTGCAAAAGTGTTTATTTAGTAGCAAAATTTTTAAAATATCTGAAAAATTTGCATTTTTTCCGAATTTTGGCAATAATACAGTTTTTGGGTCATTTTGACCCAAAGGAGATGCAGGGTTAACTTCCAAAATTTTTTTTTAATTTAATATTCATTAATATAAATAAATCTATACGTTTCTAGAAAACAATGCAGAAATTTAACGAGTTTCACCTATTTATTCCATATAAATAGTAAAATTTTGCATATATCTGAACTTTGACCTAGATGCGCGTCCAGAAATCGTTGCCCGATTTGGCTCAAATTTTCAGCACTTAACCTTTAGGACTAGTGTCACAATATTCAACTCGGCACTATTTGAAATCTAAAAAAAAAATCGGCTGTCACTCTAATGTATATCAAACAAAAAAGTAAAACTATGTGAAAATGAGCGAATTCACTTAATTGTGAATAGATTCGAAAACTATCAATCGATATTTCTGATCGATATCTCATTTTATTCCAATTACATGTGGCTTTGCGATAAAGTAATAAATCTGAACAATTTCTACCGTTTTCGATTTTTCATGAATTTTTTAAAACAAAAAGATTTTCTATTTTTACGTAAAAAATATATTTCTTGCTACAATTTCTTATTATATCTCTGAAACTACTGAGCCGATTGAAACGCAATATATAAATGAAAATTTGTACATAGCATTGGAAAAATGTTTTCAAAATTCAATAAATAGAAAGAAGGACACTAACTACTCTATTTCACGTATATCAAACAAAAAACTAAAATTTTGTGAAAATGAGCGAATTCATTTAATTGTGAATAGATTCGAAAATAATCAATAGATTTTTATGACATATATCTCATTTTGTTTTTATTACATGTGGCTTTAATATAAAGTAATAAATTTAAACAAATTCTGCCGCTTTAGATTTTTTATGATTTTTTTTAAATAAAAAATGCTATTTTCACGTAAAAAATATATTGTTTGCTTCAATTTGTTATTATAACTCCGAAACTAATGAGCCGATTGAAACGCAATATATAAATGAACATTTGTACATAGCATGGGGTAAAGGTTTTCAAAATTCAGTCAATCAAAGGAAGAACATTAATTACTGAATTTCATGTATATCAAACAAAACACAACAATTTTTAAAAATGAGCGAATTGACTTAATTGTGAATAAATTCGTAATGAATCCAAAGATTTTTAAGATCTATATCTCATTTTGTTTCTATTATATGTGGCTTTGTGATAGGGCAATAAATATGAACAATTTCTGAATTTTTCGATTTTTTTATGATTTTTTAAAACAAAAAAATTAGCTATTTTCACATAAAAAATATATTTTTGGCTTCAATTTGTTATTATAACTCCGTAGCTAATGAACCGATTGAAACGCAATATTTAAATGAAAATTTTTGCATAGCATGTACAAAAAAAAGATCATCTAAAGGTAATTTAGCAAACGTTTTCATAATCGAGTTGATCAAATTTTGGGCCTTACTAGATCTGAAATTACTTCTATAAACATGCAAAAACTTTAAACAAATTTTAAAATGTTATGTTTTCTTCATTCAAGTTATTCAGGCGATTTTTTTAAATTTTAAAATTCCTTAAACAAATATTTAGTAAAAAGAAAGAAAACAAATTCTCTACTGCATGTTTTTTGCATTGCTGTATGTGAAATTTGTTTAATGTGAATGTGTTTTTAGGTTTAAATTACATTTTCCAAATATTTTTTGCTTTAACATGCAATATGAAATAGCTTTTATTTGAAATTCCTTATTTTTTTCTCTCTAACAACTTAAATTCTGGATTTATACATACTTATGTATGTAGATATAAATGAATAAACAACAGTAAAATTCATTATAGCGATCATCATGAAAAGTAGTATACTTAATCAGTTTCTTTGGCCAAGTAAAACGAATATAAAATGGTTCTAATTCTATTTATTAGATACGAGTTCAAACATATTTTTTTTATTTATTTCATTATTTCTTTTTTTCCATTTCTTCTCCTTATGATGAATGTGTGTTTTTGTGTTAATTATTTTGCAATTCTTTCTTGTTAAATATAACTAAATAAAATAAAAAATGCCAAGAATGAGAGAAAATTATAAAATACAGTCGTCCACAGAATTCTCTAGTAACTGGTAGACAGAACTGAAAATTAACTGTTCATTAATGCCATAATTTCCAATTAAAGATTATGGCTTAAAACGTCTCTTAAATAGAATTAAAAACACCAGCACTGTTTAGATACATGAAGACAACAACATGACATTATGATCAAGAAAATGATTATTTAGTACAAGTAACCATCATCATCTACAAGAAACTTGGCTAATGCCATCTGTGGTCAACAAACTAAAAAGACATGTTTTCTTTTCCTCCTCTTTGGAATGATTTTTAGATTAAAAATTTAAAAAGTTTGTGAAATTTTCATACTTAATAGAAAAAGATTTTTATAAATATTTTTTATAAAAGAATGTGGAAAATTATTATTTGACATATATAAATACATATGTAGGTATGTACTTATTTACATACATAGAAATTTATATTTTAATTAAATTATACAAATATAGAGATCCTCCTTATTAAGCGGCTTGATTTTATTATTGCCATAATAAAACGTTCTTAATACTCAATTGACAGCAACTCCCTTGCAAGGGAATAGGAACGATTTTGAAGTTTAAATATACACACATGTACTTGATCTCCTATACTCTTAGAGTTTATTAAACGAGGCCATATTGGGAAAGAGGTGAGTCATCTTTAATATTAAATAATATTAAAGAAGAAGAATCTGGGGATTACGGGTTCGATTCCCGCCAGAGACTCTGGGTGTATCTGCGACAAGCAAAATGCTTCGCAGTTTGTGATTGTTTTTTTAAAAAATAAAAGAACTTAAAATAGAATTGGATGTCGAAATCGCGACTACTCTAATGGCGGTCCTTTTGGAAGGTCCAATTTAAATTTAATTTCGAGGAGACATTTGCATGGGAGCAACTAAAGAATCGTCCCTAGACATAACTCTTGCGCAAAGAGATATTCACACACCCCTGATGACCGTATCGAAATTGATAGATGAATGAATGGGCTTTGAGTGAGACGGAACTCAGATGGTAGAATAGGAGGAGGAATCGGTGCAATCTTCTATGTGATTGCCCAGCCTTACAAGAGCGAAAACTACTACATCTTGGCAGCGCTCTTTTTCACGATCTGGACTTTCTCAGAGATGTGTCACTAGTAAATATGATCAGTTTTATTAGAAGTACCGGTTGGTTCTCACGGGGACCACCAGAATCATATAGTCAATGAATTTAGGGAGTGAAACTATTCTCCCTTCATGTATGAAATATTTTTGAATCTTGAACCGATTTCAAGCGCAATCAACAGTATTCGTCCTTGAACCTAAGAAACCGCAAAACTATCAAAAATCCAAACTTTTAATTCAAAATATATTTTTTTTTTATAATTTTGGCCAGCTTTTCGTAATATACATTTTTTCTAGTCCAATTAATGGATTCAAATAAATCAATTTTTTTATTTATTCTCCAGAAAAGGAGCTTCTAGGGTTACAATTGTAAAAGGAAACTATTTATATTGAAGAAACAGATTAACTTAAGTTCTACCATACAATAGCGAATAGGGAATTAATATTCATATTTTATGGGAAGGTGTTCACGAAGGCTCTCCTGCGGTTTCTATGTTGTGCCATATGTCGGATTTGAGGCCACGTGAGTCCTCGTTGTAGATGCTCCACTTCTACAGATATTCGTTGTCGTTTAACATTTCGTATCCCTTGCGGATTTCATTGAAAACTGGCCTTTGCTATGTTGGAGATGTCCTTACGCAGCGTATGGCCAATCCACGACGGGCTTTTGTGATGCGGTTTGGCCAAAATATTTTGTTTATACAACCATACAGAAGGACCAACTTTACGCTGGAATTGAAGATGTTGATTTTGCGTCACCGCTTTTGTGATGCGGTTTGGCCAAAATATTTTGTTTATACAACCATACAGAAGGACCAACTTTACGCTGGAATTGAAGATGTTGATTTTGTGTCACTTAGAAATTTGGAAAGAATTCCAAACTGTACACAGAGAGGCATATGCACTACGTGACCTTTATTTCTTGGCTTTTGAAATGCGCTTTACATGGAGCATTTCGGTATAGCTCCTTTATAAGGAATATGAGAGGGTCAGGAATTCCAATATTTCCCTGTGTAGACCATATTGCCTGACTAATTATGGTATCGAATGATGTTTCGAAGTCCACAAAAAATAAGAAGAGCGATGAGTTGTTCTCTGCGGACTGTTCGATAACACTGTGCTAGTTGAAAAAACTGTAAAGCGGGGCACCCGGTGGGTTAAACTAATTCGGATAGGCAATAAGAAAGGCATTTAAGAAAGGCTTAACATGTTTTTAATCTTCGCAGTCGTTTAAGAAATATACATTTTTTTGGCAAAGAAAAATTATTATACTGTTTTAGTCTACATATGATCGATTCGCTCTAAATCCATTCTGTTCATTCCGAAGAGAGTTTTCAATGGTTGGCGAAATTCGGTCTAAGATGAACATTGTGATAACCTTATGGATGGTGTTCATCATAGAATATAGGAACTGAAGAGTCATTACCTCTTCAGTTCCTACATTCGGTTAGGTCACCATTTTTAGGTAGTGTTATTATTACTTCTTCTTTCCATTCGGTAGAGAATCGGAATGATATCCACTCTTCTTTGACATGTGGTCATATACAGTGGTGGCCACCAATTTAAGACAAATACTTGAATTTTTTTCATCAAATGAATTTTAAGTGCGATAGAGCCAAAATAAAAGGACCTCTAAGGGTATGAAATTTATTATTAATGTTTCTAGTTTCTGAAAAATGTTTGGAAAAATCGGTAAAACATATATGGACAAAGATATGTGGAAATACGTTGACCCACCTCAGCGAACATCCGCTGTTAATAACATGATATGACCGATACTAATGGAACTAAAAATACGAAATTTGGTCCGAATATTTTATAATAATAAAAATATAATGATATAAATGTGAGAAAATGTGTTAACTTAAAAAAAAAATTTTTGGTCAAGTTGTTGAAAAATTTTATGTGTTCGTGGTGAATATGTATGAATTGACACAGTCGAATAAAACACACTTGTGTGTTAAAACAGTCCTCATGCATACATATTTGTGGAAATATTTGAAAAAATAATTGTCAATCACGTGGAATTTAGCAAACAATTTTTGTCTTAAATTCCTGGCCACCACTGTATATGTTATGAGCTCAGGGCATGTCTTTAAGACATGTATTATCGGGGCCAGCAGCTTTAATGTTCTTAAGTTCAGCACCAGCACTGTTCACTTCTTTGATAGTCCATGGTGCTGTGGAGATGTCTCTTTTTGAATTTCTTCTGATTTGTTGCTGAGATGGTGGACTGTATGAGTCGGTTGCCAGAGGACTCGAAGTACTCTTTCCATCGTCCATCTGATCTTCGATGTCGGTGAGGCCCTTATATTTGATGTTTCGCGAGTTTAGATCTGCTTAACAGCTTGATGGCTTTGTAGGTCTCTCGTGTATTGCCATAGGCAGCAGCATTTTCGACCGAGCTAGCCATTTTCTTCACCTGTTTTCAACAACCTTGAATATGATTTATTTGATGGAAAGTGGAGTTCTATTGTGCTGTGAGTAGTTCCATTTAAATGGCTTTCCTTTCTTTGATTTTATCACATGTTGCGTCCCCGACCCGTTATGTTTTTTTCAACTCGGTTGATGTTTAAACAACATGTTAGAAATTAACTGAATATTGCCGTGTTATATTATCATAAATACAAGAAAACTACAAGGTAAAGCCAATTACAGAAAGTTGTATATTTTGGAGCTATTAAGGAGACTTGTAAAAAGATAAGATAAGAAATTCATTCACTGTGTTTCTGTTTGCTTCCGACTAAGTGTTGTTATCCGGTATATAACTGGAACTTTATTGAGCGTGGTATCACATAACTGTTATGGAAACTAATATTACTATTTGGCGATTTCTTAAAACATTTCGTAATATCAAAACTAAAGGCATCCAATAAAGGGATCACAGCTAAGTCAATTAGATCAGGAGTCGTATTGAGATCTATAGGCCAATAGGTTGGCCATAAGATATGGCATCTAGTCTGTTAGAAGATATTGCCGAGAGCCCCAGAATATATGTAGGTTTATTTGTTATCGCAAACTGTTATAAATGTTGGAACTAAAGGTGCAAACAAAATATTTTCCTCAGTGTATTTGTAATTGCTTTCTTTTCATTGAAAGCATTTCAATTTTTTAGCATTTATGACAAAATGTTCAATTTAAAATCGTTGGCGTTTTTTTTTCTATTGTTTTAATGAATATTCAATGATTCATAGCAAAGAAAGTTTATTAAATAATTAGAGCACTATTGTTGAGGGTTGGAAACAAATATTACAAATATATAAGTATATTAATATATGTTTGCATCTACATAATTAAATACAAAAATTACCATTTTCTGCAAAAATAACTTGAAAAACAGTAATAGCAAATTCCAAACATTTAATCGCTTTATTTATCATTTCAAAAGTAACTGTTAAAATCATGACCATATAAAGTTGTAAAACTCCTCCAATGAAAGTGAAAATATTTATGAATTTTTTTTTGCAAAAAAAAAAAACACTTTATAATTATTTTAGCTGTTTATTTTAATTTTTTTTTTATTTTTATTAACCATTAAACTATACCACATTATAATACATACGTGTAAAATTATTTATTTTATGATTTCGTTACACATAAATAGTTTTTTTATTTTAGAAACTGGTTGAGTCCGCAAAGAAATGTAACGCCTTTCAATTGTGGCCTGGCCAGTGCTGTTAAATAGTGGTAATTTTGAAATTTTCTTTATTTTTAATACTTTTTTTTTGGAATTTTTTTAGTAAATAAATATATGGTGGTTTTGTTTCAAGTATTGTTTATTGTTTGGAGCAAAAACTATAAATCTATTTTTTAAGCATTGATTGAGTTTCGAAAGTAGATTTGAATTGATTTTTATTTTAGTTGTGCTTTTGTTTAGTGTTTTTAACACATATTTTGGTTTCTTTTGTTAAATTATACCGTTTTTCTTTTAGTAGACTTGATTTCATGGTTGTGGTCTTCTAATTGAATACATTGGTTTGGAGAAAGAAAAGCTAAATAAATGCTATTGGTTGCAGTTGAAGAAAAAAGTGAAATTAAATTATCATCAAATTCGAAAGTGAAATATGAAGTTGTTGCAAATCAATTTCAAACAAAGAGTTTACAGTTTATTTTTTTTTTGAAATTTTCTTTAACAATTGATATTGTTTAAATATTAATATGTTAAGAAAACGGTTTGTTAATAAGTAATAAATATACCAACCTACATGATTATTATTTGCTAACTTTTTAAATACACATTTTAAAGATACGTTAACAATATTTAAATATATTTGTCGCAAAACCAGAACTTTTGAATTCGAATACAAATTCCCACAAATATCCAGTATTAACATTGAGATAGATTACACAGGTCAACAGCAAAAAAGCGCTTGAATAACAACTGTATAGATTTGATGCACCCTAATTTGGCTACCTAAATACTAAAATGGTAACATTTTTCAATTCTATGAAGCGATTTTTTTTTTTAAATTTTAAAAAATTTAAATTTACATAACCTTTAATCCGTTTATATATTCCGTTTTAATCGGCTCAGTAGTTTCGGAGTTATAATAACAAATTGAAACAAAATATATATTTTTTATGTGAAAATATCTAATTTTTTTGTTCTAAAAAAATCATGAAAAATCGAAAGCGGCAGAGATTGTTCAGATTTATTGCTCTATCGGAAAGCCACATGTAGTAGAAATAATATAAGATATATATCATAAAAATTTATGTATTATTTTAGAATATATTCACAATTATGTGAATTCACTCATTTTCACAAAATTTTAGTTTTTTGTTTGATATATATAAAATTGAGTAGTAAATGTTATTCTTTCGATTGTTTAAATTTTAAAAACAATTTCCTCATGTTAAGTGCAAATTTTCATATATATATTGTATTACAATCGGCTCAGTAGTTTCGGAGTTATAATAACAAATTTAAGAAAAAAATATATTTTTTATGTGAAAATAGCGGATTTGTTTGTAATAAAAAATCACGAAAAATCAAAACTGGCAGAAATTGTTCAGATTTATTGCTTTATCGCAAAGCCACTTATAATAGGAATAAAATAAGATATCGATCATAAAAATCAATTGATTCTTTTCGAATATATTCACAATTATGTGAATTCGCTCATTTTCACAAAATTTTAGTTTTTTGTTAGATATACATAAAATTGAGTAGTTAGTGTTCTTCTTTCGATTGTTTGAATTTTGAAAACGTTTTCACTATGCTATGTGCAAATTTTCACATATATATTGCCTTTCAATCGGCTCAGTAGTTTCGGAGTTATAATAACAAATTAAAGCAATAAATTTATTTTTTACGAGAAAAAAGCTAATTTTTTTATTTTAAAAAATCATGAAAAATAGAAAACGGCAGAAAGCGTTCAGAATTATTACTTTATTGCAAAGCTACATGTAATAGGAACAAAATGAGATATCAATCATTAAAATAGTTGAATTCTTTTTGAATTTATTAACAATTAAGTGAATTTGCTCATTTTCACAAAATTTTTGTTTTTTGTTTGATATATGTACATAAAATTGAGTATTAGTGTTCTTCTTTCGATTGATTGATTGAATTTTGAAAATAATTTCTCATGCTATGTTCATTTTACCAGATGTAATACATGTGGGTTTGCGATGAAGTTTATTACAATTATATATGGGTGTTTCGAATGTCAAGAACGCGACATTAAAAAAAATAAAAAAATTTTAATTTTTTTTTTGTTTATATTGTTTGGTAGCATATTTGTAACACTATAGTTATTTCCAATATATTAGCAATAAAAATGGAATCCAGAATGCCACAAAGAACAGAATTCGTTTTCAACTGCATCTAGAAATGCAAAAATCAGCAAATTGAAACGAAATTTATTTAGAGAAATTATATTGTATTAAAATGGAATAATGTAGCTATTAATTGAGAGTTGTCTTGTTGAAATTGATTTATGTTTTATAATCTTTAGTATGATTTGTCACGCGACATATTTTTCAAAATTTCTTAAACTACATAAAACTTCGAAATTTATTATATTTTTTATAATTACATATACATTTTTTGTAAAGTTTTGGCACTTGGCTCTTACACTTAAAAGTTTTGTAAATTACAAACAGCAGCACAAACAAATATTATATGATTTAGTGATGTAGATTATAATAACTGTTAAGTTTTCTAAAACAAAGAAAACAAAAATCTAGTTAAACTTTATTATTCTTAACACTGACAAATATTTTACAAGTTAAAGATATTTGTATTTTACAATCATTAGTTTGTTAAAGTTTTAATAAGCAAATTTAATTAAATAATGCCGGATGATTAAATGAGGCTTCATTTTCATTTCAATGATTAATGAATCTAGCCAAAGGGACAATTCTACACCAAACAAGAAAACAAATAAACAAAATTCCCAAAAAGTCATTAATAACACTTTTGTGGTAAAAATGGAAGACATTTGTTCAAATTGCCACAAAGTATAAAAGCAAAGTTCTTTTTTTTTTTAATTAAACTTTTTGGACATTAATGAAAGTTTACATACAAATTACATTCATTATAAAAAACAAAAATAAAGCATTACAGGTCTTAATAAATAAATAAAAAAAATATTTAATGACATCAAGTTTTGGTGGGAATTTAAAGTTGATTCTAAATATTACATGTGAATATAAATAAAACTCTGGTCAATTCTTTATATTTAATGAGTGCGCAAAACGTGATATAAATTAAAACATTAATTCGCAATTTTCTCATATATAAACAATTAATAACTAGAGTTCAATTTAGTTTCAGCTTTTTGACTTTACCATAATCCACAGCTAAATACGCCTTAAAGCTAACCCGACAATTTCCCACCAAACTACATCACTGATAGAGACTGAATGAAAAGTATAAGAAAAACGCCCACTTTCCAAACCCAAACTATTTAGCAACAACATAACTACAAAAAAAAAGGAGGAGACACTCACCACAACCACGAAAAAAAGTTCCACTAAGAATCCAACAAAAAACATAAGAACACATATACAAAGTATGACAATAAATCAAATGATTTTTTCCTGTAATGAAATAATTTTCAAAACAATATTGCCGCCATAATGGGAGGACCTAACCATTCTACACTTTTCAATATCTCAACAACTTCGTCTCTCCTGATCTAACATTAAGAGCGTACACAACTCATAAATATGTCATAAAAGGTGTTCAAATGGTTGGAAAAATCTTTAAAAACTTTTGTTGTTTAGTTTTAGATTCATTTCAAATTTAGTTTTAAAATAGAATAGTACATAATCTAGTTTTATGACCAACAATTACACACTCTAAAATGTATGTTTAAAGTGTTTTATTTGTAGAACAAACAAACATTTCTTGATTTCTAACAACTCGCCGTACGCCCATCTAATATATTTCAACATTTAACTTTAAATTTATATACAGTGGCAACTCCCAATAGTTGACAGCTATTTTTGCAAATAATTTATTCATTTAAGGAAGGTGTGTAATTTCGAGAAAGGAATTCTTAATTAAATATGTATGTTGCAAATAATGTTTCTTATATAAAGTTCAGTGGTGAGAATGTTGATACGATCAAGTGAGGCCCTCGACCGATTTGAAACTTTCAAACTATTTTCAGTATTTCATGTATAATTATTGTAAATTTCTTTAGACTCAGCATGTTTTCAGGATATAGCTAAGCTATGAAAAATGTTGTATATAACAGTAACATTAAATTTTCAGTATTACATCATTTTCTTTAGAAAATTTTCAGTATAATAGTAATTTTTATAGAACATTTTCTATAGAAAATCTGGTATATAACAATATTATCTTTAGAAAACCTTGTGTATATCAATATTTTCTATAGACAATTTTTTGACGATCGGTCCATAATTGGTCATAGCTTCCATATATGAACAAACTTCCGAAAATCATTTTAACGAGTATAGATTTCTTAAAAATGTTGGTATTTAAATAATGTTGTTGTTCAAGTCCAAGGAATTATGCTACTTTGACTGGATTAGTACATATATCCATAGAACTCACAGAGGGAAGATCAAACAAATTTTAATATATGTATGCGTTTCATGGCCGTTATTTTTTTGTTTCAGAAAATGTATGTACCAAATTTTATGCGAAAAAAATCGATCTGGATTGTGTGGGCGGCATGCGATGGGCGTAACAGATTTTAATAAAACTGAGCTTGTTTCAGAAAATGTATGTACCAAATTTCAATACCTTTTCTTGGATAGGAATAATTTTATGCCAAAAAATTGATTTAGATTCTATGGGCAGTGGGCGTGGATTTTGATTTCTTAATTTAGTCCATATAATTCTCGGTGCCAAATTTCAATGCTCTATGACCACTCCTTATAATTTTTGCAAAAAAATGGATGAAAGAGTATGGGATGTAGTGAAGTATGGTTTGCTGAACAGTTGAATATGTGGAGGGTGTCGTGAGGACCCTGACCACATGCTGAACATAAGTTGAAGACGGTACGGTCTATGATGGACCAAAAGGCATTAAGCCTGTTGCTTCATCCTGATCTTATTTGTGCCAGAAGAATTCTTGTTTTACGCAGCAGCATCTACTCTGCTATCTGTGGTGGGCGACTTCCAAGTAAGACATTCACACTGTATCCCGCAGAATTGATGGCATCCTGCTACCGCAGAATTGTATGCTTCCCTCGTATCTGCGTAGTTCCTGTCTGACATGGCTCGGGGAAGACCCCAACTGTGTGATGTCGAAGCTTGGATAACGCCTCCGGTGACATCCCAGAAGAAACTGCTGTGTCAACATGACGTTGTGTTCCTTTACCGGAAGATCCTTAGTTTCATTATGAATATGGTGTTTGGGGTTAATTTGAAGGGAGCCTGTGGCGATCCTTAAGGCCGCGTTTTGACAGCTTTTAATATTTCTGCACCGTGTATCACTCAACGCAGACGACCACACTGAAGCAGCATAGTTGATCACTGACCGACCAATCGTCTTGTAGGTAAATAGCTAGGTTCCTTTGACCATACCGCAAGTACCGCCGGTTAGTGCCTTGAGGACTTTGTTCCTATTTCGAAATGTACAGTGGTGGCCACCAATTTAAGACAAATACTTGCATTTTTTTCATGAACTGAATTTTAAGTGCGATAGAGCCAAAATAAAAGGACCTCTAAGGGTATGAAATTTATTATTAATGTTTCTAGTTTCTGAAAAATGTTTGGAAAAATCGGTAAAACATATATGGACAAAGATATGTGGAAATACGTTGACCCACCTCAGCGAACATCCGCTGTTAATAACATGATATGACCGAAACTAATGGAACTAAAAATACGAAATTTGGTCCGAATATTTTATAATAATAAAATTATAATGATATAAATGTGAGAAAATATTAAAAAAAAATTTTTTTGGTCAAGTTGTAGAAAAATCTTATGTGTTCGTGGTGAATATGTATGAATTGACACAGTTGAATAAAACACACTTGTGTGTTAAAACAGTCCTCATGCATACATATTTGTAGAAATATTTGAAAAAATAATTGACAATCCCGTGGAATTTAGCAAACAATTTTTGTCTTAAATTCCTGGCCACCACTGTATGTGTGATTGCAGTGGCGTGTGCTGAGGAGGTAAAAATGCAATCAAAAGTGACACCCAAGATTTTCGGGTTGTTCACTGTCGGAATTTATTTGGCATGGACCATGATTCCTAAGTTGTGTTTTTCCTCCATCGTACTGGTGGTGAAGAGTGTTGCAGATGACTTCATTGTTGATTACTGCAGGTTATGTGCAGAGAAGAAATTGTGGATTTCACTGAGATAACCATTTACCATACCGCAAAGCTCACCATCGTTGTGACCTGTTGCCAAAATAGTGAGGTCGTCCACATAGGTAATTACCTCCACACCATGGGGGAGCACCGGGAGTTCTTGGTAGTTAGTTTTGCTGAAGTTGCTAAGAAAGATGCCTGAAAGAAGGTGTCGTTGAAGAAAATACACTATCTTCAACGACAACATATATCTTTTTCGAAAATTTACTACAATTTTTATGTGATTCTTTGTGAATTCTTACTCTATTTTAAAAAAGTAGCATTTGAATAAAAAAGTTTACCCCTTTTTGAAAATTAATGTTTTCAGGTTCATTATAAGAGAAAAATCTACTTCATCTAGGATTACATGAGCTTAATTTATTTTTTTCTGGGTTTGTTATTAGAGAAAATTGTGGATTTTGTATCACTCAGGAATTACTATTAGAAAAAGAAAAATAGTACCATTAGTCCTTGGATCGTTACCATAAGCGAAATTTATTATAATAGAAAATTAGAAGAATAAATCAACCATGAGGGTGCTGTGGCTTTTTTGGTTAGCGCGTTTGACCATGAAGCATGATATGGTAGTTGCGGATTGGGTTCGATTCCCAGCCGCTGCCAATCGTCAACATTAGTTCATTATAATTATTAGTTTACTAAGTATCTATCACAGCGTCCTACTTCGGTGGCATAGCATTGAAACGCCGCCAAAGTAAATTAAATTATTAATTGCTTTAAACTAGTTATGAATAATGTACCTACTCACCAGCAGAGGCGCTGCAACCTGTACTAATATGAAACATAACGCGCAATTACAGAGTTGCTCAATAAAAATATCTTCTCCTTTCACCACCCTTCCTTCTCCAATCGAACCCATTTTCGAAGATAGTAGCACCAGAAAGATACCATTACAATTACTCAATTACTTTATTGAAAAGCATACCCACTTTCATATTGGTGAGTTCATTAAGGAAAAATATTAGAAAACTTTTCTTGAAAGAAAAAAGGTTCCAATTTCCCAGTAACACAAGTTATGGTAAAATTAATTCTATGATTCCTCTTGGTTTCCTTGATTATTTAATTCAATCAAATCTTACTCATTTCACAAAATTCTCATCTCAAGATAAAATTTAAATTCTTGAAAAACTAAAAAACTTAAAACTTAAATATTATTGCGAACAGTATTGTGATCTTTGACATTTTCTATTTAAGCAGCTAAACTGTAAATTTTTTCCCAACTATAATTGGCAGTAAATTGTTTATTTAGCAGAGTATAAGTAGACTTTAAAGAAAAAGAAAGGTGTGTTTAAAAACTTAAAGTGGGTAATTAATTAGAGAAAAAAAACACTTCAAATTAAGAAAGTTGGTTTTTTAAGCTTGTGGTCAATTAGTCAATTAACTAATTGTTTAATTGATTTCAGCAAAAATATTTTTAAAATATTTTAAAATTTATGATCAAACAAATCAATCAAAATATGTGAGACTAAAAGCAATTTTGTATAAATACAAGTTATTTTTAAAAATTTTAACAAATAATTAACACAATTTACCACAGATTTCACAAATGAAGGTCAGCGAACTCAAGCGTTCCATTGTTCAAGAAACAAATATTAATAAATAACAATGTTCTTTTTAAAGTAATTGAATTAAGTAAATTGAAAAATAACAAATACTAATGTAATTATGTCAGAGAAATTTCTGTTATTTCTTTTAATGAACATCTATTTATAAGAATCTTTATAATGAAAGAAATGTGATAAATATTTTACAAAATTTATTTTAAAATCAAAAGTAAACCAGTCAAAATAAACATCAAAAAGAATCAGTCAGACAGTAACTAAAAAAAAATAACAAAAATGTTTTATTATCCAAAAGATTATTCTTCTACCCAATGTAACGTTAATAATGACAGACAATGATTTACGCATGCGCTTCAGCAGTTGCTGGCTGCCAAGCTTGATCATTATCACTGTAAACATTTAAACAAATATCAACCAAAATTATCAAAAATATTTAAATGTTCACAATTTTGAATGAGGAATGAAATGTTTTGATATATTGTTGTTAACTCTTTTATAAATGTTTTAAATAAATAAAAAAAACATTTCACTTAACTGAGTTTTTCCTTTTAAACTTGGTTCTCTTTTTATAGTTTATTTATGCGTTTTATTATTGGTTTTTTTACTCGTTTTATATTCTTCGTTAAGAAATTTAAATCAAAAAGACATAAGGTATTTTTAAAAACCTTATGTGAGTTTGATTTTGATTAAACCTGTAACTGTTTTTTAGTTATATTAAATAACAGCTTATTTGTTTGTGTTTAAAGCATTTTATTTGTAACGGTTTATTTCGAAAGTGAAATAAAAACGAAATTCATCTGAAATATAGGTTGGCAAAAGAATTTATTAAAACTCATATTCAATTTACTCTGGGAATAAGTCTTCATTTAAAGACAATGTGATGAAAGATGATTAATTTACTGCTGGTTGATTCATCCATCTTACAGTTAATTAAACCTGTTACAGTCAGCTCTTTATAACACATACAGTGTCTCACATACATACGTTTTTATACTTAATGATATTAAACATTTTACAAATTCATTTGTAATATTAACTGTACAATATTAAAGATTTATATCACAATTTAAACACTTTTAAAAATCAGCTTTACAACTAAGTTTTTGAACTTTTTGTGTGGGAAATTAATTTTCTAGATTATTCGTATGTAAACTAAATCGATAAAGACTGAGTCAGAAAAAACTTATACATGTACTAAATTAAATAAAACTGAAACAACTGAAAAATATGTACATTTATTCAAATATTGTACAAATTCGTTAAACATTAAAATATTGGCATATTACTCGGTATTTATAAATTTATCCACTTTTTCCGGGAATCCTCCAATTAAAGATTTTATAATTGATCCCGTTACCTTTTTGGACGAGACAATACCTTTTACAAGACTTCAATACCTTTTCACAGGTCAAAGTTCTGGACAGTTGTGTAAAATTGCCTCCCGTGGTACAAAATTAACATTATTTCATAGTGGCTGATGCCAAATCGGGCTAAAAATATGAAGGCACACTGTGTTCTTTTGCCACTAAGTTCTTTACCGCATTGCGATCTGGAACTTTGTACAACTTCAATCCAGCATTAGCTTTGGATCTGTGCACAAAAGAATCAGAGCATTTAACTTTACGAGCCGCTTTTCTGATAGAAGTGTTCGGAGTTCTTCGATACAGTTCTTCTTTTGCTTTACCAATATCTGTTAGACCTTCTTTTCTTCCTGATTCAGGTTTTCTTTCAATGTTCATGTCTTTCGTATACTTTTTAATGGCTTTTGAGACAATGTACCTTCAGATCTGCTCCTATTCTTTTTAAAGGATTGTTTGAAAAGTTTTAATTATTTTTTAACGTACTTTTTTTCGGTGACCATTTTGTCCGAAATTACAATTGAAAGTTAACGATTTAGAAAATATAGGCCCATAATAATAGTCAAACACTAAAGTCGGTCCTTCTTATAAAAACAACTTTAAAATAAAAACCAGCTTTTAATTATTTTGCAACTATAGTCAAAATTAAAGTGTCTTTTAAATTGAATCGACTTTAACTGGGTGCCACCTTAAATGTACAAAATGTTTTCATACAATTTACAAAAAAATATAGACAAGTGGCACCACTGAACAGCTGACATAGAAAATTAAAAAAAAAAAAAAAAGGTAAACAATAAAAGTAACAGCGAAATCTAAAGAAAAAAAGCAAATTTTGGTGGAAAAATAGAAAAAATAAGATTAATATCATAATTAGGATAATTGCAAAATCTCTGCCAATATCTTTTAAATAAACATTTTTGAATTTGTGTCGAACATTTTTACTTGGTGAAGAACAGCTGATGCTGTTGTTAAACAGCTTCAGCTGGTTTTATATTTACATCGACTTTAACGTCAAAAGTATATTTTATCTTGTCTATGGTAGACCTAAAGTCCACTCTTAAGTAAAGACGACTTTATTTCTCTTAAAATATACTTTATTTCTGACTATGATTATGGGCCATAGTATCTGGCATATTTTCAAAAGATAACGTGATTAAAAAATAATAATTTTTTGGATAACGAATAGTGTGTACAAGTTTTTTTTGACTCAGAATACTGCTAATTACTTAGGAACTTATTTGGGTCACAATTCGGGTGACATTTTTACAAATTCTTCATATACAGACCTTTAAATGGGCGTTATGGGCGAAATAGATATTTTACCTAATTGATTCTAAAAATAGAAACAAAAACTGTTCGGAACCAGTCTAAATCTTAAGCTATCTGAAGGAAATGTTTTTTATTATGTGGACTCCACATTTGAATGTTCCAGGTTGCAATATTGTAAAATGTTTTTGTCTGATATTATATTAATTAAATTTTAGGCCTATTTTTGTAACAGTAGGCTTAAAAATTTATTTTTTCTAGTTTCCTCTGTATGTATATTCCTAATAAGTATTTTTACTGCAATTTAAGTTGAAAGCAAGCGTAATTTTAGCCTTAAATTATAGGCAACCAATTGAATTACCGTTGTATTACACTTTATTTCAATAGCATTCTCCAGTAAAAATGAATCACAAATTCAAGGCATATGTTTTTTATTTGAAAAATATTTAATTGTTCAAATATTTTTCAAGTGTAAAACAAAATTACATTTGCATTCAAGTCAACCAATTCTAATTGAAATTGACATAGGAAAAACTTCTCCAGGAGTTCATTTATTATTCGGACAGTCCAGCTAAAAAGCAAAATTTTCCCTTCCATACATGGAAGTTATATTCCATTGGATATAGGTGATGTGAAGTATTTCCAACACTGTTTCAAACACCCGAGGCACCTGGATGCTTCTTTTAAGTCTTGAATAACTAAAATCTCATGCCCAGAACATCATAAGTAAAGATGAAGCATGATCATGATCTGTCGTGCATGTGTGAGTCCAAATACAACATTGAGTCTTACATGCTTTGTCGCGAGATCCTGATAAAACGAATTATTCTTGTTTTGTTTAATTGTCCCAAATTTCCGATAGGTTTGGCCTACATACGATTTAATGACAAATGTTGCTGTCATCCGCAAAATAATAGATGTTGAAATAGCACAGGAGGAAGAAGCGAAGGTTGCCTTTCGTTACGACTGAATTAATCCCATGATGAGTTCCCATCTACAGCTACTCGAATATTGCCTTTGTTGCCGGCATTTGTTAATAACCGCCACCTTTTGATAATAACTTACTTGTGAAAAATACAGCCAAAAGGTTAGCTTTATCAACCGTGTCAGTGATCATCCTTTGAAAGAGTTGGAATCAAAGAACTATTATCATCCCGTTAAATAAACTACGAAAATCTTTGCTCGTATAGAATTAAGTTGTAATTAATGAATTATGATATCTAAGGTGGGTCGACTTTTTTTCACAATCACATCTACGAATAATTATAAGCAACTTTGCCATAGAAACCACTTCCAAATTTATTGAAATTCTGAACAAGAGTTCAATTTCGTCCCGTTTCGTAACGCAAATTTTACACTAACTTTGCAGCAAATTTATGAATTTTTTTCGACCCAACCTAATGACAAATCTTGTAACTAATTGGAAGAAGAATTTGTGAACATTAGCACTTTGTAACTCGTTCCTAAGTACTTGACACTCAGTATCACTATTTGTTAGTGATCGGACCACTGTTCTTTAAACGACATGAATGTATCTCCAAAGTGATTATGAAATTTTAATTAACTTCAAAACTGAAAAAATCTCTATTCTACAGAAAAACATAAATGTCTGTTGCCAGGAATCATGCATAGTGACATAAACATCACATTTTTTGCACATTTTTCGTGAATTCCAAATTTTTAGCAGGCAAATTGCATACAATTTGCAAATTTAATCCATTTTAATCTTCCACTTTTCATTTCCAACATGATCTCTATTAAAATTTCTTAAATTTCACTTGTCTAAAAAACCTTTTGAAAAAACACAAAAAGCAGTGAACTGAACTTTATGGAGGTGTGTGTCGTCAATGTGTGTGAGTTTATGCGATAAATACTCATATATGGACGGACTGTGGCACATTCACATACATACATACATATGTGCTGCAATGTTTTACATTTACCTCCTTTAGTCTCTGGCTCTTTTAACTTAGCAAACTATTCGTTCAAATAACCTTGCTGTTTCTTCATCATTTCCTATGGTTTGTTTGTTTTTCATCTCTATTTTTCGTTTGTTTGGATTTTCATTCAATCTCCTTGACTTGTGTTTAATTTTCCTTTTCTGGCCATCGCATAAACAATTCATACATTCAGTCATTCTATCCACTTTACACAGCTAGTAGGAGTATATGAAGTACCTACGTTTTATATGACCTACACCACCATGGTTGGAGTGGGTATTATGCGTTTGTGCAGAGGTTTGTAACGGCCAAATATTTTTTCTTTAAACAATCACAAACTGCAAGGCTTGTCTCCAGAAACACCCAGAGTCTCTAGCAGGGTCTCTATTGGTTCAATACGCTACTTGAAGCTTATTAGTCGACTGAGAATCACTTTCGATTTATTGATGACAACCGTTTATGTAAACTTTGTAATCAAACTACAATTTTGACAAGATATCTTTTATTAAATCAAAGACAAACTGTATTGAAATGGTCCATTATTTCACCTATCCTCCTGGAGAAACAGAACTTTATCGGCCTTAACTCTTTCAGACACAGTTTTATATGTATATGTTTATAATCAAAACAATTGCATTTTTACTTTAATTAGGCTTCAGATATTATATAAAATAAGAAAAAATAAAAATACAGCTAAAGGTTTTCATGGAATAAGGTGGTTAGTTTATTAACCACCATGGCGGTTGTGATCACCCGGCCCTTCCAATCGACAATTTTTCACCGCTTTTGGTTCCACAACAACAGTTTGGATAGATAATTCAGAAATATTAGCCAAATTTTGTAGAGATATGTCATCATCCGAATCAAAATCTCCATCATATTTTGACTGGAGCCCCGAAGGTACGTCACCGAGCACTATCATCAGATCGACTTGCTCCTAATAATTCTCTTCTTCGTCGGGTTCATAAAACGTTTTCAAAATTCAATTAATCGAAAGAAGAACATTAATTACTCAATTTTATATATAACAAAAAACTAAAATTTTGTGAAAATGAGCGAATTCACTTAATTTTGAATAAATTCGAAAAGAATCCATACATTTTTATGATCGATATCTCATTTTATTTCTATTGCATGTAGCTTTGCGATACAACAATAAATCTGAACAATTTTTGCCGTTTTCGATTTTTTATGATTTTTTTAAAACAAAAACATTTTCTATTTTCGAGTAAAAAATATATTTTTTTGTTCAATTTGTTATTATAACTCCGAAAATACTGAGCCGATTGAAATGCAATATATGTATGAAAGTTTGTACATAGCCTGGGAAAAATGTTTTCAAAATTCAATCAATTTGAAGAAGAACACTAACTACTCAATTTTATATATAACAAACAAAAACCAACATTTTGCGAAAATGAGCTAATTCACGTAATTGTGAATAAATTCGAAAAGAATCCATACATTTTTATTGTCGATATTTCATTTTATTCCTATTATAAGTGGCTTTGTGATAAAGCAATAAATCTGAACAATTTCTTCCAGTTTCGATTTTTCGTGATTTTTTTATTACAAACAAATCTGCTATTTTCACATAAAAAATATATTTTTTGCTTCAATTTGTTATTATAACTCCGAAACTAGCGAATCGATTGAAACACAATATATAAACGGATTAAAGGTTATGTAAATCTCAACTTTTCTAAGTTTATTTTAATAACATTGGACAAAAACTTTTAATCATGTGGAGAAACGTCTAAAAAAATTTATAATTTTACTTAAACATTTTTAAAATTAAACGTCTCCATAGAATTTAAAATTTGGACCATATTTGTACTACTACAACCACAGTACATCAAAATTGTGTAGAGGTTTGAAAAGCCTTTAAATTTTTTCGATTTTGTTGTCTTGTGTACTTAGTCCACTTCCGAAATTTACCCTAACGCACGTAAGTCTCTTAAAAGGTCCATAAGTAGATAAATCATTCTACAAAATTGTATGACGCTTGGTCCATAATAGATCATACCTCCCTAGGGGGCTTAATTCTTTAGAGAGAATAGATCTCTTATCATTTTTAGTAAAGAGACAAAATTTTGTATTGCTATGATTCATGTCATACTTATGAATTCAGACCATAATTAGTGCACAAATTTCTTCGAAACCTTTATTAGTGAAAGAAGGATTGCTTCATAATTGACACCAGATTTATTAGGTGCCTCATCCCAGATCTAAGTCTCATTATAAATGCTACCTAATCCTTAAATTTGTTCATTATATTTATACACGTAAGGTATCCTAGGTTCGGACTTGACCGACTAAACTTTCTCACTTGATTCTTTTCAATTTTGTTATTTCACGTTGTTTGTGGTACATCTTATAAATACAGATTGATTGTAATTGATTCTTGTTTGTTGTTGAGTAAATTGTTTGTAGTTAGTTGCTGATAGTGCTGGGGCTGATGTTGCTGCTGCTGCCGCAGCTCTTTATGGCTGGTGTGTGTTACAAATGACTGTTGGCAGAGTGTGGGTGGCAAGAAAAGGTCTGTCTTTCTGTGGCCTGTCTGTTGTTGATGATGTTTTGTTTTATATTTGTGGGCTGTAGGTGGATTATTTTCGCAAACGACAGTTTTAAGTGGTTGCCAAAGTTGTTGTTACTGCTGCTGTTGCTATTTGGTCGTAGTTGTAGTCCATGTCGTTGTCGGTGTCAGTATTGTTGTTTATTGCTAAAGACTTTGATGAAATGATAAACAAAAACAGTTCAAAACAAAATTATTGAAACCAATTTTATGGAATCTTTATCGTCGAATGGAAAGGATATCAATTGCAGAAAATCGTTGTTTGAAGAAACACAAGCCACACAAAAAGTTTCAGCAAAATAAATTGAAATTAAATGGTTAGACGAAGAATTTAGCAATATGTACTAAAGGATGATGAAAAATGGATTTTTAATGGACAAAACTGTTACAATTTTTGGTAACATATGTTCATTTTTCATATATATAGATTTGATAAACCAAATCAGCAGTAGTTGAACAAATTCTATAATAGATTTAAACATATATACTCCAATTAGCTATCAATCGCTTTATATAATCTTAATCATTGTTAATGTTTTTTTGAAACCCCCAATTAAAAACTGAAATACAAAAATTGCTAAATAAGAATATGCATTGCTAATAAATTTTGTTTAATAATATTTAAATATGTACCGCCAAAAAGCAAATTAATAAAATAATGCCAAGAACTCCAATTTATTGATAAACGAAATGTGTATTACGCACTTGAAACCTTAAAACCTTCAAATCTTATTAAATTTGTGCACGTTAAGTGTAACACGTATGCCTTCTTTTAACTCCACGTACTCATATGCTCCTGTCAAAGAAACGTGCAACTTTTTTTCTTTTCTTCCTTTCTTTCGTTTTTTTTTTTGTTTATTGGCCACTAAATGGCATGTATTAAAAGATCATTGAATCCATGATCTTTTACTAATTTGTGGTCATACAAGTATTATTTCGACACACCCAGCTAAAAGCTCAAATCGTAGATGTTCATACGAAATTTTTGGCAGAATAAAGTTCCCCTCCACCCTCCAAAAACTCATAAAAAATAAATGTTTAACAAAATCGTGAGCCATAAACAGTTAAAAGGAAAACTGCCTAAACTTAAATATACATTTGATATGCCAGCAACAACAGCAACAACAAAAAACCGCAACTATAACAATTTGTTGAACAAAATATTTGCAACAAACTACTGATGTTGCAGCAACGTATCGTATCGAAATGCCAGTTACAAACAATGGCTATAATAAAAAAGGATCATTATGAAAATCAAAATTTTTTTATTTGGAGATGTAGGGGTACTGAAATGGTACTATTTTCATAGCATTAATGTGTACTAAATTGATTAAGGTTAAATTGTTTCTTAGCAAAGTAGATGCTTCACAATTCTGTCATGTTATCAATGTAAAAATGTAAGAATTATAATCTACCAATACCTACCCTATACCGAGTTATACACTCGATCGTAATGAAGAAATTTAGAAATAGTCATCTAATAATCGTCAGTTATTAGGAAATCCTTGCACATCTCACCTTACGATGCAGAAACTATAAAATAGTTTTCAGAAGTGGGAAGTTCCTATATAAAAACTATGATCAATTACGACTGATCTGTACAGTCCTGACCTCTTAAATTGTGTGACATTACTTACAATTTTAAGAAATTAATTCGCTTTAAAATGTTTTCCGGTATTAGGCCCTTTATAAGAGTTATGCTCCGATCGAACCGATCGTCATCAAATTCAGTGCAGAGGTATCTTATTTATGTCTCGATATTAATTCTAATAAGAGATTTTTACTCCTTAACATTTTTTCGGAAGTGGAGCTTACTTATATGGGAGCTATGATTCATCGACCAAAACCAAGATTAGCATACCGCCAATCACTATCTTCTACTTTCAATGGTTCTGTTGCTTCTGCAAACAGTAAAAGTAGATACAATTTATGTCCCGAAATTTGCAATACCTTAAATATCAGTACTTAAACCAATGATCTTCTTTCCGCTTTCGTTTGTAACCACACGTGTTCATCGAAGTGACTTCTCCAATGATCTAACAGCACAAAGTTCCGAGGCCAATGGATCCCCATGATCCTAGATATGACTCTAGTGAGCTGCGAATTTAAAAGAATTAAATTCTTACTAGAAATGAGTTCCGTGCACCTCAAGGATCCCGGTGTCGCCCTATAAGCCTTCAGAGATCATCCACACGAGAACTTTACGAGTTGGTAATACAAGGAGGTTTGGCATAGGCACGTGAAAGTGAAATGGAGAACCATAAGCATTTACCAACATTGTAAACAGATTTATTTAATAATTTCCAGGCACGGAAATAGTCTGTGAACTTAGGAAACTTATTTCGAACTATGAAATCAATTTGAGGAAAAGTACTGATATTCCTTGATGTCAAAAGTATTAAAGTCCCCTAGAGCAAATAATAGAATATATGACTCGCTGGGGCAGAATCGAAATTTTTTGGAAATAAATCTGGCATTTTTAAACGGCTGGTCCGATCGGATATAAATTTGACGTGGACGTAGTCAAGGAGTATTCGAGTTTAAGTTATTAAAATGGGACCTACAAATGCTCCACGGCGGGGCTATGGGAACTCAAAGTAGGGTACCTTCGACATGTAAAATTTTTAAACACGTGCCATTTTTTTGTTTCCCATCCTTCCCAGATTTTTATATTTTTGGAAAGCGCTCATCTAGGTCTTGAAAAAACAAGCTTGGATGTGCTATTTATTTCTTATAATTTCCGAGTTATAGACATTTAAAAATTTTAATTTTAAAATTTTGCCATACCTTGGTAAGTCGGACTTTTGGACCGAATGAACTCGAATTTTTTTGTTGGTTATACAACTAAATTATGAATAACACATAAAAGATTTCAGAGCAATATCAATTTTGGATCCAAAAATAAACGATTATTAATTTAAATATTCAAAAAATGGTTATTTTTTTTTTGTTTTTGGCCGAAAAGGTGACTTAACTCTTTTTTTATTTAAAATAAACTTTCTTTAAGAACATATAACAATTTTATATTTTTCTGTAAGGTATCTTTACGAAGAACATTTTGGTATAAAAAACATGTCCTATTTTTCGAGTATGTCGCCCCTACGTCCTTCGGAATGTGACCTATTTTTATCAAAATTTCAACTTAAGGCCACATGTTCTAAAATGTAGTCCATTTTTTATTTATTGAATCTTTCTTTTCAGAAATTTACAATAAGTATTAAAATCTTAACTTAAAATAAAAAAAAAAATGTATATCAAACATCCTTAACATTTAATGTGGTGACTTATGGAAGTTAGATGTATCTATTGATAAGTAAGAAACTTGTTACCATTTCCAGGTTCATGCAGTTTTTTAGGTGGGCGAAATAAATAAAACTCATTTTCGAAAAAATTTTAAATGTGCGAAAAAGTACCTTTTGTTCTGCGGCTCCTCATATACAAACATAATCATAAAATAACAGAACAGAATACAGCACTGATCGCAGAGGCATTTTTAAAAATCGTTCACAAATATTCATATTTTATTCATACTTTTCACTTTATTAGAGATATTTAAGATTTATGCAGGTTAAACATTCGAAACTGTGCCTTATGTACTATATAGATCTATGATCAATTATGGGATGATCTTTATAAAATTGGTTGTGTTCTGATTTAAAAAAGTTATTTGTGCTGAAATTTTTATGGATACCGACATATTAAAGGCATTTATGGCAGCTAAAACCCTATTCCGGGAGAACAATTGTATGGGAGCTAGGTAAAATCGACTCGTGACTCTGACTCAAAATAAGTTCTGATGGAGTAGGATACAATAAAGAATAAAAGTAAAACAATATCATCTTGATGACTCCATTTAGTGATTATTGTCTTATGAATTCAAACCGTGTTACGGTTTGCGAGAGATCATGATCTGAAGCATACTGCTTGGAGCAATCAATGATCGCAGAATACCAAAGTTAATCATGTTTGATATCAGGAGGGGAACTTAATTTAAATATAGTATTCAGTCACAATATTTAATTTTGTTCGATTTTAAAACTTATTCAATTTCACTTTATTAAGTATTCCCATTTTGGCACGTTTTAGGAACAAATTTGGCTATGAATAAAAATATTTCTTACTTCACTATTTTAAACCCATACTAATGAGATAAGTACCAAAATTAGGTACTTTTTTGCAATAAAGTTCCTTAATTAATTGCACCCCCCTTAATTTTGCAAAAAAAAAATTGTATGTTTTTCCTTATTAACGCTGTAAATGCGATCAATGATCAAAGTGATCGTAAAGCAATTATTATGACGAACCAATTTGAACGAACATCCACATGTAGGCTTAAGGCCAAAATGTAATAAAACGTACCAACAAAATCCGTTGTATAGATTTCTGTTGTTGTTATTTTTGGGTTATTTGTTGGTTAAATAAAGGTTGATTATAGTGAAGTACCAGAGGAAACAAGAAAAAAAAGCACACATATCTTTGAAGGAGTAGGCCAAGCATACGGAAAAAAATTGTATGGTAGGCCAGGTCTAACTGTTTTTTCCGCCAAACACACATACATATGGCCTTACAATACATTGACCACTAAAGAGCAAGAGGTCGTCCAAACCATTGTTGCCATGGAAAAGTCTGATACAAAATACGAATATGTGTTATGTTGTGTTGTATTGTCGTATTTGGTTGGCTGGTTTGGTTGTTTGTTTGTGGTTGTTGTAAGAACTAATTTAAATTGGCATGAAATTTCATATAAAGGCGGTAAATTTACTTTCGAAATACCACAAAAGCAACACAACACAACAAAAACTAACTATAGCTGCACTGTACATTCTGAATGCCCAAATATATTTACCTGGGAAACATTGTGGTTTAATGCAATTTTTGCTCGTCTCTTTGATGATTAAAAATTAAATGTTTGATTTAACAGTTTCTTTTTTTTATAGTTCGCTTTTGTTTGAGTCTCTTTCAATTTAAAATGAAATGAAAACTGAATGCAGAACATAAAATGAAATAAAGTTGCAAAGAAAAGAATTAAAAAGGGCTTTTATGTCAATATTTTTGTTCCAGGGTATTTTTATGTTCTTTCGGCTTGTGTATAATAAAGTTGTCCTACCAGATTATTAAGACAAGCAGTAACATCTTTATATGATTATTTTTATTTTTTTTATTTTTGATATTTTTTGTTAAAATTTGTTAAACCAAAAATATTTTACGCAAAAATGCTTTAAGGACTTTTTGGCCCCAGAGGTTAAATGTGTAATGAAATTTTGTGCAACATTTTTAAACATCTTACTTGAATTCATTTCTTTCTTTTTTTGTTGAATTAAGGTTTTTTAATTGTACAGGTTCTTTGTGTGTAAAAAATTATTGGGATCACAGAAGTGTATAGGGCGAGTAAAAATAAATAAATAAATAGTGTGGTTTTTGAATATAATTGTTAATTTATGTCATGATTCTTTTAAACTATATTGTATAATTATAAATAGGGAAAAAACAAAAATTTTTCACAGGACATATGGTACATATGTACTTTATGCTTAAAATTAATTCAATGTTGATACAAAATTTTAAATTCACTTCGTTTATCATTCAAATTTCAGGTTCAAATTTAAAATTTTATAAAAGAGTGATGTACAGCCGCTCAATTACAATTGCATGGTTAACAAGTCAGAGAGCTATATTAGGCTGTGCCGAATCTTATATACCCTTCACCAAATTATACTTCAAAATACCAATTTTAAATATTTTTAGGTAAACAAATTTTTTTATTTTTCCAAAGATGTTTTTTTAATTTCTTGGAAAAAAAAAATTTCGAATTACATATTTTAAAATTTTTTTTGGTGAAAAAAAAATTCGGGTTAAAAAATATTTTTTCCGATTTGGACCCATTGTAGATCAAACTTACTATGGTCTTTGAAAAGGTCTTTGAAATATCTATCATTAGATATCCATATTGTCTATATTAATGACGGTAATCCAGATTTAGGTAAAAAATATATCAAAAATCGAGGTTGTCCTGGTTTTTTCTTCATATCTCAGCCATTTGTGGACCGATTTTGCTGATTTTAAATAGGAAACCTCTCGAAAGCATTTCTGACAAAATTGTTGAAGATTTGGGTCCCGAAGATATTTCGGGACCCTTCTTCAGAAAATTTTAATGTTTCGGTTTGTTGGAGATTGAGTTGAATAATAAATTCGGTTGTGAAAAAAAAGATTTAAGTCGGACTATAATCATTTTCATGATCCTAAAAAAATCAAAAAATTCGCGGGTGTTAACTCACTTTTGAGGCTGTGTATATCTGGATTACTAAGTCATTAATATAGACAATATGGATATCTAATGATAGATATTTCAAAGACCTTTGCCACGACGTATATAAGACCATAGTAAGTTGGACCTACAATGAGTCAAAATCGGAAAAAATATTTTTAAAATTTTTTTTAAATTTAAAATAACAATTCAAAAAAAAATTTTTTCCAAAAAATTAAAAAAAAAATGTCGTTTACCTAAAAATATTTAAAATTTGTATTATGAAGTATAATTTGGTGAAGGGTATATAATATTCGGCATATAGAAGATATAGCTGCTCTCTTACTTGTTTTTTCTTATTTATTTTCTTGTATAATTCTAAATAAATATTAACACATAATTCAATTATTTTTATTTTTAGATTTACCATCATACGATACAGCTCCGGGATGTGGAGCCCACAAAAAGGTCCTACACGACTGTGGGACCTTAGGTTTAGTCTTTTATTTATTTTACAATTAATGGTAAGTTTAACAACACGACATACACAAGTATAAATATTAATTTAAATCATTGAAATATGATTTGAACAATTATTTAAGTATTAACTAGCTAACAGCATTAATCTTTGGTGTAAAATCCCTTATATTCTTTCACCTATTGGTTTAATTGTTAGTTCATGGATCTAGAAATTTAAAAAAAATAATTAAAAAACATTTAATAATTTTTAATTAGATTTTGAAATTATAGCAATCTGTCCTAAATCTATAAATTTAACCAATATGGAAACACTTTACCTGCACATGAGGTGGAGTTTGTAGACAATAAACTACAGCATCTGCCACATCAGAAGATTCCAGTATTGGTGCATCTTTTAAAAGTATCTCCGCTCTTTCAGGAAACAATTCTGATTTCACTAAACCCGGACTAATACTCTGAAATAAAATTGTTAAGCAATTATTTGATAAACAAAAACAACCACCTACTTACGGTTATTTTGATTTTCGTATTATTCATTAGAAACTCATTCCTATAGACTTCTGTCATGGCTGTTAGGGCATATTTTGAGGCGGCATATAAATTTAAGGACAGGCCCGGAAAACTCACCACACTATGGCCTCCCACACTATTTATTAATATCACATGACCCTGACTGTTCTCATTCTTGGACATGGTCTTGAATGCCTCTCTCGTGCAATATACCACACCCATGACATTTGTATCCATGGTATCACGTAAGTCTTGCGTATTATTCTCTTTGATCAGCTGTGTATCACGTACAATGCCAGCATTATTTATTAGCACCGCTATGGCACCATATTCTTGGACAATCTTTTCGAATGTCTCAACTACTTCAACTTCATTGCGTACATCACATTTGAGGGCATGCAAACGTTGTTGTTTTTCTTTCTCACCCGGCCATGTATCACGTAATTGTTCGATTCGTTCTTGGCGTCTGGCCAGACCCACAACATTCATGCCATTTTCAACCAGTGCTATACAGCAGGCCGCTCCAATGCCCGCACTGGCTCCCGTCACTACAGCCACCTTATTGCGCCACTTTTCCATTGTTTATGGGAATTCTATTTATTTCTAATGTAATTTATGCTTTTAGGTTGACACTATTTTTATTTAGATTAGATTTGAATGCGAGTATTTATTTAAATGTGCAGTAATAATGATGTGAACTCTTCAAATAATGTAAAATGAATGAATAGAATTTTAATTTAAAAGCAGGCAATATTTACACATTTTATATTATAGAAACCACGATGGTCAAGCTT
Organism: Calliphora vicina; assembly: GCF_958450345.1. Classification (NCBI taxonomy): domain Eukaryota; kingdom Metazoa; phylum Arthropoda; class Insecta; order Diptera; family Calliphoridae; genus Calliphora; species Calliphora vicina. The sequence goes on along the minus strand of NC_088783.1, from coordinate 81,477,487 downwards.
TTTAATTACTGCAGTTTGTTTTTTGTAAAGAAAACATTTAACGATAATTTTTCTGAATTAAACACATACAACCTAGCAAAGCATTTGGTAGTAATTACATATCAGTTCAACATAATTTGCAGCTTCTAACAACAAGTAAACTCTGGCTACGAATTAGGAATATTATTACACAACACATCGGGAAAATATTAACTACAACACCATGACCAAAAGTAACATTTTTTAATATTTATTGGAGGATTTTGATTATGATCATTATCAGTGTGTGTTTTAAAATAGTTGTTACAAATTTTAAACTACTGATCGCTTTTATTTAAAAGAAATAAACCACCGTTTTTAAAAGGTAAAAACATAACAATATGTTTCCATAGTTATCATTCTTTAGTTGTTTGGAAAATAATTATGTTTCAGTGAACTATACTCAAATTTATAATTGTGATGAACATAAATAAATTACAATAACTACAACATTGTTGACATTAAAGTAACAAGTATTAGTGTACGACAACAATGTATGTATGCCGTACCATGTTTTTTCTGAGTGCTATTTCGACTTAAACAAAGATTTTGCTGGGATGCATATTAATTCTATGAATTTGAAAATATACTAATCAAAGTATACATTTAGTATTTCTGTAATTATATGTATAACAAATGCAGATTTTTATATAAATTTATCATAAAATATACCGTGCACTGTGGTTTGTTGTAATTGCAAAATGATTTTAAATTAAAATGTTATTGATTTTTGAGACGGGTTCCAATTATCCGATTGGTTCCAAATATTCCATAAAATAGTTTTAGATACTAAATAATTTAATAATAACACTGTCCTACAAATTGAGACTTTTTGATTGCAACAGAGTAGGGGCCCTATAATTCTGAAAGGGCATGTTGAGTAGATAATTTTTGTAGAATAAACTTCAGCTGGTCGAATTTTTTTTACAGTCGGTCAAGGTTTTAATTTTTTGACCGAAGGAAGCATTATACTAATTGAAAAAAATGTTGTAAGTTCATGTCTGAGATAATTCATATTGTAAGAGTTATTTTGTGAAAATTCAGACCAGCTGGACTATAAGTTTATTCTACAAAAATTATCTACTCAACATGCCCTTTCAGAATTATAGGGCCCCTACTCTGTTCCAAAAATGCTGTTGGACAGTTTAATTTACTTGTTACCCTAAACCATAGATTTATTTATAAAATATTTGAAACTTATACCAGATCCTCCAGCATTAATGACTGTTGCGTTTTTATACAAAATTGTTCGTAGATCCCAAAAATTGTACATGAGGAAAATCAAAAATATTGGTCAATTTGACTAAAATCTTTTCTTATGGCACGAATGCCATTTTTTAGTTGTATACGCCGCGGCATATACAAGGACGGAGTTTTAAAGCGGCATATTTTTTAATCTAATTGAGAGATTGACTTGAAATTGAATAGTTGGGAATAAATGTGGATCAAATTGCTCCCAATATTTGCAATCCTATCAAAATGTTGATACAAATTTTGGCTTTAGAAACTCAATAAATATGTAATAAAATCTTTATTTATTAACAAAACTCAATGAAATTTTCAACGTGTTTTTAAATTTGTCATTCTAAATAACAAAGTGTAAAAAAGCTTTTCAAAAGGTCAAAGGGAATCCCGCAATTCCTAAAAATGAAGCGAAAATCCCAAAAATGGTATTTTTTACAATCTTGCTCATAGGGTCCACATTTCCTTTGGGGCTGGGAAAATCCTTTTGGAATAAATAGAGAACAATTGATCTAAGCTATGGGATTTTAGAACATATGGAACAAATTTGAAATTTTAATAATAAATAGGACAATTTCCAAACGACATATTCGCAAAACTGGACATGTTTTTTATACCAGAAAGTTCTCCGTAAACATACCTTAAAGAAAAACATAAAAATGTTATATGTTCTTAAGGAAAGTTTTTATTTAATAAAAAAAGAGTTTACTCTTTGCGGTCACTTTACTAACCACCTTTTCTATAGTCTTTAAAACATAGTTTATTGCCATCTATTGCCATTTTGCTAAACAATTATATTTTTTGAAGTCATCGTTTATGATTTTTTGCAAAAGTTTGCCGTCTCTGGTGCTCTGGTTAGATAAATGTAATAATTTGAAAATATTGTAAAAATCAGTTTTAAGAGACTTTCACGCATTCAATAAAAAAAAGCACAGAGTGTTTATTATTCATCAGTTTGGCCCTATATTTATAAAAAAGTGTACCAAGGTATGGCCAAATTTTGAAGTGCCTATAACTCGTAAATTATAAGAGATAAGAGATGCCCACGTCAAAGTTTATCCCGATCGGACCAGCCCTTTAGAAATGCCAGATTTATTTCCAAAAAATTTGGATTCTGCTCCACTGTATGCTGTATTGATAATATACATTTTATCAATCACGATGAATTTTTACAAATAGGTACTTACAAATACGAGTTTCTCACAGCACGACTTTTATTAAAAAAGTGTGGAATTTTTTTTTAACTTTTTTTTAACGGAAAATTTTAAAAATTTGGATTTTGATCAACCGAAACGGTGGTGTCATTTATAAAGAAATTCGGTTAAACCGATATTATAGACAAGTTCAAAGATATCTGTGAATGGCAATCGCAAAAAACTTTCACTTTTTAAAAATTTACAACAATTCTTTGAAAGTCTGCCGCCAACAAAATATACTTTTAACTGTTAAAATTTTTAATAAAAAAACTGAAAACTTTAAAAAATCGGTAAATTTTGACTTTCTTAGCACTATATATTTTTTTTGCCATAATTATTTATAGGCTATAACAAATGTCATAATCTAGTGACTCTAATTTATTTTGGATTTAATCTGTAATAGGGGGGTCAGACGGCATGTATTGCTTGTGTATGGGGACATGTATTCGACACATATGGAATTCCATGTGTATGTCAAAATTCATTTTATACATACGATTCATAATTTCCATGTTCAAACGTACATATGTAATTGCATGTGACATAACCTCTATTAGTTTATATGTTTGTTGTTTTTAACCATATATTTATTTAAAACATTTTTAAATAACAATAAATATATTCAATGCAATGAAACTTATTTTGTTATGATTTTTTTTTTTTTTTTTTTATTTTGCACTCACACAGTGTTGTATTTCAAAATACAATACTGTCATACACACGAAACTAGAACATGCTCTAATTGCCAAAAATGTCACGAGTAATACACATGTATTTTACATACACAAAGTTTCATATGGATCACACGGTATGTATATGTTTACATGTGGAAAAATGTCCCAATACATGGCACAAAACACAAGCAATACATGCCCTTTAAGTCAGTAATTTTGTGAGTACAGATGTTAAAATGATGAAAGATCTCTTGAAAGTTTCAAAGCTTAAATACTCAACTTTTAAATGACATTTAGAGGAGAAAGTTTAGTAACCTAAGATTTCGGATTCATAGGTTTCTTGTGTATGGTCTACCAATATGTGTCACTAATTTTTTTCATTTCGATAGCCAAAAGAAAATTTTTATTTTTCCTCATATATTCGGGGCTTGTCTGCCTTTTGAAAGCATGCGAAGTGCAATTTAATTTTTTAATTTTCACCAAATATTGTCTGATGATCATATTGCAAATTTGGTATTGGGTATTGCAAATGGGCAAAATCGATCCAACCAAAAAAATAATTTAGAACAAATTGTCTATTGGTAAAAATAAATAAAACACGATAGGGCCTTAATGTAGAAATCCAAGATATATTACAAAGTTATTGCTAATATAAAACAAACCAGTTGAACCCGGTAAAAAGATTTGGATCAAAATATAAGAATAACTTTGTTTCGACTTTCACTTACATATTTTATTCCCAATAATATTTAAAGGAATGAATCTAGCAAGGTGATATTTACCAGTGATAATTTCTAGCAGTAGAAAATATAAAATTATCTAAATCTGATAAATGTTTTCATATAAAATTCACAAAAAATGGTGCCGGTATTATATTGGAGGTTATAAGAAAACAAATCCTCAAAACCAAATTATTTGCAAAATAAAATATTTCTAAACCACTGTACATCGTCTAAATGCAAAAGTGTTTTTGTCTCACAATTGCTAACACACTTTATGCTCAGTTTTTTTTTTTTTGCTAAGCCAATTTTTGCTCAGCCCCAACAAAATGTTTACATTTTTATGAGTTTTTTATAGTTTTTTTATTACTTATTTTTAATATTTTTGTTTTCTTTCAACCAAATTTCAATACAAATCTAAAGCACATAATAATTCACATGTTCTGCAATATTATTTATATAATCTTAAACTAAAACATTCATCTTGAAGGAACAGCAATTATTTTGAGTATGATTTCCAATCTAAATATAAGCTAGATCTTGGTGAGAAAATCAAAAGTCCATTAAACTCTATTAAATGCAACTGAATTCTTATTTGTAACTAAAAAGTTCCTCCTAGTGGTCGTATCATTAATTCATGTATTTGAACATTTGGTGGGGTTTGCAAACAATAAACCACTGCATCGGCTACATCTTGGGGGCGTAGTAGAGAGTATTCGGCTGGTAGATTTGAATATTCACCCACTATTGGTGTTTTAACAGCTCCGGGACTTATGCTCTGTAGGAATATCACACAAACATAAACTCTCAGTACAATTTCACTTTATCGTTTTGTTACTCACCGTTATTTTGATTTTGGTTTGTTCCATTAGAAACTCCTGACGCAAAACTTCCGTCATGGCGGTTAACGCATACTTAGTGGGGGCATACAAATTTAAACTCAGACCAGGCAAATGGGGCACAAAGTGACCCATTAAACTATTGATTATAATGACATGGCCAGTGTCGCGACAATAGTTTTTCATTATGGCAAAGGCTTCTCGTGTACACAAAGCTACTCCTAAAATATTTGTATCCAGAACGTCTCTTAAATCCTCGGTATTGTTTGGCTTGATAATTTGTGTATTTTTCAAGATAGCCGCATTATTGATGAGCACATCTATGCCGCCCAAATGATCTGCTATCCATGCAAATGTGTGACGTATATCGTTCTCCGAACGCACATCACATTTCCGGGCATGAAAACGATATCGTTGTTCAGCTGGTATATTTGAAAGAACTTCTTGTTCCATTTTATCTTGGCGACGAGCCAAGCCCACAACAATCATGCCATGTTGCAACAAGGCTGTGCAACAGGCAGCTCCTATACCCGAACTGGCACCCGTTACTACGGCAATTTTTAATGGCTTCTGCTGAAGATGAGACATTTTCAAGACTAAAGATGAGTTTTCAAAATAAAGATGTTCAAACCTAAAATATTGTTTATTAGTTTTGTATACGCATTAATAACTGATAATAGAAATTTTTGTTTATAAATACGACCGAAAATACTGATAAGAAGGCAAGAGAAATTGGTTAGAACTAGAAGCGCAATTGAGATTAAAAAATATTTACTCTCTCCCAAATTTTATCGCTGGCACTACAACAAAATGCATTGATTTACAATGTAATACATGTAATACAATACATGTAAATTTTACATGTATTGTGTAGTTGCAAGACTTATTTTTTTAAACAACCGATTTAGATTGTTTTGTTGTTTACTCCTCCAAAAAGAGAGTAACAAATTACATATTTGATTTTTTTTAAGATAATGGAAACCTAAATTCTATTCACCGATTAAAATTTAAAAGTTTCGGTTTGTAGAAGATTTGGCTGAATAAAATATTCGGTTCTGAAAAAAAAAGATTTAAGTCGGACTATAATGATTTTATGATCTTAAAAAATTTACTTATTCTATGGCAAGAGATTTCTGTGCTACTGCAACATAAAAATCTGGAACTTGATAAAGGCTGAGTGTGAGAGTGTTGATTGATTTTTAGTTAATCAATTGGTAAGTAATGGATTAGAGAGTGCAGCAGAGATAAGCAAAAAGAGAGAGAAGATTTTAAATAAATAGTAGGATTGTACTACAGTGTATACAAAACAAACAATAGATTAGGGCATTCAATCGGATTTCCATTGTTCTGCCGATTAATAATTGGAGTAACTGAACATTTTCAAGTAACGAAATTCGATTCAAAAACCCGATTAACCGAATTTTCTTATATAAAAAGCTTAACTTATAGGTGTGAGATATTCAAATTTAGATAAAGAAATTAAACTATGATCAATAAAAAATTTCGTTTATTTAATATTATTTTATTAAGTTTGTAACCCATCTATATATATATAAAAATGAAATGGTCCATGTATGTAATGTCATCACGTGAGAACGGCTGGAGCGATTTGGCTGATTTTTTTTTATTCGATTCGAAATTTTCAGGAGATGGTTTGTAAAGAAAAAAAATCGGGAAAACTGGGATTTTTTTTTGGAGTCCAGTCAACTGTAATAAAAAAGCTATTTGCAAGTAAATAAGAACAGGCAGGTTTATTTGGTATTAATATAATGTAATGTAATACCGGGCGAAGCCGGGGCGGTCAACTAGTCTATTATAAATGTATGTATATTGAATGTACATATGTTTATTTGTGCGCCAAACATCTGAACTGTATCTATTGACATTTGGAACAATAATAGATCTTTACTAGGAAGCGTCAACAGAAAATATTTTGTTGCAAAAATTAGGCTTGAAAAAGGGGACCTTTTATATTTAAACAGTAAGAGAGCTATATTCGTCTGTGCCGAATCTTATATACCCTTCACCAAATTATACTTCAAAATACAAATTTTAAATATTTTTAGGTAAACAAAATTTATTTTTTTCCAAAGTTGTTTTTTCATTTTTTGTAAAAAAAATTTTTCGAGTTGCTATTTTTTTTATTTTTTAAAATTTAAATTTTTTTTTTTGTAAATTTAAAAAAAAAAATTTTGGTTTTTTAAATTTTTTTTTGGTGAAAAAAAATTTGGGTTAAAAAATATTTTTCCGATTTTGACCCATTGTAGGTCCAATTTATTATGGTCTTATATACTTCGTTGCAAAGGTCTTTGAAATATAATTAGATATCCATATTGTCTATATTAATGACTTAGTAATCCGGATATAGGTAAACAATTGGTAAAAATCAAGGTTGTCCTAGTTTTTTCTTCATATTTAAGCCATTTGTGACCGATTTTGCTGATTTTAAATAGGAAATTTCTCTGTCTGACAGAATTACTGAAGATTTGGATCCCGAAGATATCTGGGGTCTTCAGAAAATTGATTTCTACAGACAGACAGACGGACATGGCTTAATCGACTCCGCTATGTATAAGGATCCAGAATATATATACTTTATAGGGTCGGAAAATTATATTGTGGAAATTAAAAACGAAATGACAAACTTATATGTATATACCCTTCTCACGAAGGTGAGAAGCAATTCAGCACACAAATTTTGTTTTCAGTTGCTTTATTAACATCATTATAATTTTTAATAACCATTTTATTTACTAAAGTTTGGCAATGATCTTAAAATTTACGGTTCGTAATCCATTAGGGAAAAACACAATCATTGGGTAATGCCCGGCCAAAATTTGTTTCATGTTTAACTTAACAGCGTATTAAGCTATGTTAAACCAACAACTAAAAAACTAGCTCTAAGTATTTATCGCAATTCACAAGACAGCACTTCAAACTAGAAATATGCCCTAAAAAAGCGTTTTAAGCGCTTTAAATATGCAGTAAAAACTTTAAAATATGCTCTTAAAATTTAAAAAATATGCTCTTAAAAAAACAAACTTTTACATAATTTTTAATCAAAAAAAAATACTTTTATTTAAAAAAATCAATACAATTCATTTCTAAAATGGTAAAGTAACATAAAATAAACAAAAATAACATGAACTAAAACAAGTATAACAAAAAACAAGTAATAGTGCTATATTCGGCTGTGCCGAATCTTAAATACCCTTCACCAAATTATACTTCAAAATTTTAAATATTTTTAGGTAAACAAAATTTAATTTTTTTTACAGTTGTTTTTTGAATTTTTTGGAAAAAAAAATTTTTTTTTGTTTGTTATTTAAATTTTTTTTTTTTAAATTTAAAATTTTTTTTTTTTTTAAATTTTAAAATTTTTTTTTTTTTAAATTTTAAAATTTTTTTTTTTTAAATTTTTAAAAAATTTTTTTTTTATTTTTTAATTTTTTTTTTTTAAAAAAAAAAATCTGGTTCAAAATTTTTTCCCGATTTTGACCCATTGTAGGTCCAACTTTCTATGGTCTTATATACGTCGTTGCAAATGTCTTTGAAATATCTATCATTAGATATCCATATTGTCTATATTAATGTCTTAGTAATCCAGATATAGGTAAAAAAATAGGTCAAAAATCGAGGTTGTCTTGGTTTTTTCCTCATATCTGAGCCATTTGTGGACCGATTTTGCTGATTTTAAATAGCAAAATTCTCGAAAGCATGTCTGACAGAATTATTGAAGATTTGGATCCCGAAGATATCTGGGGTCTTCAGAAAACTGATTTCAACAGACAGACAGACAGACAGACGGACAGACAGACAGACGGACATGGCTTAATCGACTCCGCTATCTATAAGGATCCAGAATATATATACTTTATAGGGTCGGAAATGAAAAATGTAGAAATTACAAACGGAATGACAAACTTATATATACCCTTCTCACGAAGGTGAAGGGTATAATAAATACAGGATAAAAACTATAGGAACTTAAACTATGAAAAGGCCTCGAGAGTTATTTTTTGATGATATTTTATATAAATATAAAGTCACTTCTTCAATTAAGGTTATTATTGCAATAAATTACAAAATATTGACTAAAATTTTCAAATAAAAATCGTTGTCTATTGGATCTGAAAACATTTTTATACATAGAAAATGTTCTTTCGACATCAACTGATGTTGTAGGAGCAAATTTAAAAGACAATATTTCTTTAACATTTAGAACGGTTAAGTTTGAATTAGAACTAAAATTTGATATTTAGATGGCGCTATTATTAAAATAGTCCTTATTTTATATTAAAAAAAGCCATCTATTTTTCAATTTTGAATTTTAAACAAAGAAAGTAAAAAAGCGAAAAATAAGTAAGACAAAATTTGTTTTTGATAAAGTCAAAATATGCTATTAAACAGTAAAATATGCTCTATATGCAAAAAATAAAACGTGTAAATATCTTATACATGTGCCCATTAGACTCACCAGAAAAAACATGCATCTGCATATTTTGGTTTCCCTGCACGCAGAGAAAAAACATGGTTGTGGTAACCATAAACTAACATATTATGATCAGATTTTTGCTTGTAGTCCAAAACATATTATGATCATTATTAGTATCATAAAATATCATAATATGTTCTGAAATAATCAAATTATGATAAACATCAATCATAATATGACCCAAAGTCATCATATTTATGACCCAATTAAATCATATTATGATACAATTAAATCATATTATGATCCAAAATAATCATATTATTATTAAAATTTATTTTTGGAAATACAAAATTTTAATAGGTTTTAGTTTTAAAGTACTAAATTCACAATTAAAATATTATTGATTAAATCAAATTTATTGTTATTCGCTCTAGGAAAGTTAAAGATAATATACAAATAAAACTATAGAGCGAATGGGAATTACAGACACTCAAAATTTACTTGTAAAAATAACATATGTAGCTTAGACAAACACCAACACTCACAAATGGTGGGAAAACAGACAATTAAAAGTAAACATATTTTGTTTGCATGTTAAACATATTATGACTACGCGTATATAAACTTAACATTTAATGGATGTACATAAAAATAATATGTTTACCTAATTATCATTATTTTGTTGTTCAAAAACCATATTCATATTTATAATTGCGATGAAAATATAAACGTTTACAGTAACTATAATATTCTTGAAATTAAATTAAAACAATAATTATATGGTTACGACAACAATATATTGTTACAGAGAACATAGTATAGTTGTTGTAACCATGTCCAACCATGTTTTTTCTCTGCGTGTGGTTATCACACATTAATATTCCATAAAAAGTTACACAAAAAACATAAATACGTTGCCTTCATCTAAACAAACTCTAGAATTCAATAATCAAATCCCAGGGGACGTATAAATAAATCATGTATTTGAACATGAGCAGGTGATTGTATACCAAAAACAATGGCATCGGCAACATCTTCGCTATTGAGGGCGGGTATATAAGATGGATATTCAATATCATCACCCAAAATACCAGTACGACAAGCACCAGGACTAACGCTCTAAAACAAACAAAAAATATTTAACAAATTTCATAAATTAAAATCAAATTTTCTTGTAAAATTTTGCTTACCGCAATTCTTATTTTAGTACCCTGAGCTAGAAGTTCCTGTCTCAGCACTTCCACCATGGCGGTAACAGCATGCTTCGAGGCTGGATAGATATTCATACTTTGTCCCGGTAAATTTGGCACTATACGACCACAAATACTATTGACAATTGTTATGTGACCATCTACATTACGTTTCTTCATGCTTTGAAATGCTTCACGGGTGCACCAAACAACAGCCAAGACATTTGTGTCAATGGTATTTCTAATGTCTTCGGAATTATTTGAACTGAGCAAAGGTTTCTGTCGTATAATACCAGCATTATTGACGAACACATCAACACCACCAAATTGTTTTTCTATGAGAGCAAAAGTTTCCTTGACATTCGCCTCGTCTCTAACATCACACTTAAGACAGTGGAAATTATGCTGTTGTGCTGTGTTCAGAGAGGATTTCACTTGCGTTTCCATTTTATCAAGACGTATATCAAGACCCACAACAATCATACCCTTTTCTACAAGAAGTTTACAGGTGGCTGCTCCAATACCAGATCCAGCTCCAGTTACCACAGCAATTTTGTTTTGCCAACGTTGCATTTTGGAAAAGTTAATGTGTTCGTTTGGATCACAAACTTATTAATTACTGAAATCAATTTTGTTTTATTTTAATAATTAAATAAAATTAAATTTTTGTTAAATATTTATTATCTTATCTATGCATGTAGTATTAAATGTGGTGACAGTGCCATCAACTGGCCAACAATTATATTAATACCACCCTGCGTTGCGCGGGTTTCAAACGAACTGCTGAATAATTTGACTGAATCAAAATGTTCCCTTTTCTTAAATAATAAAGTTTTAGGTGAACGTGATCAGTAATTGAAAAATGTGCAATTTTATAACAAAAATACCAAATGTTTTAATTGAGTTTTTGAATCATACATTGTTAACTAAAATTTTAAGAAACTTAAATTTTGAGTTAAAGTAAAAAACAACTACAATTTTTTAGCTCTTTTTCCTCAGTGTATTATAAAGAAATATGTATTTAACGTTTATTAAACCAATTATGGATCTGTTGTAAGTAATGCATGATTAAGTGAAAAAACAGAAAACAAAACGGACTTCAGTTACATACCAGAGATTAAAAATTTGTTTCGAAATGGATCAATACAATTTCGAAACTTTGTGCTTATCTAACACAAACATCTTAAAACTTATTCTAAAAGCTTAATTTATTTGTTCATTGATATTCCACAGACATTTTTAAAACCACCGTCATTATATATGTATATTGATTTTGGATAGGTCTGGGGGCGACTAGGTCCGCTTAAGTTAGCCAAGTTTTACTTTTCACGCTTTTGCATTAGGTTCTCTTTTTGGATCATATACAAATTGTATATAGTCCCGAAGAAAATTGTTTATCTACAAAAGAAAAACTATTGGGACTTTTTCGGGAAAAAGCGTAAAAATACGTCCATTTTTAGATGTTCAAATTTTGGATGCGTGTACATTTTTATAAGGACGAGTTAACTGTTAGCAATTGCTTTTATACACAGAAAAAACTATTTCCTAAACCGTTTCAATTCAAATATTTGTCACATATTGAACTGGTTTCAATTATTTCATAATTAAATCAAGTATTCATTTGCTCAAAAACAAAATTTCTTGATATTTTCTATTGAATTTTCAATTTGATTATTTTGACAATTGAATATACAATATTCGATATTGGTTGAATTTCAAATACAAAAATTATTGAATAGATAATTTTGGTAATTGAGAACACATTTTTGTTATTTTTTGTGTTTCAATTACGAAAATTATCTATTCAATAATTTTTGTATTTGAAATTCAACCAATAACCAATAACGAATATTGTATATTCAATTGTCAAAATAATCAAATTCAAAACTCAAAATTCAATAGAAAATATCAAGAAATTTTGTTTTTGAGCAAATGAATACTTGATTTAATTATGAAATAATTGAAACCAGTTCAATATTGGATAAATGTTTGAATTGAAATATAATTTTTTCTGTCTAGTATTCAAAATTTTATCGCAAATATAGGTGAAATTTTAGAAAAAAAATTTCGAACTTCCGTAGGCCCTACATATCTAAAAAACCAAAAATAGATCGATCCGAATTAAAAAAAATAAATAAACCTAAATACATAACTTTTGAACTGAAAGAGATAACTTACATATATATGTATGTATGTTTTTGTAGATTTCATTAAGACTATTTATACTTAAAATTTCAGCTCATTCGGATCATACTTGGATTTTTGTAGATTTTTTTTTTTAAACATGTGAGATTTTGTAAAATGTGTAATTTTGCTAATTAAGCGTAAAGAGCATTATCTACAACTTTTGTATCTTTGGCGACCCCCACTGAAATTTTCCGGCTAAAATGTTCGTCGAATATTTTAAACCTTAAATGTCCTTTTTAAAGGACTTTTTTAATTTTCTCGAAAAAATTATCAAATTGACCCCTAAAGAGAGGAGATAGAGGGTTAAGATCTTCCTCAAAAATGATCCCCATAAAATTCCACTATATAACTCTGATAATAAGAATTCTCTCAGACATTAACTTACAAAATTTTTTCCAGTTAGTATAATGCTCCCTTCGATCAAATACTTAAAACAACAACAAAAATTCAGACTAGCTGGACTATAAGTTTGTTCTTCAAAAGGGTCTACTCAACATTCCCTTTCAGAATCATAGGGTCGCTATTCTGTTCCAAAAATGCTGTTGGACTGTGTAATTATTATCGTTATGCAATTTTATATAAACAAGTTTTATATGATTCTAGACCTTTCTAGGTACTTTTTTGAGGATCGGTCCATAATTGACCCTACCCCTCATATAACCCCTATATCAGAAACTATTTAACTGTCACATATTGATGATCGGTACAAGAATATTCGGCATAGCCGAATATAACATTCTTACTTGTTGACACTTGTATTGGCTTATCATGTCGGTCATAACTTTGAGAATCTAATATTGAGAACAGATTTCTGGTAAACGTAAATGTTTTATTTGTTTCACAATTCCCTAAGTTTTCTAAAAAAAATAAAAACCCACTAATTTAATTAAAAAACTTCACCGACTGGTTTAATAATCATTTCATGAATTTGTACATGAGGGGGAGTTTGTATGCAATACACCACAGCATCGGCGATATCCTCACTTTTTAAAACAGGCAACTCGGGAGGGAAGTCGACAATATGCGTTTTAACAGCACCAGGACTAATACTCTACAAAAACAAAAAAACATTTAAAATTATAAAATTTCATCTCACATTCATTAAAACAAATAAACCCACCGTTACTTTAATTTTTGTATTATTCGCCAAAAATTCCTGTCTCAAAATCTCTGTCATAGCTGTTAGGGCATGTTTACTGGGTGGATAAATATTCAATGGCAAATCCGCTATGTTGGGTATACAATGACCAGTCAAACTATTCATTATAACCACATGACCATCAACCTGACGTTTCTTCATATTTTTAAATGCCTCACGGGTACACCAAACCACAGCCAAAACATTTGTATTCAGGGTATTTGTAATATCTTCGGTATTGTTTTCGGCCAACAAAGTGGTCTGTTTATAGATGCCGGCATTATTTACCAAGACATCAACTCCTCCAAATGTTTGTTCTATCCAGCTAAAGGCTGCCTTAACACTTTGCTCCTCACTCACATCACATTTGTAACAATGGAAATTTTGTTGTTTATCAGCTGCGATACTTGGTCTAACTTGTGATTCCATTTTGTCTACACGTCTGGCAAGACCCACAACAATCATACCCTTTTCCACTAAGGCTTTACAGGTGGCAGCACCAATGCCGGAACTGGCGCCGGTTACCACAGCGATTTTATTTTGCCAACGTTCCATTTTGAGAGCTTCTTTTCAAGTTTTAGTTAAATGTTGTGTGTTCGTTTGAAGAACTTAATAAAAACTGAACCTTTATTCAAAAATAACAAGATAATCATCAATTTTTTTTGTTATTTTGATTAATATTCCCTCTTCGTATCTTATCCATTTAAGCAGTCGTTTGTTGAACATATGTTTATAACGTATGTTAATCTCTAAAGATATGATTTCATTGTTCAAATGTTTGACGAAATAAGCGTGATCATATGCGGCTTTTGTAAGAACAAACATTGACAGATAATTTAATAGTGAGCTTTTATTATAATCATGTTAACCCTTTACATTTAGTGGTACAGGCATAGTTATATAAGTTTTTCATTCTGTAAATTCTACAACATTTTTATTCATTTTTCTTACCGATATATTTTCAATTAATATCTTTCAATAAGTATCTTTAATTTCGACTAATATTTGTTAAATGTGAACATGGTTTGTACTATATCCAGTGTATGGTGATTAACTACTTTTTGTATTTTAATGACAGGTTTATTATTGTCAGCATAGTTATTAATCCATGTACAATTAATTATCATTTTGTATCTCAAATAAATGTGATTACCACTAAATTGCTGTTGAAATTTAAACAATAATTTTGGCGTTAACAAAAAATATTTTATATATTTGTTTGTTGGAAATACTAGTTTGTATTTTATTTAGAATTCTCAAACTTAATGACTTAACATTTGTCTCCCACTTCTGCTTCTCATTTACCTAAATAAATCGCAAAAAACAAAAACTAAATACATAAACAAATCATGAATTATTTAGTATTCATTGCAAACATTAATAAATTATTTTCGAATTAGGTATTAATAACAAACAGGTATTTTTATCACAGTGACTCAATTATTTTAATCGTACAACTTAACGGTTTTTATACGCATTAATTTCCAAAATTTGATGTTTAGTTAACAGGGAAACAAAATTTAAAAAATTTTAGAGGCTTTTTAAATCTCTACACAATTTTGAAGTATTGTGGTTCCAGTAATACAAATATGGTCCAAATTTTAAATTCTATGGAGAGGTTTTTTTTAAAAAAATTTAAGTAAAATTGAGAATTTTTAGACGTTTCTCCACATAATTAATGATAACTCAAAAACGGTTAGGCCGATATTATTAAAATAAACTTATAAAAATTAAAATTTACATAATTTTTCCATTTATATATTGCAGTTTAATCGACTTAGTAGTTTCGGAGTTATAATAACAAATTGAAGCAAAAAATATATTTTTTTATGTGAAAATAGCAAATTTTTTTGTTTTAAAAAACATTTTTTTTTAAAAAACATGAAAAATCGAAAACCTCAGAAATTGTTTAGGTTTATTACTTTATCGCAAAGCCACATATAATAGCAACAAAATGGGATATAGATCATAAAAATCAATGAATTCTTTTCGAATGTCTTCACAATTAATTTTCCAAAATTTTGTTTTTTATTTGATTGATTGTATATTGCGTTTCAATCGGCTCAGTAGTTTCGAAGTTATAATAACAAATTGCTACATGAAAATAGCTATTTTTTCATTTAACAAAAAAAACAAGGAAAAATCTAAAACGGTAGAATTTATTCAGATTTATTACATTATTGCAAAGCCACATGAACTATGAATCAAATGAGATATCGATCATACAAACTGATGGATTATCTTCGAATTTATTCACAATTAAGTGAATTCGCTCATTTTCGCAAAATTTTAGTTTTTTTGTGATATACAAAAAATAAGTAGTTAATGTTCTTCTTTCAATTGATTGAATAATTATGGCAATTTTTTGTTTTAAAAAAATCATGAAAAATCGAAATCGCAAAGCCACATATAATAGGAACAAAATGAGATATGGATAATAATAATCGATGGATTCTTTTCGAATTTATTCACAATTAAGTAAATTCTTTTATTTTCACAAAATTTTTTGTCAAGCTCATCACAGATTACAACCAATTACTTAAAAAGGATGAGCAACAAAAACAAGTCGCCAAACTTCCAAAAAATCGAGATTTTCAAAACTTTGAGGCCCCAGTGGCACGTGTTAACATCTTTCAATCATGCTCAGACTTTGGCAATCTTAAAATCTAACAAAATGAAACATTTTAGGGAGGTGCCCCCCAAAAAATCCGACATCGATTTTTTAAAACCACCCTACAGTTCATGCATATTTAAAACTCTTATCGCACTACTCCCAGCAGTGTATGCTTTTAATATCTTTAAGCATAATTTAAAAAAAATTAAAAGTGTAACCATTGACCTTTATTAGGTCTTAAAATTTAGATCTTCTGGTCAAATTTGACACAAATGGAAAAAAAATATTTTTGTTTGCCAATTTTTTTTTGTTTAAAAACCTAATATTGTTGACATTTGAAATTAAATAAAAGTCATAAAATATCAACCACACACTTTTAGAAAAAATTTAATATTAATTTCAAAATGGGTCAAATTTCACACGAAGACCTTATGAGGGATAAGAAAAACATTGCTTTGGTATTTACCCGGGGAATCCCAGTTTGCATACAATTAAGTATGATGAAAAGAAACAGATATTTCTATATTAGTGCTACCAAAGCCCTTAAACATTTAACTTAATTGTGCGTAGCAAAAATTCAA
Organism: Calliphora vicina; assembly: GCF_958450345.1. Lineage (NCBI taxonomy): Eukaryota > Metazoa > Arthropoda > Insecta > Diptera > Calliphoridae > Calliphora > Calliphora vicina. The sequence continues at coordinate 81,460,654 of NC_088783.1, read as the reverse complement.
GATTTTGTATGACCCAAAGACCTTAAGTGCAAAAAATTGTATAAATATTGTTACGAAATTGTACTTGAATTCAAATATAACGATTTTAAGGGCTGATTTAAAAGTAGCATAATGCTTTCAAATAACAGTGTTGTAATAGCAAACTGTAACATATCTGTGGGGATTATTAAATAAAAGCTTTCAGTTGACCATTGATCGTAAGTTGGCAACGCTGTTTGAATTCGAATATTCAGTTAAGGAACATTGTAGAAAGTACACCACAGATGGCGTATGTATTAGTAAGATCTAGAATATTCGAACTTTGACAGTTAAAGAGCAATCTAGAGTGCAGATGGCAGTGTTATAAATAGTGGCAGAGGTTGCAGTCGTTAGTGACTTTATCAGAGACTCTATTAGAATAAACATCAACTGAGTGCCTTAAAGTGTGCTGTATTTTTCAAGTGAATTCGTATACATTATAAAACATTGAGTGACTATTTAATTCTGTTGTTGTACATTTTAAATAAATAATGAATTGTTACAATTTTCAAACTACTAAACGGCTTTTATTTGCAATCAAAAGTATCCGGTTTACGTAACAATATTTTTTTTGCCAATTTCTTTTTTCTAAAACGTAGTTGTTGACATATGAAATTAAATAAAATTCATAAAATAGCTGCGAAAATAATTCAAATTAGCGTTACCATTTTACTGTTTTGAATTGGTAGCCAACCTTGATATTAACTTAAAGGTTTTAGCTGATTTTCGATCCAAATTATAATTCGTTGGAGAGACCATTAAAATAACTTTCATTTGATACATAATAACTATGCATACTATTGACTTTATTAGTGGTTTAAGTAAGATATGAGAACTTCCACTAGCACAGCAAAAAATTACACATTTTTGATATTAAATATATGTAAATATTCTTGAAATTTGGTTTATATATCAGATTTGCATTATTTTCTAATCTGATAAATGGTTGTCCGCTTAAATAAATTAGAAGTACTACTTACCCCCATTTTCTCCATATCTGATTGTAGTAACGATATACTTCCAATTAATATTTTTATACCCTTCACCATGAGCGGCAAGGGTTGTCATTCCGTTTTTAATTTCTACATTTTTCATTTGCGACCCCCCAAAGTATATACTGTAGCCCAATAAAGTCTACATACAGGAATTCAAATTAAATTTCTTTCGATGAAAGCTGTATTTGTAAGTTAAAATTAATGAAATATATTTGTTAAAAAACTAAATTCACACTAAAAAAAATTAAAACAACATCACTTAAGTCGGGTTTAGTAACATTTCCTATAACGTCCAAAATTTCACCGTTATTAGAATTTTTAATTCCGTGTCATTTTTGGTCATTTATGTTCAAAATATTATGAAACTTAATAGCTCCGCCCACCCAAAAGTAGGTGTAACCGAGAATAAATTTTTCTTTATTTTACTCAGAATCAATAACTTTAATAACGGTGAACTTTTGGGCGTTATTTAATTTTTAAAATCGACATAAGACAAGTATTATTATATATCTCATAAAAAAACTAAAAAATAACTGCTTTAAATTAAAGTAACATACTAATTTTTCCTATATGTAGACTTTCTTGGGCTACTGTATAATATAATATATAAGGACAAAAACCGGAACATCCTCGATTTTTGGCCTATTTTTTATCTATATCTGGATTACCAAGTCATTAATATAGACAATATGGATATCTAATAATATATATTGCAAAGTCTATTGCAACGATATATATAAGGCCATAGTAATTTGGGTCAAAATCCGATTTTTTTTAACCAAAAAATTAAAAAAAAAAATTTGGAAAAATTTAAAAAAAAACAATTTAAATTTTGTTTACCTAAAAATATTTAAAATTTGTATTTTAAAGTATAATTTTGTGAAGGGTTTATAAGATTCGGCTCAGCCGAATATAGCTTTCTTACTGGTTTTTGTATGAGAACTGTCGGTATATCGCGATATATCGTCACGATAACAAATAACCAGAGATTGAGAAAATGGAAATGTAAAATTACAATCCTGCGAGCAGTTTCTCATAACTATTTTAACATATATTGTAATTTAAACTTAAACATATCCATTCCTACTTTATTAATGAATTCCAAATATGTATTTGATTAATAAAATATTTTACTTTATGATTTATCAAGTATTTACATCAATTTTACTATTTGTTCAACAAATAGATAACATTGGTGTAAAGTACATACATGTGCAATAGTAATCATTATCTAATCGGTAAAAATTTTATAGTTTCTAATCAGTACCTGCAAATTTAAATTAAAAAATATTTTAATATTTTAAATATTTAGATGTCAATGCACTGAGTATTTTGTAATATGATGTTTACTGTCCACAAATTATAACAGTGGTTACGAAATTAGGTATTCTTTTAATTATTAAACAACTTAAAACATTGAGTACTTGAATGTGACTAAAAGTTGCTGTTAACAATCCAATATGTATTGAACAAATTAAAGGTAATTTTAAAGTAACCAGCCATGTGAATACCATACGTTGACTACTTTGGACCAGCTATTAGATATCCCCTTTGTAATCTATGTAGGGTCAATTGAACCCCTTCTAAATACCTGCTCATGGTAAATATATATAATTAGTAATGACTGTAAATGATAGTTAACACCACTAGTTCGTGGCAGTCACTTAGAAATGCTTGGTATTATATAACCGATATGTGTGAAAAGAGAATAATTGTTTTTATTGACATTTTTCTCTCCTTCCATTCTATGTATGTATTCTCTTGTTTATTGATATAATTAGTTTCCGAACAAATTTCGTTATATAAAATGAACTATAAATACATAATTTGAATAAAAATACCAACCGTATTCAAAAAAACAATGTGCTAACTAATGAGTAGGTAACTTTTTTGTGAGTAAATTCCCATAAGAGAATAACAGTCAGAAACAATGCGAATCTATAAAAGGTGACGACAGAAGAACAGCTGATTATTTTTTTATTCAGTTATTTAGACAAGTGAACTGTCAATTAACTTGTGTTTGTTGTGGCGATATATGTTGTTTTTGTATATGTTGTAGTTCTGTCGTCACCTTCTATAAATTCGCCTTGGTCAGAAATTTACCCAGCTGGTCACGTCTTCAAGATATTCTTTAGACGGCAAATCGTCAACGACGTTTACGAATAAATGTTACGAAAATGTTGGGCGATTAAAAGAGTGACAATATAGCTCAGTTTCACACAATAACAATGTGTGAAGATTACACTGATCACATTCAAGATCACTGAAGATCACATTCAAGACAAGACAGACATGTCGTTAACCATGTTAGATATATGATAACATTTAAGACATTGGCGCTCATCTAGACATTGGCGCTCATCAATCATCAAAATCAATATCGTCTACAACGATTTGGCCAACTGGGTAGTAAGAACTCTTTTATAGAAGACTCAAACAATAAAACAGAATTATTCTCCATGACTTTCAGAGCTACCCACGTTCTTTAATTTGAGTTTAATAATTCTACGTCACTGTCATGATACAGCGAAATTTCAACCGAACTTATTTAGTAGACTTGTTGGGAATGCCGTCTACATTATTTCGACTGAAAACCTGTTCTTTTAATTCCACCACTACCACTTTTAAACAAATTATTTTCATTGAATGACTATTGATTTTGTTCTTATCACAACATTGTTGTTTAGATATTTATTTAGTTGTATTCGGAACTACTCGCAGAGCATGATGAATCGATAATTTTCTTTCGGCTAAACAATAGTTATAACTTTATAAATAGTTAAGTATTTTTGAGAAATTTGTCAGTATTAGAAAAACAGTAGAGTAGAGATTACAATGGAGCGTTGGCAAAATAAGGTCGCTGTGGTAACGGGAGCCGGTTCTGGCATTGGTGCCGCAACTTGTAAAGTTCTGGTAGAAGAAGGCATGGTTGTTGTGGGTCTAGACATACGTTTGGAGAATATGCAAACCAAGGTTATGCCAACCATGGCTGCTGATAAACAACACAATTTCCATTATTACAAATGTGATGTGGGTAATGAGGACAGTGTTAAGGAGGCCTTTCAATGGGTGGAGCAGAAATTTGGCGGTGTAGATGTTTTAATTAATAATGCTGGTATTATAAGGACAAGCAGCATTTTGGCTGAAAACAATTCACAGGATTTGAAAGACATCATTAATATTAATGTAATGGGTGTTGCTTGGTGTACACGAGAAGCTTTTCATTCAATGAAGAAACGTAAGTTCGATGGTCATGTTATTCTTATTAACAGTTTGGCCGGACACAAGGTGCCCATTTTGCCTGGCATGAGTTTCAATATTTATTCACCCTCCAAACATGCCGTCACCGCTATGACTGAAGTATTTAGGCAGGAATTTTCAGCAGAAAAGACAAAAATTAAAATAACTGTAAGTTGTTGTAGTTATAAAGATGATTAGTGGTTTGTTTGTTATTAAAGTTTTATTTTCTATATTTGTTTATATTTAGAGCATTAGTCCGGGTGGTGTAAACACAGCATTAATGGGTGAGGATTGTCCCATGCCGGACGATATACCCATTTTACAACCAGCAGATTTGGCTGATGCCATTCTATTTAGTTTAAAGACTCCACCTCATGTGCAAATTCATGAAATGACCATTAGGTCTGTGGGTGAATTGGTTTGATGATATACATATTTTTGTTAATGTAATTTTTAAGCAATTATAAATTTATTTATAAAACAATAATGTATTTTATTATTTAATCAGCAAAGTTAAGTAGGGCAACTCTTCCGCACTAACTATTCTGCGTTAGGTCATTGATATTCATTTATTGTATAGGTATATGAGCTTTGATATTCCAGCGCGCTGCAGCGTTCGGGTGAATATTTTTTTTTGACATTTCAACTTACAAATTCTACAATCAGCTGGACTCCCGATGACGTCCTATTTAAGGCGTCTTGTTTTGTATGTAAACAAATCAAAAGATATAACAGCTGTTATCATTCCACTTTCTGCTCAATGTGTAAACGCAAGAAACAACATAGAATCGATTTTTTATAACTTTTTTTAAAACGTATCATAAAAATCCAATTTTCACCTCGAAAATTATCTGTTACGATTAAGCTAAATGTTTGACAATTATTTGCATTCTTTATATGATACATACAGTAAATAAATATAGAAATGTCATTGAAAAACATATTTCTATTTCACGCTGATACAATAAGTGTGTTCGCGTACTTTCCAGTAAAAATTATCCAGTAAAGTAGAGCGTAAAATTACTTTTACTCTCAATCTAAAAAAATATCCAAAAAAGTACGCGAACAACAATTTGTAAAATTAAGTTGTATTTTATTATAAATCAATTTAAAATGTTTGTTTTGTATTATTTTACTTATTTTCTTTGCAAGACTTGTAAATTGTGTTAATTTTCAACTTTTTAGTTTTGTTTATATCTGCAATCATATGTTTTAATTTAGTCATTTGATAGTAGAGAAATATTAAAAACAAATTAGACTGCTATATTTAAATTTATTACTTTATACATTCCACTTAATCTAGCGTGAAGTCAATTGCTACTTTAAAGTCTCTAACTAATTTAGAGTGCCGTCACATTTTTACACCAACCATCAAAAAGATGTATGGAAATATTGATTTTAACATTCCGTTTGCAACACACCAAAATTTTGGTCGTAGACACACACAATTCTATACATTCTGATTCCTTAAAAGACCATTTGGGTTTTGCTAGTTTTAGCCGCTGTTCGGGTTTTCTGGCCTCATGTTTATTTTGGTTAAAACTAGATTTTTCCGAAGAACACGGTCTTTGTTATAGATTAGGAGAAAAAAGTGTAAAGCAAATTAACCCCAAATAAACTTTATATAGTGCCACAAATTTTCTAAAATGTCTAAAAATGTGAGGCAGAATCTGGCATTTCTAAATGGCTTGTGCGATGGGGATAAAAGAATGTTTAAGTAATTAAAATGGACCCTATAAATGCTCCAGGGGCGGCGCTATGGTGACTCAAAGTAGGGTACCTTCGATATGTAATGTTTTTAAACACGTCAAATTTTTTTGTTGCCCATCCGATTCCAAAGATTTTTATATTTTTGGCTCGGCTTGGTCTTGACATGCTTGTGTGCTATTTATCTCTTATAATTTCTGAGTTATAGGCATTTGAAAAATTTAAATTTAATAATTTTGCCATACCTTGGTCCTGATTTTTAAAAATATTGGCGCACTTTTGAACTGAATGAACTCGAATTTTTTTTGTTAATTAGACAACAAAATTACCAGTGTCATACAAAAGATTTCAGAGCAATATCAATAATGGATCCAAAAATAATTTTCAATTTCAAAAATCAAGTAAGAGAGCTATATTCGGCTGTGCCGAATCTTATATACCCTTCACCAAATTATACTTCAAAATAAAAATTTGAAATATTTTTAGGTAAAAAAAATTTATTTTTTTTTCCAAAGTTGTTTTTTTAATTTTTTTGAATTGTTATTTAAAATTTTTTTTTTTCTTTATTTTTTGTGAAAAAAAATTCTGGTTAAATAATATTATTTCCGATTTTGACCCATTGTAGGTCTTATATACGTTGTTGCAAAGGTCTTTGATATATTTATCATTAGATATCCATTGTCTATATTAATGTCTTAGTACTCCAGATATAGGTCAAAAATCGAGGTTGTCCTGGTTTTTTCCTCATATCTCAGCCATTTGTGGACGGATTTTGATGAAACTTCTCGAAAGCATGTCTGACAGAATTATTAAAAATTTTATCCCGAAGATATCTGGGGTCTTCAGAAAATTGATTTCAACAGACAGACAGACGGACATGGCTTAATCGACTCCGCTATCTATAAGGATCCAGAATATATATACTTTATAGGGTCGGAAAATTATATTGTGGAAATTACAAACGGAATGATAAACTTATATATAGCCTTCTCACGAAGGTGAAGGGTATAAAAATAATAGATTTTTGCTGTTTTTCTTGGCGAAAAGTTTACTTCTTTAAAAATATATCTTTAAAAATAATAATATAAAATGTTATGTTCTCCTGTAAGTTATCTTCACGGAGAACATTTCGGTATAAAAACACGTCCTATTTTTCGAATAAGTCGCGCCTACGCCCTTCGGAATTTGACCTATTTTTTATCAAAATTTAAAATTTTTTGATGTTATAAAATCCCAAACCTGTGATCAGAAAACGGAAAGCAGCTTTGGTAACCTTGATGTGTTCACTATTTATCCCCTAAGTATTTTCCCAGCCCCGAAGAAAATGTGGACCCTATGGGCAAAATTGTAAAAAATTAAATTTTTGGGATTATCGCTCTAATTTTTAGGAATTGCGGGATGCCTTTTGATCTTTTGACAAGTTTTTTTTACACTTTGTTATTTAGAATGGCAAATTTAAAAAACGTTGAAAATTTTCATTGAGTTTTGTTAATAAATAAAGCTTTTATTACTAAGGTGGACCTTCAATGTATGGAAAAATTTAAAACTAATCGGTTTCAAAAACGAAGAAACTTTGTGGTTAGCATAAAAAAAATTGACAAAAATTTGAGCTCGATCGGTTAAAAATTGGCGTGCCGCACGAGGGTTAAAGTTCGTTTTCAGTTGCTATTTTTCAGTTTTTGTAAAAATGTTGCCATTAAATAATTACTTTTGCAATTTAATATAAAATAATCGAAATGTGATATAAAAAATGTTAAAGAATTAAAAATTCCCCAAACCATTAACGTGTCTGAGGCCACTAGAACAAGAAATGTAAGAACAAAATTCACACATTTTAAGAAATATTACAGTAAAATCTCATTTTTACTTAAAATATATCAATATATTACTTGTATATGAGTTTTTCTCTTCGGAGGATATCGTTAACCTATTTGCAGGTATGACCAAAAAAAAATTTTTTTTAACGGCAGTTTCAAAATTTCATTTTCAATATTTTAAAAATTTTGTTAAACAAATGTCAGAATTTTTTGATCATCACATAGGTCTTTATTGAGAATATAATGGGGAATAAAAATATGAGAAAAAGATGGCAATAACTCCTACATTTTTTCGTACCTGTGATTTAAATTTTGCGATTTTCGAGAAAAACTAATTTGTTGGTCATATTTTGGCGTATGATAAAAATTTCTTTACTATTATGAATTTTAAATAAAGCCTATACAGAATATTATAGGCTAGATAATTCTAAATATACTCTGAGAGTGTTACTAAAACCGGACAACGTTAACCCTTAAATCGTGAAGGTCAAAGGTAAAATTTTGCAATATTTGGAATTTCTAATTGAATGATAGCGAATATTATATATTTTTGAGCCGATTTTAATAAAAGTTGCGGTCTTAGATTTGCAATAACAGTGCAAAAATGGAAATTAACCCTTAAGAGTACTCCGGATCAAAATTAACCTCAATTTGACTGTGTTTTTCGTGATTTTAAAAGTTGAGGGTCGTTTGGACCCAACGTACTCTTAAGGTTTAATTTACATTTTTGCACCGTTAGTGTAAACCTAAGACCTTAATGGTATACATGTACAGATTTTCACAATATTTGTTGAAGATAATCCATTTTTTGTACAACCCTCGCAACTTCAATTTCATATAAATAATTGATATGTACGTCACAGACAATGACACTAAATAGACCTGTTGGTTGGTGGTGCAGTCTATAAATATGTATATTTTTGATTAGAGGCATGCTCGTTTAGTTGTTATTATCACTCAACAATTGTCGAAAAGATTGTTTCCTTATCGCAACACTGTTGATTAGATATTTATACTCAATGCAATGATAATTCGATAAGTTTTTCGGTTATACAAGGTTTACACATTTTTCAAAAGTTTAAAGAAATTTAGCAGTGTTAGGAGAGCAGTAGAGGACAATGGAACGTTGGCATAATAAAGTGGCTGTGGTAACGGGAGCCAGTGCTGGCATTGGCGCCGCCACTTGTAAAGCGCTGGTAGAAGAAGGCATGATTGTTGTCGGTCTAGCCAGACGTTTGGTGAAAATGAAAACTAAAGTTTTGCCAACCATCGCTGCTGACAAGCAACACAATTTCCATTGTTTCAAATGTGATGTGGGTGATGAGGGGAGTGTTAAAGAGGCCTTTGAATGGGTGCAGAGGCAATTTGGTGGTGTAGATGTTTTAATTAATAATGCCGGTGTTGCGAAGTCAACCAGCTTGTTGGCGGAGAACAACTCACAGGATATAACAGACACCATTAACACAAACGTTATGGGTGTTGTGTGGTGTACGCGTGAAGCTTTCCATTCAATGAAACAGCGTAAAGTCAATGGTCATGTTGTTATCATCAACAGTGTGGCCGGACATAAGGTGCCCGTTATCCCTGGCATGAGCTTAAATATTTATCCAGCCTCAAAACATGCCGTCACCGCTATGACTGAAGTATTTAGGCAGGAATTTTCAGCAGAAAAGACTAAAATTAAAATCACAGTAAGTTGACGTTGTGGCGAGGATGATTAATGTGGTATTTGTTTGTTTTGCTTGTTAAAGACCATTTTTTATGTTTCTATGTCTTTAGAGCCTTAGTCCGGGTGGTGTTCACACAGAAATAATGGGTGAGAATGCTGAGATGCCCGAAGGTATGCCCATGTTACAGTCTAAAGATGTGGCCGATGCGGTTTTGTTTTGTTTAAAGACTCCTCCTCATGTACAAATTCATGAGCTGACCATTAAGCCAATGGGTGAAATGATTTAAAATTTAAGAGCTGCTGCTGTTATCACATTGAGAGATTATGTTTTTGTTAATGAATTTTTAAAGGAAATTATAAATGTTTTTAAGTAAAAATATCTTTCTTTTTTATGATTTAATTAGCAGAATATCGGTCATGAATTTAAGAACAAAACTAGCTAATTCTCTCTGTGTGTCTGCTGCGACTACATGAAATTCCATGCATATCTAACACGGGCCAGTGAAAAATCTGGAATTTAATATAAAAAGACTATTTAAATTCTTGGCCACACCTATACAGAGGTGTTTAGCTTTCGGAATAATCTGCAAAGTTATCATGTGGGATATAAGACGCCAAAGTCGGGCATTTTGGTTATTTGCAAAATTGAAAAAAAAAATACAAATTTCCAACTAGTTAAATTAAGTTAGGTTAGGTTAGGTTTCCAGGCAGCCGCGAAGTGAAGACAGGAAAGAAGAGCAGCTGACTTGGGTCCAGGCAATAGGTTCCTTTTTGTAACCTGAAAGTAAAAAATAGAAAAGAGAAACAGATAGAAATGAAAAGAGAAGGGACAGTCAGATATGATGAAGAGATTCAAAAGTGAAGAGGAAGAAGTTCCGAAAAAGAGAGAAGAAGAGATTACTATTACGCACCAGTCAATTTTCATATTTATTTTTATTTATTTAATTTAGTCTATGGATATTATCCTTACAGACTGACTGAGTGTTAAATTAAATTATACAATTTTTTCTTAAAGTAAATATTTTTAGTTGTTTAAATTGATAATAATATTTCGTTTTATAGCATCAACATTTAAAGTGAGATCTATAAAGTTAAACATTGCGTTAAAATTACAACATAATTTCGGAAACTGATCTGCCATTTCGTAGTTTGTTCGAAAAGTTTTAACATAAAGTGGTTTATTAAATCGTAATGGTCGTTGAGTAACATTTAATGATATCTTACTTAAAAGAAAATCTGAGAAAACATTTCCATTTAAAAGATTTACAACAAATGAACCATTAAGCATAATTCTTCGGTTTTTTAATGTTGGCAGTCGAATCAAAGCAAGTCGTGAAGAATCTGGACAGATTCGATACAATCAATGTAAACATTATAGTAGGGTCCCACAAAATTGAGCCATATTCTAAAATCGGTCTTACAAGTGACGTAAATAATGTTTTAGTGATGGATGGGATCATTAAATTCCTTTGCCCATCGTTTGATAAAAGCTAAGATTCCTCGAGCTTTGTTAATATGTTGTATGAAGTTCTTAATATGTTGTATGAAGTTTAATTTTCCATCTAACAAAATACCAAGATCCATAATTGCTTTTGCCGACTCTAGTTTATAACCACCGATGTAGTAGTGATCAAAAACATCACACCTTCTCGAAAAAGTCATGCGCTTACATTTTTTCAGGTTTAGTTCCATTAAATTATGGATGCACCAATTATAAAAATAGCCCAAGTCCTTCTGAAGATAAATATGATCTGGTGAATGTTTGAAGCTTAAAAATATTTGGCGGTTAGTAGGTCTCTCCGTGGAGATTCCCTTGTCTGGCCTGATTATCGAATTACTATTTTCGATAAAGGCATTAATCATCTCTAGCTTTATGTCCGAGAGCTAAGAAAGACTATTTAGGAAACGATGTCACAGAAACCTTAAGCGTAGATCTCATAATGCCGGACAATAATAAAGAATATGAAAAATTGTCTCATCCTCATCTTCATTTTGACAACTTCTACAGAAGTTGTTGTAGGGCAATCCATGGTTGCCAAAATTGTAACGACTGGTAATAATATCAAGCCAAGAAGTCATGTTGTCCTCCCTCGGATCAGTCAGGGCCAATAAATAACCATCAAAATTTAAACTAAGCAATACCTCTTTATTAGGGTATTCAAATTATTCGATTTTTCTTTTTAATTTGTTCGAATAATTCGATCACACACAGATAAAACAGATTCGTAATAGCAACCGAATTTGTTGCCAATCGAATAATTCGGTTGCACACATAGAATTTTTTGGTTTTATCAACAGAAAGTCAGTTGACAAAGAAGAATTTCAGTTAAACCAACCAAACTTTTGTTACCCCTTTTAAAATTTAGTAGCCATAATTGTAAAATTCAGTCACTAAGGTAGAATCATTCGATTGGCAACAAATTCGGTTGCTATCACGAATCTGTTTTCTCTGTGCACGTTTAAAATTAATCCAATTATTAAATAATTCTTTAGTAAATGAATTATTTACATTTTCTAAATTATTTATAACAAATTGTGTTATACCCTCAAGCTCTATCAACGTTGTCGAATCTTTGCTTAATCAAGTGGTCTTAGGGAATTGTACAAATCTGTCCAAAGTTTGATATCATTGTCAGTGAACGTGGCTAATTTAAAGTCAGACAGTGCATGATTCACGCATTTATAAATACGCAAAAAGTTTATTACCATGCTAGACAAAGATGTCCAACTATGTTTAACATCATGTACAAGACGAACTCCATGTTTTTTTTTTCAACAAAACGTTTGCAATATTTTGTGTTTATCATTATTTATATTTTATTCATTGGTTCAAGTCCTAAATTAAACATTTTGAAAGACTTGTTTTTAGAATTGTAACTTCACGCAGTAATATGTATATATTTATAGAAGGAGCTATCGGACCAGTGGTCGAAATATTCCCTTTATCTTTAGTTATTTGTCGAATTTCAGAAACAATGCAATTTTTGTAAGTCATTATTATTTATTTAAATTTGGAATTATGAAAAATTTTAAGCAATTTAATGAATTTAAATGTATATGTACATTTATTCGTTTTATTCGATTATTCTATATAAAATTGTTCGAATTATTCGTTATTTTTAAGTTTTTCGAATAATTATTCGTAAGAAATTATTCGATTAATCGAACGATCATTATTCGTATGAATACCCTACTCTTATTTGTTTTTTTTTTTAATTTTCCCACTTGTTGTGAACGGATTTCAATAATACAGTTTCAAATACAGATATTTGAATTAATTGTAATATATAAATAGTAGATTTAAATTCAATTAATTTGTCAACTTTTTAACTTTAAACATAGTTTTAATAATTAAGATAAATTTTTAAATGATTGACACTTTTAATTTTTATTACTATCAAGATTTATTGTCAACAAGTAAAACTAATAGAAAAATATACAAGAAACAAGAATGAAAAAAATAATATTTACCACTTCCGATTTCCACATCAAAACAGTTTAAACATTAACCTCACTTTTTAATAAACGTTGCCACCTCTATACATATTAACAGTTGTTTCTTTCCATCACTGGACTCAGTTTCTATGCCAACATGGCCTTCAGGCTTATTATAATATTTAATATAAATTTTTTAAAACATAGTTGCAAAAATCAGCATGCCACAACAATATTTACAGATACATTTGCAAAGGTACCACCTTTTTAATTCACAACCATACACACAAATACAGTTTGTAGTATCTTGATTATAAACATACAAAATACAGTTGGTTTGAAATAAATCTAATAAACTGTTAAGTTGGTGCGATGACAGGAAATTCTGGTTATCTTGTTTTTATTTATTTTTTTCTTCACCTCTCTCCTGTTTCTGCGGCAACATAACCGCCACCGCTATCACTACTCGCCACTGCCTTGCACCGTTTGAATTTGTTTATGCCAGCGTAACTGTGGCTTTGATTTTCCTTTCCAGCATCAATTGTTGTTATTTTGTATTCCCATAAATCTGTCTAATTATACCCTACATGAGGTTATATTTATGAACATTTATTTGGTTCATTGTAGCAAATGTTACATAGAAAGGGGTATTTTCTGAAAATGTTATTAAAATTTGTGGTCAATACATTTTTTAATAATCTAACTAACTAGGTTATGTTGAACAGTCGAGCCATTCCAATTGTAGTTATACAACTACCACTCCCGGTATCTGCATATTTTGCACTCTAAAATACTAAACCATGTCCAAAGGGAGGAATTTCCAATATCAGTCAGGCTTTCCTGACCTGGACATATGTCCCGAGATGGGGGTTTTAAAAGGCCCAATTGCGTTTGGAGACAACGGATTTTTTTTGGAAATATTTTAAATTATTTCGAGAAAGTTACTTTAACTTTAATATTTCATGTGCTTGGGATGAGATTGAAAGAATTTTGAACTACACCCGTTGAAATCGAAAGTTATCTCTGCAAATATTGGCAACAGTGAGGAGTTACAACAAGGTTAACATAAAACACGTCAATAAAAAGTGGACAGTAAGATATTAAACACAGTTGCTTATGCGGACAACGCATTATTGATGGCTATCCGAATGTTTCTGGATGTGATTACCCATGCTTTGGGAATGCTCAGGGACTAGGTCAAAGAGAGTTAGCTCAATTAACCCAATCAAAAGAAAACTGGTTCTCTTTGCCAGGCTTCAGACTACCTTGGATATGGGACTGTGAATTCTCCCTATAAGAGAGTGAACAATATCTAGGTATTGGAAACTGAATACACATACATCGCATGATTAAGAGGGCATTGAATGCTTACTATACCTGTCGTAAGATATGCTTGGCTAGTTAAGATGATAATACGTCCATTGTTTGCTTGTAGATCTCTAGTTTAATGAACCGAAACAGAAAGGAAAATGTAGTAGATCAACTGTAAAGATACATTTCGCACTAGTCCTTCAGAGAATCTGAATACAACAGTGCAACTACCTCCAATATACCTTTATTTAATGGATATATAAAGGTCTTTAGGAGCTAGTTGCAATGTAGTGTTCAGAGTCTCCACATTGCAACTAACCTTTATTTAATGGATATATAGGAAGTTTAGGGTGGTTAAATCGGAGGTGGTGGCAGAATAATGCTAATGGTTCCAAACAGGCTAATGGTGACACGGGGTCTGGCATTTATGGGCCCAATTTTCAAAGGGGTATCCCAATGAGTACATTCCCATCAATATTTAAGGAGGAGATTTACGCCACCCTTATATGCTCCAATGAATGTTTAAGAAGGAATGTTTAAGATTAAGGAATACTAAGGTATTTGTTATGTCAGATAGTCAGGCTTAGAGACTTATCATTAAATGAGGTGAGGTCTGGTGTTGTTATGGACATAGACATACTTGAATGAACCCGGTGCATACAATGAACTCACATTGAGCTGGGTACCAGGCCATGAAGGTAATGCTGGCAAGGAACGCGCTGATTGTCTTGCAACCAGGGGCGCCCGACCTGAACCATTCTTTGGCATCGCACGTGGATACAAAATGGACCTTATACGTTCCTGGGTTGAATCGGAATTTGCTCGATTTTGGTGTAATTTATCAGAAATAAGACAGTCCAAACGGTTTATTACCCTATCCAGACGTAGATCCCAGTCATTACTTTCGTTCCGACAGGGTGACTTGAGAATGAACAGTGCAGATTTTGTGAACTTCATGCCGAAACCTCTGAACATGTTCTATGCGACTGCCCAATGCTGGCAACGTGCAGAACTAAATGGCTCGGAAGGGCTACTATGGCCCCGGGGAAAGTAACTGATCTCTCATCAAATAGAATAATTGACTGCATACATACACAGAGAAAACAGATTTGTAGTAGCAACCAAATTTGCTGCCAATCGAATGATTCGGTTGCACACATATAGTTTTTCGGTTCTATGAACAGAAAGTCAGTTGCTAAAGAAGAATTTCGGTTGTAGCAACCAAACATTTGTTACCCCTTCTAAAATTTTGTAGCCACAACTATAAAATTTGGTTATTAAGGTAGAATCATTCGATTTTCAACAAATTCGGTTGCTATCACGAATTTGTTTTTTCTGTGTAGCCTAAATCTATTGGTTTGAAAAATCCTATTTGTCGCAGTGCGTAAAGTCTCACTACTAATAATAATAATGGATATATCCTTTGGCACTTAAATATTCTGAATGTTCTAAGAAGAACAGTTCCATATGATGTTTTCTATGATGCATTGGGGTTAATGTTATTAATATGTGTTCCAGATAAGGCCGTTATATTGACGATCAGGAAAGCTTGCAAAGTTTTATGCAAAAGGAAAATTCGTTGGGGCAGTCCTTCTCATGCGATGCATTTTGTTGGGACTAGCAAATAGGTTATGAGAGTGAGAATACTCTCTGGCTTTCTGACAGAACTTATATTATTTGAATCTTATATCACATATTTTAAATTAGTCTGACAGTGTAAAGAAGATCTATCCAGGCTAAGATGTCTAGTTTGGGTTCCACATTCCTACGGATTTGAACAATTAATAATTAAATATGCAAAATTGTTAGAAAAATTATGAAAAACGGACAATATAGCACTTGTATAAGAACCGGAAGGGCGTTTTGATGGGTGATCGGTAAACACACAAGTAACCTTGGACTTACTGTTGCAGCTGCCGGGAGCGCGGAAAGGATGAATTATTTTTACACCTTCTCTATGAATAAACAGCACTTGATTTCAGGCTTATTTAATACATGCATTACTGAGCGAACTTTTGCTGAGGTATTGCGAATCACATTCCGGATCTACTACTAATTTTAGTAGAATCTTGGTCGTCGAACTAATTGAGAGTTATGGTCGTATCAGAAAGCAGTCATATAAATTCTACCATCCAAACAATTTCATTTGAATGCAGTGGCCCTATAGGTAAATTTTCTGTTAAATAATGTTTGTCGCTAATGTGACTAAACTCAGACACAATTAAAGCTCGAGTATCTTCTCGGATACACAGTATCGTCCACAAAATATGGATGCAACTTAACCATTATTTAGGAATATTTGCTGGCTATGGTAGCCATTTCCAATGAACGGTCTTAACCAACTAATACATTGTCTACTTGTTTTCTAATAAAAGTGGTAGTAGTTGGCTTCTTTTTTTTGTTTTGTTCACAAAGTGGTTTTTGTCATTTAAGTAAAAGTAGCCATATTTATTAAGAAAAAAAAAATGATGAAAGAGAATAAGTCAAGCCATAAACGACATTACCATTCCAAGTTTTCCCAACCAAGTTTTGTTGTGGCCAACGTCTGCCAAGGAAGACACCACACAACATACACAAAGATGACATTAAAGTAAATGAAAGAGCAACAAAAAAAAATAAAAACAAGAAAGACAAAAATGAATGTTCAAGAATTCTTTAACGATTATCATTAGACTAAATGGTGCCATTTTGTCTACAAAAGATGTCAGATGAAGAAAAGTTCTTCTTGGATTCTTGAGCATTTTTTCTACCATTTTTGCGCAAATAATGTTTTCTTTCGCAGAAAGGTATAATGACTCCAAGTGTGTGTTTGCTAGAGTCAGCTCTGTGTATGTGGGTATTTATGACCAAGTTAGTGTGTGATAAATTCATAAAAAAAATAATTATTATTATTACTCGTACTTAAATAATATGAAAACTGTTTTTGTTTCTTTGTTTTGTATTCTTGTAAGAGATATGAAGGACATTCTTTGTACAAAAATAATGACATTTTATCTGCCAAATATGTACGTTTGGTTAGAGTATTTAATTCCATGGAATTGCATTGTTTAACAAGTCGTCTTTAGCATCTAATTTTCATTCGCATCTTCCTAAAATGTTTTCTAAAATATGGCAATTAGAAAATTGTCTACATTCCATTTAAATACTCGTACATTCTATTCTATTCTAGTCATTCTAATGCCATTACAATTTATACAGCAGCAGCAGCTCTTGTAACTGTTGTTTGGAAAAGGAAGAATAAAAAGAAAAACTATTATGAAAATCTGTTATAATTTATATGCATTTCACCATTATTATTTGTCAAAGTGGTAATTGCAGTTTATTCACATACAAACTTATACACTTTCAGCCAGTCACTCATTCACATACACACACATTTGCTGGAAAGATACACCTGAAGAAAACTTATTGACGAATTAGCACAGTCATTTAAATCATTTTATTTAATTTACTAAAATTGTCAATTAAACATTGTAACATATGATTCAAATCATAGATAAAAACACATAGATCAGAAACTCTCCTGTCAAAGACTTAACTCAGTTGTCAAAAGCCTAAGTGGTGAGAATGTATAAGTAAAAAAACTATGTGAAAACAAAAAAACCTTTTTAGTTTCCGCTCTATGTATATTTCTCTATGATTCAAACTATAATTTTTTAATAATTTTCTACCAAGTGTTTTCGTAAAGTTTCACTGCTACCAGTTTTCCGATTCATAAAAATATACACGATTGATGTAAAATTTTGAGCATAGAAAGATCAGCAATGGATTAATTTTGGCATGTTATGCTCACTTGAGTCCAGTTGTGGTACCTTAAGCTAAATGCAAACAAACGACCAAATTCAAGGGTCGCCATCCATATTGAGTAACCGAAATTTCGAGGTAATTAAGGAGTGGTACAATAGATATTAGTTTTTGTATTAAAGTTGTAGCCTTTGAGTGTGTATAAGAGTGTAGTGAGGGGTTAAGGCTGTTAGTTAGTTCCATAGATAGGTTTCACTGCTAGAAACTATTCTTCAGTTGACATTTTTATAAACACCTTTCCGATTCATGAACGACTTTCGTTATCAAAAACTTAGTTAGAAACGTTTGATAAATATTCGATAGTGATACGAACTTCGATTCACGATTGAGATAAAATGGTGATCATAAAAAGATCTATGATTCGAAAATTTTCAATATAAAAAGATCAGTGATTATTGTAATACTTATTTTCAATATAAAAGATCAACGATGGAAATATTTTTACAACAAATATATCCATTATTGATGTAAAATTTTCAACATAAAAAGATCAACGATTGAAATAAAATTATTACTACAAATAGACATAAAATTTTCTATATATGAAGATCAACGATTGATTCAAAATGTTAAGTTTAACGATTAATGTAAAATTTTGAGTCTAAAAAGTTTGGTTTTGAGTCTAAAGAGATCCCCGATTGTTTTTGAGTCTAAAAATATTCACGATTGATTTTGAGTCTAAAGAGATCCATGATTGATGTAAAATTGTTGGTCTAAAAAGATCCCCGATTGATTTTGAGTCTAAAGAGATCCCCGATTGATTTTGAGTCTAAAAAAATCCACAATTGATTTTGAGTCTAAAGAGATCCATGATAGATGTAAAATTGTTGGTCTAAAAATATCTACGATTGATTTTTAGTCTAAAAAGATTCCCGCTTGATTTTGAGTCTAAATAGATCCCCGATTGATTTTGAGTCTAAAGAGATCCATGATTGATGTAAAATTATTGGTCTAAAAAGATCCACGATTGATTTTGAGTCTAAAGATCTTCGATTGATATAAAATTATTAGTCTAAAAAGATCCACGATTGATTTTGAATCTAAAAGATCACGATTGATTTCGAGTCTAAAAGATCTTCAATTTATGTAAAATTTTTAGTCTAAAAGATCTTCGATTTATGTAAAATTTTTAGTCTAAATGATCCACTATTGTTTTCGAGTCTAAAAGATCT
Organism: Calliphora vicina; assembly: GCF_958450345.1. Taxonomy (NCBI): domain Eukaryota; kingdom Metazoa; phylum Arthropoda; class Insecta; order Diptera; family Calliphoridae; genus Calliphora; species Calliphora vicina. The sequence goes on along the minus strand of NC_088783.1, from coordinate 81,441,486 downwards.
TCGATTTATGTAAAATTTTTAGTCTAAATGATCCACTATTGTTTTCGAGTCTAAAAGATCTTCGATTTATGTAAAATTTTTAGTCTAAAAGATCTTCGATTTATGTAAAATTTTTAGTCTAAAAGATCTGCGATTGATTTCGAGTCTAAAAGATCTTCGATTTATGTAAAATTTTTAGTCTAAAAGATCCACGATTGATTTCGAGTCTAAAAGATCTTCGATTTATGTAAAATTTTTAGTCTAAAAGATCCACGATTGATTTCGAGTCTAAAAGATCTTCGATTTATGTAAAATTTTTAGTCTAAAAAGATCCACGATTGATTTTGAATCTAAAAGATCCACGATTGATGTAAAAATTTTAATCTAAAAAGATCTACGATTGATTTAGAGTTTCAAAAGATCAACGATTGATGTAAAATTGTTGGTCTAAATAGATTAACGATTGATGTAAAATTTTTAGTATAAGGATATCCACGATTGAAGTAATATTTTCCATATAAAAAGATCTACGATTGATTAAAAATTGTCAATATAAAATGATCTTGGCTGGGAGTAAAAAAAACATCCACGAATTCAATATAAATTTATTTACTGGCACAAAACTTTAATAACAGCATATGTAAATATGGGAAGTTATTGATTACTATACTTTTGAACTTTGACGAATAACACAGAGATTCGTAACTATGAATTTTATATAATTTCATTTAATTTTTCGAGTGTAAAACTAAAATTTTCTAAAATCCTTTACATATGACTGCATGTGAATGCATATGGATTCGTAAGTGTATTCCTTGCCTGCATTCATATCAGTTTTGCCACTATGTCTGTCTGTCCGTCCGTCAGTCTTTCGTTTTAGACTCTTTTTGTGTTTGCAACAGCATTCTTTGAATAGCACACATGAAAATAAATCATGTGTTGCAGCTGCGTTTAAACTGCAATTTGTTTGTTAAGAAGTGACGGTTTTCAACCCCCTCTTTCATCCTCCCTACCCCGTAAACACTTACAAATATGAATAAAACAAAAAAATAAAAAAAATAAACTAAACTTGAAATCAGTTCAAGTTTAAAACAGTTAACAAAAGCAGAGGCAAAACAAAAAAAAGAAAAATGTAAATGTAGTAAAAATGTTTTTAATACATGCACGTTTTGCCAGAGATTAAAAATTGTGAACAAGAAAATCTGGTCGAAATAGTAAAAGTTTTCTTGTCGTTTTCTTATTTATATTTTCAATATTTTTATTGTTGCTGCTGCAACTTCAGTGATTACCATGATTATTTAAGTGAAACTTTATTACTTTTTATTTTTTCTTCTTGCGTTATGAATTGTTTATAAAATTTTAGCATACGCGACGACGAGTTTGCATTGATTTGTGATATAAATCTAATAAAAATTAAGACAACTTAATTGTGATAAGAGTTTTTCAAAATAAACAAATTTAGTTTATGACCAACAAAGTAAATTTTTTTTATTTTTTTTAATTGAAGCAAATAAAGAGAAAATTTTGTTTAGAATTGCAAACATTTTTAAATATAATGCAGATATACATAAATATTTATATACATACGTGTATAAGTAGTTCTATTTTTCCACAGCATTTATGTTTATTTTTGCATGTTATGTCAAAAACAAAAAAAAAAGAGCTGGAATTAACGTTTGAATCCATCCTCTATATTAGTTTCTATTGTTATGAAGAACTAAAAGAAAATTAACTGCTTCCACTAAATTCTCAAGTATTTGTTATTAATTCGAAGAAATGAAATGTCTGCATGAACTACACCACACTGGATGGCATTATCCGTTCAACCTATTAAAGGCTATAATTAATGCTCTTATTTAGGTATGACTGTAAAGCAAATCGTATTTTAGCAGATAAATAGGTTTGATTGATTCGCAGCCGCCTGAAACAGAGCTCACTCTTTTCTAACATTAGCTAACCTCTAGCTTTAAAAAACGTCCAAATTAAAGTGTCAATCTAGCGTAACCAAACTGTCGAGTTAATGAAGGATTGGTTTTAATCACCCCAATCGCGAATCAATATTTCACATGAAATATGTTTCTTTATCCCATTTTTATACCCTTCACCTTCATGAGAAGAGTATATATAAGTCTATCATTCCGTTTGTAATTTCCACAAGATATCTTCGAGATCCAAATCTTCAATAATTCTGTCAGACATGCTTACGAGAAGTTTCCTGTTTAAAATCAGCAAAATCGGTCCACAAATGGCTGAGATATGAGGGGAAAACCAGCACAACCTCGATTTTTGACCTATGTATATCTGGATTACTAAGTCATTAATATAGACAATATGGATATCTAATTTTAGATATTTCAAAGGCCTTTGCAACGACGTATATAAGACCATAGTAAGTTGGACCTACAATGGATCAAAATCGGAAAAAATATTTTTTAAACCGAATTTTTTTGTCACCAAAATAAAAAATTTTAAAAACCAAAAAAAAATTTTAAAATTTAAAAATAAAATTTTAAAATAACAATTCCAAAAAATTAAAAAAACAACTTTGTAAAAAAAATAAATTTTGTTTACCTAAAATTATTTAAAATTTGTATTTTGAAGTATAATTTGGTGAAGGGCATATAAGATTCGACACAGCCGAATATAGCTCTCCTACTTGTTCGTTCATCAACTTTGATGGAATTTTGTAAACAATAAACAGATGTTATGAAAAAAATCAACTATTGTGAATGAAAAGTTCATGGGAATATCACGATAGCTAATTTCCCCTTCAAGGAAAATTGATAATATCAATTTGATATTTCATGGGAACATAAATTTTACATGTTATTGCCGATAGGGGTGAATATTATGTTGCCAAAGGCTGTTCCCATGTTTACTCCTCGATTTTATAGTTTCTACTAAAGTCAAGACCAGTTAACACCGGTACTAGGTTTCTTAAATGGTTTATTAACCGGAATTCTAGTTATTTTTGCATTTATATATAATGTGGAGTGGTTTCAATTTTACTTTTCTCCAGCTTAGATCACTACGGCTGACTTCGATGTTCAGTTGCCGACGCCATTTATGTAACAGTCTGCCTACTCTTCGTGTCCTACCCTGTAGGTTACTGTCAATGGCATTTTATCTATGTCATCTGAAGGCCTGCGCAGCGTGTGGCCAATCCAGCGCCATTTGCGGTTCAAGATATCAACATGAACTTTTTGCATTTATACAGGGACTAATTTTTCTGAATTCGATGCAAGCGCAAGAGTTCTTTCTCCGATATTTTATTGTAATGAAGTAACAGCTTACCTCATGGAGGAAAGAAATGTTCTCAAAACCCGTCAACTAAGTGCCGTTGTTTAGGTACCCCAATGAGTGGAACCGACAAATATTAAACAGAAACGAAATTATTTTTTAATTTTGGATAGAATTTCATTATTTTTGACAAAATCTATTATTTTTTCCTCTTCCAATAAAGGAAATTATCGTTAAATTTATTTTTTTATTCATTTTGATTTTCTTTAAATTTTAAATAAAAAAATAATTCAAATAATTTCGTTCCTACAGCACCGAAAACGACCTACTTCAATTTGTTTTCTTTCCGACCCCAAATGACAGGTTTTTCGTTACTGATCGGTGCCGTTTCGTTCCCAATTTTCGTTGCCGATTTCTGAAACGAACTTTTTTCGCTGCAAATGTATGGAATTTGGTTTTCGGTGCCGATTACGGTGTATGCGGAAACGTGGCTTGGGTTGTTTTTCAGAAACGAGACGGTGACGAACTCCAACGTTTTTCAGTTTTCGTTATTGGCGCCGATTACGGTGTATGCGGAAACCCAGCTTAAGGGACACTCAAATTCATATGAGCAGAGTAAAAGTCATATACAACTCTATCCCGTGATCACGTTGGCCATAATTCCGTGTTCCAGACAAAATACTGCAGTTTGATCGTTATCAAGCTATACAGATTTATTAATGAAGCCCAATTTTGGACTTTATAAATTTGGACATTATAAAAACCTATGATTAAAACAAAATGTTGCCATAGACTTACGATTTATTTTACAATTAAGCAGCATTTCGGAAATGCAAAATCGTCTTTCAATGTCTCTCGGCTTTTGAAACATTTGTACAATATAAATTTACTCAAAGTATTGGCCATTGTTAGCTATGATCTTATCCCATCTATCTGGCAGTCTGTAACGACTGCCTGCAACATTTATCATATTTTTACGCAGGTCCATCATTAGAAGGTTCTACTTATCAACAATTTTGATAGCATGCTGTTGATTAGCATTGTTTATAAGTATGACAACAGCGAAAGCTCTAGAATTCGAATATACCAGTTTTGACAGTTAAGAACAATCTAGGCAATCTAGGTGTATAAATAGTGTGCGGTGGCATTAGTGAGTCTAATTTAAATTATCGTTAAGTAAAGACATCAACTGCATTGCCAGTGTATACTTATACATTATAAAGTGTGTATTTCTGCGAATTTATAAACGTGTATAAAAACACTGTGTGACTATTTAAAGTGCTGTTGTATAAATTTAAATAAATAAAGAGTTGTTACAATTTTGAACTACAAAGCTGCTTCTTATTAGCAATCATCCAGTTTATTTAAGGAAATAAACAACGTTTTTAAAAGGTAAAAACTTAACAATATAGATTCCGAGCCAAAATAACTGTTCAACTTTTGAGGCCAAATACGAATCAAGCCAATACTCTGTTCCAAAAAGTGAAGCGTATCCCAGAGAGCGAGAGTTCTGCATCGACCGAAACAAATAAATAGTAGTCGAATAGGTCTTCAAACAATCAGTTATGTTCGCTACATGCTCCCTGTGATGGTCTGGTCAGATTTCAGCAGCTCATAATACATAGGACCCTTTTGCTCCCATCAAATACAGAGAATTACTTTAGTGCCATTGGCTTTGGTGGCGATTCGGCCTTACTCCTTACGATTCGGTCGTAATGGATCCATTTTTTATCACAAGTAATGGGTTTCTTTTATAGCGTTCAATCAGAATTTAGGAAATGCAAAACCGGCTTTCAAGGTCTCTGGGCTTCAATTCGTATGGTACCCAATTTCCCTACTTTTAGATAAATCCCGCTGCTCTCATACGTTTTGAAATTGCTGCTTTAGTAACTCTCTATGATTTTGCAAGCTCTTGTAGAGTTCTACAACAATCTTTATGGAGTAATAGCCCCAATTCTTCGTTTTCAAACTTTTTTGGCTGGCCTGGACGATCTTTATCTTCATTTTTGAGTCATACGACCAATACAATAGATAGTAAATTTAGGCATTATGCAATGGAGCTAAGTTTGAACCAAATGATTGTAGCTAATTTTTGTCATTATAAAGACCTACGTTGAAGTTAAATTCTAACTTTAAAAACATTTTAGATTGATGTTAATTTTGGATATTATAAGACCTAAATTTGGAACAAAGTTTGCTAAAGATCTGAGATTGAAAGTAAATATTAGCATAAAGATTGAAGTTAAAATTGTGTCCCTGCAATGACCGATACGAGTTTAATTCGTATGCTTAATTTGGATTATATAAAGACCTACGATTGAATAAATTTGGGCACTATAAAGTCTAAATAAAAACATTAAAAACTAAATTTACTTTATTGCAAAATTAGAGTTTTTACAAGTTTATAGGCAAAAAATCGAAAACATTTAAAAAAAAATTTTGGATTCACACATTTTCAAATTGCTATCAGTCGAACACGAATAGCGACAATTTAAAGAAATAAATTGTAAATATCTCAAAATATATTCCAAAAATTTATCAAAAAACTTTTTTTTAAAAAATATTCATAAATATCGAAGTTATGAGCAAAAATCTAAAATGTATCCATATGGATACAATATAGCGAAAGGGTTAAAAAAGAGCTGTGTACGTTTGAAGCTAAAATTGGACTTTGTAACGACCTACGATTCAATATAAATTTGATGATTAAGTTGTATTTTTTAAGAACAAAAGATTCATGCTAAATTTCGGTATTACAAAGACCTAAAATATATGAAATGAAACTAAACCAACAATGAAACCATTTTCTATACATTATCAGGTAGGGTGTCTCGTTGTTTTCCATTGCCAATTAAACTGTTCTTTCAAATATTTGTATGTTCTTTTATTATTTTCTTTACATTTCTTTGCTTTTAACCAAGTTTGTTCTATTTTCGTAAAAGTTTTTTTTTTTCTTTGCAGACACAAAGTGATTGTTTTAAGCAAAATTATTATTTACAAAGCAATTCTCATAGATTTTAATTATAAATTCCATTTACTACATACACACAACATTTGTTCTTTTGTACAAACATTCATTCATTATTTCATTCCTACATTTATTCTCAAACTTTTTGTATGTAAATACATACTACAAACATATACAAATTCATAATAATTAATTATTTTTATTTCTTTTTGTTTTTCCCATTACAGTTTAGTTTAGTTTTAGCTGGTAATGAATTATGGCCAATGGAAAGGCCAGATGGTATGCCAAACATAGTCTCATTAGAAGTGATGTGCGGTAAGGATCACATGGATGTACATTTAACATTTTCCCATCCATTTGAGGGTATTGTTAGTTCAAAGGGTATGTTGTTTGTCTGTTTGTTATTCAAATCTCTTCCATTTGAACTTTTAATTTATTTGGCTTTTGTTTTGGTTCATTTAGGTCAACACAGTGATCCACGTTGCGTTTATGTACCTCCTTCGACGGGTAAAACTTTCTTCTCATTCAGAATATCATACTCGAGATGCGGCACGAAACCAGATTTAAATGGACAGTTTTATGAGAATACGGTAAGTTAAACCTTCATTATTTTGTTAGGAAATTTTATATTTTTTGACATTGCAGACAATGTACATAATATGTATGTATGTATATTGAAATCAAATTTTATGATTTCAAATTGTCAAACAATTATTTAATGAAAGAAAGTCTCTGTATCATCAAAAATACCTAATTGGAAATATTACGATCATATTGAAATAATATATTAGTAGCTAATCAAAACCCCAATATATATTATTTTAGACAATCGAAACATTCTCAAACCAACAGCAACTTTTAAATCAAAAAAATTATTTGAAAAATAGAGTTTTATTAGATTGATCTCAAATTTAATCCCATATTATGTTTAAACCTAAATAGAGGTTTAAAATGATGCTGGGTTTAGAATAGTAATAGAGAATATATCACCCTTTCATTTACTGTACATAAGAAGATATTTCAGTTTATATTTAAAAAAATATTTTTATCATAACCTTAGGTTATGATATTTGTCAAATTGAGAATTCATTTTCATAATGGTTATGTAGTGCTAAATATTATTTTCAAATAATTATAAAACTTTTGATATTTAAATTGGAGTTTGATTTTAAATCATTTTCAATAAAAAATATGGCTAAACGGATAGTCTTTTTAGTAAATAGCATGGCTATAGAAAATATATGATTGAATTTAAATTTTGAATATGGGAATTATAAAAGAATCTGTTCAGTCAAGTTTTTAATACTATACTAAGTCAAACCCCAGTAAATTTTTTAAAATAACCCCGAAATATTTTAATGAGGTACATATGTACTTTTATTAAACCAAAACTTAACTGTATCTCTTAAATTGCATCTCTAACCGGGAATCGGGATTTTTTTTCTACATTCCCGGGCACCGGGCATCAGAGCTTCGAATTAATTAATACAATTTGAGCTTAATTAACTAAAATCTTAATCCGTAATTAAAAAATGTCAGCCTTTCATTCCATAAATCCATTCCCAATATTAATTTTTTAAGATTTTAAGATTTGTTTAAATTAAATTAATTTTGAAGATAATTAATAACAGAATTTATTCAAATTGAGTTAAAATTTTTTTCTTGATTCAGTTTTGTTTTTATCATTTACAAAATTAATTAAAGAAAAATTTAATCATTTAATACATTTTTGAAGCTATTTTATTATGGATTTGAAGAAGAAATTGGAAAGATTCAATAAGATATAAATTCTATAAATAAAGAATTTTTTTTAAATTTTCATACCAAAAATCCCATATAAACAACATATAAACAAAAAACTGTAAAAAAAACATTTCGTGGTTATTTGGTGAAACAATTAAGTTCTAACTTGTTTTCTTTGTATTTTCATCAATTTTTAATTCCCGGGATTCCCGAATAAAAATCCCGGGAATCGGGTAGTGAAAAATTGGCAAAATTCCCGGGGAAATTTGTACCGGGAATTCCCGGGATAAAACCCCTACTCATAACCTTTCCGCTAAAGATTTCATTATGAATTAATTCATAGGCTTAATTCATTTCGTCACCTTAAATGCAATAAGGCGTAACAAACAAAAACTTCAAAATTGAGTTTTTAATCGATATTGGTACAGCGCACGTTGGGGCAGACATATGGGACGGTTGGCGATAATTCGAAAATGAAAACTGTTTTTTTCTGGGAAAAAATTATATCCGCGGAAAGCTGACATCTTTGAAACCGTACTCTGATTTTTTCAGTCGGATTTCAATGAACCGCTATGTCTTCTCAAAGCTAAGAAAAAAATTGTCATGAAATAGTTTTTATTAACATACTTTTTTCATTTCATTTTCAATCCATTACATAGTAGCTTTAAAAATGTATTGAATGATTAAATTTTTCGTCAATTCAAATCTATTACGAAAAGGCTTAAGTAAATTGTTTTAAATTTTGTATGAATGATTGAAAGCAAAACAAAAAGAAGTAACAGTGGTGGCCAGCTAATTAGGGACAAAATTGTTTGCTAATTCCATATGATTCTCAATTAATTTTTCAAATATTTCCACAAATATATATGCAAGAGAACACAAGTGTGTCAATTCATACATATTCATCACGAGCACATACGGTTTTTCGGCAATATTCGGCTGTGTCGAGTCTTGTATACCCACCACCAATATGTGACAATCAAATGTTTTACTGATTTATATGGGCGTGGGGTCAGTTATGGACTGATTTTCACAAAATTTGGTAGGAAGATTTAAGTTCAAATAAAACTTGTTTATGTCCAATTTCATCACGATATTAATTACACTGTCTTTTTTGATCAATGCGAGCATTATACTAACTGGAAAAATGTTATAAGTTAATGTCTGAGAGAATTCTTATTGTCAGCCATATATTGTGGATTTTTAAGGGGATCATTTTTGTGGAAGATCCTAACCCTCTAGCTCCTCTCTTTTTTCGGGGAAATCAAAAAAAATCCTTTCTAAAAGGACATTTAAGGATTCAAATATTCTACGAAAATTTGTGTCAGAAAATTTCATTGAGGGTCACCAAAGCTACCAAAGTTGAAAGGACTTTTTTTGGTTTTCTCAAAAAAGTCAAAAAAATGTACCCCCAAAGAGAGGAGAGGGTTAGGATCTTTTACAAAAATTATCCCTATAAAAACTTTGACCAACTGTAAAAAAAAATTCAGACCATTTCAACTTATAGTCCAGAAGTTTATTCTACAAAAATGATCTACTCAGCATGCCCTTTAAGAAATATAAGGTTGCTATTGTGTTCCAATCAAAAAGTCTCAATTTGTTGGACAGTGTTATTATAAGATAATTATGAATCTGAGGGGGACCATGTAAGGGAATTTTGGACAAATGTTTCCCGATTTTCGCCATACTTTACAGTATAATTCAAGAGTACTTAGATCTAATTTGTGAAAAATTTTATCTGGATTGCCGCATAATCATATATTTCTGACTGTTCCGTGGGAATATTTGTATGGGGACTAGGTGAAATAATGGACCGATATGGCCCATTTTCAATACCCAACAAACCTTATCAACAGAGAGTATTTGAGTATTTTCAGCCAGCTATTTAGCTCATTTCATGTTTTCAACAGACAGACGAATGGACATAGCTAGATAGTCTTAGAATCTTATGAGGACCCAGAATATGAATTGTCAAAAAATTTGGTTGCTGTTTTCTCTGTGTAGGAATCTTCAACAATATAAGTTCAATGAATTGTTTTATTGCATTTCGTTTTACTCTCTGAAAATATAAAAAAAACTTAAGAAGAAATATAAAACTTTTTTTAGATAATCTACCACCATCAGCCATAATTACTTACGCGCATAAAAATATTCAATAATTTAACATTTTGTTGTCACAATCTCCATTTAAAACATCTACTTATTGGAATTTATAACTCTGTATTACTTTGTTTTATGTTACACGAAACAAAAAACAATAACAAATAATTTTATAGCAGCACTTTCTACAAAAAAAAAACAGTCTTGCGAGTCACTGATTGTTTCAAAAACCAATAAATCTTTTCCACACAAATAAACAATTAAGCTGATTTTAATCGCTTAAATATACATGGACCTCCCCAAAAAAACCCAAAACGTTAAAACAAAAGACCCTTAAAAATCAATAAAAAAATCGTTTAAATAAAACCGAAATTTGTTGAGATCAAAATTCACAAATAAAAGAAAATACCCTGCAACAACAGCTACATAATGCAAAAAGATTTTTATGACAAGATATTTTTTAAACGGTTTTTTATTCATTCTTTTATTTCGAATATGAATTTTATTTTTTTTTTTGGTGGATACTCAATGAATGCATTTTGTGTTTGGTAAATTTACTGCAACGGTAGTAATACAAAAAACAACAACAACAAAAAAACTAAACTCCACAGGAAAGTTACACTTGCTGTATCTTGTAAATGTGGTTGTTACTCGTACTTTTATGTGCCCCATTTCTGATGTACTGCTGCTGCAAATGTTGATTGCAACTTCATGCAATTTTCATTGTTTACATGTGAAATATTTTACTCGCTTTTTGATTGTTTTATACAGTTTTCTGTTCTGTTTGTTAGTTTGTTTGTTAAATAAAAAAATAAATAAATATTTGTTTTGATGTTTTCATTCATGGTTTTTATTTTCTTTTATCCAGGTGGTCGTGCAGTATGACAAAGATCTGTTGGAGGTCTGGGATGAAGCGAAACGTTTACGTTGTGAATGGTTTAATGATTATGAGAAAACAGCATCGAAGCCACCAATGGTAATTGCTGATCTAGATGTAATACAATTGGATTTTAGAGGTGAGTACTTACATACGATATACCACACAACATAACAGAAATTAAGGTACTTAAAACGTGCCATGTCGAATGCCAATGGGATTAATTTTTTTGGTATTACAACAAAATTTCTTTAGAAAACATCATTAAAAGATGTTTCTGATATGTATCTCTATTTCAATATAAAACAAAAAAATTAAACAATTTCATTTCCAGGTGACAATGTTGATTGTTGGATGGAAATTCAACATGGCAAGGGACCATGGGCTCCACCCGTTAGCGGAATTGTACCTTTAGGTTCCACACTTACTCTCGTTGTGGCGATAAATGATTACCGTGGTAAGTTATTCATCTATCCATATCAGGCTACTAAAAATATGATATAGTGTTAAAAATATTAGGTGCATATCAATATGTACAAATATGAGTGGTAATTAGAGTTCCTACGCGGATAGTTCATCAAATTTGTTTATTTAAAATCAGATTTGTTTTATAGATTTAACATAGTCGAAATTCGTAAGTTTTTTAATTAAACAACGAATTTATTGATTTTATCAGGCCTGTTACAGAATTCCATTTCGATCGAAAATGGAATTAATTCCGTATTTTGCTTCTTCAGAAAAAGTAAAACGAAAATTTCTTTCGGAATGAAACCACTTTCAGTTTCCAAGGTGGAATTGATATTTGATTGTAATTATTTGGGTTTCTAAAACTTTTAATCAATTTCTGTACCTAAATCTTTACATTTATTTTAATAGGAAAAACGCTGTCAAATTAAAATAAAAAATACAGAATTATGAAATACTTTTGGAATAAATTACACGGAATCTGAAGAACCTAAAATGAAATCGATCGGAATAAAAACTACGGAATTGCAAAAATGGAAATTTTTAACCAAAAGTGCAAATTTAGCTCAAATTTTTAATAAAATTTAAAAAAAAAATAACAGGATTTATTGATTTTATACCGATTACGAGTGTAGCTAAACCCAAGGCTAACATTGTACAACCAAATATAGTTATTTTAAACTTATTTTCAAAAAGGCCAGTAAAAGTCTAAGTCGTTTTCTTATTCGGGTTGGTTTAATTTAGTTTTAAAAATTCCCGGGAATGTAACGGTTTTTTAATTCTCTCCCGAGAAAGGAAAAATTCCGGGAAATTAGGTACCCATCTCCATTATTATACTTCAATTCCATTAAATAACTCAAAGGGCTAATTTCGTTACCAGATACTACAATAGTAAATAATAGTCAGGTACATATTTTAAAAAATAACTATAGTTAAAGATTATAATCTTTATATCTTGAATTCTTAGAAAACTACTACGATATACAGCCGATTTGATGGACAAACTTAAATATATTATGACTCAATAAACTATCTGAGTTATCATACAATTTGAATAACAGCTACGTATTAAGCTTTAATAATTAAAGCTTCATATCTGATAATCAGATGAATCAGAAAAGCTTCTCAAATGAGAAAGAATTTGATAAATTAGTGAAAATGTGTTTGATAAATTAGATGGCTTTGATGACTTCAAACTTATTTGTTTAATATTGAACTAAGTTGAGAATTCAGGTGTTGCAAATATAGATTAAAAATCGTCAGCCTCTGATGCACGCTGTCTAAAATATCAAACAAAAGTCGTATATGAGCATTTCCAATGTCACGTACGCGACATCCGAACAATTAAAGAAACCTGAACAACTTATATTTTTCTTATTTACACATGTTTTGTGACGTAGCACATGTTTTGTTACGATTAGTTGCTTACATTATATTATCAATAAACATGGTATCCCGAACGAGACAAAAAATAAAACTTGTCTTCGGCTGCCTCTAAAAAATGCAAAAATCAGCGAATTAGAATATAATTTATTAAAGTTGTTTTTTGTAATTAAAAAGTGACTAAGCTATCAATCAAATTCAACTCAAAAATTTCATAAATTAAAAAAAATTCTTCGTATTTTTTTATACAGCACATGATCGTATAAGTATTTATTTTAGGTTAAAGGTTCCAAAGAAAATATTAATAATTAAATGTTCAGAATCAAATACATTCTCTTAATAGTTACACTAAAACAATTAAAACATTCAGCACTGTCATAATTAGCACTGCAAACATACTGAATTCATTTTATTAAGAATTCATTCGTTATAGAATTACTTCCTTGTGGAATCATTAAAGTTTTCTTTAATTCAATTCCATTTTTCTTCAATTCAAATCTATTATAAGAAAGCTTTACACAATTTTTTTTTTATTCATTATGGAAATGATTAAAAGTGAAACAAACCAAAACTGAATGAAGAAACAATATTTTGCTTATTATAACAATCTGGTAGTACTGATAACAAACGATGATTTAGGTACCGTAACGCGACATTGGAACATAAACAAAAGCTATGTTCAATAACTAAAAGTTGTTACTAGTTAGTAACAATTGTTACTGAAAAAGCGTTCATTAACTCAAAAACTTGCAAGTAGAGAAAAAATCAAGAGCGTATAAATTTTAAAGAGTGTTCTCTCGTTGCAAACTATTACAAGTTCTATTTTGTACTCGTAATAGTTAGCAGCTTATATTTCATGTGTTTCGTGTTATGCATTAAACACATTGAAGACAGCAGGCTTCACGACTTCACGAACACAAATGCTGCTGGCTGAAGTTGCAGCCGTGCGGCAGCCGGTGAATTCTTTTAAAGACGACAGCTTCAAAGTAAACAGCTGATTTATAATTCAGTGATGTCACTTTAATTTTTTATTTTAATAAAAAATAACCGTACAAAATTCCAAAGTAATTAAACGTTAAACAATTATTTTGAGTAAATATATATATGTGGTAATAATTTATGTACCTGTTATTAATTCATTTCAATATGGTTATCAGAAACTTCTCTTAATTAAGTAAAAAAAAATATATTTTTTTAAGCACTAATTTGATTTACATTTTTTATTATATTAGCAACACTATTTCTGTTTTGAAGTTGACAAAAATAGAAATTAGCCTAATTGGGCAGCAGCAGCAAACGAAGTCGTGTCGTCGTGAAGTTGTGCTGTCGTCAAAAGAATCGTCTTCATATAAACGTGTGTATTCTATTTTTGACAGATTGAAGTCGGAAGCCTGCTGTCTTCAATGTGTTTAATGCATTATTCTTTATTTATTTAAAATTTTATATTTGTGGTGAAAAAATGTCAAAAAAAAAGAATTTTCAATAAAATTAAAGAAAATGTGAGTATTTATACATTTTAAAAGAAACAAAATAAGAAATTTTTACTATTTTTGAGAATTTAAGAGAGTAATTTTGTAAATTTTGATTTTATTATCTCGTTGCAAGTATTTACTGGGAAAGTAAATGAACAGACCTAATATCAAATGAAAAATATATATTTCATCGAGCTACATATGTATGTTCAAACTCTTTTAATTTTTTTTAAAATAATTTGTTGTTGATGGAAATATTTTATAAAGAGAAAATGTCATTAAAAGTAGATAAGAGCTAGAAAAAACATATAAATTGTCAGATTTTTCTAAGCCCCCAGGTCTAAGAGATTTTAAGCTACTGATGATCAATTAAATGTTAAAGAAAATGTATATAAATACAGAAATTTATATTAAGAAGTCTTTTTTTGCATATGGGCAATTCCATGTCATTGTACGTGACATTTGTACGCGACATTTGTACGCCTATAGAGTGTAATATATTTAGAACAAATAAGAGTATCTCAAAAATATTTTTTTTCTTCATGTTCCATTCAGAGGGTACTATATTTTTAAATAATAATAAGTTCTTTCCAAACATTGTTGTCCAAAATATCGAGCGAAATAAGGGTATATCGTACGTGACATTCATTTCATACTACATGCTAATTGGGAGCTTAGTTTTCGCACCATATTTGCCTAAAACATACCAATTAAATTAAAGAAATAAATATAGTCAGTTTAAACTCTTATTTTTTTCCATTAAAATGTTGTAATAAGCTCTAAATACTTTCACAAAATAATATTTAATATTTTAGAGTTTTCTCCTATTCAAATCATCTTGAAAAAAAGTCTCAAGGGTTTTTGCTTTTTCAGTCGTGGTTGTCATTCTCGTGGAATTGCCCATATGCCAATGCAATGTATACATCTCTTGGCTGGTATAAGAACAAAAATAAGTATTTTCTGTCAATAGTGGACAAATCTCCAAACCGCACGGAACTCAGGACAAAGGAAGATATTTATTTATTGTTAAATGATTAAAGAAAAGCCCACGATGTTTGTATATACATTTTAAAGGTGTAACAAACCGCAAACGATTTTGGATCGAAGGGAATCCGGAAAAAGCTAACATTATTGAAGCACAAATCTTTTTAGCATTTTAGCACTTTGAATCCTCTCTGAATCGATTTTCTATTTAGCACACCTGCTTAAAATGATAATGTTCTATTCTCTGGTGGAAGATTTTCAACAGAATTTCTAATTGAAATAAAGAAGCAAATCTTTGTGATCAGTTAAATAAAATTTTTGAAAATAAACATTTAACATTTGTTAGCTGACCGCTATTTTTGAAAATGTTCTAGTAAAATAACTATACATTGATCTGTGTTTGAAATGAACAACTTACGCTCATTTTGAATAAAATCGTATAGGTTATATAAAGTAAAAGTATAAAATAAAAGTAGCTTTCTTAGTTCAGATTTTGGGACTAAATATCTAGTAAAGAAAATGAACATAATCTGAAGCGATGATTATTATATTACTAAAGTTATTTCTGATTATTAACAAAACTAATAAAAGTTATTTTCCATTTCTCTTCCCTACAGGTGAATTCGATATGCGTGTCAAATCCTGTGTAGCTTCCGATGGTTCCGGACATGTCATCAATCTATCCGATGAATTTGGTTGTGTTTTGCGACCCAAAATGATATCGCGCTTCCTGAAAGCCAGGGCTCCAGACGAGAGAGCCACTGTCATTACCTATGCTTTCTTCCACGCCTTCAAATTTCCCGATGCTCTGAGTGTGCACATCAAGTGCAAGGTGGAGATATGTAGACACGGCTGTTTAGATCATTGCCAGCTGAACGAGAATGCCAATGAACGCAAAGATGTCATGATGAATGACAATATGATTAATCAAAATAATTTGCTAAGTGACATGAGCAATGGAGGTTTAGGTGGTGGTGTGGGAGCAGGTTTAGCTGGATCCGCTGGCTTAGGTGGGAATCTAGGCGGAGGCATGGGACACGGTCCCAATGGAGCACATCATAACAGCATGGCTGGCCAAACAAATGATATGGGCATGGGTAATCCTGAGGCAGGTCTTCATGATCATGACATTTTCTATGATGACATCATACACAATCGCAAGCAGTTGTCGCAAATCAATAGTGGCATAGCCAATATTTTGGATCAATTTAACAATGTCCATGAAAAGAATGCCAATATACCACCCCGACCAGTGCACGAAGATCCTGAAGAGGCCGACTTGGAGGACATATTTGGCGAAGAAGAGTTAGCCGACTTGGATGAGGCCCAGTATATGGAATTGCGCAAGAGTGGTAAATTCCCTCATGGTCCCCGACAATTGGCACAAAAACGTATGGGTGTACCCATGGCAGGACCAAGATCATTAGAACCTAAAGACAAAGATGAACAACCCAGTCCCGTTTATAGACCCCAAGCTGAGGCCCTTAAACAAACACGAGAAGATCATATCGATCTGGATCAGCACGAGGATGAAGACTCAAAAGAAGCCACTAACAAAACTCAAGAAGGTTCACCTCGACGCAGACGACGTTCTATAGTGATTTCTGATCGTAAAGTACGCAGTGCTGATGTGGGTGTCAGTGGTCTTTATGATGTTATCTCTGAAGCTGATCTGGCTTTCTCTCCCGATACCAAACAGGAAGCTGTCACAGTATTCCAGGGCAAGATAAGCGAAGAAGTGGTCTATGGCATTTGTATGCCTGTACCTGGTTTCAGTATACTCTTTATTGTGGTCATTTCCGCCACGATTGTTTCGGCTTTAATAGCTGGTTCCCTGCTCTATCGCTATCAGCTGCAAAAAGAGGCCATGGAGAAACAAACACCCATGCCTCTGCAGGGTACTCTGGCCTCATGGATGACCCTAAGACTTTTCCGCATGCGCGAACAACAACATCAGCAAAGTGCCCAAAATGCTGCTGCAGTGGCTGCTGTTCAAAATTCTTTAGCTGCCGCCGCTGCTGCCGCCAGCTTAACCCATGAATCCGTACAATAATTTAGGCTTTTCCTTGAATACTTTTCATTGCAACAAAAAAATATTTCGTTTCATAGAAAATTCTTAAGAACAAATTTCGTTTGGAGTTAAACAAAACTGACTGAAAATCTAAAATTAATTTATCTATTTTATCTATAAATTTCGGGCATAATTGCAATAGTTAATTTATTATTTGCTTTTTAATTTTATTTTGTTTAATTATTACTTTTATTTGTAATTTACAAAAGCAACTTTTAATTTTTGTCAAAATTGTTTATTATTTAAAAAAATTGTATCTTTTTTTTGCTAGTTTTTAAGATTTTATTTAATTTATTATTCTTAAATTATTTTATGTTTATTTTTATTTTAATAAATATTTATTTATTGGTGCTTTCTGTGGTGCATTTAGTTAAATCTACACAAATCATACTTTGACTATGAAAATCTCAATTTCAATTCAAAATATTAAAAAAAATTTTGTTTAATACACACAGAGAAGGAGTTTGCAAATCTAATTGAAATTATAATTATTCTACGAAAAAATATATTAAATAATTCTCTACACACAATTATCTAGTAACAATAATATATAACTCTGAAGTTAACACTAACCAGAAATTTTAAATAAATTTTGGGAATTATCTCTTAAAAATGTTGACTTTCTTCTAACCAATACCCAACTTATAGTTTAAATTTAACTGACTTTTCTTTCTTTGAAGTGTATTAGATATTATTTTTATATATTTTAAATTTATTTAAATACGTACGTACATATATTTCTTATTTCCTTTCATTAGTATTTTAAGTTTCTACATAAATAATACAATTTGTATTTAGTTAATAATTTTGGGTCATTATTAAATTAATAAAATAATAATTGAATATTTATTTCTTATTCGAAATTATAATTAAAATTATTTTAAATTAAGTCATACTTTTTTCGGAAATTTATTTAAAACAAAAAAAAATTTCTAAATTGTTTAAATTTTAAGCATAATACAATAAAATTTGTATACTTGAATGCAAAAGTAATACAAACTTAAATGAAGAAATAAAAACTAATTTAATTAAAAAAAAAATCAATGTTTCATTTATTAACCGACATTAGATAAATTATGACATGTGACAAGAATAATGTTAAATAATTCCCTGGAATCAAATTTATTCGCCACAACTATCAAATGTCTCTATTTTGATAGATGAATCTCCGAATCTGATATCAGCTTAGGAATGGTTGATATATAGCTAAATTGGCAATTCGAGAACAGTAAATAGTAAATTCAATTCGAAATTACACAAGTTCATCTAGTATTGATTTTGCATGACAGTGAGTTTTCAAATGTATGTATGTCAGTACTTTTACTGCAACCTAAATGCCATTCGAATTTTCAAATATTGGCAGTGATTGTAGACTTATTGTGAGAATATAATCCTTCATATCCAATTTTGTCCTTCTCCTATTTATAACGGGACACATGTCATGAAATCCATATAATATGCACGCAACTAACAATTGTAACTTCAAGAACTTCATCAGTTTACCACAATGATAATAGATTCCGAGCCAGAATTTAAATTATAAAGGCATTGCTTAAAATTAAATCTAGTAATGACTCAGGTCGTTGAAGTTTACTTCTAGCATTTATACCCACCCGAACTTCACCTGACCTTGTCATGGAAATTAGCATTAGCACCAAATATTATTGGCATCATCTTCTAATTTGGCATCTCAAGTGCTTCGTCTCCACAGACCTTGCCGTATAACTATATACAGCCATTATAGTTTCTATACTAATCTCCCGGGAGGCAACTTCTTTATCTTCATCGCCAAAATCGTAAAAAAGACTAATTTACGTATCGTAACACATACTGAGGTAGCCTGACCTGAGTTATTCTCGCCATCTCTCGTGGTATTGTGCAACATTAAGACTTTGACGTCATTCTGATCAGAGTCCAGCTGATCGTCTTCAACAACTACTTTGTACAGTCTATGTCTAACCAAACGAAATGGTAGCCTAAGGACATAATTTTTATCTCGATACAGAGTATCCATGACCTTGATATAAGTGTATGAAGACCGACACGAAAGAGCTTCCATGTCTCTCTTGAAGCGTCGACAGTAACTTCTGGTTCAAATTGAACTAACTCTGGTTTGGAAACGTTCACGTCCTTTCTATTTGGATTTCCGAACCGAAGAAGCTTCAAAATCTCCGCGGATTTACATGGTACAATTGATACTGTGGCGGTAGATTTAGGTCGACGTGGTATTTTGTGCACAGAAACAAAATCGAAACCCGCTTTAAATTAAAACCAATTGTTAATTTTCACATGACATGGCATCATCGCACTGAGGTAGTCACGGATCCAGGTCAACGATCCTGGATCTGTGACCTGACGATTTTGGGGGCAGGTAATTTTTCTATCTTCCCCCTCCTCTCCTATATTGAGGAGATATAAGTTGGCATAGGTGATATAGTACATAAGTTAAAATGTAATATTCAACTTCTATAGATTTCAATGAATTCAATTGGAAAACAAAATATTGTATTTTCTTAATTTATTTTTTTATGGAATATCTGCATTTAAGAGCAATGATCTAAATCATACAGTGAGATCGCAAAAACGCGAAGACCTGAAAACATGTGTGACTCGGAAACGTGAACACTTTTATTTTTACATTTCCTACTCTAAAACGTGAACAAAGTCTTATAGCTATAAAACGTGAACAAAATTTTCTGAATTAGTTAAATCACGTTTTCGCGAGTTTACTGTATGACCATAGATGGTGCTTTGATAAACAAAATAAGAATTGTCAGTCGAATGATCGACATAATAAGATAAGATATTTATAACAACCTTACCCATAAAATATTATTAACATTACAAAATATTATATCGTCCCCTCAATAACACAATAGTGTATAAGCTTATTATTGCATAATAATAATCTACTCAACTGATTCTATTTTTTCACCAAAATTTGGTGAAATTCTACTTCATAGCTGTAACTTGTGAATAAAATACAAAATATAAATATTTTTTATATTATTTTAGTTTTTGTTTCCAATTATAAATATTTATTTTCCAAATTATTTATTAGTTAAATAAAGTATTTGTCTAATTTATTAATAATATTTACAGTTAAATTTATCCATATTTATATCTTTTAAAACCAAATAAATTATAAATATAATCATTTTATATTAGTTTAATTAAATTATATTGATATTTTTTTAGAAAATAGTAAAATTTTATATATTCAAATAAAACAAAGTTGAATAAAATTTAAATTTATTTCATTTAGATACAAAAAAATCAACTAATTTCTTTGGAATATTTATTCAAACAAAACACAAAAAACTAAAATTATTCAAACAAAAAATGATTGAATAGAAATAATTCTAATAAAACTTTAGAAATATTTTTATTTCTCACAAATTTGAAACAAATAAATTTATTTTTCCAAAAATTACTGAATAGAAATAATTCTAATAAATGTTAAAGAATATTTTTATTTCATAATAATACTGATGTAAAATGTCTTCTGATTGCATTCTGAGTTGAAAAAGTTATTTTCAAAAATAATTACAAATTTTTTCAGACCCTAATTCTCATTGATTATTACTTGAATATGAACACAGATTTATGGTTTCAATTGGAGGTTTATTATTAATTTAAATTGTGAAGAACAAAATTCATGAATTATTTTTGAAAACTGTTTTTAAAGTAACTAATTTTTCAAAATGATCGTCTGACATGGCATTCCTCCTAGGGCTATTTATCGTTGAATTATTTTTGAGCATTGTTTTTGTTTTTTCATAGAAAACGAAGGATCTGTTTCATAATCATCGGATGAAAAATCTTCATCGTCCGAGCTCATTTTCACACACAAAAATTTTTTTTTACAAAACTGTTCAAAAATTTGTTGTTAAAATATTTGACTTTATTTTCACAAATAAAATTATTCGAAGAAAATTTCTATGAATAAAAGTATTCTAAATTTTTTTGTTGAATATTTAAATATTTTTCTTTTTTTTGGAGAAATAAAATTATTCAAAGAAAATTGCTTTGAATAAAATCTATCAACAAATTTTCGAATAAATAAAATAATATTTCATTTATAACTAGTTGAATAAACTAAATTAATATTTAATTTTTACTATAAAAATATAATTTGAAAATAATTACATGTTTTCATATTGATTAAAATATTTTAAAATCTATTCATTATATAATAAATAAAATACAACTTATTGTTACTAAAATACAAATAATATTAGTATAATTTTATGAATGTTTATTCAAAACTTTTCAGTATAATATATTTAATATCGTATTCTATTTAAATCAAATAATATTTAATGCTTTATATTCTAAATAGATATATATTAATTAGTATGCTATTTTGAATAATATAGAATGATTTCAATATAAATTTATTTTTTCAAATATAACTAAAATTCAAAAATAATTAAGTTTTTGGAAATATTTTGAATAAAAATATTCACAATTTACAGCTATGTTCTACTTCCACAAAGTTTGTCAAAAGATCGGTTGACACAAAAATTTTAAACTCAATTATTTCGAAACGGCAAAAATATGTAAATCGAATTTTGGTTTATAAATAAAATAAAAATGATTTTAAAATTCCTAATAACGGCTATAAGCGTTATGATCTTTATATTTAATTTGGTAAATGGCATAACTTGAGGCGAAAGTAATTTTAATGTTATTAATAAAAAAGTGTTGTTGAAAATACATACTTCCAATATATCAAATTGTGTAGCATAACTTTAGGATTGATTTTAAATAAAATGTTATTGTAACAGACTACTGTTAAATATGTATGTACAATATATTACAGTGTAATATAAAACATGACATGCGAGTGAGACTGAAAAAACAATTTACAAATTTCATTAAGGCATGGAAAAGGAAATTTTTAAAATTAATATTTAAATTATTTACCCACAGAATTTTTAAATTATTTTCATATTTGCTGCAAATCACAATCACTATTGACCAGGGTTTACAATTGCTACTATATTAGCGGTCAATTGCAGTAAATATACATTTTTATCAATCTGCATACTAAAAATATAGTTACTATTATAATTTTGTATAACTCTGCTAATATAAATTGCTGTTACTATTCATATATTACTATACAAATTGCAATGTTAGTTTGCAATTTCTAGTAGCAGATACAAACAGTTGTCAACTCGTTATTGTAGTACAACAACCAAAATATATGTTCGTGCTATAGCAGCATACACACTTTTTTGCCGAACTAATATTGCGCGTCAGCATTCGTTTTTGTTTTGTTGTGCTAGCAATTTTCTCTGGCAGCAATTTACATTTCTTTGGTTGCTGTGCTATGGTTGAATTGATATTTCTTGTTTTTTGGCTATTTGGATGCTGCTAGTTATTTTATTGTCAAGTATGTAATACGAAATAACGATTATTCATTAGTGTAAATATTTTTGAATCTAACTGAGATATTGACTTGCATTTTTTTTGTAAGACCAAAAATTAAAATATCTAAACAAGAAAAAAAAATGTTCGGAATAAATGTGGATCAAATTGTTCCTAATATGTATTTGCAATCCTATTAAAATTTTGATAAAAATTTTAGTTTTAGAAACTCAATAAATATGTAATCTGTAATAAAATCTTTATTTATTAGCAAAACTCTATGAAATTTTTAACGTTTTTTAAATTTGTCATTCCAAATTACAAAGTGTAAAAAAACTTTTCAAAAGGTTAAAAGGAATCCCACAATTCCTAAAAATTTAAGCGAAAATCCCGAAAATGGTATTTTTTACAATTTTAACCATATGGTCTACATTTCCTTCGGGGCTGGGAAAATACTTTGGGGATAAATAGGGAACAAATCAAGGTTTCTAAAGCTGCTTTCCGTTTTTTGTTCCCAACTTTGGGATTTTAGAAAATGTGGCCCAAATTTGAAATTTTCATCAAAAAATAGGTCAAATTCCGAAGAACGAAAGGGCAACATGTTCAAAAAATAGGACATGTTTTTTATATCAAAATGTTCTATGTAAAGCTACCTTACAGAAAAACATAAAATTGTTATATGTTCTTAAAGAAAGTTTTTTTTTAATAAAACAGCAAAAATCTACTATTTTTTGAATTCTTAAATTGAAAATCGTTTATTTTTGGATCTATAATCGATATTACTCTGAAATATTTTGTATATTACTGATTATTTAGTTGTCTAACTAACAAAAAAAATCGAGCCCGTTCGGTACAAAAGTACACCTATATTTTTAAAAAAGCGGACCAAGGTATGGCAAAATTTTAAAATTTCAATTTTGAAATGCCTATAACTCGAAAAGTATAAGAGATAAATAGCACACACGAGCATATTTTTTCAAGACAAAGGCGAGCGCTTTCTAAACATATAAAACTCTTTGAAATCGAATGGGAAACAAAAAAATGGCACGTGTTTAAAAATTTTGCATGACGAAGGTACCCTATTCTGAGCCCCCATAGCGCCGCCCCTGAGGCATTTGTAGGACCCATTTCAATAATTTAAACTCGAATACTCCTTGGCTATGCCCGCGTCAAATTTTATCCTGATCAGATCAGCCGTTTAGAAATGCCAGATTTATTTCAAAACAATTTTGATTCTGCCCAACTGTACATTGGGTGTGTTTACTGATATGTTGTTATGCACTTATCAAGAACAGCAACTGATAGCATCAATTGCAGAAATGTCAATTGTGCTATAGCACAACTACAGAAGTGTGTATTTTTGCTAGAAAAGTTTGCCAGCACAACAAAATAAAACGAATGGAGTGCAATATTAGCACGACAGAAAAACTGAGTGTGGTACTAAAGCACGAACATATATTTTGGTGGATATGCAATGGATTGTGTTTGCTACTAAAAATTGCAGACTAGCATTGCAATTTTAATAGTAATACGAACGAACAGTATGAATATTTATATTAGCTGATTGTGATGAAATGAGATAATTTCATATTTATTGCATAGTCAAATGTAAGAAATATGTTGCTAGAGCTGAATATCGAAACCCTGCTATTGACCATTATACACAAAATTGTCTGTTATAAACAAAATATTCTATAGAAAAACTATTATACAAAACTTAAAAAAACTGTTATAAACAATATTTTCTATAAAAAACTGTCACATAGAATTATTTGTTAAACACTAAATTTTTTATGGAAAAAACTGTTATACAACAATATAATATACAGAAAAAACTGTTATACATAAAATTCTATGTAGAGTAAATTGTATATGGAATAACTACATTTATGTACAGTACCGAGCATAAAAAATGCAACGCTATGCTATATGATTTTTCTTATAACGGAATTAGAGTGTCCAATAAACCGGCAAATTTAAAAACCCGGCTTTACCGAAAAGGTATGTTTTTGAAAAAACCGGTTTTGATTCTTATCTTTTAAAAAAACCGATTATCGATTTCGGTTTTTGTCTTCAAAAAAACCGGTTGCTAAATTTTCTATAAAAATAATCAATATTTTTAAAAATGGTGTCAAAGTTTTTCAAAAATATTTTTAAATGAGCATTTGAAAGTACATTTCATTAAAACCGGTTAACAGTCTTACAAAAAAACCGGTTGAATGGTTTTCGGTTTTGGATACTCTAAACGGAATCCAATTCTCTCCATCTGCTATTTTTGTATTCTTTGTGGTCATAGGCAATTATTATACCCTTCACCTTCGTGAGAAGGGTAGTCGATTAAGCCATGTCCGTCTGTATGTCTGTTGAATTTTTATACCCTACACCACCATAGTGGGGAGGGTATTATGCGTTTGTGCAGATGTTTGTAACGCCCAAAAATATTAGTCTAACACCCACCTTAAAGTATACCGATCGACTTAGAATCACTTTCTGAGTCGATTAAACGATGTCCGTCCGTCCGTCCGTCCGTCTGGTTGGCTGGCTGGCTGGCTGGCTGGCTGGCTGGCTGTCCATGTAAACCTTGTGCGCAGAGTACAGGTCGCAATTTTGAAGATATTTCGATCAAATTTGGTACATATTACCTTTTCGGCCCAAGGACCAAGCCTATTGAAACTGGCTGAAATCGGTCCATTATTTCACCTAGCCCCCATACAAATGTCCCCTCGAAATTGGACCTTATCGGTCATAAATGTTTAATTTATCTATGTATCAACACAAATTTCGCTCCAAATAAGTTTTATATATACCAAATGCATGTCACCAAATTTTGTTACGATCGGTCCATAATTAGTCATAGCTCCCATATAGACCCGCTTCCGAAAATCACTTTAAAGTGCATAAATCGCTTAAAAATGTTATTATACACACAAAATTCAACATAGTTAACTTTAATATAGACATAAATCACACGACCTAATTTTGTGGTGATCGGTCCATAATTGGTCATAGCTCCCATATAAGGCCCACTTCCAAAAATCACTCAAAAATATAAATTATTGATATTTTAAAAGAAAAATATTTTTACTCATTTACTTGGTGTAGGGTATTATATGGTCGGGCTTGACCGACCATACTTTCTTACTTGTTTTATTTAAATTTTAAATTTTTTTTGTTTTTTCCATTTTTTTTAATATTTAGCGATAAAAACTGTGTATCATTAAATTATCTTTTCGAGGTTGCAATAGTCATAAATGTCCAAATGTATAAAATATATGATGTCACCTTTCATGGATCAGGTAACACAGTTTTGATTACTGTAATGTCTAACCTTTTAGTTTTATTTCAATAAAATCCATTTCAAAACTAGCCATTAAAATTATTTCGGCACTCTAATCATAACACAATTCTTAATTACATATATATTTTTATAACGGAATAGGAGCATGGCATTTTTTGGATAAAATGGTTATCCTTTTGAATTTTAATGTCCATAAATTTATTTGTGTTAATAGTAAATGATGATAATACAACATTGTTATAGTTTTTTTTAGCAATTTTTTATAATTATTTTTTTCAAACTTTTAAAAATTAAATAAATTTTCGTAGAGTTGCATTTTTTTTGCTCGCACAATTTTACCACTGTTTTTACTATACACTTTATAATTATCCTTCCGTACAAAAATATTGGACAAAATGTCATATAATAATTGCCTGTGATCAATAAGAATATAAAACAAGTAAGAAAGTATGGTCGGTCAAGCCCGAACCAGGCACATTTTTTTTATTGTAAATTTTTTTAAACACCCTAACTTTTAAGATATTTTTTGATTAAAATATATTTATACTGAAATTTTATTTTTATTATTCTTTTAAATACTTTGAATTTAATATTATTTTTATGTTTTCGAAATAAAAACTGAATAGATTATTTTCAAACGCGCCTTTCTTTTATTGATATCAATTTGATACATTGCGACTAGTCTCGATTGAAAATGATTGCGTCTAACGGAGGGTTAAAAGCGGGTCTTATATGACATCGTTTAATGAACTCAAAAAGTGATTCTGAGTCGATCGGTACAATTCAAGTTGGGTGTTAGACTGATATTTTTGTGCGTTACAAACATATGCACAAACGCATTACACCCTCCCCACTATGTTGGTGTAGGGACGATCGATGTTGACTATTGAGCAAAAAAAAATATTAAATTAAATCTTATATTGTTAAGTGAATCAAACAACTCGCAATATTCTGATTTAAAAACTTCCCTGGAAACCAATGTAATTTTTTTATGTTACGGAAATACCAATACAGTTTCCATACAAAAACCATTTATTCAAATATACAGAAAAAATTATTTAGAAGTCGGATTTTATTCCTAATGCAATTGGATTTTAAATTTGGTGTATGACATAAAAATGCGGAAGTTTTTCAAATATTTAGCTTTTATTTTAAAACATTTGTACAATATAAATTTATTCAAAATCTATGATGTTTTCCCATAGTTCTGGCTACATATGGATTTGCTCATCATTTGAAGCCAATAACGAATCAATCCTATATCGGATATTCTGTTACAAAGTGAAGCGTATCCCAGAAAGAGCGTTCTGCATCGATCGAAACAAATTGTATTCGGATGGAGCACGGTCTGGACTATAAAGCGGTTGAGATTTCTGCAACAATTTCGGTGCCACCAATTACAAAGAATTACATTAGGGCTATGGATATTTGGCTTTGGTGTCGATTCGGCTAGTTTTCCTGGCTTCACATACTCTCTTACGCTTCAGGATATAATAATGGATCCATTTTTATATCCTGAACATTATTTCGGACATACAAAAACGTCTTTCAAGGTCTCTCGGCTTCAATTCGTATGGTACCCAATTTCCCTGTTTTGGATGAATCCTGCTGCTTTCAAACGGTTTGAAATTGCTGCCTGAGTAGATCCCAATGATTTTGCAAGCTATTGTAGAGTTTTACAACAATCTTCATGGAGTAATGCCTTCAATTCTTTGTCTTCAAACTAAACAAAAGGTACTTTTTCGCATCTTTTCAAAAATTTTTATTATATTTGGGTTGAAATCTTCTAGAAACAATCAAGTCAGCAAACTTTTTTTAATTTGTTTAACACATGGCGTAACCACTTTTATTAGCACAAATTTGTTTGACTCTTACAATTGTTTTGTAAAATCAAACAGCATCAAATTAAATAAAACTTATTTTTTTGTTTTGAATCATCCTAAGTCAAATTAGTTTTTGAAATAAATAAATGAGTTCAAATATATTTTATTTAGTGGTTAAGTCTCTTTCGTCAATTACTTGCCATGTGTGACCACACCTTAAGTAAATGGGTTCTAAAAAATTTGTGCTTAACAAAACGTACAACACTAGATCAGGATTAAAAACATTAATTTAAAATATTATCGTTAAAAAAACGCATAAAAAACATACTTTTTAATTTTGTTTTTAACAAAATGTACTTTTTTTCTTTATTTTTTAACAAAAGGTTCTTTTTCCGATATTAAACTGGTTTTATATCAAACATCCTTAACATATAATGTGGTGACTTATGGCAGTTAGATGTATCTATTAATAAGTAAGAAACTTGTTATCATTTCCAGGTTCATGTAGTTTTTTAAGGGGGCGAAATAAATAAAACTCATTTTGCCAAAAATTTGAAATGTGCGAAAAAGTACCTTTTGTTCTGCTGCTCAAGTGTGAATTAGGGTTCTATAGCTGACTTTTCGACCCTTCGACTTTTTCCGTTTTTTAAAAAGTCCACTTTTCGAACTTTCGACTTTTTAGTTAAACGACTTTTTTTGACTTTTCAACTTTTTTCGACTATTTTTGTCTTTTTTCTACTTTTTACCATTTCTAGTAAAAAATACATGGTTTCTATATTTATTGATGCGCCTTTATTAATGTTTAGCATTAAAAATGAAATTTATCAAGGCGATAATAGTTAGAAGAATGTTGTAAAAATTTTGTGTAGAAAAAAGCTTTATTTTATAAACATTTATTTATTATTTACTTATAGTTTTAGTAGGTACCGTGAAATAACTCCAAAATGAAATAACTCCCCACAAAAAAATGAAATAACACCCAAAAAAATATTTATACAACTTGGGACTTATTTCATTATGAAGCAACTCCTAACGCATAGGGAGTTATTTCATAATTGTTTGTTGGGAGTTATTTCATAACACAGTACAACATTTTTCAGTTCATTGCTTTGGGACTATATAGAAAAAGTGATAAAAACCCACCTTGAGGAAAAAAAAATCGTATGGCCATTAAATTATTACGGCAGCCAACTTGACAAAACTAATGATGCAGAAGTTCTTATTTTTTGGGCTACTTTCACGTGCAATTGTCAGAATTGAGTCCCAAAATCATGTGTTGTACTGTGTAATGCAATAACTGGCAATGAAATTTTGGTTGGGTTTTATTTCATTTTATTTCGGGAATTAGGAGTTATTTCATTTTTATTGGGTTCTACTTTGGAAAAGCTGAACCGATAAATATTAAAAACTGTCTTCGCACAGAAAATTTGTTTTGCATTGCTGGCCTTCGGTCGTTCGCTAAGGGTTTTTCCTCTGGTGTGTATCAAAAACTGGCTTCGCTCAGAAAAGTCAGGTAGCAATGATTTCTTAAACAGGTGCGAAATAAAAATCGGCTTTCTAAAATACTATAAAACCTTTCTGAAATAAAAGAAATATTTTCTGAGCGATGCCAGTTTTTGATACACCCAGAGGAGAAAACTGTAGTGCCCGGCCGAAGCCCGTCAATGCAAAACAAATTTTCTGAGCGAAGCCAGTTTTTGATACACTCAGAGGAGGGGAGCTAGATTAATAAATAAATTGCTTCAATTATTTTATTTCTATTGGGATTTATGTCATTGGGAGTTATTTCGCTTCTTTTGGAACTAATATTTTTAAAATTATGAAATCGCTGATTATTGGGAGTAATTTAATTTTACCCTTTGGTAGTTAGTTTATTTTTCAAGTTTTTGAATTATTTAATTTTTGATAGGAGTTATTTCATTGGGAATTATTTCATTGGGAGTTATTTCATTAGGGAGCTATTTCACGGCTATCGACTATTCGACTTTTGAGATAACATAATCGATTGTTCGACTTTTTTCCGACCACTCGACTGCACTTCCTCTTTGCGCATGTGAAATTTCATTCAAATCGGCGTAAGGGTTTAGAAGTTACAGATTTATTTCCATCTTTTTTTATTCTCATACCACTGTGCGACGATTATACTCATAAGCTGATCTTAGTCAATAAGTTGTAGTTAGCCGATTAGTTCACTGGTCACCAAAAGTATCAATTATCAATTCACTTACCTGTTTATCTACAATATTATTTTAAATTAAACAAAATTTAATAATTTTTAATATTTAATTATTTAAAATGGTTTCTTTATTTATTAAAAATTGTCTTTTGATTAATACAAAAATCAAACGTTTATTGCGTTTTTCTTTTATGGTTGCGCTTAACAATTAAGAATGAAATAAATAAATAAATTAAAGTTAAGAAATATTGTAAATAAATAAACTTAAATAACAAGACCGAAAAATTGTCAAGAAAAAATTAAGATTTCAGTCTAAATTATAACAAAAGTAAAACTTAATATTTATAAATAAATAAATTTGGAAATTTCGAAATGAACAATAATAATAATATTAATAAAAAGATAAAATAAGTATGATGTAAAACTTAAACAACTTAAAATATTTAATGACTACCATGAAGTGAATTTTATTGTTTAATAAATAAATAAATAATAAATTAAATAAATAAATTAAAGTAAAAACAAAACAGACAGTTTCTTCTTTTTTTTTCTTTTGTTCGTAAAAAGAGCGAAAAAAACAAAATTCTATGGAAAAGATTTGAACTTTTAAATATGGCTTAGCACCAGAACATCGTTTACTTGTGTTTGTGTATTATATGGAGGTGTCAGAAGCTAAAATACTTAACTCCACAAAATAAAAATTACAGTAAATTGAAAATTGATTTCCAAAATTTATGAAAATGATAAAATAGAAAACAAAATAATTTTCAAAGAGTTCACAACTAAGGAGTGAGATCGAAAAATTCTTAACATACATATATGTTTATAAAAAAGAAACCACTAAACTTACAGCTTTAATTTTTTTTTTATTTGATTGAAATTATTATTACAATTTACAAAAAAAATTATTTTTATAGTTTTAATCACTAGTGATGAAATTTTGAACCTTTTTCGGAAACCCTTCCATTAACGTTTTTATAGTGCTTTCTGTCACTTTGCTCGAACATGTAGTCCATCTCCGTTTAAAATCTACCACACTTTTGGACACCTTTTTTGTACTCTTCAATTCTCTTTTAACAAGAGCCCAATATCTCTCCACTGGCCTTAGCTCCGGGCAGTTTGGAGGATTTGCCTCTCTTGGTACAAATACCACATTATTGTTCTTGTACCACTCAAGGGCTTGTTTGCCATAGTGACAGGATGCCAAGTCAGGCCAAAAATAAGTGGACACATTATGAAGTCTTATGAATGGAAGCAGCCTTTTTTGTAAACATTCCTTGATGTAAATTTCGGTATTTATAGAGCCCGTTGTAACAAATGAGTGGCTTCTTTTGCCGCAACTGCATATTGCTTGCCATACCAAGAACTTTCTGGGAAATTTTGTCTGCTTTTGGGTCCTAAACTTTTCTTCAACATTCCCTCGAGCATCAGCAACATAAAATTTTTGACCTGGAAGTTGCGAAAAATCTGCCAGAACATACGTTTCGTCATCCATTATGCAGCAAGAATATTTTTTTATAAAACTTGACTTCAATTTCCGTGCTCTGTTTTTGGCCTCTAAATTTTTAGTAGCGTTCCTGTCAGGAACTTTTTGAGCCTTGTATGTTTTTAAACCTGCATTAGCTTTAACTTTTCGTACCAAATAGTCCGAGCACTGAGCTAACCGCGCTGCTTTCCTACCGGATGTGTTGGGAGCTCTTTTGAAAATGCGTTCTATTTTTTTGGCTTTAGAAACATCAT
This sequence comes from Calliphora vicina, assembly GCF_958450345.1. NCBI lineage: Eukaryota > Metazoa > Arthropoda > Insecta > Diptera > Calliphoridae > Calliphora > Calliphora vicina. Next base: position 81,409,791 of record NC_088783.1, on the reverse strand, counting down.
GTGGACCATTCCTTCTACCTGAACCAGGTTTTCTATCAACTGACAAGTTCTCCCGGTACTGTTTAATAACATTGGAAACAGTTTGACGGCAGACCTTTGTATGCTTGGCCAACTTTTTGTAAGACCAAGTTGGGTTTTGTTGAAAATATTTAATAATTTCAGTACGCACTTTTTTCTGGTCACTCATTTTAATCAGATTAACAAAAAAATTAATATAATTGACATTACACATAATAACTGACATGTTTTTCAAAGGTAACTTGATCAAAAAAAAATTCAAATAATACTTGGGTTAAAAAATGTAATGAAAAACGTGTGTTAAGAATTTTTCGATCTCACTCCTTATTTAGATAGTAATATAACAAAGTTAAGAAATTTTCGAAAAGTTGAGTTAGGCCTTTTAGCTTTTGACACATCCATATATGTGTGAGTATGTTTATGTGTAAGTGAGGTGTATGTGAGTGTGTGTTTGTTTTTAATTTAATAAAATTAATTAATTATATAGACTTAATTTAATACTTTGCACAGTGATTAAGACAGACAAACAGATTTACAGTCTAATAGATCAAGAACTAGAGCTAGAGAATACGAATGTATGTATGTAATGTAATACTACATGCAGAAAGACAGGGAGCCCGGAGACAGCCCGGAAATAGTGACTACCACCTTGAGAAAGTTAAACTAAAAGTAGACCCAAATTATATACTCGTAAATAAAAGAAAAGCCAAAAGTTTCGTTGAGGATTTATGCGGAAAATATTTATATAAAAGAACACACAAAATAATAATAAAAAAAACAACATCAACTATTTATTAAAGCTTGTAATTAAAATTGAATTGAAAAACAAAAATTTGAACGAAAACTTAGGCTAGTCTTGGAAGAACTAAAAAGAACTGAACTGAAAATTAACAAAAAAAAAGAGCTTCTTTAAGACAAAATAAAATGTTTATACTAAAATCAACATCAACGTTTATGTTACTAAAAATTTCAGCTAAAAAAATCTTAAAAATTTTGAAAAGAATTTTCAATTAATATTGATTTCCATGAAAATCAATTTAATATTACATTAATTTCCCTCAACTCATTCTAAATATATTCATCTCATTTAGTATAAACATCTTACTCATTTTATTATTTTTTTTTTATTTGAATATTATAAAAAAAGACTAATTCCAAAAAGGTTTAATTTTCACCCAAAACAACCCAGTTGTTGGCCATGTTATTTTCTTCAATTGTTTCCTTCCAATTTATGTTTTGTGTTGGTTTCTTTTTAAAATATGTATTTTTTTCAATTATACCCTTTTGTTTTTCAATAAAAAGTCTCATATTTGTACTAAAACTGTCTAGTCTATTTATGTATGCGTCCGATTTTTCGACAGGGTACCATGCCCTGGTGGCGGTGGTATTTGTATGACTGGCAAAGTACCTGTCAACTGGGGATTCGTAAAGGCTACAGCTCTTTCTTTTTTCGTTATGGTCGAGAAGGGTCTTAAGCGTACATAGAGGACGGCGGAAATGAGGCAAGAAGTTATTAGAATGCCCAAAAGTATAATCAAAGTTATCGCAAAGCCGGGAGTAGTCATACAGATTAGACCTTCTTCCCGGGCGGGGAAGACCATGGTCTGAGCAGCCGCACTAGAAGCGGTATTGTTGGCATTTTCTTCAATAGCAAATGTAAGATCACCGGAAGACACAACTTTGATGATGCGATTTAGGCCAACTTCTGGTTCGTTATCTACGGCACGAGCCCGACGTTGAACACGGCGTTCATCACGTCGTTTGCTTATCGAACTGCCCACATGATAAGTGTCGACATGTAGTTGTGGAGGTGGTGGACCATATTGTGATTCAGGTCCCACTTGCAGATGGTGAACCTCTTGCAAGTTGGGGTCAGAACACTGATCAGGACATTGATAACGACAGATTTGTATGGTACATTGGAAGTGCACTTCCATGGAGTCGGGGAATTTGAAAGCTTGGAAATGAGCATATGACAATACCGAAGCCGAGGCACCGAAATTCTTAATCTTTGTAAAACGTGACATTAATTTGGGTCTAGTGACACAACCCCTTTGATCTACCAGCTGTATGGGTGCCCTCTTACCATCATGGGCCACACAATTTCTCACTAACATATCGAATTTGGAGTCATCATCTTTAATAGCCAAAACCATGGTCATTGTCTGACCAATCTTTACCAAACCTGAGACCTCAGATGCCCAAGGTCCCTTGCCTACTTGTATCTGCATCCAGCAGCCTACATTGTCGCCAGCAAAATCAGCCCTAACAACATCTAGCATATCGACAGGGAATGGACGGAAGGTTACACTCTTTTCATACTGATCGTGCCAAGTGCAACGTAATTTTCTAGCCTGATCCCAGACTTCCTGAACCTGAGGATCGTATTGTATGACAATAATGTTTTCGAAATAGGTGCCCGAGCCAGACTCATGGCCATAACCATACAGGCCATTTTCGGTATTACCCGATGTACCGCATTCGTGTAGACCAATATCAAATGTGGCCGAAGTACGGCCTAGACCTGAGGGTAAATGAACACAGTTCATATTGCTGTAGTGGCCCTTGGAGAAGACAATGCCGTAGAAGGGTTTGTCGAACTGTACGAAAACTTTCATGCCATTTTTTTCACACTTGACATCGAGCGAAATAATTTTGGCCATGTCTTGCACGGGCGAAGACCAAATTTCATTGGTAGACGAGGCACCCACACTCAAGTCGGGCAATGATTGTGGCACATGTACTTGCTGTTGTTGTTGCTGCTGTTGAGGTGGTGGAGCCTGTCGTTGAGGTGGCAATGGTGGTGGTGGTCCCTGGTAAGCCAACTGTGAGGGCGGTGGTGGTGGACCAAATGGTTGCCCCAATGCCAATGGTATGCCCTTGTTATTGCCTGTAATGAAATAATTTAAAGAAGCTTTTTTTAAAAGACGGTAGGTATTTTTATCTTATTAAAATATTTTCAGTTTGTAAGCCTAAGATTATTGAGAATTGTCTCTTACTTCTTGCTGGACCAGGTCCTTGTTGTTGCTGCTGCTGTTGTTGTTGTTGCTGTTGTTGCATATTGTGTTGATATAAAACCTTTTGATTTTGTGGATCGTGTTCACTTTCTAAAGCCACTTGATCCACTTCGTTATCGTGATCAGACATTTCCTCGTTACCCTTGACCACTTCTACATCATCGGCTAAAGCAAACTGAAAAGACAAGAAATTGATGAGTATTACGTTTGTAGTTAGATCAATAACTAAATAAATAAAAAAAAAAACAAATTAATATATATAATACTAGTCGAGGGACACTTTCTGTAACATATTGACTAACATGTAAAACTGTGATTTACAGTCCACGTTAAGAAAACTAAAAAAAATAATAGATTGATTCTTAAGATATTGATAATATTGATTGTTAACATAGTTTGGAATCAGGGTATATTCCGCATTATTTATATTAAAAAGACTATGGACCAATAAACATGTCATCGACAAGCATGACAAGCGTACCTTAAATGAAGATCAATGGAGAAAGCTTTAGGAACAAGAAGAACATACGGAAGAGCAAGGCCATTAATTCCACTTTGGATATGGATAGAACAATGACAATTATAACTAAAAATTACAAACTATAGTAAATAATATCCTTTTCAGTCTTAGTAGAAAGCGAACCAAGATTGTTCCATATATTAATATGTTATCCTTAATAAAGTGGAATTACTTTTAGCAAAGACCGAATGGCTCTAAAATTTCAAAATTTGGACCACCACGAGAAAAAGAAAAAAAATTTTGAAGAATGGATGTGCACGGTGGTAATGAGACCTATTCTGGACAATAATATATACCTCTGGACCTATTACTGGCTCCACAAGAGTCCAACGAACTAAAGCATGACCAAGACACCATTGTAAAAAAAGTAAGCAGGCTAAAATTGGAGCTGCAGACGGACTCTATAAATACATAGGAGTTTTAAGATCGGAATATCGATATGAGAAGACAGAAATAGTCTGTCCTGAAATAGTCTGGTTTTAGAATTTTCACAGATGAACTAGGGCTTCTTGTTTTTCTCAGATTGACTAATAAAAGATATCGATTAGAGTGTCCAATAAACCGTCAAATTTAAAAAACTGGTTTCTGGTTTAACCGGTTTCGGTTTTTGTCTTAAATTATTATTTAATATGAAAAAGGTCTCCTTAAATTTATTTTTATTTGTGGACGCAAATAGGAAATGTGTTAGGAATTGTGTACTAAATCTTCGGAAATTTAGCATTTTTTAATTCTTAAGGCTCTATCTTTATGCAATTATTTTACATATTTTACGAAATATTGTCAAATGCTATAATTTTCTAAAATTAATCAATATTGTTACGTTTTAACCTTTTCAAAACGTTTGTTTATTTCCTTTAAATAAACAGGATACTTTTGATTGGAAATAAAAGCCGTTTAGTAGTTTGAAAATTGTAACAACTATTTATTTATTTAAAATGTACAAAAACAGAATTAAATAGTCACTCAATGTTTTTTTATACACTTGAAAAATACAGCACACTTTAAGGCACTCAGTTGATGTTTATTCGAATAGCGTCTCTGATAAACTGACTAACGAGTGCAACCTCTGCCACTATTTATAACACTGCATTACCATCTAGAAAGCTCTATTTCTACAATGTTCTTTAACTGAATATTCGAATTCGAATATACGGTCGCAGCAAACAGCGTTGCCAACTTACGATCAATGGTCAACTGAAAGCTTTTATTTGATAATTCCCACAGATATGTTACAGTTTGCTATTACAGCACTGTTATTTGAAAGCATTATGCTACTTTTGAATCAGCCCTTAAAACGTTATATTTGAATTCAAGTACAATTTCGTAACAATATTTTTAAAAATGATATCAAAGTTTTTTATAAATATGTTTGAATGAGCTTACAAAAATCGGTTTGACAAAAAACCGAAACCGGTGGAGTTTACAAAGATGAAAAACTAGTTGACCGGTTTCCGTTTTCGGTTTTGGATACTCTACTATCGATACAGCCGTGAGAATCAATGGTCGATATTCAATTATTCAGCAATATATCAATGAAGGCTCTCAACTCCAAAATAATAAGGTTCACATTTCTTTTCAATAGCATTTATTCACTTCTTGAGTTATAAAACCTTAGCGAGTAGTATGAATTCTACGATATTTGGATATCTACGATATTTGGATATCCCAGCTCTACAGGAGAATAAGATATCATGATACAGGCCTATTTCGTGATCTAGACTATCTCAAGAATGACTCATCTTGTCAAATTTATATCAACAGAAAGTTATTCCCTGTAAAAAAATGATACAGCTGTAGCTGGGTTGATAATATTTGACCGAAACTTTGGTCGTTCTGGATCGAAGACAATTTTCGTGGAAATACGTATAATTCACACGAGGACGTAAGTTCCTCTAAGTGCATTCACTAATTGTGATCTAATCTATTATATTTCATTGTTCTTGAAGTTTAAACAACATCCTAACAAAAAGGTACATCTTTGAGGTTTTCAAATCATCGAGTGAATAACATGTTTAAGTACATGCAAGTAATACCGAAAAATTCAAAGTTTCCTGTTACATGACTAGCGGACATTTCAGGAATGTTCTTAATATGTCCAAATCACATTAAAAAACAATAACATCTTGACTTGTGTGAAAGTTATTTATGTGCGATGAGAGAAAGAAGCCTTTAAAAGGTGTTTTTCAATTTATAGTTGTTGTTGTCATTTCATGTTTCCCATTTTACAATACGGAAAAATGGTTGGTTGCAAGTAGACTGACTACATAGTTAAAAAAACAAAAGTAAACATTTAACTTTCATTTCATCTTTATTTATTTTTTTTTTGTTATTTCTTGCAAAACAAAAAAAAGTGATAAACATGTTTCAATGTCCTAAATTAGTTTCTTAAAATCATCAAATAAATCAAAAAAGGAGATGATGAAAAAATAAACATTGCCGTTGTACTGACAGTGTTGCAAGGCACAATATTGCGGCACCATTGGCAGTCGCTTCAGTCGCAACATTGACAACAAAACTTATTCACATATGAATGTATGTATGTTTGTAAATACAATGTACATATGCGCTGACAAAAACCAGAACAACTAAATTAAATTCGAATAAAAAGATTTTATTTTCAATTCCGGTTCCCACCATATAAAAATCAATGCAATGCTGCTAATAGTTGTACCAGTGCTGTTTTGTGCACGGCCAACCATCTTTATATCGCAATGGCATGGAAGAAGATCTTTTTTAAGCCAACAACCTGAAGAAGATCTTACCTTTAGTTCGTTTTCGTTTGTTTTTAATTAACCACAAGGAACAAATGATCAAATTAACAAACCTTCAGGTAAAATAAAGGAATAAGAAAGTGACGATCTTGTTTAATGGCAATGGTTGAAATGTTTGGAATTTTAATTTGGGTTTTAAGTGAAATTTAAAGATTTCTCTTAATAACAAATGAAACTTTTAATTGAAAGGACTGGTAAAAAATTTAGTAGATTTAAATGTTTTTGAGTTTGATTAGTACATAATGAGAAAATAGTTGTGAGATCATACCAAAATGAGAAATTGATAGGAATTTCTATATATCTTTATCACAATTTAATTTATAAGATGCGTTCTTTGAGGATCGATGTATTAGGGTTTACTGACTAATTAAAAAATGCGAAAGACATTTCCGGTGAACTAGGGGTCATTGAACCAATATTTTGAACCAATCATTTAGTCGTTTTGTTTTCTAATATTTACGATACTAACTATGTTTTGAATCCATATTGATCACCATAATTTCAGACGTCAATTGAGATCATTTAGATACTCTTTAAAAGGTCTCAAAACTTAAGGAAAGTGTTCATTGTGGCTTACTATTATACTGTTCATAAGAACTGTGATCTTTTGTCATTCGATCTTGGCTGAAAATGATTAGCATATATCAAAGATATAGTGAAACATTCGACTGTAAGGAAGATAATTTTATTGCGGATTGACTGTCTTATAGGGAACCCTGTAGACCAATTAGTTTGGTGCCGCTCTCTTCTTGTAAAATCTGCAGATAATCACATATAAAATTTCTTTGGACCAGTTTTTAATGGCCAAATTTAGAAGGGAGATATCTCGATTTATTAATCTTTTGTCAATAGATGATAAACCCTAATAAATTCTGAGGAAGTTCGAATTTAAATTTTTTTTAGACATTTTTTTTATTTATTGTATCTTCATTACTTAATAAACTAACAACAAGTATTTCAAATCATATCTAATAATTGAAATTAAATTAGTCCAGCCAGTGCCGGACGAAATTTTTTTTATTCATTGTTGCTTTGATTAAATTGGTATTCTTACTTCTAGTTTTTGGATTAGGTGCTGTGTCTCTCCTTCTTAGTCGAGTGTGGCCACGGTTATCTAATATGTTGCGGGCCAGTGGGTTTGAGTGAATTTAAATTGTTTTTTAAATATTTTTCTACATTTCTCATGATCTCAGTTTTTACAAGGGGCACGTTTAGATCTTTGTGTATATTCGAGTTTTTGATATACTAGGGGGCAACAGTATATATGACTTTTCCATGTAAAGCGAACGAGGTGGCATTTCACTTCTGATTGTTGAATTATTGCGGAGTACTTAAAAAGTCTCATTCTTTAACCTTAAATGTTCAGTTAAATAGCTTTCCAATAGCTTATGTGTATTTGCGGGTAAATTTTGACTCAATATCAATCGCTTGAGAAATGTCGTTAAAGAGAGCGGAACAATATTTAGTTTCCTCAAACTCGTTTCTTACAATATTTACAAGTCTATGGGTTTGTTCGATAGTTCAAATTGATGATTCGGAATACAATTGTTTTCAATTAATATGGGGTACTACTTGTTCATGAGTATCTTCTCAAATAGCTTTGATATATTAGACAATAGGCCGATTGGTATGTATGATTCTACTTTTGTGTGATCTTTTCCCGGTTTATTTAACATGGTTTATTTAACATGGCGTAATATAACATTAAAAATAAAGAGAATTATTTTTATTGCTATCCGGGGTAGCTCCATAAGCATCTTGTTACTGATTTTGTCAATACCAGGTGCTTTCGTGCAGTTTAAATTAACAATAGCCTTTTCGATCTCTCGAATCTCAAAACGAATGGGTGCGGCTGCTCCAAAATTAGCAACTAAATTGCTTCATTTGATGTGTTCAGTGTAAATACTTTTTTCAAGTGATAACAAACAGATTCCCTTTTTCAGTATCATTTCCTGCCCAACCACCACTTGAATTTCGCAAGGGGGGGCTTACATATGAAAGGTCTTTTAAGACTTTTTGTTGCTCGCCATAATAAGTAATCTGATTGCGGGGTTGCGTTCAGGCCTTCTAAATATTTATTCAATGATTCCATTTTTCGAAATTCCAAGAGCCTTTTAAGTCTTTTTATACAATCTTTAAGATTCGATTTGAGCAATTGCGAGACATTCACCCGTAAAAATATTTATAGAATTTCCAGGAAAGATTATGCGATTTCGTAGGGCAATTACGAAATCATTGTTCAGCTACATGACAATATAGAAATCTTATAATGCTGTTAAGAAATTGTATTTGAATTCTAACGGCTGGTTTCAAGTTACATCATGTTTCTCAACATTTCTATTTCTGTTAACTTCTAATTGTGGACAATGTTGTTTAGCGGTCGTTTAACAGCAGTTAACATAATTGTGGACATTACTAACTTATCTGTGGAACATACAACACTGAATAAAAGCTTTGAGTTGATCTTTGTAGAAATATAACATTCATGAAGCTACTGGAAGGAAGGTGGCGCTTGTAGTCGGTGTTGAGTTTATCAAAGTTTATAGTTGTTTGAGAATTTAAGGGTTTCTAATAAAATATATGTAGTTAGCCAAACTGACGTTATTATTTAGTAAAAACTAAAGATTTTCGAGTTATTTTATTGGTAAACACACTTATTCAAATTTTCATACACTTTGAGATTTTACACACTTGTTGAACTTTTTTTGGCAGATGCGTGCCGTTGGGAAAAGAGATGACATGTGCCGGTAATATGAGTAAAACTGTATATTACCGGCACAGCAAAAGCGATAACAATTACAACTTGTGGCTGGTCTGGCTCTATCGATTTAGATCGACTTTGGTAGACTGACTGGATGGTATGGTGTTCAATTGTATTCCATATGTTCGAATTGTTTATACGAGTATGAATGATGTTTAAAATAGGGCAACAACTTTTTTTCAATTGTTGTTGCAAATACAAGTATTTTTTGTTGTTGTTGTTTTTGCTTTTACAATATTCATTGACAACATACCGAGGTACACAGTTAAGTGTATGATTGTAGTGAATTAATAAGACTTGTATGAGTTTTACAAATATTATGCATTGGTGTCGCGTGATCTTATTTTATTTTACTTGTATTTTTTATAAGTGTGTGCATAAATTTTTTCGTCTGTTTCGTCCGTCCGGCTGTCTGTGTAGCTTACAGTTTGTCCCACTGTCGGTCTGTCTGTTTGCTTGCCGGTTTTTTTTAGTATCTTACACTTGATCTACAGCACAATTGTATCAATATACTGTTGGTTTTTTGTGATTTTAACATTGAAATATGGTACTAGATTATGCGGATTTATTTACTTTTGAATAACAATTTAGTAGATAGAATAAACTTTTACTCTTTTCTTTCCTTCTCTGTTTTTTACTTTGGTTTTGGCGGAAAATATTGCTTCGAATGCAACCTGTTTCACGTTCAACCAAATTTATATGCGAAATTGTTTGCCTTTAAATGAAGATCAATTTAAAATATGTTAAATATTGCAGTGTAAGTACGAATATCTTTTGATTTTCACTTTTTTTTACAACCAAGAGAAATTTTTGTTGGCTGGGTTAATGGTGATCTTCATTTAGGAATTATTTAAAAGATAAGTTTGGTTTGGCTTTAATTACACATTCTTCAAATTTCACTTTAAGCTACATACTTATATTGATAAGAGTAAATTGTCAGTCATATGAATACAAATTTGTGGAATTTATAGACGCTTCCCCCTTGATCCTTGGGTTTTAGTGACCAGTTCTAACACTTTATATAAAGGAGGCCTGTCACTTTAATATGGCGTTGCCGTTAAATGGGATTAATTGAGATCATTTAGATACGTATCTACCCCTTAAGAGGTCTCAAATCTTAAGGCACTTGTTCACTGTTGCTTACAACAATTCTGTCCATACATTGGATTTGATCGAAGAGGTTCTAATCATTGCCAGCCAAATGATCTATTGTACAGCACTTTAGTTCACCATAAAATTTAAAGTTCACGAATGGATCTCAGATATCCCTAGGAGCCGAGAAACTTTACTTTGTATTTGTAATCTACACAGTCCCATCGCAGTATTACCCAGATAATATTGTGTCCAGAAAATAATCCCCTAAGGGCCATTATCACAACTTGCCTTTATAGTTAAAGGTAACTTCAAGCAATAGAAAAAGGTACCCTTAAAGTTAACTTTAACTATAAAGGCAAGTTGTAATAATGGCCCTAAGTATGACAAAGTTGCCTTTATGGAATGATAACGAACCCCAATTCAGTATATCCTATAATATATGTTAAACTCAGGGATAATTCATATACCTTCTTCTTTGCCACAGTGTTATATAGGACTAGGACCCAAAAATATTTCTTAATATTTGTAAATTTATAAGGTGTTAATTGGCGTATTAGCTTTATAAGATAGACGGAGTTATTCAATACCTGCAGAAATATCATATAATTTATCATCTGAAAATTCTCCAATATTCCAAAATTTTCATACTAAAATATTTTCTTTTAGGACAATTTGGTTGAAATATAAGATATGAGGAGTCCTAACCACACTGATCTTTGTGCATAGTATGAGGAAGCATTGATTTCCGCAAGACTGTCCATGTAGATATCAACGATCGACGATTCCAGACAGAATTCCAGTATAAATAAAAATATTCCCATTATTTATAGAACACGATTTCAATCATGTGGTTGTAGCGGCTGGCTTTACAGTACCTTATCCTGTCAATCCAATTTTACAAGACTTTGTTAACGGTTTAGGGTGCGGATCGTTTCTAGAATATTCGCATCGGGTTTCAACGTCACACGTGGAGTTTTCAGTCTTCCATCGGACGCGGCCCAGGTGGCGGATAGGGGGAGTAATTGCCTAGTCTAGTGATACTGTTTTCTACAACAGGTCATTGGTCCTGACAAATGCTCGAACCATGTCAATATCTTGAGATACATTTTCTTACAAATGGTCTAAACTTCTTGGCATACCTCGGTTTGTTAACGGAACTGCGATAGCAAATTATCACAATGCTGTGATACATTTTATTACCAAATGGTCGCAGCGGGATGTAATTTATGATAGGATAATATTATAACTGGCGATACATTTCATTAGAAATGATCGCCTAGTGCTAGTACATTCTTTATATTTTCTTAATGTTACAAAACTGTTATTTCCTCTCTCCCCTTAACCTTCTATCCCTCTATTTCCATTCTTCCCTTTCCCCCACTTGTAAGGTTAAATTGATGGTAGCAGTGCTGAAAACCTGAATGGCTAGTTAATGGTTAAAGAAGACTAGTCGCGAACAGCTCCTCTCCTCGGTTGTAATACACTTTTTACCCAGTCCATGTACGCAGTCACTGCATGGATGGTCCATCCCTGGGAATGAATGAACAACAACAACAAACTCAAACAACGGCAAGAGGTCGACAGGGGAAATCTATGCTGGCTGACTGCAAACAATCAGCTGTCCAAACTTCTGGTGACAGCTTGCTCAAAAGCAGCTAGGTAGCCTTGAACTTCAAGCCTAGCAACTTCAAAGCTGCACAAGCCCCCGCTGGTAATATTCCAGCAAAAACCACTTCCTCGGACACTGTCGATAAGACAGTTATCCATGCAAAAATGTTACAGGCTGGATTTTCAAACCAGATGTTGGGTTCAACCTCCGTAACCTCACTCGCCATTACGGCGAAATGATTTCCCCCACTCGCAAAGAACCGTTAAGAAGGTCCTTCGTACAAAGGCTTGCTGACTTGGTCATAATCGATCGACATGGATCCAAGTTGGTCGATGGGCTTACTAGAGACGAATTGTCGTCTTTAAGCTGGGCTAAGGCCCGGTTGGCTGAGCTGGACAGTTTCGATCCTCCCACCAGCACAGATGTATCGGACCAAGCCACATCTGTTGGGCCTAAATGGCAACACTCAGAGAAGGAACACCAAAATCAACAGCCAAAGACTAAACGCCCGAAGCAAGATGCTCGTGTGGAGTTGCTCGCAATCCACTGATAAGAGCTATTCACCCTTATCGTGGTTGGCGTAAACGTCATACGCCTACGACAGTTTCGTAATAGATTAAAGAAACAGTTTGCATTTTATCTTTAATCTAGTACGAAACAGTCGTAGGCGTAAGACGTTTACGCCAACCACGATAAGGGTGATTATCGATAAGAGTGTAGAAGACGGGGCTATCTCCCAGGTTGAGTTTTTGATGATCCGTCAGGGTGTTGTCCATTAAAAAGTCAGTCTCACGAATACAAACTTGCCTACAGCACTCGCAATAGGTGCTTCATTTCGTCCAAAAGTTATGTTCAACTATTTGTTTTGCAATATTTTTCAATGTTGTTTAAGCGCTTAAGATTCAAAATAACATATAATTTAAAAAGATACTAGTATATGGACCACCCTGGATATTTGTAAAAAGAATTTGTAATGCGACCAATTCTTCTTTAAACTCACAAGTATCTGTTAATATTTATTTGCTTTCAATCCCAATCTACAGTGGTGGAAATATTTTTTTTTAAATATGCTTACATCATTTCAATTAATATTTTTGATTATTTCAAACATTACAAATAATTTCTTTAACTGTAGCTTTTATTTGTTGATCTCCATTGAATGTGTTGTTTTCATTATTGTTATTATTATATTTATGGCTAATTTCTACTTTTTTTGTTAACTCTTTTTTTAATTTTCATTTTAATATTATTGTTTAATATTAAACGTGTACAAAATGATCAATTCGAACATTTATCATGATTTCAATTTTATCTTTCAACATAAAGTAGTTTGTTGATTGACTAAGTGACCATTTAAATCATTGTAAGTATTCCATGCCATAAATGAAAAATAAAAACAACCACCTCTATTGACCAGACGACATCAACAATAGCCACATGCAAGCTTTCCATTCCACAACAAAACAAAAGTCTAACTTCAAACCAAACAAAATACAATTGAAACCAAACCGAAACGAAAACAAATCCAACTAAATCATACTTGGAGTCGTACCAAGCAGCACTTTCGTGCAGAGTTTAAAAAACACAAGACATTTATGTATGATGGACTACAGGTCATAATCTCCAAAGCAAGAATACAGAAATGCACCACACTGGAGCAGCAATGCCAAAGATAGTTTGTCATCTTTTACGAGAAAATACACATACGAAAAGATAAATTGTCTGTCTCCACTTTGTGCCAAGAGCAGCAGCAGCAATATTGTGGAATTGAGGAGAATAAGACAACAAAGGCGACTACGATGATGACGCTGATGAAGTGAAAGATGGTGTAAGTAATATTGTTTGTGTTGTTTATGATCTGAGCAGTCTTATACATCATTGGCGGCTGTACGAACAAATACTAGTATGTACTCATATTTAGTTGCATTGCTCAAAAGTGGTAGTAGTCGTTGTCGTAGATACATAGATACTTGCTGTATGGATAATTATGATGACAATTTATATTTATGTTGCTTGTCGTACGTATGTACACACGTACATTTCTATACGCACGTTTAAGCTTATGAGAGCTTTATTTATGCACTCACAAGAAATTGTTAGTGGAGAGAGTAGTTCAGGTGAAATGTAGAACTCAATTTTGTTTGCAGGACCTAAAAAAAAGTAGCTGATGTTCCCAACTGAAATAAAACTGTAATTCATTCTAAGATACCGTTTCGCAAAAATAGCGTACTGTCGTCAATATTAGGTAAACCTGATCCAAGGATAAAAAAGTCCTTTATTAAGGATTTTATGATTTTATGAGGTATTTGAATTGCGCTTTTTTGCTGGAATCTCTCAGTGCACCATGTCCTGTATAATCCATTGATATGACCAAATGAACAGATGCCACCAACAATAGATGAAATGGAAACATCTATTGGAAAACTTAAAACCAACCTGGATTTGACCATATCCCACCCGAAATTATAAAATGCTGTCCATGTAAGATACCTGAGGCATTTCATCCACTCCTCGAGGAAATTTATCACGAGGAAAAATTGCCATATGATTGGCTACAAAGTATTCTTAATAAAATACATAAGAAAAGAAAGCTTTCGCAATGAAGGGACTACCTTGGAATCCAACTTATATTTACACCATCCAAAATTCTTACCAAAATCCATCTAAGTAAAGTCAAAGATACAATAGATAGAAAATTGTGTAGGAAACAAGCAGGTTTAACCGGTCATGTATTAAACACAGAAACACATTGAGGATCATCAGTAAAGAAGTAGAGTATTGGCAAAGTGATCTTTATTTTACATGTGTTGTTTATAGCACAGCGTTTGACGGCACATTCCGTTATAAAATATGGGATATATTAATGGACACTAGTATTCCACCTAAAATAATCAACCTCATAAAAACGCAATATCATAGCTTCCATTGCAAAGTTCTACATAACAACCGACTATAACATCCATTATTTCCGCAAACTGTTGTTCGCCAATAAATGCCGTGGTATTTAATTGACTCCAACCACACATCTCGAGGACTTAGATTATGCTGACGATATACATATGTTTTCTGTCCAACAAACATTCGGATATGAAATCAAAACTTGATGACTTAGTTGTCAAAATGTTGGACTGAAAATTAGTTCCGGAAAAACAAGGGCGATTAAAATGAGAGCCACAAAAACCAATTCACTTGGCATTGGTCAAAAGCACGTTGAGTTTGTTGATAAGTTCTGCTATATTGAAAGCTTGGTCGATAACGGTTCAAAACTATGGGGCTTTGACTGCGTTATACTTTGAAAATATGGTGGCCAAACGTCATAACTAATTACTAGGGGGCGGATTTATATGCAAATGCATGTTTTTTCTCGAACGTTCAAATACAATGTAGTCTAATTATCTATCCGATTCGCACATTTTACTGCAAAATGGCATCGATTTGTTACTGCATATTTTTGCATATTTTATTGATAATGCATATTTTGTTAAATTTTACTTCAAAATGCATATTTATATGCATATTATCCAAATTTTTAATAAAAAAATATTTTTTATTGTCTGGAAAAATGTTTTTTGTAGAATTTGTTATAGAAATAGCATGAAATATTATCGACTATCTTCTTCAAAATTGAGAAACTAAGTTAAGTTCTTCATTTCTCTATCAACAATTGAAAACTATCGTTTCTAAACATTTTGCTTCAAAAAAGTTTCGAGTTGTTTTTAAGTATCAAAAATTCATTAATGTACTGTTTTTATAATACAAGCGAGTACTTTGAGTGGAAGTTTAACAAAAACAAAATATATGTAAAATTTTCACTCAAGTACTCGCTTGTATCGAAAACATTCATATTTGTTTTCATTGCTATTTCGATTTATAAGAGATATCGATATCGTGCACGTCAATTGACCCTTTTAAATAACTTAGAGACAAATGCACTAAATAATTAAAGTTTAAAGTGACTACACTATATATTACTTAGAGACACTTAAGTGACAATTGTCTTTATGTTAGATTATATGGGATGTATAATGTAACCAATTGACTTATATCTGCGTTACAAATAGCACATACGTGTCAAATGACCCAAAATATATAAATTGGAGTCAGCCAAGTGATCAGACATTAGTGACAATTACTTTCTATAAGATACATTGACTACTTGCTTAACTGCTGGGTTATTACGAGATTAAAAATTAAGGATGCTACTTTATTACATCACGATCAACATTTTCATGATTTTAAAAGGCAAGTCGTAAGATAGAAGCTCTAAATATTAATATATCCACCGTTTTCTCAGAAGAACAATTATAATTTTAAAACTTTAACTATTTATTTCCGGGTATAATTTAAAGAGTCATAACTGCTGGGAACACTGTTGTGTATTTTTAAACATTGCGCGATCCATAGATTATTATTTTATGTTTCTGCACAAAAATATAAGTGCATATTTTTTAAATTTTTAGGTCATATTTTGATTTTTTTGAAGCATATTTTAGGCGCATATTTTCCAATAATAAATGCATGAAAATCCGCCCCCTACTAATTACGAATTATACAGAAGATGCAGCATTGAGCTCATTTCGGAAGAAGAAAGTTTTTTTGTACGTTTATTTTAACGTAAATCTTATAATTAAAACTATTTTTGTTCTCTCAGTGGAGAATCATATTTTGCAAATTAGATGAGTGGTAAATCAGCTCTACGCAGCCTTGACCTGTCTTGAGTTACTACAAGTAGCCCTGCGAGCGGGTTCGAATGATGATGTAATTTTGACAAATAAGCTTCTCGAGTCTTTCTAAATTCGTCCTTGACCAAAGGCACATATAAGTCTCTGTGGATGTTCTCATTTCTTAAGTACCATGGAGCTCCCGTCATGGTTCTAAGAATTTTGGATTACGCCCTTTGTATGAGATCTATACTGGTATTGCTTGCTGTTCCCCATAATTGGATTCCGTATGTCGACTAAGTAAGTGCATACCAAGGTATGCAACGTGATCAGATTGTGGGATGTTCATACTGTGTAGTGTCACTGGTGGACAACTTCCTCTCCTAAGTGGAAAAGTTATATGCTTACTTTTGATTTCATTTACTTGTATTCTCCAATTTTTTAACCACGTCTCCACGCGTCTGATATAATTATCTAGGTTTCTAGATGCTACATTTGAGTCAACGTGAGAACTAAGAATTGCAGTGTTATCTGCAAAGGAGGAAATGGTTAATTCTTCGGACTGGGGCACTTCACTGAGGTACACCAGCATTGATCGCATAATCGCCGCACTTTATCCTAAACAAGCGATCCGATAGGTAAGACTCTAGTATTTTATGTGTACAAGAAGGCAGTATGTATTTGATCTTGTGTATTAGACCTTTATGCCAAACCTTGACAAAAGCCTAGAACTTTTTTAGTTCGAATGTCTTTTCGTATCTCTCCAGTTAGGCGCTTAACTTGCTTAATTGTTCCGTGATGCTCACGGAATATGAATTGATGATCTGGGATAATGACTGTTTATGAATGTTAATATTTTCCATTGGATCATTTTCTCAAATAGTTTTGACAAACAAGGCAATAAGGTAATCAGATTGTAAGATGATGCCAATGTCAAATCCCTTCCTGGCTTGGGTATCATTATAATTTGGGAAATTTTCCAATCATTCGGAAAAACTACTAGAGACAAGATCGCATTGAATAATATTATGAGCACAATAAATGCCACATGGAAGATTTTTTTAGTTTAAGATTGTCTTTTATGATTTCTTGAACATCTTCTAGACTTACATTGATCCTAGAGTCGAACCCTCAAGTTAGCAGAAAAAAATCGCTCAAATACCACATGGAAACGAAGTCATTATATTGTCGGCAATCTGTATCGGAGGATATTTGTCTCTTTACTGATAGCAAAAATTCCAGATGTATATTCTGTTGATCAACAAATACCGACCGTCTCTGAACGAGATAACAAGTCATTCTATAATGATGCTGATTTGTAGGGCATGACAGTGTCTGTAATTTTCAAACACTCTATAGTTTTATTTGTATAATATCTTTAGTTTTTCTAAAGCCTTTTGGGAAAAGGTTTCCTGATGATCTGGCCTAAGCAACCAGTGAAATGCGCATAGGAACTAGCTTATTCCCCAACAATAAATTTCAGTGAATTTATCAAATTAAAAATTGGGAATTTAGCATAAAACAATTTTACTAATGTACCGGTAATTTGTTTGCGAATTATGTTGCTAAACAAAGGTCGATGATATATGAAGATCGACCACCTGACTGGCAAGACACTCTCACAATTATGGAATTTATATAAACTAGCTAGTATCCGTCATAATAGGATACAGTGTCACAATAACTCATGCCATAAACATGGGTCCTGATTTATGACTATTGCAAAAGTTTTCATAATGAGAAGTAAGATTCACGTACTACTCGGCCTTGTTGGGGAAGAGAATCAAATTATTTGACATTTCCACTCTGTTTTGTTTGTCTGACTTATCTGGAATCAACATGAGATCACTATTGTCCTTTATGAGAAAAACTAATGGTTTTGATGTGGTGGTACACAGCGGGATTGGTATCACCTAGCTCTGCCACTTGCACCAGTGCACAGTGGTTTTCCTTATATGAACAAGCGGCCAAAAATCAATATCTCCGAAACAAAAAAAGCTAGGGTATTCAAAATTTGTCAGTTCATAGTATGCAGTGTAACACAATGCGATCGATTATTAATGAAGCCAAGAGAGCTACTTCTACATGAAATGGAAATTGCTGCCTATTGAACGGAATCTAACCTATTCATCGGAATATATGGAGAAATCAGCTGGAATACAAAAAATTGTCTGTAGTACATAACAACATAAATATGTATATTAGTCTGGGTCGAATTGTATGGACGATCAAAAAGTAAAAAATCATATAGCAGAATCGCAATTTACGGAAAATTCTAAGAAAGTTTCCTCAAGAAACCATTGGTCTAAAATCATATATTATATTTCGTCTTTTATCCAAAAAAAACTATTAAAAAACAAGTAAGAGTGCTATATTCGGCTGTGCCGAATCTTACATACCCTTCACCAAATTATACTTCAAAATACAAATTTTTTGGTTAACAAAATTTATTTTTTTTTTCAAAATTTAAATTTTTTTTTTTGTTTTTTCAATTTTTCTTTTAATAATTAGCGAAAAAAAACATTTGCTGAAAAAAAAAATTCGGGTTAAAAAATATTTTTTCCGATTTTGACCCATTGTAGGTCCAACTTACTCGGGTCTTGTATATGTCATTGTAAAGGTCTTTGAAATATCTATGATTAGATATACATATTGTCTATATTAAAGACTTAGTAATCCAGATATACATTGGTCAAAAATCGAGGTTGTCCGGTTTTTTTCCTTATATCTCAGCCATTTGTGGACCGATTTTATCGATTTTAAATGAATCGTGTAGATATGTAAGTTATTTGGGGGCTTCGGAAAGTTGATTTCAACAGACAGACGGACATGGCTTAATCGACTCTTCTATCTATAAGGATCCAGAATAAAAATTACATTTTTATAACCTTCACCTTCGTGAGAAATACAGAAAAATCATTGGATAAAAGACGAAATGCGCAAGATAGGATTTGATTTTAGACCTATGGTTTCTTGGGGAAAATTTCTTAGAATTTTCCGTAGAATGCGTTTCTGCTATACGATTTTTCGTGAAAAAAATCGACACGTGAA
The DNA here is from genome assembly GCF_958450345.1 of Calliphora vicina. Lineage (NCBI taxonomy): Eukaryota > Metazoa > Arthropoda > Insecta > Diptera > Calliphoridae > Calliphora > Calliphora vicina. Next base: position 81,390,288 of record NC_088783.1, on the reverse strand, counting down.
AAAAATCGATATATGCTTTAGAAGACTAAACCTATATAAATATATATCGGGTTTTGTATATGAATTAAAGTCATTATCACACGTATTGCATGATCTACATTTACATGGTCTATATATGGATAAACACTTCTTAAAGAAGGAACTTTATATAAAACTTAGGGGGAAAATATCCCTTTTATTCTACGTGGGCAATGTAACTCATCTAACAATACGATGATCGCACTCTGTCTCCAATTTGCAAATAATCATATGCAAAAGCAAATAGGTTATTTACAAATATGTATAAGAGTATAAGAGGAAATATATGTAATAAAGATCCCTACGATCCATACATATATCAATATCTTTGAACCAAAGAAGCATGATATTTGACAATGTGCAACCTGTGTAATTCTGATCAAATGCATGGCGAGAGCAAAAGATAATTAATCTCCAAAATATTAATATTTTTGAAAAAAAAACATATACCAAAGCATTAAATTATTAAAAAAGTTGAGAAATTCATTGTGTATTATCGTTGTTTGCTTACTAACATTTATAATTTTAGTGTATGAATGGAAAATGAACAAAGATATTTTATATTGTGAAAATATATGTCACTGGTATAATTTTTCATCGCTGTTGCTTCATTTATTTCTCTTTTATTTATTTTATTTTATTTATTTATACACTAGATTTTCCATTTATGTCTGTACAAGTTTGTACTATGAATGATGCATGTGTTTGTTTTTCTATTTCAAAAGAAAAGAAATTAAATGAAATAAGAAAAAATATTTTTTAAATACTCGTACGGATTATTATACTTAAATACATACTGGTATATACGAATGAATACTACTAGATACTGCATTCTGCTGCATTCTAGCCTTGAACTTAATTTGAAACGGAACTCTTTATTTGATTTAATTTTTTATTTAAGCAGAAAAAAAAAATAAACCTGAGTTTTAACCGGATTATTTTACAGTTTACTTTCTATTTTTTCAAAATGTCTCTTCCAAGACTTATATAACTAAATAGGGTAAGTGGTTTATTGTCGTCTGTTACCATTTAAAATGATGGCTGGGAGTTGGCAATTTGTTACAAGTTACAAGATATTTTAGACCATTTATTATTTTAGAATGGCTGGACGAAAGAGCCAATGTATACATTATTTAGAAAACGTTTTTTTATTCATCAATTGAGGTTTCTAATGCGGATTTTTATTGTCTTAATGAAGCAATTAATATGAGTATTTTAGTTTTAAACAAAGCTTGTTAATTCTAAAAGAATTGATCTAAATAGATTTTGTTTTAATAGATACTTATTTTAATTACTTGAACCATTTAGAAAATCGAACATGTTCAATATTATGGGTGCTAAAAAAAACTAGTTGAATTAAAAATGCTACATATTATTTTAAACTTAAATTGATGATTAGAAAGGAAAAACTTGGTAGAACTGCAACAGGAATCATAGTCAAAGTGGAACTTGAATTCGGACTCAAAATTAAATATTGATAGGCAAAAAGTATGGTACTAATCAGTGGTATATCAGAGTAAAATCCAATTATAGTGAAAGTAGACCAGAGCCTTATATAGGCTCACACAATTAATATACTATCAGAGAGTGCAAATAATAACTTTCGTAGATATGTTTTTCTGATATCTCTGAAAAGTGTAGCTGAGTAGAAAAATAATATTCTTTTTATTATTCAGATTAACGACTTTGACCACGCGGTTACCCCGGTTTCAAAAGATCGTTGTGCTTCTGAGGGCTCTTCGAACTAAGTCCCAAAACCGAAAATGAATTAAAGCCTCAAACTTTTATATAAATAAAAATAAAAACAACATCGATATTTAGGGACTTAATTTTTTCAGAACTTTTTTCATTTTCAGAATTAGTCATAATGAAATAACTCCCCAATTTCTTGGTTCTCGGATGTACAAAAAGCGGCTTCCCTAAGTAAAGGTTTTTTGCAATGCTGGCCTTTGGCCGGAGGATATGGTTTCTCCTCCGGAGTATATCAAAAACTGGCTTCGGTCGCTAAGATCATTAAGGTAGGGTCACACATGACAAATATTTGACGAAAAAGACGTAAGCACTAAATACATTTGAATTATTTTATTTATTTCAAAAAACTAATTTTACTTAGGATGATTCAAAACAAAAAATTTAGTTTTATTTGATGCTGTTTGATCTTACAAAACACTTGTAAGAGTAAACACTTCAAACAAGTTTGTGCTAAAAAAAGTGGTTACGCTTTTTTGATCTCTTCTGAGCGATGCCGGTTTTTATAAAACAAATAATTTGAAAATTAGTGACTTAGTTTATTTTGGTTTGGTTGATTTCTTTGGAGGATTACATCATTTAGCCCCCAACCATTTCGGTTTAGGATAGCATAATCAGACAAGTCTTACCGATTTTTGAGGAGGCATGACGGAACTAGACAGATTCTGCCGATAGCCTCAGCAATCCTAAAGGATTAAACCTTAATGATGAAGATATATTCAGTAACAAAAAGTGGAAAAATACAGACATAAACTGGCGGCCTATGATTATTTAAAGGAAACATATTGGAATTGGGAGACACAACTAAAAATGCTCTCTCTCCTGGCCCGGTCGTTGGAAAGGTCCGCCGACTTTGACTAGAAAGGGAAAGATCTTGAAGCGCATTTAGAAGGTTATCTGGAGGATAGGTCAGTCAAACCAATCTAACCCTATCACCCGTGCTAGCTCTGGACTGAAGACGATAAGTAACCTGGGAACTGGATTAGGATCATTGCCGTGCAACTTCCTTATCTCGAGATAGAGAGAAACGAAGTTGTCTGAGGACAAACATTTGAAACCTTCAGCTACATTTATATCAGTACTGGAGCAACTACCATCATTGATCGAACATATGGCTACTCTTAGAACAGAAGATCATGCGGTTGCTGATAGACAAATTCACACGTTCACATGATACCTTTAATGCATTTCTGCCAAATAGTAGACTGTACGACCTTCGCATCACTTTAGTTTCGATATAGAATATGATTGATGAATGAATACTCACAGAGTCGGCACACGGGTCTACGAATCCCAATAACGCACAGTGGTATGAGAAAAAAGAAGAGGGAAATAAATCTGTAACTTCTAAACCCTTAGTCCGATTTGAATGAAATTTCACATGCGCAAAGAGGAAGTGTTGTGTGTGTTTTGAATTTGGACCTCATGAGCCCACCAGGGGCAGGGGGGACAGGGGTCCCCAAAGTAAGACACCTCGGGTATGTTTAATTTTAAAAATGATCCTATTTCTTTGTTTGTATTCCGATTTCAAAAAAATACATATGTATATAGAATCTTCTCGCCGAGTACTACATCAATTAACAATTCTCAGTGAGTTGTTAAGTTTTCCCTAATTAATTTTCCACGTAAAAACAACAAGGTAGACATGTTATATATCAATGGATAGAGGAATTTGTCTAATTTTCAATAATGTATATAACTTTTGACAATTGAAAAATTCGTGGAATACTTTTTTGAAAAATATGACAAAAAATGCTTTTTATTGAGCATAGATACAAATTTTTCAAATTGAAATAAAATCTTTATTTATGAATATTTTTTATTAAAATTTCACTGTTATGTAGATTTTTCTATTTAAAATGGAAAAATAAAACAAATTTTGAAATTTGTTATCAAGTATTCCGCATTTCCCAAAAAAGTCTTGAAAAATCCCAAAAATGGGATTTTTTCGTTTTTTTGGCTATAATATCCATACCAGAGGCGGGGTTATCGGAACCCTTTACAAAATAATTAAGAACGTATTGGGCCATCTAAAATAGGTTACCATAATTTGATATCGACTATGCGATTTGAGATTTTTTGCCCAAAATTTGAATTTTACATAAAAAATAGGAATTTTTTGAATGTACCCCTGGTCCCCTCGGTATCAAAAATTATAAATTTTTTTTCATTTAAAATATTTGATGTAAAGTTTGCTTTTCAAAAGGTATAAATTCATTATACATCCTCTTAGAAATTTTTTACATAACTTAAAAATAATAAAAGTACTTTTTTCCCAAAAAAAATAGCGAATGTAACTTTGGACTCAGTCATGATTTTTAAACAATTCTTTCTTTATTTGATATATACATCTGTTCTTAATCCTATAAAAGAAAAACGGAGAAAATCGGGAAGAAAAGCGGTCATCAAAAAAAGGAGTAGGGTGGGTAAATATGTTGAAAATTTAATTTTCAAATGCGAATATCTCCTAAGCTTTTTTTTTAAATCGGAACACAAACAAAGAAATAGGATAATTTTTAAAATTGAACATACCCGAGGTGTCTTACTTTGGGGACCCCTGGTCCCGCTCCTGGTGGGCTCATGAGGTCCAAATTCAAAACTTAAACTCGACTACACTTTCCAGTTGCGCACGTTCAAATCGGACTAAGGGTTTAGAAGTTACAGATTTATTTAACTCTTTTTTTCTCATACCACTGTGTAACGGATGAAATAAACAAATGTTTGTCACCCTACTAATATTTTTCAATCACAACAGCAAAATATGGTCATTAACTCTTTGCGGTTTAGTGGTCACTTTTCTAACCACCTTTTCTATAGTCTTTAAAACATTTTTATTGACATCTATGTATATTGTTTATTACACAGGTCAACAGCAAAAAAGGCTTCACTAACCACTGTATACAGTGGTGGCCAGGAATTTAAGACAAAAATTGTTTGCTAAATTCCATGTAATTGTCAATTATTTTTTCAAATATTGAGGACTGTTTTTTAAGTGTGTTTTATTCGACTGTGTCAATTCATACATATTCACCATGAACACATAAAATTTTTCTACAACTTGACGAAAAAATATTTTTTTAAATAAACATATTTTCTCACATTTATATCATTATAATTTTATTATTATAAAATATTCGGACCAAATTTCGTATTTTTAGTTCCATTAGTTTCGGTCATATCATGTTATTAACAGCGGATGTTCGCTAAGGTGGGTCAACGTATTTCCACATATCTTTATCCATATACATATGTTTTACCGATTTTTCCAAACATTTTTCAGAAACTGGAAACATTAATAATAAATTTCATACCCTTAGAGGTCCTTTTATTTTGGCTTTATCGCACTTAAAATTCAGTTGATGAAAAAATTACAAGTATTTGTCTTAAATTGGTGGCCACCACTGTAGATTTGATGCACAAAAATGGTAAAATTTTTGAGTTCTATGGATAGATTTTTTTAATTTTTTTTCTAAAATTGTGAATTTTTTTAGATGTTTCTCCACATAATTTATGATAACTCAAAAAGGGTTAGTCCGATATTACTGAAATAAACTTAGAAAAGTTAAAATTTACATAACTTAACCATAGAATTTAAAATTAGACCATATTTGTACTACTGGAACCACAATTAGGGTTTTTAATTTCCCGACCTTTTTTGATTCCCGGGAATCGGGAAATTTTTTTCTACATTCCCGGGTACCCGGCTATTCCCGAAATATATAATGATACTGTAAATTAGGAATATTATAGCCAAATTTCATATAAAAACTTAGTGTTATAATTGTAAAATATCAGATCTTCGAATTTATTAATAAAATTTGAGCTTAATTCATTAAAATCTTAATTCGTAATTAAAAAATGTAAGCCTTTCATTCCATAAATCCATTCCTAATATTTAATTTTTTAGATTCATTCCAAAGACTTTGTTTAAACAGAATTAATTTTAAAGTTAATTAATATAAGAATTTATTCAAACTTTGAATGATTAAATTTTTGTTAATCAATCATTTACAAAATTAATTGAAAAAATTGTCTTAAAGCTTTTCGTACTAGATTTTAATTGAAGAAAAATTTAATCATTTAATAAATTTTTGAAGCTATTTTGTTATGGATTCGAAGAAGAAATTTAAAGAAATTAGAATGATTCAATAAAAAATTAATTCTATAAATAATGAATTCTCTTTTTAAATTTTCATACGAAAAACTCCAAATAAATAATAATAAAAAGCGGTCTATTTTAACCAAGATATAAGCAAAAAAAATGTAAAAAACTTTTCACTGTTTTTTGGTGAAAAAAAAACAGAGTTCTAACTCGTTTTCTATGTATTTTCGTCAGTTTTTAATTCCCGGGATTCCCGACCAAAAATCCCGGGAATCGGGTAGTGAAAATTTGGAAAAATTCCGGAGAAATTTGTACCGGGAATTCCCGGGATAAAAACCCTAACCACAATACATCAAAATTTTGTAGTGGTTTTAAAAGCCTCTAAAATTTTTTCGATTTTGTTGCCCTGTATTATTAATTGGAAAATCATTCTAACTTTCTCCTTTCCATGATATTTAACAGTCACACGGTTTTCTTCAATACAAAGTCGATTGAAAAATGTACATATATAGAAAGTCGTTTCTAATAAAATTTTCAATGTGTCGAACATGGAATAAAATTATTTCATTGGTATTGTTTTGTCCAAATTCTTGTTTAAAAATATTTTTTTTCTTTTTTAACTTGAAAATAAATTTATTCGATTAATCGACAATTATTGATCGAATCATTTTATATTCATCATTTTATATTCTAAATTGAAAATTGTCATTCATTCGAATAAAAAAAAATATTTTTTCTTCGCTTATTCGTATAATTTTGAGTAACAAGCCTAGTATTTATAGTTGATATTTGCTATTGCTCCCCAAATATATCTTAGCTCAATTTGCAATATTAACCAGGTTTACAAGAATTCTTTACTACCAAGCACAATAATATTATAATTTGTTTAGTTTTGAAACCGTGAACAGAGAGATATGGGCAATTACATTAAATGTGCGACTTTGCAGTCGAATATCTCGAAATGGTTTATGAATAAATGTAAATTTTCTTTAGATTAGTTAAATTTCCCTATGAAAATATGATATTACAAGGTTTTTCAAGTCCTTTCGGTGAAAATTTCCATATGCAAAATATAACTTGAAAATCATAAATTTTTTAGTTTCAAACAACAAAAATAAAGTTTGAAAATAAGTTCGTAAAATGATTTCGTTTTAAAACTTGTCGTTGCATTTGTGTACGTCATTTAACATTTCATGCCAAACGTTGCTTGCTGCCACTAAATATGCATAATTCGATATACATATTTGTGATGTAATTAAATATTTATATTGTATAACCAAATCGATTTACGGTATTTTTCCTTTCAAATTCAAATCAAATTTTACAAGCTTTTAAAACTTTTACTTTGTAACGACAACAAATAACCATAAAGTTATTTAATTAAAGTCATATTAAAATATATACAGTGGGATAGATGTATGTACAGATTTTATGATTTACAAAATCATAAATCTTATCAGAAACTCATAAAATCATAAAAATCATGCAAAACATTGAAAGAAAAAAAAGCATCAGTAATTCAACTTAAAAAACGTTTAAATTGTCATGGTAAATTTACAAAACTTTTTCAGTCAAACGGACCGACAGACACAAACAAACAAACAAATAAACACTCAACCACACAACACAAACAATTTCAACTCAAATTAACAATATTGTACAGTCATAAGCCAAGTTTGTCTAAAAATGTTTATTAACATTAAACAACCACAACAGCAACAAATTATAAAAAAAAAAACGAAAAGTATTTTAACAGACAACATGACGACAGGCTCGAATTTGTAAGTGGAATGAATGAATGTTGTACGTATTCATTCGTAGTTGCCACATTATTTATAACCCACCGACCGACCGACCGACCATAATGCGGAAATTAATAATGAAAATGAGCAGAAACAGCTCCAGACAAGAAGAGGGTGGTTGGATGACAGCAGACGACAGGGGAAATGCAATAAAAAGCAAAAGTTTATCAAATCAACTTCAAAACAAAAACTAACATCAGCCAACAACAACAACTGGTGACCTCCAAAGCAGAGAAATGAAAATGAAGAAGAAAATGACAAAAATTGCAAAATAATTTTTTCGGTAGTAGGCTAAAAAGCTGTAACATTAACAATCTCCTTCATTACCAACATCATTACGGAGAAGACGAGGAAAACAGCCTGCCTTGCCATGGCTGCCTAGTCATTGGCGTTTGAGAGAAAGTAATGACATTTGAAGAACGTGATACTCCTCATGTTGCTGCATTTTTTGGGAGTTTTTTTTCCTTTTTACTACTTCTTCATCTTCTAAGGCGATTTTTGGTTGTCTGAGTCTCAGACAGCGACTACGTCGAAGACTACGACAACAACGTCATCATCATCATCTTGTAGTTGAGTATGTTTGAGCAACCCATTAAGAAAGAAGCTGTTGCTTACAACTGCATTTTTTACTTGTTTACAACCAAACAACCAGCCAACAAAATATTCATCCAACTCTAGTTTATTGCCATGTATTACATACAGCCTTTATTTTCATTCATTTATTTAGCTTTTTTTGATTTTTTTTTAAGTTGTCTTTGCAGTACATTTTCAAGGAGTTATATGGGTTTTTATATATATCATAAAGTGTAGGTAATACTAGACTAATCATTGTACTATATTTAATGGCATCACCTCCTTAGACATCGAATTATGGAATTTCTGAAACAAATACCACTTTAACCGTATTTCAATACCAAACAAACCTTATCAGCAGAGAGTATTTCAACCAGCTAGCTCATTTCGTTTTGGCCCTATCGTGTTTTCAACAGACAGTTGGATGATGTGTAACAAACGGAATGACAAAATCAATATAATCCCCCGATTTTCTTAAACTTTCCACAGTATCTTTCTCATGGTACAGTATCTACATGGAAGAATCTATAGGCTACTTTTTATTTTGAAATTTCAAGTAGGCGTCAGGAAGCATGGGAAAGTGATACGCAATTCATAGCCACTCTCTTCCCAACAGACAACCTCACCCACTGTATTCATAGACTTGGAGCTCCTTGTTATTCGCAAATGAGGATCTGTCGACCGACAGATGAATGCTTAGTCAGCAGCCCTGGCATCAGAATCGGACGCTGCACAGTGGTATGAGAATAAAAAAGAGGGAAATAAATCTGTAACTTCTAAACCCTTACTCCGACATGCACAAAGAGGAAGTGTATTCGAGTTTAAGTTTTGAATTTGGACCTCATTACCCCACCAGGAGCGGGACCAGAGGTTCCCAAAGTAGGACACCTCGGGTATGTTCAATTTTTAAAATTATCCTATTTCTTCGTTTGTGTTCCAATTTAAAAAAAATTACACATACAGAATCTCCTCGTCGAGCACTAAACCTCGTCGTAGCTATCAATTATCTCTTATAGCTTAGGAGATATTCGCGTTTGAAAATTTAATTTTCAAAATTTTTACCCACCCTACACCAGTTTTTTGGTGACCGCGGTTCCAAATATTCTCCGATTTTATCCATTTTTCTTTTATAGGATTTTCTAAGAGGATGTATAATGAATTTGTACTTTTTAAAAAGCTAACTTTAAGCCAAATATTTTAAATGAAAAAAAATTTGATACCGACGGGATCAGGTCCATTCAAAAAATGCATATTTTTATGTAAAATTCAACTTTAGGGCAAAAATTTTCAAATCGCATACTCGATATCAAAATATAATAACTTATTTTAGATGGCCCAATAAGTTCTTAACTATTTTGTAAAGGGTTCCGATAACCCCGCCCCTATTATGGATATTATAGCCAAAAAACGAAAAAATCCCATTTTTGGAATTTTTGGAACAACTCGCTGAAAATTTACCTAGCACTGTTATTTACATTCATAAAAATGTTATTATGTAGGCAACATGCTTATTTATGAATTTCTATGTTAGGTAAATTCTCAGCGAGTTGTTTAGTTTTCCCTAATTTATTTGACACGTAAAAAACATAAGGTAGAGACATGTTATATATCAATGGATAGAGGATTTTGTCTACTTGACGGAAAATACGTGGAAACTTATAAATCAGCGTGCAATGGGAAAGAACGGAGTCAACTGTGCCAAAACAAGAACTGAAAAACTTTAGACAACAAGAATACGCTTGATTGGACCAGAGGGCGGAGAAAAGCGCAAGGGCGGATAAAAGGCTATGGAGGAAATAAATTGCAACAAAAGCGTAAGCAGCAGAAGATACCCATCGCAACCGAGACCTCTTCCAATCAGTGCGTCAACTAACGAACTCCACATTCTCTACCACCAAAACTTTAATGAATAGCAATGGAATGAAATGACTACGTCGAAAGAGAGACAGATTAAGATATGGGAATAATACTACACAAAACTGCTCTCTGCTCCAACTCAAACACCGACAGCAAGCATATGCACTTGCCTTCAACACCATGAGGACAATCAATTTGACACCGCACACCCGAGTATTCCCGAAATATCATTCGTGATTTCTTCCCGCATACCTCCAGAGTTATTGAAAGCCGACTGTATACTAAGCGTTGAACTCCTGCATCCACTTCTGGGTTAGCGAAACACTGCCGACTGAACTCACTCAGGTGATTATAACTCTGCTGCCAAAGAAAGATTACCTCTCTGATTGTTTAAATTGGAGAGGACTAGGGTTACTAAGCATGGTGCATAAACACAGGAATGGTGAATAAACAGAGGAATTTCTTGGGGACTACAAGACAATCTTGGAGATCTAGCATATGCTGATGACATCTTCCTCCTCGCACATAAACACAGCGATATAACTGGTATGCTGACCGATATTATACAGTATGCTGCGCTAGCAGGCTTCTCAATAAACATACCTAAAACCAAAGTAATGCGCATAAACACAAATAAACCCCGAACAATTTCCGTAGGCAACATAATGTGGACTCATTTCGTTATTTAAGCAGCCTCATTAAAGCTAAAGAATTAATAAGGGGCGTGCAGCATTGAGCTCTCTCGAAAAGATATGGAGGTCCACACACATCACAAGAAGCACCAAAATTAAAATATTTAATGCCAGCATAAAATCTATGACTCTTTAAGGCTGCCAAAAAGAATTGAAGGCTTTGCAAGCCTTTATCAGTCACTGCTTATGGAAAATCATGCGCATATTCTGGCCGAACACCATCACCAATGCGGCTTTATGATCGGCAACGCACCAGGAGCCAATATCGTTAGAAATTCGATGACGCAAGTGTATGTGGATTGGCCATATCCTAAGTAAGCCACATGATGATATCGCATGCTCAGCTCTGGATTGGAATCCTCAGAGTAGTCGCAGAAGAGGTAGACCGGCTAATACATGGAGGCGACTGGTAGACGTAGAAGCAGGCTACACATGGCGGGAAATTAAAAACTTAGCTTTAGACAAAGTAGAATGGAACTATGTGGAAATATATATAAGTAGGCGTGACACCTTTCATACCAAGTAAATAGTTATTATGGAATGTATGGTGAACTATAATATTAGTTTTAGCAAAAATGGAATGGATCGGAAAATGGGTTGTGACACCTATCAACAAAGTAAATAGTTATTTTTGAACATCTGGAGAATTATATGAAATTGTAAAAGTCTTCAAACTTTGTATGAATCGAGTTCGAGGATTGAGTCAGCTCCCATAAAAGTAAACAGTAGTTCTAAATATTTAGAGAACTATATAATTTTGTTTGAGCGAAGCGCACACAGCCTCAAAAATGAGTAAACTCCACAAATTATTTGATTTTATTAAAGATAATGGAAATCCTAAATTATATTCATCGATTAATACATAAAAGTTTCGGTTTGTTGGAGATTGGGCAGAATAATGGATTCGGTTCTGAAAAAAAAGGATTTAAGTCGCACTATAATGATTTTCATGATCTTAAAAAATTAAAAAAATCGCTGGTGTTTATTCAATTTTGAGGCTGTGTCTATATATTTGGGAACGGCGAGAAGCCAAAAAACATTTGATGTGGAACTCGCCAAGGTGGGGTGATCAGTCATCTACTGTGGTTGATTTTTGTAGATTTGGACAATAAGGAAATTAATGTATTTGCTTAAGACGAGTCATTCAGAAACTCTTGGTTAGTGACAAATATCCAAAATAGAACAATTATGTTTGACTAAGTTCCGTGAACTTTTACAGAGTGTATAAATGTACCACCTGATAGGCCATGTTAAAGTGACAGGTTCCTTCCTTTCTAGTTCCGTAGCAGTTCCCCTCCCATTATGGATCAAATGAAACTCGAGTGACATATTCTATTTTAAAATTTGCTATTTGTACAAGCCTTGTGTAGCTATTGTTATGTTGTACTTACGTTGGGTACAAATATGTTTGTAGTTAGTCAGTAGATATTCTATAATATTCAATAATAGATTTTGTGTGAATATTTCCAAGGCAACATATCTTCCGAAACCTTTTTTTCTACAGGAAATTACATGTCTACTGGCTTAATGTTACATACGCTTTGATAAATGTCTGGGCGTCACCTTTTTAACAAATATTTCCAATGTTTTCTGTAATTTTCTATAGTACTCGTATCATCATTAAATAAATGTGCGGTTTTTTACATTTATTTATTTTTTTTTTTTGGTCTGGTGGGACTTTTGCCAAAAACTGCAGAATATCGTTGCATTTTTTATAAGTGAGGCCAAAAGTCAAAGCAGCAACAACTGCTTAACATCATCACGAGAATATGGCAAAGAAAATTAAATTTACAAAAAGGAAAAACCAAAATAATACTTCAGCTTGTGTTTATCATTATCGTCATAACGTATCAAAATAAAAGGAAGAGTGTTTTTTCCCTCGATGTTGCTGCTGCTATAATGCTGCAGTTGTTGTGACTTGGAAGACGCCAAACAAAAGTGAAATTTTCCATAGTTTCTTAATGATGTTGGAAAAATGCTAAAAGGCAAGTCAAGGTTTGAATGGCATGTTGATTTTCAAGTTTCTGATAAACCCCACCAGAAAAAAAAACAAACAAACAAAAGGAAAATAAAATTGTGTCATTGAGGATTTAAGAAGTTAATGAACTTTTTTAAATAAAGCTTACTATTTGGAAGTAAGTTTTTTTATTTGGTCATACAAATCTTTAAAAAAGGCGCAGCTGAAAAAGAAATTTTTGGAAAATAAGAAGAATATTTTGCATTTCTAATGGCAATGAACACTAGTTTTTAAATATTTTAAAAACACAAGTTGCAATTTCCTTTAAAAATATTGCAAATAATAAATATTTAGAATCGGTTCATTATTTCTTCCAGTTTGTTCCAGGAATGTGACCATATTGCTCCTTTCAACAGGCATCTGTCAGTTGCTCACATGGCTCAGTGGTTTAAATTTTGAATGATCACTTGGGTATGAGAAAGCTTTTCGCAAGATGGGTGCCACGTTTGCTCACAATCGACAACAAACGCAATCGAGTACACATGTGCAGTTTTCATGCCAAAAATACATGAATTAGACTACGAATTGCTCCCTCATCTAGTCTATTATCCGGATTCCCGAGTGACTATTTCTTATTTCCAAACCAGAAGATATGGCTCTTGGGAAAGAGATTTGACTCCAACGATGAAATCATCTCACAAAAAATATCTATTTTGATGACCTCGACAAATCTTAATTTTTGGAATGGATAACAAGGGAGACTATAATGGATAACAAGGAGACTAGACGTAGCAACCAAGTGTCTTGTTTAGTGACAGTTTATTTTATTCCAGAAACTCTATCACAAACTCTAAAGCGAAACATTAAAAATCTTTCTATTTAACTAACGTATAATTAATATTAATAACAATCTAACAGGTCGTATACATAATTTAAATTTATCGTATTCTCTCCAAAATATTTCACTTTACCAACCAACATTTCTTCATTTCATTAAAACTCACCTGAATTAACAAACACAGCGCTATTGTTAAAGTAAATTTCTTAATCCTCATTGTAATTGAAGGTGATTTTCGGAATCTGCAAAATAAAAATGAAGAAAAAAAAATTAAACAAACAGTTAAAGATAAAAATAGAAATAAATATTTAAATTTAGCTGTGAACAGTGAAAGTTTAATGTGTTTGATTTTATTTGTTTTTATTGAATGGATCAATATTATCACGAGTTTATTTGATTTTTTTTCTCTCTTGTGGATTTGATTGTCGTTGTTGTTTAAATTTAACATGATTTTGCTATTAATTGCTACAAGTGTCGTTCACAACAATCAAACAACAACAAAACAAGCAACCATTCATTGAACCATCCATCCAGACAGCCAACCAGCCAGCTAGCTAGCCATCCACTACCACCGCCACCAATAACATCTGACATGCCTTCTGGCTAAAATTGTATCGCAATTGTACTTTTAGTTGTTCAATTCATTGCTACGATAATGTATTTTAGCCTCAGGCATTCTGACAAGTGTTTGTGTTTGCGAAGTTGGTTCACTGTGATTTTCTATTGTTTTATTTTATGGCCATAAACACTGCCATGAAATTAATTAAAATTAAATGGATTTGATTAAAACAAATAGTAAATTTGTACATAATAATAATAGCCATCAAATTTATGGATTAATAATGGGAAAATCAATATTGAAATTTAGTTCTTTATTATCAAAAGCTTATTAAAAATAAATTTTAAACCAATAGGGTAAATAGCTGAAATCACTGAGAGGACTTTATGGATGTTTCAGACATTTATATATTTTTATATCCACCAACAGAAGGGATGACAAAAAAGAATTTGTCAATCTGTTTGTAACACATCGGTATATTCATCATAGATCCACATAAGTGCATATATGCTGGGTCCTTATAAAATTCTAAGATGAAATTTCTCTCAAATATTTTTTGTTGATCAGAAATGTTTGGTATTGAAAATGGGCAAAATCAGTGGACCAAAATGAGAGACAACTTCCAAAAAATTTTAAATTTTTTAAAATTTGTTTTCAGTTTTCTTTAAATATATTGAATACATTGAAATTTTCGCTCCATGATTTCTCCAAGTTCCCATATATAAATGCCTATAGATTAGCAGTATCCATACAAAATTCACAAAAAGTAAGTTTCACATAAAAAGAAATAACAAAACAATGGTTTCTTTGGATCGGTACATATAATATGCATAAATCTCTTTTAAATATCGTTGAAAGATTTTCCCGTCTCAAGGAAAATAGTGCGTATCCAAGTAGTCTTCGGTCTTCTTCGCAAGCGAGAACCTTGTGGGTTCCATTGTAGTGTTGCGTGGCATATATCGTTGTATGGCTTGCAGAAAGTGTGGCCTAGCCAGTTGTATTTTCTTCTTCTGAATTGTGTATTGATGTCTTTCTGCTCAGAAATTCACTGGTACCGCAAGGCTCCTTTCTCTTCTTTCTCCTACTCTATTCCTTATTTTTCTAAATGACCTTCTACGTCAAACTTCCAACCCTATCTATTATTTTGCAGATGACAGCAACATTTGACATTCATATTCATTCAGTTGTAGACCAAGCCTGTAGAAGATTGGGACAATGTGGCAAAACATGAATGATTCCCTTAATCGGGACCTTGTGACAATCTCTGAAGGGGGTCATGCGAATAGGGTCGCTTTCAACGCTCGCAAGCCTCAGTGTTGCATGTTGACACAAAAACGAACGACAGACAATGTTGCTTCATTTGTATTTATGGATGGTGTAAATATTATGGAATCAGATGCTCTTGCTGGTCTAAAGACATTTTTCAAGTGCCGAAAGAAGCATTCAAGTGTCTCGGTTTTTTGAAACGGAATAGGAATTACTTTCAAAGTCTATTTTGGAAGGTAATTACTGGTGACAGTAGGATTCGCTGGAGTACCGTCGCAATGTGGACTGCGTTTCACTGTTCTATCGGTACTACAATGGAATGTGTTCTGATGAAACTAGGGAACTTGTTCCTGATACCCGTAGATTTTTACGTAATACACATTTTTCATCAAGAACACAAAAATTAGTTCTTTAGCTGTACTGTACGTATGTGGAAACTTCCCGCTGAAGTATTTCCTGTCATTTCCAATGTGGGAAAGTCCGAATGTCCACAAACTTGCCTCCCTCCCATAACCTATTTTCCTAGTTCCAACACAATGCTTTGCATGATTAGGGGTCAAAAAAACAGAAAAAAAAAAGATATGTCGCAGTCATCTGGGGGCAAATCACGGCATTCGATATCGAGTGCACGTTCGTGTAGAAAAAAATTTCGATGGCAGCAATGTTTTGGATCACAGTAGTCTATCGTAATTTACATTACCTACTACTATTTTTTACATTGCTGAAGCAAATGACAATAAGAAAAACAAAACAAAAAAGGAAAACAAAATAAATAAATTTGTAATAAATTGTTAAATTGTGAAAAAAAATGCAGAAAACATTTAATAAAAATGGATTCAAATGTTTTTTTTTTGTATTCCTCATCATCGGCCAGTGACAAATTTCAGAATGTTTTATACTTTGATTAGCACAAAGTACCATGTGTAATGTTGTGAAAAACGTAAACAAAACAAATTGTGGCCCAAAATTTTACAATTTTAAAATAAAATATGTATATTTTTTACACTTATTTTGAGAAAATATCAGAAAAATTCGTATATTTTCATTTATTTATTAATTTACTTCATTGTTTTGTTTAGTTTTACCACTAAACGGCAGTGTTTGTTTCTTTTCGATAAGAGATTGCCAATCGAGTACAACTTCGAGTAAATACGTTTCGATAACGACTGCCGTGATCCACGTTAACTACATTTCGATGACAAAGTACTCGATTTCGAATGCGGTGATTTGGCCCCTGTTTGTGAAACTTTGCAGTTTAAGTTTAATGGTTTGGTAAACGGAGCCATATAGAAGAATCGATTTTATACAGTCGTTGTATATGTGTATATTTGTTTTTGGCGAAAGGGCGTTAGATGTCCAGACGTTTCCCAGATTTTAAAACGCTGTTCCTGCCTTATGTATTCCCATATCTGCGTCGTCAATTGCGCAACGCTTCCAAGATAGCTGAAGAGTGAATGTTGTTGGTCGATTACTTTTTACTGCGATGCACTTTATTTTTGCTGCGTTTATTCGTAAACCAAATTGTTCTGCTCTTAGGGATAGGTCATCAATCATTCCCTGCATGTTGTCTTTCGTTATGGCAAGTAAGATATTTGAGTTGCTGGTTGGGATGAATAACATCAAGGATTGTGATAAAAAGGAGCGGAGAGAGAAGACATAATTGTTTTACACTGCTTAATATATTGAAAGCTTAGCTGACTTTTCCGAGGTATAGTACGCTGCAATCTCACAACTATCAAGAAATAGTGGTCTGAAACTATATCAGCACTACGTAGCGCTCTGACATCTTGTAGTATTTTGAGCCATCTTCTCGTAAAACAGAAATTTTCAATTTGGCTCTGAATGGTATATCGTGTGTCATTCGCTTGCCACGTCATTTTGTGGTGTAGTTTGTGAGGAAAGTAGGATCCACCTATAGCAAGTTCATGTGCAGCACATGTTTCCAGAAACAGAACGCCGTTTTCATTTCTATCTAGAATATAACATCGTGCAAATGTCGCTGGCTGGTGCGCATCCGAAATTTACAATTTTCCATTAATCTGGCGCATTAATCAGTATTAATTCGACCGATGATGTGGGTTATTGTGGCTTTGAGAGCCACGCACTAAAAACCTAACAATAAAAAGTCTAACGCGGCCAGTTTACATCACCTCCACATAAGATGACCATAGCGCCGTCCAGATGAAACCACATGTTGGTTTCTATATCATCCAATTCAGACCAAACGAAGTTGGTAATCATCGACCTATAGTGCTCCAATGACGCCATCAGCCCATAATCTACACCAAACAGTGACATTTTCGGGATTAACGCTCGTTGATCTCTTGTGGATTGGTATCGTCGCTAATTGGACAATATTGTTTGTTGGCGTACCCATCCATCCAGAAATTGTCCTTACCGTAAAATTTATCCTATATGGATAAAATAATTTTTTTTATTTGCACGTCTTGTTGAGCGCTATATCCGCTATATCCAAACTCTATAAATGACTGACAATTCGAAGTATGTAGCTTCGATAATATGGTTCCTGTAAACTGTTACATCCTAACCGAATTTATCGTCTCTAGTTTCAGGTGTTTTGGGTTGTGCAAAGATAAAAAATATGGTCAGTCCAGTCACTAATATTTGTAAATTCAAATACGATTCAATAAAAACAAGTAAGAAAGTATAATACCCTACACCAAGTAAGTGAGTAAAAATAGTTTTCTTTTAAAATATCAATAATTTATATTCGTGAGTGATTTTCGGAAGAGGGCCTTATATGGGAGCTATGACCAATTATGGACCGATCACCATAAAATTAGGTCGTGTGATTTATGTCTATATAAAAGTTATTTATGTTGAATTGTTTATATACCAAACTTTTTAAGAGATTTATGCACTTTAAAGTGATTTTCGGAAGCGGGTCTATATGGGAGCTATGACTAATTATAGACCGATCGCAACAAAATTTGGTGACATGAATTTTGTATATATAAAACTTATTTGGAGCCAAATTTGTGTAGATACATATATAAATTAAACATTTATGACCGACAAAGTCAAATTTCGAGAGGACATTTGTATGGGGGCTAGGTTAAATAATGGACCGATTTCAGCCACTTTAAATAGGCTTGGTCCTTTTGCCGAAAAAAATATATGTAGCAAATTTTTTCGAAATATCTTCAAAATTGCGACCTGTACTCTGCGCACAGGTTTACAAAAGCATAATACCCACCCTACACCCTACAAATGTTTCTTAAACATTTTAGTGTTCTAAGTAGAACATTCAATTAAAATGTAATTTTTATTAAAAAGTTCATCAAAATATAAATTTTCTTAATAAAACTTTAATACTATAACAGTAAAGAAGTGGCCACTTAAAATCGGGACGGATTAAAGAGACCATAACTTTTAAATGAAACAACTTATGTTAACTTTTTATACATAACTAGCTGTCCCGGCAAACGATGTTCTGCCATAGCTCACAAAGTTTGAAGACTCCCACTATAATAGTTCTCAAGATATGCAATAATAAATTTTTATTTCGTATGGAAGGTGCCACGCCCATTGTACATATATAGGTCAGTTGTGGATCTAAACCATCCAGGAACCCATTCAAACCTACACACAAAAATTCATAGAAATTGGCCCAGCCGTTAAGGAGGAGTTCAGTTACTAACACACGTACAGAAGAATTATATATATAAAGATATTAAATGTAATTTATTAAGCTTTAAAAAAATATAACTGTAAGTTTATGTGTCTTTATTGCGAATAAATTTTCTGGCTTTTCTTTTTATGCCTCCCATTAATAGCTGCACAACTTTTGTTTCGTTCCAGCATATTTATTGCACTTTTTTCTTTCAATATATCTCGATTGGACGAAGATTTGGACAATTTGTTTAGTTGATGTGTTTTGGTATAACATCAATATTATTCTCATTATACCACTTCAAAAATTAATATCAGATGTGTGATGTCTTATAAATGACAGCAATTGCTTTTCCTATCTTTTTATACCCTACACCACCATAGTGGGGAGGGTATTATGCGTTTGTGCAGATGTTTGTAACGTCCAAAAATATTAGTCTAGCACCCACCTTAAAGTATACCGATCGACTTAGAATCACTTTCTGAGTCGATTAAACGATGTCCGTCCGTCCGTCCGTCTGGTTGGCTGGCTGGCTGTCCATGTAAACCTTGTGCGCAAAGTACAGGTCGCAATTTTGAATATATTTCGATAAAATTTGGTACATATAATTTTTTCGGCCCAAGGACGAACCCTATTGAAACTGGCTGAAATCGGTCCATTATTTCATATAGCCCCCATACAAATGTCCTCCCGAAATTGGACTTTATCGGTCATAAATGTTTATTTATATATGTATCTACACAAATTTCGCTCCAAATAACTTTTATACATACGAAATTCATGTCACCAAATTTTATTACGATCGGTGCATAATTAGTCATAGCTCCCATATAAGACCCGCTTCCGAAAATCACTTTAACGTGCATAAATCGCTTAAAAATGTTGGTATACACACAAAATTCAACATAGTTAACTTTAATATAGACATAAATCACACGACCTAATTTTATGATGATCGGTCCATAATTGGTCATAGCTCCCATATAAGGCCCACTTCCAAAAATCACTCAAAAATATAAATTATTGATATTTTAAAAGAAAAATATTTTTACTCATTTACTTGGTGTAGGGTATTATATGGTCGGGCTTGACCGACCATACTTTCTTACTTGTTATATATAATTTTGAAAATTCTTTAAAAACATGTCTGAGAAGCTTGACTCTTCAAACTGCAGCTGCGGATTGCCTGCCGAATTAATATTTTTATTCAATTTTACGTATTCATATTTAAAGGACACACAACCTCAAGCTGCCGAGATGTAAAATGTTTGACCTGATATCTGCCGAAAATCTGATTTCGGCTATCTTTTAACCCGTCAAAGTCGAATTTTCTAGATTTTTTTGTACAATTTTATCTCTAGCTTCTTTTCAATGGTGTCTACACTTTTAAAACTAAACATAACGACTTGCAATTCATTGTTGATTTGTTGTTAAAAACGTATGTAAATCTTTTTTCCATTTTGATAACAGGGGGCGTTGTTATGATTACTAAAGTGCGTACGGATTTTAAAACCTTAACTAAAGTATGCACTAACTATAGGCCTTAATTTGAATGATTGTCAGTGGTACTTTTGAAGATTTGTCCAGTAAATTTGATGTTTAAATGATTTTACCTTTTTTCAAACACATATTCACCCTTATTCTACTTGGCGTCGTCGACATCGTCGTCAATATTGAGTCAAAAAATGGTATGTGTTTCTCCGAAATCGATAACAATTGGTAACTTTTGACAGAATTTTATACTTTTATAAGTCGGATTAAAGTACAAAACGCTGTCAAAAGTTACCAATTGTTATCGATATCGGCGTAACATCTACCATTTTTTGACTCAATATTGACGACGATGTCGACGACGCCAAGTAGAATAAGGGTGATTATTCCCATATTCTGGAAGAAACTGAGTGGCACCTATTTTTCAATACTTATGTATATAGGTATGTGTTGATAAAAAATTTAAATTTAAAACTTAAAGTTGCTAAAACAAATTAAGATATGTATAGGAACATATAAATAATATAGTCACCCAATTTAAACTTAACACATTTCCAGTCCATCAGAAAATCACAAATAACATTTATGATTCAAGTAAACAAACTGCTCTAGATAGCAAGACATAATTCAGTTTTACTTTTCTGGATCATTACCTAGGAATTTTAAAGAAAACAACATAAACGTTACCAACCAATTATTAAACATCTAACAAAATAGTAAAAAAGTCTCTGGCAAACATTGAGTTTGTCAAAATAAATGTGTAAACAGAAAATACTTTCAATCTTTAACTCAAAAATTTTATGAATGAAACAGAAGTGAAAATTTCTTTGTAATTTACACCACCAATAAAACCATCAAATAATTTCTTCAAAATTAATGTGTTTACATTTCATTAATTTACAAAAAAAAAAAAATAAAAAAAACTCTTTCCCACAAATTATCAAATCTCACACATTCACATAAATACCATGTCAGCCAGCACTTTAAATATAAACTTTGGTTTTTTCCTCAACATCTTTTACTTAATCATTATGATCATCATGATCGTCATCTACCACTTAAAAAGACCGCACCTTGTCTGTAAAAGCAGACAAGAGCAAAGAAGAAACAACACTTTACCAGAGCTACTTGAGTGCAAGTCTTTTGGAAAAAAAGTAAAACTGAAATTGGGAGTTTTTTTTTGTTTGTTGTTGCTTAACAAAACAAAGTTTAACACGAAGCAACAAAAACAAATCATGAAATATTATTGTTCAGAACATAAACAATGTTAATAATAAGAAAATAAAATCCAAAAACAACAAATAAGATCATGAACCATAACACCTGTAGCCAAAGTGTTGACTTTTATGAATTCAAAAATACACGAACAAAGTCATGTTATAGCGTTACTTTTTTCGATTTTTATTGAAATTCAAATTTAAATTTTCATTTTCATTCATTGACTCATATTTATATGGAACGTATTCATTCATTTATTCATTTCACAAGCCTGGTCTCAGTCTGGGGATTTATTAGAGCATATTTTGTAATAACATTCATTCATTGCATTCAGAGTTTTGATTAAGCATCACATCATTTAATTTAGTTATTTGAATACAATCTACGACTTAGTCTGACTATAAAACATGAGATTTCTGTGGTAATTTCTCAATTAAAACGCAAGATTTAAGCAACATACGTGTTTATTGTTTGGCTGTTGTTGTTGGTTTTTTGTTGTTGATGTAAGATACGAAAGATTTAGGCATCAAACATTTTTTTTATTTAATTGAATTATTCACTTTAATTTGCATATTTCTTTTAATTTCACTTTTTTTTCCTCTGTTGTAGTAATTCAATATTTTTTATTATTGTTTGAAATTGTTCATTAATTAAGCCATATCAATTGAGATAAATCAGTTATTCGTACAAAATATGTATGTTAAATGATTAACTTTTTAAATATAATAATTAGATTTTATCATAATCATTACATGGTAAATAAATACAATTTCACTAGAGACTTATTCAAATTTAAACAAGTAAGAAACAGACCGAGCCAAATTAAGTTATGTTGCTTAATTTCATCGAAATTAACTTGAAATTACAATGAATGTCTCTGTCTTACTGCAAATACTTCATAGTTTTGCAACCATGTAATTTTAATATATTGGACACAAATTATACAGATATGAATCAGCTGGTTGCAGTAGAGTTTCCAAAAAACCGAAGAATTTCAAAACCGCGGTTTCGGTTTTATTTCGGTTTTGTAATAATTTGTTATAGAAACAAAATCAGTTGATAATATAGGAAATGCTATACAAATTTAAAATTCAAACTTGCAAGGTGTTCAAGAGGATAAAGAAAGATTAATTTTAAAGGTACTCTTTTACTATATTAAATTAGTTAGCGTATATACATTAAAGTTGGCTAATATGCTTTTCAGTAAAGAAATAATCAAGAATAGGGGACTCAATGGTATTATGATATCAAAAAAGGAGAACTAAACCAAACTAAGGAGTACTTTTTCGTTCTTCAAAATGGTACACATGATTCTGAATGAGTTAGAATTTACAAAAGGATACTTTAGTGCCTTTCTTTAGCATTTTCTATAATAATGGACCTGGAATCATGAGCTAGAATCCATATTACAATGAATCAATAAACATGAAACTAGAGACATGTTATCCTGAATTATTATTAGATATTTTAAAACAACTAAGTCTTTGTAAGAAAAATGTTTTATTGTTTTCTTTTTTTAATTAAATAAATAAACAGTACTTTGGTTTAATTATCAGGAAATACTTGTAGATCAATATGAGTTTGTGTGCGAAATGTAGCCTGCTACATCATATGAAGCAATTAAGTAATACAATTTAAAAAAAAATTAAAGAAATCTTTACCAACTCTGGTGTTAAATAGGAAGTTTAGGGTCCTTATACCTAAAAGGGACGAGTGGTTACATCAAACATGGTGCCAAAATAATGCTGATGGTTTCACACAGGCTAATGGTGACACTGGGGCTGGGGTTCCAATTTTCAAAGGGGTACATTTCCATCAATATTTCAGGCGGAGATTTACGCCATCCTTATATGCTCCAATGAGTGCTTAAGAAGGAGACTAAGGAATAATAGGATATTTGTAATGTCTGATAGCCAGGTTGCTCTTAGAGCCTTATCATCATATGAGCTGAGATCTGGTGTTGTTATGGACTGCTGGACATCCTTGAATGAACTCGACGCACACAATGAACTTACAATATGCTGGGTACCTGGCCATGAAGGTCACGCTGGCAACAGGGATGGTCGACGCTCGTTTATAGGTCCTGAACCGTTCTTTGGCATCCCACGTGTATAAACTATAGAACGTATTCGTTCTTGAATCGAAATTTGCCCGTTTTTGCGGTAACCTACCAGGACTAAGACATTCCAAACGATTCATCACCCTATCCAGACGTAGATCCCAGTCGGTGCTTTCGCTCAGAAAGGATGACCTGAGGATACTTACTGGGTTATTCACTGGACACTGTGGTTTAAAGTATCACCAATGTATGTTAGGTAACGTTGAGAATGAACAATACAGGTTTTGTGGACTTCATGCCGAAACCTCTGAACTGGGCCTTAATGGCCCCGAGGGACGTAATTGAGCTCTCATCAAATAGAATACTTGGTTTTATAAGTAGCCTAAATCTGTTAGGATGAAAAAATCTAAGACTACACAAAAGATCCTTTTGGTCGCAGTGCGTAAAGATTCACTAATAATAATAATAGGGATATTGGATAAAAAAGTTTTTTTCTAATTTCAAAATTTTTAATTTTTCTACTGAAAATAGATTAAAAGTAAAAATCAAAGAATAATTGTCGGTTTCGGTTTTAGGCCTTAAAAAACCGCGGTTTCGGTTAAAACCGAAATGGAAACACTAGGTTTCAGAAATATAATAATAGAAAACAAACAAAATAAAATGTTGTGGTTTGTAAAGAGGGACAAATATATGTCACACTCGTTGCCTATTGAAAATTAAATTTATTCTCTCGATCTGCAAACCATTGAAAGTAGTGGTTGTAGAACGTCAAAATAAACATACGGTTCGATATTTTTGTCATTTTGCGCTGAAGCACACCGATTGTTCATCAAAGGTTATGGTGAATGTGTTCCATCGGATTCAAAGCGCGAGAGATGGTTTGTGCGGTTCAGAAGTGGTGATTTTTACACGGCGGACAAAGACCTACCAGACCAGCCAAATAAGTTTGAAGACCAAGAAATGGAGGCATTACTCCATGAAGACTGTTGTCAAACTCAACAAGAGCTAGCAAAATCATTGGGAGCTACTCATTCATCAATTTCAAACCGTTTGCGAGCAGCAGGATTCTTCCAAAAGCAGCGAGATTTGGTACCATACGAATTGAAGCCGAGAGACGATTTCAACGTCCGAAATGATGCTTGAAAGCTATAAAAGAAAATAATTTTTGCACCGAATCATTTCTTGCGATGAAAACTTGATTCATTACGATAACCCGAAGCATTAGATATCGTATGTGAAGCCCGGCCAACCAGCCGAATCGATACTAAAGTCAAATACACATGACGCTAAGGTAATTCTCTGTATTTTGTGGGAGCAAAAACTGTCAAGTGGGGCAACCGGCGGGTTCACCTAATTCGAATACGCTGAATCCAGTAGTTTTCGTGCATAGTGCTATGAGCTGCTGAAATCTGACTAGACCATCACAGGGAACATGATTCGTTTGAAGCGAACATTGGCCAGACATGAAACTGTAATATTCCATCATGTCAACGCTCGGCCACATGTTACAATACCTGTTAAAAAGTATTTCGAATGAAGTGGTTGGGATGTTTTGCCTCTCCCGCTTTTTATACATAGTCCAGACCAGTCCCCGTCCGACTACTATTTGTTTCGATCGATGCAAAACCCTCTCACTTGGATACACTTCACTTTGGAACAGAGTATTCGATATAGGCTTGATTCGTTCTTGGCCTCAAAAGATGAGTAGTTCTTTTGGCTCGGAATCCATGTCGGAAAAGTTCATAGCTAACAATGGCCAATACTTTGAATAAATTTATATTGTACAAATGTTTCAAAATAAAAGCTAAACATTTTAAAAAGTCCCGAATTTTTAAGGCATCGTTTTTTGGTTAATCGTTTAAAAAAATTGTTCTGAACCAGTCAACCGGTATTTTAATTTTTGTAAAATCAACCGGTTTAACTTTTCGTTTTTTTAATAAACCAGGTTTTTTAAGACGATTAACCGGTTTTCACGAAATACTTTGTAAAGCTTATTTGAACATTGCATTTGACAATATTTCGTAAAAAATACAAAATTATTGTATAAAGTATATAAGGCGTCTTATATTAAAAGATTTTAAATTTGCAAGGATTTACTACACAATTCTTAACATATATCTTATTAGCGTCCACAAAACTGAAATAGGACGCCAAAACAATAACTATTTTTAGTTATTTAAATAAGAAATAAAATTAATGGTTTTTATGATAGGCATGATATGGAATTAAAGCCAATAAGTTAATTTATTGCTATTATTTGTTGCATTGTTCTGAAAAAAATAATAAAAAAACTAAAAATGCGTCTCCTGAAAAATGATTTTTTTTAGTTATGACGTTGTAATAGCAAATGAGCGACATTTATTTTTAATGAAAGCGATATCCTTGGAACAAACGATAATATCAACACAGTGGAATCATTCGATTAGCAACAAATTCATCATAACAAAGCTGAATATTGTATCTTTAAGAAGAAGAAATTCTCGATACAAATTTCGCGAAAATTTCCCGGAAAATTTTTCCCACGTAGGAACTCTATTCTGATATCATAAACGATATCATTTACGGACTAATTCTTATTTGCATTAGCAATTTTATATGTAGAAATAATAAAGAAGACATTTAACTATTTTACAAGATTATAACTCTCGTTATACCGAGATTTTATTCTATCTACTTTTTGTTTAAATCGACCTCAAGTCACACACATTTCAATAATTTGAATTATATCTTAGAATTCTTTTTTTTTTTTTTTTGATTCGAAAACTTCTCACAGGTTTTAGAAATGGGTTACAAGAATGATTAACAATATGGGAGATTTCATGTCAAGTGAACCAACTTTTAAAATCGATGTCTTCCGAAATTTGCAGCAAGGTTAGACCTATTGGATAGTAATTCAGACACAAGATCGGTCAAGAACTCACTGAGTTTGACATTTTGGCCAAACATGTGTTTTTTGTCATCCGTTTAATTTAGGTAATAAGTTCTTAGGAAAATGTGTCGCACATAGTTTAGTTAGCTATTTCTTTAATCTTTCGAAAAAAAAATATTTAAAAAATTTCAAATTTTTTTCCGAAATCAAAAAATTTTTTGATGGGCCATTTTTTTTTTCTTAAAAGGAAGCTTATATATTTTCCTTGAAGACCTATTTGGTCGCTGAATGGGATGCGAATTCCATATCTATCAAAATAAATGTTTTGTATTCAAAACATACATTTTTTGAATTTTCTTGCAAAATCAAAAACTTTGTTCACTTTTTTCAAAATGGACCCTTTTTTAATTGTTTTTTTTGCTCAAAAGAAAGCTTAGGTCCATTCATTTACGAGAGTTTTAGTCTCTTAGTGGGATGCCATCTTCGCCATAAAGATTCTCCCTGAAAATTCTCGCTGAAGTTTCTATCGATCTATAGCTTTGTTGGAATACAAAATATTCTCAAAAAAATCCAAGAAAATTTTGTTATATTGTCAATATTTGAAAAAACAAATCATGAAATACCTGCTAGATTTTACTATTTTTTGTGGTATGTTGTATAAACGAACACACTTTATAATTGGGCTCCAAACCAATTTTTTATTCAAATTAAATTAATTTTTGGATTACATTTTTTCAGTTTTCTGCATTTGCTATTCCGATTCGGATGTCTTCAGCAATTTTTAGGTTTGCACTGTATTAAGCTGCAAACATCATCTATTTTTTTTTAACAAACACCAAAGCGTTTTGCTTGTCTGCAGATACACCCAGAGTCTCTAGCGGGAATCGAACCCGCAACCCTCAGATTTATAGTTTCGCTATCGACGGTCAATCGGGGCATCCAAAATTTCAAAATAAAAACGTTTTTTTCTAAAAAAAAATAAAAAGTCTTGGCCAAAAATTCTTAATTTAAATTTAAGTATCTTTAGACCTGAAAAGGTAGGGTCACACATGGCAAATGTTTGATGAATAAAATATATTTAATCAAAAAGTTATACGGGAATACAATATTGATTTTTTTTTGTTAAGAATTAGTGTGCTGAATTCCCAATAATTGATAAATTGACTGAAATTTATTGTTGGGGATAAGCTAGTTCCTATGCGCATTTCACTGGTTGCTTAGACCAGATCATCAGGAAACCTTTTCCTTATATTTTAATTTTTATTTTTTTCAAAAACTCATTTTACTTAGGATAAATCAAAACAAATATTTAGTTTAATTTTATTTGGGGCTGTTTAATCTTACAATATAATTGTTTGATCTAATAAATTTGTGCTAAAAAAAGTGGTTACGCTTTTTTGAGCAAATATTTGCCATGTGTGACCCTATCTTAAGAATTGCCTCAGTCTTATATGCATATTTGGTTAAATTTTCTAGTCTTATTGGTTTCTTCTCTATAATTTTCACATACATTGCTTTTCAATAAATCGCTTTAACAACATGTAATCAAATAAGAAATCTATTTAATAATATTAATGATACATTTTATATTTTTACGACCACAATCGAATTCAATCATATAAACATTTAACAGCAGCTCAACATGCCGACGAAACGTTAAATCCACTCAATTGCGGACAAGCGCGTGGAGAAGTAAAACAAATTTAATGATCTGCAAAATACAATTTAACATTGAACAAAAATCTACAAAACAATTTGTATAATAAATGGCAATAGAAAACAAAAATGAAAGTTAGAAAATGTGAAACAACAGGAAACAATTGCGATTGAGTAATAAAAATTATTACAGCTGCCGCCCACCCACTCAGAAATTGAAAATAATTGAATAAACAATAAATCTAAATAAAAAATTTCGATAATTTAAATAAAGCCTAAATATTGTAATATGAATAAAACAAGTTTATTAAATAAAAAGTACTTGGGTACAATTGAAATTTATGAAGATTTAAAGAAATAATCATTTATAATTTTGCAGCGAATGAGTAATCGATGAAGAAACTTAAATTTGACAAACGTTAAGTAATTATATAACAGTATCATTTATTAACTACACAATTCATAGGCGGATACCTTATTTATAGGCTACAAATTTCACAAATTGTTAAAGCTTTTTTAATGCTGAAAATTAATGTATTCAGAATAATGAAAAATTACAATAAACTAATTGCTGACGTTATCATAATTGTATTAAAATACTTTTTCGAGGAATCTTTGATATTAATTTTATTGTTCTTCTAAATATTTGTAATTTTTCAACGTTATTTTCATTCGATCTGAGAGCGCTTACTCTGAAGGATAAATTAAAACTTATACTCTGAAGGATAAAATAAAAGCTTATTCTGAAGGATAAATTAAAACTTATAAGATCAATGAGGAGATATTTAAAAAAAAAATTAATTAATGAATTAATACAATTAATTAAGCTGATTAGAATTTATTCGCGAACGAAATAAACTAAATAAGAATTGAGTAGGTCCATACATCCAGCGAAAAAATGAACATATGTAGTATCCATATACGATTTGACATAATTCGGTGTCAATAATCGTACACGAACTGTGTCAATTTGACAACGAAGAAATGACACCATACCGTTGCAAAAATTAATATTTGTCACCACACCGTTTTCGATTTGACACCATCCGTTGTCGGCTTGACATGTTCCGTTGTCGGTTTCAACCATTACCTTTCAAAATTCACCATACAATTTGTGACGATTAAAATTAAAATACCTTATTTTTCATTAATTATTATATATTTATTTAAAATAAACACATTTATAACAAGTAATAGTGTTATATTCGTCTGAACCGAATTTCGTATTATGACTGATCAAACAGTATTCCGAGGGATATTTGTATGGGGGCTAGGTGAAATCATTCACTATTGGTCAATGATTTCCCATTTTCAATACCAAACAATCCTTATCGACAGAAAGTATTTGTGTGAAATTTCAGCCAGCTAGCTCCTTTCGTTTGGACCCTATAGAGTTTTGAACAGACAGACAAACCGACCTAGCTATGTCCGTATTAGGATCTTATGAGGAATTTATATACTAATGTGGGTCTGTGACAAATATTTTGATTTTATTCATTTAAGTTAAATTCTTGGCCCTAAATAACGCCATCACCAATTACGGCTTACGCTTAAATCTCTTCTAGGAACTGCCACATGGATTCGACCTCAACTCCTGAGTTTTATGGTCTCCACCAAAATCCAACTTCAGTTATGTTTCCAATTGAGTTTTGTTTGTTTTTTATAACCAAAACGAATGCATGTGGTTAATGTGAAAAGCTTCGAGAAATCGTAACGCGGTACAGTTGGACGAGTAATCGAAGGTAGCGAAAAAATTAAGGCCTGGTCTGGTTGCCTTTCAATGATAATGACGTGCGAGTTCTTCCTCCATCCAGAGCTGAATTACGAATGCGACAAATATTTTGGTGGGTATAAAAACATTGTTTCCCGGAATTGTTCTACTCGCATGTCAACAGTTTATTCAACTAACTATCTACTTACTGATATTATTAAGTAGTTGCACTGCTTATTTTTCACTTTTTGTTCACAAAACATAATTTGTTTAGCATTTGTTAAATTAATGGGTACTTTTGTGTTCTTAATAACAAAAAATTTAATGATAAATACCTTAAGTTCATCGTCTGAAAATCAATTTGCTTGTAATTCACGATGAGAAGTAGAGGCATATAATTTGATAACATTCGGTTGTCGATACATAACAGATTGTTTACAAATTGTAATAGTTTGATGTCGAAAAAAGTGACACCGTAACATCGTTGTTACGATAATTCCACTAAATCCATATAACGATGTTTTGGATAAAATTAAACTCCGAGGATTTTTAGGAACAATACAAATCATAAATAGGTTAATTTTTAAGTTGTTTAAATAACGAATTTGGTAATGTTGTGTTTTGTTCCAATTCATAGCATTTATTTTTTTTCTTCTTGGACTCATGAAATGACCCCTACTCATGCAAAGCATTGTGTTGGAACTAGGAAAATAGGTTATGGCAGAGAAGAAAGAGGGAATAGTGTTTGTGGTCATTCGATTTAAACTTTCCTACATTGAAAATTACAGAAAACTTTTCAGAATCGAGAGAAGTTAGTACCAACATCAAAAGCAATAAGTTTTGTTAAAAGTGCATCATGCCACACTCTATCGAATGCCTTGGAAATATTTAGAGCCACAAAATTACTTTCGCCAAAACTGTGATTGGAACGACACCATTTTACCAATAGGAAGGCTAGCAATTATCCCTTAGAGCGTCCCCTACGAAATCCATAGCCATGGTCGGTTAGTAAATTGTTGGACTCCAAACATTTAAAGATATGGTAGTTTACCATTCTTTCCATAAGTTTGGAAAGTGCAAAACAATTTATTATTAGACAGTAATTTTTAGGGTTATTAGCCTCTCCCTTTTCAGGAATTGGCGTGACATTAGCAACCTTTTAAAATACAGGAAATAACCCGGCATGGTATGAAGTGCTGAAAAGGTTAGCTAATGGACGAGCTAATATCGAAGTGCAATGCTTCAAGACCATCTGACCCAGGAGAGTTATTTACGTTGAGATCCGAATTAAATAGTAATTATGTCGGAAAATGATAAACTCTATTATTACATTACATTCAAATATTACAAAAAATCAACAATCTTTCCTCCAAACATATATGGTTATATCATCAGTTTCGTTGGCACTATATCCTGCTGGTTTAATAATATCTTTATATGATATACTAACTCCTAAATGTTGGACCAATGTTGGCCACAATATTTTTCAATAGTTTAGCAACATCAAATTTATTTTCTGAATTAATTACAACACCAAGAGTTATTCCATGAAGCAATCCTTTGTTAAGACAGCTTATTAATTTTTCTTTGTCTTAATTTTAAGTATGAATTTTGTTGATTTGTAGAGAGTTAAAAATATTTGTTTTTATACTGTTTATATCATTTATATGATATTCTGCCAACAGTTTTACATCATTAAGGAGAAAAATTATCAAAATTCTTTAATAAAAATAGTATTATTTTTATTAAATCATATTCAACATGCCCAAAATCTTAATCATACACAGAGAAAACTGATTCGTAATGGCAACCGAATTTGTTGCCAATCGAATGATTCTGCCTTGGTGACCGAATTTTACAGTTGTGGATACAAAATTTTAGAACTTGTAACAAAAATTTGGTTGTTTCAACTGAAATTCTTCTTTATCAATTGATTTTCAGTTGCTAAAACCGAAAAATGCTATATATGCAACCGAATCATTCGATTGGCAACAAATTCCGTTGCCATTACGAATCTGTTTTCTCTGTGTAGCAATAAAATTAATTTGTACAATTGACTTTTCACTAATATTTCGGATTTACATATATATTGCATAAATATGGAATTCTTTCATTATACTGTGAAATTATTGACCTTTGGTAGGGTTTTTAAGAATAGATTCAATAAAAAAACGAAGAACTTCAAAAGTGGAATTATTGCGTTTTGTAAACCTTCTTAATTGATATAAGTTTATCAATTTTGCTACTAAAGAATAAGCTGCAATATTGCCCGCGAGCCAAAAAGTGTTTTTCTTCCCGAAAAGGAATTTGAAAAGTAAATGTTCAGGTTCCCAAATTTCCGTATTTATCCATTGCAGGAAAATATAAAAAATATGTTCATTCTTCACTCGTTTATGTTCATTAAATTTGGAAATTTCGAATTTTTTTAGGGGCAGCCTCGATTTTAGTTCAGTATTGACGGATCTTGGATGTGACATAGCAATATGTGTTATTATTTCAATAGTTTTAAATCACTATCACTTCAGTAAGTTGCCACAAGTCTTAAACAGTATTTTATATATATTTTAGACAGGCACGGATCTAGCTCAATGATTTGGGAGGGGAAAATAGAGTAATTTCTACAATATATTTCCTGTTTTGTATATAAAAATTGTATATTTTGTTCTAAAAATATTCAGCCTAACTATAAAAGCCTTAAAGTAGATTTTAAGATCATAAAATTGACTATTATTTTAAATTCCGTACCATAAAACAAATTTAAAATGTTGTTTTATTTATTATATTAAAAAAAACTTTTGGTTTTGAAGTTTCATGTACATTTTCAGCCTATCTACAAAAGCCTTAAAGCCATATTTTAATTTTCGTACCATAAAACAAATTTAAAATATAATTTAAAATGTTGTTTAATTATTTCAAAAAAAGATTTTTGTTTTGAACTTTTATGTACATTTAGTTTTTTTGAATTTTTTGAAATTTCTTTTTTTTATTTACATTCATTGAAAAATATTTTGGAAAAAGTTTTGAAGCTAATAAAAACAAAAGTTCTATTTTAAAATAAAGTCGACTTTAACAAAAATTAACTCTAATTTTTCTATTATAGTTAGGGTGATTACTTTTGGGGAAGAAAATTTCCTTTTTTCCTCCCCTTGCATCCGCGCCTGATCGTAGATCTTTTTGCTAATAAAAATTGGTAAAAGAAAATTTGATAATTTTGTGAAATTTTCAGTGGCCCTTAATATATTTTCACTTCAAAATTTTAATGCGACCCTCTGTTAATATTATTTGATAGACAAAATAACTCAATTCAGGCAATTAACCATTTTATTCAATATAGTCCTACATATATAGTCCTTCCATTTATTTATTAAAGCGATCATACTCTGTTGTTAATAGTCATCAGTTTTTAACATTTTAACAACATCAAACTAAGATATTGGCTTCAAAATTTAACATCTTATAACATTCTACCGGATGGTGATTGTGTAATAGTTCAGTTATACAACCCTAAATCCAAAAGTTGAAATCCAAAATTTTAAAATAAAAATGAAAATAACTAAGAAAGACTAATAAAGATATAGACCTTGGATTCTGAAATTTTGCAATTTTGCTATTTGGAACAATTTAGGTCGGCTTCATAGATTTGTAATAATTTTTAAAAGTTTTATATAAAGAAAAGATTTCACTGAGATCACTTAACTATTTATTAAATAAATTGCAAATTTTCTTTTACATTTCTATTATTTATTATTTTAGTTTTAATTAAATTACACTTACAATTGAAACTTTTATTATAGTTGTTCAGCTATGAGTTAAATCCAACAGTTCTTTAATCCAACAGAACGGCCAATATTAAAGGCCGTATATGATTTTTGGGGAATTTGGGAAATAAAGTCCTTTTAGAGTTTTTTTTTAATTTTCTTAGGATCTCAAGATTTTATGTTAATTCTCCAACTTTAATATACTTTGTAGAATTAAACAATATTTTCAACACTTTAAATTTCTTTTGTTAACAAATCGAAATAATTAGTATTTTAACTGTTTAAATTTGTTTTTAATTATTAAACTTTTATAAATCCTTGATTTCCGCTTAATTTTTTAAAATCATCATCTCTTTAAAAAGAATGTTTAACAATTTAATTATTTTTTTTTGTTGAATTTTTTGCAAATATTTAGTTTTTGTGTTGTATATTTTTTTTCGTTATCGTTAAACTAGCTTTTATTTATTAAAGATTTTTATATTTTTGAGTTGGTATATTATTGTAACTGCTTTTTATTTAATTTTATTTATTAATAAAAAATTATATATTGTTTGAATGTGCGCGCGCGCGTCTAGTTCGTGCCATGGGTAACCGCAGAATGGTTAATACACCTGCTTTCTCATAGCGAATTACTTCGCATGCAGCGTAAGAAAATTTCTTCTTTCTTTTCAAAAAGCAACAACTACTGCTGCCAGTGCTTGTTGCTGTTGCCTCTTCTGTTGTTGTCGTTGATTTCGGTTTTGTTGTTGTTACTTCAGCTACTGCTGTTGCTATTGGGCCAAACAAAAAACGAAAAAATTAAACTCTCACACATCTTTGGTCGTCGGTCGTACATAGTAAAATTAAAATATGTATGAAAAAAAAAGTAAATAAAACTAAAAACAACAACTACAAGTCAGCTACTTTTGTTGTTGTTGTCGAAATTGTTATTAAAGATCATGATGTTGTACATGATCATCTTCATCATGATCATCATTGAGTTAATGATAATTAACTTTTCAAGTTGTTCAGACAACGTAGACGATGGTGAAAAAAGGTGCGAGTGATGGTTACTGTGTTTGCTTGAATTACTGACTGACTTTGTGACTGCCTGCTTACATGGTAAGTATATCGGTAAGTAATGCCAATGCCATTGTCAATGACATTGTTGGAAAGTGCCTTTTCAGTGTGTGACTGTAACTGTTGCTGTTTTCTTTGCATTTGTTGCCGGTAGTGTAGTGTTTATTTGATGACCATTGTTTGTTTGTTGTTGGCTCTTAGTGTTTTCGTATTTGATTTGAATTTGTTTTGTGTCTACAATCATCGATTGTTGTCTTGAAATTGCCTTTGTCATGTCCATATTTTTGGTGGTTGTTTTACAAAACTCCAAACAACAATATTTTCAAGCTTGTTGAGACTTAAATTTGTTTGCAACATAAATGTTGCAGACATACTTACTTACCTACTAGCACTTCAAGTTTCTGCTGCAACAATAATATAGAAATAAACAAACACTTATTTTAAAAACTTCACAAACAGCAACAACAATTAGTTAGTATGCCAGTGTTTGCTCTTCTCCCTGTAAACGTTAGACATACGTACATATGTACGATCCGGAATACAGCGAATGATCAATATTTTTGTGCAAAAACTACAGAAATACAACCAACCTGTCTGTAACTCTTCCTCATTGGGTAAAAGAAAATATACTTATAAATGTATCACTATACATAGAAAGGGAAATCTATTACCCCTTTCAGTTCGTTTGCATTTCATCTTGGAGGTCCGGCTTTTTGTGAAAAATCAGCTTAATGCTTTGGCTTACTTTAAAGGTGATTTTATTCAAAAAGCCATATTAAAAATTAGTTTTTTGGGAAACTGGGCAATTATCGATCCAAATTTCCAAGTCCTGTCATACGTCGACCGAAACTAAATATCGCAGATTTTTTTTTTCATCATTTATTTATTATATCTTCATTATTTAATGAACTAACAATAAGTGGTTCAAATCTTATATCTAATATTATTATTTAATTAGTCCAGCCAGTGCCGGACGAAAAAATTTTATGTTCATGGTTGTTTTGGTTAAATTGGCATTCTTCCTTCTAGATTAGGTCTGCTGTGTCCCTCCTTCTTAATCGAGTGTGGCCATCGAGTTATCTAATATGTTGCGGGCCAGCGGGTTTGGGTGAACTTCAAGTTTTTTTAAATATTTTTGTACGTTTTTCGAGATTTCAGTTTTTACAATGGGCACGTTTAGATCTTTGTGTATATTCGCGTTTTTGATATACCAGGGGGCAACTGTGATCATTCTTAGAAACTTGTTTTGGCGTCTTTGGATCTTTTCCACATTTGACGCTGAGGCCGTGCCCCATAACTGTATGCCATAACACCATATCGGTTTTATAATCATGTTATAAAGTAGAAGTTTACAATCCAAACTAAGCGTGGAGTTTCTGCCAATAAGCCAATTAATTTGAATTGATTTCAATTTAATTTGAGTCAACTTTGCATCTATATGACTTTTCCATGTAAGGCGACGATCGAGATGTATTCCGAGGTATTTCACTTCCGATTGTTGAATTATTGTTTGGTTATTGATATGAATAGGGGGGCATGATTCTCTACGTAATGTAAATGTAATGTGTGTACATTTTTGCTGGTTGACTTTAATTTTCCATTGTTTTAACCATTTTTCTAATTCAAATATGTGGTTTTGTAAGTAACGAGACGCTTCTTGAGGGTTTTCATGAATGCTTAGAATAGCAGTATCATCAGCAAATGTTGATGTATGAGTGCGATTGTTAGTTGGCATATCAGACAAATACATCAAATATAAAAAAGGTCCCAGGATACTGCCTTGGGGGACTCCAGCTTCAATGGGTTGTGCAGTACTTAAAAAGTTTCCCTCTTTAACCTTAAATGTTCGACCAGTTAAATAGCTTTCCAACAGCTTATGTGTGTTTGCCGGTAAATTTTGACTCAATTTGTATATTAATCCAGCATGCCATACCTTATCAAACGCTTGAGAGATGTCGATGAAGAGTGCAGAACAGTATTTCTTTTCTTCAAACGCTTTTCTCACCATATTTACAAGTCTATGGGTTTGTTCGATAGTACTGTGTTTTCTTCTAAATCCAAATTGATGATTCGGAATACAATTGTTTTCAGTTAACATCGGGCACAACTTGTTCATAAGTATCTTCTCAAATAGCTTTGATATATTAGACAATAGGCTGATGGGTCTGTGTGATTCTACTTTTGTGTGATCTTTTCCCGGCTTCGGTATCATGGTAACCAGTGAAACCTTCCATTCTGGAGGATAATATTCAAGTCGTAATATAGCATTAAAAATAAAAAGAATTATTTTTATTGCTATCCGGGGTAGCTCCATAAGCATCTTGTTGCTGATCTTGTCCATACCAGGCGCTTTCTTGGGATTTAAATCAACAATAGCATTTTCGATCTCTCGAATCTCAAAACGTAGGGGTACGGCTGCTCCAAAATAGGGTGCAACAGGTGGCAACTCAATTGCTTCGTTTGATGTGTTCGGTGTAAATACTTTTTTTAAATGATTAACAAACAGATTCCCTTTTTCAGTATCATTTCTTGCCCAACCACCACTTGAATTTCGAAAGGGGGACTTACATATAACGGGTCTTTTAAGAATTTTGTTGCTCGCCATAATGAGTAATCCGATTGCGGGGTTGCGTCCAGGCTTTCTAAATATTTATTCAATGATTCCATTTTTCGAAATTCCAAGAGCTTTTTAAGTCTTTTTATACAATTTTTAAGCTTCGATTTTAGTTGGGGGGATCTGTGCAATTGCCACTCTCTTCGAAATCTTCTTTTTTCATTTAAGAGCCGTTCGACATCTGCAGAATTAATTCTATTATATCTGAATTGTCGGGGGGTTTGGGTAGCATGTTGAGCAGCCAGTCTGAGATTTTTATCGAAATTGATAAGAGAGTGATCGATGTTTTCTGGTGTTCTTAGCGGTATGTTTTCCGAGCAATGTGTACTGAGGTATTTTTTATATTTGAGCCAATTTATTCTTATATATACCAGTCGGGGATACAATTTCTAGGGGGCTCAATAAAGTAATAATAGTGGGTGAGTGGTCTGAAGATAGTTCCAGCGAGGATTCAATTTGAATCATTTCTCTAGGGATATTTTTCATCACGCTAAAATCAATAACATCCGGTATTTTTCGTGGGTCAGTAGGCCAGTAAGTAGGTTGGCCGCTCGAAAGCACATGCAAACCCATTTTAGAAATTGAGTCGAACAAAACACGACCTTTAGGGGTAATCAGTCGTGATCCCCAGAATGTGTGCTTAGCATTATAATCGCCAGCAGCCAGGAAACGGGGGCCTAGTGATTTAAAAAATCTATTATATTGACTTTCTGTAATTGAGAATCTTGGGGGTGAGTATATCGATGAAATCACTAAGTTTCGATGAAAATCTTCAAGACAGATTGTAGTAGCTTGAAGATAATCTTCGCAAAAATCACACATTAAGTAGTGTTTTATTCGAGCTTTTATTAAAATTGCCGAGCCTCCTCATGCTCTACCTCTGGGATCTTTGGTGTCATATATTACATATCCATTTATTCGAAAGGAACTTCTGGACGTCAAATGAGTTTCAGAAACCAGCATTACATCAATTTGTTGGTTTCTTAAAAAATATTCGAGTTCGTTTTTGTGTTGGCGTATGCCGTTTGCATTCCAAAAACATATTCTTAGGCAGTTCATGGTCTGTTAAGCACATATTGTAAATAGTATTATTCGTGGATTTATGCTAATATCTCAGCAATATGCGTTTAAATTTTCCTGATCCGATGGTTATCTGGGGGCTTCGGTAAACCAATTTAATAAATTAAATTCTTACCAGGAATGAGGTCCGTGCACCTCGGAGCCCCGGTTTCGCTCCATATTTCCCGTCGAAGCACAACATCAAGGTGTGGAGCTCACCAAGATGCATATCTCTGCCCGAAGGGTGAGATCATCATACACAGTGGGTCAGAATCATAATTTTTTTGGAAATAAATCTGGAATTTTTAAACGGCATATCCGATCGGAATACAATTTGACATGGGCGTAGCCAAGGAGTATTAGAGTTTAAGTTATAGAAGTGGGCCCTACAAATGCTCCAGTGCTATTTATGACATTGTATTAAAACTGATCCCACTTTTGAAATCGATGACTGTAAAAGACACCACCCTCCGTAGCCGCACACTTAGTAGAACCATATCTCTGACCTCCGATATAATGTTATAGCACACTTCAGATTTTTTTTTCTTTGGTGTTAAGTCCAAAGTCTTAGTCGACAAGCCAGATCTGATTCAAGGGATGGAAGCCAATATATACTTGCGTAATTCAAGAAATACCGGTAGCAATGCTGGAAAGATTTATTGAAAATTAGACCTCAGGTCGACGACATAGTAGGAGCCACATTTGAATGAAATTATTGTTAAAATTTAAATGTTAGACATTTTAAATTTGGGCCATAATGAAGACCGAAATCTAATTATATGTATACAAAAATAAAAAACTTTAAATGAATCACCCTAAAGGCAATTTGATTCACCATATGTTAAAAACAAATAGATTAGTCTTACATATAAAAATAGGAGAGAATAAGAGGCAGGAAGCACCAGAGAATGGAGATATGATCCAATGATATGGAATGGATAGTCAATGATTATGAAACTAGGCTCCGAACAATGGAACAAGGAGTAAATTAAATAATAAATTAACTTTCTCTTATTTAGAAGTCGTTTTTTATTTTTACCCAGTAACATTTAAAAAAAAACTAACTTCAATTTATACCTACAAAATTTCCTTAAAGCCAAGGCAGGGTACAATAAATGCTTCCTAACTGAATATAGCACTCTTACTTGTTTTATTATTTCTTATATTTTTTTCCTTCAAAATTACCATCCAGTATTCTTCATTGTCGTTAAACATGTCTCGTTTAGTGTGTCATTGCAGCAAAAAAAAAAAATTTAAGTAAAAAGTGGAAGAAAAACAAAAAATATAAAAACTACTTTCAGTTGAACAGTTTCGAGAGTAAAACTATTTTCATAGTTGACATCTTCTCTAAGCAAGAAAATAATAGAAAAAGCAACCAAATCCCAACTCAAGCAATGTGCATGATCTTCATCAAAGTTTTCTTTCCTTTTTAGTTGTTTCAGCATATTTTTTTTGTTGTTTTTCAATTGCAAATTCTGCGTAATGTTTCATTTGTATGGGTTTGTAATGGACTTTATTTGTTTTTTATGACTATTTCTAAGTAATTTTTATTTCTTCCAATTGCAAACTTGACAGAAATCGTTCATTTGTCTGTGTGTTTTTTTTTTTTTTTTGTTTGCACAATTGTAAATTTGAAAATTTTCCAATAGTCAATTGTTTGATTATTTGATTGCAAGTGTATGTGAGTTTTTTTATTTTCAATTTATTTTCAATTTTATTGTTTATTGTTGCGAATCCTATAATTTTTTTTATATTCCATTGTTTTCCACACAAATTACTTACTTATTTGTTGTTTACATTTGAAAGAATTCAATCTATTGTTTTCTATGAAATTTCTTAATTTATGATAGAAAATGGTATATGAGTAAGTACCATAAAGAATGGATCGCTTTATACTGATGACTTCTCGAATATCGAATAAACTGATGTTCGAAAACCCAATTTTTCAAAAAAGAAGTTTTAATGTTTGTCTTATTTTCAAATATATCGTTAAAATATCCATTTATATTTCATTTGTAATCTTTGTTATTTCTGCGCTTTGAGAGACTTTGTTGACCAAAGTCTCTCATCTGCGTAATGGAGATCATTGATATTGCACTAGTGTTATTATTATGCACTAATGTTCAATTATTGTATATTGTCCAGTCAATTTTAAAAAGTAGAAACCGAAAACTGGCCTGACTATACAAGCTCCGAATAATCCTTCATTAGGAATTCTTTACATTCGATAGTTTTCCATATATTACCAATCAAACTTGAAATCAACGAATATAAGATGTCGTAAGGAATCTTCACATCATAAACTGTCCTAAAATTACTGTTAGGAGTTTGATGTAATCAATGCAGGATTTTCAATTATTCATTAATAATATTCGTCACCGCAGCTCAACTCTACATAGGTATATTCGATAATTCAGAAATACTGTTGAATTATTCTATTCTTTATTTTAAAAAATCCTGTAGAAGTAGTTATTAGGTATTCTGAGTCTTCTATTATGAGTGTGGAATTTGCAGTGCACAGTGGTTTAGAAACTTTTTTTTTGGAAATAATTCGGTATCTTGGGTACTATTGGAGATATTGTTACGAAATTCCACACGGTTTGAGCTGAGGTATTTTTGAGTTGATTTATGTTTGTTCAACTTCCTAGCGCTAACGGGGGCCAGTGCGTCTCAAAGTTGGTCACCTCGGTCTCAATTTTTTTAAAAAAATCGCCAAAAATAATTTTTATCCGAATGAGCTGAAATTTTAAATATAAATAGTCCTTGAGAAGATCTAAAATACGCTTACATGTGAAGTTTATCTCTATTAGTTGAAGAGATATTCAGGTTTATTGATTTATTTTTTTTAATTTTGAATGATTTTTTTTTACTATCACATGGTAAATAACGTCACACTGAAACACATTTTGCCCGTTTTAGGAATTTTGGTATTTGAAAATAAAGGATGTCAAAAATTCTAATGCCATTGATTTAAGGACATTTGGGTCTATATTGGTTTCAAATTTTGTTATGATATCTTTAAGTATTAAAATTTTACATTAAATCAATTTTTTTTAGTTTTTAAGGTAAATGAAGTCCCAAAATTATATATCTTTTTTTTTATTTCATATTTTATTTATTGTATCTTCACAAAATAATGTGAACTATCAATAATTTGTTCAAATCTTAAATCCAAATATTATTTTTTATTTACGTCCCACCACAGTTGGACGAAAAATTATGTTTAATTTATGGATCCTATCATCAGCGCAGGTCTGTTGGATTCCTTGTTCTTAGTCGGATGTAGCTATTCCCAGGAAAAAAATTTGTGAAGTTTTGTAATGACCACTAGTTATTTCATGCATTATTTTGTAAGGAGTGGTGGTTACCCAGCACATTATTTTATTTACTAGAATAAGTACTTATTTTTATGCAGGCTGGTAATGAACTTTTGCATTTAGCACAGTGGTTCGCCACCTGTCAAAGCCATTATTTTTTTTGTTCATATCATATTCATTTATATGTTGATGTTAAAACTATTGTTAACTTACAATAAAATAACTCGTACATGGAGCAGTGAGTTAGCAGTTTGACTATCAAACACAAGCAAATAATGTGACTATTCGATTCCCACACAAGGCAATATTTTCTGTGTTTGTTTTAGCTACATATTCTTGTTATGAATTTACTACTTATTTCTCAACTGATTGTAAGTACATTTGTAAGCTTGACCCCTGAATTTTTTAAAAATCTCGAACAACGGTAAGTAGTGTTTCAGTCAAATAATAAGTAGTTATCGCTTTGCTCCAATTATACTTGCTGGCTTACTAGGTAAGCAAAGTTTTTGCTGAGTTACTTATCATTAATGTTCGTGCAAGTGGGTTAGGGTGAACTTCTAACCTTTTCAAATATGACTCCGCTTGTTTTTTTATTTCATTTTTCACCAGGGAGACACCTAGGTCCTTATGAATGTTAATATTTCTCACATACCAAGGCGCTGCTATCATTCGTAATATTTTATTTTGGAATCATTGAATTTTTCAATATTAGAAGCTGAGGCCGTGCTCCATAATTGAATTCCATAGCACCATATGGGTTTTATTATTGAGCTGTTTTATATTTACACCCATCAGATCAAAATTAAGTAATAAATTCGCAACAATATCTCTGTAATTTTGACTTTTCTTATTCCCCAAAAATTCTTGAACAACAAGTTTAAAAGAATTCCATGCTGCATTTTCAACATCGGTTAGTAGACACTCAAATTGGGTATCAACCAAAATTTTTCTTATTTGAGGACCCACAAATATCCCTTCTTTTATTTTGGCCTCAGAAAGACTCGGGAACACGCTGCATAAATATTGAAATGCTGGTTTTGTCTTATCTAAAGCTTTTACGTAATTTTTTAATGTAAATAAGCATTTTGCAGTGTTTGTGTTATAGGAAAACCTAATAATTTTTCAGCAAATAAAACAAAAATGGTCTGGGTTTATTTTACACTTTCTAGAAGACATTTTAAAATAGTTTTTACTTTAGAGTTTGGTATTTAATAGCGATTTATTAACTTTTATCTACAGAAAAGATGTACTTTTAAACAGTATTTATTTTATTCCCGTTTTTTCGGAATTTGTCAAAAGAATACAACTCTGAAAGTATCTAGTAGCTTCGCCAGAGTGTTGAGTACCCAAAAACAAAGTAAATACTTAATTACTACAATTCGGTACACTACAGTATGCATTAGTAGTACTCAGGGCAGGTGAAAAATAAAAACCCATATGTATATCTCAAAATTTAGACGTATAGGTGGGAAACAAAAAATGGTCAATTAACTAGCGTCCCTAGCTCTTCTCAAAAATATAAGTTTCATTCCATGAGCAAACAAAAATGTTTGATTTGTAAACTAGTGTTATTTATTAGGATTGGAGGGCACGATTCATGTAATTAAAACAAAAATTATTTGCTAAATTCCATGTGATTGTCAATTATTTTTTCAAATATTTCAAATCAGAGACATAACTGTTATACGAAATATCTAAAAAAATTTAGCCATAACTGTTATATTGTAGAAATAAATTTTTGTTTATTTAAATAATAGTTATTCTCAATGAAAATAAGTTTTGCTTTTCAATAAGTGTTATTCATAATAAATATTTTTTTTCGTTGCTCATATCTTTTATTTTTGATTTTTATGTTTTTACGTTGCCTTATAAGAGTTATTCATAATAAATATTTTTTTACGTTACTCATAACTTTTATTTTCGATTTATATTTTTTTACGTTGCCTAATAAGAGTTATTTATAATAAATATTTTTTTTCGTTACTCAAAACTTTTATTTTCGGTATAACTTCACCTGAAGTATCTCCACTTCAACCAATATCAGATTTTCTGATTGACGAATCTAAATATTTCTTCGTTGTTCGGAACATCAATTAGAGAACTTGAAGTGGATTTACCTTCAGAAGATGACAAAGGCAATACATC
The DNA here is from genome assembly GCF_958450345.1 of Calliphora vicina. NCBI lineage: Eukaryota > Metazoa > Arthropoda > Insecta > Diptera > Calliphoridae > Calliphora > Calliphora vicina. The sequence goes on along the minus strand of NC_088783.1, from coordinate 81,346,285 downwards.
GGGAGAGTTATTAGCAGATATAGCTAAAATAGAGAGCTTTAAACCTGTGAGACTGGACGTAGAAGCCGATTTGTTGCAATATTGGGAAAAGAAAAAGTATACTTTTGCAATTTTTAAATAAATAGGTTCATACGGCTTTCTGTTGAAAGAGCAATTTTTGCTTTGCGTATTTTGTTGACTGAGAAAAGTTGCAACTTGGCGGACAATGCGTTTGCTAAAACATTGATTGTGAAACAATATTCTTCATAATTAAAAAACACACAGTAAAAACCATCCACCTCATACCAAGCTTATTTTTTGCGACTTTAAAGGTTAAATACAATGTATGTACTAATAAAATGCAAGCAAGTTGACGAAAGAAACTTCTTTTGAGTTATGAGCAACGAAAAAAATATATTCTTTAGAATAACTCTTATTAGGTACTTAAAAACATACAAATCGAAAATAAAAGTTATGAATAACGTAAAAAATTATATATTATGAATAACACTTATTATGCAACGTATAAAAATATAAATCGAAAATAAAAGTTTGAACACGTAAAAATTATTCATTGATTTATGCCTAACTTTTTCGGTCTCAAAAAATTTTTTAACAGTTATTTTTGGTCTCTGGTTTCGATTCATACATATCCACCACGAACACATAAGATTTTTCTACAACTTGATTTTTATTATTAAAAAATACTCGGACCAAATTTCGTATTTTTAGTTCCATTAGTTTCGGTCATATCATGTTATTAACAGCGGATGTTCGCTGAGGTGGGTCAACGTATTTCCACATATCTTTGTCAATATATGTTATACCGATTTTTCCAAACATTTTTGTACAACTAAAAATATTAATAATAAATTTCATACCCTTAGGTCCTTTTGTTTTGGCTCTATCGCATTTAAAATTCAGATGAAAAAAATCCAGCATTTGTCTTAAATAGCTGGCAACTACTGTATATTTGGTCAATTCACAAGGTCTCCTATCATGTCATAATGTCCTAATATTTCACAATGGTTTAAAAATGTTGTTATTGTCTTTCAAGCAAAAAATGTCCTAAATTAATACTACTCTGTAAGCTATGTCTATTATGCTATCGTAACCAACCGGCAGAGACCTGCGCCGAACACCTAAGAGTCGGTTAAGCCAAGCCGCCGAGTCGTGAAATATTAAGACATTATGACAATATGAAATGATAGGAGATCTTGTGAATTGACCAATTATATTCTTCTTGCTATTTCCTATACAATAACTTAACAAACATATTTTTTTACATAAAAATGGCTAAATAAACACTGAATGACTGACCATCAATCAGTTAAATTCATCAACCAGCAACTTAAATCACATGTATGCATGAGTGTGTGTCCATGCATATGTGATTGTTCTTTAGTTTTACAATAATAATTTTCACTTTCTTTCGCAAAAACTTCAATTCCCTTTCAGGCACAATCAAAATGTTTAAAATCAACAAACTTTTTCATTTTTAATTTTACTTTTTAGTCCCCATTCGCACACACATGCAAGTACACTGTACAGCCAGGCAGACAGTCATTTTAAATGGATCAATAAATGAATGATTGAACGGCCACAACAACGCTGCCAATGATGATGATGATGGCGATCGTTTGCCTGGGTAGATGGTTGGACGGATTCGATGGTTGCTAAAAATCAATTCAATTGATGGATTTGATTTGAATTAAACAATCTATCTTTGCCATCTCTCCAAGAAGCCAAAAAAGATTTAGAAAAACCCCAAACAAAACACCACAAAAACCAAATGGACAAATAAAAAAAGAGAGAAAAAATACCAACAACAACTACAACAGCAGCAGCAACAAAGTGTCGATCATTCATTCACTTATTCATTGTCAGTTAATATCACATTCATTCAGTATCAATTCATGCATGCACACATGCTCACATGCATGCATGGAAACTTGAGTATGGGTATCTATTGGACAACGAACAAGTTTATATTTCTATCGTTTCTACTATATACGAATACGAGTATGAGTACGACGAGTCCATTGATCATCACAGAGTGTGGTGGTACATGGAGTGAGCTTTGATTTGTACGTTTTTGAACTGTCCTACTTTTCCATAAAATATTTGCAAAACGTTTTTAGCCACATTTAGAGACAAACGTTGTTAGTTAAGTTGACGCTTTTTTTTCCGAGTGCAATATGTCTACCTACATGCATCTGAGGCACTTTCGACGGCCCAACATCGATTTTTTCTTGTCTTCTGTAAATCAATGAATAATTGATTCTAAACATTATTTAAGATATTGTGACAAAAGTATATCACTCTCCTTTTATTGTGAGTTTTGTTGACAAATTAGTTCACTTTTCATTTCATTGCACTTTACATCAATGTGCTCAATGTATTCTCAAGTTCCATTCAGAATACTTCCATTCAATGTGATCGATTACAAACTAATTTCTTAACTATTAATCCATATCAATACAAAACTCTATATCATTCTATAATATACTATTATCTTCTATATATATAAAATAAAGTGATGTTAGTTACTAAGTGTATAACTCAAGAATGCCTGGACCGATTTCGATGATTCGCACCAATTCGGACTGGTCTCCGGCCAAACAAGAAGAATTTTTTTTTACATACATTTTGTGTATAGTGATTTTGATAGATGACGTTTATGTTATCCACTGTATAGACGTCGATCATCTGCTGATGGCGCGCCATGGCGGTAGAACAATCACAGTCAAAGTGAAAGGAAATAATTTCGTGGTAACAACTCTTGGGTTGTTCCGCATTCGCCACTTCTTTCCAAAACATTGAAGGCGCATTGTAACGTGGAGTAATGTAATTCAGTGAAGTCCATCAAGTACATCTGCAAATGTGTATATTCTCATTTCGCATTCACGAACGGTCAACGAGATTATTTCACCGCAGCAAATTCTGGTCAACGTGCTCAAAACCCACCAGCTACATCATTAATTTTTCAAAGTGAGTTAGGAACGCATGATGTAGAATTTAACAGTCTCTGGGTTAAGTTCAAAATCAGGAAACACTGTTTGCACTTCGGGTTTCTCTATAGAAGTCCAAACGCGGGAAGGGATATTACTATATCCAGCTTCGATGCCCTTTCCGATTCCATATCGAAGATTCTTGAGAGTTGTCCGAACAGTGAAATTGGCTCGAAAAGGGCTGAGCTCAACGAGTTCTTTAGGCATTTTAATTGGAAACTCTGTTTCTTAGACAATAGTGTCAATGCCATGGCGAAAATCGTCGAAAACATAATTAAGATGGGGATGAAAACATTCATTCCATCAAAAAAAATTCGATTAAAACTATGGAAAAATCCTGGTTTAATCAGAAGTGCAAAATTGCAATCAGATCTAGAGAGGAAGCATTCAGAATCTGGCGTTATAACAAAAGTGCAGAAACTGATTCGCTACGCAAAAAGGCGAGATTTTCGTGTGCCAAAGTGCTGAGGCGTGATAAATCTCAACACGAGCAGCGCCTCCGTGCCAAAGTTCTTACTGCTCCCTGGGGCAGTAAAAGCTTTTGGTCATTCGTTAAAAGAATTAAGGATAATGCTAGTTCATCAATTCCTACTCTCTTAAGGGATGACCAATTATTCACTGACCCGGTTGTTATTTGCAAATAATTCGAACTTACCAGAAAGCAATCAACCACTGCCCGAGCTCGAAAGAGTATCTGCTACTATGCCGAATATATTCTTTCGCGCTCGCGCAGTTAAAAGGGTTTTAGCGGATCTCAACATAAATAAGTCTCCTGGGACTGATGGTATACCAGCACTGGTCTTGAAGCAGTGCTCTTCGACGCTAGCTCGTCCATTAGCTAACCTTTTCAGCCGTGCCGGCAAATTTCCAGTATGTTGGAAGGTTGCTAATGTAACGCCAATTCCTAAAAAGGTAGAGGCTAACAACCCTGAAAATTATCGCCAATAGCAATTTGTTCTGCACTTTCCAAAGTCATGGAGAGTATGGTTACTACCATCTTGTGAAATATTTAGAGTCCAACAATTTACTCAGCGACCGGCAGTATGGATTTCGTAGAGGACGCTCTACGGGAGACCTGCTAGCCTTCCTATCGGAAAAATGGTGTCGTTCCATACACCGTTTTGGCGAAAGTAAAGTGGTGGCTCTAGATATTTCTAAAGCGTTTGATAGAGTATGGCATGGTGCGCTTTTAGCAAAACTTATTGCTTTTGGTGTCGGTAATAGCTTATCTCGATTTATATCGAGTTTTCTCAGAGATCGCACTATACGAGTTGTTATAGATGGAATCTCATCAAACGAGTTCAAGATCAATTCAGGGGTACCGCAAGGCTCCGTCCTTTCTTCTACTATATTTCTTATATTTATAAACGACCTTCTACGTCAAACTTCCAACCGTATCTACTCTTTTGCAGATGACAGCAACATTTGCCATTATAGACAAAGCCTGTCGGAGATTGGGGCAATGAGGCAAAACATGAATGATACGCTTAACCAAGATCTTGTGACAATCTCTGAATGGGGTTGTGCGAATAGAGTCGATTTCAACGTACGTAAGACTCAATGTTGTATGTTAACACACAAACGCACAACAGATCATGTTGCTCCATCTGTTTTCATGGGTGGTGTAAATATTAACGAATCAGAAGCTCTTGATGATCTAGGCATGAGTATTCAGTGCGATGTCCGCTGGACAAAACATATTTTTCGAGTGTCGAAAGAAGCATTCAAGTGCCTTGGTTTTTTTAAACGGTGTAAGAATTACTTCACTCCATCTGATTTACACCACTTATATCCGACCTAAAATGAAATACAACTCTCATGTATGGGTCGGTGCTTCGAAGTCTATTTTGTAGTTACTCGACCGCGTACAGGAGAGGGCGAATGTGCTTATCGGTGACAGTGGGTATCCAGCTCTATTGACTCACTGGAACATCGTCGCAATGGTATGTGCTCTGCAGAAATTAGGGAACTTGTTCCCGAAACCCGTAGATTTTTACGCAACACACGTTCTTCGGCAAGCGCTCACCAATTCGTTGTCGACTGGACAGTGGATCGCACAACACATTACAGAGAAAATTCGTTCTTTAGCCGTACTGTCCGTATGTGGAATAATCTTCCTCCTGAAGTCTTTCCTGTCACTTTCAATATAGGAAAATTCAAATCTAATGTCCACAAATACTACTCCCTCCCATAACCTATTTTCCTAGTTCCAACACAATGCTTTGCATGAGTAGGGGTCATCCCCTGAGTGCTGGTCCAAGAAAAAAAAAACGAGAATTGCAGCGTGAACGAAAATACAACACAAATGCATTAAGCCAATTGGTTCGAACGATTGTACCTTTATTGGATCACCAACAAAAAGAAGTGTACGATACGGTGATGAACACAATTGATGATGGAAATGTTGGCATATTTTTCCTTGATATGTCTGGTGGCACTGACAAGACATTCCTCGTATCATTGATTCTGGCTTCAGTTCGTGCAAGATTAGAAATTGCTGTAGCAGCTGCTTTTTTCTGGAATAGCGGCTACACTGCTGGATGGTTGCCAAATCGCTCATTCGACATTGAAATTGCCATTATACCTTCAAGCGGTTGAAGTTCCAACATGTGACATAGAGAAACATTCAGCAATGGCCAAAGTTTTGATAGCAAGCAAAATGTCGCTTAAACGCGCGTTCACTGCATTCCTTCAAATTATCCTCCAACTATCCAACTGAGTTTTTGAATTCATTGGATGTACCTGGCTTGCCACCGCATAATTTACAATTGAAGGTTGGTTTAAATCGAACAAAATTGTACAACTCATGAACGGAAGATCATTTGAGGAAGATCTTATTCCGAGAATTCCAATGATCTCAATAATATGCCATTCGAGTTTAAGTGAATCCAATTTTCAATTCGTCTCGCATTCGCCATGACAATCAATAAATCACAAGACCAATCATTGAGTGTTTGTGGCCTGAATCTAGATTCTAGAGAATGAATGTTTTTCACACGGTCAACTGTACGCCACATGTTCCCGTGTCGGAAAACCATCCACTTTGATCTTTTTCGAACCGGACAACAAAACGATAAATATTGTTTATCACATAGTGCTTCAATGAGGGGAAATATAATTCAAAATCGACCCGACCGAAAACAAAGAATCAATTGCAATGAACAATTTACCACAGATTTTCTTGAATTTTAAATGACGCAGTGCAACGCCTGTGTCACGAAGTTCGACGGGTCCACTTTTTTCCAAGGTTGGCAACCGATACGAATAATGGTATCGGTATTAAATTTATTACTATTTCGGTATCGGTAACGGTATTTAAATTATATCGGTTTCGGTATACCGGTATAAAACTAATATATCGGTACATATTTATATCGGTATCAAATTTAAAGGCATCAAACCTAACAAAAAGTTTAAAAAAAATCGAAATATATGTAATTTTTTTTTATTTATTCATTCAATAAAAACAAGTAAGAAAGTATGGTCGGTTAAGCCCAAGCATATAATACCCTACACTAACTAAATGAGCAAAAACATTGTATGTGAACTATGACTAATTATGGACCGATCCATAGTGTTTTAGAAACTTTTTTTTGCAATAATTTGGTCCCTCGGGAACTATTGGAGATATTGTTAAGAAATTTCTCTCGGTTCTTGGAAATTGGCTCGGTTTTTTATCTTTTTTAGATATGGCGGGCCTACGGAGGGTCGAAATTTATTTTTGAAATATCAGCTTTATTCGTGATAAAATTCTAAATAAAATAAAACAAACTTGCCAACAGTTTTCTCCTCCCTATAAGTTATACGCATCCAAATTTGGAACTTGTAAAAAGGGCCGTATTTTTTATTTTGTAAAAAAAAAATTTCTTCGAGACTATATAGAATTTTTACATGATCCGGAAAGATAACTTAATGCAAAAGAGTTTAAAGAAATTTGGCTCACTTTAGCGGGCACCCCCCAGACCTATCCAAAGTTGGCCAATTTAAAAAAAAAATCGGTTTGAGTAAAAAATTCTAAAAAGGCAAAGCACCGATCCACGAAAATGCTCCATATTTTTTTCTTAAATACTTACTAAGTGTTTTTACTATCACACGGTAAATAACGTCACAGTGGGCACTCAGTTTTTGGAACACATTTTCCATGTTTTAGGTATTTTGGTATTTGAAAATATAGAATGTCAAAAATTCTAATGCCATTGATTTAAGGACATTTGAGTCCTAAGATATAGTGACACATTTAATATTATTTTGGGAAATTCAGACATGTTAATTATTGCAATAGCTTTAGAACACGAATATTTCCCCACACCAACTACATAAAAGTTCACGCATCGCATTCAGTGAGAAATTCCATAATGTGTAATATTCCATCAAGGATTTTCAATAATCGCCAACTGTAATGTACGAAGCAGAGTCAATCGCAATCTCACGATATAGCAACACCAAATATAAGAATCATCATTTTGCCAATATCACTTTTATATTGAGTATAGAGAGATCAGTCGCACCCTTTACCCATTCTACATCATTCAGTTTAAAGTTTATATCTGTATGATTGAGCTAGATGTTATTTAGAACGATCTGACTGAAGAATTCTAAAAATTGTTCATCACTTCATCAACAGATTTCTTTGATGGATTTACAAGTGAACAAATATAAGTAAAGAGAGTGTTCTCTCCCCCACCCTCTTCACACATTCCAAGTCATTCTGTTTAACGTTGCTATTAGTAAGGTTGATCGCGATGTTATTTAGAACGATGTAACATAAGTAAGGTATCTTGTAAATTCTTAACCATTGAGAGAATTTGCTAAGATTTATGGAAAGACAATTTATATAAAATTCCAAGTGATTTTAACGCAAAACTTTTGACTTGATTGTTGTCACTCCTTGCTTAAATTACTCAGACAATATAGGCTCTAATGTACTTAATGATGATAATCATTGTCAAGATCATTATGAGAGTTTCTAGTTACCAACAGCTTGAGTTGTACTTGGAATAAAGGCCAGTTTTGTTTTTTTTTTTCATCTGCTTCATCGAGTGGAGTGTGGTGGCATAAAACAACCATACAACAATCATTTAGCTTCCGTGGTACAGCAGGTTAATACAATAAAGTCTTATTAAATGTACGAGTACAATATATAAATTGCATCTAAGTAAAGAAATGAAGACAGTCTAAACGCCAAAACATACACAAGGACGGACGGACGAATTTGGCAGCCAGACAAACTAACGCGTATAATCGCACGAACCAAGAAGTAGACGAAAAAACTAAATACAAACAGAGTCAAGACATGATTAAGATGGTGGTGGTGATATTTATTTTTGCAAGTGAGTGAGTGAGTTTGTGTTTTCAAGTTGTGATATGGACTGGTGTGGCATCGTTGGGGTAGATACTTACTCTTGGCTTTAGGTTGGGTTTTGGGATCAAGTTGTGCATGCTGCATCGATTTCATCGCCATTAAAGTCAGTTTTGCACTTTTATGTTGGTTCCTGTTTGCTAAAAATGTCCACTCCAAGTTTATGTTTCTTCTTATTGTCGTCGCCGTCGTCGTTGTGTGTCTTTTAATACACTCCGGTCTGCTCTTGTTGATGATTTCGTTTGAAATTGGAGTAGAGTAACTCACCAAAGATCACAATGAAATCCAAATGTTAAGAAACAAAAAGCCATAAACATACCATGTCACTTAAACTGAAATCAACATACCAATGCAACAGAAATTGCTTGGTTGCAGGAATATCCTTCATCGTCTGGTTCTGGTTTTGCTTTTGGTATCCTCGTTCAGTGTCTTTTAAAAATAATAATAATAATAATTTGTTTTATTTTAAACTCACATTTTTGTTGGTTCACGAATTAAGTAATGTTTGTACATAATGCTGTTCACAGTTGACAGCCAGCAGACGGAGTCTGCTGTTGCCAATACACTTGATGTAATTCTATTAGAGGCAGGTGTCTTATAAGGAATTTAGTTAAATATTAAAATTTTTAAAAAGAGAAGAATCTAGTTGAAAATTGTTGGGCTTTTACTTTCAATCTGAAAAAGTTCACTTTGTTTCGAGTTGAGTACCATTTCAAAACCTAAATTTCTCATACCTGGTATTTATAAAAACATTTTTACAATATTTCGAAGGCGATGAGACTGAGGTGAGACTTGTAAACTTCTCCTGGTTACTCACTGCCCGAATAATGAACACACCCTCATCGTGGTTACCACAGTTATCAGGGCGTGTCTGGCAGATAGAATCTCCATGAACGTCCTGATAACTATTCTGGTCAGCTTACATTTATCCATGACCCCTTGCAACAGGGAGGATATGTATCCAAAATGTGGAGACTGATCAACCGTCGAGGGATAGATCAAAATCTTACCAACCAATCAGCCTATGCTAGTTTTTCTTCAAAACAATGAATATTTGTCGATAAACCCTATTCACCGCTTCCAATTTGCATACCAGCCTGGCAAATCAACGGAGACTGTATATGGCATAAAATTAGTGGGAACATGCGTATTCTTAAAGTATTCAATCAGGGTTGAATCGATAATCGTGACGACTCGAAGTAGCTGATCAAATATGACTCTCAAACGGATCCAAATAGGGTGTAGTAAAACTTTGAGTTTTAAAAGTTGTACGTAAAATTAATGTTGTCATAAACAGAATGCATCGAAAGCATGTTTTTCCAAAATTTCATAAATTTTAAGAACTTATTCATGGCGTAGTTTTGGTTAATTTTAATAAAATTTTTATATAAAAATGGAATTAATTAAATTTATAACGGAAACAGAAAATACTGCACTCGTGGACATGTAAACTTAAATTCTAATAACAAAAAATGTCGTTTAGATAACACAATGATTTAGTTAACCTAATTAAGACACTTTAGTTTCTGTTTCGATAATTAAAGAGGAGAAATCAGCATTTAAATATAAATAGCATTACAAGAACTTTTGATAAAATACAAAATGCCTTTTCTATCTATATATATCAAAATGAAATGGTCCATGTATGTAATGGCATCACGTGAGAACGGCTGGAGCGATTTGGCTGATTTTCAGGAGATGGTTTGTAAAGAAAAAAAATTCGGAAATTTTAATTTTTTTAATATATATTCACTTCTTACTTTTCTTAATAAGATACATTTTTTGGATAAACTTGAAGAACTAACATTAGTAAATAGCTACCGGGCGAAGCAGGGCGGTCATCTAGTATCCAATAAATATGTGTTGGTAACTATGACAGCGATTTAGAGTGAGAGGGTTTTGCAGACAATGTATTATGAACATTCAAAATCCTCTTGATTTTGTGAATGAAAATCAACCAACAAATCAAACTATTTCGGTAAATTTAAGAGCAAATAACATACATACTCTAGCATAGTCGAATAGACAATTGAAAGTTATTTAAAAATTTGTATTACCTTTTATCGGTTGTCAAAAAAGTTCATAAACAAAACGCGTTAAAGTTTGGAGTTATTTTACCCTTCAGCTTCGTGAGAAGGGTATATATAAGTTTGTCATTCCGTTTGTAATTTCTACATTTTTCATTTCCGACCCTATAAAGTATATGGGGCATTTCATGTCAAGTGAACCAACTTTTGAAATCGATGTCTTCCGATCGGGATGAAATTTGCACCAAGGTTAGCTCTATTGGATAGTAACTCAGACACAATTTTTCAACAACATCGGTCGAGAACTCTCTGAGTTATAGGGGGTAAAATTTTGACAATTTGGTCAAACAGGGGTTTTTTCTTATCCATGTAACTTATTACCTATTGTTCTTAGCAAAATGTGTCCCAAATAGTATAGATAGCTATTTCTTCGATCTTTCGAAAAAAAATATTTAAAAAAAAAAATAAAAAATTTTTAATATTTTTTTTCCGAAATCAAAAACTTTTTTGACTTTTTTTTAAAATACGTCATTTTTTTATTTTTTTTTTTTTTCTTAAAATAAAGTTTAGATATTTTCCTTGAACACCTACTTGGTCGCTTAGTGGGATGCGAGTGGGATATCTATCAAAATAAATGTTTTAACACAAAAATTTTATGTCTTGAGTTACAAAACATTTATTTTGATATATATCCCACTCGCATCCCACTAAGCGATCAAAACCATCTTAAAGGAATAGGCCTAAGCTTTCTTTATAGCAAAAAAAAAAAATTACAAAAAGGGCCCATTTTAAAAAAAAGTCAAAAAAGTTTTTGATTTTGCCAAAAAATCAAAAATTGTATATCTTGAGTTACAAAATATTTATTTTGATAGATATCCCACTCGTATCCCACTAAGGGACCTAAAATATCTTAAAGGAATGGACCTAAGCTTTCTTTTGACTAAAAAAAAAATTTTAAAAAAGGGCCCATTTTGAAAAAAAATTCGAATTTGCAAAAAAAAGTCAATAATTGAATGTCTTGAGTTACAACATTTTTATTTTAATAGATATCCTACTCACATCTTCCTAAGTGACAAAATAGGTCTTAAAGGAAAAGACCTAAGCTTTCTTTTGAGCAAAAAAAAATTTTTAAAAAAGGGCCCATATTGGAAAAAAATTTTGATTTTGCAAAAAAAAATTAAAAAATTGTATGTCTTGCGTTACAAAATATTTATTTTGATAGATATCCCACTCGCATCCCACTAAGGGACTAAAAATATCTTAAAGGAATGGACCTAGGCTTTCTTTTGAGCAAAAAAAAAATTAAAAAAGGGCCCATATTGGAAAAAAATTTTGATTTTGCAAAAAAAAATTAAAAAATTGTATGTCTTGCGTTACAAAATATTTATTTTGATAGATATCCCACTCGCATCCCACTAAGGGACTAAAAATATCTAAAAGGAATGGACCTAAGCTTTCTTTTGACTACAAAAAAAAATTTTAAAAAAAGGGCCCATTTGGAAAAAAAATCGTATTTGCAAAAAAAAAAAGTCAAAAATTGTAAGTCTTGAGTTAAAAAATATTTATTTTGATAGATATCCCACTCGCATCCCACTAAGCGAACAAAAGGGTCTTCAAGGATAATATCTAAGCTTTTGTTTGACCTAAAAAAAAAGATTAAAAAAGGGTCCATTTTGAAAAAAAAAAGTCAACAAAGTTTTTGATTTTGCAAAAAAAGTCAAAAATTTTATGTTTTGAGTTACAAAATATTTATTTTGATAGATATCCCACTCGCATCCCACTAAGCGACCAAGTAGGTGTTCAAGGAAAATATCTAAACTTTATTTTAAAAAAAATAAAAAAAATGACGTATTTTAAAAAAAAGTCAAAAAAGTTTTTGATTTCGGAAAAAAAATATTAAAAATTTTTTATTTTTTTTTTTAAATATTTTTTTTCGAAAGATCGAAGAAATAGCTATCTATACTATTTGGGACACATTTTGCTAAGAACAATAGGTAATAAGTTACATGGATAAGAAAAAACCCCTGTTTGACCAAATTGTCAAAATTTTACCCCCTATAACTCAGAGAGTTCTCGACCGATGTTGTTGAAAAATTGTGTCTGAGTTACTATCCAATAGAACTAACCTTGGTGCAAATTTCATCCCGATCGGAAGACATCGATTTCAAAAGTTGGTTCACTTGACATGAAATGCCCCATATATATTCTGGATCCTTATAGATAGCGGAGTCGATTAAGCCATGTCCGTCTGTCTATTTGTCTGTCTGTCTGTCTGTCTGTCTGTCTGTCTGTCTGTCTGTCTGTCTGTCTGTCTGTCTGTCTGTCTGTCTGTCTGTCTGTCTGTCTGTCTGTCTGTCTGTCTGTCTGTCTGTCTGTCTGTCTGTCTGTCTGTCTGTCTGTCTGTCTGTCTGTCTGTCTGTCTGTCTGTCTGTCTGTCTGTCTGTCTGTCTGTCTGTCTGTCTGTCTGTCTGTCTGTCTGTCTGTCTGTCTGTCTGTCTGTCTGTCTGTCTGTCTGTCTGTCTGTCTGTCTGTCTGTCTGTCTGTCTGTCTGTCTGTCTGTCTGTCTGTCTGTCTGTCTGTCTGTCTGTCTGTCTGTCTGTCTGTCTGTCTGTCTGTCTGTCTGTCTGTCTGTCTGTCTGTCTGTCTGTCTGTCTGTCTGTCTGTCTGTCTGTCTGTCTGTCTGTCTGTCTGTCTGTCTGTCTGTCTGTCTGTCTGTCTGTCTGTCTGTCTGTCTGTCTGTCTGTCTGTCTGTCTGTCTGTCTGTCTGTCTGTCTGTCTGTCTGTCTGTCTGTCTGTCTGTCTGTCTGTCTGTCTGTCTGTCTGTCTGTCTGTCTGTCTGTCTGTCTGTCTGTCTGTCTGTCTGTCTGTCTGTCTGTCTGTCTGTCTGTCTGTCTGTCTGTCTGTCTGTCTGTCTGTCTGTCTGTCTGTCTGTCTGTCTGTCTGTCTGTCTGTCTGTCTGTCTGTCTGTCTGTCTGTCTGTCTGTCTGTCTGTCTGTCTGTCTGTCTGTCTGTCTGTCTGTCTGTCTGTCTGTCTGTCTGTCTGTCTGTCTGTCTGTCTGTCTGTCTGTCTGTCTGTCTGTCTGTCTGTCTGTCTGTCTGTCTGTCTGTCTGTCTGTCTGTCTGTCTGTCTGTCTGTCTGTCTGTCTGTCTGTCTGTCTGTCTGTCTGTCTGTCTGTCTGTCTGTCTGTCTGTCTGTCTGTCTGTCTGTCTGTCTGTCTGTCTGTCTGTCTGTCTGTCTGTCTGTCTGTCTGTCTGTCTGTCTGTCTGTCTGTCTGTCTGTCTGTCTGTCTGTCTGTCTGTCTGTCTGTCTGTCTGTCTGTCTGTCTGTCTGTCTGTCTGTCTGTCTGTCTGTCTGTCTGTCTGTCTGTCTGTCTGTCTGTCTGTCTGTCTGTCTGTCTGTCTGTCTGTCTGTCTGTCTGTCTGTCTGTCTGTCTGTCTGTCTGTCTGTCTGTCTGTCTGTCTGTCTGTCTGTCTGTCTGTCTGTCTGTCTGTCTGTCTGTCTGTCTGTCTGTCTGTCTGTCTGTCTGTCTGTCTGTCTGTCTGTCTGTCTGTCTGTCTGTCTGTCTGTCTGTCTGTCTGTCTGTCTGTCTGTCTGTCTGTCTGTCTGTCTGTCTGTCTGTCTGTCTGTCTGTCTGTCTGTCTGTCTGTCTGTCTGTCTGTCTGTCTGTCTGTCTGTCTGTCTGTCTGTCTGTCTGTCTGTCTGTCTGTCTGTCTGTCTGTCTGTCTGTCTGTCTGTCTGTCTGTCTGTCTGTCTGTCTGTCTGTCTGTCTGTCTGTCTGTCTGTCTGTCTGTCTGTCTGTCTGTCTGTCTGTCTGTCTGTCTGTCTGTCTGTCTGTCTGTCTGTCTGTATGTCTGTCTGTCTGTCTGTCTGTCTGTCTGTCTGTCTGTCTGTCTGTCTGTCTGTCTGTCTGTCTGTCTGTCTGTCTGTCTGTCTGTCTGTCTGTCTGTCTGTCTGTCTGTCTGTCTGTCTGTCTGTCTGTCTGTCTGTCTGTCTGTCTGTCTGTCTGTCTGTCTGTCTGTCTGTCTGTCTGTCTGTCTGTCTGTCTGTCTGTCTGTCTGTCTGTCTGTCTGTCTGTCTGTCTGTCTGTCTGTCTGTCTGTCTGTCTGTCTGTCTGTCTGTCTGTCTGTCTGTCTGTCTGTCTGTCTGTCTGTCTGTCTGTCTGTCTGTCTGTCTGTCTGTCTGTCTGTCTGTCTGTCTGTCTGTCTGTCTGTCTGTCTGTCTGTCTGTCTGTCTGTCTGTCTGTCTGTCTGTCTGTCTGTCTGTCTGTCTGTCTGTCTGTCTGTCTGTCTGTCTGTCTGTCTGTCTGTCTGTCTGTCTGTCTGTCTGTCTGTCTGTCTGTCTGTCTGTCTGTCTGTCTGTCTGTCTGTCTGTCTGTATGTCTGTCTGTCTGTCTGTCTGTCTGTCTGTCTGTCTGTCTGTCTGTCTGTCTGTCTGTCTGTCTGTCTGTCTGTCTGTCTGTCTGTCTGTCTGTCTGTCTGTCTGTCTGTCTGTCTGTCTGTCTGTCTGTCTGTCTGTCTGTCTGTCTGTCTGTCTGTCTGTCTGTCTGTCTGTCTGTCTGTCTGTCTGTCTGTCTGTCTGTCTGTCTGTCTGTCTGTCTGTCTGTCTGTCTGTCTGTTGAAATCAATTTTCTGAAGGCCCCAGATATCTCCGGGATCCAAATCTTCAACAATTCTGTCAGACATACTTTCGAGAATTTTGCTATTTAAAATCAGCAAAATCCGTCCATAAATAACGGAGATATGAGCAAAAATCCGAGACAACCTCTGAAAATTTCATCAAAAAACACAATGTATTGCATGCTTTGACAAAATAGCAACAAAACGTATGGTTGGATGTGCAAGCTTTGCGTATTTTGTTTTTTTTGTGTTTTGTTTCTTTTGGCGTTGTTGTTGTTTTTTATACAACTAAACTTTTGTTTGGTTGTGTGTTGGTTTTTGACAAAAAAATCAACAAATCGTATGTTTGAATGTGCATGCTTTGCGTATTTTGTTTTTCTTTTTTCTTTTGTTTTGTTTCTTTTGGCGTTGTTGTTGTTTTTTATACAATTAAACGTATGTTTGGATGTGTGTTGGTTTCATTGACTTGCGTATTTTGTTTTTGTTTTTTCTTTTGGTGTTCTGTTTCGTTTGGCGTTGTTGTTGTTTTTTGTGTTCTTGATAAATTTAGGATGATGTACGCTGAAAGTGGGCAATGTACATACATACCTACATATATACTAATTATAAAAAATAATAATGCATCCACAACAAAGGTGAAGGGTATATAAGATTCGGCATAGCCGAATATAGCACTCTTACTTGTTTTTTATCCAAAAAACGCAAATATTTTTTTATTATAAACTAGCTGACCCGACAGACGCTGTCCTATCCAAGCAACAACAGCATTCATGTGAATCAATGTACGTATTTTGAGTTTTTATATAAGTAATCGAATTTTGGTCTGAAATATGATTTTTCACAGATCTAGCCCTTTTTCTTGATTGGCCAAGTTATTGGCGATTTTACATATTGTGGGTTTTTATATAAAAAATCGAGTTTTTGTCGGAAATATGTGTGATCCCAGATCGAGCCCTTTTTCTTGATTAAACGCTTATTAGCCTAATTATTAGCGAATTTAGATATTTTGAGTTTTTATATAAAAAATCGATTTTTGTTAAGAAATATGAGTGATCACAAATCGAGCTGCTTTTCTTGATTAAACGCTTATTGTCCAAGTTATTAGCGAATTTAGATATTTTGAGTTTTATATAAAAAATCGATTTTTGGCCAGAAATATGAGTGATCACAGATCGAGCTAATTTTCTTGATTACATGCTTATTGGCGAATTTATTAGCGATTTTAGATATTGTGAGTTTTTATATAAAAAAATAGATTTTTGGGCAATGCAAATATAAACACTCATCGTTTCTCGAATGGACCTAATGTGTCGTTGGAAATTAAATGGGGGAAACCTGGAACTGGAATGCCTTGTTTCCGCCGTTGAAATTTTTTTGACGATTTATTCCAAGTATATATCTTGGCATTTCGGAGTATAGCAGCATTCGGCCAAATTTATCATTCCGGCACATATTAAAAAAGTTGGTCAATGCTTTAGATGGCCGCCGATCAACCATTTTCCAGACGCCATGTCAATACCTTTGATTACATATACATTTACAGCATTTGATAAGTGGGCGTATTAGTGAGCGTATTATTTGGTGGAAAAAACTTTTGTGGACTATTGCGAACATTTAAAAAAAATATCCAAATCGGTCCAGGCGTTCTGCGATTTTAGATATATCGAAAAAAAGTGGACGTGGTAAATTTTTCTTACGAATTTTACTACGAAAATTTAAAAACAAATTAGCCAAATAGCCATTTTCCGAATCGGTGTTAAATCGAAAAAGGTGGGCGTAAAATTGGGCGTGGCCAATTTTTCATTCCGTAAAAAACCTAAGACTATGACCAACATTTTAAAAAAAATTTAATAAATCGGTCCGGCCGTTCTCAACTGATGCAATTACCAACGAACGACAATTGATTTTTATTTATATAGAAAATATTAACTTAGGGAAAAAATCCGCTGTTTTACTATACGAAAATAAAAAAAGTAAAACAAATTTCAGAAAATTTTGACTTTATTTTATTCCAAAATGACCCGAAATAAAATTTATATTTCAGAACAGTCTAGCCTTGACCAATTATAATTTCCTAACTGGTGTTGGCAGTCTGCCTTTCAAACGGCTATTTCTTCTATTCACTATTTTCTGTATTTTATTTACCTCATTCACATTCCCACTGCTACATACATATTTCACATTTATATTTGTAGGAATGATTTAAGCAGTATTGCTTCGTATGCCAGACACGCTTTTTTGTTTGCTTAATTAAGAATTTGCATGAGCTATTGGAAGAAAAAATGTGTTGAACATAATAAACAAGTAAAAGTGTTCTAAAAATGATAAGTCATTAAGTTGTTAATGTTTACATTAACTTACATTGTTGAAATTGAATTCTAATAACAACTATTTTTTACGACAATAATATATTATTACTAAAAAGACAGATAAACCAGAAACGATCAGTTGGAAGCACTTGGAAGCGACCAGTTGGAAGCACTTGGAAATACAGCGAAGGTTGTATGAATATTTTACCTCCCGAAATCATATTTCAACATTAATGCTATAAAATTATCCAATTAATAAAGCCAATTGGATGGACATTAGAAACATTTTTCCCTGTTTTATTTCAATTTAAAGTTCTCCCTGTTTTATTTTAATTTAAAGTTCACCTCCTCTATAAAAACACCCTTTATAAACATTAAATAAACTAAAACAATTTCTTATCTGAAAA
This sequence comes from Calliphora vicina, assembly GCF_958450345.1. Lineage (NCBI taxonomy): Eukaryota > Metazoa > Arthropoda > Insecta > Diptera > Calliphoridae > Calliphora > Calliphora vicina. Next base: position 81,328,576 of record NC_088783.1, on the reverse strand, counting down.
CGATTCAAAATCCCAATAGATTTTGGGAATAATCTAGATTTTGGTATTATTTTGTATAGTTGGAGGGTAAAGAAATTTTACTAACTGTAAAGTTACTCAGTTTTAATAAAACAATATCAGAATATTGAAAAATCTCTACATTTTAAATTCTATACAATTCATATTTCCCATTCATTGCTGCCATCATTGTCAGTGGCGTGCGCACTTGCATATAAATATTCATAAATAAATTTTTAGTTGCAAGAAAAAAATAAAAATCGATTTTTTTTAGTTTTTGTTGCCTAAGCTATTGCAATTTTTGTTAGTGGTTGCTGGAGTGGTTGTTTTTGTTGTTGTTGTTGTTATTGACGTTTTAAAAGTGTTTAAAAATAAATTCAATTAAAATTCCGTTACAAAAGTGGATCAATTTCATCAAAATGAAAATTGTTTAATCGATATTGAGTTGATATTTTTAGACTTGACTTTTAAAACGTGCAACAAACAAACAAACATCGTTTGCATATAATACTAGAGAAAAAACAACAACTAAAACATTAAATTAAATAAAATGAAATGAAAAAAAAAAACATTGTTACATTTTTAATAACACTTCAACGTCAACTTCAACTTTATTTTTACGCGATTTGTCTATAATTAAAATATACAATTTATTGTTTTACGTTGATGGCGTATCTGTGCTATTTTTAGCAAACATTTTCAATATTCAATTAATAAACTAGCGATGATTATGATTGTGAATGAAATTGAGTGACGTTTTACCTAAATCTTGTTCAAATGCAAATAAATGTCTTGAGATTTAAACCAATAAACAGGTATTTACTAGTTAGGATTGCTATGCGTTTGAAATTTTACATTGATATGTTTGTTAAAGGCTTCAAGATTCTAAGACTTAACCGAACCGCATCCATTTATACAATTTCGAAGTTTTGTTCCCGTAACAACTGTCAACTCAAAAGATATTTCCAAAGCATCTAAGTATATACTCATAATAATCAACAACAATAATAGAAGTTACAGATTTATTTCCACTTTTTTTCTCAGATCCCCCACTGTACCGCGTTAGTCTGAAGCTTGTAATATTGGTATTTGTTGTGAACAGTGTCAGTTCTGTCTTGCTTGGGTTTCCCCGGAGACCATTTTTAGTTAACCATTTGTTGAGCGTTAATCATAATGTCACTTATCACATCCGGAAACAGCCCAGATACTAGTATCACTCACTCATCTCACGATCTGTAAAAATAGTTTTTGTATTAAAACTGTAAGTATAACTTTAGGTTAAAACATAACTATTCATTGTGATAATGGCGGTTAGAAATTTAAAAAATATCCATAAATCATCATAAATTGCAATTTCAACGAATTTTATAAAAAACTTTTGAATTTAAAACTAATCAAACTCCATGTGAAATAATGCAAATTCCAACTCGTTTTCCGTCCACCACAGTATTAGTCATATTGTTCACGCCGGGCCTTAATCATGTCATTCTTATTCTCAGTATTACACACAAATAAGTGAAATTCAAACTTGAGACAAATTCTATGAATAACCAATCATCTAGTTTCAATAATCTAGTCACCCTGAATACCAAAAGCAAAAATGAAGTGAATAAAAAGAAGAGCAAGACAAAAAAAAACGACAACAACTTCTTTATCTAAATGAACATGTAGAAGAAAGAAGTAAAGAAGTATAAAATTAAAAATTCTTAACATGTCCTTTCGATTTCTATTTCTAATGAACATCGTCATCAACAACATCAACATAGAAGTATCAACAACAACTACAGCAGCAGAAATGTCAAGACCAAAAAGAAGTGAATCTAAAAATGAAAACGCGTTTGCATGATTTACGTATCACAGTGGGTCCATTTGTATCATTTGTGGCAGTAGTTATAATTCTGAACTATTAAAATATTAATATAGAAAATCTATATATATATAACAATCATTAAATTTTAACTGTGGGTTCCTCCCTCCCCAAAACGATCCACTAAGAAAGGATTTTTGGAAATTCGAACGTTTAGGGGGTAAAAAGGTAAAAGCGGGTAAATTCCGTAACCTTATATCTTCAAAACTAATAAAAATACAAAAAAATTAAAATTGCATGTTACCCCATTTAAAAAATAAGCTGACAGGTGTTTCCTACTTTTTCGAAATTCGAAACTTTTAGGGGAGAAAACGGGTAAAAACTATATTTTGGTACTTTTTTGGCACCCTATGTAACTTTTAAACCAACCAACATAGAAACAAAATTTAAATCGTATTCTTTACTTATCAAAAAATTAAAAATATAAGTTCGGTACTTTTTGGAAATTCGAACCGTTAAGGGATACAAATTGTGTTTATTTTCGGTACGTTTTCATAAAATATGTTTTTCAATAATTTGACATAGACATACGAATATTTTATTATATACAGAAATTTATTCGAATAAAATTCTACAACCGCAATGGGGATAAAAAAGGTACTAAAAAGGGAATAAAATTGGGAAAATACATTTTATTTGAAATTATTAAGCCAATTTTGATAATTTTTTTAACATTGGTTCCTGGATTCATACAAAAATTAACTAACAGCTTGTTATTTGGAACTCGAGTGCCAAGGTTTATATTGGGCCAATTCCGGGTAAACAGTTTGGTACTTTTTTTAAAACATATTTTTTCTTGGGCACATTAACGCAGATTTTAATCGTTTGAGACATATCTGTAGCACAAACAATTGCGGCAAAATGGAATATTTTTAAATATCAAATTTATGGATTCAAAATCAACAACAAACAGAAAATTATAAAATCTTGCCGTTTTGTAATACAATTTATTGCACTGCCTTGCCGACTGCTGCATAACCAAATACCGGTGAACACTACAAGATGAAGCTAATTACTGTGAGTTATCTATTTTGAAGCCATTAATGAGACTAGCGGAAAAGAAAAGATATACATATTATATATCAGCGTGTAGGAAATTATGTCCTCTTTTCAAAAATGTACAAAATTTTTAAGAATTAAAAAAAATATTGAAGACTTTTTTCAAAAATATGCGAATAAAAAATTATAGCTGATTTTTTTGGAAAATTTAAAATTTTAAAATGCAATAAAAGTTTTGTTTATGAATCGTTTTTAATGAAATTTTACACTTATATAGAAAAGTTCGATGCAAATCCAAAAGTGAAAAAGAAATTTGTGAATTGTTAATGACAATCCCACAATTCCCAAAAAACTTTCCAAAAATCCCAAAATTGGGATTTTTTGATTTTTGGATCTATTGAAGGTACCAAGCTCGGGGCTATGAAATCCCTTTGCATGATATTGAAGAACAGACTGGGACATACAAAACTGGTCTTAATTTTTTTAAAGCAGCTATGCGATTTTAGAATATGTTGTCTAAAGTTGAAATTTACATAAAAAATAGGTCTACTTCGGAAGGCTCTGGACCACGCAATAATACGAATTTTGATATGATTTTGCTTTTATAATATTTCCCGAAATGTTATCTTTCAGAAAAATATAAACACATTATTTATTTTTTTCTCATTTTCTGTATAATTTAAAATTAATGTAGGTACTTTTTTCGAAAAAAAATGGCGAAAAAACGACGAAAAATTATTTTTTTTAAGTTCGAATGCACATAACTTTTGACTCAGTAGATATTTTTTAACAATTCTTTCTTAAGATTATTATAAATCGGGAAAGAATTGGATCCGTTATTAGCAAAATGGCAGACCAAGGTAGGCAAAAAAAATAAAATTTTACATTTCAAATGCGAATAACTCGTAAACTATAAGAGATAATATATGGCTAAAGCAATGTTGTAGATCTCGTCTAGTACATTCCATATATATAAAAATCTTTAAAATCGGATCGCAAACAAAAATTTGGCATAATTTTAAATTTTTGATATACCCGAGGTGCCCCACTTTGGGGCATTGTGGCTGGGCCCTCCCTTGGTTGTTTAAGCCCAAATTCAAAACTTAAACTTATCGACACCTCCTCTATAGCCATGGGAAATTTTATTAAAATCGGGTTATTCGTTTAGAAGTTACAGATTTATTTCCACTTTTTTCAGATCCCCCACTGTGTGGTGCTTTTTTAATATTTTAAAGTTAGCTGATATGTATCTGAGTGAAGTTAGTGTTAGAAATATGGGATAATATTTAGGTACCAAAATGTGAGAACTGAACTATAGGTACTTTTTTATACTTCTAATTGTACTTTTTTAATTTTCTATAACAATGTACTTAGAAACATGAAATTAAGCATACATGGTCCTAAGTCATTGAGAATTCTTGGTACTTTTTCTTAATTTGATGGTACTTTTTGTAATTTCTTCACCAATGAACCTAGAAACATGAAATAAAGATTATATGGAACCGAGTGAGTGGGAAACCACAAGTGTGGGATTTTTGGTACTATTTTATATTCCAATGGTACTTTTTTGAATTTTCTATAACAATGGACTTAGAAACATGAAATATACAGTCCTAAGTGAGTGAGAATTCTAGGGGGAGACTTTTTGATACCTTTTCTTTATTCGAATGGTACATAGAAACATGAAATAAAGGTTATATGGACCTAGCTAAATTCAAATAAATAGGAATCAGATGGAAAAGGACGATTAAATATTTTGAAAATTATGTACAAACGTTATATGCTGATCAAATAATCTGATCAGTTAAGATGTTTCATGCTATATAAGTAACATATTCTTTTAATTTTTTTTTAATATCAAAATATATACTAACGAAGTAGCTGGTAATATGCTAGTGCTTAATATATCGAACAAGTCAAAAATCACTTTACAAAAATAAATTAAAACATTTTTATTTTTGGAAACAAAATTCTGAGTCATTGATTGCAACAAGAGTCAGATCTATATTTGTAAATAAAGCACCATTTTTTATATCGTGGTAGTCGCGATTTTTTGCTTATATCTCAACGATTTGTTGGCCGATTTTCCCGATTTTAAATATAAACTGAACCACGACTATAACTGATAAATTGATGTATAATTTATGTGTTTAGGTTATTTGGGGACTTCAGAAAGTTGATTTCAACAGACAGGCACGAACAGATGGACATATTTTTAAATAATACACAATTTTTTTTATTATTTCAAACAACCCACTGTGCATTTTATATGTAGTAGTTTTAGTATGTCCGCCTGTAAATACATATAAATATACGTATGTTAAATTAGATATTGAGAAGGTAAGAAAGTAAAGCGATCGAGCATCTTGTTTGAAAGCAAAAATTGATTTTCATAAAAACGCACTACGCATCACAAAAAGAGTGCGAATGCGCGAGTGTTTATACGAACATTTTTTTACGTCTTCTTTGTCTGCTGCTGCTGCTGATATGGGTACTTATTATTATTAAAAGTATCTGATTGCGCGTTGAGTATAAAGTATCTTGTTACTTTCACCATCATCATGATGATGATCATGACGGCCATGAGATGACGATGATAATGATGATGATGTTTAAGATGTTTGTTGTTGATGATTTTCTTTTGAGCTGTTTACCCACTCTTGGTTGGGTTGCGATTTAAGTGTTTACGGAATTGGTGTTTGTTTTGATTCCACTTTTTTTCCACAATTTTTTGGTATTTGGCTATTTACTTCTACACATTTCTCCTTCTGCTGTGAGTATTTGGCGTAACTAGCTGTTCAGTCAGTCATTCGGCCACCAGTACCAGAATAACTAAGAAACGTGCCTCAAAAATAATATTTAGTACCTAAAATATGTTAACAATAATACAGTTTTGTTGTAAATCCCATCCATCGAACGCATTTCATCAGTGTGATGTAGTTGCTATAGATCGTGATCATGATCATGAAAGTAAAAATTCATTTATTTTTATATCTTTCTTTCAATTTCCATTTAACTTCCCCACATACATACCTGCATGTTTATTATTTTGTATATTTCATAAATATTTGTTTCTACTCGTACTTTATTCATTCATTTATTCTTGCTCGCATTTGGTATGCGTTTTAGTGTTTGAACAAACAAACTACAATATTTTTAGAGTATTTTGTAAGTACGTGTAAGTAAGTAAAACTAGTCTATATGGTCTATAATTTATGGGCACGTTTTTAACAACTAAATCATCAACAAAATATTTTTTATGATTTTTAATAGCCGGCACCATAAACCACTTAGTGTAGTGAAGAGTACAGTGTGGCCCAAAAATTTTAATAACTTGTTGTAAAAATATAAATTTAAGGGTGCACTGAGTAACTTTCCAAATATAATTAAGCAACGTAATTTCCTATTACACACCATTGCTGCGCCTTTGATTTGTATCAAAATCTATAAAATGTTTGCATAAACTTTCTGTTTCCTTAATTTCAATAATGTTTAGATTAAAGTTTCCAAAAAATCGATAAAATTAGAAAAACGTAGTTTCGTTTTTTTCGGTTTTGAGCTAGTTTTTAAATATTGTGTTATTATTGGAATAAAAAAATATTTTTTTAGAATTAAGCTCACTAAATTATGAATATTTTTTTCTAGCACTCCTTTAAATATCTAATCAGTGCCTCATATACTATTGCTTGTTTTAAATAATTCAATTGTGCTTTAAGAATTTGGGGGATGAATCTTCAGGATCTAATATCCTGTTAGGTCTGCTTTTACCATCCAAATTTTTTTTATAATTCAATAAAACTTTGGGGGCTTCAAAGAGTTATTTCTACATACAGACGGACAGTACTATATCGTATACACGGAAAAACTATAGGAGGTATTGACATAGTTTTTTCACATTTTTATTCCCTATTATGTTGTTAATAAATCCCCATGTGATTATCAAAAAATTCTGAAATTTGTTTAACAAAATTTTTAAAAATTTTAAATTGGAGTATTCCTTGAATTTTTTAATTGTCAAATGCTATATACATTATTGAAAAGTAGACAAAATCCTCTATCCATTTATATATAACATGTCTACCTTATTTTTTTACGTGGCAAATTAATTAGGGAAAACTTAACAACTCGCAGAGAATATGCCTAACATAGAAATTCATAAAAAAGCATGTTGCCTACATAACAACATTTTTATGAATGTAAATAACAGTGCTAGGTAAATTCTCAGTGAGTTGTTAAGTTTTCCCTAATTTATTTGACACGTAAAAAACATAAGGTAGACATGTTATATATCAATGGATAGAGGATTTTGTCTACTTTTCAAAAATGTATATAAATTTTGACAATTAAAAAATTCATGGAATACTTTTTTGAAAAATATGTCAAAAAATGCTTTTTATTGAATTTTGCATAGATACAAATTTTTCAAATCGAAATAAAATTTTTATTTATGAATATTTTATTTACTATTTAAAATGGAAAAATAAAACCAAATTTTGAAATTGAAAAATTCCAAAAATGGGATATTTTCGTTTTTTGCTTATAATATCCATACCAGGGGCGGGGTTATCGGAAGCCTTTACAAATTAATTAAGAACATATAGGGTCGTCTAAAATGGGTTACTATATTTTGATATCGACTATGCGATTTGAGAATTTTTGCCCTAAAGTGGAATTTTACAGAAAAAATCGGCGTTTTTTGAATGGACCTGGTCCCCTCGGTATTAAAAATTATAAATTTTGGTTTCATTTAAGATCTTTGGTGTAAAGTTAGCTTTTCAAAAAGTATAAATTCATTATACATCTTTTAAGAAATTGTTTAGATAACTTAAAAAGAAAAAAAGTACTTTTTTCCCAAAAAAAATAGGGGAAAAAAATCGCCTTTTTTAATTTTTTTAAAATCAAATGCATGTAACTTTGGACTCAGTCACGATTTTTATGAATATATAGATCTGTTGGTAATGCTATGAAAGAAAAATGGAGAAAATCGGGAAATATTTGGAACCGCGGTCATCAAAAAACTGGAGTAGGGTGGGTAAAAATGTTGAAAATTTAATTTTCAAATGCGAATATCTCCTAAGCTATAAGAGATAATTGATAGCTAAGACGAGGTTTTATGTAGATGAGGAGATTCTATATATGTAAATGTTTTGAAATCGGAACACAAACGATGAAATGGGATCATTTTAAAAATTGACCATACCCGAGGTGTCCTACTTTGGGGACCCCTGGTCCACCACCTAACGGGCGCGTGAGGTCCAGATTCAAAACTTAAACTCGGCAACACCTCCCCTTTGCGCATGTGCAATTTCATTCAAATCGGACTAAGGGTTTAGAAGTTACAGATTTATTTCCCTCTTTTTTTCTCATACCACTGTGTGTCGTTAAAAAAAATATTTTTTTTGGTTATACCTGCAAATAGGTTAACTGTATATAGATATATTTTAAGTAAGAATAAACTTTTGTTTTAATATTTCTCAAAATATGCTAATTTTGTTCCTACATTTCTTGTTCTAGTGGCCTGAGACATGTTAATGGCCTGGCGATTTTTTAATAACTTTAAAATTTTTTAACCAATTTTTATCTTTTATATCTCATTAGAACGACAATTACGTACACATCTCGATTCTTTTAAATTAAATTGCAAAAGTCATTACTAGCAAAATTTAAAAAAAAACTGAAGAAATACATTATTTCCCTTGTAAATACACCTCAAAACTAAATCGAAAGTCGGCACGGGTTTCTCTTCTTAGAACAAGCTAAACAATTTGTTGGTGGTATTTTATGTTATTATGAAAAATTAATTCTAAGGGACACTCTACTGTACATATGTATATCCCACTAATGGACCAACACTTTCTTAAAGGAAAAGACATAAGCTTTGAGCAAAAAAAAGGGCCCATTTTGTAAAAAAAAGTCAACAAAGTTTTTGATTTTGCCAAAAAAAGTCAAACATTTTATATCTTGAGTATTTCATATATGTATATCCCACTCCCATCATACTAAGCGACCAAAAAGCCCTTCAAGGAAAAGACCTAAGCTTTCTTTTGAGAAAAAAGTTCCCTTATTGAAAAAATAATAAAAAAGTTTTTGATTTTGCAAAAAAAAAGTCAAAAATATTTAATTTTTTTTTTGAAAGATTGAAAAATAGCTATCTAAACCATTTGGAACACATTTTGCTAAGAACAATAGGTAATAAGTTACATGGATGAGAAAAAAAACCTGTTTGGCCAAAATGTCAAATTTTGACACCCTCTAAATCAGAGAGTTCTTGACCGATCTTGTTGAAAAATTGTGTCTGAATGACTATCCAATAGTAATTGCACCTTGGTGCGAATTTCAACCCGATCCGAAGACATCGATTTCAAAAGTTGGTTCACTTGACATGAAACCCCCATATAATTTATGGGGTCGCAAATGAAAAATTGGGAAATTACAAATTCAATGACAAACTAATGATGATCCTACTCTTTCAACAGCAGTATCTTATTTAAAACCAACTAGAATTATTAATTTTGAATTGGAAACATCAACTACATTGTTGTTTGGGTCATGATAATCTGCATATTATTGTATGTTTCAAAAAAATTTGTAAAAATGTGATCTAAATCAGTCTAATTCATTTCCTCTTTAACCGATCTAACTCGCTGTAATACAACTTCTTCTTCTATAACATTAAATTGAAAAAATATGATATATTTCTTTAATGAAATATTTGATTTACTTACACTCTCCTCATCATGTATGTATTTACATCGCACATAAATACATAGACTCGACTTCATATTTCAGTTTTGCTTTTACATCCTCGTTGGTGAAAAACGTTTTACAAAGTATTGGCGTTTTTATGGCTGTTTATGGTGCAACATGTTGTGCGTACGCAGTTTGAAAATGAAAAACAAACTTTAGCACAACAACTATAGAAATAAAAAAGTAAGAAAAAAACAACGAATTGTAAAAACTTTCTAGTAAATAAATCGAAGGTGTGATTGTTGACAAATATAGAAGTGACATTATTAGAATGGCAAAGAGGAAAGATAATATTTGTTTACTATCTGCACAAATCAGAGAGAGGATGGTTCAATAAGTCAGTGAGTATTGAAACTTTTAAGGTTTTTTTTTGATGATAATGAATATAAGATCAAAGTATTTTACAAAATGTTAAACAATTAAAAAATACTACTACAGATATCATAGAAACTCTCCAAATGAAGTCAATGTAACAAATGGGAAATTAAAATCTTTAAAATTTATACCTTACTAAAGATACCTACTTCAGTTGCATGGGAAACGCCACAATTCCATGAACTCCAAAGCGGCTTTAAAGCAAAAAAAAACTCCCTTTTTTCAACTAAAATTTTAACGATTTACTAATATGAGGCGGCTGTTACAATGACAACATATTGTTGATGTTGTATGAAGAACAACATCTGTTACAGCGGCAGAAAAAAAAAGAAACGAATCATACAACAACTTGAGTTGGAAAACATGCAGCAGAAGCAGCAACTACAAATAAATATGATGAAATGACACAAAACAAAGTGTGAGTTGTTGAAACAAGCAAACAAATAAAATATTTGCGTACTTTTCCAGTATAAATATTAGAAATATCAGCAAAAAAAACAAAACCTAACAGCAACATACAATATTTAGCAGCAACAACTCAAATAATAATAATAACAGCAACAAATAATATCAAGAAGATGGAGAAAAAAAGTGAACAACATTGGTTGGCTGGCTGGCTGGTTGGTTGGTTTCTTTTAAACTATTTGGGTCGACTCTCACAATTTATTATTAGTTTATTTTTCATTACATTGACACTCCATCAAACACAGCAGCAACAACAACAAAGACATTGCATCTATAACACATCACATCAACAAAACTGCACAACTGTTGCTCCAAACTCTGACGACAATCGTACGAAAGGACGGACGATTATATGAATGAATGATTCAATGTATGAATGAATTGTTGCAAGAGCTAAGACGCAAGAAGAAGACGTACAACGACAACAACAACAACAGACGACAACAAATAACAACCTGCAACAATGTCCCACAAAGTAAATAATTGTCAAAAGATGAAAAGTTATAAACAGCAGCAACAAACACCTGAGCCCAGTTGGAAAAGTACCTCAACAATGTTATTGCCCTAACAATGGGTGGTTAATTAAGGAAACCGAAAATGATTGAGATAATAAAAGTTTTTATTACTCTTAAATTAACTTTGTCATTAGTTATTTTTTTTATATGGCAGATTTACCGGCTACAATATCTGTCAAAAACTTACATACATACATACATATGAGTAGGTGAGATGCAAAACTCGTTCGTTACAAAACTCGTTAGTCAGTCTAGGTTCTTCAAAGGTCTGCTTCCTTTGAAATCTTCTTTACCACAGAGCTTGTATCTTTGGGATATTCTTGTTAATGGGCGAAGGTTATAATAGAGGATTCGACGATATAAACTCTTCGGCTAATGAGTACAACCCGACTAATTAAATGCTTCGGCTCTCGGTCGGTTAACGACTAATTACACTATGCAACAAATGAAGACTTTTGGAAAAACACAAGATCATGACAGTATAAGTTCGACTCTACTACCAAAGGGTAGTAAAACCATATACTCAGTTTGTCCATTTTGGTGACCGATTTTTTTTATGGGACCCCAAAGTTTCTGAAAATCAGTGGGCCTCTAAAAAAGGTGTCATCAGTTTTTGGTTAACAGCTAATTCAGACTTTGTGATACGGCTTAACTTTATATGGCAATAATATAGCTAAGAGTCCGCCAAATAAATTTTGTTTAAATTTTTTTTTTTCCAAAAAATAGCTTTTTCGTGCACTTTTGTTGAAAAAATATAGGAATAACGAAGAATGGGCAAATCATTATCGGTATGATCCGGGCGCATCACTTTATCCAATCTTGATCAAAATTTTTGAAAGTGTTCAAGGTTTGTGGAGCTTCTGAAGAGTAAATGTAAGCTTTTTATAAGTTTTTGATATCGGTGGAAACTTTATGACTTGGAGATTGACATTTTAGTGAAATGAATTAATTTTGTGTTTTTTCGGTCGTAATTTACCTTAAAAACTAACAATATTTTAAAATGGTGATTTTCCATCAAGAAAAATAAAAACTTTGAATTAATGTAAAATTTTAACAGTTATAGACATCACAATAAAATTTGGAAGTAATATAGATCTAAATGTTCTTAAGTCAATGGCATCACTAATGTTGCCATTCTTTGTTTTCAAACATCGAAATTCCTAAAACGGGGAAAATGTGTTCCAAAAACTGAGTTTTTTTTAGAAAATAGCCCACTTTGATGTTATTTACAGTATGATAGTAAAAACGTTTTGTATGTATATAAACAACATATAGGGCTATACAAATGTGTCGAGTTTCTGAGGATCGGTGCTTTGAGTTTTTAGAATTTTTTACTCAAACCTAAAATTTTATTTGAAAATTGGCCAAGTTTGGATAGGGTTTTATGTTTTTCTGTAAGGTAGCTCTACAGAGAACATTTTGGTATAAAAACATGTCCTATTTTTTGAACATGTTGCCCTTTCGTCCTTCGGAATTTGACCTATTTTTTGACTATTTTTCAACTTTGGGCCACATGTTCTAAAATCCCAAAGTTGGGATCAAAAAACGGAAAGCAGCTTTAGAAACCTTGATGTGTTTCCTATTTATCCCCAAAGTATTTTCCCAGCCCCAAAGGAAATGTAGACCCTATGGTTAAAATTGTAAAAAATACCATTTTCGGGATTTTCGCTTAAATTTTTAGGAATTGTGATATTCCTTTTGACCTTTTGAAAAGTATTTTTACACTTTGTAATTTGGAATGACAAATTTAAAAAACGTTGAAAATTTCATTGTGTTTTGCTAATAAATAAAGATTTTATTACATATTACATATTTATTGAGTTTCTAAAACTAAAATTTTTATCAAAATTTTAATAGGATTGCAAATACATATTAGGAACAATTTGATCCACATTTATTCCGAACATTTTTTTTTCTTGTTTAGATATTTTAATTTTTGGTCTTACAAAAAAAATGCAAGTCAATATCTCAGTTAGATTCAAAAATATTTACACTAATGAATAATCGTTATTTCGTATTACATACTTGACAATAAAATAACTAGCAGCATCCAAATAGCCAAAAAACAAGAAATATCAATTCAACCATAGCACAGCAACCAAAGAAATGTAAATTGCTGCCAGAGAAAATTGCTAGCACAACAAAACAAAAACGAATGCTGACGCGCAATATTAGTTCGGCAAAAAAGTGTGTATGCTGCTATAGCACGAAAATATATTTTGGTTGTTGTGCTACAATAACGAGTTGACAACTGTTTGTATCTGCTACTAGAAATTGCAAACTAACATTGCAATTTGTATAGTAATATATGAATAGTAACAGCAATTTATATTAGCAGAGTTATAAAAAATTATAATAGTAACTATATTTTTAGTATGCAGATTGATAAAAATGTATATTTACTGCAATTGACCGCTAATATAGTAGCAATTGTAAACCCTGGTTTTAACGTAAAAAAAATAGTAAAAACGAAAATTGTTAAGGTACAAAGTGATCTTTATGTGCTATTTAGAGTGACTAGACACGTTCAGAATGCATTGGGTTGTTCTCAAGAGTTGTTCAGCTTTACTGTAGCTACAACTTTGCTAAATATTGTTAGTGAAAAATTAGCAGACCCTGGAAGTTATTCTAAAAAAGTAAAAAAAGAATGTTTCTTCCTATATTTTTTCAACAAAAGTGCACGAAAATGCAATTTTTTGGAAAAAAATTTAAACAAAATTTATTTGGCATACTCTTAGCTATATTATTGCCATGTAAATTTAAGCCGTATCACAAATTCTGAATTAGCTGTTAACCAAAAACTGATGACACCTTTTTTAGAGGCCCCACTGATTTTCAGAAACTTTAGGGGCCCATAAAAAAAATCGGTCACCAAAATGGACAAACAGAGTATAGGGTTTTACTACCCTTTGGTAGTAGAGTCGAACCTATACTGTCATGATCTTGTGTTTTTTCACTGTTGCACTGTGTTATTGGTAAATATATTCAGCATTCGTCGCACAGTGGTATAGAAAAAAAGAGGGACATAAATCTGTAACTTCTAAACCCTTTGTCTGATTTGAATGACACTTTTTTTGACATATGCAAAGAAGAATTATTGTCGAGTTTAAGTTTCGAATTTTGAACGCATTGACCCACCATGGGTGCGGTCAGGGGTAGCCAAAGTTTTAAAATGATCCTATTTCTTTGTCTGTGTTCCGATTTCAAATCAATTACACATATGGAATCTCCTCGTCGAGCACTATAAAATACCTCTATCTAGCACTATTGAGCAGTATAAAATACCTCTATCAATTATCTCTTATAACTTAGGAGATATTCGCATTTGAAAATTAAATTTTCAACATTTTTACCCATCCCACTCATCCAGTCTTTTAATAACAGCGGTCCAAATTTTTCCCGATTTTCTACATTTTTCTTTTATTGGACTAACAAGTTGTTAAGTTTTATTCAGCAAGTACATTAAAAATTGTGTAAAAAAATTTCAGAAACACCCTCAAATTCAGAAGTTTTTGCAAAAAAAAACGGTTTTCAGTGATGTTCATCAATTTATGCACCTGTAACTCAGTCAGTTTTTTGCTTATTTTGATATGAAAGCTTATATTTATACCAACGTATAAAGAAAATTTAGTTCTTAACAAAACATGGTTTTATTTTTTCAAATCGTTTCCAAGATAAAAAAAAGCTCATTAAATTTAAAATGTTTTTTTTAATTTCTGAGTTGCTCAAAATTTTTGCATGCCATTTGTATATAGGCACGAAAATGCAGCTAGTTTTGATATATCTTTTAGATAATAAGTCTAACATTAATTCAATATTAAAACTAGATCGGCGGCAAACGGCGCCAACAGTTAAAATCCTAGTCAAATTTACATAGGTAAGCCAAAAAACTTTATATATATAAAATTAATAAATTTCAAATCTGCTAACAATATATAAAGAACTCATAACAAAAACAGAATTTCGATAAGATACCCTTTCCTACAAGGTATAACAATCGTAAAAAAAATAATTATATATTAAAAATACGTTCTTGAATATGGCATAATTTTATTTTCCCAAATCATTAAAGTCGAAAGTAGTGTGTTCTGTCTCCATTTTCGAATACTTCTGTTGACATAATAACTATAATTTCTCCAAATAATTTTATCCTGACATCTTAGCTTTACGATAGAACTTGTTTTTTGGTGAGACAAAATGAGGACTTCTTCAACATTTTAGCAGCATCTTCCAATCCACTTATTACTTCACTGCGGCATGTAAAGCCACGAAAAGAGTTAGAAAATAATTATAGGGGAATTTTCTGGAATAAATTAAACCATAAAACAGAAACATAAAAAATCTAAAATTTTAAACTTTGCTAATCCATAAGTGAACACCTAAAAGGCGTAGAACACTTGTCAAACAATCATTCATTCATAGGTTGATTAATTATTTTTGATTCTCTCAATTGATTCAAATGTTATGGCGCTACTCCCATTTCGTCCCGTTCCATTTCCATTCTGAGTGTTTGGTGGAGTAATATTTGTATGCGTTACAAACATCAGCACAAACTCTGCCCACTAGGGAGGTGTGAAAATATTTACTGATGCGGTCGACCAAAACGCAAAATAAATTATGAAGATGCACGGATTGTGAGAGAAAAAAAGATCAATACACGTATCTAAACGTATTCTCTATATCTAGACTTAAGTGTACGGACAACTTGTCTAAGTTTTAACGTGTTTACCTGCCGCATAGGCCTAAACCGCACGGTGGACTTAACACCGGATAGAAACAATGCGTCTATCACCGCCATTGAATGACTTGCAAGGAACACTCAATTGGCAAATTCTTGTGCAAAGATTGCACATATCAATGCACAAACGGCTTGTTCTAGAGTTCGGTCTATCTAATAATCAACGAACAAGCCCAGGACAATTATCAGTGCTGCAACATCCGGCCTGGTAAACCAGTCCGATGTATGGTCTCTGACTTCAATATTTCCCAGTCGATAAAAGGCAGAGTGTGCGTACTATAACACATACTTCTGACCTCGACCGAGAACTAAGTTCAACGACCAGTACATCACGAAAACAACACCAGTTGCTATCTCCTACATTCAATGGTTCTGTTGTACTCAGCAACAGCACCTAGTAAGATACATTTGGTGGTCCGAAATTTGTCACTTGTCCAAATATCAGTCTTTTAACCAACGATCTTCTACCAGCTTTGGGTTTTAAATCACAGCCACCACGTGCTAACCGAAGTGAACTCACCAATGATCCTACAGCACCGGAGTCCTGGAGCCATAGGATCCCGTGGTACTTGATAAGACTCTAGTCAACTGAGATTTTAACAAATGAAGTTCTCACCAGGAAAGATGTTCGTGCACCTCGGAGCCCCGGTTTCGCTCCATATTTCCCCTCGAAGCACAACTTCAAGATGTGGAACTCACCAAGATGCATATCCGTGCCCCAAGGGGGAGTGTGCGGACTGTGCAAAGAGGAGCAGTTTCAGCTGGACTCATAAGTTGTAGCGCTGGGAAAAATCTATTTATATCGCAGAAAAATCTTGAACTGGATAGTAGCACAATGGAATACCATTTTATTTTCCAATGAATCTAAATTTAATTTTCCGGATTCTGATGGAATGATGATAGTTTGATAAATACAGAATAAATCTCAAATACTGCACTGGAACAGTTAATTATGAGGCGCACTTGTTATGGTGTGAGGTTACTTTTCTGGTGAAATGTATTATGGACAAACAAGTGTATACAAATATATTAAAGGAGATGAAGCTGCCTCATGCCCATGATAAACCGACCAATCAATGGGCATCCAAATTGGTGAATAGTGTTTTAGAAAAGAATTTAATAAAAAGGTAAATCGGCAATTGCAATATCGAGATCCAAACAAATCACTGTCAAAATCTAATATAGCAGTTTTGCAAAAATATTTAAAAACTGTCACTGATAACCATTTCTATTACTACAATCATGTTCTTTGTGCTAAATAAATAGTTCCATTTTAAATAGTTTTTAAGATATTTCCCTTAAGCTTGCATGTGTCATAAGTCTTTTGTTTTCCATTACATACAATAATATTTACATAAATTCATAAGTGGATACTGCATAGATTACATAGATTCCTAATGGGTCTTTTAAAATGGCAATGTCGGCGACCAACTCCATGAAATAATATCAAGGAAAAACCCAGAGAAAATTAATAAAATTAAAAGAAAACACAACAGAAACATCAAGAGTTACAATAACCTTAAAGGCAACACATACATCTAATGCTGAAAAAATAAAACACTTGCCATCAAAAGAAAGATGTAGATGTTGCAGTTGTTGTCTAATGTATCCAGAAGCCAATTGAAACTGAAGCAATGAAACCGACAATCTTTTGTTTTTCACACTTGCAGCATCGCTCATGCAAACATCGCTAGAGACAAGACAGAAAATTGTTGGACAGAAGACGACAAGTAAGTAAATGAGTGAATGAATGGATGGATGGATGAATGGATGGCACATAGTTAGATGGATGTATTTAAAAACTGCCAGTTAGGCAACAACAAAAACTACTTAACAATGTTTTTTCTTGGTTGTTTTTCTGTTTTTTTGCTGGGTTTCTTATTTAATGTTATTTTGCTTTTGTTGCGCTAGTTGCAGCTTGTCATTGCTAAAGAAGGTGGCAAAGTGAAACCTACAGTAGTGAACTTCAGCAATTGCCACTTGTTGCAACACAGCCAGTAACATGAACTAAACAATGAGAAATAAAATAGTAAACAGTAGCATTCAATAGTGTTAATGCCACATTGTTGTATATTGAATGGTTCTCAAACTGTTTTACAAATTTTTTTTTACAATTTCTTATACTCATTTGGTCAATTCACAAGGTCTGCTATCAGTCATATTGTCATAATGTCCTACTATTTCACAATGGATTGAAAATGTTGTTATTGCCCTTCAAGCTAAAAATGTCCTAAAATAAAACTATTTATTCTGTATGCTATGATTATTGTATTATCATAACCAGCAGAGACCTGCACCGAACGCCTAAGAATCGGTTAAGCCGAACCGCCGAGTCGTGGAATATTATGACATTATTATAATATCAAATTATAGGAGATCTTGTGAATTGACCAATTAATGTTTCTCTGTTTAGGTCTGTTTCATTTAAAACATAAAATTGTTGTACAGTTTTGTTGCTACAGTTCCAGTGGGGGTTCATGAAACCAAAACTTTTGAGAACCCCTGTTGTAAATGTTGCATTATTTAAGAGTCAAAGTAATTTTGAAGCACAACCTGAGAACTTTATCAAGTCGTTTTCCATGACAACCTATTTCATCATTGCAATTTATAACTTTTGCTGTTAAAGCTCTTTAAAAATGTCTGTCCCATCTTTTGCAGACAATAAAATAAATTTTATTTTCGGTTTTTTTCTTTATTTTTTAAATACATTTTTTATTGCGGAAATGTTTGTTTAAAAATCTCTTCCCCAAAATAGAAACATAGAAAACAAAGTGGGTTAAAAAAAACACTCTGTATTAAGTTTTCTGTTGCCAACAGCCTGTAAAATGATTGTTAAAAAGCTGTTTTTTTTATTTTTATTAGTAATAACATTGGGAAACCAACAAACAAACATCGTTAAACATTAAACATTTATGTCCGCTTCACTTTTATTCTAAAAATGTAGTTAAGACTCCGTCAAGTCATGCTTTTGCATGCTCATAAAAAATTGCAATTCATTTTGTACTATTATTGTTGTTATTTTGTATTTTTATGGATATTTAACACTTGTTTTTTTTATTTATTTTATTTTCTTTTCAATTTTCTTTAGCTGCTGCTAAGACATTTAATAAATATTTAAAGACCAGACCAAAACTTGACCAGGCTGTCTCTACAAATACGAGCAGTAAGTGTTCTTCTTATCGATGAATGTGTTAGAAAGCTGTTGCTTACAACACTGTGTCGTAAGCAGCTGTTTTGTGGCACAGCTCATTCACAGTTTAAAGTGATGATACCGCCCATGATTTAAACGTATACACAATAAGAAAGTATATGACGATACTCCAGAGTATCAATAGATCCGATAATTGTTAGATCATTGTCCGACTGCTAATTGATAATCATATATCCACACATAGAAAACAGATTCGTATTAGCAACCGAATTTGTTGCCAATCTAATGATTCGGTTATACACATAGAATTTTACGGTTCTAGCAACAGAAAATCAGTTAATAAGGAAGAATTTCGGTTGACTTGTTAGCCCTTCTAATATTTTGTAGCCACAACTGTAAAATTCGGTCACCAAGGCGGAATCAATCGATTGGCAACAAATTCGGTTGTTATTACGAATCTGTTTTCTTTGTGCAACAATCGTGTGAACACATTTCGTTGTCATTGTCAAAACATTGTCAGATAACTTTATATTTTCAGATGCGCAAGTTTTTAACATATAACAACGACATTATTGTCAGATAAAAACCATAAATAAAGATAGATAAGCAAAGTTTAAACGCGAAAACTCAATTCTGACTACCATGTGAATTGACGATTTTCTGCCTGGCAATGTTGTCTGATAAAGTTGTCTTACAATGGATTGTCAGATTTTCTGACAAATGTCTTGTAACCACGATTGAAACTGGGAGTTTATAATCAACCACTATTGAATCTAAACTGGGAGTTTACAATCCACCACTATTGAAGCTAAACTGGGAGTTTTTAATCAACCAAGATTAAAGCTAAACTGGGAGTTTACAATCAACCATTATTGAAGATAAACTGGGAGTTTTTAATCAACCACGATTAAAGCTAAACTGGGAGTTTACAATCAACCACGATGAAATCTGAACTGGGAATTTATAATCAACAACTATTGAAGCTAAACTCTGAATTAATAATGAACTGGGAGTTATTAATCAACCACTATTGAAGCTAAACTGGGAGTTTTTAATCAACCAAGATTAAAGCTAAACTGGGAGGTTTTATTCAACCATGATTGAAGCTAAACTGGGAGATTATAATCAAACAAGATTAAAGGCAAACTGAGAGTTTATAGTCAACCACTATTGATGCTAAACTGGGAGTTTTTAATCAACCACGATTAAAGCTAAACTGGGAGTTTATAATCAACCAAGACTAAAGCTAAACTGGGAGTTTTTAATCAACCACGATTGAAGCTAAATTGGGCGTTTTTAATCAACGACGATGAAATCTGAACTGGGAATTTATAATCAACAACTATTGAAGCTAAACTCTGAATTAATAATGAACTGGGAGTTATTAATCAACCACTATTGAAGCTAAACTGGGAGTTTTTAATCAACCAAGATTAAAGCTAAACTGGGAGGTTTTATTCAACCATGATTGAAGCTAAACTGGGAGATTATAATCAAACAAGATTAAAGGCAAACTGAGAGTTTACAATCAACCAAGATTAAAGCTAAACTGGGAGTTTATAATCAACCAAGACTAAAGCTAAACTGGGAGTTTTTAATCAACCACGATTGAAGCTAAATTGGGCGTTTTTAATCAACCACGATGGAATCTGAACTGGGAATTTATAATCAACAACTATTGAAGCTAAACTCTGAATTAATAATGAACTGGGAGTTATTAATTAACCACGATTGAAGCTAAACTGGGAGTTTTTAATTAACCACTATAGAAGCTAAACTGGGAGTTTATAATCAACCACGATTGAAGATAAACTGGGACTTTATTATCAACCAAGTTTAAAGCTAAACTGGAGCTTTATAATCAACCAAGATTAAAGCTAAACTGGGAGTTTTTAATCAACCACGATTGAAGCTTAACTGCGTGTTTACAATGAACCACGATTGAAGCTAAACTGGGAGTTTATAATCCAACAAGATTAAAGCTAAACTGGAAGTTTACAATCAACCACGATTAAAGCTACACTGGGAGTTTATAATCCACCACGATTGAAGCTAAACTGGGAGTTTATAATCAACCACGATTGAAGCTAAACTGGGACCTATGTTATGGTGGTAATTTTTCATTATCTGGTTATTGTCAGCTCATTGCTAAGTCTGACAGTATTGTCAGATCTGACAATCGTCTGAACAAAGTAATATGTTAAGTAAGCTAAAATAAATCTCATCTGTATATAACATCAGGTTGCAAATAAAAGAGTACTCATTCTTGATACAAAGTGATTGCCAACAAATCATTTTTGAGAATTATAAAAGGGAAGGAGAAAGAACCGTCCTATGAAACTCCGGAGTTTAATATAAAGTGCCTATATATTACACCGTAATCACATCTGTTGAACAATGTAAAGCATATTTATATAATCAGTATTATATTCTTATATTTTTTAATTTTATTTTTTTTCAATACTTACCATTTAACTATTATTTCTTTCGGTGTAGATAATAAGTGTATAGCAGACAATGAGTTCAGTGGTGTAAATTTTTTTTATAATTAACAGTTATTTAATCAATTTAAGATACACATTCACATCCGCCATGCCTCTGTTATTTTTACATTTATCTAAAATTAATTTCAATAGTTATTTTAAACACGGTATGGGTAATTACAATTAATCACTTTTTAAGAAGACTGAAAGACGACAAAAATTTCAGTTTACAGTCAATGTAATTCTTAACAATAAATCTGCAATTATAAAGTAGTAAATGCGTTGAAGAAAACTATATATTTAAATAAGGAATTTTTCCTTATTAGGGAGTGTAATCACAAGAAAAATATGCATCTTAGAATCAGGTGACAAAGAAAAATAACCAAACCGTTTATCTTCAAAACTACTTTAACTACTAGTCTAATTTCATAATTGGTTAATTCACAAGTTCTCCTATCATGTCATATTGTCCTAATATTTCGTAATGTTTTGAAAATATTGTTATTGCCTTTTAAGCAAAAAATGTCATAAAAAAATATTACTCTGTACCAGTAGAGACCTGCGCCGAACACCAAAGAGTTGGTTAAGACGAGCCGCCTTGTCGTGAAATATTATGACATTATGACAATACAACATGATAGGAGACCTTGTGAATTGACCAAATATATATATTAATACAAAAATAGTGGTAGGCTAAATTCTAAATAGATATTCTCTTAGTTACTTTTTTATGGAGTCCCTACCAGCATATTGTATTATTTCGAGATCGTGGTCCACACAGTGAGTTCAGCTCGAAACAATACTACCCTGCTTCTGTTTCATTTACTGGATTGTTTGGATTGTTCAATGGTTTGGATTGAGCCAAAAATATTGGTTATAATAAATCCGCCATGGGGTTGACTCCAGAGCAGCATGTTATTTCCATACTATGGTAGAGACATAAACTAATAAGACAAATCATTCCCTCAAGTGAGGTTAAGAAGACGGTCCTCCAAAAATAATGTAATCCGACCAGCCCGCCGTGAATGAAGGTTTGAACATTTATGATACCGACGACAAGGACTTAATCATGATAACTTCTGACCAGGACGGTAAACGACTGGTGTGATCCACGTGGACATTATGATGAAAAGTAAAACTCGATACGGTATGATCCAGGCAAGATTGCAGAGGATGAACTAAGAATGTTAGCGAGCTTCAGCAGCTCTCTGAAATTTCTAAGAATGTACGTGATTTAGTAATTTTTAGTTCCCGGGAGAACATATGGAATGATCACCAACTCGTTGTATCTTAATATTTCCTTTTTCTGTAGGTTTAATGCTGTATAGTAAAGCCAGATTTAAAGGGAACAAATACGCAGTTATTGCCTTTAACAATAACTTATTCTAATGTTGGAACGAATATGGATTCATTCTACTATTCTAGAAAATGAGCAATTACTAACATTCATCATGTAATGATATAGACAACTGTAACAGGGAGATGGTACGGATCTAAGGATAAGGAATACATCAGCCTCCTATGTCTATATCATGGCATTATATAATTGAAATTAAATCACCTACGGCTAATTCTGACAGATGAAAATATCTGTAGGTACTCCCAGATACCTAATCTGCAGCACTTCGACTCGTCAATGAAAGTCTTGCTACATTTCATTGAGTAGGAATTCATCTACATGGGGGAAATCCAAAAGCTCTGGCTAGTTGGCAATAAAGTTCGAGGCGTCCAGTAACAAAACTATGTGCTCCTCTTACCAACTATATAAATTATAATTAGGAGCTGCATATTGCTGTAGAAGCTCTAATTACAGCTCTTTTCATTTGACTGTAGCACCGCTTTCTTGCCAACAACTTGTGACGTCTCTACGACTTGCAACAACAGATCCACTAGGAACCCACAGACTCTAAAAAACTTCTCGAGGTATCATTTATAATCATTTAAAGGGTGTTCCAAAATTTGCACAAGACTTTAATTAATTACACACTGTGTTGTGTAATTAATTAAAGTCGTTATTTTTTATTAAATCACAAAGTACACAGGATAACGAATAACACTTCCACGGTCTACCTGGCACCTGCTCACTCTTTTATCGAAATTTTCCATGAACATTTTGCATAAATGTTTCCGAATTACGTTAAACGGCTTTCTTTTCATCCTCATATAGAAACAAGGAGGAGGAGAATTAGCTACCAATCAATATTAAGCATTGACAAAAAGCAGGCGCGGATCCAGGTCAAACATTGTGCGGGGGGTTGTAAATCAAAATTTGTTCTACATTTTTCTTTTCTACTTTTTTATATGAAAACTTTTCGGTTTTGGGGGGAGAATTCCTTTTTCACACCCTCTGCAACCGAGCCTACTATAAAGTCATTCTATATAAAACCATGACAGACCCACAGGGACTTGAAAATACCATTAGCACAAAGTCATTCAAAACCACCTGCACGACTTCGCTCATAGATCGCAATGCATACAAGGCTTCGTAGTTCCGATATTTCATTTCGCTAAGACGAGGCACATTTATCCATCAAGACTCTTATTAAAGAGAAATTAATTAGGTTTTATTTTAATTATAAGATGTGAATACTTATTATTAAGCCTAAGGAAATAAGGCAAATTTAATAAATAAGCAAAAATTCCATAAATAGCTAAGCATGAACGATTTGCCAAATTTAAATTTAATTTTCGTTGAAATTCCCCAAATATTTTATTTACACTTGCCCAGCAGTTATTTGTTGTTATTTATGATAAATTAAATTCAAATTCACATTTTTGTTCTGCGGTTAATACGAATACATGGTTTTAGCCAACAATCTGTGCAGCGTTGTTAATTAAATTTCTAACTAATTTCAATTTCACCTGTAACTGGTAAAAATAGAAAAAAAAACAAAAAGCAAATAAATATACAAGACAAATAGACAAATAAATAGTCATAAACTGCTGCATTTTGTAGTGTTTATTATTGAGTTGAGTGGAGTTAAGTTAAGTTGACTGGTACTTTCTTGGTTATTTTCTTTTTTGAATGCGTTTCTAAATGAAATGGTTTTGTGTGAGAGTACCTTGTCTCTAAATGGATGATGATAAACGTTTGTTTGTTGGTACTTAAGAAGATGTCAGCATTTATCACAAACATCATATCCAGCCATTTAGAGACATCGTGCTAGCCAAACGACCAATCTGCCATCCAGACGGAAAGACAAGCAGACAGACAGTTTGTGAAGTCAGTTAGTCAGTTGGTTAGTTATTCATTCAGTTAGTAGATTGTTTAGTTAAATGAAGTACACTAATCATACATCCGTTCAATATTTGTTTGTTAATAAGTTAAGAAAATTATTTTGTCTCGTTCAAGTTTAAAATAAGTGAGAGTTTTTAAGTTATAAGCTTAAGTCGAATATTGTTTATATTCCAGTAGTGGTGCTAATTAATCGTTTAACATTAAGTAAATTCACGAATGCTTTCTGCCAATATTAGAATATAGAGTTGAACAAATTTTAAATCATAGATGTAGTAAGTCATTGGAAATCAAATCAAAACAAAATGGGTTAATGTTAACATAACTCGAGCTGGATGGGGTCTTACCCCTCTCAAAACATTTGACAATAAAATGTTTGTTACACAAGCTGTACTGAAACAGTTCTGAATATATTACAATTGGTCTTTGCAAATTTATTAGGAATATCGGGGAGAATATAAAATATACTGTAGGGTACTCGGTCTTGTCTCTAATTTTAACACTTTCTTTTAAATACAACAAATGCAAACATAAATAAATACATCTGTATTTAGACAACAAAAGTCAACAAATACTTTATGAAAACGACATGCGTCAATTGTCACTTTAGTCAGTTTTTTTTTCTCCATTTTTCTTACTTTCTGATGAGGATTCCTTTAGCACTCTACACCCAGTAATATGTACAAACAAGTAAGAAAGTATTATTGATGAAGTCCATTATTATATAAAACTTATTTGAGTAAAATTTTATCTCGATATGAATACGTGTGAAACATTTGTGATTTCCGGAAGAGGGCATTATGTGGGATAAATTCTCTGCGAGTTGTTAAGTTTTCCCAAATTAATTTGCCATGTAAAATCATAATGCATACATGTTATATATCAATGGATAGATGATTTTGTCTACTTTTCAAAAATATATATAACTTTTGACAATTAAAAAATTCATGGAATACTTTTTTGAAAAATATGACAAAAAATACTTTTTATTCAATTTTTGCATGGATACAAATTTTTCAAATTGAAATAAAATTTTTATTTATGAATAGAATTTAGTGAAATTTCACTGTTATACAGATTTTTCGATTTAAAATGGAAAAATAAAAACGAATTTTGAAATTTATTATCAACAATCCCGCAATTCCCAAAAAAGTGTTGAAAAATCCAAAAAATGGGAATTTTTAGTTTTTTGGCTATAATATCCATACCAAGGCCGGGGCTATCGGAACCCTTTAGAAAATAATTAAAAACATATTTGGCCATCCAAAAAGGGTTACTACATTTTGATATCGAATATGAGATTTGAGAATTTTTGCCCTTAATTTGAATTTTACATACAAAATAGACGTTTTTTGAATGGACCTGGTCCCCTCGATATCATCAATTTTCAAATTTTTTTTCATTTAAAATATTTGATGAAAAGTTAGCTTTTCATAAAGTATAAATTCCTTATACATCCTCTTATAAATTTTTTGCGATAACTTAAAAAGAAAAAAAGTACTTTTTTCCCAAAAAGTTAGCGAAAAATCTCCTTTTTAAATTCGAACACATACATGTGTTGTTACTCCAATAAAAGAAAATTGGAGAAAATCGGGAAATATTTCCATCCGCTGTTATCAAAAAACTGGAGTAGGGTGGCTAAAAATGTTGAAAATTTAATTTTGAAATGCGAATATCTCCTAAGCTATAAGAAATAATTCGTAGCTAGTACTCAATGAGGAGATTCTATATGTGTAATTTTTTTGAAATCGGAACACAAACGAAGAAATAGGAATCGTTTTAAATATGTAACATACCTGAGGTGTCCTACTTTGAGGTGCCTTGGTCGAGCCCCTGCTTGATCCATGAGGTCCAAGTTCAAAACTTAAACTCGACAACACTTCCTCTTTGTGAATGTGAAATTTCATTCAAATCGGACTTACCGTTTAGAAGTTACATATTTATTTCCGTCGTGAGAAGGGTATATATAAGTTTGTCATTCCGTTTGTAATTTTTACATTTTTCATTTCCGACCCTATAAAGTATATATATTCTGGATCCTTATAGATAGCGGAGTCGATTAAGCCATGTCCGTCTGTCTGTCCGTCTGTCTGTTGAAATCAATTTTCTGAAGACCTCAGATATCTTCGGGATCCAAATCTTCAATAATTCTGTCAGACATGCTTTCGAGAATTTTGCTATTTAAAATCAGCAAAATCGGTCCACAAATGGCTGAGATATGAGGAAAAAACCAAGACAACCTCGATTTTTGACCTATTTTTGACCTATATCTGGATTACTAAGTCATTAATATAGCCAATATGGATATCTAATGATAGATATTTCAAAGACATTTGCAACGACGTATATAAGATCATAGTAAGTTGGACCTACAATGGGTCAAAATCGGAAAAAAATTTTAACCCGAATTTTTAAAAAAAAAAAAATTTAAAAAACAAAAAAAAAAATTTAAATTTAAAAAAAAAAAATTTTAAATAATCGAAAAAAAAAATTTTCAAAAAAATTAAAAAAACTGGAAAAAAAATAAAATTTTCTTTACCTAAAAATATTTAAAATTTTGAAGTATAATTTGATGAAGGGTATATAAGATCCGGCACAGCCGAATATAGCACTCTTATTTGTTTTTCTATACCAATGTGCATCGTCCTAAAATTAGGTGACATGACAAGATTTACTCGGCCTGAAATTTATGTAGATATCTATATAAATTAAACATGTATAACCGATAAAGTCCTATTTCGGCAGGTCATTTGTATGGAGTCTAAGTGAATGAATTGAACGATTTTAACCAATTTCAATAGGCTTTGTCATAGTTGCATGAACAAAATTCTATTGAAATATCTTAAAAATTCCAACCAGAACAAAGTTTACATGGACAACTAGCCAACCAAAGGGACGACACAGATAACGATTCTTAATGGATGACTGATGGACTATCCACCACTAATAGGTGGTGTAGGGTATAATGAACAACCAGACGGACGAACACACTGACATTCAGAGTCATCTTAACCAAATCTTAAGCAAACATTATTCGCTGTGGTTGCAGTAGTTTTTTGTTTAAATCTCTAAACCAATGTTAATAAGCATTTTGATTCGATTGTTATTTACGTTTTACAAAACAAACAAAATAAAAATAAAGAAAAAGAAAAACATTTATTTACTTACCAACAAATAAAATAATAAAACAACTGGCGTGAAAAATTTATTTAAGAAAAATTGCAATTTACTGACAATTTGACAGTTTATGGTTGGACAAACATTCAATTAATCTCCTGTATGAGGTTAAATATGTCAAATATCTTGTTGCAGCAAATAAATGTTGGTGCTGGTGTGTTAATTATACACAACTCTAATAGTGCATAATTGAAAAAAAAAATAAAAATTTTTGGAATTTTTATTCGCAGTGTGAAATCTAAATACGTTTAAAATTCACTACAGCACCTGACCTTTGGGGTGCAAACGAACACTTTCTTTTAATTAAATGTTTAATAAGTTCACAATGTATGTGAGAGCGGGTATACGAGCGGGTTTCTTTAAGTAAAACAATTCACTCTGCAGGAGTTAATTTTTTTTTTTAAATACCTACGACAAAGTGGTTTTTTATGTTCGACAACAATTATTTGACAACGGTTTTTTGCTAATGTTTTAAGTATTCAAGTTGGTTTAAGAGCAAAAAAAGCATTTTGTAAGTTATAACAAATAATAATGCTTTTCCATGTTAAATGGTAAATAAAATATACGATCCTTGTTAATACATTAAATAGAAACTTTATTACTGCAGAAATATCATATAAACCATCTTCTGATCACTCTTCCGTTATAATAAACTATTATGATCAATATCCATCGTCTCATATAGAAGCTTCAAGACTAATTAGTTGAAATATAAAAAATACATAAGCAGCCATATTCACACGGAATTTAACATACAGTGCACAGTGGGGCAGAATCGAAATTTTTTGGAAATAAATCTGGCATTTCTAAATGGCTGGTCCGATCGGCTCAAAGTAGGGTACCTTCGACATGTAAAATTTTAAACACGTGCAATTTTTTGCTTCCCAACCGAATTCAAAGATTTTAACATTTTTGAAAAGCGCTCGGCGAGGTCTTCAAAAAATATGCTTGCGTATGCTATTTATCTCTTATAATTTTCGAGTTATAGGCATTTAAAAATTTAAATTTTATAGGGCGTAATTTTGGACCGAATGAACTCGATTTTGTTTTGTTATTCAGACAACTAAATTAGCAATAATATACAAAAGATTTGAAGTCAACATATATTATGGATCCAAAAATAAACGATTTTCAATTTAAATATTAAAATATAGTATATTTTTGCTGTTTTTTAGGCGCAAAGGTGACTTAACTCTTTTTTTATTAAAAAAAAAATTTCTTTAAGAACACATAACAATTTTATATTTTTCTGTAAGGTATCTTTACGGAGAATATTTAGATATAAAAAACATGTAAAATTTTTAAAATATGTCGCACCTACGCCCTTCGGAATTTGACCTATTTCTTATCAAAAATTCAATTTTGGGCCACATGTTCTAAAATCCCAATGCTGGGATCAGAAAGCGGCTTTGGAAACCTTGATGTGTTCCCTATTTATCGCCAAAGCATTTTCCCAGCCCCGATGGAAATGTGGACACTAGAGTGACAGCAGATTTTTTTTTTAGATTTCAAAGAGTGCCGGGTGGAATATTGTGACACTAGGCCTAAATGTTAAGTGCTGTACGCGCATCGAGGTCAAAGTTCAGATATATGTCCAACGATAATTACGTACATATTTCGATTCTTTTGCATTCAATTGCAAAAGTATTTATTTAGTAGCAAATTTTTTTCAAAAACTGAAAAATTTGCATTTTTCTCTAATTTTGGCGATAAACAGTTTTTGGGTCATTTTGAACCAAAGGAGATACAGGGTTAATTTCCAAAATTTTTTTTTAATGTAATATTCATTAATATAAATAAATCTACATATTTCTAGAAAACAATGCAGAAAGTTAACGAGTTTCACCTATTTATTCCATATTAACCGTAAAATTTTGCATATATCTGAACTTTGACCTCGATGCGCGTCCAGAAATCGTTGCCCGATTTGGCTCAAATTTTCAGCACTTAACATTTAGGCCTAGTGTCATAATATTTAACAAACATTTTTTTCCATACAACTCATTGTCACTCTAGTGGACACTATAGGCAAAATTGTAAAAAAATACCATTTGTGGGATTTTCGCTCAAATTTTTAGGAATTGCGGGATTTCCTTTGACCTTTTGACAAGTTTTTTACACCTTGTTATTTAAAATGACAAACTTAAAAAACATTGAAAATTTCATTGAGTTTCGTTAATAAATAAAGATTTTATTACATATTCATTGAGTTTCTAAAACTAAAATTTATATCAAAATTTTAATAGGATTGCAAATATTAGGAACAATGTGATCCACATTTATTCCGAGCTATATTGTTTTGTTTCGATAAGTTAATTTTTGGTCTTACAAAAAAATTCAATATCTCAATTAGATTCAAAAATATGCCACTTTAAAATTAAGTCTATCAAAAATATTGCACTTTTTCATACTAAAATATTTTTATAAATTTGGTTGGTTCTGATTCAGTCACATTTAGTATGAAAAAGTGCAATATTTTTGAAGGACGGAGTTTTAAAAACATAAAACTGTAAGATTCTCTTAAAGAAAGTTTTTTTAATAAGAAAAGAGTTAAGTCACCTTTTCGCCCAAAAAACAACAAAAATTTACTATTTTTTGAATTTTTAAATTAAAAATCGTTTATTTTTGGATTCATAATTGATATTGCTCTGAAATCTTTTGTATATTATTTGCAATTTAGCTGTCTAACTAACAAAAAATATCCGACTCCATTGGGTCCAAAAGTACGCCCTATATTTTTTTAAAAAGCGGACCAGGGTAATTTAAAATTTTAAAATTTCAATTTTGAAATGCCTATTTTTTTCATACTTTATTTATTGTATCTTCACAAAATAATGTGAACTATCAATAATTTGTTAAAATCTTAAATATAAATATTAATTTTTATTTACATCCCAACACAGTTGGACGAAAAATGATGTTTAATTTATAGATCCTATCATCAGCGCAGGTCTGTTGGATTCCTTCTTCTTAGTCGGATGCAGCCATTACTTCTCATTAATGTTCGTGCAAGTGGGTTAGGGTGAACTTCAAACTTTTTCAAATATGACTCCGCTTGTTTTTTTATTTAATTTTTCACCAAGAAGACACCTAGGTCCTTATGAATGTTACTATTTCTCACATACCATTTTGAATTTTTTCAATATTAGAAGCTGAGGCCGTGCCCCATAATTGAATTCCATAGCACATTAACTTCATTTGAGTCAATTTCGTATCTATATGCTTTTTCCAGGTAAGACGTCGGTTAGATGCAGACCTGGATATTTAACTTCAGTTTGTTGAGGTATTATATGATTATTTATTAGGATTGGAGGGCACGATTCTCTACGCAATGTGAAAGTGAGATGTATACATTTCGACTTTCTATGTCGAGTATATGGTCTTGTAAAAGTACAGATGCTTCTTGGGGGTTTTTTTGAATGGCTAGTATAGCTGTGTCATCAGCAAAAGTTGATATGTGGGTTCGACTGTTTGTAGGCATATCACAAGTATATAGCAAATATAGGAAGGGACCCAGTATACCTGAAATGCCTATAACTCGGATATTATAAGAGATAAATAGCACACGCAAGCATGCTTTTACAAGAAAAATATAAAAATCATTGAATTCGGATATGTAGACTAGATGTATCGCTTCGGGTAGCGCCCAGCCAAACTTCTCCGAAGAACTCAATAGCGGTTCTGTACTTATGCGCTGATCGCCAATTGTTGGGAGTTATATATAGATTTGAAATTAAGATGGATACCAAATCTTAAGGAATGAGTAAAGAAAGCTTATGTCCCCATATATTCGTGCATGAAGCTAATGGAGAAAACTTGGAGGTAAAAGACACGTCCAATTAATTGGTTATATAAGGATATAGTTAAAGGTGCCGTGACACAGGATTCACATATTTGGTGGCCTATAATGAAAACGCGTATTGCTTCATTTCTCGAATTGGTAAATAAGATAGTTGCGTATGACCTCGTAGATCGACTGCTACTTTGTTTCCTGGAATCTAATCGCTTCATATTAAGAAATATGACCTCCCCACCCCACCGATAGAAAACTAATAGATCAAAAATCGTAATATGAAATTTTGAGGTGATGGCTCAAATTTTATAGAACGAATTTAGCACATTTAAAGTCAAATTCAATCATTTATAAAAGTTATGATCTCTATAGTGTTTATAAAAAACCGGTTTGTCGGTTAACCGAAAATTGGGCTTTTTTATAAAACCGGTTTTTCGGTTAACCGACATCGAAAAAACCGGTTAAACCGGTTAACCGTCATATATATGTAGAAAACATAAAATGTCCAATAAAGTGTATACAGCTTTAAAATTTTTAGTTTTTATTAGTCAGGAATGGTTAATATTAAATAACTATAAATATACAAAGGTGCTAAGTCCATTTTATTTTGTAAAAATTTCACAATTATTATCTCAGTCAAATTTAATTGAGTATAAATATGTTACTAAATATATAATATACTTGTTTTAATTATTGGTTTATTCATTAAATTTTTCTGATATGGAACAGAAAATGTAGCAAGTCCCAAAAAAGGACCTATAAGATGTAAACGCATTTCTTCTTAGCTGTGATTATTTGTCATTATAAATCACACCAAATAATTAATAAAGCTCCATTATCAGATTTCAAAAATATTTCAAATTATGGATTTTGGAACGTTGTTATTTCTGAAAAGGACTTTGTACACTAAGCTAACGAAATTAATAATAAAATAAAATTTTAAGAACAAAACACACTAATGAAGTCAAATTGATTGAAAGAAGGTATGCACATCAAATTCAACTTGACGTTTGGTAAAATCATCACTAAGTTTATAATGAATCATTATTAAGATTTTGCTTAACTTCTAGAATTCTGCGGAATTTAATTTCATTCAATAGTTTCATTATGTGCAATTTATTCTGAAAAAGTTTTTAAGTAAACTCATCGTCCTCTACTATTTGGAATCATTGTAATTCTTAAAAATATCAATCTAAATAGGTTTATATTGTAAATCAGCAGTTTAGATTTCAAATCAGACCAATAATGTTTGTACAATAAATATAAAAAATGCACAAAACCATGAGATTTCTTAGTTCTAAACCTAAATTTTAAAAACCGGTTAACCGAGTGATAAAAACCGGATAAACCGGTTAACCGAAAATCAACATTTTAAATTAACCGGTTCGCAAAAAACCGAGATTTCGAAGAAAAACCGGTTTTTCGGTTAACCGGTTTATAAACACTAGATCTCTAAAATTTTTCACACTCGAGGTGGTCAACCTTTGGCTTAGACTTTGTAGAATTTTTCAATGGGAAACACAGAGTTAAAAATTGTCGTTTTGCAAACATAATCAGCCCAATTATAAATGAAAAGTTTTTTCTCATTGAATTTGAATAGGAAAAATGAGAAAAGGAAAACACTTCCGGGGAATTTTTATTCACAATTGAGCTGAATTTTCCTATAGTTGATCAATGATCATATTTTCCTTTGTAACAATTCCTCACTCACTAAAGAAGGGACTAGACGAGCCAACATAATATTTTAAATATTACCAGCCATTATTTATTATACATTGTTTAAATGTAACAGTCTACACAATAATTAATTTAAATTGAATTTTGACTAGCATTGTACAGCTTATCTTCTTGTTATTATAAATTGCCTCAGAAAAACATTTCATCTCTCATAACTAGCAGCATTCGTGCCAAGAAGTCATAAATAAAACGCACATTATTTGATAGATTTCACTTTCATTTGCATTTTAAATTATTTATAATTTATTTTAATAATATTTCTAAGAATTTCTAAAATCATTTACATTAGTTATTGTCGTATTTGGGGTAAATTGCGCCTTTGAAACCCAATGCTCAGCATCAGCACAGTTTCTTTTCCAATTATTGAATTGAATGGCAAAATTTAAAAGATTGTTTAATGATTTATTTGAAGGTGTGGGTACTAATTGCACTTTAGCAATTAACATCAGCATCAACAACGAAAAGAAGCTAAAGAAAGATTTCCACAAGAAAATTTCACTTATTTAACATTTTACCATCTTAGCCAACCATTCATCCATCCATCCCATTAACATCAGCGCCAGCTCACTTGGCTTCAACTTCTTCAATCTTCAGCTTTATTTTCATCCATGAAAATTCGTGTCTGTCTATCTATCTATCTAGCTAACTGACTGTCTGACAGTCGGACTGACTAGCGGTCTGTCTGCTAGCACAAGTTTGTTATTTACATAATATTTTAACACATTTAGCACACGTACTACAACTATGTAAGTATCGCACTCACATTCCGTCTACTCGCGTTGTACATTTTATTTCATTTCTGAAATTATTCACGGCAGAGCAGACCCACAAAAGATGAACAAGAAAATCTATTTGCAGAAGTACAACAGAAAAAAAACTCTTTGAAGTGTAAATAATAAACTGAACAATAATTTCACTTTCTAACACACAACAACAAACAAACAAACAAAACCATCCTAAATCTTAAAATCTTTCAATAGAGATATACGTTTATACTATTGATATGTAGGAAAACAATAAGATTTAAAAAATATTAATATTATTAATAATAAATTATAAATACTACTCATAGGTATAAATAATAATTGAACGAATGGAAGTGAATTAACACGCATCAACTCACGAACAACAACAAATATCCATGAAGAAGAATTCCAAAGTAAATTTTCAACATCAAAATTCACTTCGATGGTTAAACAATAGATGGTCAGTCCGTTAGTATTCTTCCCCTTCTACGAGTACGTTACTCACATGTACTTTTATCTACATACTTACTACATAAATAGAAATATGGGTGTGTAACTTAAAGATGAAGATAAATATTTCATCTTTCTTCAAAATCTCATGATCATTTTCAATGGTTCAATTGAAAACGAATGAATTTAACAAAACGTGACCAACTGAATTTGATTTACAGCAAGATAGTTATGGGTCTACTCTGATGGTTAACTTTGACTACATCTTCTGTCTTCTGTATATAAAAACATGGATGTATGTATGTATGTTCCGTATGGACTCAAAAACGGCTCCTTCGATTTTGATGAAATTTTCAGGAAATCTTCAGAATAGCCTAGCGAAAGACACTGTCAGATTTTTTATTTTCGTTTTGAGGGCGAAGTGGAGTGGCAAAATCAAATATTTACACTATTCCGCAAATGAATTGGATTGCACTCGCAGTGGTATCATCGGGAATTGCATCGATGTTATTGGACGGCGGACGCATATCGCACTCAAACTCCCATTGAATTTTACTCGACCGGACCCTGCGTCATTTTTGAGGGAGGCGCTTTGATTCTTCTTGGTGGTGATTTCCGTCAAACGTTGCCCGTTATTCCTCGGTCAATGCCCGCAGATGAGTTTAGCTCATGCTTGAAACCTTCATACCTTTGGAACCGAGTTGAAAAAATCATACTATCGACGAACATTCTTGTGTATTTGCTGCAAACCCCTTCTGCCGAAACATTCTCAAAACAACTGTTGGACATCGGAAATGGAACAATTCCAATTAATTCCGCCACAAATGAGATTTCTGTGGGAACGTGCAAATTTGGTTCTTCATTCATTCAATTGAATGAATGAAGAACAAACCGTCAATTGCTCCTATTTACTATTGCTGGTTTACATTTGGAAAATTCATATTTTTCACACTGTCATTTATAAAGTCGGCGTTTCTGGGGGCTTGTATACTGTTTAATAGGTACACAGGCGAGGAGATTCAATATTCCTCTAATGACGTCAGATGTTGTCATGATGAAGAAGAGAAGGAAACGTTAGAAAAGGTCCTGATTGAGGGGTCGGAACATGATCATTTTAAGGTATCACAAAGGGACCAATATGCATGCTCTGGTTATCTGGAAGTGAAGAGAAATAACGCAAGCGAATTAGAAAGTAAAAAACACATAATCTCGTTACCAACAATAAAAACCTTATAGCGATATGGTGACTCAGTATTCATAATAACGAACTCAAAAGCCTTCACAACAAAAGTTATTCAATCCGCAACCTAACTAACATACCCTTTAAATACATTCCACTACCCCACCTTACAAGTTTGGAAAGGCGAACCAGAATGTCCAGTGCAGGGTAACGGACTGGTTATGATGTTTTGTTTAATTCATTTACGCCATCAGTAGATATGGATCGTTCATCTCGTGGAACTAAATAAACAGATGTACATTTATCCAGTGAGAAGACGTTAGTCAATCTCTCAGGTTGTGATGATCAAATTCACAGTACCCCACTCCTATGATAATGCACCCGATTTTTTAAATACACAGCTAAAAATATAGCTAAACATGCCGAAAATGCAGTACCTCTGGAACGCATAAGTATTCAGCATTTCACTTTCGGGTTACTTGGGTTACCTTACCACGACTTCTGCGGAAGTTCTCAGAATGAGGAAGAGGAAGAGACCATCTTGCACTTCTTTTGTAACTGCCCGGCACTGGGTGATCTACGTGCCAGGCTTTTAGGTGAGTGATCTTTTAGTACCTCTTAGGGACCCAGCAACTATCCTATGATGGTCTGCGTTAGCTGAATTCTTTGAATTCTTAACTCCTCTCCTAGTTTTCCTCTCATTTCTATCTACACTCTACCCTTGCAAATTTCACTATAACTCAATCTATAGATTGAACAAACTTCTATATCTCTTTTCTTTCTGTTTTCATTTTCATCTTCAGGTATCACAAAGGGAACGATTTTTTACCCAAGTGCGCTGTACGAGACGAAAGTTTTGGGCGGCTGCCTGAATACCATACCATAAGTATTCAGCACTTCACTTACAGCTGCTTCAGAGAGCTGAAACAGCTCACAGTCTAATGAAGGTAAATCGCCAGAAAGGAGAAAGGTCCACCGCTCCATTGTCATCCACAAGAAGACTCATTAACGAGGTAGTTAAAGACAATATGTTGGTGACTTTGACAAACGATAACTCCTATAGTAACATTACATTACTCCTGTAGCAACAAAAATGGATGCTTTCGATTGCCAGCATTTCAATTTATGACTGGTTTTGTCATACGGACTGAGGAACGTTACGAGAGCAACCTAATACTGCCAATCTCGAAACATGGCTTCGTCCAGTATGTTCAGGTTCTGATGAAGCTTACTCAACTATCTTACAGAACTTAACGATTAAGCTGAAAGTCGTACAGATTAATTTGTAGCACTAAGAATATGATACAGATATAATGATAAGTTAAGGGTCCTCCTATTCGACGCAGAGTTGGCATATGCTAGATACAGGAACCCTGGTTTGCAAATTCTAAACTTTTAGGTTTACAGGTGACATATTCTCTGTTTAATTGCCGAAAAACACATTCATATTATTCTTTATATTTTTAGTTTAGTTAAGCAAACCTTAAAGTATTAATTATCGAGCTTACCTAAAGTAACTTAGTCCTTCAGAGGTTCAGAAAACAAGATTGAATCTGAGGAGAGATGATCAGAATTCTGGAAATCTAAACCGTATGGACACAACCGAATCTTGTATATACTTTCCAAGCTCCTAAATTATATTGAGGAGACAAATTTAACAATAATTTTGGTAACCAATTTATTGTGTGTAAAAGTAAAAGTAAAATATGTTGCGTACTGAAAAATGTAAACAAATGAAAGAAATATAAAACTTGCTTATCTTCTGTCTCGTGACAGCTCTGTATTCTTTGGAATTAGAACTTGACTACTTAAACCTCTTATGGGGTTTAAGTCCCTGAACATAGAAACTAATACGTTAATGAGCAGGCGGACCAGTATATGTCGCAATACCACTTATGAAATCTTCAGAAGGCTGACAATAAGTAGATGGAGTATATAGGAAACAAGAAATATATGCCAACATAGACGATGTTAAATGCACTAAATAACAATTGAATATAAACCAGAAGGTCATTTCGGCGTTATTGACAATGTTAATGGGTCACTGGACGTCCTTTCATAATTTACTGTTGCAGTTGTCGGGAAAACATATTCTCTATGAAAGCCCGGTTCTTCATTTGTAAAGACGTGGATAACTTATCGAGACCTTATTGCATAACTGAATGCAACAGGTTAAATCTGCACACCAAATTTGTATCTAGTTCAACGATCTGTGGTCTCTTCAAAACTGAGTCATATTGATTAATCTGAGAGAGGGTCAATTAGTCCGCGACAGGCATCTGTTAGATGACTCCTGTTAGTTTATGTTTGACAGCTATTGATAGTAGACTACCTCGTTACTTGAGGAGGTCATTATTATTTGCGGAAAAAAACCATCACTCAAATAAAGGCTATGGAAACTCTGCAACATCAATTTCAATGGTAAAAACATGGTTTAATGAACTTCGTTGTGTCCGTACAATCACGGAAGATGCCCAACGTTCTGGACGCCCAGTTGAGGTCTCTACAACCGAAGCAATAGTAAAAAATCACGATATGGTGTTGGCGGATCGCAAATTGAAAATGCGAGAGATTGTGGAAGCTATATGCATCTCACATGGCTTATAGATTTCAATTTTGAATGATCAATTTGGTATGAGAATGTTTTCCTCAAGATGGGTGCCGCTTTTGCACACAATCGGTTGCACAAAAGGGTATAAACATGTGCTGTTTCCATGGCAAAATCCATGAATTTGGCTACGAAATGCATCCTCATCCTCCCTATTTACCGGATTTAGCTCCAAGTGACTATTTCTTGTTTCCAAACCTTAAGAAATGTCTCGGCGGAAAGAGATTTGACTCCAACGATGGAAGCATCATACAAACAAATACATATTTTGATGACCTCGACAAATCTTATTTTTTGGAAGGGATAAAAATTGGAGGGACGTTAGCCAACAGAGCTCTAAGGAGACTATATTGAAAAATAAAATGATTTTTTATTCTGAAGTGAAGCGTATCCCAGGGGAAGCGTTCTGCATCGATCGAAACAAATAGTAGTCGGAAGGGGAAAGGTCCAAATATAAGGCTGGTGAGGCAAAACTTATCTGCCATTTATTTCTAACTAGTTTTTAACAGGTATCGCAACATGAGGCATAGCGTTGCCATGATGGAATACTACGGTTTCATTTTTGGTCGCATATTCTGGGCATTTTCGCCCAATGCTCACTTGAAATGAATCAGTTTCGTTCGGTACAGGTACCCTGACCATATGGTATGACCAGATTTCAGCGGCTCATAATATATAGGACCCTTCTGGTTCCACTAATACAGAGGATTACCTTGGCGCCATGGATATTTGGCTTTAGTGTCAAGTCGGCTGGTTGACCGGGCTTCACATACGATCTCTTACGCTTCGGGTTATCGTAATGAATACATTTTTCATCGTAAGTAATGATTCGGTGAAAAACCCAGCTTTTGGATGAATCCTGTTGCTTGAAAATATTTTAACATTGCTGCTTGAATACTACCAATTATTATGCAAGCTCTTGTTGAGTTTGACAACAATCTTCATGGTGTAATGCCTCCAATTCTTGGTCTTCAAACTTTTTGGCTGGACTGGCCGATCTTTGTCTTCCGTGTCAAAATCACCACTTCTAAACCAAATATATATATATATGGGGCATTTCATGTCAAGTGAACCAACTTTTGAAATCGATGTCTTCCGATCGGGATGAAATTTGCACCAAGGTTAGCTCTATTGGATAGTAACTCAGACACAATTTTTCAACAACATCGGTCGAGAACTCTCTGAGTTATAGGGGGTAAAATTTTGACAATTTGGTCAAACAGGGGTTTGTTCTTATCCATGTAACTTATTACCTATTGTTCTTAGCAAAATGTGTCCCAAATAGTATAGATAGCTATTTCTTCGATCTTTCGAAAAAAAATATTTAAAAAAAAAAATAAAAAATTTTTAATATTTTTTTTCCGAAATCAAAAACTTTTTTGACTTTTTTTTAAAATACGCCCTTTTTTTTTTTTTTTTTTTTTTCTTAAAATAAAGTTTAGATATTTTCCTTGAACACCTACTTGGTCGCTTAGTGGGATGCGAGTGGGATATCTATCAAAATAAATATTTTGTAACTCAAAACATAAAATTTTTGACTTTTTTTGCAAAATCAAAAACTTTGTTGACTTTTTTTTTCAAAATGGACCCTTTTTTAATCTTTTTTTTTAGGTCAAACAAAAGCTTAGATATTATCCTTGAAGACCCTTTTGGTCGCTTAGTGGGATGCGAGTGGGATATCTATCAAAATAAATATTTTTTAACTCAAGACTTACAATTTTTGACTTTTTTTTTTGCAAATACGATTTTTTTTCCAAATGGGCCCTTTTTTAAAATTTTTTTTGTAGTCAAAAGAAAGCTTAGGTCCATTCCTTTAAGATATTTTTAGTCCCTTAGTGGGATGCGAGTAGGATATCTATCAAAATAAATATTTTGTAACGCAAGACATACAATTTTTTAATTTTTTTTTGCAAAATCAAAATTTTTTTCCAATATGGGCCCTTTTTTAATTTTTTTTTTTTGCTCAAAAGAAAGCCTAGGTCCATTCCTTTAAGATATTTTTAGTCCCTTAGTGGGATGCGAGTGGGATATCTATCAAAATAAATATTTTGTAACAATTTTTAAATTTTTTTTTGCAAAATCGAAATTTTTTTCCAATATGGGACTTTTTTTTAAACATTTTTTTTTGCTCAAAAGAAAGCTTAGGTCTTTTCCTTTAAGACCTATTTTGTCACTTAGGAAGATGTGAGTAGGATATCTATTAAAATAAAAATGTTGTAACTCAAGACATTCAATTATTGACTTTTTTTTTGCAAATTCGAATTTTTTTTCAAAATGGGCCCTTTTTTAAAAATTTTTTTTTAGTCAAAAGAAAGCTTAGGTCCATTCCTTTAAGATATTTTAGGTCCCTTAGTGGGATACGAGTGGGATATCTATCAAAATAAATATTTTGTAACTCAAGATATACAATTTTTGATTTTTTGTCAAAATCAAAAACTTTTTTGACTTTTTTTTAAAATGGGACCTTTTTGTAATTTTTTTTTTTGCTATAAAGAAAGCTTAGGCCTATTCCTTTAAGGTGGTTTTGATCGCTTAGTGGGATGCGAGTGGGATATATATCAAAATAAATGTTTTGTAACTCAAGACATACAATTTTTGTGTTAAAACATTTATTTTGATAGATATCCCACTCGCATCCCACTAAGGGACTAAAAATATCTTAAAGGAATGGACCTAGGCTTTCTTTTGAGCAAAAAAAAAATTAAAAAAGGGCCCATATTGGAAAAAAATTTTGATTTTGCAAAAAAAAATTAAAAAATTGTATGTCTTGCGTTACAAAATATTTATTTTGATAGATATCCTACTCGCATTCCACTAAGGGACTAAAAATATCTTAAAGGAATGGACCTAAGCTTTCTTTTGACTACAAAAAAAATTTTAAAAAAAGGGCCCATTTGGAAAAAAAATCGTATTTGCAAAAAAAAAAGTCAAAAATTGTAAGTCTTGAGTTAAAAAATATTTATTTTGATAGATATCCCACTCGCATCCCACTAAGCGACCAAAAGGGTCTTCAAGGATAATATCTAAGCTTTTGTTTGACCTAAAAAAAAGATTAAAAAAGGGTCCATTTTGAAAAAAAAAGTCAACAAAGTTTTTGATTTTGCAAAAAAAGTCAAAAATTTTATGTTTTGAGTTACAAAATATTTATTTTGATAGATATCCCACTCGCATCCCACTAAGCGACCAAGTAGGTGTTCAAGGAAAATATCTAAACTTTATTTTAAGAAAAAAAAAAAAAAAAAAAAAAAGGGCGTATTTTAAAAAAAAGTCAAAAAAGTTTTTGATTTCGGAAAAAAAATATTAAAAATTTTTTATTTTAAATATTTTTTTTCGAAAGATCGAAGAAATAGCTATCTATACTATTTGGGACACATTTTGCTAAGAACAATAGGTAATAAGTTACATGGATAAGAAAAAACCCCTGTTTGACCAAATTGTCAAAATTTTACCCCCTATAACTCAGAGAGTTCTCGACCGATGTTGTTGAAAAATTGTGTCTGAGTTACTATCCAATAGAGCTAACCTTGGTGCAAATTTCATCCCGATCGGAAGACATCGATTTCAAAAGTTGGTTCACTTGACATGAAATGCCCCATATATATATTCCGCACATTGAAACCGATCAAACATGTTCAATAACTAAGTGAGAATAAATGACAGATATGAACCAGATATGAAATGACATATAAGTTATTAAAAACAAAAACCGCGTTCAAAAGATACGCTATCTATTGTAAATACCAGGTATCTTCACGACATTTAGGTTAGCCGAGGAATGTCGGGTGTCCCTAAATGAGATAGCGAGACATTCTAGGATAACGCTTATATGGGTGCCGGGACACGGTGGAAATCAGGGTAATTTTATAGCAAATGATTTGACAAAAAGGGATGCGAAGATGAGTGAGGAGGCGATCGACCCTACCGATTTTCTGGTATTTCCCTTGTTAAATGCAAGATGGCTGTTCAGCGGAAACTATATGAGACTGCACAAAACAGGTGGACTAATGAACCTTCTTGTGCTACAGCGAGGTCGACTTGGCCCGTATATGATGCCAGCAGGACGAATCTACTTATAGAATACAGTCGTGAGCAAATAAGGCTAATTGTCTCAAGAATGGGCCTACGGTACAATGATTACTGTAGAAGCTGTCATAATGAAGAAGAGGAAGAGACTGTGTATCACATTTTCTGCCAATGACCGGATCGGACAAACCTGAGGGAACGCATCCTCGGACTTCTATTCCTATCATGCTTGAATGAGCTAACAAGGATGAATCTTAGACGAATCTACTCCTTCATCAGAGAATCTGGCTGGTTTATCTTGG
The DNA here is from genome assembly GCF_958450345.1 of Calliphora vicina. Lineage (NCBI taxonomy): Eukaryota > Metazoa > Arthropoda > Insecta > Diptera > Calliphoridae > Calliphora > Calliphora vicina. The sequence goes on along the minus strand of NC_088783.1, from coordinate 81,285,988 downwards.
AGACAACGGAAGTATTGTAAATACTCTGCAGTCTACCCCTTGGGTATCACAATGGGATCAGATTTGAATGGAACCAAGTGAGCTGTTTGAGGAGCGGCTGCCCATGGAATCTAACCATTGTAAATACCGCATTTTATAGTCATACGCCCAAGATATTTTAATATTACTATAAATTCAAGTTATACAATTCTGTATTCATTTATGCTACACACTGTATACACTGTACACAAATACAAAATGGAAATAAAAATAGATTTGAAGAAGGAAAGTAAAAGTAGAAGTTTCACAAGTTCTGCTCATAAACTAAAAATAAACTACTTACGATGTGTCATGCGTATGTTGATCATAAAAACAAGCCTGTTCTAAATTATTAAGATGTTTTAGTTGGTCACTTTATGAATAAATTCATTCGCTTGCTAAATCACTCATTCATTCGCAACATTCATTGATATGTATGCTGGCAACACACGCGCTCTTTCGTAGCATGTTTTCAGAGTTTGAATGAAGTAAAAAATAAATAAAATAAATGCAAACAATTTTCAAAGTGAAATAAAAAGAAAAACTATTTATTCTTCATGCCAAATAGTTTTAAACATTCTATTTATTTACAAATTATAAAGATTAAAAACTTAATAAATGCAAGTAAGAGTGTTATATTCGGTTGAACCGAATCTTGTATACCAAACATCAATATGTATTTTTGGCCTAAATCAGTTATGGTTCAACATTTAAAGAATTTGCTATGTGAAATCATTGACCGATATTGCCCATTTTCAAAATACTAAACAAACCTTATCAACCGATAATATTTTTGGAACATTTCAGCCAGCTAGCTCCTTTCGTTTGGACCCTACGTATTTTCAACAGACAGATAGGCGGACGGACATATCTAGATCGTCTTAGAATCTTATGAGGACCCAGTATATATATACTACTATGGGCCTGCCACAAATATTTTAATGTATTACAAACGGAATGACAAATTCAATATACTCCCATCTTTTTTGATGGTGGGTATAAAAAGGTAAGTTGATCTTATGCATAAAATTGCTATGTAGTTGCTGTTAGATCTAAAATTTTATGTAAAATTGCCAACAAATAGCTTCAGTCACATTTTATTTCCAACCATTCATTCATTCTTTCTTTCTTCAGTGCGAAAGTCGGTCTTTGTGCCTGTTTGTACGTCTAGCTGTCAGTCACTGATTCAAATTGAGTGTGTAAGTAAAGTAATAAAGTTGAAGTATTTATTTAAACAATTTATTTCGGTTACAAATTAAAATTCCAAATGTTTTTGTAACACATTTGTTTCAGCTTTTGTTGCTGCAGTTGTAGCAGTTGTGTCTAATAAACATTCGCAGCGTTCATGATGAGGATGATAATAGACTTTATAGACATCATCGAACGAAATGTGTCTGTCTGTATGTTTGCCAAATGTGGTGCTCTTAGTAATTTAGATAAAAATTATTTAGAGAACGTGTGTATTTGGTTTAGCAATTTACAAATTTACACTAAATGTATGGAAAACACACCAACAAAATAACTTTCTTTCATTTTGGAATCCCACAGCTCGCCAAAAACTGCCAAAGACTGAATATTGGAATACAGAAATGTTTGATTTATTAGTATTTAGTGGGAAAAATATTTAAAATTCTATTAAGAAAGAAGGAAAATGTTATGAATAGAATCACTTGCAATATTTCAAAGTCGATTTATTTTCGTTATATTTCTATAAAATTTTTGACGAAATTTAAGGCAATAGAATATAAACTTGATTATGGGTGTGTGGAATTTTTAACTTTTATTTTGAAACATTTGTACCATATAAAATTATTCAAAGTATTGGCCTTTTTCTCATCTTTCTGGCAACATATGGATTCCGAGCCAAAAGAACTGCTCATCTTTTGAGACCTAGAATGAATCAAGCCAATTTGGATACTCTGAAGTGAAGTGTATCCCAGAGAGAGCGTTCTGCATCGATCGAAAGAAATAGTAGTCGGACGGGGCAAGGTCTGGACAATGAGACGGGTGAGGCAAAACTTCCCAACCACATATTCTGTGGATAAGACAGGTGTACCAAACGTTCAATATAGTTCAATTGTTACATTTTTACCTTTTAAAAACGGTGGTTTATTTCCTTAATTTACAGACTTTATAATGTACAGGAATACACTGGTAATGCAATTGATGTTTATTCTAACAGCGCCTATCATAAAATCAACTGACTGCATTTATAAACTCAACTGAATATTTATATACAGCGCCATCTTCCAGGAGTTTCATGAATTATCGTAATTAGATAATTGTAATGGATCACGCTAAATTATGTTATTCTGCGATTTGGATAGCGATCCATCAATACTGCATGCTACACGTTCAATAAATATCGCGATACTGGATCGCGATCAATATATGTATATTGAACGTGTAGCAGTGCCCCATTACATCAAGAATTTAGTACCGTTAGATTTGATGTTTTGATCACAATTGATATTGTTGAGCAGCCAGAAATTCTTCTTAGTTGCGTTTTTATTGCTGCTGCTGAAAGTTGTTTTGAAAATTATGGGCAAAGGAAGAGATATTGAAAAAAGTGTAAAATATTTAATAATTAAACATTTTAAAGAAAAAAAATGATATCGATTAGAATTTGCAAATAAATACAAAAGCAAAGACGTGGAATTCTGGAAAACTGTTCTTTTCACAGACGAATCTAAGTTTAACTTGTTTGGAAGCGATGGTCGTGCAAAAGTTTGCAAACCTAAATCTGCCCTTCAAACAAAAAATTTGGTTCCAACTGTGAAGCATGGGGGAGGCAATGTGATGGTTTGGGGTTCTATAGGAGCAGCTGGAGTTGGAAATTTGGCCTTTATTGATGCAGGATAATTTGCAGGCTTCTGTACATAAATTATGCCGTGGACCTCATTGGATCTTCCAACAGGATAACGATCCGAGGCAGCTCAATAGCCCTCCCCAATCACCAGATTTGAACCCCATTGAGCACATTTGGGATTTAATGAAGCGAAAATTAGGAAATTATACAATTACAAGCAAGGATTCACTAAGAGAGCATCTTAAGAATGAAATGAATTTATGAAATTTGGTACCGGTTAAAAATAGACAAAATTCTACATCACTAATAGCTAAAATCGTTATTCTAGCTTGAATACTTTTTCTGCAGTATACTGTCAAAGTGGATACATTTTTCGTATTTTTAGATAAAGTAATAAAAATTTAAATTAAACACAATTAAAATAATTTTTTTTTTTGTTTAAAACATTTAAAAGCTAACTTTTTATAATGGAACCATCAACTTCATGTATTTGAGTATATGAATAAGAATTTTTTATTTAGATTTCTTTGTAAAAGTATTTTTATTTTATTTTTTCTTAATGTTTCAAATTTGCAGTATTTTTTATTTTTGATGGATAACACTATGAGACAAAAAAAACTAAAGTAGAAATACCTTGAAAGTAATACTATTTTTCTGATAGGCTTTATCGAGTACAATAAGAATATGTTTTTGAAATTTTCAAAACACCTCCAAAATCTTGAGTTACGCGTAAAAACCCGGATTTTCATACCTTTAAGCACTTATAAGCCATTAACTAAGATGATTCTCAATCGATTTTAACTTTTTAAACTGATTTAGAAAGAAGAAACTGTGGCCTTTCCAATGGTATATATATTATTTAAGTACTTTGACAAAATTTGTGAGCATTTCTTCAGCAAACATATTTTTGTTTTTATTTTTTCACCATTTTCCAACTTTGAAGAAGATTTTACATAGTATTTTATAAAGGAACCGTACTATTTATGCATTGATTTAAAAAAAAAGTTTATTTATGCGTAAAACGCAATATTGCTTTTAAAATTCCATTGGAAATTGACAAAGTTATTAAAGATTGTACTAAAACAAAATTTTTGAAAAAATTTCATTTCTATTCATTTTACTTAGCAAACATGCTTTTAACTCGTTATCATGATATAATTTTGCCTCCGCTGCATATGAAACAATTTGTTAAAAAGCTTGATATAAACGGCGAAGCTTTTTGCTATCCTAAAACGATTTTCCCAAAATTAAGCGAAGGCAAAATAGAAGGAGGTTTTTATCAATATCATTCCAAGCCTTTTTTGCGTTTTTACCTGTTTTGATAAATTTTAGGTATTTTCATTGGACCTCAAATTCGAAAAATTATGAAAGATGAGGAGTTTTTCAATAAGCTGAGTTTCATTGAAAAATGCGCATGGAAGAGTTTTGTGTCGCTTTGTAAATTATTTTCGTTAGTTGTCTTACAAAACTCAATTAAAATCATCTAATACTGTATCCAAAGAAAAAATATAGTTGTACAAGTTCTATAGCAATATTATGGTTACTGTAATTATGTATATGATTGCGGTAATCATAATATGTTTATGTTACCATTCATATAATTGAAGCAATCATATATATGATTGCAGTAAATAAATATATGGTTATAGCAATCATGTTTATGATCAATCATTATATCATAATATGTTGTACTCAGAGTATGATAACCATTATTCGAGAATAACACAATATGGTGAAGTAATACATCATAAAAATGGTTGCCACAAACATATACTTAATTACTATAATCATATATATGATTGCTACAATTATATGAATGTTAACTTGAACATATTATGATTACCGCAATTACAGTAACCATAATATTGTTAAAAAACTTGTAAAAATTTGGAAATGGTTATGGTAAACATGTACAACTATATTTCTTCTCTGAGTATAGTTTTAGATGGTTAACAAATTGTTTCATATAACCTAACTTAAGGTGCAGTGGAGGCAAAATTATATCATGATAACGAGTTAAAAAGCAAACATTTCTAAGTTAAATGCCTAGAAATGAAATTTTTTCAAAAATTTTGTTTTAGTACAATCTTTAATAACTTTGTCAATTTCCAATGGATTTTTAAAAGCAATATTGCGTTTTACGCATAAATAAACTTATTTTCAATGCATAAATAGTACGGTCCCTTTATAAAACACTATGTATAATCTTCATCAAATTGGTAAATGGTGAAAAAATAAAAACAAAAACAAAAATATGTTTGCTAAAGAAATGCTCACAAATTTTGTCAAAATACTTAAATAATATAAATACCTTTGGAAAGGCCACAGTTTATTCTTTTTAAATCAGTTTAAAAAGTTAAAATCGATTGAGAATCAGCTTAGTTAATGGCTTATAAGTGCTTAAAGGTATGAAAAACCGGTTTTTTACGCGTAACTCAAGATTTTGGAGGTGTTTCGCAAATTTCAAAGACAGATTCTTGTTATACTCGACAGCACCTTCCGGAAAAATTTTATCACTTTCCAGGTATTATTTTACAAGAAATATTTAAATAAAGAAATCAAAATTCAATCAAATTTATGCAAAATGATGCAATCGTGTGATTAGGCATGTTTCACATTAGGAAATTTAGTTGCTCAAGTCTCTTGCGAATATGATACCATCCCAAATGATACCATTAAAATGTGATCGTAGAAAGGGGCTTACATTTAAATCTTTTAAAATTTAATGAATTATTTTATCATTAATGCTTTAGTTTTTTTGCAGTAGTAGTTATTTTTTTCTTCTGGCAATGTCCACCAAACATCAATCAATTTAAAATCGCATAAATTAAAATGTATCTGCGAATTGTATTTACAAACAACCTCACCAAGATGAAAAATAATCAGAAATCAAAAAAATGTTATCAAAGTTTGTGTGGGCTGCTCAAATCCATATTATGTTTATTTCTTCTTTTTTTCCTCATTTGATTTCAATTTAATTTCAATGTTTTTGATGTTTGTCATTTGTTCAATTGCGATTGATGGCCAAAGATACCGGCGGTATGCTGTAAATTATTAGGCGTGGCAAGTGTGACTTGACAATTAGATTTGTGCGTTTTAACAATTAAAATGTCAAAAAATGTATTCGAAATTTTACAAAAAAAAAAAAAAAAACAAACAAAAACACCAAGAGCAACAAAACAAAGATTAGAAACTATTTATCTGTTTGATTGACAGATTTGTTGTCATTTACGATGTACAGACATCATACAATTTAAGCAGCAAGTTTTAAAATCATCCCACTTTTTTATATATACAATTTTCTAATAACGAGTGAAAGTATTTGCTGAAATAAATGCTAGTAGCTAAGTGCAACATTGTATTTGAATTTTTAGAAAAAAATTAATAGAAATTTATTTTAGGATTTAAAAGTCTTTGTATTTCTCAAATTATTAAAAACTTTGTTATTTCTCAGAGACTTACTTTACTTTAGTTATCCTTCGATCCTTTCAGAAAAATTTTACTAGCATCGTGTATTTTACTATTACCAATGAATCAATCCGCTTCAAGTCCACCAAATTCTGAAGACAAACAGATAAAAACATTTCCTCCTCATCATGCCATCTACAAATATCATTCGCGCACAGTCTAATCTTCATTAGAAATTTCTCAAATCAGGTTTGCTCATGACTAATATTCTCTTAAATGTCCAATTTCGGGAAAAGTACAGTACATCAGCATAAAGTAAGGATGTTTTCCTTATTATCTTATATACAAAGTCAATGTCGCACAGTGGGGCAGAATCAACATTTTTTGGAAATAAATCTAGCATTTCTTAACGGCTGGTTCAAGCCAAGGAGTATCTGAGTTTAAGTTATTGAATTGGGCCCTACAAAAGCTCCAGGGGCGGCTCTATGAGGGCTCAAAGTACGATACCTTCGACATGTGAAATTTTTAAACACGTTAAATTTTTTTTGTTTCCCATCCGATTTCAAAGATTATTATATTTTTGGAAAGCGCTCGGCTAGGTCTATGGTAGCATCTGCTATTTTTAAATTGAAATTTTAATATTTTGCCATACCTAGGTCCGCTTTTTTAAAAATATAGGTCGTACTTTTTGACCGAATGGACTCGATTTTTTTTGTTAGCAAGACAACTAAGACAAAAGATTTCAGAGCAATGTCAATTATGGATCCAAAACTAAACGATTTTCAATTTAAATATTCAAAAAATAGTTTATTTTTTGCTGTTTTTTGGGCGAAAAGGAGACTTAAAAATAAACTTTCTTTAAGAATATATAACAATTTTATATTTTTGTGTAAGATATCTTTACGGAGATTATTTTGGTATAAAACACGTGTCCTATTTTTCAAATATGTCGCCCCTACGCCCTTTGAAATGAAACCTATTTTTTATCAAAATTTCAACATTGGACCACATGTTCTAAAATCGCACAGCAGGGATCAAAAAACGGAAAGCAGTTTTAGAAACCTTAATGTGTTCCCTATTTATCCCCAAAGTATTTTCCCATTTTCTTCAGGACTATATACAATTTTTATAAGACCCGAAAGAGAACTTAATGCAAAAACGTGTAAAGTAAAACATGGCATAGTACGCCACAGACCTATCCAAACTTTGCTAATTTTTAAAAAAAATGTTAGGTTTGAGTAAAAAATTGTAAAAGCGCAAAGCACCGATCCTCGAAAAAGCTACATATTTGCATAGCCCAATCTGTTACTTAAATACATACAAAGCTTTTTCACTATAACACTGTAAATATCTACACTTTAGGCACTTTTCTAGTTTTTGGAACTCATTTTTTCTGTTTCAGAAATTTCGGTATTTGAAAATAAAAATTATAATTTCGTTGATTTAAGGAAATTTGGATTCACATTAGTTCCAAATTTTGTTCTGATATCTTGAACCGTTAAAATTCATACATTAATTCAAATTTAATAGATGGTAAAAATTTGTAATTTTCAAAGTATAAGAGAAAACTTTGAGAAATTAAAAGTATTTTCTTTATCATCCTATTTTGCTTTATAAAAATTATTTAATATCTGTCGTTATTTGTACACGTTACGAACCTTGTATTTTAATAGGGGCTCAAAAATCATATCATTTTCTGAATGCTTCCTTCTCCTCCACGACTTGTTATACCCCTCACCTTCGTGAGAAGGGTATATATAAGTTTGTCATTCCGTTTGTAATTTCCACAATATAATTTTTTTTTTTACCAAATTTGTTCGCTGAATATTAAAAAACAAAATTAAATTTAAAAAAACAATTTGAGAAAAATTGTTTTACAAAAAATTAAAAAAAAAGATTTTGTTTACCTAAAAATATTTAAAATTTTTTTGGGAAATATAATTTGTTGAAGGGTATATAAGATTCGGCCAACCTCTTACTTGTTTGTACATCATTATACCCTCCACCACCATAAGTGGTGAATGAGGGTATAACATTGAGAAATATTCATCTGAGACCCAACAAAGTATTTATATTATTGATCCTTATGAAATTCTAAGTCGATTGAGCCATGTCCGTCTGTCTGTCCGTCTGTGTAAAACACGCTCACGTCCAAAATACGCAAACAAACTTAGTAGAGTTGCAAGAAAAATGTTTATTATTGTCCTAAGCAGTTTGGTATTGAAAATCAGCGAAATCGGTACAGTGGAACCAAAGTTATGAATTAAAATGTGGGACAACCTCAAATAAAAATTAATAATTTTCACATATTTTTGGACATTTTTTGTAAATATATTGCAGCTAATATCATAAAATTTTGCACTCGTTACTTTTATGATAAAAGGAGTAACTCTGGTGAAAATAGAATATAAGAATCGGTCCATGATTTCTCCTAGCCCCCATACAAATTTCTTCCCGAAATATGGTTCTATGGTCTATAAATGCCTACATAATAGGAATATCCATATAAAATTCAGCAAAAATAAGTTTCGTGGTAAAATAAATTATATTACAAAATTTTTCGTGGATCGGCCCATATTTGACCATAGCCCTCATATAAAGTACACTTCCGAAAATCTCTTAAATAAGCATAAATGTCTTATAAATGTCGCTATCAAGTTGAAATTCGACATAAATAATCCCCATATATACTAAAATCGCTGTACCTAATTCTATGAAGATCAGCCGATAATTGGTTATAGCTGCCATATAAGGACCACTTCCGAAAAATACAATAACCTACATAAATATCTAAAAAATATCAAAACAAAATTTCACACACATCCGTAGTTTATATTTAGAAATCATACTACTGGATTTTGTGAATATCGGTCAATATTTGACCATAGCTCCCATATAAGGTCCACTTCCAAAAATCAGTTAAGTACTCATAAATCTCTTATAAATACATTTATCATGCTAAAATTCGACAAAAATTATACACATATATATAGATATCACTGTACCAAATTTTATGCAGATTGGCCAATAATTGGTCATAGCTCCCCTAAGGCCCATTTCCGAAAAAAGATATTAACCTAAAAAATATTAAAAACATATCGATATCAAAATGAAATTACGCACAGATCAGTAATTTGTATCCAGTAATCATACTTCTGGATTTTGTGAATATCGGTCCATATTTAACCATAACTCCCATATAAGGTCCACTCCCGAAAATCACTAAAATCCTCATAAATTTCTTACAAATATAGTTATCAGGTTGAAATTCAAAACAAATTTATTCAATACTAGCTGTCCCGGCAAACGTTGTTCTGCCATAGCTCACACAAAGTTTGAAGAATCACACTATAACAGTACTCCAAATATACAGTAATTAATTTTTATTTTGTATGTGAGGTGTCATGCCCATTGTACCTATATAGGTCAATTGTGAATCTAAACCATCCAGGGACCCACTCAAATACACAACAAATTTTATCGAAATCGGCCACGCCGTTAAGGAGGAGTTCAGTTACTAACACACGTGCAGAAGAATTATATAAATATCAAAATATTTTATGACAATCGAATCATAATAGGTCAAAACTCCCACATAAGTCCCACAACCAAATATTTTGAAATTTGTCTAAATATATTTGTATACCCTTTTTTATAATCTGTTTCTTCAATTGAGGTTAAAAGGGAAAAATGTTGATCCAAACGTATTAACTAATTATTAAGTATATAAATTCTTAAATTTCATACGTTCTAATAGGGATTTCAGTTATAAATTGCTGAATTCGTTGTTATACCATATTATTTAGGTGGAGGGTATTTAAGATTCGGCACAGCCGAATATAGTACTCTACTTGTTTTGAAATCAGACCTGTAGTTTAGAAGAGGCCGAATTTGAACGGATTGCTCAATGTTTCTGGAACCAGCATATTCAAGGAAACTATTGTTGGAGTGTTGTAAGGGAGGCATATTTATAAACAAAGAATTAACACTGTTCATTTAATTAAATTTGTTTTCTTCCAACTTTAATGTAATTTTTAGTACATAATTTCTTTCTTAATAAATATATCAATATTTTTTCCGAAGTAAGACGGCCTAAAATAACAAAGCCATATATGTTCTACGTCAGAGTCTGATACTACTTGCTTGCACGGACGGTAAGTAGACATAAAAGTCGACTAGTTACATAAAAGTCGGGGTCAAATTAAGTCTGTAACCAAAGTTAGATCAGAATGAAATCAATTGTTTATGCCCAATGCTCCTTGCAGATAGACCAACTAATGTCCCTAAAAGTTTTAAAACTCTGCACATTACATACAAAGACATTGCTATTTGCCAAACTGCTTTCAAAAGTGATAAAATTCATGATTAAAATCGATTTTTTTTTGTTTTCGAATGTATATTAAGACACAAAATCTAAAACTTAACGCTCAAACACAAAAAATCACACACACACACATATATTCAAGAGATACGACAAATGGACGATAAATGGTAACAAATAATGTTGTAGTTTGGCAACATTTTTGTACTTTCGAAAGAAAGACAACAAAAGCAACAACACAAAACATTGGCAACAAACCTCCCAGAATGATAATGAAAACAAGCTCAACTAAATAAGTATCTATGGATGTATGTATGTATGGATATGTAGTAGAAATAACGCACACTTGCATATTTACAACACCAGACAACCAAAGACGGACAGAGACGGACACTCACACCATCCGACGGACATACGGATAAACAACAAACTGAAACGGGCACAACGGGAAAAGTAATAAGAGCTCTTCTTCCTCAGCGTTATATTTAGTACTCGTCAGTGTTTTTGTACTTGAATGTGTGTGTACATGTGTGTGTTGTTGCAACTTTAGAGATAGAAACAAATATCAACAGATAAATTAACGAAAAATATGTACATTACAGCTCCCACGGCGACATTGGCCAAGATGAGATGGACGACGCAATAAATAGAGCCACTCAGACACACTTGCAACAGACCAATAATCGCAAATACGGACATTTTGTATTTATTTTTTGTGCAAGATAATGCACAATGGGTCTGGAATTATATAATTAAATGAAAACAACTTCCCTCTGTTTAAATATAATCCAAAATGTAACTAATAACAAAACGTTTGAGACGATCGAACAGTTTAATTTCTGAATTCGATAATATCTGGTTTCCATGGCCATACAAAGTATAAAGTTCTGCAGAATTTCGAAATTCGATTTGGTTTGGTTTTTAAATAAGTCACTTGGCCCAGATGGCCTAATACTGCTGATCTATAGAAAATAATAGATCTGATCACACCTTAGCTGATAGGTATTTTTCATGCCTTTCTCACATACCAAACCGATGGACGGAATGCACTGCGACATTCATTCCGAAAGGAGGGAAAATGTCACACACCAAAGCAAAAGATTTTACACCAATAAGTCTATCACCATTTTTGTTAAAACCCTTAAGAGAATCATCGACATCCACATATGAGTGTCTTTGAAACAAGGATAATTATCTTCTTATCAACATGCATACATGAAAGAGAAATCTGTTGAGACAAGCACTTCACTCCTTAATGGGGTACATTGAGAAATCCCTTGAATTTGACAACTTTACATTAGTGGCCTTTCTGGATATAGAAGGAGCCTTTAAAAATGTAGAATCTGAAACTATAAGATCAGTCCTACAAGATCTCGGTCTTAATCAATCAATTGCTAGGTCTACACTATAGGATCATTCATTGTGAAAAGGGAATGGCCACGAAGGCCACGACTCAGGTCTTATCACTATTTATGTGGAATCTGGCCATAAATTGTCTGCTCAGGAAATTGGATCTCATGGGTTATAAGACTATCGCCTATGCGGATGACATAGCAGTGGCAGCCTCTGGAATCCACGTTTGCACGATATCACAGCTGTTGGAGACTGCACTCAGTATACTGATAATATACATACAGTATACTGATAGTACAGTATACTGATAGTAGACTGACACAAGGAAGTACAAGATTCCTCATTTCTCGCATTCTCGATTAAATAGTGTTAAACTAACACTATCGGCCAGTGCAAAATACTTGGGTGTTATTCCGGACAGTAAACTATCCTGGAAACCCAATACCCTAGCAAGGAAATCCAAAGCCTGTAGGAAGGCCATAGGTACGCAATGGGGTATTACAACCCGATGTGTGAATTATCTATTTGATGGGGTCACCAAACCGATATTATTCTATGTAGTCTCTGTATGGTGAAAAGCACTAGATTATGAATTATATGCGGGTTTTCTCTTCAGTTCAAATTTCATAAACTTATTCCATCCAAACCACTTCGTTCAGGTTCAGTAGCACATGTTTGACCGACTATGCTGACCTCTTTTAAGGAATTTTCCCTCCAACAATGGGGACAAACAATTTGCACTTTCAAGCCATCCACATCAAGCATCGGTGGGACCATCTCTAAGATGCTAAAAAAAATCATGCATCATGTATCCCCACTTTAAGTTAAATCAAACATGCGGTCTGCTCCATCGATTGATACACATAGCTCAGCCTTGGGTCCCATTGTTTCCGTTTTCCCCTTTTCCGTTTCGAAAAGACCACACAACTCCATGAGATATGTGAAATATTGATCAAATCCAGATGCTCTTAACTAAGGAGTACTAAATTCAACCGGTTGTATTATGGTATCCAATTAGATCGCACAATTTGATATCAGATTATTCAGCCAGATCATTTAGTATATGCGGTATAGCGACAGATACTGCATTTGAGACATTCAAAGAGGATCCTTCTCTGGTCAGCTCGCCTTCCTGTTCATTGCCGACCGTAGTATTGGCAGTGGTACCGCGAATATTTCTTTCGCCTGAAATACACTGGCATTTTCTGGAAGACATATAGAGGATTTTATTTTGAGTTCATCAGAGATGACGCCATATCCAACGCCATACTTCTTCTTGGAACAATCATCGTATACTTTTCTCATATCCATTAATCACATTGACCCTCCTTCATTTCTGTCTGAAAGCAATAATAATTGTAAACAACTTATCAAAGTCCGTGAAGGGCATTATGTAGTCAGAGGTGGAAATGATCATTAAGTGAAGATATATTGAAGTTAGGTGAAGAATAGTGTTCAGAGCCTAGGGTGCCGAGAAGAGAAATAAATTCCCTCATCCGTAAGATGTATCCAACCTTCGGAAATACTAATTTTATGGATCCATAAGATCAAGCAAGTCGCCCAGCATTACCAGTATCTGGTCATTCATATGATAGTCTCCTCTTCTCATTCATCATGTGAACTCATGCAGAAGTCATTAAATGGTGGATTCAATATCCTAGCATGCATTCCAAACTGTCAGTGACCACTGCCTCCATATTTGGTAATCGATCAGGCGAAATATTTTTCAGTTTTTCTGATCGACGACAGACAAACCTAGATCATATGTAGATAGCCGTCGTTTCCACGATTAAATCGTCACTCCAATCAATCGGTCAACCTCATTATCCATAATCGAGTCCCCCATGTTAGCCAATGAATCCGCAACATAGTTTCAGGGATACTTTGGTGTCTCCCTACTGAATTATGTCTCGCCAACTCATTCAGAGATGCCCGGCATTCCATGAGAAGTTTGCATGTAGTGTTGATATTCATAATGTAGACAGACTTACATTTTAAATAATAATATTCTCTCCATATAATCGGCAAAACCTCAGCCAGTTCACAACTTTTTATACGGCTAACTTCTTAGACTGCAGAACACTACACTGTGGTTCAGTAATCTAAAACACATTCACGTTCCAGATCATGCATTATAGAAATACCCCCATAATAACATTAGAGTTCGAGCCATCAGTGAAGATCTCAAATGGGTACTCTTGGAGAGATTGTTCATCCATCCGTGATCGACAATTTAAAGCTCCTGTCGGTGGGTTAGGTCTCATAGAGCTCACTTGGGTCCATTAATCGTTCCCTTTGTGACATCTAAGGAAAAATAGAAGATAAAGAAAAGAGAAGTAAAAGAAGAGAGAAATCTATAGGTTGGGTAGTGAAGTTGGCAAGAGAAAGAATGTAGGTAGAAATTGGAGGAGCTAGAGGAGAGAAGAATTTAAGAATTGAAGGAATTCAACCAACTCAGACCATCGTGGGTCGCTATGAGGTGCAATTTGTATGTTCGGTCTTATCAACCATCTGATTTCCCTAATAAAGGCGTCTATACTCCTTAGTTCCTTCCCAGATAACCCGGAGAGATTACTAAAGGATCGCTCAAATAAAAGCCTGGTACGTAGATCACTCAGTGCCGGACAATTACAAAAGAAGTGTAAGATGGTCTCTTCCTCCTCCTCATTCTGACCACTTCTGCTGAAGTCATGGTGTGGCAACCCAAATCTTGCAGCATTGGTACCGAAAGTGGATCATCGCCACCATATTTCTAAGTCGTATTCGTTGTAAGCGAAGTAGATACGACTCGGCCTGAAGAATACTACACCCATTTGGGAGTCTAAAAGACATTCTTATTCCAAATTCAAGAATATTGACATCTCCGCCCACTCTATCCCCCTGTTTGGACCCATCCGTATAGATGGATAGCCTCATTGAATCCAGGTTCTATACTGGATGGCATTGAGAAACCGAAATTCCTCAGGAAGAAGGGTTTGATGGTCCTGTCGGTGGGAGATTTAGGTGTGCAATTTTGTCCGGAAATTCACCGAGACAGTCAAATGTAGTCGTATGACCGAAACTCCATATTCCAATAATATCTTTAATCATTTAGATAACATTACTCTAGCATGTGATCTCATAGAGTTTTATCTTCATTAGCAATGTAACTGCCCAGAAGTTCGTTTAAAAATATATGGTAACTCTCGCAAGAGTAGTTCGTTTTAGCTGAGATATTATAAAACTTTGATTCGATTGCCATTCTGTAACCTATCAGAGAATCACATCTAGTCTTGAAGAAGTTATTTTTAGGAGTGTTTCCCATACTTTTTTTATGCTTATGCTTTAAGTGGTCATCAGGGAGGCAAGAAGACTTCAACCTCCAAAAGATGAGATTTTGTAATTCCATAAACATGTGAAGATGAAATGTAGAGTGAATATTTTTCAGTGATGGACACAAAAATACAACTGCAGTTTGTTTTATTATGCCTAACACTAACATAACCATTTATCTAGTAGGCTTTTATCTTCAGTATCTTCAAATAATAACTTTACTATGCCACCCATAGTGCATTGGTCCAAAAATACCAACTAGTACTCCATGTGTTTGTGGTCAATATTATTATTATTATTGTGGATGTGGCGGATAATGTTACTTTCACGCATGAAAGTGCATTCACACATACACCCAGTAGACAGACATCTATACAAGCTTATGGACAAACACAAACAACTTGAGAAAAATAAACACATAAAATCGACAACTTAGTACGAGTATCTGATAAAATAAAAATTCCTCACGCACACACCAAAGTCTCTCAAAGCCAAGCCAACCACTCTCAAAGCCAAGACAAAAATAGTTGAATGCAACCGCGTCATAACAGGAAACATTACCAAACACAAACATGAACACACTTGCACCCATACTCACAGAGAAGGAAAAGACAACACGATTAATTGCCTACAAAATATATTCTTTACGATCATCAGAACATAAAACATGGACACTTTCTCTTCGTCTGTCAATATGCGACAACGACGCAACGACATCATCACCATCGTAGTGGTTGTCGCTGTCAAACGCACTACTAGCTCTGGAACAGAAATAAACATGATAAGCGGCATTTTGTTGGAGTTTAATCAATACTCAGCTTGGACCTGCTGTTACAGTCGACTTCGAATAGTTGCGTTAAGTACTTTTTCAGTTTATTTTACAAAAAAAAAACAGAACCACCACGTAAATAAAACTCATTTGTGGCATTAAACGCTCAATGTATGACCAAAAATGCTGTCAGAAAACTTGGTTAACAGAAACTGGAGAAGCAAAATTGTTGTTGCTGGAGATTTGCATAATCACGATTCATATTGATTTCGCCTACGAGCGGTATTCCAACAGTAAGCCAAAATTTCGGTTTTTTTTTGTGTTTGTCTAAAAATATTTGAACTTTCCAGAAGTGTAAGTGATAGGAAAAACTGTTTTTTGTCTGTAATATGTCCCTAGATCAACTTCAAATAGAAGGGCTCTTTTATTCTTCTATGTAGTGTAACTCAAGCTGAGATTTCATCCATTAAAAGGCGAATGAAGTACTATAGGTTATTTAGTGTGAATTTCCGAACTTGTACTGACAGCAAGCCTGTTATCTAATCCTTCTCTGGTGTCTATTCGACATCTAGATTGGTACATGAATGCCGAGTATCTCGTAACAAGATGGCGAGATATTCTAACCTGGAGTTATTCGGGTCACTCTGGTGTTCTTGTCAATGCTATTGCGAATAGACGAAATCGATCTTTTGGTCGATTTATCGCTCTCCTGTTTGAGTCTGCTCAGATGGTCTAAGATATGGCGCATATTCCTCAAAATTAGTGAGACCAAGTTCCCTGGCCTAAAACAATTCTTAGTCCACGCCTAATTCCTTTGCCATGGAACCGTAGTAATTATATTAAACTGTTCATCTATATCGTTTTCGCTCTCACCACCCAGGATTCCTAGGTCGAAATGATTAAAGATCAGAAATTCACGGGAAATCAATGCCTGAGAAATATTGCAATAATCTAGAAGCCTTCTTGATCTACGGATATTAAAATCACACGATTGTGTAAGTTGAACATTGCTTATATCGGGAATCCATTTCTTTCAGAATCATCATTATCTAGAATCTTACAGTAACACTGTTTTTCGAAATGCTAATCTAGCTAGAGTGCATAATTTCGAATTCATTCCTTATCTTCTACCACTAAAGTGGACTGGAGGCCATTTTATATCGATTATGGGTCTCTGAATTTCAAAAAAATCGCATTATGAAAGCTCTTGGATATATAATAAACTATTGGAATTCTAAATATAGCAATCAAAGGGTACTACCAAGAGCTACATCATATTTTCACGAGTAATAATTTCAGCATAAATATTTTGAACATTTGCTGCAATTATCATGAAAACGGAACGATTAATTAACAATCTGTTTTAGATAGTATTAGAGTAAGTTGTTTGATATTGGAAAACATATCGCTCATTTGCTGCAACAACGTCATAATTGAAAAAAAAAATCGTTTCTAGAAAAACGGCTTTGAATGTTTTGTCAAAAAAAGAATTATCAATAAAATTGAAGAAAATGTGAGTATTTATACATTTTAAAAGGAATTGTTACTGGAAAAGCGTTCATTTACTTTTTACTATTATTGAGAATTTAAAAGAGTAATTTTGTAAATTTTGATTTTATTCTCTCGTTGCAAGTATTTATTGGGAAAGTAAATGAACAGAGTACAAGATTCCTTATTTCTCGCTACCCCGATTAATGGTGTTGAACTAACACTATCGGATAGCGCAAAATACTTGGGTGTTATTCTGCAAGGACATCCAAAGTCTTAACGGCAATCTATATCTGCAGGAAGGCCATAAGCACGTATTGGGGTATTAGACCCAAATATGTTAATTGGCTATTTGATTCGGTCACTAAGCCGATATTATTCTATGGAGTATCTGCACGGTGGAAGGCACTAGACAGAGGTTCAATTTGCTTGCTATTCGAGAAGGTAAGAACGACTGCAACAAAGTCGCTCTGTACAATATTAAACTGGATCTCTGTGGATCTAATGGCCAGAAAAATGGCATTCACTACTGCCTTCAGGCTAAATGCGATTGGTGCATGGAAACATTACCATACGGTCACGCCAGTAGAATTTTCCAGATATTTATTATTGCACTTCAAGGACCTTTCTATCGAGGAACTTCGCTTTCTCAATTCCATACAACATTTGAATCAATCACACAAGATATCAGGCAGGGATATTCGTACATACACTGATAGTCAAGCTACAATAAAATCTCTGATAGGTGTGTATACAACCGCGAACATAGTCCAGGAATTCCGGACATCCTTAAATAGGATGGCGAGACATTCAACAGTGGTGCTCATTTGGGTACGTGGAAACGGACAAGATGGGGGGTGAATCCACCTGTACGATTACCAGAATAATATGGATCTTGCTAAACTGAGGGCGGACAACATATCTTCTTGTGGCAGTGATAACCGGACACTGCACATTTGGAAACCATGCAAGGAGACTTGGCCTGCCCTATAATGACTTCTGTAGAAGTTGTCAAAATGAAAAGGAGGATTAAACCGTTTTTCATGTTCTTTGTCATTGTTCGCAATTAGGAGATGTATGCATCGTTCCCTAAAATCGTCTTTCTGAACTATCGGAAATGAAGATAGAATGCATCAATGCCTTTATTAAGAATAGCAATTCAAGCCAGACGTCGGATGAACCAGTATCCGTCACTTCTCTTCTTCTGACCTCCTTCCTGTTTATTTCTTCTACTCCTTAGTCTATCTGATTTTTCCCTTCTCTTTTCATCTTTATCTGGTCCTCTTCTATTTCTATTTTCAAGTTACCCAAAGGGACCTGATGTATGGACTGCCAGTTAACCTAACTTAGATTTGGGATTGCAAACACAGTGAATGGTTGTAGGTATTTTCCCTTCAATGCGAAATAAAACGTTCCAAGCCATCATCAGATCCTTTTCTACTAAATACATTGATCCAGTAGGAAGATTTTCCAGTAAGCAGTCTCTTGCAGGAGCACAGAAATACAGTCCTCTCCATCAAAATATACCAGACGTAATCTAGATATCATTGTGAGTTTTCAGGTATCCAAATGTTTTGAAGATGCCACAACCAACTAGTTTTAGAATCTTCTTCTATGTTTTCACAGAAACACTTCAATGATGAGCTTTTCCTGTTCCTTCCTCTTATTCGCTGTTTATAGTCCTAACAACAATTCTCTGTTCCACTCTTTGTTGAGAGTTATAGAAGTAAAGGAAATGGAAATAGGTTAGGAAAAAGTTGATCATAATTTTCAAATTGGGCATCAGAATACTTATACTTAAGACATCCACTTAAGATCCTTACAAGATTATATTCCTACGTGGTGGGTACTTATTTATAGGCAAATAAATAAATACGATTTGTTTCTGATTTTGTAAATTTATGCACAAAAAAAAAATGTTACACTCATGTTAATATGGTCATGTCATGGATGTCAAAGTAAAAGTCAAAGGTCAATTTTTTCAATATTTGGAATTTCTAATGGAAAGATAGCGAAATGTTATATATTTTTGGGACGATTTTGATGAAACTTAAGCGAAATATATCATGATCTCTAGTAATTATAATAACAGCACAAAAATTAAAATTAACACTTAATAGCACTTGGGGTTAAAAAGACACTCAACTTTTAAAATCACGAAAAACACATTCAATATGAATGGTGTTAACTTTAATGTATTTCAGAGTTAAATAAACTCAATCATTCAAGTTATTTTTTAAATTTAATAAATCAAAAATACACTAAAGGGTTAAAATCAATTCTATTATAATATTATAATGGCTTTGTAATACTATTTTCTAATACACAACACTATATTTTAAAGTTTGCTTCCTTTAAAAATCAAATTTTCATCAGCACTATTGAAATTGACTATTATTTAATGGTTTTTGAAGTTTGGGGTCATTTTAACCCCAAGTTCTTTTATGGGTTAATTTAAATTTTTCTGCTGTTATACTAGGGTTTGTGTTATATTTTTCTTAAGTTTCATCAAAATCGGCCCAAAAATATATAACATTTCGCAATTTTTCCATGAGTAATTCCAAATATTGAAAAATTTGATCTTCTCGATTTAACGACGTTTTCCGATTTTAGTAAAACTTTCAGGCAATATTTAAAATAGCATGGACTACAATATTCTGAATAGGTTTTACTTAAAATTCATAACAGAAAGAAAATTCGTTCATTCGCCAAAATATGGCCAAAAAATTAGTTTTCTCGAAAATCGCAATTTCCTATCGGAAAAACTATAGGAAATTTCATATTTTTATTCCCCATTATGTTCTCAATAAATCCCAATGTGATGATCAAAAAATTTTGAAATTTGTTGATCATTTTGAAAATTTTTAAAAATTTGAAAATGGAGTTTTGAAACTGCCGTTCAAAAAATTAATTTGTTTTGGTTATACCTTCGAATAAGTTAGCGGTATCCTAAGAAGGCAAAAACTCATATACAAGTAAAAATGGATATATTTTAAGTAAAAATAAGCTTTTATTTTAATATTTCTCAAAATTATGTTAATTTTGTTCCTACATTTCTTGTTCTAGTGACCTGAGACACGTTAATGGTCTGGCGATTTTTTAATAACTTTAACATTTTTTAACCAATTTTTGTGTCTTATATCTTATTAGAACGACAATTACGTACACATTTCGATTATTTTAAATTAAATTGCAAAAATAATTATTTAATGGCAAAATTTTTATAAAAACTGAAGAAATTGCATTTTTTTTCCTTGTAGATGCACCTCAAAACTAAGTCGCTAGTCGGCACGGCTTGCAATCATGATAGAAAGACAAAATTTCATATTAAACTATAGTTTTATATATGTATATAAAAAAACAGAGGGTTCCAAATTCCAAAAAAAAATTTTTTTGGGACACTCTAATGTACATGAAGAATAGATAACAATTATTTTATAGGAAAACCATATGTTCTGGTGTAAAAAGAATTTAATCAACTCTAAAATGGAACTGTAAGTGTGATAGTTTTTTAAAACTTCTAAAAACATCAAAGAAAACTTATAGTTTTAGCTATTTATTTAAGGAATGTGCGATGAATCAAATTAAATTCAATGTTAAACCAAGTCAAGGTTATGAACAGTAGTTGTATTAGAGGATCTGCGAAAACAAGAGATCTCTTATTAACAAGTAGAAGTCGTCGTTTCAATGACAATTGTGGTGTAGACCTCGTAACCCATATATTTTTTTTACAATAAATTGTACTTATTACTATTATTGCTGCTTTTACGCATGCTAGTACGCATTAAAGATCGAGGAAGAAGGAGACAAAAAAATCAGCTGTCTGTAAAAGACAATAAACAGCCAGGCCAACCATAATTTGATAGAAATAGCTGGCTAAAAGAAACTGCTCAAGAAAAAGTGAATGAGAAAATCAAATCAGTTAAAATATGTGCAAGGAAGAGATGATTACCAGAAATTTTCGGAAATTTTTATGATTGGTTTTGGAAAATTTTAAGGTTGGTAGATTTGCACTTTAATTTGGAAATGTTCAAATGTAATTAAACTGTTTTTTTTAAATCACCTTAAAATCTACCCTTTTCTCTCAACCCTTTCCTAATCACTGTGCACTTAGTGCAACGCATGTGTGTGTGTAGGAAAATTTAATAAAAAAATCTAATATATCAATGAAAATTGTCCATTGAAATCATTGCTTTGCTTATGGCCTGCCTGCCTGACTAACTAACTGACTGCATATGGTGTTTTAGACTTTTATCTTATTCTTATGACCAGAGTCTAGAGGATTCATAGATTGGCCTGATCATGTATTAGTTTTAGTCCAACTTCTACATGTCGTACAGGTTTGGCAATCAGCCAGTCAGTCAACCAGCAACAACCAGCCAGCCAGCCACTCAGCCAACAATCAACCACTTTGTGCAAACAAAACTTTTTACGCATAAAACCATCATTATCGTTCTCAACATACACCTTGTGTGCCATTCATTTTCTTGTACAGTGTGATGAATAATAATTCATACATACACACAGCCTCAAAACTGAGTAAACACCAGTGAATCTTTTGATATTTTTAAGATCATGAAAATCATTATAGTCCGACTTAAATCTTTTTTTTCCAGAACCGAATCTATTATTCAACACAATCCCCAACAAACCGAAACTTTTGAATTTTAGTCGATGGATAGATTTTAGGATTTTCGTTATCTTAAAAAAAAACAAATAATTTTTGGTGTTTACTCACTTTTGAGGCTCACTGTATGTCTTGATGGTTTCAAATATTTACATGGACGCTCATATACTGGGGTCTAGAAAATTCATGAACTTTGATGAACAAACTACCCAACTATACAAATAATTTGCCCACATTTATTGAGAACTTTTTAGCCACAGATATACAGAAATATATCCTGATGAAATTATTATGTTAAAACAATCGTATAATCAAGCCATTTCAATCCAAGAAAAACGTACAATCCGATATCTGCCTTATATATGGGGCATTTCACGTCAAGTGAACCAACTTTTGAAATCGATGTCTTCCGATCACGATGAAATTTGCACCAATGTTAGTTCTATTGGATAGTAATTCGGACACCATTTTTCAACAAGATCGGTCAAGAACTCTCTGAGTTATAGGAGGTCAAAATTTGACATTTTGGCCAAACAGGTGTTTTTTTTTATCAATATAACTTATTACCTATTGTTCTTAGCAAAATGTGTCCCAAATAGTTTAGATAGCTATTTATGCAATCTTTCGAAAAAAAAAATTAAAAAAATTTAATAAAATATTTTTGATTTTTTTTTTTAAATCAAAAATATTTTTGACTTTTTTTTCAAAATGGGCCCTTTTTATTTTTTAAGAAAGCTTAGGTCTTTTCCTAAGCGACCTATATGGTCGCTTAGTGGGATGCGAGTGGGATATCTATCAAAAAAAATATTTTGTAACTCAAGATTTAAAATTTTTGAATTTTTTTGACTTTTTTTAAAAAAATGGACCCATTTTTTAATTTTTTTTTTGCTCAGAAGAAAGCTTATGTGTTTTCCTTTAATACCCTTTTTGTCGCTTAGTGGGATGCGAGTGGGATATCTATAAAAAAAATGTTTTGTAACTCAAGACATACAATTTTTTACTTTTTTTTGAAAAATTAAAAACCTTTTTGACTTTTTTTTTTCCAAAATGGACTCTTTTTTATTAATTTTTTTTCTCAAAAGAAAGCTTAGGTCTTTTCCTTTAAAACCTTTTTGGTCGCTTAGTGGGATGCGAGTGGGATATCTATCAAAATAAATGTTTTGTAACTCAAGACAAATGTTTTTAAATTGATTTTTTTCATATTTGTGTGTAAGTGTTTCTAAAACCTTAAAAATAAAAACCACAACAACTGACCGATAATAGCCACTGGAGGGGTGCAATATGAGGCCGACCGCTATTAATTTTCCACCCCCAAAATTTGTCTGAGTTTTGTATCTTGCGGCTTTTTTAGTCAATCCTAGAGGTAGTTTTCAGCGCACGTGATTTTCATTGTTAAAATATCAGGTGCCCCAGAAACAAATTTTTGGAATCAAGTGGAAATATTTTATGGCCCTTCTCCGAAGTACCAGTTTATTTATTATTTTATGACATTTGACTTTAAGAAGTGGGTGGAGAGGTAAAAGTTGACAGGTAGGTTATTTATATGGTGGTTTATTTTTATTATTATTTGTAACATTTGGTTAAACTAGGTACTTTAGTATGTAAGCCCTTCTTGACCCTAATAAAAGATTTTAGACTCATTCATTAAAACGTACTACCTATATGATCTTAAAAAACTATTTATTGTCATTCTGAAGACATACGGAAATCAGTTTTTTAGAAACAGCGTTAAAGTTAAGACGTGTGTTATTTACATAAATACTTACAAAATTCAAAATGTCTACGACTTCTAAAAAGGCTAAGGTTGAAAATGAAATTTATTCGTCTTTTTGTTTTAATCCCTTTAACAAAATGAAGCACAGATCATCAGATATGCGAAATATTTCCGACGGCTTATTAAAAAAATTCCCTACGCTGTCAAAACGATTGAAAATTTGTGGATCATGCAGGAAAGAGCTCGGAAAGTTGAACGAATTACCGAATTTGAATAGTAATGAGCCTTGCGTTGAAGTTATTCCAGATGAAGACAAAAGTAATTCCGAGAATGAAGACAGAACTGTTGATGATGATGGTTATTCTAACTTTTCAAATTCAACGAATGAGTGTCGAAACCAATACCATAAGGCTGCAGTAGAAGTTCTTGAACAAATAAAAGAGAAATACAAAACGTCACAGAGTGAAGCTGAAAGAATTCAACTTCTCACGCTTGCTCCAAGAACATGGAGTTCTGCAAAAACAATGACTGAGTTTGGAACGTCTCAACGAAAAGCAAGAATTGCTAAACAATTGGTTGCTGAGCATGGGATTCTCACACTCCCAAACAAAAAGAAGGGAAACACTTTGGAGTGCGATACTAAATCTCTAATAACTCAGTTTTATCAGCGAGATGATATGAGTCGCCTGATGCCAGGGATGAAAGACTGGATGTCTGTACGAATCGATGGCAAGAAAGTTCAAATGCAGAAGAGAATGGTTCTCTGTAACCTGAATGAATTATTCGCAACATTTCAATCTGAATACGAGGATGTCAAAATTGGATTCACAAAATTTACACAACTGAGGCCAAAACATTGCGTTTTGGCAGGAAGCAGCGGAACTCACACAGTATGTGTTTGTATTTACCATGAAAATGTTAAATTGATGTTGAAGGAAATCAACTTAAATTACTTAAAAGATGATTCATCAGAAGATTTACACCATTACCGCGATTGCCTTAAATTGACTATGTGCCCTAATGCTACAACTTCTTGCCACTTAGGTGAATGTTCGAATTGCCCGGAAACCACATCCATCAAAGAAAATTTAATCAACTCTTTTGATCGAGAATGTATTGAGGAGTTAAAATTTGAATCTTGGCTTCAGACTGAAAGATGCACACTGAAAACCATAATTTTAAATGTGGATGATTTTGTGGAAGAACTGTGTAGAGGATTGCTAAATTTGAGAACCCATGACTTTTTAGTCAAAGAGCAGTGGTCATTCTTCAAGGACTTGAAAACACATTTGAAGTCTGGTGAATTCATTACTTCATTTGATTTCGCAGAGAACTATAAATATGTTCTTCAGGATTCCATACAAGCATTCCACTTCAATAACGACCAAGCAACTATATTCACAGTAGTTATTTACTACATGAAAGAAGAAAACCTGGAACACAAAAGTATGGCAATCATATCCGACGATTTAAAACATGACACCGTTGCAGTTTATGAGTACCAGAAGATAATACTAAATTATCTAAAATCAAAATTTACAGTAGAAAAGGTATACTACGTTTCGGACGGAGCTCGTCAACATTTTAAAAACAAAAGTAGCTTCGCAAATCTTACAGCTCATGAAAAAGATTTTGGAATGCCAGCTGAGTGGCATTTTCATCCTACTGCTCATGGTAAAGGAGCATGTGATGGTATTGGAGCAAACCTCAAAAGAAATGCAGCGAAGTATAGCCTCCAGTGCTCTCATCAAGATCGCATCTTAGATGCGACTGCTTTATTCCATTGGGCAAAGAATTATTGTAAAGAAACTAAAATAGTTTTTAGTAGCAAAGAGGATCATGAGGAAACATTGAAAACACTAAAGAGCAGATTCGATGCTGCGGTAACAATCGATGGCACTGCTCAATACCATGCTTTCATACCGCTTGTCGATGGAAGACTCAAATTAAAAAAGTTTTCTGCATCTACTCAATGCGATTTCTTTCCAAAGCCAAAAAAGAAGCCAGCAGCGAAATCAGTAGCTGAATCTAATAACGCCAAGAAAGGATTGACAAAAAAAAAGCAGCTAATAAAGGTGAAAAATAAGGAGGATAAAAGTATGGATATTTGAAAATTTTAAAACTTCATAAATTAAGTGTAAAAATAGTTATTATATAAATTGATCTATTGTGATTAAGATTAAATTTTACTAAATTATTCATCTTTTTATTATTATTATTATTATTGTATATTAAATTAATTATTATTACAAATAAATAACAAAATTAAATTATTCAACATTTCCATAGAAAAAAAGTGATTTTTATTCCTGAGGTTAACATATTATGGGTATTACAGTATCGAGGCTATGAAATTTTAGTTGGGTATGTTACACACCATCGGAAAGGCTAATGTGTCTAGTTTCTCTGCGTAAGTTTAATTTTTAAGGTTTACACACAAATATGAAAAAAATTAAAATAGTGCAAATTTAAAAACCTTTGTCTTGAGTTACAAAACATTTATTTTGATAGATATCCCACTCGCATCCCACTAAGCGACCAAAAAGGTTTTAAAGGAAAAGACCTAAGCTTTATTTTGAAAAAAAAAATTAATAAAAAAAAGAGTCCATTTTGGAAAAAAAAAGTCAAAAAGGTTTTTGATTTTTCAAAAAAAAGTAAAAAATTGTATGTCTTGAGTTACAAAACATTTTTTTTATAGATATCCCACTCGCATCCCACTAAGCGACAAAAAGGGTGTTAAAGGAAAACACATAAACTTTCTTCTGAGCAAAAAAAAAAATTAAAAAATGGGTCCATTTTTTTAAAAAAGTCAACAAAGTTTTTGATTTTGCAAAAAAATTCAAAAATTTTAAATCTTGAGTTACAAAATATTTGTTTTGATAGATATCCCACTCGCATCCCACTAAGCGACCATATAGGTCGCTTAGGAAAAGACCTAAGCTTTCTTAAAAAAAATAAAAAAAAAAATAAAAAGGGCCCATTTTGAAAAAAAAGTCAAAAATATTTTTGATTTAAAAAAAAAAAATCAAAAGTATTTTATTAAATTTTTTTAATTTTTTTTTTTCGAAAGATTGCATAAATAGCTATCTAAACTATTTGGGACACATTTTGCTAAGAACAATAGGTAATAAGTTATATGGATAAAAAAAAACACCTGTTTGGCCAAAATGTCAAATTTTGACCTCCTATAACTCAGAGAGTTCTTGACCGATCTTGTTGAAAAATGGTGTCCGAATTACTATCCAATAGAACTAACATTGGTGCAAATTTCATCGCGATCGGAAGACATCGATTTCAAAAGTTGGTTCACTTGACGTGAAATGCCCCATATATATAAATTCCTGTTGTTCATATAAGTAGCATCATATAAGTAGCAAAAACTTGAAGTTCACCCAAACCCGCTAGCCCGCAACATATTAGATAACCGTGGCCACACTCGATTAAAAAGGAGGGACACAGCAGACCTAATCTAGAAGGAAGAATGCCAATTTAACCAAAACAATCATGAATACAACATTTTTTCGTCCGGCACTGGCTGGACTAATTAAATAATAATTATTAGATATAAGATTTTAACCACTTAGAGCCAGTTTTTGACTTCGTATTTAAATATGAATTATATTTAAGTTCTATTTAAATGCGAAAATGAGTTTCTCAGTGCTTTTTTAAATGATACTTAAATGGCCGACGTTGGTCATTTAAATTCTATTTAAGTTTCATAAACTACCATATGTTTTTGACAGCTGACTTTTGTAGTTTGGTTTTTTTTCACTCTATTGTAGTAAAAAAAAAAAAACAACAGCGTCTTGCTAAAAAAAGCGTCTTGCAAAAACTACAATTCCGATGCGGGGCAATTGGAGCTTCTTTTGTGCATTTTCCTACCAATAATTTTATTGTTTAATAAACTTTTATTTCTTATTGGGCAAAATGTATCAATTTTTGTTTTGGTTGAACAGCTGTTTTAAGCAAAACTATCGATAAATTTTTGATATTTAGTAGTGCTACCATACTTTTATCTTATTTAAATAAGACAAATTATGTAGCACTGAAAAACTCAAACTGTATTTAAATACAACTTAATTTTAAGTTAAAATTAACTAAATACGTATTTAAATAACAAGTCAAAAACTGGGCATTATTGTTAGTTCATTAAATAATGAAGATACAATAAATAAATTATGATATAAAAAAAAATATAAGTAGCATAACCTCATAGGTCCCAAGGGAAAACCAAGCGTCGGAAGTCTTAAAAAATATTTTTAAGTCTTAAAGAAATGTTTTTATTGAACGAAACAATTCAATAAAAAATTTGTTCAAGGGCATAAAGGACGAAAGGATTCTGAGATATTGTAGGTGCAGCCAGCTAGACATTCGTAACCAAATGAAATAAAAACAAGTAAGAAAGTATGGTCGGTCAAGCCCGACCATATAATACCCTACACTAAGTAAAAGAGCAAAAAAAATTTTCTTTTAAAATTTCAATAATTTATATTTTTGAGTGATTTTCGGAAGTGGGGTTATATGGGGGCTATAACCAATTATGGACCGATCACCATGAAATTAGGTCGTGTGATTTATGTCTATATTAAAGTTAACTATGTTGAATTTTGTGTGTTTACCAACATTTTTAAGCGATTTATGCACGTTAAAGTGATTTTCGGAAGCGGGTCTATATGGGAGCTATGACTAATTATGGACGGATCGTAACAAAATTTGGTGACGTGAATTTTGTGTATATAAAACTTATTTGGAGCGGAATTTGTGGAGATACATATATAAATTAAACATTTATGACCGATAAAGTCCAATTTCGGGAGGACATTTGTATGGGGGCTAGGTGAAATAGTGGACCGATTTCAGCCAGTTTCAATAGGCTTGGTCCTTGAGCCAAAAAAATAATATGTACCAAATTTGATCGAAATATCTTCAAAATTGCGACCTGTACTCTGCGCTTAATCGACTCAGAAAGTGATTCTAAGTCGATCGGTATACTTAAGGTGGGTGTTAGACTAATATTTTTGGACGTTACAAAGATCTGCACAAACGCATAATACCCTCCCCACTATGGTGGTGTAGGGTATAAAAAACTTATTTATTTAGACATTTTTCTTTTTCAATTCATAAAAATAATTATATTCCTGTATGAAAATTGATTGATTAGGAACTTAGGACTCCATGAAGCACTACCGATCATTTGTAATGCATAGAAACATGCTAAAAAGAAGGTAATTTTAGCCGCTTCACTTGTGATAGAGGCCAAACTTCGGGAGGTGGTGACTCTTCTCTTTCCATTAATTCTTCCGGTATTTCCTCTTCAAAAGGCAAACAGTTTTGCAAATAGGTTGCAAATACGCAGCGGGCTGGATATGAAAAAAAATAGGGTAAAATAAGGGCCTACCAATAAATTTAATGAACCAAAGTAAGGGGTTATTGAATTATTAACAATAAAATTAAATAGTTTTTATACTTCACAACTTTAAAAAAAATTAATTGAAATGGTTAACTGATCAAGAAAACGTGTTCTACAAACAACCGATCACAAAATTAATTAAACATTTTTTAATGTGGCCTGCTTGAAAAAAAATTCCCGGTTTTTGGAACAAAGAACTTGTTCAGCTAGCTGTATAAATGGTCATAAGACGAATAATAATTTTTTTATGCAGGTCTGCAGACTTTTGACAAATGTCCAGTAAGCTTCACGCTAGAACCAAGGAGGATGGGCCTCAACGATTGCGTAATGGCCTTTAGCTCGTTCCACGATTTGTTGGCTTTTATTTTTTCTACTCCATGTATGCCTTCTGCGCCCTTCATACAGCTACGCTGTGGATTCCAGTTTATTGCGCTTTTGGTGATGTCGAATTGTGATATACGCAAAGCATACCCAATTTTCGCCTTCTGAGTTCCGTTCGGTGCCCAAAATTGTTCGTTGCTGTTTTTAAAAGTTTTAATTTCATTTTCCATTTCATAAAGGCTGGTTGGTAGGAATGTCAGGGCTTTGGATGTGTAGGAGACAATGGCATTTGGATGCGCTTGGTATCGTGACACGTTAATAATTTTGTCTGCCTTTTATTGGTTTGGTGGAAGCATATCTTCTCTTCTCATTTCTGGTGTTGGATTTATTGATATCCGCTTTTCACTTCTATCTTTCCGATATCAAGTCTCATGTTTCATCCGAAATCCATTCCTTATATTCGGAGCTTCATTGGCCAATTTACTCTCAAATGGTGGCGTTCTTTTACAAAGGATGACTAAATAGCGTTGACATAATCTCTGTTTGGTGTCCGGATTTTACTTTTTGATTGCATCAACTTTTATCCTGACTTTGGCCACAATCAGGTGGGGGTCAATATAACTTATGCGGAATGAAATTGCAACAAAACAGAAAACGCTTATTTATTTCCAACGTTAAAACAAATAATTTATAAAACCTTTATAAAATAGCCCATTGTATTGATTTAATATAAGCAAAAAATTTATTATAATCATGTACTTTTGTGGCAGTTATGAAGAAATGTATATACAGGTGTTGAAAATACCGATGATTTCACTTTTCTGAGTTCCTATTTGAGTTTCATGGTCTTAATTTTCTCGATTTTTTATTTTAAATAATCTACAAAAACTCTTCTATTTAAAAAGGTCCAAAAACTCTCAAATTATTTTTAATTTAAAAAAATATGGAAATTTTTTCACTTTAGAAAGTCTGGAATTTCTTCTGGGGGTGAAAGTTGGATGATGGAACAGTTAAGAAGAACTTTATTTTTAAAAAAATAATCTCTGATGTTTTTTTTTATGAAATGATTAATTTTGTGTACACATTTCATAATATATTAATTAGAAATTGATGGTCAAATCAAATTCCAAAAAAGTCAAAACTTCTAATTTACATCTGATTGATTAAGATCCATATATATTTTTTTAGAAAAAAAGTTATGTTCTACTTTGCACATCTTATCAATAATAGCTTTATTTACTTCCAAAAAAGTCCACTTTTCTGCCTTTCTCTGCCACTTGATGTAATATATAACAAATTCTTCCCGATGATAATTGATAAAATATGGAAAAAATTACAAATGTTTTTTCAAGGTAGTTCTTTTTTTGTTAACATTTTGAGATAACTAAAAGCCAGATTTTCAAATATTAAGACAAAACATAACGTAATTCAAAATAAGTCCTAAAACTCTAATGGCTCATATACATTTTCTTTTGGCCAGTGTCAAATTTTTGTTGCAATTTCATTCCGCATACGTTATATTCTTCCAATATTCTTCCAAGTACATAGCAAACCATGTTGCTCTTCCTGTTGGTATTGACTTGGACCAGTTGCACATTGAAGTCATCCATTAATATAATGATATCTGCAGTGTTTTATAACAGGCATCAGTAATTGCTATAAAAATCATTATTCATTGTACAGCATTGCATACATGTCATATTTTTGGCTCTTGTGGGGTATCTGGCAGTTATAACTCCCATTTAACCAAACATCCATTTGATGTTTTAAATTCAGCTGTGTCAGTCTATCTGGTTTCGCTTAGTACCATAAAAGGCAGTTTGTAAATCGACATCTCTCTACAAATATGATCCTATTTGGCTGATTACATTCTTTCGTGTCCATTGTTTAATGCTGAAGGTCGTCATCAGGTTAATCCATCGGTTCTCATTTGTTCCTGTAATGATTTTATTTATGTGTAGCTTATTAGGCTTCCGCAACCGTTCTTGGAGCTGTCAGAACCCATCCAGAAGGACAGCGTGAGATGAACATCTACTCGCCAGAGGTAATAATTCGGTAGCTCTTTTACTATTGAAGATGGTATATCAATGACATTTTACACATTCACATCTAAGTTGATTTCTATTTGTCCGATTTGTAATTTCCTTTAAGTATTGTTTGCTACGATGACGTTATTCATCAGGTTTTTTACCGCAAGTCGGGTGCCATTACAAAGACGTAGTTGGTTTATATTTCGTAAAATTATGATTACCGATCCGACTTTCAGTTGGAATCGGAATCCACCGATTTGTACGTCATCAATTCGATAGCAATTTCACTTTGAATCTTAAAATTCAATTCGTCAACATCAATGTTTTTCGCATCAACGTTCGCTCAACAAATTGTAATTTTGTGCAATGTTTGGAAGCATCTTTCGGATGAGTTCGGATTTATATTTGGTGAACTGGCAGAATGCGACGGGAGATTAAAAGCAACAGATCGAAATGTCAACAGGGATTATGCCGCTGGCAATGTTCAGTAATTGTTTGGAAAATACTTCTCCAGATTGAACTTTCTGCAGCTCGACATGCATGTTCACGGTCAATTTGAATCACCTACCACCGGCTTTTATTATTTCGGAAATCTTGCATCGTTTTGTCTAATGCATCCAAAGACTTCTTATGCGCCATTGTACACTCATCCCAAACGATCAGTTTGCTTTGCTGCAAAACTTTGGCCATATCACTGCCTTTGGTTAAATATTTAATAAGTGGGAGTATTAGTGGTCGTGGACAATTTTTATTTCTGTAAAAAAAAATTAGTGGACTATTGCGAACATTTAAAAAAAAAATTACCCAAATCGGACGCACATAGTTAGATCGTCTTAGAATTTCATAAGGACCCAGAATATACAGTGTAAGACAAAAATGTGTAAATGATGGTCATATATTTACACTTTGTGACACCATTTTTAAAGTGCAATGTTTTGTGTTTTTTTAAACAATATTTATTAAGGATATTTTAGGACTAAATAAATAAAATATTTCCTTAATTATACTCCAGTAATCTAAAAAAAATAACTGCAACCCATTTACACACTTTTGGCGCAGATTACTAAAGTAACTTTTTTAGTACTTCGAATAACCTGCTTTCGCGTCAATGGCAGCCTGAACTCTGGAGGGCATACTCTCCACCAGTTTGCGACACTCTTCTTGCATTATAGATCCCTAGATATCATGGGAGCGCTCCTAGAGCTGAGTTGTGTTTCTAAATGCATTTTGATAATTATAAACGCGACGTTTTAGAATTCGCACCAAATTCTCAATCGGATTTAAATTCTGAGATGGTGGGAGTCAATCTAGCAATGTAATTTTGGCGGTTTTTAAAAAATTAAGCGTATTTTTAGACTTATGTTTGTTGTCGTTATCTTGTAGTATCACAGTGTTTTCAATTTGTCCACGCCAATCATTCAGACTATCCACATCTGTTGTCTTGATAATGTCTATATACATTTCTGCATTCATATTACTACCAATTTTATGGAGTTTTCCTACACCTTTCGCAGAAAAACAGCCACAAAATGGCAATATTCCACCACCATATTTCATAGTCGTCATAAAATCACGGTCTTTTAATGGCGCATTTCGTTTTTGGTAGTCATATTTTGGTCCATCAGTTCTAAAATGGTTAATTTTCGATTCATCTGTACAGATAACTTTTTCCCAATCATCAAAGGTCCATTTCTTAAAAAAATTTACAAATGTTAGTCGAAGAGACTTGTGTCTTTCAGTTAAACGAGGTTTTTTAACAATCTTTATTGCATAAAAACCACATCTTTTGATTTCTCTAAGAGATGCACGTTTTGAAATCTTAATTTGGTAGCATGAAGATAGTTTTGGTTGTACCTCACGGGGACTATTTTCTTCTCCTGATGCAACTAGACGTTATACAGTGAGACCATCTTTTAACAATAGAATTGAATTCCGTCCACAAATTGGAGCTGGAAAAGCCAAACCACATATATTCGCTATGTTCTCAACAGATTAAAAGAAATATTGAATTTGGTGGATATTTTTCGATGGGAGATACCATTTTTCAGCTGCTCGGTAACAGAATTTGCAACTTCGGTGATAATCTTCTTCATATTCAATATTCCTTAAAGAATTGTAAATTGTTAACTAGTAACATGTTTTAACTAACTGTCATTAATGAAATTGATTAAAATTGTTCTTTTTCTAAATAATAATAACAAGTTTATTTAACTTTAAAGAAAATGCGACAAAATTGTGTAATTCAGTTTTTAACTTTTTGATATCCTGGTATTTAAATGCCATTACTTGATATTAATTTTTTTGTATTGCTATACTTCACTAATCATGATCTTCATATTGTGTAAAAAATATTGTCAGATTGGTAAATGTTGAGCATAAAAATTCAAATTATAGATATTTCCAAATTTATTTACACATTTGTGTCTCGTACTGTATATACTTGTGTGGGTGTACGATGAATATTTGAGTGTGTTACAAACGGAATGACAAAATTAATATAACTCCATCTTTTTTTGATAGTGGGTATAAAAGGTAACTTATGTTTTTGTTTTAACACAATTTTGCATTATACCACAGCATTCCGAGCCTTCACAGTGAAAAATCTGAGATATATTTACGATAAATGTATTCAGTAGCTATGTATAATTCTAGACCTATAGTCACAAAATCCAGGAGTATGATTTCTGCATACTTGCAACTAATTTCTGTTAAATTTTCATTTATTTTCATCTTAATAACGTTAAGAACACTCTCATTGTACTGGTTGTATAAATTATTTTCAATTACCCTGTAAGTATGTAGAACAGTGTGTGAATATTTATTTATTTATATAGAGTTATTACTTTCCGTTTAATCTACGACAATAAATAGAAGACAGAAAAACTAAGTAAAACCAAATAAATAGGTATAACTAGTGATGTCTTCTCTGCAAGTACGAATGGCTGGCTGGCTGTTCAATAACTATTATTAAACATTAGAAAAGAGGGAACCGATTGACTGGCTGACTGCATTAGTTGCTGACGTCAACAACCAACATGAACGGCGGTGATGCACTCACTCAGTCAGTCAGTTAGTCGTACGTTGTGTGTCTTTAGTGTGTTCAATTAATAGTTAATCTAGTGCACGCGTTACTGAACTTGGTCGTCTTTGGACGCAGACATATAATCAATGCAAGAAGTGCGCTTATTTGCTTTTAAAATTCCAAATACTCATGTGTATTTTTGTATGTATGTAGTTATGTACGAGTATTTATTATAGATGTAGCTTAGCCTAGCCTAGCCTACCTAGAAATGTCATTGGTATGTAGTGCATCATTGATTTGGAATGAAATTTGTGTCCATGACTGATTTTGAAAATGAAAATTTCTTTAAAGGTTTTATTAGACACCGCAACATACAGACATACAAACCTACTAACGAATGTATGTATGAAGAAAACTGAAGAAACACTTTCCATTGCATCAAGAATTTATCGTAAATCCTGTAATCCCGTCACGTTTAGTAGGTCAACAAAAGTGTTTGTAGCTTTTTTCTAAGGATTTTTGTATAAATTGCACAAGTTATTGAGTGGTTTTACTTTTTATATTGTCTGTTTATTTAAAGTATTGGGACGAAACGAAAAATGTCGATAAAAAAATGGGTTATTGAACTATTGCTCTTTTGAATTCGATAATATTTGGTATAGCCTTTTTCATGGCCATACACAATTTAAAGTACTTTCAGAATTTCGAAATTCGCTTCAGTTTGGTTTTTGGCAGGATAATGACGATCATGTATAGT
This sequence comes from Calliphora vicina, assembly GCF_958450345.1. Lineage (NCBI taxonomy): Eukaryota > Metazoa > Arthropoda > Insecta > Diptera > Calliphoridae > Calliphora > Calliphora vicina. The sequence continues at coordinate 81,250,629 of NC_088783.1, read as the reverse complement.
TTACAGATGCTCCATGTTATGCTCTAATTAATATTTAAGATGGGGCTCCATCCCGATGCTCGTTTACAGGTCCTTAACCGTTCTTTGGCATCCCACGAGGATACACTATGGAACGTGGTTTAAGGTATCACCCATTTATTTTAGATAATGTTGAGCTGGTTTTATGAACTTGCTGAAACCTCTGAACATATTCTATGTGACTGCTAAATCCTGGCAATGAGCAGATCTAAATGGCTCGGAATAGCATTTATGGCCCCAGGGCACAGTGGAAAATGTTGGTCATTTTCGGATAAAAAAACTGTAACTTTTGAATGGATGAGTATTTCTGTAATATTTCTCTGTTAAATAGGTGGGACTTTAAGCTTTAATTTGTATTTTCGAACATAAAAAGCGAATCATTATAAAAAAAGTTATGAACGCTTAAAAATACATTTTATATTTTTTAAAATTTTTTTTTTATAAAATTGAGATGTTAAGACAAGTAAAAGAGGTGTTTTTATGTATTTTCTCATTAGTTTTATAGATCTCGCAGAAGTTATTCTAAATGCTAAATTGGGAATTTAGCATAAAACAATTTTACTAAAATACTAATTTTGTATTCCCGAATAACCTTTTAACGTTTTCAGTAATGTTTGTCAACTCAGTCAGTTTTTGCTTATTTTGATATGAAAGCTTATACAAATTTATATCAAGGTAAAAGGAAAATTTAGTTCTTAACAAAACATGGTTTTAATTTTTCAAATCGGATGAAAATTGTAAAAGTTATTTAACTTTTCATTAACACCTCTTTTAGTATTTTCTCCCCCAGCGCATATGAATAAATAAAATAAACTATAAAAAAAATATTTGTACAGTTTTTAATTTTCAAGATAAATTATAAACCGATTTCTGCAAGTGATGTCTCATTTATTTCTACATAAAATTATCTTTAAGACAATGTGCAAAAAGAAATAGGTTTTCACAGAAAAAATTCCAATTACTATTGTTGAATTTGAAAAATTTCGAAAAAAAATAAAACAATATGCGAAACTTTTAAAAAAGCTTAATTCCTTGTCTCTCCATAATTGTTTTAATTATATTCTTGTTTAATAAGAAATACAAAACTGCCAAGATAAAAAAGCTCATTAAATTTACAATTTTTTGTTTTAATTTCTGAGTTACTCAACATTTTTGCATGCTATTTGTCTGTCTATAGGCACGAAAAGGCAGCTGGTTTTGATATATCCTTTAGATAATAAATTAAGCTTTAATTCTATGTTAATTCTTCGTAGGTAAGCCAAAAAGCATTATATATTTCAAATGAATAAATTTCAAATCTGCTAATAACATATACAAAACTCATAACTGAAATAGAATATTGACAAGATGTCCTTCCAACAAGGTATAGCAATCTTAAAAAAAAATAATTATAACTAATAAAAATACGCTCTTGAATATTGTATAATTTTAACTCCCCAAATATTTAAAGTCGAAAGTAGTGTGTTCTGTCGCCATTTTCGAATACTTCTGTTGACATAATAACTATTATTTCTGCAAATAATTATTGCTTGATATCTTAGCTTTACGATAGAACTTGTTTTATGGCTAATTTCAAGCATTTGCAAAAAATAATTATGATATGGATTCACCTTATATTATCCACTATGTGGGGGACGAAATTGATCTAAATCTGTTGGAATGAAAAATTTAATTTATTGCATTTTTTATTTTAATGCTAGCTGATAAACAATATTTTTGAGTTTTTCGGTAGATGTAAACATTAAGATTTTTCGACGATCCAAATCTCGACAAACGACATACAACTGACTAGGTATTTTCATTATTAACACTTACGTTAAAATATTGTCGTTAAAAAAAACGCATAAAAAACATACTTATTAATTTTGTTTTTAAGAAAACGTACTTTTTTTCTTTATTTTTTAACAAAAGGTTCTTTTTCCGATATTAAAATGGTTTTATATCAAACATCCTTAACATCTAATGTCGTGACTTATGGCAGTTTAACATTTCCAGGTTCATGCAGTTCTTTAATTTGGAGAAATAAATAAAACTCATTTTCCCAAAAATTTTAAATGTGCGAAGAAGTACCTTTTGTTCTGCGGCTCCTCATATATTCCTCATGGTCCCCCTTTGAATTGTGTATGTGTTGTTAACCATAATAACACAGTGCAATACACAAAATGCAAACTCCTTCTCGTATGGGATATCTCGAAGTACTTATCGAAGCTAACAAAACCGTAAACTTGATTTTTCCGAAGAACGTGCAATTTTTATTACGGTTATATCTCGGAAACTAGTTGGAATTTTGTTTGAAGAAAGTGTAAAACAAACTAACCCGAAAAAACTGCATCTAGTGCCTCAAAATGGCTAAAATGTCTATAAATTTGAATTTTTGTATCTGTTTTCACCATTTTTGGCCCATACCTGCCAAACTGTGGGAAATTCAGTAAAGTAATCTTCAGAAAAAATATTTAAATCTAATATAATTTTTTTCTTAATTCAGTGTTGTTTTTCCTTTGCTATTAATCATTTACAAACCGAATTGCAAAAAAAACTGGCTCAAGCCTTTTTGTAATAGATTTGAATTGAAAAAAATGTAATGGATTTGAATTAAAGAAAACTTGAATAATTCAACAAGGAGTTAATTCTATAAAGAATGAATTATTAAAGAAATGAATTCAAAGCGATTACAGTACTAAGGAATTAAGACCAAGATGTATTAACAAGGTGGCAGCGTAACTACAACAATTACAACAATACAAGAACAATAATCACTTTTGTTTGTGCAAAACCGTGTGAAGTGTCAAAAAAAAATTCACAAAAACGCACTTTTATAAATGAAATAGTTTTTTTTAACACTTTTAAATATTTTGTACACATAAAGCGGTGACAAATACTCACTTTTTTAAATATAAAATAATCTTTTTAATCTTATAACAAATTTAAAATTTTTTGTAAACAAGCTTTTGACATTTCACAAGGCAAAACACGAGTAGAGCAAAAAATAGTCAACTGGCGTTACGCTGCCACCTGGTTAAATATGCCTTGATTAAGACAACGAATTAATTCGTGCAGAATGTGTCAGTTAGTTTATTTTGATTTTGAAAATTGAATTAACAATTAATTCTTTCGAACATAGCTCAGATGAAAGTAATGATACATCTAATAATGCAAATGTTGACGAAAATGATATTGAGGATGACATTTATACGATGAAACAGACGAACAACATGATCTGACGAAAAGAAAAACCTAATATCTCACATGATTTAAACAATTTATATTTTTCGAATAATTCGATTAATTTAAATGTGCAATCGAATTATTCGAACAAGTTAAAATCTCTCATTCGAATTATTCGTTTTATTCGAACAAAAGAAAAATGGAAAAAGTTTGATGGTACCATTTCCAAAAAGTACCAAAATACGTCGGCTCTTACAGAATTTTACTGTAACAACCATGGGAAATACCTATATTTATGGTTGCCGCTGTGATAATGTTTTAAATATCATATTATATACTAAAATATTAAGTATTTCATTAATGTGTTTAATTAATTATTAAATAACTCCTAATTAATGTGCCACTTACAATTATTTTTATTGCACAAACATTTCAAAATGTTCATTCAATTATATTTCAATAATAAATAATCTAATTAAAAAAAAAATCATAAAAACTTCTATAAAATTTTACTTTCTTTCATATGAAAGTGAAACAACACACTGATATGACATTAACGCATCTTTTTTTTAATCCTTTCAAAAATAACTTTTTACTACTTACTGTATGTATTTTTTAATTTGTTTAATATTCAAACTGAAAATACGTTAAAACGATTTAAACAATCGTCGTATTAAAAGTTTTAAATTTCTTTCTAATCAAACGCTTATATTCAACCAAACTATTGTAGACAACAAGAAGATGTCAGTCAGACAGTCATTCAGTCAGTCACTCATCCAGAGTCTGTAAGTAGTGGAAGAAGATGAGTTAAATGAAATAAAGAAAGTCTAAAAACTCCACTGAAACACTCACTGAAAGAAGTCAACAAAGAAACCACGACAAATATGCGAAATACGTAAAAATTAGAGAAAATTATTTTTAAATTAAAGAAAATGAAAAATTAATTAGGATTTCATCAGTCGAAAATAAAGTAAATAACAACAAAAAAAGCCACAAAAAGCCTCAACAAATAAAACGTTGCAACAAATGACAGTTACACACAAAAGTGATGTTACGGTCAACTGTTAGAGATCAACCAAGATCAACATAATATCATCATAATGATGTTATTGTTTTTAATGGCGATGATGTTTAGTATTTAGATGCCAACGATAAACATTTAACAACGTCATAATGTTATTGTATTGTATTGGTTGCCGCTGCTGTTGCAGTCATAAGATTATGATCAAATATGACAGTTTAAGCAACCGTTGCATACTAAAATATTTGAAAAATTTCAAATTGCATTTTGAATGACACTCATCATTATCATCTTGTTGGTTGTATGAGTATTTATAGTCAATCATAATATGCCACCGCATGAAGAAATGAATGGTTTTAAAAGTGAATCTTTGTTTTTTTCTATTGTTGTACTGTATGCCATTAAGTTAGTCAAGACACTTAAAAAACTCATATAAACTAAGAATAGTTGAGTTCTCATATGATTACATTCCATTCCATTTCATATAATCCCAGCAAAAACTTGGTAATGCTTTGCAATTACTCAATAACTTACCTTTAAATTACTTACTACTTACCGTCTGCATTACTTAGAAGAAGTCGTATAATAACTTATTTATTAACTTTTATATAACTGCTTATTTTCTAGTCATTTGCTTGAGCATATTCTGATAACGGCTTCTGTCAAATTTTAAGTCAAACATTATACCCTAGAAAATTTCTCCAAAGACATTTTGCAAGCAACATCCATTCGTTTAAAATGCACAGTGGTTCATTCCGATCGGAGTAAAATTTGACGTGGGCGTTGCCAAGGAGAATTCGAGTTTAAGTTATTAAAATGGGACCTACAAATGCAAATAACGAAGTGTAAAAAATCTTGCCAAAAGGTCAAAGGGAATCCCGCAATTCCTAAAAATTGGAGCGAAAATCCCAAAAATTGTATTTTTTACAATTTTGCCCATAGGATCCACATTTCATTCGGGGCTAGGAAAATGCTTTGGGGATAAATAGGGAACATATCAAGGTTTCCTAAGCTGCTTTCCGCTTTCTGATCCCAGGATTTTAGAACATGTGGCATAATGTTGAAATTTTAATAAAAAATAGGTCAAATTCCGAAGGATTTAGGGGCGACATATTCAAAAAATGGGACATGTTTTTTATACCCAAATGTTCTCCGTAAAGATACCTCACAGATAACCACAAAATTATTATATGTTCTCAAAGAAAGTTTTTTTTAATAAAAAAAGAGTTAAGTCACCTTTTCGCCCACAAAACAGCAAAAATTTACTATTTTTTTTAATTTTTAAATTGAAAATCGTTTATTTTTGGATTCATAATTGATATTGCTCTGAAATCTTTTGTATATTATTAATAATTTAATTGTCTAACCAACAAAAAAAAATCGAGTACATTAGCTCCAAAAGTCCGACCTATTCTTTTAAAAAATTTTAAAAATTTCAATTTTGAAATGCATGTAATTCTTAAATTGTAAGAGATAAATAGCACACGACCTAGCGGAGCGCTTTCCAAAAATATAAAAATCTTTGAAATCGGATAGGAAACAAAAAAATTGCACATGTTTAAAAATTTTACATGTCGAAGGTACCCTAATTTTATCCCCCATAGCGCCGTCCCTGGATCATTTGTAAGAACCATTTTAATAAGTTAAACTCGAATACTCCATGGCTATGCCCATGTTATACCGATCGGATGAGCCGTTTAGAAATGCCAGATTTATTTCCAAAAAATGTTGATTCTGCCTCACTGTGCGTGTGAGGAAGATATCAACAATTGTATCAGAGACTTCAAGTCTCTAATCACTTCGGCCTTGGTTCACTCTAAGTGCCAAATTTCTTCTAAAACTAAAATGTATATTTCTAATGCAGAATTTAGTAGACTCCTCCTCGAAAAGAGGTGATGTAAAAGAGATTGCCAATACAACAGATCTGATGGTACCTCGGCACGTAGTGCAAAGGATAAAGACATAGTTTTTGCCTACACACAAAATATTACAGTCTTATCTGTGGGGTCACTTGTTTAGGATAAAGGGTGGCGATTACGTGACAAGCGCTTATGCGATCAATACTGGTATACCTAAAGGAAGTGTTCTAGAACCTCTTATTTGCCCGAGTCCGAAGAATTAACCATTTACACCTTTTTAGATGACACTGCAATTCTTAGTGCTCATGTAGACTTAAATGTAGCATCTAGAAACCTAGATAATTATCTCAACAACGTAGAGACGTGGTTAAAAATTGGAGAATACAAGTAAATGAAATCAAAAGTATGGTTAGGTTCCATGGGTAGTCACTCTTCAAGCAGCTCATTTGGGTCCATTCAAAACTGATGCCATTGCGATACCCAGGGGGTAAACATCTGGATATTAATTATACGTCAGTTGTTTCCAAGATAAACCAACCAGATTCTCTGATGAAAGAGTAGATTCGTCTAAGACTCAACCTTGGTAGCTCATCTTACCCAATTTTACAGTGTCCTGTAATGAAGGAAACAATTAGCCTTATTTGCTCACGACGAAATTCAATAAGTAGATTCCTGATACCCTTATGACATCGTCAGGGGGAAGAGTCCGCGCAGCCATAAATCCCTATTCGGGATTATAATATGGAAATTCCTATCGAAAAAAGGTTTTGCGATGTAGTAGTCGACATTACTATGTAAGTGCCCATAGTAGTTCAGTATCTTAGAGTTCCCATGGTCTTTACCAGACCACGAACATCCAGCATTCAGTCTCACAGCAGAGTTGAGAGCCATTTGTATCACCATCAAATCAACTGGTAACCTGTTTAGGATAGTAAAAAGTGCCGTAGAGGGGGTAGTCCTTATAGCGCCTGTAATCAGTATCGCAATAGTCCTGAGAACTCTTTCAACGGCTTTCCGGTGAGTAGCATTATCCAATGCATGCCACCACACCAACACTCCATAGAACAAGATTGATACCCTCCGGCACCAATTGCCCTTTTGGTTGTATATGGCCACAAAAGCCTTGTTATTCCTGTTTTGAATATTCAAATTCCAGGATAATCTTTTATTTAGAATGATGCCAAGGTACTTTGCATTATCCCTTATCTCAAGACTAAAGTCATCGATCTTGTACCTCCTAGTGAAGAGAGCCAATTCCATTTTTTGTGGATTCACACTAACTCCACTCGAAATGCTCAACTCACTCAGTGTACTTATCCAGAAATTTACCAGATATAAAAACTGCAACATCGTCAGCATATGCCAGTGTCTTGAGTGTGTGAGTGTCCTTCTATTGTCCAACCTGACCAACAGGATATTCATAGCCAAATTCCACAGAAGTGATGATAATACACCCCCCTGCGGGGTTCCACGATTGGCCACTTCTGTAACACTTATGCCACCTAGAGTAGCACAAATTACTCTATAACCGAGTATCTTTCCGACTAGCCGGCGAACACATAAATCAATTCCCAATTCATCCATCGCAGATAGGATAGCATCGGGACTGACATTGTTAAAAGCTCCTTCAATATCGAGAAAGGTAACAAGTGAATACTCCTTATGTAGTAGCGACTCTTCAATGGAGCCAACTAACGAATGTAGAGCTGTTTCCACAGCTCCCACACATTCTCTAAATCCCACATGTTGGGATTTAGAGATGAGTTCCGTCGGAATGGTCATTCTCAGATATCGTCAATCACCCTTTCTAGGATTTTCAGCAAAAAGGATGCAAGACTAATTGGTCTGTAATCCTTTGGTTTAGTATGAGTCGCCTTACCACCTTTAGGAATGAAGACTAGTCCACATCTCGTCCACCATATAGGGATATAGGTCCATCTAATATACGCTGTGTATATGTTAATTAGCCATAGTACAACTATTTCTTCGTTCTTCTGAAGATTATCTGAAATAATGCCATCCGGCCCAGAAGATTTAAATGGGTCGAAGCTTTTGATTGCCCACTGGATTCTTTCCCTGTTCATCGAAACAGAGAAAGAGCATACCTCAAAAGTATGCTTACTGACGTTTTCACTTAAGAGAGGAATTTGTCCACCAGTGACACTAAACATTGTGAACATCCCACAGTCTGATCACATTACATATCTTCGCTTTCACTTAGATAGATGCCTTACTTGGCATCGGCACATAGAAGCCATGCGGCTCCACATGAAACTAAAAGCTTCTAATTTTCACTGGATAATCCACCGTTATTCGAAATTAAGCATTAACTGTAAAGTCATCCTGTATAAGACAGTCTTAAAACTAATTTAGCCAATTATGGGGAGCAGCAAGCAATACCAGATATTTATTTATATTTTAAGAGCATATTTTTCATTTTTAAAGCATATTTTCGGTTGACCAGCTTATGACGTATAATATGCGATATATATGCACAAATTTTAAAATGATTTGGGAAAGAAGAGTTATGTGCACAGGTCGTACAAATGTTCTTACAACTCTATGGTCCGTTTTCGTAACAGGCAGTTTGTCGATACATTGAGAAAACGGGCCTAGGACGAACTAATATTTAAATTTTTTCCTCGTAAATTGCTAGAAGAACAAACGTTTGAATGATGTTTTGAAACAGTATAATGTACAAAGTTACAATCACCAGTTGCGATAACAAATATTATCATCCCTAAACACTAGCATTCCAATGCATTCGACAAAAGTTCATGATAGGATTATGCTCCATCTTAATTATATAATATAGAAAAAAACAGCTTCTCTCAAATAGCTCTTTAAATGTGTTACAAATTTTTAAAAAAAATTAATTTTCTACACACGAAAATTAAACAAACAACAAGCAACCAACAGTCATAAATTGCATAAAAATTCATTAACCTTTCTTTTTTGTTCATTTAAATGCACAACAGTACTAAATGGACTCTTACGATACGCTTTACATTAAAGTGCGATGTAACGATGTAAAAATTGAACGCATACACTGTGTGTTGCAGCGAGTTGAAATTGTATCTAAAAATAAATCACTTTGGAAAAAGAGGCAACAAAATATTGTAAAACAAAGTCGAACAAATAAAGAAACACCACTCTATATAGTAGAGTCATTAAAATTGTGTACTTCTCGTAAAAACCATTAGATGATGGAAAAATTATTATTATTTTTTTTTCTGTTTTGGTTTGTTTTAATAATGATTTTATTTATTCTTTCTTTATATTTTGGCTGGCTGGTGTTTTGTGTTTCTGTTTTTCGTTGTAGATATTTGTAATATTTTTAAGTTGCAATAATTTTAATTATGTGTTGCTGATAAGACGATGATGGCTGCCACCAACAAAATAATTAAAGAAACAACAAAACAGAAGCAAAATTCACTTAAAAGTACTCATAAAATCATTTTCAGTGATTTTAAACTGGCTGTTTTAGTTTTAATAAAAAAAATTCTTAAGAATTCATACGTTCCAGTACGAATCGTACAACAGCAGAGGAAATTTAAATAAGTTAATTATGTATTTTGTTTTATTTAAGTATTTTTTTTATAATTACACGATCGTGTTATAGAAATATGACAACCGATTTTAGACTACCTTTAGGGAGAATTTCCAAATGCATAATATGGAAATATGCAAATCATATATTGTATTTAAGCCCCACTGGTGGATTCTCACTCACTTTGGTACATATAAATGTGTTCACTGTTCAAGAAAATACAAAAAATATCACTAAAAAGAAGACAAGGATCTATTGATTATCCCTCTGTGGTTTCTCATTATTTCAGGGCCATAAGTGTTTAATTTCATATTTCCAGGTCCATTATTAAAGAAAATTCTAACAGTACCATTCGAAAAAAGTCGCTATTCCTGAATTTTAACTCGTCTTAGCATCATGTGTGTCTAACCATTTAAGCTTAATTTCATGTTTCTAGGTTCAATATAATAAAAAAAATTCAAAAATTACTATTGGTAGAGAGAGAAAAAAGTACCTGTACTTTCCCGTTTTTACACATTTTTGGTACTTTTTGTTTCCCATTGATATGATACAAATGAATTTCATTATCTTAGTGGAAACTCATAATAAAATATCCATATGCCTACGTAAATTTATAGAAAAAGTAAATAGAATTTTTACCACTTAAAGTTTCGAATTTCCAAAAAAGTACCAAAGTAAAGTACCGCATACGTCTGTCCTCCGTCTGACCTTTCACGATCTCAACTTGGTAGTGCCTGTTCCCTTAATTAGGGCGGATACCAAATCTTTCTCTCTGTGTTTTTTTTATGTCGGTCCTGAACTGTGAATCCAAATATCTTGGCGTATTTTTGGACTCTAAGCTCTAAGTGGAAACGTAATGCTGAGAGTAGAATGCCTTCTATGTATGTAAAACCTTTGGGAAGAGATGGGGTCTTAAACGATATATTATACACTCGATGTACACCGCGGTTATAAGACCTATTTTGACCTATGGGGGTCTTGTTTGGTGGATAGCGGTGGATATTAAAACTCCCCTTTCTGTTCTAAACAAGGTACAGAGACTAGCAATTACTAGTCTTACAATTACTAGCCAGTCTAGAGACGATGCAAAATATAACTATCCTTGATATATGTATATGGGGCATTTAATGTCAAGTGAACCAACTTTTGAAATCAATGTCTTCGGATCGGGATGAAATTGCAAACAAAATTCAAAAATTGTATGCCTAGCGTTAGAAAATATTTATTTTGATAGATATCCCACTCGCATCCCACTAAGGGACCAAAAATATTTTAAAGGAATGGACCTAAGCTTTATTTTGAGCAAAACTTTATTTTGAAAAAAGTTAGATTTTGGAAAAAAAGTCAAAAATTGTATGTCTTGAGTTACAAAATATTTATTTTGATAGATATTCCACTCGCATCCCACTAAGAGACCAAAAGGGTCTTCAAGAAAAATATCTCAGCTTTTGTTTGAGCTAAAAAAAATTTAAAAAAGGGTCCATTTTGAAAAAAAAAAATCATCAACAGAGTTTTTGATTTTGCATAAAAAGAGCCCATTTAAAAACAAAGTCAAACAAGTTTTTAATTTCGGAAAAAAAATATTAAAAATTTTTTATTTTTTTTTTAATATTTTTTTTCGAAAGATTGAATAAAAAATAGCTATCTAAACTATTTGGGACACATTTTGCTAAGAACAATAGGTAATAAGTTACATGTATAAGAAAAAACACCTGCTTCAAAGAGTCGGGCGGACTGAAACATGATCGTATTGGTCACGGCACCATCCTACAAAATATAGGCAGGAAAATCATGGGCTAAGAAACGTTCTTGATAGAATATTTTGGGAACAGTATACCGACAAGGGATGATTGGGCCACGAATTCTGTCCTAAGGGACGACGAGATCTCAATCTACACTGATGGAACAAAGATAGAAAGAAGCACGGGCTCGGGAATTTTCTCCAATGAACTGGACCTTTTGTTATCTCTTGAATTGACCGATACCTGCACGGTTTTCCAGGCGGTGATCTATACCATCGATACAGCCGCGAGAAGAATCCGGGAACATTAATCTCGAAAATTCGACTATACATATCTTCAATTAAGGCTATTAACTCCAACGTTATTAGGTCGAAATATCTTCTCAATTGTATCCACTCTCTGCCATAACTGACACAACAGTAGTAGTCCCTGATACAACAGTAGTAGTATCTGTTCAGGTCGTCCCTGAACATAAATCTTGCGCAAAGAGATATTCACACTCCCTTGGTGGCCGTATCGACTTTGATAGATGAATGGGCTTTGAATATCCAGAATATCATCACTTGTTGAATATCCAGAATAGAGTTTTTCTTTTCCCGGAAAATCGAGATTGAATTCCCACCTGGAACAAATTATTCAATTTTAGGAATGTAACGTCGTTAAAAATCTAAAAAATGTATTTGGGTTTAAATGTAATTGAATACAAATAAAAAAATCCAATAAAAATTTTAATATAAAGTGCACAGAAAAAATTATGACTAAAATATTTTCAAACAAATGCATGTTTGAAATCAGATTTGTATTTTATTATTTATTTTATTTGGTTTCATAAATATTTTAGTTGGTTTTAAATTTGATGGTTAACAATGCTAACAACTTTTTTTAATAATGAGAAACGTCTATTTGTTTTGTAAATATTTTAACATAATGTACTTAAAATCAAGCACGTTTTCATTTTGTGATACATTTTTATAATATTCAAAATAATAGACAACACTTGTACATAACAAAATATTTTCTTTATTAAAATTTTGTTTGAATTTTTTTATAAACTCAAACAATTTTTTAAATTATTGAAAAAATGTTTGTTTACTTTGAAACAAACAATTTATAGTGAATTTTGACAAACAGCTGTAAAATAAAAATAAATTATACATATATTTTGAAAAAAAATATTTACATATGTACACAATTTTTAAGTTTTGGTCGTCATGAAACAGACTAGGAGTTCAAGGGCTCAATAACTCCTCACGTTTCAAGATTGGTAAGTATGTATGAACTTAAAATTCTTTATTATATCATTGTTAAACATTCCGGTATAATTGCAGACGTTGTTAGCTTCCTATGACAGAAATTTGGGAGAATACGACATAATTGGTAAGACGATTGATTTTCATTAAGATGAATGTGAAAACTGGTTTATCTTCCCACAGGTGAACAATATCCATATAACTTGGATTCCCGTTTGCTGGATAGTCCATAAGTGGGAGAAACTAGTTCATATTTTATATGACAGTATTTTCTATAGAAAATATTGTGTATAACAGTATTTTCTTTAGAAACTATTATATATAACAGTATTTTCTTTAGAAAATATTGTATATAACAGTATTTTCTTTAGAAAATATTGTGTATAACAGTATTTTTATATAGAAAATATTGTCTATAGCAGTATTTTATATAGAAAATATTGTGTATAACAGTATTTTCTTTAGAAACTATTGTGTAAAACAGTATTTTCTTTAGAAAATATTGTGTATATCAGTAGTTTATATAGAAAATATTGTTTATAATATTATATTATAATATATAATTAAAATTTAAAATTTTAATTGATTTAATAAAAAATATTGTTTGAATATCTAGTCAAAACCAATTATTTGTTTCTATGGTTTTATTAAAAATATTGTTTGATTTTATGTGGAATTTCATATACATAAATGTTTCATTGATAGTTAAAATATTTTAATAAGAAAAAAATTTTTTTTTTCAATAAAATATTTACAAATTTTGTTGTTTGATTTTGTGATTTTTGTGATAGGTCCCATTTCAATAAAATATTCAATTGACTTTATGAATTTTGTGATTGGATTTGAATTTTTGTTTTTTCTGTGTGGTTTTCTTCCAAAAATTTTTGTTGTACTCTTTGTGAAAAAGCAAAATACTAAAATAGTTCCACTTTCGATAGAATAGAATTCAGTGACAGTCGTGAATATTCAATATTCAAAAGAATACGATATATAACTGTTGGTCTGCATAGCGGGGCAGATTCGAAATTTTTTTGAAAATAAATCTGGCATTTCTAAACGGCTGGTCCGATCGGGATAAAATTGAATTGGGCGTAGACAAGGAGTATTCGAGTTTAAGTTATTAAAATGGGCCCTACAAATGCTCCAAGGGCGGCGCTATGGGGGCTCAAAGTAGGGTACCTTCGACATATAAAATTTTTAAACACGTGCCATTTTTTTGTTTCCCATCCGATTTCAAAGAATTTTATATTTTTGGAAAGCGCTCGGCTAGATCTCGGTTATTTATCTATTTATCTCTTATAATTTCCTAGTTATAGGCATTTCATAAATTTGCCATACCTTGGTCCGCTTTTATAAAAATATATTGCGCACTTTTGGACCGAATGGACTCGAATTTTTTTTGTTGGTTAGACAGTTAAATTGCAAATAATATATAAAAGATTTCAGAGCAATATCAATTACGAATCCAAAAATAACCGATTTTCAATTTAAAAATTCAAAAAATAGTATATTTTTGCTGTTTTTTGGACAAAAAGGTGACTTAACTCTTTTTTTATTAAAAAACAACTTTTTTTAAGAACATATAACAATTTTATGTTTTTCTATAAACCTTCTTTACGGAGAATATTTTGGTATAAAAAACATGTCCTATTTTTCGAACATGTCGGCCCTACGCCCTTTAGAAATTGACCTATTTTTTATCAAAATTTCAACTTTAGGCCACATGTTCTAAAATCCCAAAGCTGGGATCAGAAAACGGAAAGCAGCTTTGGAAACCCTGATGTGTTCCCTATTTATCCCTAAAGTATTTTCCCAGCCCCAAAGGAAATGTGGACCCTATAGGCAATATTGTAAAAATACCATTTTTGGGATTTTCGCTCCAATTTTTAGGAATTGCGGGATTCCCTTTGACCTTTTGACAAAAAACGCTGAAAATTTCATTGAGTTTCGTTAATAATTAAAGATTTTATTACATACTACATATTCATTGAGTTTCTAAAACTAAAATTTATATCAAAATTTTAATAGGATTGCAAATATTAGGAACAATTTGATCCACATTTATTCCGAGCTATGTTGTTTTGTTTGAGCCCAATTCAAATTTTATCCCGATCGGACCAGCCGTTTAGAAATCCCAGATTTATTTCCAAAAAATTTTGATTCTGCCCCACTGTGGACTGTGTTTAACAAATCCAAACATAATATTCTTGGTTGCCCTTATTATTATTTTCCATGCTGCAGGGAAAACATTCCTTTTTTACTAATTTAATTTCAATAAAGATTAAAACTTAAAATAAAATAATAATAAAAACATAACAAAATAAAATAAAAATATAAAAACCATTGTGCAAGTAGCAATATAGAATCAAAACTTCTCTTGTTGTTTTTTTTTGTAATTTCTCCTACACATCATATCAAAATAAAAGCAAAACAAAATCTACAACAACAAAAAGCAAAACAATAATATGGTGACTATTGCGCTACGCGCTCGGATTTTTTATCCGTTAAATACTACAGCAACAATCTCTGGAGAATTTTTTAAGAAACACAAAACTCAAAATTCAAATTGCTCGTAGTTTGCAGTTGATATTCTGGGTGACATGACGTTTTCATTAGAATGAATATTAATTAAATTACAAAAACAAAATTAGCAGATCTAAAACGGAAACCGGAAGTGTTAAAAAGATCTTTGACGCCACAAAAAAAAACATTAAAAACTAGCCAAAATGGCTTCGCAAATTTTAACTTTTCTAGTGATTTTATTTATGGCCACATTTTGCTTAGATTTTACACAATCTTGGATGAAATTCAACAGTTTTACAGCCAAAAAACGTACGGATTTGAAAAAAAGATGTCCTAATGTAAGTGTATTTACTTTGCAGCAAAAAAAAATCTAAAACAAAATATAACAGCAAAACTCGATTAGCAATTCATAAAGTGTTGTGTGAAAAAAATAAAAATAGTTTGTTATTGAAAATAGAAAGTGTGTGTGCAGTTTTAAAGTGTTCTCGATTTATGTTTTTTTTATTTTTTTTTTTTGTGAACTAAACAAAAAATCTTTCTCTAATAAATCAATTCGTAAATATATTACAAATGAACAGACAGGCGGGCAAAAAAAAACTTTCTTCATTATCATCTTCAAAACATTTCAAACCACAATGTAAAATAGTCATATCCATCAATGTTCGCATTCTAAGCACTTGTATTGTAAAAAACTATAAAAAATACATAAATTTGGTTTAAAATTCGCACGAAAAATCTGTAGCAAAAGTTATGATCGGTAAGGTTCGAACTGTAATAATGCCCTGCCTAAATTCGAAAATCAGTTAGCTTTAAAATGACCCAGTTTGTTTAACAATGACATTGAAAAAGATCAAAATAAATCAATAATTTAAATGACAAAATACTGTTTCAAGTTGGTTTTAAATGTATGTACTAAGAGTTATATGATATCTATGATCAATTTTAGATCGATCCTCACAAAATATGATTGTTTGGTTTCTGTTTATATATATAAAACTTATTTGTATCCAAGTTAAATCGAATAATAAAGCTTTATTCCGGGAGTACTTTTGATATTCTTGTAATAGTTCCTCTGTTGTCTTTCCCGAGAAAAAACTTTTAGGTAATACATCAGTAGTCCCCATCCATTCTGTGAAACATTTGCTGCAAAATATTTGAGTTTGTTGATGAAAGGAAAAAGAGAAATGGAAAAGGGTACAATGCATAGAGAAAACACATAGAGCGGAAACTCTCCTGTCAAAGACCTAACTCAGTTGTCAAAAACCTAAGTGGTGAGAATGTATTAGTAAAAAAAACTATGTGAAAACAAAAACAACACTCGTATGTGTGATTATTTTGAGTAACTTTTTTGTTTGAGTTTTTTTCGAGTTTCCGCTCTATGTTCTCTATGGTACAATGTTTCATGTACATGAAGTTTTTGTTGAGTATGTCATTCACATTTATTCGTTCGTATTCGTTCTGTACAGAAATGTCAAAAACTGAAAAGCAAAAACTTCACTGTGTGGACACGAATGCAGTTTCAAAAGAGAATTTAAAAATGTTTTGCAGCAAATGTTTCACAGTGTGGACCGGGACATAGTTGAGTTGACAATATTAAACCGATTGCAACTCAGATCGCTTTGAAGCAAAGATCCAATTGTAGTGTGATACTTGTGGGACCAAAACACGTATGTGGATCATATTTAAACTTAAGAGAACAAACTTGCAAAATATTTTGCTGCTGATATAGGGGATAATATGAATATTCTTGTTATTATTTCCCGGGATTAGAAAAAGTCTGTGAAATTAGGATCTTTAGGTCCAGTATTTGGTTTAATAATTACGACTGAACCGACCAAAGCAAAATTCGTTTATTTTCAATCTTCAGAATTTTTCACACCAGATCAACCAGACTAGTATATCATATTAACCATATTTTAATGTACATGCGAATACTTCCAGCCATAGTGTACTTAAAACGTGAACTTACATTATATCATACAAGAAGCTGAGCTGAAAGAAGTTATGACAATACCCGAAGTTTTACTGAACTAACCTAAAATAAAAAGAATCAGTGTAGGAAATTCTATAAATTTCTCAGTGTTCAATAGGGAACCAATTAGGGTGGGTCGATTTTGACAGTGTCGGGCGGCCTTGTTGTTTTATCTGTTGTATATTATTCAGTTACTGATGCCGAATACCATGGTAAGAACTCCAATTTTGGCCAAAAACTCATCATTACTGACGTGGCTTTTTTTTGGATGAATGTCTTTATTAACAAGCTAAACTTTCGTATATGGAACGACGCCAACAAGCGAGCTTTATCAAATGGCAATTCATTCACAAAAGGTTACAGTTTGGTTCTGATTTTTGGCGGGTTACATCTTCGAAACTACGTTTGTGATGTTACCACCGTTAACGGTGATTGATAACCAACGCATCTTCGAAACTACGTTTGTGATGTTACCACCGTTAAAGGTGATTGATAACCAACGCAGATAACCTTAATCTTACTATCTGTCCATTCGCCCGTCCCTCTGGCTGTCCATATATACCTTGCACATAGATCAAATTTGGCACATGATTTTTTTCGGCTCAAGGAGGATACCTATTAAATCGGCTCAAGGAGGAAGCCTGAAATCGGTACATTATTTCACCAAGACCCATATCCTCTCAAAATAGGACTTTATTGTTCATAATTGTTTAATTTATATAGGTATCTAGTAGATACTATCTACACAAATTTCGCACCAAATAAATATTATATACGGAAGTCATGTCACATAATTCTATGATGATCGGTCCATAATTAGTCATAGCTCCTATATAAGGTTCATGAAAATCACGTATACAACCACTATGGTATTCACATAGAATTCAACAGAAATATATGGGGGATTCATGTCAAGTGAACCAACTTTTGAAATCTATGTCTTCCGATTTGAAAAAAAGTTTTTTTTCGAAAGATTGAAGAAATAGCTATCTAAAATATTTCGGACACATTTTGCTAAGAATAAGTTACATGGATGAGAAAACCCCTGTTTGGTCATAATGTCAAATTTTGAACCCCTCTAACTCAGAGACTTCTTGACCGATCTTGTTGAAAAATTGTGTCTGAATTAACATCCAATGGACTCACCTGGTGCAAACTAACCTAATGCTAACAATGGTTTCATCGATTTCATCCCGATCGGAAGATCACTTGTCAAGAAATCCCCCATATACATAATTCACATTACCTAATTCCATGGCGATCGGTCCAGAATTAATCATAGCTACAATATAGGGCCCACTTCCGAAAATCGCATCACTCATTTACTCAGTGTAGGGAAAAACTCTTAAATATACATATCGACGTTACCTTAATATAGAAAGGCCTTAACTCGTGTTTTATTGTAATCCCAGATTTTCGGTTATTTCGATCAATGGTCCAGTAATGGTATTTAGCAAAAAAAAAAATTATAAAAGTTATAGTCCTAATGTATATATTCTCCCGGGATCTAATGATCACTTTGCTGTCAAAAAATATGTGGATATCCCTCTTTGATATCCCATGATACTGAATTTGTTCCGCGACTACTTTTGACTTGAATTATGTTATCATAATCTGGTAGCCTAAGCAGTTGTCTTAGCCGTTCAGAAATGATTTCACATCCAACGGAACAAATTAATTGTTAAAATCAAGTTTCCAAATAAATTACAAACATGAATGATACATCAATATATCCTGTACGATCCCGAATTCATCTATGGTCCCGTAAATTCGGAAAACCGAAATTAATTATGCAGGAACAAATATGTCAGAAATACTTTGTAAACTTTCGATTTTAGTGTCGAATAAGAATTTCGAACAGAATATAAGAATCTTTAATTAAAATTGTCAGTTCTGTGTCTAAAAAGCACTACAGCTCATCTTTAGCTACACTAGAATTTCATTGGAAACGAATATATTGGCGTTATCATATGTATAGCAAACGAGCAATACGATGAAGTTATAGATATTTATATATGCAGACTTGGTAATTAATCTTTAACTGTCCAGATTAAAAATAATTATGTAGATTAGGTTTCATTGTCAGCTGTTGGAATCATAGCTCACTTGGGTGCAAGAGTAGGTCCAGTGATAACTTGTGTTCATCACATTTGTCCTATGTTTTTTGGCTGTCTTCTTTCTTCAGCCATCCTGTTGTTTAAATGAAAGTATGTATCTTACCTAAATCATCTCTTGATAGACAGATTTTGTCAATAAGTGTTGATCAAGAATTCTACATCTTAGGTCCCCAAATGCCGGACAGTAACAAAGACTCCTCATTCGTCATTACTGGTTCTATAGAAGCCGTTGTAAGTGGTACTCAACCTAGAGCCCAGTGTCTAGTAATGGCCGCAAATCCGTTTCCTCAGCATATTCATATTGGGCAAGATTTTTTTGGTCTCCTTGCAAGTGGGTTTTCTATCGCATATTCCTTTAGCAAGTAAATGAAGTTTATGTGAAATTAACTGTTTTCCCCTCAATAGAGGAATGCCAATATCAAGCCTGAGTTCGTAGGAATTTATGATGGAAACGACTTTCTATGTATCCATGTCCAGGAATCCATACAAGGATAACCGATGAATGCTTCGTTATCTCCTGCATTCGATATAATGAACATTCTCTCTCGGGATCTAATGACCGTTTTGCTGTTGTCCGTACATACATATGTGTTTATCCCTTTAAACTGAATTTGTTCTGCGACTGCTCTGATAGAATATAAGAATCTTTACATCCGAATACATTTACAAATCTGTATACAATTTTCAATTGGCAAACTCATAATGTCACGTTTTAAAATTCAATCTGTAGGGTATAAACCAAATATTAAAACCATAAATTCACAGTAGCAAAATAGACGCCTAAATATTCCAGATAGAAAACAAAATTTCAAATTCTTATTATTTTTTCATTTAGTTATTTCGAATACTGGTACTACTTGTTTATAGTATTTTGTCAGCTGCGAAAAAAAAAACTGAAATTAAATGAAATAAGGAAAGCAACAGCAGCAGAAGCAGCATTATTCAATGGTCGAGGCAGCAAAAGTAGCGAGCACCCCATAAAAATCTCATCAATATGCAACACTTGTGACAAACACGACATCACACATTTATCAATGTGTTTATAATACAACAACCGCAGCAGCAACAACATCATTGAAGAATAACAACAACAGCAACCAAAGAATCTATCTATCTATATATATAAAAATGGATGTTTGTATGTGGGTATGTATGTATGTATGTATCAGAGCTGTAAATGAATCATTCTTTTTTGATTTTAATTCATTATGAATTAGCTAAATTTTGAATTAATTCATTGAATTGAAAAAATGAATTGAATGAAATTTGAATCAATTCAAACGAATTAGGCAAAAATGAATTTCAATTCATTTTCAATTCAAATGAATTTGTAAAATGAGTTGCAATTCATTTACAATTCATTTGAATTGAATTGATTTTGAATTAATTCAAATGAATTAGAAAAAAGAATTAGCAATTCAAATGAATGATTCAAAAATGTGTTGCAATCAATCAAATTCAAGAGCAGATCTCTAGGGGGAATGAAAGATTTCTCCTACCAAAATGAAAATATCCAGTACAAAAATTGAAAAGCTTTGTCCTGTATACGCGCCTGATCAATGAAAACATGGTGTTTGGAGTTTATTTCTTCAAGAAGAACTGATTTTTATTTTGAAATACACTGAACGACAAAACATATTTAATATTCAAGAAGCAATTAATAATTTTTGAAATTTTGTGACCCACGACCACCCAACAACAAACTTTTTGCTAATATTTATATTATATTTATTTCAAAAAAATAAAACTATCTTCCAAAAATAATCAAAAATCAGGAAAAATAACAATGTATGTAGTTCAAAACACAATTGAGTTTCATAAATAAGGCTAATTAGATTTAATTAGAATGCATCATTCACCTTAAACAACAATAGCTTTTCAAAATTATCATCTGAAAGAAATCCACGTTTAGGGATGTTTAGAATAGAGGCGTACGAAAATAATCTTTCAACACCAGCTGACGATGGTAACGGCGCATTATATTTAAAGGAAGACTTTTTAACCGTCGATTAATTATACTGCATACTTAATGACATTGAAGAATCTGCTAAATATGCTGCGAATTTCGCGTCGGAGTTGGAAATGAATTGCTAATTTTTTTTCTAATTCGTTTGAATTAATTCAAAATCAATTCAATTCAAATGAATTGTAAATGAATTGAATTAATTCAAAATCAATTCAATTCATTTGAATTGGAAACGAATTGCAATTCATTTTTACCAAATTCATTTGAATTAATTCAAAATCAATTCAATTCATTTGAATTGGAAACGAATTGCAATTCATTTTTACCAAATTCATTTGAATTGACTCAAATTTCATTCAATTCATTTTTTTGTGTGAATGATTCGCGAATTAATTCAAAAATGATTGATTCATTTACAGCTCTGGTATGTATGTATGTTCCGAATGAACTCAAAAACGGCTGGACCGATTTTGATGAAATTTTCAGGGAATCTTCAGAATAGTCTAGCGGGTAACACTGTAAGGTCAGATTTTTGATTTTCGGTCTGTGGGCGGAGGGGCGTGGCATTATCAAATTTTTACATTATACCGCTAATGCCATCTATATATATAAAAAACGGCTCCACCGATTTTGATGAAATTTTCAGGGAATCTTCAGAATATCCCAGCGGGTAACACTGTATAGTCAGATTTTTGATATTCGGTCTGTGGGCGGAGGGGTGTGTAAAAATCTAATTTTTACATTATACCGCTAATGCCCTATCTATCTTCTATATATATAAAAATGGATGTTTGTATGTGGGTATGTATGTATGTATGTATGTATGTTCCGAATGAACTCAAAAACGGCTGGACCGATTTTGATGAAATTTTCAGGGAATCTTCAGAATAGTCTAGCGGGTAACACTGTAAGGTCAGATTTTTGATTTTCGGTCTGTGGGCGGAGGGGCGTGGCATTATCAAATTTTTACATTATACCGCTAATGCCATCTATATATATAAAAAACGGCTCCACCGATTTTGATGAAATTTTCAGGGAATCTTCAGAATATCCCAGCGGGTAACACTGTATAGTCAGATTTTTGATATTCGGTCTGTGGGCGGAGGGGTGTGTAAAAATCTAATTTTTACATTATACCGCTAATGCCCTATCTATCTTCTATATATATAAAAATGGATGTTTGTATGTGGGTATGTATGTATGTATGTATGTATGTTCCGAATGAACTCAAAAACGGCTGGACCGATTTTGATGAAATTTTCAGGGAATCTTCAGAATAGTCTAGCGGGTAACACTGTAAGGTCAGAAATCCACGTTTAGGGATGTTTAGAATAGAGGCGTACGAAAATAATCTTTCAACACCAGCTGACGATGGTAACGGCGCATTATATTTAAAGGAAGACTTTTTAACCGTCGATTAATTATACTGCATACTTAATGACATTGAAGAATCTGCTAAATATGCTGCGAATTTCGCGTCGGAGTTGGAAATGAATTGCTAATTTTTTTTCTAATTCGTTTGAATTAATTCAAAATCAATTCAATTCAAATGAATTGTAAATGAATTGAATTAATTCAAAATCAATTCAATTCATTTGAATTGGAAACGAATTGCAATTCATTTTTACCAAATTCATTTGAATTAATTCAAAATCAATTCAATTCATTTGAATTGGAAACGAATTGCAATTCATTTTTACCAAATTCATTTGAATTGACTCAAATTTCATTCAATTCATTTTTTTGTGTGAATGATTCGCGAATTAATTCAAAAATGATTGATTCATTTACAGCTCTGGTATGTATGTATGTTCCGAATGAACTCAAAAACGGCTGGACCGATTTTGATGAAATTTTCAGGGAATCTTCAGAATAGTCTAGCGGGTAACACTGTAAGGTCAGATTTTTGATTTTCGGTCTGTGGGCGGAGGGGCGTGGCATTATCAAATTTTTACATTATACCGCTAATGCCATCTATATATATAAAAAACGGCTCCACCGATTTTGATGAAATTTTCAGGGAATCTTCAGAATATCCCAGCGGGTAACACTGTATAGTCAGATTTTTGATATTCGGTCTGTGGGCGGAGGGGTGTGTAAAAATCTAATTTTTACATTATACCGCTAATGCCCTATCTATCTTCTATATATATAAAAATGGATGTTTGTATGTGGGTATGTATGTATGTATGTATGTATGTTCCGAATGAACTCAAAAACGGCTGGACCGATTTTGATGAAATTTTCAGGGAATCTTCAGAATAGTCTAGCGGGTAACACTGTAAGGTCAGATTTTTGATTTTCGGTCTGTGGGCGGAGGGGCGTGGCATTATCAAATTTTTACATTATACCGCTAATGCCATCTATATATATAAAAAACGGCTCCACCGATTTTGATGAAATTTTCAGGGAATCTTCAGAATATCCCAGCGGGTAACACTGTATAGTCAGATTTTTGATATTCGGTCTGTGGGCGGAGGGGTGTGTAAAAATCTAATTTTTACATTATACCGCTAATGCCCTATCTATCTTCTATATATATAAAAATGGATGTTTGTATGTGGGTATGTATGTATGTATGTATGTATGTTCCGAATGAACTCAAAAACGGCTGGACCGATTTTGATGAAATTTTCAGGGAATCTTCAGAATAGTCTAGCGGGTAACACTGTAAGGTCAGATTTTTGATTTTCGGTCTGTGGGCGGAGGGGCGTGGCATTATCAAATTTTTACATTATACCGCTAATGCCATCTATATATATAAAAAACGGCTCCACCGATTTTGATGAAATTTTCAGGGAATCTTCAGAATATCCCAGCGGGTAACACTGTATAGTCAGATTTTTGATATTCGGTCTGTGGGCGGAGGGGTGTGTAAAAATCTAATTTTTACATTATACCGCTAATGCCCTATATTTCATAAAAATGGATGTGTGTATATATGTTCCGTATGGACTCAAAAATGGCTGGACCTATTTTGATGATATTTTCACGGTGTCTTCAGAAAAGCCTATTAGGTAACAGTGTAAAGTCAGATTTTAATTTTCTGTCTGTAATAAACAATTTGGTTTGCTTATAGGGTCATGAATAAGATATTTCCATACTGAATTTTTGAATTCATTAGAACCAGCCGAAATGCGACTACATGTATTAACATTGAAGGTTGATTCACCGACACTGTATATTAAAATCGAGATCGAGATGCAATATAAAACAGATGTTTTCTAATGGCCAGCAACGCGGACCGGGTTCAGCTAGTCTATATATATAAAAATGGATGTTTGTATGTGGGTATGTATGTATGTATGTATGTATGTTCCGAATGAACTCAAAAACGGCTGGACCGATTTTGATGAAATTTTCAGGGAATCTTCAGAATAGTCTAGCGGGTAACACTGTAAGGTCAGATTTTTGATTTTCGGTCTGTGGGCGGAGGGGCGTGGCATTATCAAATTTTTACATTATACCGCTAATGCCATCTATATATATAAAAAACGGCTCCACCGATTTTGATGAAATTTTCAGGGAATCTTCAGAATATCCCAGCGGGTAACACTGTATAGTCAGATTTTTGATATTCGGTCTGTGGGCGGAGGGGTGTGTAAAAATCTAATTTTTACATTATACCGCTAATGCCCTATATTTCATAAAAATGGATGTGTGTATATATGTTCCGTATGGACTCAAAAATGGCTGGACCTATTTTGATGATATTTTCACGGTGTCTTCAGAAAAGCCTATTAGGTAACAGTGTAAAGTCAGATTTTAATTTTCTGTCTGTAATAAACAATTTGGTTTGCTTATAGGGTCATGAATAAGATATTTCCATACTGAATTTTTGAATTCATTAGAACCAGCCGAAATGCGACTACATGTATTAACATTGAAGGTTGATTCACCGACACTGTATATTAAAATCGAGATCGAGATGCAATATAAAACAGATGTTTTCTAATGGCCAGCAACGCGGACCGGGTTCAGCTAGTATTTCATAAAAATGGATGTGTGTATATATGTTCCGTATGGACTCAAAAATGGCTGGACCTATTTTGATGATATTTTCACGGTGTCTTCAGAAAAGCCTATTAGGTAACAGTGTAAAGTCAGATTTTAATTTTCTGTCTGTAATAAACAATTTGGTTTGCTTATAGGGTCATGAATAAGATATTTCCATACTGAATTTTTGAATTCATTAGAACCAGCCGAAATGCGACTACATGTATTAACATTGAAGGTTGATTCACCGACACTGTATATTAAAATCGAGATCGAGATGCAATATAAAACAGATGTTTTCTAATGGCCAGCAACGCGGACCGGGTTCAGCTAGTATCACATAAAACAACAATAACAACGAACAGCAGCATGATATCAGCTTTATGCCTTATATTAGATCGATTTTCGAAAACAAAATATCTATAGTTGTTTACACTTGTAACGAAAATTTAGGGATGCTATAAATGAAATGTTTTTATACCAAGTAATTTGAATTATTATAAAAATATTGGTGAGAATATATAATTGAAATAAGTTAAAAAGTTAAACATAATTTATACCATAACCCAACATCTATCCCCAATTTCGTTGCGACTGTAAATGGTTTATGAAAAATGTTTATAGTTATTGGCAAACAAAATAAGAAATCATCTCAACAAGAATCAATCATCACACTTTCTAAGTAATGAATGGCTTTACATTGTTTCATTATAGATTTTCTATGTATATATTATTTATGGTTCAGAAATAAGCTGGAAGGAATTATTTGTGATAAGACTAAACAAAAATATACTACTTATGTATATGAAAACCGCTTTAGAAATTTCAAGGTCATACAAAATAATCACTACAAATATGTACATATATATTTACAGAGGCGTCATAAAAAATAAGTTTTCTAGGCAAATGAAATGTTTGTTCGATAAACAAAGAACATTTTACTGGTTGTGGTTTTATATGGTCAATATAATTATCACTAAAGTTCCAATAAAGAATCAGCCTTTTACTTTAATAGTTTTTTCCATTATTAGTGGTGATCTACGCACTGCGACCCATAGGATCTTTTGTGCAACCTAAGATTTTTCAACCCAATAGATTTAGGCTACGTATGAAGACAATTATTCAATTTGTTGACAGATCAGTTACTCTCCCCGGGGCCATAAGTGTTCTTCTGAGACATTTAGTTCTGCACGTTGCCAGCATTGGGCAGTCGCATAGAACATGTTCAGAGGTTTCGGCATGAATTTCACAAAACCTGCACTGTTCATTCTCAGCATTACCTAAAATACATTGGTGATACTTAAATCTACAGTGTCCGGTTAATAATCCAGTAAGTGTTCTCATGTCACCATTACTGAGCGAAAGTAATGACAGGGATCTACGTCTGAATAGGGTAATGAACCATTTAGACTGTCTTAATACTGGTAAATTACTCCAAAATCGAGCAAATTCCTCTTCAACCCAGGAACGAATACGTTCCATAGTGTATCCAAGTGGGATGCCAAAGAATGGTTCTGGTCCTATAAATGAGCGTCGGTCGCCCCTGTTTATAAGAGAATCAGCGCGTTCATTGCCAGCATGACCTTCATGGCCAGGTTCCCATCACAATGTGAGTTCATTGTGTGTACCGAGTTCATTCAAGGATGTCTAGCAGTCCATAACAACACCAGACCTCACCTCATATGATGATAAGGCTCTAAGAGCAGCCTGGCTATCTGACATAACAAATATCTTAGTATTCCTTAATCACCTTTTTAAACATTCGTTTGAGCATATAAGGATAGGGTAAATCTCCGCCTGAAATATTGATGGGAATGTACCAATTGGGATACCCCTTTGAAAATTCAGCCCATAAATACCCCCAGTGATACCATTAGCCTATTTGGAACCATCTTGATCGGCATTATTTTGCCACCATGTCTGATTTAACCACTCGTCCCTCTTAGGTAAAAGGTCCCTAAATTTCCTATGTAACACAAGAGTTGGTGACATATAGTCCAATATTGCAATACTAGGATCATTTCCAAAGATGCCTAGAATGCCTAAGATGCTGGTAGTCTGGATGCACTCCTAATGGCCTCCTCCATCTACCAAAAAGTCGCTAGCAGAGCCCTAGTAGCTTTATTGATATTATTAGATAAATGAGAATTCCTAGTGTAACCCCCAGATATTTTACCTCCTTAGAAAATCCTATAGGTGAGCCATTCAATGTAAGCTCTATGAGTCTAATAACTCTCCGTTTTGTAAATGGTACAAGAATTGTCTTGGCTGGTCAGCCCCCTTAGATGATTATTATCCCACACGCCACCTTGTGGACATACCCTAGTTGCCCTAATAGTCTTCGATGATCCTCCTAAATCCAACTTAATAACCTTGGATGAAAGCATTTCCAAAATCCATTTCCTTATAATACAACGAACTCCTTTTCAATGCAGTGCTAGATCAATAGCACCGTATGACGTATTGTCAAAGCCCCCCCCTCCAAGAGAAAGGGTGTTTATCAGGATTGTTTGCATTCCATTGATTATGGAAGTGTTCAGCTTTCTTATTAGAAAATCTTCAAATTTGGTATCTTACCGGTATCCACCGTAGCAGATAAATCACGAGTAATATTAAGGGCTTGTTGACGAGTAAAAGTATTAGTGCTCTTATACCATTTGGTTCCATCTTTGCTAATAAAATAGTTATTATTCGTGGCGATAGCGATATTCAAATATTTTAAGCATCTGAAACTAAATTTTCATCAGGAGGAGTCATCATCGATAAGATCTTCCTCTGGATAATCTTATAATTCACATTAATTTTCATCGGAATCAGTTTACAATCAAGGTCTTTAGTGATGTACATCGTTCGATATTTCTAACTTATATTATTAAAGAATGTGTTAATCTAGTTAGATTAACACAAATTGATCATATTTTAGATTAGTGATCAGCATGTCCAAATTAGTAAGAAAACGTAATTTGCAAGTTGAAATTATTAAAAATAATTTAATTAAAAAGTAATTATTTAAAAATTATTTTGCATTCATATCTATTTTTTTTAAGAGAAATTGCAAAAATGTTAATAAAACTGCAAAAAAAAAAAATATTATTTCCTTTTAATTTTTTTTGCCAAATCAATATTTATGTAATCTTTTTATTTATTGAAAAACATTTAAGAGTTAAACAACCTCTGTTGACCATTCAAATATTCCACCAAATGTCAATCACACTCATCATTCCATTTGATTCTACTGAATTTTTAATAAAATTACATTATGAGAACAAAAGCACAAAAAAAAAGAAAAGAAGAAATGAATTACATCTGTAATTAAGTTAAAACTACATTTTATCGTTGCAGGTACGTGCTCAACGTAATTTCGATTTGGAAGCCATGATGGGCTGTTGGTATGTGGTGCAGTATTATGCCTCCACAGAAGAATTGCCAGAATACGCCTGCATGCGTAGTCACTTTACATTCACCAGTAATGATCAGCATGTAAGTATAAATGTATGAATGAATACTTAGTAGTATGACAGACAGACAGACTGACTGAATATATGCATGAAAATCCTTAACGAACTGTAACTCAAACACCCAAAAACCAATACAATCAACTGACCATACATCCATCCAACCATCCATCTACCCATCCTGTTTGCCAGTCAACCTACAAACCAAAAAAAAAAAAACAGTCCACCAGCCAGCTTGCATACCAATACAATGCAATTATAATTTTTGGCGGAAAGTAAAGTGAAGAAACTGAAATCTACAATATTTATTTAAGAACAAAAAGGAACAGGTTTCCGCCGCGCTCATACCATACGTTGATGATGATGATGATGATAAGAAACACAAGTGAAATTTTCGTACTGTCGTTTATTATCCCAGACACAACACAACTTTCACTTGACAAATACCAAAATAAAAATAATGAAAAGAAGAGGAAAACAACTTGGCAAAGTAAAAAGTACTAGATGAGATGACTCTTGATGATGGCTTAGACACAAACCAAACAGCCAACCAACCAGCCAGCCAGCCAGCCAGCCAGCCGGTCATCCATCCATCCATCCCGCCAAACGAACAACCAACAAAAACCGAATACCAAAACTATAAAAGAATGCATTTCTTTCAAAACAAGGGAGGGAGGTTTCTTTGGAAATTAGTATGTAAGTGGCCATTGGCATTTCTTTTCCAGGAAAGGAAAGGGTCATCTTCAATCTTTTTCTTCTTCATTTACTTTTTCGTCGTTTTCTTCTTCTTGGCAATTTCATTTATGGATTACAACAATTTGCATTACAATGAAAAGCGAAAATGTGTGGTGCATGGTTTGCCACAATACCTGCCACATAATATTCTGATTATCATCCGCAACTTATGCATGCAACAACAACAATAACAACAACTAGCTGTTAAATTCAATGATGGTATGTAGTTGTAGTTGGAGTAAGCATTTGGAATGCTGGCAATAATAATGTGACCATCTATGGATAAATATGGACAATAGATCAGTTACAGCTAATATTAATTTAACATCATAAACCGCAATTTTCATTAAAAGAACCCTATATTTTCTAGTGAAGTCTTCTTAATTTAATTTGGGGATCTTGTATTTTGAAAAGCTTTAACCCAAATCAGCCTAGTTAGAAATATTTGTTCTTTTTTCGTGAGTGCTTTTCGGGAGTGGGCTATGAGCAATTATGGACCGATCGCCATGAAATAAGGTCGCGTGATTTATATCTATATGAAACTTATTTATATTTAACTAGGATCGCCCGGTGGCCGAAATTCGACCACTTTTAAACGCTTTTTACCACTTTTATGAAAAGAATTTACAAAAAAATGATGATCTGCAAATATAGAGAAAATAGCCTTTTAAACCATATATGTTTCATCAATATTGGTGGACAATAACATACTTAAAAGTGTACCACAAAAAAACGTGTGGCCTATTTATATATAAGAAGATTCTATGTGGGCCTTATATGGGAGCTATGACTAATTATGGACCGATCATCATATATAAAACTTATTTGGAGCGAAATATAACTTATGATTGATAAAGTCCTATTTCGGGCTAGGTGAAATAATGGACAGATTTCAGCCAGGCTTCGTCCTTGGGTCGAAAAAATTGTATGTCCAAATTTTATCGAGAAATCTTCAAAATGGCGACCTGCCACCCGTACATTGCGCACAAGGTTTACATGGACAGACAGCCAGCCAATCAGATTTACGGACAGACATCGCACAGTGGCGCCCGTAGAACAAGTGAGGTTGCAAAAATCAAAATTCCATATGCACCTAAAAAATACTGAATAAACCAGTTGTACAGTAAATTGTCCAATGATTTCAAATATGCTACTCTTAATACAATCAGATTTTTGGTTTGGATATAGCCTTTCAA
The DNA here is from genome assembly GCF_958450345.1 of Calliphora vicina. NCBI lineage: Eukaryota > Metazoa > Arthropoda > Insecta > Diptera > Calliphoridae > Calliphora > Calliphora vicina. The sequence continues at coordinate 81,220,064 of NC_088783.1, read as the reverse complement.
AGTTGACTGATTTTTAGTTTTCAAAAAAACAGACAATTTTGAAGTAATTTGGTTCGCTTTCAGATACAATATGTAGAAAACTATGTAGCGGATCGTCATTATATTGATAGATCTATTTATTAAGAAAAGAATATACAAAAATTGTACTGTTTGTTTTGTATTTGTCCAGGTAAATCGATATTCACCAACTATCCATTTTTTCAATGTTTCTCAACTTTGATGGAAAATGAAAAAAAAAAACTATGAATTTCTATAGTTACCATATTTTCAAAATAAGTTCTTTAATTATTCCTTTACCTAATGCAAAAAATTCCAGCTGCCCTTTCTTGCCCCATTTTTTGCTAGAGGTAAAATTTTGCAAAAAGACATGGTTTCAAATGTGACATATGACCGTGAAAAACCAACCAAAAAAAATGTTTTTTTTATCTTTTCTGGAATAATTTTAAATCATAAAGAAACATAAAAAATCAAAAATTTTAAAAAATATTTTATTTTACTTTCCATAAAATTGATTTTTCCACAAATTTCAACTTTGCTAACCCATAAGTAGGCACGTGAAAGGCGTAGAACCACTTTCAAATACTCATTTCATAGGCTGATCAATTATCTATCATATTCCATTTAAATTTTATGATTTTTGCAACGAAAAAACTCAAATGGTGCCACTGTGCGTCGTTTAAATCGAGAAAGTGGTTCTGAGTCGATAGGTATACTTAAGGTGGGTGTTAGACCGATATATTTGGACGTTACAAACATCCACACAAACGCATAATAACCCCCACAATGTACAGGGGAGAACTGAAACAAAAGTGGAAATAAATCTGTAACTTCTAAAGTTTTGAATTTCAGCTGAAAACACCAAGGGGCTGCAGAGCCACAATGCCCTAAAGTGGGCATTATTGCTATATATTATCTCTTTTAGTTTACGAGTTATTCGCATTTGAAAATTAAAATGTTCGTATTATTACCTACCTTAGTCTGCTTTTTTGCTAATAACGGTTCCAAATCTTTTCCGATTTTCTTGAAATATTTTTTTGAATTAACAACAAATTTGATAACAATCTTTAGAAAGAATTGTTTAAAAACCTCTACTGAGTCAAATTAAATAAAGATCATGAAAAAAATATAAATAATCTCATTTATATTTGTCTGAAAGATAACATTTCGGGAAATATTATAAAAGCAATATAATTGGTATGGTCTAAAGCCTTCCGAAGTAGGCCTATTTTTTATGTAAATTTCAACTTTTGACATCTCATAGCTGCTTTCAACAAATTAAAATCTCTTTTCAATGTGTTCTTAAATCGGTACCGTCAACAGAGTCAAAAAAACTAAAAAAAACATTTTTGGGATTTTTATGTTTTTTGGCTATACTATACCAATGTCGGGGTTATCGGAACCCTTTACAAAATAATTAAGAACATATTGGACCATCTAAAATGGGTTACTACATTTTGATATTGACAATGCGATTTGAGAATTTTTGCCCTAAAATTGAATTTTACATAAAAAATTGGCGTTTTTTTAATGAACCTGATCCCCTTTTTTCATTTAAAAGATTTGATGTAAAGTTAGCTTTTCAAAAAGTATAAATTCCTTATACATCTTCTTAGAAAACTTAAAAAGAATAAAAGTACTTTTTCCCAAAAAAACTAACGAAAAATCGCCTTTTTATAGTTTGTCATTCTGTTTTTAATTTCTACATTTTTCATTTGCTATCCCACAAAATATATATATTCTAGATCGTTATAGATAACGAAGTCGATATAGCCATGTCCGTCTGTCCGTCTGTATGTTGAAATCAACTCTCCGTAGCCCCAAATAACTTACATACATTATTCATACATCAATATATCCGGGACAACCTCGCTTTTTGCAATAGTTTTGATCTATAGCTGGATTACTAAGTCATTAATATAGACAATATCGATATCTAATGATAGATATTTCAAAGTCCATTGCAACGATGTATATAAGGCTATAGGCTATAATGAGTCAAAATCGGGAAAAATATTTTTTTAACCTGAATTTTTTTTTTTCAACAAAAAAATTTTTTTTTGTCTTAAATTCTTTTTCCAAAATATAAAAAATTTTTAAAAACGATTTGGAAAAAAAATTAAAAACAATTTAAAAAAAATTAATTCTTTTTAAATAAAAATATTTTTAAATATAATTTGGTGAAGGGTATATAAGATTCGACAAAGCCCAATATAGTACGCTTACTTGTTTAAATTCAAATGCATATAACTTTGGAGTCCAAAATTTTTTTTTTTATTTGACATATAAATTTGTTGTTAGTCCAATAAAAGAAATCGGGAAATATTTGGACTTGAGTAATGAGGGTAAACATTTTTAATATTTAATATCTCCTAAACTATATGATATAATTGATAGCTACGACCAGATTTTTTGAATTCGAAACCCAAGTGATGAAATAGGATCGTTTGGATCTTTGCGCATGTTAAATTTCATTCAAATCGGACTAACCGTTTAGAAGTTACAGATTTATTCCATCTTTTTTTCTTTTTTTATTGAATCTGCCTAATTACCTTAGGCCAAACAATTAATAAGTATTGAAATCTTATAACTGAACACAATCGTGACATTATCTAGCTCTGTGTTCAGGAGGTCGTCCTCATTCGTCCTTTCTTCCAAACTGTGAATCTCATCGCTTTGCTTACATGTCATTCGAAATAAGGACATTGTTAGTTTGAACCAATTCATCCTTTTCGTCCCCTCGATAAACATGCTAGAAGATAATTTCGAATGCGTAATTGAGCAATTCACATCTGTCTCGAAGAGGTGCACTGGATTTTCTTTTGGGTTCATCGTTTCATTGTATGATTTTTCCTGGGCTTTTTTCTCCTCCCTCCAATTTTGAAATTCGGAAATTACAAATGAAATCACAAACAATGCTGAATTTGTCCGAAAAATTTAATTCGTTTAGAGAATTTCTCAGTTGGTCACATCACAGTCACATTAACAACCCAACAAACTGCGAATAACCGTTATTGACGGATGCTCTCTAGCATTTACTTATTTTTTTGGCGATGTACATAATTCCCTGTGTATATTTTCGCTCACTGACTTGGTCAGTTGGATTGGTTCATTGGGTTGCCTGTTTGATCGTGTTGATCGGATGGGCTTTTGAAGTGAAGCGCACTTTATTGTTGTTGTTGCATCTGTAGTATGGCGTCATAACCACACATACGATATTTAGGATGTGGAAATGTTATTCGGAATGTAACTAACTATAAGTTTCTTTTATTTTCTTTCATTGCAAATTCCCATACGAGTATTAATGAATGTATGTATGTATTTTATTTTGGTGTGGTTTTCGGTTGCTTCGTTATCATTCAATTTATATTATTTTTATGAAAACAATGAAAGTGTTCAATGACCAAGGTACCAACCAATATGTATGTATGTATGTTACCCAACAACTTGATGTATCCAGCCAACCAACCGTCAAAAAAAAAAATATCAGAATGCAAAGATGTGGGAATTGTGAGAGGATTGATGTGGTCAACAAAAGTACTCTTCATATATGAACATATTTGGCCATGGCTATAGATATACCATTATCAGAGCCGCGCATCATAATTGTGCATCATATTTATACCCTTCACCTTCGTGAGAAGGTTATATATAAGTTTGTCATTCCGTTTGTAATTTCCACAATATAATTTTCCGACCCTATAAAGTATATATATTCTGGATCCTTATAGATAGCGGAGTCGATTAAGAATAACTTTGTGAGTCGATTAAACGATGTCCGTCCGTCTGTCTGGCTGGCTGTCCATGTAAACCTTTTGCGCAGAGTACAGGTCGCAATTTTGAAGATATTTCGATAAAATTTGGTACATATAATTTTTTCGGTCCAAGGACGAAGCCTATTGAAACTGGCTGAAATCGGTCCATTATTTCACATACAAATGTCCTCTCGAAATTGGACTTTATCGGTCATAAATGTTTAATTTATATATGTATCTACACAAATTTCGCTCCAAATAAGTTTTATATTTACAAAATTCATGTCACCAAATTTTGTTACGATCGGTCCATAATTAGTCATAGCTCCCATATAGACCCGCTTCCGAAAATCACTTTAACGTGCTTAAATCACTTAAAAATGTTGGTATATACACAAAATTCAACATAAATAACTTTCATATAGACATAAAGCACACGACCTAATTTTATGTTAATTGGTCATAGCTCCCATATAAGGCCCACTTCCGAAAATCACTCACGAATATAAATTATTGAAATTTTAAAAGAAAAATATTTTTACTCATTTATTTGGTGTAGGGTATTATATGGTCGGGCTTGACCGACCATACTTTCTTACTTGTTTTTTTTTTATACAATTGCTTGTAAATCCGTTATTTAATTTGTGTGACGAGGTGAATTTGTTTGAAATGTTTTGGTATCACTAAAAAATATTAATTAACAGACCATGAACTGCCTAAGAATATTTTTTTGGAACGCTAACGGCATTCGCCAACATAAAAACGAACTCGATTATTTTCTTAAAAGTCATGAAGTTGATATAATGTTAGTTTCGGAAACCCATTTGACGTCTAGAAGTTTATTTAAGATAAATGGCTATGTTTTTTATGGCACAAATTATCCAAGAGATAGAGCATGTGGAGGCTCTGGAATTTTAATTAAAACCCGTATCAAACACCATTCAATGTGTGATATTTGTGAAGATTATCTTCAAGCTACGACAATCTGTTTGGATGATTGCTACAGAAACCTATTAATTTCGTCGATATATTCACCTCCGATTACTGAAAACAAATATGAACATTTTTACAAATCACTAGGACCCCGATTCCTGGCAGCTGGCGATTATAATGCTAAGCATACTCACTGGGGATCAAGACTTGTAACCCCGAATGGTCGCGCTTTGTTTAATACAATTTCTAAATTGAATTTGAATGTGCTGTCGAGCGGAGAACCAATATACTGGCCTACTGACCCAAGCAAAATACCCGATGTCATTGATTTTGCAGTTACAAAAAATTTACCAATGGAACTAATGCAGGTTAAATTTTCATTAGAATTATCCTCGGATCACTCACCCACCTTCGTTACTCTATTGAACCCCCTAGAAATAGTATCCCCGACTGGTCACTCTGCAATATCAAGCACGAAAAAAAATTGGTTGAAATATAGAAAATATATTAGCACACACAGTACAGAAAATATATCGCTAAGAACACCAAATATCGATATCTCACTCAAAAATTTTGAACAAAACTTAAAACTTGCTGTTGAACATGCCACTCAAATAACCCAACAAATAAGATACAATAGACTCTATTCTGCAGACATTGAACAGTTATTAGCTGAAAAAAGAAGAGTTCGTCGAGAGTGGCAACTCTACAGATCCCCTCAACTTAAAACGGAGCTTAGAAAATGTCGCAAACGACTCAGTATGCTTCTTCACAAACGCAAAACTGACTCAATTAATAAATATCTGGAGAACTTAGATGCCACCCAGTACTCAAATTACTCTCTATGGCGAGCTACAAAAAAGTTAAAAAGACCTGTTATGAGCAGACCTCCTCTACGTAATTCTAGTGGAGGCTGGGCGAGAAACGATACTGAAAAAGGAAACCTGTTTGTTGGTCATCTAAAGAATGTATTTTCCCCAAAGGAGTCAAACGACATAATAGAGTTACCACCTACTTTACCCCATATTGCTGCAGCTGAACCACTTCGTTTTGAGATTTCAGAGATTGTCAAGGCTATTGTTGATTTAAACTCCAAAAAATCACCTGGTATTGATAAAATCAGTAACAAGATGCTCGTCGAGCTACCCCAAATTGCATTAAGAATAATCCTATTTATTTTTAATGCTATATTACGCCTTGAATATTATCCACCAGAATGGAAGGTTTCTTTAGTTACAATGATACCTAAGCCGGGAAAAGATCACAGTAAAGTAGAATCATATAGACCCATTAGCATATTGTCAAATATATCAAAGCTATTCGAAAAACTGTTAATGCACAAGTTAAAGCCGATAGTGAATCATTTTGATTGTATTCCAACTCATCAATTCGGATTTCGAGAAAAACATAACACCATAGAACAAACTCACAGGTTGGTAGAAATCATATCCAAGACACTTGAAGAAAAAAATATTGTTCTGCACTCTTCATCGACGTCTCGCAAGCCTTCGACAAAGTATGGCATGAAGGATTATCTATAAAAATAAAACAACATTTACCAGTGAACACACACAAGCTTCTAGAAAGTTATTTAAGTCATCGAAAGTTCGTTCTTAAAGAGGGAGACTTCATAAGTTCACCACAGCCTATTGAAGCAGGCGTACCCCACATATCTACTTTTGCTGATGACACAGCTATACTAGCCATTCATGAAAACCCCCAAGAAGCATCTGTACTTTTACAAGACCATATACTCGACATAGAAAGTTGGTTAAAACAATGGAGAATAAAAGTAAACGAGCAAAAATGTATACATCTCACTTTCACATTGCGTAGAGAATCGTGCCCTCCAATCCTAATAAATAATCATATAATACCTCAACAAACTGAAGTTAAATATCTAGGTCTGCATCTAGACCGACGTCTTACCTGGAAAAAGCATATAGATACGATATTGACTCAAATGAAGTTAAAATTACTACAAATTTACTGGCTAATTGGTAAAAACTCGAGATTGCGTTTAGATTGCAAACTTTTGCTGTACAGCTCAATAATAAAACCCATATGGTGCTATGGAATTCAATTATGGGGCACGGCCTCAGCTTCTAATATTGAAAAAATTCAAAGATTCCAAAATAAAATATTACGAATGATAACAGCAGCTACTTGGTATGTGAGAAATATTAACATTCATAAGGACCTAAGTGTCTCCCTGGTGAAAAATGAAATAAAAAAACAAGCGGAGTCATATTTGAAAAAGTTAGAAGTTCACCCAATGCACGAACATTAAAAAAAAAACTAAAAAATACGAGTTAGGTCATTTCTACATGACACCAACGATACATTGGCTAAAACACCATACAATAACTAAAACATGGATCTGATCGTGGTTTTTATATATCGAGGGACTATATTAAACACCCTCTGTCGTAGAAAAAACAAGATTTCTGAAAAAACTGTTTATTTCGGTAATTCATAAGAAATATTAAATTAGTTTTTCTACAATATATTTTTATGATCTCTACTAAATTCTACATAATTTTGTTTAAGATAATGAAAACCCAATAATCTATCTATTGATTAAAATTTAAATGTTTGGCTTTGTTGGAGATTGGGCCGAATAACAGATTCGATTCTGGAAAAAAGATTATATCGGACTATAATGATTTTAATGATCTAAAAAAATTGCTAGTGTTTACCCACTTTTGGGTCTCTATGTATATATTTGTTTAAAATTTTACATTACTGACCATTTTATAATTTTTAATAATGGATCTCCGATTTTAATGAAATTTACCACAGTTATTATTATAAACTTTTCGACGTTTTGAAAATAAAAATTTTAAATATTTTAGTTAAACAAAAAAAATTTTTTTTCCAATTTTGTTCGAATTGTTTTTTTTTTAAATTTTAAATTTTTTTTGATATTTAACGAAAAAAGAATTCGTGTTAAAAAATATTTTTTCCGATTTTGACCCATTGTAGGTCCAACTTACTATGGTCTTATATACGTCGTTGCAAAGGTCTTTGAAATATCTATCATTAGATATCCATATTGTCTATATTCGGAAAGTTGATTTCAACAGACAGACAGATGAACATGACTTAATCTACTCCGCTATCTATAAGGATCCAGAATATATATACTTTATATGGTCGGAAAATTATATTGTGGAAATTACAAACGGAATGACACAGTTATATATACCCTTCTCACGAAGGTGAAGGGTATAATAAAGCCTATATCTCAAAAACTAGCATGTATGTATTTTGTTGTTGCAAGAGTTAGTTTTTTCTCAACAGACTTAGGTTTTTGACAATTACATCTCGTCTGGTACATGCCATAGATAGACTTATCTCAGTTTTCTAAAACCTAAGTGGTAACAATGAATTAAAAATATTTATCCCAATTTTTATTTTATACCACCTTAAAGTATACCGATATACTCTGAATCACATTCTACGTCAATTAAACGATGTCTGGCTGGCTGTCCATCTAAATTTTGTGCGCAAAGTACATGTCGCAATTTTGAAGATATATCGATAAAATTTGGTACATTTGTTTCATCCCAAGAACGAATCCTATTGAAACTGATCCATTATTTCATATAGCCCCCATACAAATGTCCACCATAAATTGGACTGTATCGGTCATAAATATTTAATTTATGCAGGTATCTACACAAGTTTCGCTCCAAATAAGTTTTATATATACCGAATTCATGTCAACAAATTTTATTATGATCGGTCCATAATTCGTCATTGTTTCCATATAAGACCCTCTTCCGTAAATCACTTTAACGAGCACAAATCTCTTAAAATATTGGTATCCTCATGAAATCAACAAAAATTAGCTTCATATAGACATAAATCACAGGACCTAATTTAATGGCGATCGGTCTATAATTAGTCATGCTCCCATATAAGGTCAACTTTTGAAAATCATTCACGAAAATAAATTATTGAAATTAAAAATTTTTAAAATTTTTTGCTCATTTACTCAAATTTTACAAATCCCTATTTATTTTAGAGGTTTATGTGTATTTTACTTTAATTTTAAAGGATTTATGAAGGTAAAGGCCCTGTATGAAAACTATATTATGATTTGACTGTTGACAATAGTATCTACATTAGAAATTTTAATTGTGGTAATTAAATATATATTTTATACTATTTGATTTCTTTTTCCGACTTCAGATTACGATGAACTTTACCTACATATATGCTGAGGATCCATTGAGAGAAAAACTGCAAGGCAATATTACATGGCTAATTCCAGAGTTTAATACACCTTCTCATTGGATGCACACGGAAGATATTTGTAAGTAGAATCCAAAAAATAATGCGAAAAACATTTTCAGTTGCATGTTGATTATATAATTTATAAACACAATAAGAATAGTTGCGATCCCTAATTTTGACCAAATTAAAAAGACCTACTTATGATAATTAGTTAATTTGCAAGTTTTAAACTGCATTTCATCCACATTTCTCACAAATCAAATAAAATTATAATAAAAATAAATTAAATAATAATTAGATCCTGTTCAAAATCTACTAAATTAAATAAAGGTTACATTATTATTCTTATTTAGATAAGTAAAACTATAAATATTTATTAATTTTGGCGAAATTATGATGTATTTTTGGACTTATTCCGCTAAGAAACGATTGAGAATGCAACAATTTCAATTAGAATTGGAAAAACTGAAAACAAAACTAATATAAGAATTTAATTTAAAATTAAGTACATATTATTTTTAAAGGTTTCCAAAAATTAATTTTGCTTCACAATAATATAACTTCAGTTCCATTCAGATTTATTTCCTTTTTTAATTCTCCTACTGTACATTGGCCTATAATTTGTAAAATATAAGAAAGCAGTCAAAAAGTTTACCATCACTTTATCATTTTGAAAATTGTACTGGATTAGAAAGTTCAATTTAAGCCTAGTTTTTTTAAACATATTTTTAATTAATTCCTATTAAAATTATATAATAATCAATCTAATTCTGTTTTCCAGATGAAGGCATTTACAACACATATGTCTTGGATACCGATTACAAGTCTTGGGGACTTATAATGCATTGTGCGGAGAAAAAGAAACATCCACGATATTTATCAGCTTTATTACTATCACGAGAACCAACATTAGGTGATAACGTAGTAAATTTCTTAAGGTATAAGAACGTGATATATTGTATATTTTCTAAAATTTATAATTATATTTACTTTTAGAGAGAAATTACCGCGATACGATATAGATCTATCATTTATGTTTCCCATTAATCACACATCATGTGATAATCTAATGGAATCATCACAGGACGATCCTTTGGCCTATATAGTGAATGGACGAAAAAATGCTAAGCAAATGTTTAAAGTTATATTAAAGAATTAATAAAAAATATTATCTTCTAGAATTAAATCCATCAAAATAATCTTGAATTGAAATGTAAAATAAATTTTACATGTTATTAAAAATATGTATAAAGTTTTCTTTGTTTATTGTATTTTTTAAATATATACATGTATTCAATAATTTGTAATAGAATTCAATAAAATCATTTATATTTTTGTGAAATTAAGACCACCAAATAAATGTATTTAACGGACTGTGATAAATCAAATTACAAAATTAGAGTGTTCATAATTTATGATTTTAAAGTGTAATACAACATGGCAATATAATATCAACATATGCTCATTTCAATATCATATAATGTTTTTATACGATTTTCTAATAATATATATATTAGCATATAATGTATTTCATATTTTACTTATTTTAATAAAAGAAAAATATAAATGTGTTTATAAAATTAGCCAACATCTCTAAAATACAACACTGTGTTGTTATTACGCATTTTCTTTTGTCATTGCATTCCGTTTTGCTCTATATAGCAGTCTCACTCTTTTCAGCAGTGATAGAGCGAGAAAAATAAAAATGGCTTCAATTATACGTGCAGTGTAAATTTTAAGAAAAAATTTTAATTCTTTTTTTAATTAACATCCAACAAATATTTTAAGAAAACTTTTTGTTAAAATAACAAATTTAATATACAAGAATCATTAAGTGAATATTAGATTAAAGTGAAATGTTAAACTTTACACAATAAATGAAAAAGAAAATTTTGCAAAATGTAAAAGTACCACACAACCATAAAAAGTGGAAAAATATGATGAAGAAAACGTATTGTAAGAAGAAGAATTTGTACGTACTACGTATTGTTCAATGGGAATAAAAGGAAACATTTTTATACCCTTTTGGAAACCATAGGTTGAATAATTTCACAAAATCTTCGCGAAAAAATTACTTTTGTATTGAAACAATATAATAAAATTGAGAAAAATGTGAAAATAATAACATAAAAATTGCGCCAATAAGTAAAAAATAAAGTACATGAGAAAAATATATAAGCAGAGCTGTATTTTGTATGGTTCATAAAAGAAATAAATACCAACAAACATTAAAAAATCTCAGTTATGAATGAAAGAGTAAGAGAGCCAAAAAAATTGTGTCAAGAAAAAAAAACGAAATAGAAAAACAAAAAAATAATAAATATTATATACAGAAAAGTTAATTTTTTTATACACAAAGACATAAATTCTATGAAATTGTTGAAAGTTTATAATAAAAAACATATAATTCCTAGTCGGAAAAATCATAAAACTGGCCTATCATATTTTCTTTCTGTTTCTCTTTCTATTCATTTTCTTTTCATTGTATTTGTTGATGACATAAACGAGAAATGTCTTCGAAATTGACGTTTAAGTGCATTGTTTTGGTTGGTGTTTTCTTTACAAAAATTTTAGGAATTTCCAATAATATCAACAAAATTAAGTGCAAAAAGTATTTGAATTTTAATAATTTTAATTTCATTCAGCTAATTCTCCCAATGTAATGGAAAGTTATAATAAAAAGACATTAAATAGACAAAGATATAACCGAAACATAGAAATATAAATATAAGAAAACCAAATAATATACAAGTTGCAATATGTCACGTTGGGGTAAAAATATTGTGGTACCCCTGGATATCACCAAGGAAAGTGCCAATCGTCCAACGGTGGCTCGTTCAATGGGTACAATGGGCAAATGGGGAAAAATGGGTTTCACCTCTACTCGCACATACACAATGTCAGTGATACCAGCAGCAGTAGCAGCCGCTGCTGCCGCTGTGACAGCTAATAGTCCCCAAGAAAGTCCGGCCTCACACAAAGAAGATGATCAGTCATCATCTGCTCTGGAGCCACCAAAACCAAGAAAATTCTTCAAATCTCGCATCTCTACACCTCCAGAAGTTATAGCACAAATAATGCAGCAAATACCACGTCAATCGACATCACCTATACGAGACACATCCACAACAATACCATCCATTTTAACAACACCTGTACGAGAACCAATTAAAATGAAAATTCCAAAAAATTCCGCAGAGCGGAAGAAAAAATTACCTAAAAAGAAAACGCCTAAAAAATCTCTGGAAGCCGGAGAAGACGAACGTACCGAAACAACTGGCGAACCTGAAACTTCGCCAGAGCCAAAGTCGACGAAAAAGAAAAAACCAGAGAAAGAACTTAAACCTGAAGCACCACCATCTCGTGTACTAGGCCGTGCTCGTAAAGCTGTGAACTATTGTGAGCAGGATGATGATGACCGTACGCCGACACCAATAAGGGACATTATAGTACAGAAAGATAAAAAGGTCGAAAAACTGCTGGAGGGTCAAGAAACACCTCCGCCTACCCCTGCTCATAAAATTGATGATGTCTATGATGCTTGTGATATACCAGAACTTCAACAACCACAATTACCGCCACCAGCAGCACCACAACAAATGCCACCATCAATAGCCGCCAGCCAAGTAAATAGTGCAGCATCTAAAACTCCGGAGCATCCTCCCATTGTTTTAAGAATATCTAAGGTAATTTATTTAAACATTTTAAATTACATTTTTATATTCGTACTTGTTTAATTTAAAATTTTATTAATTCGTTTTTTATCTAAAAATGTTTAACACAACAGATAACTTTATAGCTTATACAAAATTTATTAGTAAGAGATAAAGAACTTTAAGATAACCAAAACGTAGAGTACTTAAACTAATTAATATAATGTTAACATGTAAAAGCTTCATTGCTCATTTACATCCCTAAGCTGCTAAAATCGTTGATAAATATCCCCTAACATAATAGAGTTTATTTCTTTGATATCACTACTTATTCCTAGAATTTAAATCATTAAACATACAAATATTCCTTGGCAAATAAAAATTAATTAGTGCATGTTACAACTAACAATTATGACGTTAAAATTACATAGAAGCAAAATTAATATTATTACATACTGTTTTTGAAAGTGCTAACTAAAGTGGCAACACTGCATTTGGAAAATAAAAACAAATAACGAAAGAGAATATTGAAGAGAGAATAATAGTGATCATTAGAAAATAACATTCTCTTTTCAACAGAAAAATATTTACGCGCCTTTTTTCTCATCTCCACATGATTAGAATTGCCACATTAAAAATAATGCTTAAATTGTTATATTAATCTGGTAGCCGTCTGGGCTAATCTTATTGTTTGCTTTCACTATTTTTCATTTTTGAATTGTGTTTTTATGTGAAGTTTTATTTATTGTTTTCAAAAATATTTTAATCGAACGAGTGCGTGATAATAACTATTTAAAATTATGTTTTACTGCTTATTTAAAAATAATCTATTTCAAAATATGTACATATGTTTAAATAATTAATTTATTTTTGTATTATAGGGTACATCCCGCTTGGTTAGTACCGATAGTGAAGAACAGCAGCCGAACGCTTCATGTACGCCACCATCCCAACACTCTGAAATAACAGCTAACGATACCCAGTCTACACTACCCTCTGTAAGTAAATCAAGACAAACTTCAGTGGAGGAGACAACGGCTCCGACTGTGCTAACAACACCGAAGATTATTGTAAAACCTCCGAAACCTCCCTCGCCTAAGCCGCCGACACCACCTGTCAACGAACAAGAGCAAGAGGAGGAAGAAGAGGAGGAGGAGGAAGAAAGTGAAGAGGAGGAAGTGGTAGAGCCACCAGAAATCAACTATTGTACGGTAAAAATATCACCTGACAAACCGCCAAAGGAACGATTAAAATTGATAATCAAAACTGATGTCATACGCAATGCTCTAGCTGCGGCCGCCGCTGCAGCTGCTGCCAAAGCAAAAAAGGCAAAACAAGCCGCCTCAGGCATTGCTGGTTCAGAGCGTCCGGAAAAGGAGAAAAAGAAGAGTAAAAAACACAAACATTTAAAACACGCAGCCGTCGAACAATTAATAGCACCCCCACAAAATTTGGCCGCTGAGTTTAAAACACCCTCGCCTCACTTATCCTTAAGCCAGATCAGCACAAACGACCCTCCTCTAGTGGCACCTCAACTACAAACACCAGCCGCATCGGTTTCAATGGCCACTAGAACCGTGATATCTCCACCCACGCTATCGGAAAAGGATTTCGATTCACAGTCCTCAGTTTTGGGTAGTATTTCATCAAAAGGCAATAGCACACCACTGGCAGGCTTACAGCCAGCTGCTGAAGAAAGTTGTGTGATACACAGTAGAGGATCTAGTGTCATAACTAGTGATCTGGAGACAAGCCAACATTCTTCCCTGGTCGCACCACCCTCTGACATAGAATTAAGATTGGAATCGATGATGATGGATGGCGAAAATAGTCAACAACAAATTGCTTCTAGCACTTTCGTGGAAGCAGAACCTCTCCAGGAAGACATATTGGCTGTATTACGAGGAGACGAAACGACAGCCATGGAAGTAGAAGAAGTTGAACAGCCGGACAACATTAAAGAAAATGGTATTACCACCACGGAAGAAACAATAGAACCTTCAACAGCAACAGCTCCCGTGGAAGCAAATCTAACAGCCACAACCACGAATACGAATACCAGTAGAACGGGTAAACGACCAACGCGTGGCCGAAATAAAACTAGTTACGCCGAGCCTACAGAAGTAGAGGAAACTGCCGCTGCTGCTGTTCCTCTGCAAACGCCCCGAACAAGGGGAAGAAAACCTGCAGCTCCGCTACAACAAACGCCCATTGAGGAGGCAAATGTGCAGCCACAAAAACGTACAACGAGAAGAGGTAGAGGCAAAGTCGAAGACACCACGAACGCTGCAAACGTAGATGCTGTAGAACAAACGCCCAATATCATTTTGGAAGAATCTTCCCCCAATAAGTCTGAAGAGGAAAACAATCCAACACCGGTGGCTATTGTGACTACAGCCAGGAGAGGTAGACCGCCACGCAATAATGCCAACAACAGCAATACCACAAATCTCAACAACAATAATATCAATAAAATCGCCGCCAATCTTACAGCTAAGGTCAATCAACAAGAAATACAAAAACTTTCCCCTTCAGATTCAACCACAACGCCTTCCACACAACGTAGTTATAGTCGTAAGCGTAAAAATCAACAGGTTACACAAGTCTTGCAGCCCTCCAGCCAAACGGATGAACTGGAAGAACACCAACAACCCACACCCGCCAAACAACCCAACTTGGATTTGCCTTCTAACGATAACACTGATACTCAAATAACTCCCCTGCAGCCGTACAATGATAATCGCCTAACACCTTCTATCGATCTGCAAGAAAATTCCGTAGACTCTTCGTCACTACAAAGACCGGAGAGTAGTTTGGATAATCCCTCATCATCATCTCCGCCTCCCAGAAGAGACTACAAGATCAAGGACAAATTCAAAAGAACCCTTACCCTGGACACCCAGGTCAATAATGCTGTGGTAATAAATAAATCAAATACAGACTCCTCGTCGACAAGCAATAATCCCTCAGTCTCTGTGCCTGAGCCGGTGAAACTAGTGATATCGAAAAAGAAAGGCAGCATATTTAAGAGTCGAGTTCCGTCGGAACAAACTGATCAGGCTGGCAAGCGACATCTCTACAAACACAGATGGGATGCCACGGCCAACGGAGATGCCAACAGCGAGGGCAACACACCACCAAGCAATACTCAGAACAAGGCTCCCGAAACCAAGGCTACAAACGCCACTGTCGAAGCCATTTTCAATGATTTCAATAGTGACGAAACACGCAGCAGTCCAGTACCTTCCCACAAGATGACCCGTGTAATTAAGGCGAATCCTCAAGCGTATCCCTCATCATCATCGGCCTTTGATATGGACGACAATGACAACGCAGCCGACACCATAACCTCCATACGAATAAATCGCAAAGCAAAGGACTACTACACAGTGGTGCGCAACGTAAAGACGGCCCATCAAATTCAGGAGATAGGCGAATACCAAGAAATGGACGATGACGTTGAATACATATTGGATGCCCTACAACCTCACAATCCCATGTACACGCGCTGTCTGTCGGCATTGCAACTGGCTACCAAATGCATGGTACCGGCATTTCGTATGCATGTACGAGCTCATGGTGTGGTAACGAAATTCTTCAAGGCCCTGTCAGATGCCAACCGTGATTTGTCATTGGGTCTTTGCACCACAGCCATTATGTATATTCTCTCTCAAGAAGGCCTTAACATGGATTTGGATCGCGATTCTTTAGAATTAATGATGAATCTCCTGGAATCCGAACAAACAGTGGCAGCACCCGCCGATCAAGCCAACTACGAACGAAATAAGCAGCGAGTGAGGGAATTGTGCGAAGAAATCAAGGTCCAGGGCAAAGCAACTCATCTCAATGTCGACAGCATCACCGTGGGTACCTTAGCTATGGAGACCTTACTATCACTCACCTCCAAACGAGCCGGCGACTGGTTCAAGGAAGAATTACGTGAGATGGGCGGTCTGGAGCACATTATCAAAACGATCAACGATTGCTGTCGACCGGTAATCGATAATGTTTATAGTGCAACTGGCATTAACTGGACACGTCCCTTGCTGGACAACATGCAGACAGTGGAAAGATGTTTGCGCGTCTTGGAGAACGTCACACAACTGAATGAGGAGAATCAACGATATATTTTGATTTACAATAATGGCTCCGTGGCAAACACTCTCTGCTCTCTGTACTCGCTCTGTGATCGTGAATTGATATTGTATCCTACATCGGAGTTCACTTCACGCGACAATCCTGGCATTGTTATACGTGAACTGCTCATACCGTTAATGAAGGTTCTCATAAGTCTGACGCATCCGTTTAGTGCCTCCCAAGCGTTAGGCGCCGAATTGGTGGGTCAAAAGCCCGATGTTATAGACACTAGTTTCCATTTGTTATTAAAGGCACCCAACTACATTCCGGATCGCTGTGTATTTGAATTGAGCATATTGGTAAGTGTATGAAAATTCTTTCATTAATTTAGATACTTAATGATGTTTTCGTATTTTATAGTCGCTCCTGCTACTAATCAATTTAACAATATATACAACACAAAATCGTGCACGAATCATGAAGACCTATGCTCCAAGCGATTTCAATTTAAATCATCATGATACTTCACAACCTAGAGAAACTGCCATATCAGCTGTTATGGCCTATTTCTATAAATGTGAAGAATTGGCGAGGTATTTATTTAATATTTTTTGATTTTAATTCAGTTTAATTGATTATTGATGATGATTATGATTTTTTATATACAGATTGGTGGAAAAGAATACCGATGCCTTTTTGGATAATCAAGAGAAAAACAAAAAGAAACAGGAGGAAGTTGATGAAACTGTAAATAATTGTAAGTTTTGTTTTATTTTCTTGTAATTTAAATTCTAAATATTAAATGATTTTTTTTCTTTGTTTGTTTTACAGTACTACAAAAAGCTGGTCATCATATGGAACATTCGCTAAAGGGCAGTTACACGGCCATCTTAGTGGGACATCTTATCACCGACAATGAACAGTACGAAGCCATTGTTCGTTCACATTTGATTGGGAATGGTTTCAAAGAAATCATCAGTGTTTTGGAGAAATATTATAATTTCATGAATTTAACGGCCAGTGTAAGTATTCATTTTCTTAATATTTCCATTTTAATTATACCTAGAATTGAAATTAAGACTATACCAATTAATAGAACTCCATGGAAGCGATCTGCGCTATCAAATATCGCTTATTCAGTTTTGGAGAAACATTTGTTACAAATGTTATCTTATAGTCTTATCAAAATAGAAAAACATTTAATTTCTAGCTTTAAACCATTTTTTGGCCCTTGTAAACTGTATTTTGTAATGGGAATCATAATAATATATTCAGATTTCTAGGTCAATTTATTTTAATTCGGTAGTATATCATATATTCATATACCCCCGAATTACAATAAATTGTGGTACATAAAGGTGTAAATTGAAATCATTTAAAAACTGTGTCGGTTCTCATATTAGCCACAAAATTATATTAAAATGTATTAGTAATAATTATACCATAGATGACAGCTGAGAGATAAAACCAAGTTTTTTGTCAAAAACATAATTCATGACAATATGTATATTGCCATGAGTTTTGTTATTGTATCACTCAAATGTGTGTTCAAATTCATTCCTTTAAGAACTTAAAATTTCAATTTGTATTAGGGCGATTAATCGAATCATTCTGTGCCAAAAAAATATTGTAATTTTAAGAACAAAACTTGTAAAGAATAAATTTCTAAAAAAAAGTTTTCCCGATTAAATTCATATTTATTCGTATGAAGTATTGCTAACTAATTTATGAATAGTTTTTAAACAATTTTTATTTAATTTATTATTTATCACTTTATCCTATAGGCTGAAGCATCCGTTGTGGCGCATAAGAAATCAACCAAAAATTTATTAGATTATTTCAAGAAACGCGATTTACTTTATGAAATGAATGCCGATGATAATACGTTGCCCTTAAATTTAGAAACTACCCATCACCATCAAACCAACGACGAAGAACAATCACAAATCCATATCGCCTCAACCTCATCATCTGCAAATAGCACGGCAACAAACCAAAGGGTTTACAAGACATATAGTCAAAGATAAGATGAACTTATTTAAAAAAACAAATTAAGAGTTTTTTTTATATAATTTTATTGTTTTTATTTTTTAGTTTTATTTTGTTTATTTTATAGAGAACCAGAAAAATAACACAAGTGTAATATTTGTTTATAGGCTTTTTTTAGCTTAATATTAATATATTGTATATGTATAGAAATCTACAGATCAAAAAACAAAAAGAAAAAAAAAATAATTCAAATTGCTTTTATTAGTTTTATTTATAATTTACTTTATTATTAACCTCACTATTACAACCCACTCACATTCATCATTACCATCCATTAAATCAATATTTGATCAAAAGAATATCCTTAATAACAAATATAGCTGACAAAAAACCTAAATAATATTAAACATCCTCCACCCCACTTAACTTTTACAATTAACAATTTAAAATGTAATTTCTTTTGTTTTTATTTTAATAGATTTTATTATAGTCTACTCTATTTTATATGAAAAGTCTAAAAATATATTTAAAACAACTCAAAACTATTTTATTTTTGTCGGACTTTAAAGCACAATTTTGAAAAATTATAAATATGTAAACATTAAAATTTCCTTTTCTTTTAGTCTAAAGATTTATGTTTAACATTGTAAATAATTAACTAATAGTAGTAATATAAATGGCTTAGAAAATAAATGTAACAAAAAACGGTTTTTTATAAATATTTTCAGTCTTCAAAAGCCTTCTTTCTGTCCTTTTGCCCAACAAAATGTTTATATACTATCAAAAATGTGTTACACATTTATTTATATTTTTGTTTCTTATCTTTCAGAGTCGTTCATTGTCTTTGTTTTATTTCTTCCCGTTTCTAATAAATAATTTGTAATTAATTAAATTATTATTAAGATATGCATATAAATATTATTATATATAAACATGAAAAATAACAATGAAATAGTAGCTTAGTTTGTTTTTGCTATCTATATATTTTATAAAATTATATTAATTATAAATATATATATAATACATAATTATATAATAATTTAAAACTAAATTTTTTTTTATTTCCTAATCTCTACCTTAAGATATTTTAAATTATCGAGAACAAACACAAAAAATATCAATCTTTTGGAAAAATTTAAACTTTTTCATAAAATTAAAAATATTTTTGGTATGTAAAAAAAAAACAAAAATTAAATAATAGTTTAGAAGAACACATATTTTCGGGAGCAAATTCTATATTTATATTGACAAAAAAGTGAAAAATTGTGAAAAGAAAATTGAAAAAATTATTGTCGTGAACAAAATTGTGTATATGTGTAATTAAATATATGTTAAAAAAAGAAATCATGTTTGATTTTGTGTTTTCAGAATTTAATGATAATGAAAAACTGCAAATATTATGATTAAATTAAAAACTGAAGTATATATATATAAAAAGTAAATTGAAGTATATATATATACATATATATTATTATTAACTTAAATTACAAATGAAAAGTTGTTTAAATAAACGTATAAACATAAAAAATATAAATTTTAAAGTTTTAACATTTTAATGCAGGGGGGTTATTATGTAATTCGATTACATATAAATCGAAACAGTTTCGAAATACGATATATTTTATATAACGAATTTCTTTCGAAAGGAGTTACATAATACTCCCCCAGGTTTTTAAGGCGAAACTGAACCAAATATTCATTGTTCGCCCTAATCTGAAAGAAGCCGAAAGTTTCTAACTGTTCTAAAATAACACAGTACAACACATGATTTTGGGACTCAATTCTGACAATTGCACGTGAAAGTAGCCCCAAAAATAAGAACTTCTGCATCATTAGTTTTGTCTAGTTGGCTGCCGTAAAAATTTAATTTCCATACGAATTTTTTTTCCTCAAGGAGGATTTTTATCACTTTTTCTATATTTTAGCACGGTTATATCTCGTATACCGTACGGAATATCTCTTTTGTGGCTGAAGGAAAGTTGTAGATATTGAATAGTAGAAAAAAAGTACGGAACATACCTACCCGAAAAAGGTGCATCCAGTGCCTTAAAAATCGCAAAAATGCCCATTTTTTAATTTTTTTTTACCAATTTTTCACCTTTTTTGCTCAATAACCGGATTACAAGTCCAATTATGGACCGATCACCATGAAATTAGGTCGTGTGATTTGTTTCTATATGAAAGTTATTTATCATGAATTTTGTATGTATACCATAATTTTTAACAGATTTATGCACTTTAAAGTGATTTTCGGAAGCGTGTCTTATATGGGAGCAATGACTAATTATGGACCGATCATAAAAAAATATGGTACATATAATTTGTTCGGCCCAAGGAAGAAGCCTGTTGAAATTGGCTGAAATCGGTTCATTATTTCACCTAGCCTCCATACAAATGTCCTCCCGAAATTGGACTTTATCGGTCATAAATGTTTAATTTATATATGTATCTACACAAATTTCGCTCCAAATAAGTTTTGTATATACAAAATTCATGTCAAAAATTTTTATTATGATCGGTCCATAATTATTCATAGCTCCCATATAATCGGAAATCACTTTAAAGTGCATAAATCTGTTAAAAATGATGGTATACATACAAACTTCATGATAAATAACTTCCATATAGACACAAATCACGCGACCTAATTTCATGGTGATCGGTCCATAATTGGACTTGTAATCCGGTTATTGAGCAAAAAAGGTGAAAAATTGGTATTTTTTTTTTAAAATGGGTATTTTTGGGATTTTAAGGCACTGGATGCATCTTTTTCGGGTAGGTATGTTCCGTACTTTTTTTCTACTATTCAATATCTACAACTTTCCTTCAGCCACAAAAGAGATAGTCCGTACGGTATACGAGATATAACCGTGCTAAAATATAGAAAAAGTGATAAAAATCCACCTTGAGGAAAAAAAATTCGTATGGTCATTAAATTATTACGGCAGCCAACTTGACAAAACTAATGATGCAGAAGTTCTTATTTTAGGGGCTACTTTCACGTGCAATTGTCAGAATTGAGTCCCAAAGCAATGAACTGAAAAATGTTGTACTGTGTAATTTAATAATTTAAAAGTAAATTTATTTTGGCTCAAGTTTATTATTACAATAAATTTTTAATAATAAGATGTCAACAAATTTTGAAGTGCGCGAAGTTAGCTCCGTTTTTTTAACATTCCTATGTTAATGTATAATACTGTTAAGTTAACAGTGCTGCTTTATTTTCGACTCAGTAAACATTTTATCATTAAAAACCAAAAATAAACAAGTATGAAAGTATAGTCGGTCAAGCCCGTCCATATGATACCCTACACCAATCTAATTATGAACCAATCGCCATAAAATTAGGTGGCATGACATCTGTATATATGAAACCTATTTGTGTTGAACCATATAGTTATAAAATTTAGTGTCATGACTGTTGTATATATATAAATTATTTGTGTTGAATTTTATTGGAATACCAAAATTTTTAAGTTATTGTGAACCGATCATCACAAAATTTGGTGAGGCGGGTTCGGCTTATATAAAACTTATTTTAGCCGAATTTGGATCAGAGACCTGCGCAGACTAAATTTCACGGCGGCGGCGGCTGACTCCA
This sequence comes from Calliphora vicina, assembly GCF_958450345.1. NCBI lineage: Eukaryota > Metazoa > Arthropoda > Insecta > Diptera > Calliphoridae > Calliphora > Calliphora vicina. Next base: position 81,197,817 of record NC_088783.1, on the reverse strand, counting down.
AAAATGGTCGGTGGCTAGCCGGCTGTCAGCCGACTAAAGAATAACTACTCAAATTCTAAATAATTTGAAATTTTAAAAATATGAAATTCTGAAAATTTTATGAAATTACTAAGGAACTTTTATCAAAAACGGCGGCTATTTTCAAGCCGACTTTAAGCCGAAAAAAATACGGCGGCGGCGGCTTTGAAGCTTATTTGAGATTCCGAATTCGATATCGAATACAAAATGTACATCGATAGTACCAAAGCAAGGCGTATTAACAAGGTGAGTGCGCCCCGGCAACAAATACAACAATGCAAAAACAACAGGCAATTTGTTTTTGTTAAAATGTACGGTAAATGTCAAAATCAAGGCGAATTAAAATATTACTATGTTATTTACAATAACAAATGTAAACATAAACAATGTTTGACATATAGTGTACATAAATCCACAGCGAATTAAGAAACAGCTGATTTTATGCACTCACCTTGTTAATACGCCTTGTACCAAAGTAAATTAATAAAGTAGACTCAGTAGAACAGCTGACTATTTTTTTACTTTGGTCTGAACTGTCAATTCACTTGTGGTTGTTGTGGCGAAAAATACAACAAGCCCAAAAGCAAAAACAACAACAGGCAACTTTGACAGCTCAGACCAAAGTAAATTAATAAAGTAGACTCCAAGGCGTATTAACAAGGTGAGTGCGTCCCGGCAACAAATACAACAATGCAAAAACAAAAGGCAATTTGTTTTTGTTAAAATGTACGTTAAATGTCAAAATCAAGGCGAATTAAAATATTACTATGTTATTTACAATAACAAATGTAAACATAAACAATGTTTGACATATAGTGTACATAAAACCACAGCGAATTAAGAAACAGCTGATTTTATGCACTCACCTTGTTAATACGCCTTGGTAGACTCAGTAGAACAGCTGACTATTTTTTTTACTTTGGTCTGATCTGTCAATTCACTTGTGGTTGTTGTGGCGAAAAATACAACAAGCCCAAAAGCAAAAACAACAACAGGCAACTTTGAAAGCTCAGACCTTAAACCAAAAACAAAATTGCTTGTGGTTTTTGTAAATGTTGTAGTACTGTCGCTACTTTATTAATTTACTTTGGCTCAGACCTTAAACCAAAAACAAAATTGCTTGTGGTTTTTGTAAATGTTGTATTTGTTGTAGTACTGTCGCTACTTTATTAATTTACTTTGGATAGTACATTATGTTATAATTACGATATCGCAATTATTTTTCGATACGATTGCTCATTTGTTCACGAAGTTTACATGGACGGACAGACAGCCACTTGGTCACTTAAATATTATACATTTGTTAAAAATTTTTTTCTCTTGTAATTTACAGCTTCGTTTCTTCGGAAATGCTTCAATTTCTCATCAAAAATGTCATATTCGAAAAAACCGTTTGCTCGTAAAGTTTTTTGCTTGGCTTCGTTGAGTTTTTTCTTAAGTGGTGCCAAGTTTCTTTGACTGAGATGTGAGTAAAGTTGTCACTGAAATTATCGAAAATAAAAAATAAAGCGATTTTTATAATGCACAAATGCGATCAAGGCGAATTCATATGAATTCGCCTTGAATGCGATCTTTCTAAAATTAATTCAAGGAAATATGAAAATAGTACTGATTTGTTATCATATTGTTGTTATTTTTGTATGCTTTTTCTTAGTATGTATATCTAAAATAAATCTGAAGTGCTACCAAAAAATGTTCCTAAAAATAGATATATGATACAATAATTGTTGTGTCATGAGAAATACACATTACAATTTAAATTTATTTGAAAACTATATTCTTAATATCAGCTTTCAAAACCGTGACACATAATTTCGTCTTAAAGTTATTTTTCTAGCAATATATAAAATTCTATTATCGAATAAAATAAACTAACTTAAATACGTACATATGTATGTATAATTCCATGAATAAGAAACACTGAATATGGATATTCTATTATTTATACCAATGTAGTTTCTGTAAGTTTTAGTAATATGCTAAAAATTAAGAGAAAAGAATATTTTCGTTTTTATAAAAAAAACCTTTTACTTATTTGTTTTTATTTTTCAAAAGTTTGTTACCATATAACTTCTGAATGAAAGTACTTAGAAAAATAATCGATACAACAATTAATAGTGTTACGTTTTAACCTTTTCAAAACGCTGGTTTATTTCCTTTAAATAAACCGGATACTTTTGATTGCAAATAAAAGCCGTTTAGTAGTTTGAAAATTGTAACAACTCTTTATTTCTTTAAAATGTACAACAACAACAGAATTAAATAGCCACTCAATGTTTTTTTATACACGTTTATAAATTCTCAGAATTACAGACACAATTTATAATGTACACGAATTTACTTGAAAACAAGTAAGAGTGCTATATTCGGCTGTGCCGAATCTTATATACCCTTCACCAAATTATACTTCAAAATTTTAAATATTTTTAGGTAAACAAAATTTAATTTTTTTTTAGTTGTTTTTTTTTCATTTTTTGGAAAAAAATTTATTTTAAATTTTTTTTTTTAAATTTAAAATTTTTTTTTTTTAAATTTTAAAATTTTTTTTTTTTTGAAAAAAAAATTCGGGTTAAAAATTTTTTTTTAGTTGTTTTTTTTTCATTTTTTGGAAAAAAATTTATTTTAAATTTTTTTTTTTTAAATTTAAATTTTTTTAAATTTAAATTTTTTTTTTTTTTAAATTTAAAAAATTTTTTTTTGGTTTTTTAAATTTTTTTTTTTGAAAAAAAAATTCGGGTTAAAAATTTTTTTTCCCGATTTTGACCCATTGTAGGTCCAACTTAATATGGTCTTATATACGTCGTTGCAAATGTCTTTGAAATATCTATCATTAGATATCCATATTGTCTATATTAATGTCTTAGTAATCCAGATATAGGTCAAAAATTGGTCAAAAATCGAGGTTGTCTTGGTTTTTTCCTCATATCTCAGCCATTTGTGGACCGATTTTGCTGATTTTAAATAGCAAAATTCTCGAAAGCATGTCTGACAGAATTATTGAAGATTTGGATCCCGAAGATATCTGGGGTCTTCAGAAAACTGATTTCAACAGACAGACAGACAGACGGACAGACAGACAGACAGACAGACAGACAGACAGACAGACAGACAGACAGACAGACAGACAGACAGACAGACAGACAGACAGACAGACAGACAGACAGACAGACAGACAGACAGACAGACAGACAGACAGACAGACAGACAGACAGACAGACAGACAGACAGACAGACAGACAGACAGACAGACAGACAGACAGACAGACAGACAGACAGACAGACAGACAGACAGACAGACAGACAGACAGACAGACAGACAGACAGACAGACAGACAGACAGACAGACAGACAGACAGACAGACAGACGGACATGGCTTAATCGACTGCGCTATCTATAAGGATCCAGAATATATATACTTTATAGGGTCGGAAATGAAAAATGTAGAAATTACAAACGGAATGACAAACTTATATATACCCTTCTCACGAAGCTGAAGGGTATAAAAACACAACACACTTTAAGGCAATTAGATGATGTTTCTTCGAAAAGCGTCTCTGATCAACTCACTCACGACTGCAACCTCTGCCACTATTTATAACACTGCATTACCATCTAGAAAGCTCTTTAACTGTCTAGAGGTTTCTAATACATACGCCATCTGTGGTGTACTTTCTACAATGTTCTTTAACCGAACATTCGAAATCGAATACAGCGTTGCCAACTTACGATCAAATCAACTGAAAGCTTTTATTTAATAATGCCCACAGATATATTACAGTTCTACAGCACTGTTATTTGAAAGCATTATGCTACTTTTAAATCAGCCGTTAAAATCGTTATATTTGAATTCAAGTACAATTTCGTAACAATAGGTACTTTCGTCCTCTATTGATCTATTATTTTCCTATTATAACTTTTAGGAGCAAAAGACTGCTACGAAGCACAATGTAGGAGATTAAATTAAAATTTGTACTTATTTTTTAACTTATCCAAAATTTGCTGCCATATAACTTCTGAATGAAAGTACTTAGGAAAATTATCGATAAAACAATTAATGGGTATTTTTGTCCTCTATTCAGACATTATTTCCATATTGGTATTCAACGAATATTTTAATTTTTAGAAAAAAAAAGGTTTACTTATTTTTTTTTTAATTTTCTAAAATTTGTTGCCATATAACTTCTGAATGAAAGTAGGTAGGCAAATTATCGATACATCAATTAATAGGTATTTTGTCCTCTATTTAGCCATTATTTTAATTTTTAGGAGCAAAATAGCGATACCAAGAAACAATGTAGATGATTAAATTTTAAGAACATGTGGTCGACTGAAATGGCGCGAGTTACAATCACGAATTCTGAATCTAGGGTCATTTAGTATTTAATTTCAGTTTTTAAAATTTAAATATCGTTTAAAATGACCAGATAATGATTAAACAAATAAGTCAATATTTTTGTCATGCTTTGATTTACATTTTCATGACCCATGCTGTCATGTTTACATAAATAGTACTTTTTTTGCAACTCTGTAAAAAAATGTTTGTTAAAACGGCCTGTTTGTTTTCTTCAGCTGTGTTCTAAAATAACAGCTGAGATTATCAATGACAGCATGTCTTTTTTCCAACAACAACACCAGCACTCACATTATTAAAGAAAAACTGATTACAACATTAAAAAGCAAGCAGAAGGAATAATTTTCGATAATTTTTCAATTAAACTAAACAATATATTAACAAATAAAAATGGCCAACCTTGAAGCAAATACTGCCAGTCTGGAATCATTGGATAAAGAGCAAATGAAAACGGTAATTGAATAGATATAAACATGCAATATAAAACGTTCATTGGCTAAATTCGATTTTTTTCTTTTCTAAAATTTAGTTTTCAGATTTTTTAATGTCATACAATAAATTATCTGAAATGTGTTTCACAGATTGTGTTAGAGATTTCACCTCCCGACAAGTGAAGGACAGCGAGGTAAGAAATAATTTGTTACTTGAAAACCTTGACTATTTCTCATTGTGGTTCTTTTGTTCTTCTTTCATTAGGAAAAATGTTCCTTGAATTGTATGGAAAAGTATTTAAAAATGAATCAACGTATATCACAAAGATTCCAGGAATTCCAAATGGTTGCCAATGAAAATGCTTTAGCCATGGCTCAAAAAACCGGTAGACTATAAGGTGGGAATTAGGAAATTTAATTAGACACACATCAATCAACACGAGAATCAAACTAAATGAAAAAGAAAAAAGATACACATTCTCATATTCAACGATTTCCTAAAGTTTTTTTTTTTTGTTTAACTTCCATAAAAGATTTTTTTTATTTTAATTTTATTACCTTTTTAAACCGAACTGTTAATTTAGCAAACAATAGTTTGTGGCATTTTAATTAAACTTAAAGAAAAACTACTAAATCAGTATGTAATTGTGAAAAATTCAAATTTTTATTAAAATTTCATTTGGTTTCTTTAAAATCATTCAATTTACGATTAGCTTTAAAGCTTCGTTGACTTAAAATTATGTGACAAATTTTGGAAAATATGGTATACTAATTACTTTTTATTTAAATTTGGTTTTAAGGCTTAATACGAAATGTTTAACTTAAATACTTATCTTATTTATGCATGTCTGCAATTACAAACTAATATATTTTATGATTTTATCGGTGTTTCTTATTAGAGGTTTATTCTGGGTACATAAATTATGATTAAAGTATTTGTTAGAATCTAAATTAAGTAATAAAGTGAGGGCAAACTAGAGATTTTAGTTGTATTAGCTTTTGCATGTGTGTTGTTGCAAGTTCAAAAATTCAGTGAACAGGTGTTATACTTTCGGGAAAGCCATCAATTTCACTGATCAGAGCATATTCCAAAATAACACGTCCTTCTTTATATCTGCAAAAAAAAAGATGTGTTATGTATACAAATTCAAAAGTAAATGAATGCGTCTCAAAAAGGTGTGTTTATATATTTAAGACCTTATTCATAATCAGTTTTTAAATTTATTACAGGTTTATAAAACAAATAGACCTTTTATAAAATTAAAAATTGATTATGAATAAGGGGGTTAGGATTTTTCATTGCAAAGTTTATTGAAACTCTATTAATCAGGTATTATGATACAAATAAAAAGTGACAACATTGAAAACTCAAAGTTGTTTTAATTAATGGTTCGATTATGGATGTCAACCAAACTTCAGTTGCGTTGTCAGAGAGCAACTGATCAGTTGCCATCTGTAAAACCATTTAGAGCTGAAGTTCGTTTGCCATCCTTAATCAACCCATAAATTATTTTGTTCTTTAAATGTCGGCATTGAGGCAGAGTGTTTTACCTATTAACACTATAAATATTTACATTATTTTAAAGGTTTTTTTTAAATACATTAGAAGCATAGAATGGAATATACCTAAAGTTGAAAACAAATTACTTAAAGTTGAATACAAACCATAGTGGGTTTTTTCTATAAAAGTAAAAAATTATTTTGTGAAGATAAAGTCCAATGTCGTATTTTTTATATGTATACATATATAGGGTGTTTTTTTAAGCCCGATATAATATGGCATTAACATTTGAAAATAATTTTGGGCATATAGCCGGTCTTGACGAAGCGCAAAAAATTTTAACCTTGCACTTATCAAATCGCATTTTTTGGCAAAGTGATAAGTGTTTCTGTTCCACAATATGCTTCCCACTTTGCACTAAGCAAATGTTTGCAAAGACTTTGCTCTCTTTGCGCTCTCGTACAGTGCACAAAGCATTTAATAATCTTTGCATTTCTGTCTTATCACTTTGCATTACCAAATAGAACTTGTTAAAATGAGTCGCAAAATAAAAATGGAAAAAAAACTTGCAATGTGACTAATGAAAAAAAAGGATATTTTATTTGCTAGTTTTCAAATCAAAGTATTTTTTTATAAAATTATTGTAAATATTTAAGGCCGTATTCATAAACAAATTTTAAATTTAAACATTTTAAAAATCAAATTTTGTATGGAAATTTAGCTTTAAAACAATTGCCCAATTCACAAATGATGTCGTAGTGTTGTAGCATTGTATGTCACAAATATTTTTCAAACAAATTTTTCGAAACAAAAACAAAACATTAATAAAAAAATTACGATATACAACGACACAACGCTACGACACCAATTGTGAATTGGGCAATTGTTTAAATTTAATTTTTTTATGAATACGGATGTTAGAGCATTTTTAACATATAATGTCGACAATTGCATAGTAGCAGTTGATTTTAATTAAAATTATTCATTTTATTAAAAGTGAAATCAAATTGAAGTTTGAAGACGAAAGCACTCTTTAAAATTAAAGTTTTGTAGTCGCGTATTCACTATCGTCGAACAAAAACTCACGTCTTAACATTTTGAAAGCTTCACTAGTTTTAACAATATGAATTTGTAAAGCCTTCGTCGCAAATTTTTGACAAACTTATCAAAATTTGCTTTGAAAAAATAGAATTTACAAATTAGAATTTTTTTGTGAAACGAAACTGCGTAATTATTTGCAAAGTCTTTGTCAATTACACTTTTCAATATTAACATTGCACAATAGAACGTATGTGGAACAGAAATTGCAAAGAGAATATAAAAATTTCAACTTATTATAAAGTTTAGCAAATTCACGAAAAATTTGAAAAGTTGATAAGTTGTTTTGTGGAGTAGAGCCCAGGATTATAAATATCAAAATTATTTGGTTTAATGAATAAACCAATAATTAAAACATGTTTATTAACTTTGTTATATTCTCAATTCCACTTTTGTATACCGCAGTATAATGAGAAAAATAAAATAATTATACAAATTAGTTAACGCAAATATTGTATTTCTGATTCTAGCGTTTTGTATTAAAATCTAAATTTTTTTAGCAGGTTTGTGAACTGATTTAACGATATATCATTTGTAAGAAATATTAATTAAATCATTAAAACTTTAAAGAATTACATTTTAGCCCTTGACCCTGCTTAGCAAATACTGACGTCAGGGCAATAATTTTGAGAATTTCAACATGGATCCTTATAGGTAGAGAATTTGAAACAAATCAAGATCCCAGTAACAGTTTAAATTTTCATAATTCTGTTTTTTGTTTATATGTATTCATATTTTCTGTATTGCCGGTCGAAGGGACTTAAAACTCTGGGGTGTATCGGACACCAGCTTCGCCTGAGCATGTAGTTTGATAAAAAATAACCATAATCAATCAAAAACTCATTGCATTTAAGGTGACGATATCACAAAAGGACCAATTCATGGACCCAAGTGAGCTGGTTGATACTAGTTGTCTTTATAACCTTAGGTGACGATATCAGAAATTTATTATTATATTGTATATTGACTTTAAATTATTATAACTCCTAAACTAAGAGAGAGCATGCAAACATTTTAACGTTTTTGAGCTTATAATTATGAGGGCTACCAACACCAAACAAATTATTTAAATTCAAGCAGTTTCGACGATCTTGATCTATACCGAGAATTCGATTTTAAAATGTTCTGTCTTTGTGCTGCGATTACGTTTTTCACAGCCCTACATATGGACTCACCTCAATCGTATATTAAATGAAAGAGGTCTATCCATCGACATATAACACCACTTACAAAACAAATCTTATATATAGGTATAAATATGCCACACGTTTTTTTGTGGTACACTTTTAAGTAAGTTATTGTCCACCAATATTGATGAAACATACATGGTTGAAAAGGGTTTTTTCTCTTGATGTGCACAATATAAAAAAATATCTAAAAATTCTTTCCATAAATGTGGTAAAAAGCGTTTTAAAAGTGGTCGAATCCTAGTATTGTTAAAACCTCATCATTAATAGAAAAACACCTTAATAGGTATTTATATAGATTACGTTATCCACTATGGTGAAGGGTAGGTACCTACATACATATATAAGATTTTTCACTGCTGAAAATATCAATTTTTCTATATGTCATTTTAGTAAAAATTCTACTCTCTCTAATACTTATCAATTATCATTGCATTTATCTAATCTAATAAATATAATTGCATTTATTACTTACTTTTGTGCCTCATCTGTTGCATACTCATACATCCATCCAAGTTTAGCACTGCAATTTTTACACATAACGTCGCGTACCATATGTCTTCCAGTTAGCATTACACGCTCCTGGATATTGCTAAAGGTTAAATTGACGACACGTTTGAAGAGATAAGCGCGTCCTATTTCATAAAACAATAACATTCAGTTGATCAGCCAATATTCGCCACAACAGCACCATGTACGATGCAATACCCCACACAGATTATACATACAACAATAAAGAAAATTTACAAAACGAAACAAAAACAAATTAGTAAGCTTTTACAACACTTTTAATAAAATGCTAAAATAATTTAAATCAAAAACAAAAGACTAACAGACAGACAAGATGTTGTTATTCATTACACTATACATATATTTACCAGTAGCTCCAGTGAATCGAGTGCTTATCAACTGATTTCGATTAGTTAAATTTGTTTGACATTGTGCACAATTGAATAGACGTATGCCACCCAAATGTTCCAAAAATACACGACCCATAATTTAGAAAAGTTCAGCAACCGATTGCGTTTATTATTGTTCTGGCAAGATACCCTCGCACACGGTAGTTGTACGGTGAGTGCAATGATATTTGACAAAATTATACCAAAAAAAAAAAAACAAAGAGCGACGGACTGAATCTCGTCGTTGCACTTCTTACTAAAGAATACACAAAACAATTAGACAAATACTAAAATGAAAAAAAACCTCCACTGTTTGTCTATGAGTCAGAGACCTGCGGTAAATTTCACGTCGGTGGGAGCTGACTCCAAAATAGTTCGGCCGTATTGTCAGAAATATGCGATGAACTGAAATATTAAAAGAATCCGTAATTTAACAGACCCATAAATCGAGAAATATGAGATAAATTCCTAGGTGGCGAACATTAACTACAAAATTATATGTTAGTGTTATTGGTGTTAGTTACTTTATAAAAAAAATTATACTTATATCTGAAGCTGGTCCGAAAATATCACCTCCTCTCCTTCCGTAGAAATATAACTCTCTAGAGGATATTATACCACCTTAAAAGGTAATTTAATTTAAATATTTAATATATTTTCTTACTTTAAATATTTTTATTTGTTGTGCGTCGTATTTTTTGCATGTCAAAACAAAACACAAATGTAATTCTATTCTGTGTTTGTTTTCCACAAAAAACAAACTCTGCGACAGAAAACAACTACAAGCAGTTACTTCACACAAACACATGTAATCCTTACATGCATGATAAAATAGCTTTTCCTAGGTCATCAGACAACTTCAAACGCTTATGGGAATTTTACATTGGATGCTTGACATCTTGCTTGACAAGCAAACATTTTTTGCGCTGCCGTTCCACTCGTTTCCAATCGTGGAAAATTGTCGAAAACAAAAACAAAATACGACTCTGTTTTTTAGACACATTGTTGCCAGATTTATTTCGTTGTATAAATGTCAAGGAAAATCTATTACAATTTTTATGCAGTGTTGCATTTTCGAATGACATGTATGCATAAAAAAAAATTATGAAGTCAGGGTCTCCACGTAAAATAAACTTGTAAATTATTATTATTCTATTGCCAATACCATATTAAATTAAAATAATGTTTTTAATTTACAAAAACAAGACAGAACTAATGTAATCAGTTAAAAAAGATAAATTATATAAAAATTAATGTATGTCTGTTTGTTTATATGTTTGGTTTTTTGTGACTTATAAGAGCCTAAACCACTGGACCGATCCTCTTGAAATTTTTACTGTATGTTCCCCTATATCAGTAAGTGACCATTTACACATAAAGATTTTTCTCATATGAAAGCTTACTTTTGTATAAAACCGTGTAAACTGTAAAAAAATTCACAAAAAACGCACTCAAGGCGAATCTATAGAAGGTGACGACAGAACTACAACAAATACAAATACATTCCCACGACAGCCGGTTCTACGCACCGGAATGACCCGAGCTCACTCGGCCAAGGGCTGTCAACCCAGCAACAACAACAACTATGCAATATGCACAAAAACAACAGGTGCTTTGTTTTTGTTAAAAGGTAGGGGAACTGTCTAAGTTGCCTGTTGTTGTTTTTGCTTTTGGGTTTGTTGTATTTTTCGCCACAACAACCACAAGTGAATTGACAATTCAAACTGAATAAAAAAAATAATCTGCTGTTTCATCGAAGTCACCTTTCTAAGTGTGCCCTGGAGTACACCTTATATGAATTCGCCTTGGCCATGATCTGTACCAGGGCACACTTAGAAAGGTGACTGCGATGAAACAGCAGTCAGTTTGAATTGTCAATTCACTTGTGGTTGTTGTGGCGAAAAATACAAAAAACCCAAAAGCAAAAACAACAACAGGCAACTTTGACAGTTCACCTACTTTTTAACAAAAACAAAGTACCTGTTGTTTTTATATTGTTGTAGTGATGCAGTCACCTTTCTAAGTGTGCCCTGATCTGTACCAAGGCGAATTTATATACCAGGTGGTGTCGATAGCACAGCTGATTATTGCTTACTTTACTTGTTTAGATGTTTGAGCTGTCAAATTGTCTTGTGTTTGTTGTGGAAACTTTGACAGCTTAAACCACATAAACAAAACAAATTACAAGTGGTTCTTGTAAATGTTGTACTTGTTATATAATCGACACCACCTGGTATATAAATTCGCCTTGATCTGTACTAGACCAAGGTATATTAATTATAAGGTAGTGTTCAAGGCGTATTTAACAAGGTGACAGCAGTGGCGAATTGAAATAAATACAGGCGAATTCACTTATTTTTTATATATAGAGTTTGACATACGGACGTACGGGCGAATATTTTTTATATATGTAGTTTGACATTTGTGCGTGCTATTTCTATAATCAGCTGTGCTGCCGATGGCACCTTATTAAATGCACCTTGGTAGTGTTATCAGAACAGCTGATCGTGTTTTGCTACTATGTTAATTTTTCGCCGTGGTGCAGAATCAATGTCAAACTTTGTTTACATTTTGTAAATGTCAAACTTTGTTTTGCTGTTAAATTCGTTTATGTTTTAACCAATAATAATACTACACGAAATTAGTTTTATTTTTAAAAACATCAAATTAAATTACAAACAGATTCAAATTTATAAACATTTTTTGTTTAACAAAAATTCACAAATAAATCAGTGAGCAGTTTTTGACATTTTTCCCTGACAGCCAATTCGCCTTCAAATGCATGCACAATGTCAAACCACATATAAAAAAATATAACCAATTCGCTCGGTATTCTGAATTCGCCGATGGCACTAATATACTAATATAATTAATATACCTTGCTTTAGTAATTCAAAGTCAATTAAAAAACAATATTTTGAAGGTGTTTTTTTATATAAAACAAAATTTCCATTCAAAATTTGTTTTATAAACCTTTGACAAATTTAAATTTAACAAGTAAGAGAGGTATAGGTATAGCTATATTCGGCTGTGCCGAATCTTATATACCCTTCACCAAATTATACTTTAAAATAAATTTGTTTAAATATTTTTAGGTAAACAAAATTTAATTTTTTTTTAATTGTTTTTAAAAATTTTTTTTTAAATTTTTTTAAAAAGAAGTTTTCTCCAAATTTTTTTAAAAAAATTTGTTTGTTTTTAGTTTTTAATTTTTTTTTTTTGAAAAAATTTTTTTTGTTTTTAGTTTTTAATTTTTTTTTTGAAAAAAATTTATGACAAAAAAATTTTTTGATGAAAAAAACTTCGGGTTAAAAAATATTTTTCCCGATTTTGACCCATTGTAGGTCCAACTTACTATAGCCTTATCTACATAATTGCAATGGACTTTGAAATATCTATCATTAGATATCCATATTGTATATATTAATGACTTAGTAATCCAGATATAGATCAAAAATAGGTAAAAAATCGAGGTTGTCCCAGTTTTTTACTCATATCTCCGTTATTTATGGACCGATTTTGCTGATTTTAAATAGCAAACTTCTCGAAAGCATGTCTGACAGAATTATTGAAGATATCTGAGGTCTTCAGAAAATTGATTTCAACAGACAGACAGACATGGCTTAATCGACTCCGCTATCTATAAGGATCCAGAATATATATACTTTATAGGGTCGGAAATGAAAAATGTAGAAATTACAAACGGAATGACAAACTTATATATACCCTTCACACGAAGGTGAAGGGTATAAAAACTGTTTATGCATAATATTTCATACGAATCAATTTCTTATCACGGCATGAAGTTTAACAAAAAATGGGACGGGTTGGAACAAATGGTGAGTCACCTCCCATAGTAATTAAATAGTTATTTATAAATATTTTGTGAACTATAATTGCAAGATTCTCCAAACTTAGTCTAAATGGCTCATTTATAATTTTGCATAGTTTCGCTGAAATTGTTCGGGATTGAAATATTGGGCGTGGCTCTATACAAAGAATATAATTAATTTCGAATATCTGTAGTACTATAATTGTAAAAGTGTTTAAACTTTTTACGAATTAATTTCTTATTACTGTGCGGAGTTTATCTGAATATAGACGGAATTGGATTAGAGGGCGTAGCACCACCCATAAAGAGTAATTATTGATTTCGAATAGCTGGGGCACCAAAATGGGAGGGGTCGGAAAATGAGGTGAGTCACCTTCCATACAAAGTAATAATTGTAAGGTTATTCAAACTTTGTCCGCATAGCTCTCTTACCATTTTACAGAGATTGTCTGAAAATGGTCGGGATTGCAGTAGTTGTCGTGGCACAATGTAAATAATTAATTTTGTATATCTCGAGAACTATAATTCTAAAAGAATTTAAACTCTGTATCAATCAATTTATTACCATTCTACGGAGGTTAGCTAAAAGCGAATTTATTCCTGATCCCTGTACGAAGTTTAGCTAAGCGTGATCGGCGTAGTAGAAATGAGCCCTCCCTTATAAAGGAAAGTTAAAGTAAAGCTTGATATGAGTTATTTTATACACAAAATATTTAAAAATGGGTGGGATCAGAACAGTGGGGTGGCATCTCCCATACCAAATTAGTTATATTTTGCATGTGTTATTTTCGTACCATTGTACGTAGTTAGATTGTATCAGAAATCATTCATATTTTTTAATTTTACTAGGGTAGGGGTAGCGAAGTGCACTGGGTTATGCTAGTATTTATTGTTTACATAAATAAGTAAAGCCCTCACCAAGGTGCATTTAATAAGGTGCCATCGGCAGCACAGCTGATTATAGAAATAGCACGCACAAATGTCAAACTACATATATAAAAAATATTCGCCCGTACGTCCGTATGTCAAACTCTATATATAAAAAATAAGTGAATTCGCCTGTATTTATTTCAATTGCCACTGCTGTCACCTTGTTAAATACGCCTTGGCCCTCACCAAAGTAAATTAATAAAGTAGCGACCAAGGCGAATTCATATAAGGTGGACATTTGTTAAGACCAATCGTTGTTTTTGTAGAACTGTATGAATTCGCCTTGTTTTAGGCAAGTTCAAAAGAGCATGAAAAAATGCCTGCCTTTCAATTTCTGCATTGTAAAAGGGGACTAGGTTTATTTTGAAATTGCGTGCGGCTCTGGCACTTCCCAAAAAAAGTAAATAGTTATTATGGAATATCTGGAGAACTGTAGATCTACATTTGTGTAAGTTTTAAATTTTTGCCCGAATATCTCCCTTATTATTTTACATAGTTTGGCTGAAATGTTATGATATTGTTACGAAATTGCACTATTTGAATTTAACGTCTGGTTTCCATATCCACCATCCTTTGTATATTTTGTCATAAGTGGATACTTCTACTTATCAGCACAGTGCTGTCAACATTAACGCTGCTGAAAGCTCTAGATAATAGAACATTCTACTTTTGTCCGTTAGATAATTCATGAAACTTCTAGAAGATGGAACTATGTATATAAATAGTAACAACAAGTTGCAATCAGTCAGTTTATCAAAGGCGCTGTGTAAATTATAAAGTTGTGTAAATTGAAATAAAGAGTTGTTACATAATTTTAAACTACTGATCGCTTTTATTTGCAATTAAAAGAATACGGTTTATTTAAAGGAAATAAACCAAGATAAAAACGTAACAATATTTACAAAAACTTCAAAAAAGTATGTATGTATATTAGGGTGGAGCGATATTTTATTTTCGCAATCGCTTTGGAATACCTGTTAAAAGTTGTCATTATGATAATAAAAAAATAAATGGCTCTAGAAAACGGGGGAATGGAAGTCCCTAAAGCCCTCCTTGTGTCTAGTAGTCTATGTCCTCTATCAGTAAAAAAATTACCAAGTGATTAGGCCCACCTTCCTAAGCTATAAGTACGATTTTGTGGGTTGGGTATAAAAATACACACTTCGGCATATGTGGGTTGTAAAACATATGAAATATGAATTTAATTTTTCAAGTAAAAATGTAGTTTATTTTTTAATTATTGGATTATTAGATTGGATATTGACCTAACAATACAGAAAAATATTTATATTCAACATAAACTAAAGTTTATAAAGTATAAGGTTGTTTAATGATAATATGAAAAATATGTAATTTTTCTGATTTTCAATTAAAACAGGTATGTAATCTTTCGTAAGTTTAACTTAATCATTAAATGGCAACTTTATATCGCTATGCCGTTGAAAACAAAAAAAAATGTCATACATTTTCCCTCCACCCTAATGTACATTCTTTATATGCTTTTGAAACATTTTTTTCCAGTAACTGGAACAAAGGTCAACATTTTTATTATTTTTTAAATTAAAACAAAAGTTTTCCGACTTTATGTCATAAACATATCTTATTCCATGTGCCTTTTCTACAATTACTTATTATTTTGATACATAAATAAACAAACTTCAATAATAAACAAAAATTTACAAAAATAGTTCTAATCTCCATATCATCACATCGATTAGATAAACATTTTTAGTTAAGGTGGTTAATTAGTAAACCCATTAAAAGACGGTATATCAGATTATGTGCACTTTTTTAAGTTAACTGTATTTGTTTGAATAAGAAATCCCAGCTAGCATTGGCTGTTTTTTAGACGACGAGTAACAATAACAAAAACATATAAAATTTTTTTTATATTTTTACAGATTTTCAGACACGCTCGTCTTTTAATATTGGAGTGTTTAACATGCTAATCTTGAAATTGTTTTATTAACAAATATGCAATTTACTGTTATAGATAACAGAAACAAACAGCGTTTCATAGTTTATTCTTCGTTTTTCATCAAACTTTTATTTATGTTTTGAATTTAAAGAGTTCAGTTGGTGATTTTGTAATACATATCGCTCATTTGCTGCAACAACGTCATAACTCAAAATCCGGGTGTTTTGAACTGAGTAATACATAATATGCGCTGTTCTTTAGTCTTTCATATAGTTTTATCAGTTTTTAAAAAGGTCAATTATTTTTTGTATGAGAGTGTCTTTTGTTGTAAACGTCAAAATGAAAATGCATGTTTTCTCGTATATTTGACGAGTAAAAATTTGTGTTAAATACAGATTAGAAAGATATTAGTATCTACTATTCAAATCAGGTTTTATTTCAGAAATCGCACGATTTGTTGAAAATTTATATAAGAAATAGTAAAATGTCAAAGTCGTTTTTCTCGAAACGACTTTTTTTGAATTATGACGTTGTTGCAGCAAATGACCGATATGTTAAAATTGCTTAAAAAAAATAATAATTAAAAAGTGAAGAGAAGAATCTCATACGATTCTTGGCATGCTTAATTAAATACTCTTTAGATAATCTCTACACAAATCTCAAACGATTCTCTCTATGATTAATGTTAGCGTCTTTCGCTGTGTCGTTGAATAATCTCACAGAAGAATCAGCTGCTGAAACAGTTACTCCCGTACAAAGATCTTCTGTGATTAAAAAATGCGCTCGTCGACGATCAAAAACGCACTTCATGAGATTCACAGTGGACTCTTCGACGATTGAAAATGCTACACGATACTTTTTTACACGATTTTTTTGACTTTCGTATAAATCGAGGGATGTGGAAATTACCTCAATTTACACGATTTTTTTTTAAATATTTTTAGCAAAAATTAATTATTTTCGTAAATTATCAAAAATATTTATATATACATATTTATAATTAAAAAAATATTTATCTATAATATACTTGTCACAGATGCGAATAATTTACAATATTAGATTGTGTACAGAATGTTGCATTGACTTATACTGCACTCAGGTAATCAACGCTCAAAGGCTGTTGGAAAAATTTGTGGGCAGATGTAGGAGAAAATGTTATACTATCTTGTCAATCCTTGGAGTCGGGTTTGAAGACTTTTGTGAAGGTGATATTGAAGAATTGATAATAAATACAGAATTAGATGTTGAAGATTTAATAAATATGAAGACCGAAACAAACGACAACGATTCCGATGAAGATGTTACGGAATCAGTAGCACTGACATCAAACAATATTAGTGAAGCTTGAATTAGGCTGAAAATTATGAAATTATTTTTTAAAAAGAACCCAAATATTGAAAGAGCAGTCACAGCAGAGATACATTTCACATGGCTATTTATAGGGACTTTAAGGAGGTTTATAAGGACTTAAACAATAAATCAACACAAGTTTTAATTACAAATTATATTTCCAAATATCTACGAACTGATGTTATCTCCAATTTATGAACCATCGAACCAGAAACCCATGAAAAATTATCTAGTGAGGAAAGTGATGTGTCCCCTTCCAAAATATGTGATCAGTAGTGGAACACAGTGATAAAGAATTGATTGGAAGTTATAAATCGTCCCCTTAATACAATTTTTTGCCATTTCGAAATAATTGAGTTTAAAATGTTTGTGTTAGTAGACATCTAGAACAAAAGTAATATTTCAATTGATCTTTTGACCCACTTTGTGGAAGTAGAATTTCACCAAATTTCAAATATAGAATCAGTTATGTAGATTCTTACAATGCAATAAAAAAATAATGGTGTATATGCTTATACACTATTGTTTTATTGAGGGGACGAAAGAATAGAAATATATTTCTAATTGTTTTTTTTAATGAACTGACATGTTTTTTATGAGTTCCATTTACTTTGTTTTATTAAATGTTTTAACTACATGTATACTTTACTTCAAAAAATAAATTAATTTTTTAAACAAAATTTTAAATTTATTTGGGTCTTTTTTTCGATTACACGATTTCTCATACAAAAATTTTCCATTTCGATTTACACGAATTCGATTTACACGAATCGTGTAAATCGAGGGATAGGTGTATTTATGTATTAGTAAAAAAAATATCAACACTCGTACACAGAAAAAAGTTTCAACATAAATATTATGATTCGAATTCATTGATTTCAATTCATAACATTTATAAATAATTTCTTAAATAGTATGATTTTTTTAATATTTTATGTTTTGAAATAAAATCTAGAAGGCTTGAAAAATATAATTTCAATTTCATTTTTATTTTTATGTTGTTCAAAAATGTTTGAAATTTTTCATGGAAAATTTTTAGTTTTTTTATGATTTTCAGCTACAAAATGATATAAAAAGCGCGAAAATGATTAAATTGATTTAAGAGGATGAAATGCTTTTATATTTATGAATGTTTTATTATGTTTAATGATAATTTTTAAGTTTCAGATATTCTCCTTTTTATCTTAAAATATTGGCCAATATATGGCTATTATGCAAATATTCTTGCACTAATTCATTATATAATACAATTATAATGCAATTTATTAAAAAAATTAAGTAAAAAAAGCAAAAATTTCCGTCATGTAAAATTTTATAATATTTATGAACATGTTCTTATTTTGAATGAAATAAGTTTGGGAAAAAAAGTCAAGTTCGATTAATAATATTTATTACAAAATTCATTCCAATTATGAATTTTTTTTTTCTGTGTATGTGTAAATATGTTGAGCAATTTTGTTGTTTAAGTTTTTTTTTCTAGTTTCCGCTCTATGTATAATTCTCTATCATCCAGAATAAAACTGTGCATCTTTTCGAATCATTAAGAAAAATGCATTTTTGCATACATCAAAAAATACCATTCCTAAATGCATTAGTGTAAGAGAATAAATGAACAATTGTAAGCGAGAAAACAAAAACTATTAAGCAAGAACACACCATACAAAAATCATGTAATCTTTAAGATAGACGTTTAAGGTAGGGTCACACATGGCAAATTTGTTTGACGTGCTTATTAGGGGATCGGCCCGGTTTTTAATAACCGGTTTTTTTTCTAAGGTCGGTTTCGGTTTTTTTGAAAAGCTCACATTTCGAATATCGAAGAAACCGGGGTTTTCTCCTCGAATAACCGGTTTTTTCGAAGTGTGTTTTTATGAGTTTTAGTGTATTAAAAACTTTAAAAAATATTCAAAATCAAAAAAATTAAAACAAATACTTCAACTATTTTAGAAGACTTTTTATATTTAGAAAATCTCACAAGTGATCTGGAAAGCCTGAAAACTTACTCAAAGCTTTGTTTTCTATATGTCCTACAAATACACCAAGTAAAAGATAATTTTCAATGTCTAGTTTTATAAAAACCAAAAAAAACTGTGTTTTAACTATTCCATATTACTGACGTTAACGATCTTCGTGTCAAATTTGACCCAAATAAAAAAAGTAGAATTTTTTTTAAAAAAAACCTAACGTAGTTGTTTGAAATTAATTTAAAGTCATAAAATATCAACCACCCATTTTTAGAAAAAATGCAATTTTAATTTAAAAATGGGTAGAGTAACTTCGGGTATTGTGGACTATGCGTCTAATGTGGACCAGTGTCTTTTTTCAGAAACATTTTACAATTTGTTTGAAACGACAATTGCACATTTGCTTTCATGAGTAATTGATATGTTGGCTATTTATTCTTGTATTGAAATTAATGCGCGTGCTCAACATTTTTTTCGGCTCAAATAAGAAACAAAATTTGATACAGTTACTTTGTAGAATTTAATGTTTGGTTGTTTTATATAGTTAAAGTGGACACGTAGTTTTGCATATATTTGGTAAGAATTTAAGCACATTTAGATTATTAGTTAAAAATATTTTTTTACCACTGTAACCCAAGTTCGTGTAATGTGGACCACTTAAATTTCTTGATTATGTACTACTGGTCCATATTACCCGACAATAACTATGTACTTTGTAAGCAATCTATCTAAGCCTAGAACGCGACTTTTTAGTTTGTATTAATAAAAATATATTGAAATTAAATTTTTTAATCATTCATGATTAGCTGGTTCATGAATTTTATGTATTAAATACTAGTCCACATTACCCTCATATAGTGGTCCATATTACCCTCCAATTTTTTTAATGCTGGTTTTTGGGTTCCTTACAATATTTTCACATAATTTTTTTATCCTTTGACGGAAAAAATTTTCAACTGCAAAAACAATTAGGGAATATATTAGCTAATATATTGCTTCACAACTTTTTTAATATCCATATATATTGTGGCCAAAATTTAGAAGAAACAAAACGGTAGTCCACAATACCCGAAGTTACTCTAACATTTTACCCGAAGACCTTATGAAGGATAAGAAAAACAGTAGTTCAGCAAGTATGATGAAAAGAAACAGATATATATTAGAGCTACCAAAGCTCGTAGCTTAATTGAACGTAACAAAAGACCTTAAGTCCAAACAAGTTTATAGATATTTTTTTTCCCAATTTGTTTATCTTAAAATAGTTGTTGACATTTGAAATGAAATAGTTGATGACATTTTAAATGAAATAAAACTTATAAAATATCAAAAATATCAACCACTCACTTTTAGAAAAAATCAATTGTACTTTTTTTGGTACAATTTGATCTTAAAAAGTACAATAGTACACCAATGACTAATTTGGTACAATTTGAAAATTTATTTCACAGTTAATATATTTAAACCAATTTACGAATTTATGTTGTCTATCAATTAACATTTTTAAAATTATACTTATGAGTTTTTGAAATAATGAAGAAAAAGCGGCATTTGATTAGTCTTGTCGCACTCGTAATTTTAAGTGTTTTTCAAACCAAAAAGTATATAAACAAATTTAAGCCATTATTATTGCCATTACTTTCTGTTGAATAAGAATATCCATAGAATTTGTAATTCTTAATGACAGAATTTTTCTGCTGTGGCAAAAAAATGTTAGATGGGTGACAAAAATTCGATAATTTAAACTACGATACTTCTACGATCAACTGAATATCTGTTGCTAGAACCAAAAAATGAATGGATGTAATGGAATCGATCCAAATTTATTCATTACAACTGTTCATTTGTTCATTGTAACTTTAAAAAAATCCCGAAATTTCACTGGAATTTCAAAAAAAGATATTCTCGCGAAAAAATTTTTTGGAACCATAGTTTTTGTACAATTACAGTCGAAAAAGTACAATTTCTGATGCTGATTGGTACAATTTTTAAATTCCATTTGCCATCCCTGGCGCTTACCCTATCCTTTAGGGCACTGCTAAACGTTCAATATACATATATATTGATCGCGATCCAGTATCGCGATATTTATTGAACGTGTAACAGTGCCCTTATATTACATTTGTTATTTGTACCCTAGAAAGATAATCATATTCCGACATACGTTAAATATAATCATGCGTAAAATTTACGCATGCTTTTTGGAAAGCTGAATTGTGGCAATTTGTTGATTAATTTAATATAAACTAATGTTGATTACTTTTTTCAAAATAGCTGAAGTAAAAATACTCGAGTTTTAAATATGTTTATGTATATTAGAGTAAATTTAAAAAATTTGATTTGCGGGTTCATAATAATTTTTCTGAAGGTTTTTGCGTAAATAAAAATAATGGCGTCCTTTTTATTGAAAAATTTTCACTCCGTGTGGTGGTTCAACGCACCTAAAGACGCGGAGATTTGCGTCCCCTGTTGTGGGTTTGTGGAACTATTTATAATGATTCAAAAAACATCAATTCTATTAATTTTTGATGCAGAATCCATTGGTGAAATCAGATTTGCAATATATTCAACCGTTTTTGCTCAAAATCCGCGTCTTTAGGTGCGTTGAACCACCACAAGGAGTGAAAATTTTCCAAATAAAAGGACGCCATTATTTTTATTTACGTAAAAACCTTCAGAAAAATGGTGATACCCGAAAAACAAATGAAGTGACCTGGTCACAAACGAACTCTAATGTATATATCATACATACATATATGTATATATTATATATGTATATATGTATAGAAATAGGCCACACGTTTTTTTGTGGTACACTTTTAAGTACTTAAACAAATAACAAATGTAATATAAGGGCAGCGTTACACGTTAAATAAATATAGCGATACTGGATCGCGGTCAATATACACCTTATATATAAATAGGCCACACTTTTTTTGTCGTACACTTTTAAGTATGTTATTGTCCACAAATATTGAAACATATATGGTTTAAAAGGTTATTTTCTGTAGATATGCACAATATAAACAATTTTTTTAAAATTCTTTCCATAAAAGTGGTAAAAAGCGTTTTAAATTTGATTGAAAAAAACATGTTTATGCACATCTAATTAAACATGTACACAATCGTGCAAATACTCAAAAGTAACTTCAGTATATTCAGTAAAATTTTTATTGGATACACAGTTTATCTCTGGGGGACTGTGGCCAGTTTTTTCACGAAGTTATCATTGGGTCATCGTTCACATAAAATAAAATCGATTATGATGAAATGTTCCATTAAACGATTGTTAAACCCAGAAAAGGTTAAACACCATAATTTATCGCCGATAAGTTATCACAAATGAGAAAGCTAATATACGTATTTAGTATTTATTGCAAGTATCAATCTAAACAATTGTATGTATTCAGTTTTCTACTGACCGTCGTGGTGTACATTTCGAATTCAATACAACGGTTTGCAAAAAGATGCAACTTTCCAAGGTACGTTTATGCATTAATAGAAAGTGAAATGAAAAAAAAACTTGTTTATGGTCTGGTTTTCTTTATTTTGATCAAGTGAACGCAATATGTATGTAGTAGTAGTTCTTACTTGGGACGGTAATGTGGAAATGGATGAGGCTATCATGAATGGTTATGACTTGAATGCCGGTTGTGTATAGGTGGCTAAAGATATAATGCATCCCATATCAGAATCATTAAAATAAATATGTACAATTACTTATACTTTTTATGGGATTATTTACTTAAGAAGAATTTTGTTTTCATATCTCCCCACATACAGACATAAATCCCATAGAAAATTTATGGGACCATTTAGATCGCCGAGTCCGCGGAAATCACATTTCTTCGAAAAACGAACTCAAAAAACGGCTGCAGGAAGAATGTTATAAAACATTATAAAACATTATTTATAATATGCCAAATCGCCTTTCTGAGGTTATAAAAAATAAAGGCCTATCCAACCAGATATTAATTTATTTTTTTAAATTTTTATTTAAACAATAATGTGCTAAAAAACCGAATATTAATGCAGTGTGAATTATTTAAGTTTTTTTGTTTTTATTTATGTTGTTTGTTCAATATTCAGAATTCTGAAATAAGTTGTTTTTTTGATCACTTTTACATATGGGGGATTTCATGTCAAGTGAACCAATTTTTAAAATCGATGTCTTCCGATCGGGATGAAATTTGCACCAAGACCTATTGGATAGTAATTCAGATACAACTTTTCAACATGATCTGTCAAGAACTCTCTGAGTTATAATGTGTTCCAAATAGTTTAGAAAGCCATTTCATCAATCTTTCGAAAAAAAAAATATTTAAAAAAAAATAA
This sequence comes from Calliphora vicina, assembly GCF_958450345.1. Lineage (NCBI taxonomy): Eukaryota > Metazoa > Arthropoda > Insecta > Diptera > Calliphoridae > Calliphora > Calliphora vicina. Next base: position 81,174,005 of record NC_088783.1, on the reverse strand, counting down.
AAAATTTTTCACCCCCAAGGGTGATTCATTTAGAGGATTTTTTTCACAAATCATACGTAACTGCTGTCATACTGTAATCTTATTTTTTGTCATAATTGTTTTACAATTCATCTTGGAAAGACTCATACGCATCAATGCACAGTGGTATAGAAAAAAGAGAGAAATAAATCTGTAACTTCTAAAGTCCGATTGTCGAGTTTAAGTTTTGACCGACCAGGTGTCCCCAAAGTGGGACACTAAGGTTTTTCTAGACGAGGAGGAGGACCTATATTCAAAACCCTCTATCTTTGATTTTCACGAAAATTACTTTTTGATGGTAAAATCTTCAGTAAAACATCCCTCATATATGGTGTGAATTTTATAACAAACATGTTTTTTATTTGCTGTTTTATTTGCATTTTTGTTATTTCTCTATCTGATACAAATAATTTTTCTGAATGCAAAATCCTCTATCTTTTCAAAAAAATTTATTTTTTAAATATTTTTTTGAAATAATTTTTGAATCAAACTTCAAAAAAAAAATACAAAAGCAAAATAAAAACATTTTTTCTATAATTTTTGGTTTAATATTGTATTATTAGACGCCATCTTAAATAAATCAGGTTAACAACTGACAGATGGCATAAATGAAATCCATATAATTATTTTTTATTAAAGTGTAAAACCCTCTATCTGATCATTTCGTACATACACATTGAATATTTTTGAAAAGCAAAACCCTCTATCATAAAGTCCACAATAATGCAAAATTTTAAAAACCAATTGTATGTGAGATTCAGTAGTCGCTTTAAAAAAATATTGTAGAATACAGAATTTTAATAACTCAAGTAATACGCAAAAAAACAGTTTTTGGCTCTCCTGAAAAGTTGTGTTTTTCAAGATAGAGGGTTTTGAATATAGGCCCTCGATATGTAATTTTTTTGAAATTGAAACACAGACGAATAAATATAATCGTTTTAAAAATTGCGGTCAAAATTCTACAATAAACTTTTTTAATTAAATTTGCGAACTAAATAACTCAATAAAATCTTAATACTGAATTAAAACATTTCAACAATTCATTTTAAAAAACCATTCCTCAAAAACACCAAATATTTAGCATCATTTAATAATATTCATTCAGAATTAATTCAACATTTGAATCAATAAACTTTTGCTACCTTAAATCTTACGCAAATTAAATGAAAATATTTCTTAAATACAATTTATTTTGTGCCAAAATAATTACACTAGGCTACATCAAATATATGCAGAGGTACTCATGCAACAACTCTAATGTAGAGTCCATAGAGTTCGGAAATACTTATAGTATTTATCAATCAGTTCGTGTAGTACTATTTTTATTAACAAATGTAGTGAAATACGGATATTCTTAAAGTTACAACTTCTAAAAATCATAAGTATGTTGTTTTGAAATTAATTTTAAAATTATTTATTTTACTTAATCTTTCAAACAGAAAAAACTGATGTGAGGCTGTATAGCATCTTATATTAGTGAAAAAGCTCATTAAAGTAGATTTCCAAAAGATGTAACTAAATAAAATTTAATTGAAAAATTAATGAGTTATAGTAATTGTTGTGATAACATGTTTTTCGACTATTTCGTTTCTTTCATACAAATGCTACAAGTGCTATGTTTAGTTTTTACCTTTTAAAAACCGTGGGTTATTTCCTTTAAATAAACCGTATTCTTTTGATTGCAAATAAAAGCAGTTTAGTACCTATTTATATACACATTGCCATATTCTAGAAGCTACAAGAATTATCTAACGTACAAAACTGGGAGGTTCTATTTCGGTAGCCTTTATATTCATGTTAGCAGCAACAATGTATACAAAAGCTGTTGAATGTGGAAACCCGTGTTAAAATCGTTAAATTCAAATTGATAGTGCAATTTCATAACAATATTATTTTCTGTATTAGTACTATTTTCAGTAGCTTTGATATAAATTTAAATTCATAATTTGTCTAACAATGTCCTTTCTTTTTCAGTTCATTATTGTGTCTCTGATTTTGTGTGGTTTTCACAATGTGATATCGGTGAGTTGTTAAATGTTTGTAGTCTTAAAACGTATGATTAATATTAATACAATTTGAAAATTATAGTAATCATGGTACAATCAGTTACCAGGTACAATTATTAGAGAGAGTTTCCAATGTTCACCCCCAAAACGTCAAACTATGTATTTATTCACTTAACTTTTTTTAATTTGTTACCGCGATATTATATAAATTTGTAACGTTTTAACTAAAACTTACACACTTATTTAATATTTTATTAGTTTTTCTGCAATTGTTAGTAAATTAATGTTTGAAATTTAATTTTTTCGTAACAAAAATTTAAATTCAATTATTTTTTTTTTGACATTTCCTTTTGATATTTTTTCATTTTCTTTTGTTTGACGTTATAGGGAATGTATAATAGAGAACATACTTTCTAGTAATTGTACCTTGCTTGTTCTGCCATGATAGTAATCATACGTTAGCAGATACTTTAAATTAAATTCGGAAATCAATTTATTTTACATTTATTATTATATTATTACAGTCACAAAATATAATTCCCACCGTATTAGTACATGGTGGTGCTGGAGATATAGCCGAATCTACGATACCCACTAAAAAGTATGGTGTCAAATTGGCTGCTCGCATTGGTTACGAGACTTTAAAGAGCACTGGCAACGTAGTAGATGCTGTTCAACAAGCGGTAGAATACTTAGAATCTAATCCAAACTATAATGCTGGCTATGGCGGTGTTCTTACTTGGGAGGGTAATGTGGAAATGGATGCGGCCATCATGAATGGTTATGATTTGAATGCCGGTTGTGTATCGTTGGCTAAAGATATAATGCATCCCATATCATTGGCTCGTAGCATAATGGATAAAACAAGACATATGTATTTAGCAGGTGACGGAGCCATGACTTATGCTAAGACAGAAGGTTTTGAATTTTTGCCAGAAGGAGCTTTAGTTACTGAAAATGCTAAAAAAGCTTTGGAAGACTTTAAAAATAGTTATAATAATGGCAGTAGATTTATAGAAGAGAAAATTTTCGGCTCTCCTGGTACCGTAGGTGCTGTTGCTATTGATGCTTATGGCAATGTGGCTGCTGCTACTTCTACCGGTGGCATAACTGGTAAAATGCCTGGTCGTATTGGAGACTCACCAATTTTGGGTGGTGGTACTTATGCAGACAATGATTCGGGTTGTGTCTCGGCCACTGGCAATGGAGAAACTATTATGCGTTACAATGTTGCCTCCCGAATTTTAGCATTGACGGAAATTTTTGGTTTAAGTGCTCAACAGGCTACTGTTAAGGTTTTAGACGAAATGACAGAACGTTTCAAACAAACTGCAGGTGTAATTAGTATAGATCCAAAGGGAAATCTCGGTATATACTTTACTTCTCGACGCATGTCTTGGGCCTATCAACGTGGTGGAGAATTGCATTTCGGCGTCGACAAGGGCGAGGATAATGTAGAAATTGTGGGCGAACCAAGATTAAACATTTGAGAAACATGTTTTAATAAATTGTAAAATATACGTTTCAAAATAAATTTAATTCACGTGTTATTTTTCCAATGCTAAATAGAGAACTATTGTAGTATTAGGTCTAATGCTTAAGAGAACCGCCATCGTTGTTAATAGATTTCAAATCTATTTTTTGTTATTTGTTATTTTCAGTTAAATGCCAGTAGTTTTTATCAAAGCTAATGTAATAAGTTTTTTAATAGTACAGAAACTACTCCATTTTCAATTGTATTTCAGAAGTTTCTATTTGTATTTCAGAAATTTCCATTGACATTGCTATTAGAATTTTCTGAAATACAAATGGAAATTTCTGAAATACAAATGGAAATTCTCATACATATATATTTGGAAATTTCTGAAATACAATTAGAAACTACTGAAATACAAATGGAAAATTCTGAATTACAATTGGAAATGGTGTAGAAAATTCTGAAATATAATTAGAAATTTCTGAAATTCAATTGGAAATTTCTGAAATACAATTAGAAACTACTGAAATACAATTGGAAATCGTGTAGTCTTTAGTATTACATGAATTCTAAAGGTAGGATCACACGATTGCCGCAATGCACCAATTATTGGTCTATTTTATACGTCAATCATGTGATTTCACAACTTATTGGCTCATATGTCAAACCACAATAATATTGTGCTTATTTGGCCCAATCAAATGCAACCCTGGTGCGGCAATCATGCGAATGCTTGATAGGCAACAGCACCAATAAAAAAGTAAAAAATACACAAATATTTATTGTGTTCTAGTGCGGCAATCAAAGAAGACAATTAGCGCCAATATTAATTTTTGTAAATGAAATATTATTTTTGTGAGCCACTCCCTGGCCCACATACATCTTTTAACATTTCTTTATTAATTTTTTTATACGATTATTAAGGCCGACTCAATTTTCTTTTTTTAGTTAACAAATAATTTTCTCACAAATAGATTTTTTTTACATTTATGTAAACAAAACAAAATTTAACATCTAGCACAACAGCTGTTTCTCTGAGCTGTCGTAAACTAGAACAATCGTGTGACTGGAATGCGACAATCATTGCTAAATCACAATGATTTATATAAAATGAGGCAATCATGTGACTGCAGAGAATTTGATTGGGACAATTTCTTTATTGGGCCCCAATTCAGCACAATAAAAATTGTATTAAATTGGTGCATTGCGGCAATCGTGTGATCCTACCTTAAAGAACGAAATTAGAGTATCCAAAACCGAAAACCGGTCAACCGGTTTTTTAATTTTTGTAAACTCCACCGTTTTCGGTTTTTTTAACTTTTCGGTTTTTTGAAAAACCGGTTTTTGTAAGACGGTTAACCGGTTGTAATGAAATATATTTTCTAAAGCTCATTTAAAATTATTTATGAAAAACTTTGATACCATTTTTAAAAATATTGATTTATTTTATAGAAAATTGTAGCATTTGACAACATTTCGTAAAACATATAAAATAATTCCATAAAGAATTCAAAAATGCTAAATTTCCATTAAATAAAAATTTAATATAAACCGGTTAAACGGTTTTTTTCAAGACAAAAACCAAAACCGCTTAACTGTTTTTTTTAAAAGACAATAATCGCAATCGGTTTTTTCAAAAACACACTTTTTCGGTTAAACCGGAAACCGGTTTTTTTAATTTGCCGATTTTTTGGACACTCTAAACGAAATGTATGATTTAGAGTGACGAAACTCACGCAGTTGAGAAAGCTGGGCTGTGTTAAATTATATAGTACTGAGTATCAATAAATTAAAACACATCCGCAAAAAATAAAACACATTTTGGTTATAAATACCCAAAACTGCATCGCTGGTAGCACTCAAACAAATTGTATTCAGTTTTTTACTGACCGGCGTAGTGTACATTTCGAATTCAAAACAGCGGTTTGAAAAATTATGCAACTTTCCAAGGTACGTTTATGCATTAATAGAAAGTGAAATGGGAAAAAACTTTTTGTGTATTTCTGGCATGATCTTGATTCTTTATTTTGATCAAGTGAATCTAATATGTATGTACAGTGAATGTCACTTAAAATCGTACACTATCGTAGTCAAATTTTATTCATTAGTTTTAGAAAGTTGACGTTTTGGAAATATTTTAAAATGCTATTTTTATATTGTGTGTGCTATTACCTATCAGAAAATTGGGTATAATTTTAATTGCCCTTATCCACAAATAAAAAAATTGGGTAAGACTGTCAGTGCCCAGAATATCAACGCTTCATTTAAAATCCTAAAGGCACTAAAAAATAGCAAATGATACCCTACAAAGTATTAGGATTATTTAATATTAACATTTTTTTTAATTTTTAAAGTTTTAATTATAATTTAATATAATTGTACGAATTTAAGTGAAATATGAATTTTGTGATGTTCTTTAATTTTCATCAATATTTTTTTAACGAATTGAGGTTTTGTTAACTTTTTTGTTGAAATACATACTTTTTGTTCCAATTAATAAAATGACTTTTAATTTTTTATATAATCACCTATTATTGCCTGTATAATTTCATAATATTTAAAAAAAATATGTTGTACGATTTTGAGTGACACTCACTGTAGGTAGATAAGAATCATTAAAATAAATATAATTGTACATAATTATTTTAATGATTCTGATTCTTATCTGCCTAAGTAGTATGTTTATAAGAAATCTAGCAAGGGGTAAGAATTTTTGGTTTGCTTTTATTTAGTTTGTAAAGAATTTGCAACATGATTTGTGTCATTTCATATTTTTTGCAAAGTAATTTCCGTTAGGGGGAATAAAATGTTTGTGTTGCCGCAATTGCGCGCAATTTCAAAATATTTGTAACCAATTTTGTTTAAAACAAGTAAGAGAACTATATTCGGCTATGCCGAATCTTATATGCCCTTCACCAAATTATACTTTAAAATAAAAATTGTAAATATTTTTAGGTAATCAAAATTTTTTTTTTCAAAATTTTAAAAAAGTGTTTTTTCCGAAATTGTTTTTAATTTTTTTTTTTTTAATTTTTAATGTATAATTTGTATCAGACATTAGATTTGTTGTATTTTTGTTTAACAATTCGGAGTGTCTCGTCTCTATGTATAATTCTCTATGGTTTTGAAGTTAAATCTCTCTCTCAAGTGTGTTGAAATCACATACTGTGAGAAGAGAGAGAAGTTGTTGTTGTAGAAAAATTGAGAGGCTTCCCTTCTTGTTATTCTTTGTTCTTTGATAATAAACTAGTTGATCGCCCCGGCTTCGCCCGGTAGCATTTACTAATGTTAGTTCTTCAAGTTTCTCCAACCCACGCACACCAGCCTGTTTTATTTTATTTGCAAATAAAATATCTAAATGCATACTTTAGGGAGCTTTTTTATTACAGTTGACTGTACTCACAAAAAAAAAGAATTTCCGAGTTTTACCCTGAATTTTTGAATTTTTTCCTTTACAAACCATCTCCTGAAAATTTCGATTCGAATAAAAAAAAAATTAGCCAAATCGCTCCAGCCGTTCTCACGTGATGACATTACATACATGGACCATTTCATTTTTATATATATAGATATAAGATCTAAATCTTAAGGCGTTGTGTATTTGTTGAGTAAAGTCTATTGTAGTTCAGAATTTTAAAATCTGTCCAAAAATTTAAAAATCATAGGTCTGAAGCAAGTCTCTTACATTTTCTTTTAAAATTGCTCGACTGTTTACACACAGCAAGTCTGTGTTTAATTTTGTATGTCTAAGGGTACTGCTGCACGTTCAATATATATTGTGATATTTGGATCGCCATCGATTGTAATGGATCACGCAAAATTAGGTTATTCTGCGATTTAGATCGCGATCCATCAATACTACATGCTACATGTTCAATAAATATCGCGATATTGAATCGCGGTCAATAATAGACGCCATAGTGAGAATGAAATAACAAAAGAGAATTGAAGAGAATTGCCGGTACAAGCAAGTGTGTACCCCTATACTTTATTCTATCCTCTCTCCCCTATAAATTCAGATTTGCGGCAAGAAAACTTGCTGTGTGTGAAAGCAGACTAAGCAATTTTACTTTTCAAGATGCCATAATTTAAAAAAATGGGTTTACATATATTGCGGTAGAATATTTGTAAAAAACACTACATAAAACTACGGCGGCAGAATATTTGCAAAAGGAAAAACTACATATTGTCAAAAAAATGTAATCAACTGATTTCTGGATTGCAAATTGAAACACCAGCTTGAAAGAGAATTTGAAAGCAAGTTCGTTTCAATTTTTAAAAGTGTCAACCCCATTTTCTCAATATCTGGTTATCGTTTTTCGTAACGATAAACCTCCAATTAATTTTTTTTTGTATGAGAACTGTCAGTTTATCGTCACGATAAAAAATAACCAGAGATTGAGAAAATGGGGGTCAGTGTTTTAATAAAAAAGTGTGAGTATTAAAGTGTCCAAAAAACCGGCAAATTTAAAAAACCGGTTTTCGGTTTAACCGAAAAATTGTGTTTTTGATAAAACCGGTTTTGATTTTTGTCTTTTAAAAAAACGGGTTAAACGGTTTCGGTTTTGTTTTTATTCATTATGAAAAAGGTCTACTTAGATTTATTTTTATTTGTGGGCGCTTATAAGAAATATGTTAGGAATTGTGAACTAAATCGTCGGAAATTTAAAATTTTTGATTTTTAAGCCTGTATCTTTATGCAATTATTTTATATATTTTACGAAATATTGTTAAAAATGGTATCAAGGTTTTTAAAAAATATGCTTAAATGAGCTTTAGAAAATATATTTAATTAAAACCGGTTAACCGTCTTACAAAAACCGGTTTCTCAAAACACCGAAAAGTTAAAGAAACCCGAAACCGGTCGAGTTTACAAAGATGAAAAAACCGGTTCACCGTTTTTCGGTTTTGGATACTCTAGTGAGTTTATTTCAACTTGAAAGGTAAATCTTGAAGGTGTAACCTTTTGTATCGGGTACTTTAAAACGCCCATTTTGCTTTAAAGAAATCGTTAAATTTCTCTTGCAGTCTATCCTGCATAACAACGAGAACGTTAATAACTTTTGTGTTAAGGTTAATCGCTCTTCATTACATTACAAAAATGAAATAAAATGACAGAATATAACACTGACACTAAGAATTCTCTCAAACATTAACTTACAACTTTTTTTCAGTTTAAAACTTTGACCCACTGTAAAAAAGAACCTCAGTAAAAAAACCATTAAATAAATCGAACGATAATAACTTGTGTGTTAAGGTTAACCGCACTTTATTACATGTCGCTAATAGATAAACTAAAGTTAGTTTTGTCAGAAAGATGGGAATAAAATTATTAGGGTATTACACAAATAAAGTTAAACGTAATTTCATAATATATATCTATGTATGTCTAACAATTAACTTTCATTTTCAGTTTATCATTGTGTCTTTGATTTTGTGTGGTTTTCACAATGAGATATTGGTGAGTTGTTAAATGTTTGTTTGTTCTCAAACGTATGATTAATATTAATACAATTTTAAAATCACATTCATCAGACGCTTTGTTGTCATCAAACGTATGATTAATATTAACATAATTTTAAATTTATATTCATCATACGTGTAAATTCATAAATCACTTTATTTTATAGACATTTTTTAATTATTACAGTCACTAAATATAATTCCCACCGTATTAGTACATGGTGTTGCTGGACCTATGTCCGTAGATGCGATACCCAATAAAAGGTATGGTATCAAATTGGCTGCCCGCATTGGTTACGAGGCTTTAAAGAGCACTGGCAGTGTAGTAGATGCTGTTCAACAAGCGATAGAATACTTAGAATCTAATCCAAACTTTAATGCTGGCTATGGCGGTGCTTTTACTTGGGAGGGTAATGTGGAAATGGATGCGGCCATCATGAATGGTTATGATTTGAATGCCGGTTGTGTATCGTTGGCTAAAGATATAATGCATCCCATATCATTGGCTCGCAGCATAATGGATAAATCAAGACATACATGTTTAGCAGGTGACGGTGCCATGGCTTATGCTAAAACAGAAGGTTTTGAATTTTTGCCAGAAGCATCTTTAGTTACTGAAAATTTTAAAAAGGTTTTGAAATACATTAAAAATAGTTATGGTAATGGCAGCAGATCTAAATAGGAGACAATTTTCGGCTCTCCTGGTACCGTTGGTGCTGTTGCTATTGACGCTAATGGCAATGTGGCTTCTGCTACTTCTACCGGTGGCATAACTGGTAAAATGATTGGTCGCATTGGGACTTAGCAATTTTGGGTGCTGGTACTTATGCAGACAATGCTTCTGTGCAAAAGCAGACTATGGAAATTTAGTTTTAAAACATTGTTTAAATTTAAGTTGTTTTATGAATAAGGGGGTTAATGTTTTTCCAACTTTAATACCAAAAATTATTCGTTAATATTGCAATTGATTGCATAATTCTACAATATGAATAAGATATTTTGAACAAGTCTGTCGTTTCCTCAAATAAATCTTTCTTCAAATTAATTAACGTTCCGAGAACATTCAATATGAATACATTTTGTCCTGGACTTAGAAAAGCAGTAAAACATTTCTTTATTCATACATGTTTTATACATTTATTTAATATATTCTTTTTTTTATTTTGAATTAAATTTTTTTTATTTTTTTTTCAAAAATCATTAAATTTGTTTATTTGTCTTATATTTAAATGATTTGGTTTTCTTAATAAATAATTTACAATAGTTTTTGTTTTAACTTTATGATTTTGTTTTTATATATTAAATATTTATACCTGTTAAGTTTACTAAAAGTTATGCACAATCTTAATTAACTAAATATTATGTATATTATTAATTTTGTTTATTTTTTTATAGTTTTAATGTATTTTTGAAATTTTGAAACTTACATATAGATGATGTGCCATGTATTAACATACCTGTGTATTCGCGTTGAATGAAAGTAGTTAGTTTCAATGAAAATCAAAAAAAAAAAAAAACAAATAAAGAAAAAATTATAGATTTCAGATGAATAAAATACTAGGGAGTAGTATTGGGAGTATTGGATAAAATATTTAAAGAAAGTTTTACAATTCAAGGAATATATGCATGTCAAAAGTATTATAACGAAAGTTTAATAAAATAACTCCCTGTAAGAAAAAAACTACTTAGGCTTTGGTACAGTTTTTTTTAAATGTGACGATTTACAATAGCCTTGGTTATAAAAGTAGATCTTTGAGAAATATCAATTGATTGGATTGAGAAATTTACTAGTATGTTTCTTGATGAAAACATGGAATTGAAAATATTTCAAATAAAATATTTTTCATTGATCGTGAACGCATTTTGCTTTTACCATTTGCTTGGTATACTCTTTGGGACAAATTATCATGTGAAACTGCAAATGCAAAAATGTTTGTAAAACCACAATAAAATTCCCTTTTCAGGCAAAAACAAAAATATTGCCCTTTTTCGGATGATATAACAGGGGATATGTGGTACCATATGGGCAATTCCACTAAACGAAATATTTTTCTTTTCTTTGGATGATTTTATAATAAATAAAATTTAATATCGTACGTGACAGATTTTTCTCTTATAATAAAACAATATATATTCTGTTAATACATACATATATACATACATATGTATACAAAAACTAAACAAATTAATAGAAATTATACATTCGGTTTCAATAAACAATTTGATAATAGCAAAAAAAACAATCAGAGTCAAATTCATTTCATACTACAAGCTAATTGGGAGCCTAGTTTTCGCCGCAATTTTAGCCTAAAACATTAAAAAATTAAATATAATCAGTTTAAACTATTATTTTGGTCTTTAAAATGTTGTAATATGATCTAAATACTTTCACATAGTAACATTTTATTATTTTCTTCTATTCAAATCATTTTGAAAAAAGATTTCAAGGGTTTTCAGAATAACATTTACCAAATAAAATTTAAATTTCATCATGTGGCAGTGATTTTTCGTGAAACATTTTTTTTGAATTAGATACACATAGTTACTAAAGTATACGTACGAATGAGTTAAGCCTTGTATTTTTATACCCTTCACCTTCGTGAGAAGGGTATATATAAGTTTGTCATTCCGTTTGTAATTTCTACATTTTTCATTTCCGACCCTATAAAGTATATATATTCTGGATCCTTATAGATAGCGGAGTCGATTAAGCCATGTCCGTCTGTCTGTCCGTCTGTCTGTCTGTTGAAATCAGTTTTCTGAAGACCCCAGATATCTTCGGGATCCAAATCTTCAATAATTCTGTCAGACATGCTTTCGAGAATTTTGCTATTTAAAATCAGCAAAATCGGTCCACAAATGGCTGAGATATGAGGAAAAAACCAAGACAACCTCGATTTTTGACCTATTTTTTACCTATATCTGGATTACTAAGACATTAATATAGACAATATGGATATCTAATGATAGATATTTCAAAGACATTTGCAACGACGTATATAAGACCATAGTAAGTTGGACCTACAATGGGTCAAAATCGGGAAATAAATTTTGAACCCGATTTTTTTTTTTTTTTTTAAAAAATTTAAAAAACAAAAAAAAAATTTTTAAAATTTAAAAAAAAATTTAAAATAACAATCGAAAATTTTTTTTTCCAAAAAATTCAAAAAACATCTGGAAAAAAAATTAAATTCTGTTTACCTAAAAATATTTAAAATTTTGAAGTATAATTTGGTGAAGGGTATATAAGATTCGGCACAGCCGAATATAGCACTCTTACTTGTTAAATATATAGATTTAAAAAAAGCCCAAAAAGTCGATAGCACGTATACTTTAGTAACTGTGTGTATAGCGAAAGATCTTTTAATCAATATATTAATAAAGTTTCACAAGGTTAGAGCTGAGGTTAGATTCCTAGGCGGAATGGGGGCCAGTGTGTGGCCCCTCAAATATGGTCACCTCGGGTCCCAATTTTTATTTTAAATTTGTAAGAGAAATATTATGGAAGAAGACTCTTTAAGGAAAAAACGTAAACAATCAGCAATATCGGCAATAACATGTAAAATTTATTTCCCATGAAATATCCATTTCCCTCGAAAAGGAAAGTTGATGAACGAGAAATGGGAACATATTTTGTGTGAAATATTTATTCGAGATAGGGGTGAATATGACCTATTTTAGATGTTCCGAATTTGGTTGCATGTATCCAAAAAATAATTATTTTGTTAATAAAATTAGCTTTTAAAAATATGTCAACTGTTATTTCGGTCAACATAGTCACCGAAAAAAATTACATGAAAAAATATTTTAAAAAAATTCAATATTTAAAAAGCCATTAATCTGTATAATGAAGTCAGTCTTGAACGATGAAAGGAAAGAACTTAGAAACAAAAGAACGAGCGAAAAGATTAATGGAAAATTTTATAAAAAACAAGTAAGAAAGTATGGTCGGTCAAGCCCGACCATATAATACCCTACAATAAGTAATTATTAATTATTAAAATTTCAATAATTTATATTCGTGAGTGATTTTCGAAATGGGCCTTATATGGGAGCTATTACCAATTATGGACCGATCACCATCATATTAGATTGTGTAATTTATGTCTATATGAAAGTTATTTATGCTGAATTTTATGTGTATACCAAAATTTTTAGGAGATTTATGCACGTTAAAGTGATTTTCGGAAACCCGTCTTATTTGGGAGCTATGACTTATTATGGACCGTTCATAATAAAATTTTGTGACATGAATTCCGTATATATATAAAACTTATTTGGAGCAAAACTTGTGAAGATACCTACATATATAAATTAAACATTTATGACCAATAAAGCCCAATTACGGGAGGACATTTGTATGGGGGCTAGGTGAAATAATGAACCGATTTATGTCAGTTTCAAAAGGCCGAAAAAATTATATTTACGAAAAAATTATATTTAGTCTTTGATTACTATTATGGAAAATTTTTATTTTTTTAGGTCTTTCATAACCATTATAAAATATTTTTATTTTTTTGGTCTTCTATAGACTACAGCCATTACAAATATTTATACCCTACACCACCACAGTGATGTAGCGTATAGTGCCCCAAGCACGAAGTCTATTGAATTAGGTTAGAATCGGTCTATTATTTCTCCTAGCCCCCATACGATTGTCCTATCTGAATATAGATCTCCAAATTCAGCACAAATAAGTTTTATAAAAGTCGAACTCTCACTACTAAATTTTGTGAAGATTGGTTCATAATTAGTCGTACCTCCCATATAAGGCCCACTTCCGGAAAAACATTTCATAATGTTTACAGGCCTAATAAAATAAAAATCTTTAATAATTGTTATCAAAGACCAAAAAAAAAAAAAATCTTTTGTAATGGTTATTGAAGACCAAAACAATAAAAATATTTTATAATGGTTATCAACAGGGAAACCAAAATATGCAAATGCATGTTTTTTCTGGTGAGTCTAATGAGCACATGGATAAGATATTTACACGTTTCAGAACTATTTAAGAATTTTGGCATCGATTTGTTAGTGCATATTTTTGCATATTTTACCCTTAAATACATATTTTTGCATATATTTTTGTTTTAAGAGCATATTTATGTCATATTTTGCGTTTTTAGAGCATATTTTACTGTTTAATAGCATATTTTGAGTTTATCAAAAACTAATTTTGTCTTACTTATTTTTCGCTGTTGTGTTACAGGTTTTTACTTCCTTTGTTTAAAATTCAAAATTGAAAAATAGATGACTTTTCACCAAAAAAAAAAAATTTAAAAAACAGAATTTTTTTTTTTAAATTTAAAATAACAATTCGAAAAATTTTTTTATCCAAAAAATAAAAAAACTGAAAAAAATGTTCACCTAAGAATATTTAAATTTTTTATTTTGAAGTATAATTAGGTGAAGGGTATATAAGATTCGGCACAGCAGAATATAGCTCTCTTACTTGTTTTAATATAAAATAAGCACTATTTTAATAATATCAAATTTTAGTTCTAATTCAAACGGTTAGAACGGTTAACTAAGTGTTAAAGAAATATTGTCTTTTAAATTTGATCTTGTAACATCAGTTGATGTCGAAAGAACATTTTCTATGTATAAAAATGTTTTCAGATCCAATAGACAACGATTTTTATTTGAAAATTTAAGTAAATTTTTATTGGTTAAAAATTATGTAAAAGTTTGTTTTTTTAAGAGCATATTTTTTAAATTTTAAGAGCATATTTTAAAGTTTTTACTGCATATTTAAAGCGCCTAAAACGCTTTTTTTAGAGCATATTTCCGGTTTCCCTGGTTATCAAAGACCAAAATAATATTAGTTATATTTAACTGTTATTCAGAGACCTTTTTTTGAAAATTCTTGATAAACAATTATTTCAGGATTTTTTCCAATATTGGTTATAACGGTTATGTTCCTGGAATACGGCTTTTAACTTTCCTAAAACAGCACAGAGTGCCTTCATATTTCGGGTCCGATTTGGCATCATGACATTCAAAAAAGGTAACGGAAGCAACTATGAAATCTTTAATGGGAGATTTTCCGGAAAAATGGATAAATTTTTACAATATTTGAATAAATTTACATATTTTTGATAATTTTTATATTGAAGGTTTAAGTTTTATTGAACTTAATAAAAGAATAAGTTTTTTTTGGCTCACTCTTTATTTAAAAAATATTCTAAACATTTAAATTGATTTAATTTAGTAGAAAAACTGTAAAGTAATGTTTAGATCTATGACACTCCTTAGAGATCTGTTTATGAAATAATTAGAAAATTTAATGAAACCAATAGATTTAGCTTTATTGATTGTCTATGTTTTTATTTGCATATTCCCGGAATCGATGTTCTCAATTTGGAGACCTGAAACTTGGTTGTAAGTGTATTTTAGGCGGCCGATCGTTAAAGGGGTTATAATATTTATTTTTACTATAAATATAAAAAATAAAGTATTTTAATAAATAAAATTGTATTACAAAAAGATTCGTTGACCATTAAAAATGTATTCTCAAACAATTAGGCATGTTAGTATAGTAGATATTAGACACTCTCTTTAAGTTAGATTTCGAAATGATACTTATAAAATTATATTATTAAATTAGGAATACTTATATACATATTTAGGAGTAATGTGAGACATGATGGAGTAGACTGTGGAGTGTCTTAAATATTTTTGTGGTTAATTGTTTTTTTTTTTATAAAATGCCTGGATTTGTTTGTTTGTTTAAATTTCTTACATTAGTTGGTTTTACATACAAAAATATTTGTAAAATTACACAAAAATACATGTATACATACATTTAATTAATTATTTTAAGTGGGGTTTATAAGATATTACAAATACATATTTTTTTTAAAAAACTTTAAAAGAAATTATAAAACGATATAGGTTTGTTTATAAATATGTGTGTCCATATGTGTACCTAATTTAATTAGTATAGTTTTGGTATAAAAAAAATTAATGATTGTTTATTATTAATATTTTTATTTAATATCTTTTTTCCTTTTAACATTCAAACGTAATTTTTTTAAACTAAAATTAAAAATAAATTATTGAATTTATTAAATCAATTTCACTTAGTTCAATTGAATAGTATTTGTTTATAATATACAATTTATTTTATTCATTAATTCTATTAGTTTTTGCTAAATGTATGTATTTGAAAATGATATTGAATTAACTAATATTTTATTATTTAATTATTTTGTAAAGCCGTTTTGGTATCTCTTTATTTATATATTTCTTTCTTTCTTAATTGTTATTTTTTAACATTTTGTTTTATTTTCAAAGTAAATTGCATAGTTTTCTTCTTTTGTGGGACAATTGGGAAGGAAAATGTAAAAAATTCGTTTTTATCGCATAATAATATAACAAGTATTCCTTTTTGTTAATTTTAACATAAAATTGCTAAAAAATTATTTCTAGAATTTCAACTAATTCAATCATAATACTTATTAGACTATCTTCTGACATGTTTTCATAAAAGTAATGAACAATGTTCCCATTCATATGACTTCTTAATATGAGACAATTTGTTTAAATATTTAATGTACGATTATTACGAATTCAATGAACGAATTAAAAAAATTCATCATACGTCACCAGTAGTATTATTACGCAGAGTCAGAGTTACCCCCATTTTCTCAATCTCTGGTTATTTGTAATCGTGACGATAAACTGACAGTTCTCATACAAAAAAAAATGTTAATTAGAGGTTTATCGTTACGAAAAACGATAACCAGATATTGAGAAAATGAGGGTAACTCTGATTCTGCGTAATAATACTACTATAAATATTGGAATACAGAGAGAATCGCGTTTAATGTCTTTCAGACCTATAAGTTTTCTATTAAAAATAGGTAGATCATCTACACTATGGCGTTTTTTGTTTGTTACATATGTTACGCCATCTTCCATAAAAAATCATTAGAATTCGACCGAATATTTGAATTAGGCTAGAAATTATTTTTTGTCAAGAATAAAAAAACATAAATTGTTCAATACTGAACTGCCTATGCCATAGGCCCTATGGTATACTTTTGGACTGCCTATTATACGCTTTTTTATCTGACTGTTTGAGGTCAATTAGCACCCGTAAATGTTGAAATAACTATTTATGTAGCTGATCAAGTAACCAGTTAGGTAGCAAGTAAGGTAACTGACGCTATGTAACCATTCAAAAATCCAATGCATTGACTACATTGGACTAGCTATCAGACAGTCCCATTGTAATCAAAAGGGGTCAATTGACGTCCCGCTAATTATGTAACACGTAGCTAATTATGTAACCAGTTGATAGGTAAAATCACTAGTTCTGACAGCCTCCTCGGACAATCTTCCGTTCAATATCAAAATAAATATTTACTAGAATTCTGTAACTGAATAAATTAATAAAATAACTCCATAACTCCAATAAAGGCTGGGTAAATAAAACAGCCGTCCAAACAGTACAGTTGTTGCAACAGAAATTTGCCTGTTGCTCTCATTCTTGCGATTTAACCGCACAGTGGTGAAAAAAATAGAGGAAAATAAATCTGTAACTTCTAAACGCCTAGTCCAATTTTAATTAAAATTGACACGCGCAAAGAGTAAGTGTTGTCGACTTTAGACCAACCAGGGGTCTCCAAAATAAGACACCTCGGGTATGTTACATTTTTAAAACGATCCTATTTTCGATTTCAAAAGACTTACATATAAAGAATATCCTTGTCGAGCACTGTAAGAAACCTCGTAGTAGCTATCAATTATCTCTTATAGCTTAGGAGATATTCGCATTTTAAAATTAAATTTTCAAAATTCAATAAATCCAGTTTATTGATAATCATGACCGACTTCAAAGTTTTATGCATTTTAATTTAAAAAAGGCTATTTTTCGATAGTAGGGCACAAATTCTCAAATCGCATAATCGATATCAAAATATAATAACCCAGTTTAGATGTCCCAATATGTTCTTAATTTGTTAAGGGTTCCTAAAATGTCGACCCTGGTATGGATATTAGCCTAAAAACTAAAAAATCCCATTTTTGGGATTTTTCAAAAACTTTATTGGGAATTGCGAGATTGCTTATAACAAATTTAAAAATTTCAAAATCAGGTATAGTCTTCATTTATTAGTATTATTGCTTCGTTATGACAAAATTGTTAGTGCTTTTGCTCAGACAACTTTTTCTTGACAACAAACGTCATTATATTTCTCAAGTAGACTTGGAGTAAAATTTCATTGAAAAATATTAATAAAGGTATTTATAGACGGCAATACTGAGTATTAACACTTTTCAAATTTAAAATATTATTGAAATCAGTCGGTATTTCAAAAAATCGTTTCGAAAAAACATTTATTGTTTACATGATAGTATTATGCTAGGTATACACGTTACGATAAGTCGTACGATAAATCGTATAAGTATGAAATTAGTAACGTGTATCATGTTGTCGTACTAACGAAGTATGAAAATCAAAAATTTTTGATTTTTGTGATATTTTTATTACTTGTCATTTTTTTCAAAGGTAATAGTACGATTTGTAGTAACGTCTATCACAAAATCGTACTTCAACTCATACTACGATTAGTACGAAAAATAGTATCGTGTATACCCAGCATTACAAATATTTTATTTCTTTGTTGATTGATATTTTTCTGAAATTTTTGTTTTTATTTTATATTTTCTTGACATTTTTATTTGCTTTATTTGTTTTTATAAATACATACCCGATACATATGAAAATAAAAAGTTTTTGAATTGTTTTAAACAAATTTTCAATACCGACCGTAAATAATTTGTATTTTTTGAAAATCTAATACAAATTTTGTTTAGACGATGAAATTGTATTATGATACTTGAGTTTTTGACAAATATTAATACTCAGTATTGCTGTCTATAAATACCTTAAATACAAATAAAATTTCAATTTGAAAAATTTGTATCTTTGCAAAAACTCAATAAAAAGCATTTTTTGTCATATTTTTTAAAAAAGTAAATTTTTGAAAAATAGACTAAATTCCCTATCCACGTTTTTTACGTGTCAAATTAATTAGGAAAATCTGAACATCCCGCAGGGAATTAAATTGTTTGTGAAATTAGTAGTACATTAAACAAAATTTCGAAATATAGACTTTAAAAACCTGATGTTGGTAAGATTCCAAAATCTTACTATAAACCTAAAAAAATGTCTAGTCAAACCAATAGACAGTGTAATAGTATATACATTAGGGTTATAACTTTTTTATATTTTGTGCAAATGGCCCTAGCATAATCGAATAGAGCATTGAATGTTAAAAAGTTCACCCACAAAACGCGGTAAAGTTTGGAGATTATTTTTTTTATTTTTTTTTTATCCAAAAAACGCAAATAGTTTTTTTTAAAGTTTGGAGATAATTTTTTTTATTTTTTTTTTTTTATCCAAAAAATAGTTGGTTCACTTGACATGAAATGCGTCATAACTTATTAAGGTGGACCTTATTTTTTTATTTTCGATTTTCCAAAAACGAAGGGCAATTTTGTGTGAGGTTGGATAGAAAAAAATCTGAAAAAAATTTTAGCTCGATCGGTAAAAGTTCGTGAGAACATATACAAGGAGAAAAGTGCTATTATTTCAGTTTTTGTAAAAAAATTGTCATTAAATAACTACTTTTGCAATTTAGTATAAAAGAATCGAAATGTGTACGTAATTGTCGTTGTAATGAGATATAAAAGACAAAAATTGGTTAAAAAATCTTAAAGTTATTAAGATTATTTTATATTAAATTGCAAAATGATTATTTAATGGCAAAATTTTTACAAAAACTGAAAAAATATAATTTTTCCAATTGTAAATGTTCTCACAAAGTTTAACACTCGTGCGGCACGCCAATTTTTAACTGATCGAGCTCAAAATTTTTTTAAATACTAACCTAACAAAACTGCCCTTCGTTTTTGAAACAGATGAGTTTTGAATTTTTCCTTACATTGAAGGTCCACCTTAATACTTATATGTATGTGAAAAATATATAAAAAAAACCTTTTCTTTAAAACAGTTTTCTAAGGCAGAATTCAACAAGTCTGCTTGCGTTGAAAGTTTTCCCCAAAATTGCTCAACTTTAGGGCACTGCTACACGTTCAATATATGTATATTGACCGCGATCCAGTATCGCGATATTTATTGAACGTGTAGCATACGGTATTGATGGATCGCGATCCAAATCGCAGAATAACCTCATTTTGCGTGATCCATTTCAATGGATCGCGATCCAAATATCACAATATATATTGAACGTGTAGCAGTGCCCTTACAAAAAATTTTTCCATCTGCAATCCTCACCATTGGGTGTGCCGAGGAACCCTTTTTGACCATGGTCATAGAGGGGTTCCAGTAATACCTTTTAGAACTACCCCTAGAACCTTCGGGTTTTACACCGAATTAATACGTCTACCTTCTACTGAAATATCGTTTTCCTGCCTTATTTACTTAGTCCATGAAGTCAAAAATTACATTTCGACTTTGAATATGATAACTGCAATATATTTTTTAGTAGATGATGTAACATAACATAAGTATGACTCTAAAGTTTGAAAATACAAGTGGAACATTTTATATCTATCTAATTTTGTTACTAAATATTAATTGCCACATTAAAGAGAATCGTCATAATACTAAATTATCTTTTCATCGTATTTGTCATTAAGTAAATTGTTAATGATCAATTTAATAATAAAAATGTACTAACCTTTTTTACGCCTTCATCACAAAATCACTTTCCGGCCATGTAAATTTTGTTATATGATTATACAAATCTAGATTTGTACAAATCTTTCTATGTTATACTTAGCTATATATCAAGTTAATATGTGTTACAAATCTGGTTCAGATTGAGGTTATACTCGAATATTTTGAATATTACAGCATGTTTTTATAAAACTTATTATGTCTCATTTAATTTAAAGTACTGTTAAAACGATCATCTAAATTAAATCAAATAATTTAAAGTACTGCCAAATATGATGTTCTAAAGTACAAATATTTTAAAATACTGACGATTTAAATATTAAACTTTGTATGATTAAAACACTGCAATTTAAAAGTGCTATCAAATTACGGAGTAACCAAACAATCTTAACATTTGAAGTGATCTCATAGTACTGTATAACAACGCAACTACATACCTTCATGAAAAGTTCTTTCTGGCGGAATTTTTCTGTGTATTTTTCAAAACAAAAATAAATATTTTTGAAATCGTCCGATTAGCATTCACCCTTATTATGAGTGTCGTTGTCAACAAGTCTCGTCGACGACTACAAAATGGTATTAGCGTTGAGGTTGGCGACTATGTTTGGTTACTATTGACAGCAATTTGTAATTGTCTAAGAGCTAGTTTTCTACTTGGTAGTTAGAATAGCATAACACACTGTTAAGTTAAACCTGAAACAAATTTAGGCGGATTTAACCAACAATTGTGTTTTTCACTAAACGATTGTGATTTTTTTTAGCATTTCCATATTTTTCAGCCAAATCAGATGTGGATTCCTGATAATTTTTTAAATATAAATGTGGCAATACCTTAAATTTTATTTAAAAAAACAACATAACTGTTTTGTAAATTTTAACTTTGTAAAAGTAAAGTAATTAAATCTAACAAACTAGAATTTATTGCAAAACTGGTGTGCAGATTTGTTTATTTAAATTTTTCATCTGTTTACGTTTTGAGATTATAAATTAAACAACAACTGAAAAACAAAACTTTTAGTTTAAGCTAGGTTTAAACAAAGAATGTAGATTATTATCTTTACAAAAATCGCCTAAATCGACAATGAGTTAAAACTTCAAAAAATTTGCCATTAGCGGAGTTTTCAATTATAAACAAAATAAAAAATATTTGCAACGGGGCTCCATAGTAAACAATATTTTTTTGCATATCTTCAAAACAATCATTTAATTAATATATGCATTTATCAAATGATAGGTGTTTTAAAGACCTCTCCATAAATAGACTATGATCCAACTCTGGGAAAATTGACTCGATATTTGTAATTACACTATGAGACAAAAAAGACTAAAGTAGAAATACCAGGAAAGTAATACTATTTTTCTGATAGGCTTTTTCGAGTACAATAAGAATATGTTTTTGAAATTTGCAAAACACCTCCAAAATCTTGAGTTACGGGTAAAAAACCGGTTTTCCATACCTTTAAGCACTTATAAGCCATTAACTAAGCAGATTCTCAATCGATTTTATTTTTTTAAACGGATTTAAGAAGAAGAAACTGTGGCCTTTCCAAAATTTGTGTACATTTCTTCAGTAAACATATTTTTGTTTATATTTTTTCACCATTTTCCAACTTTGAGGAAGATTTTACATAGTATTTTATAAAGGAACCGTACTATTTATGAATTGATTTAAAAAATAAGTTTATTTATGCATAAAACGCAATATTGCTTTTAAAAATCCATTGGAAATTGACAAATTTGCAAATTTCAAAGACAGATTCTTGTTATACTCGATATCACCTTCCAGAAGAATTGTATCACTTTCCAGGTATTATTTTTTGTCGCATAGTGTTATCTACATTTCTTTATTAAAAGTGATTAAGTTTTAATTTAAGGAATAATATGACTCGGAAGTAATATAGATAGAGAGAAAAATATTTGTATGTTAAGGCTTTACTAAGCCAAGCTGGTATTCCAAATACCATCGAGCAGAAAATCATTGCGTCCGGCAAGAGGCCATTGTTCGAAATACTTCTAGTGCAATTTACTCCTATCTTTGCAAAAACTCAATAAAAAGCATTTTTTGTCATATTTTTTAAAAAAGTAAATTTTTGAAAAATAGACTAAATTCCCTATCCACGTTTTTTACGTGTCAAATTAATTAGGAAAATCTGAACATCCCGCAGGGAATTAAATTGTTTGTGAAATTAGTAGTACATTAAACAAAATTTCGAAATATAGACTTTAAAAACCTGATGTTGGTAAGATTCCAAAATCTTACTATAAACCTAAAAAAATGTCTAGTCAAACCAATAGACAGTGTAATAGTATATACATTAGGGTTATAACTTTTTTATATTTTGTGCAAATGGCCCTAGCATAATCGAATAGAGCATTGAATGTTAAAAAGTTCACCCACAAAACGCGGTAAAGTTTGGAGATTATTTTTTTTATTTTTTTTTTATCCAAAAAACGCAAATAGTTTTTTTTAAAGTTTGGAGATAATTTTTTTTATTTTTTTTTTTTTATCCAAAAAATAGTTGGTTCACTTGACATGAAATGCGTCATAACTTATTAAGGTGGACCTTATTTTTTTATTTTCGATTTTCCAAAAACGAAGGGCAATTTTGTGTGAGGTTGGATAGAAAAAAATCTGAAAAAAATTTTAGCTCGATCGGTAAAAGTTCGTGAGAACATATACAAGGAGAAAAGTGCTATTATTTCAGTTTTTGTAAAAAAATTGTCATTAAATAACTACTTTTGCAATTTAGTATAAAAGAATCGAAATGTGTACGTAATTGTCGTTGTAATGAGATATAAAAGACAAAAATTGGTTAAAAAATCTTAAAGTTATTAAGATTATTTTATATTAAATTGCAAAATGATTATTTAATGGCAAAATTTTTACAAAAACTGAAAAAATATAATTTTTCCAATTGTAAATGTTCTCACAAAGTTTAACACTCGTGCGGCACGCCAATTTTTAACTGATCGAGCTCAAAATTTTTTTAAATACTAACCTAACAAAACTGCCCTTCGTTTTTGAAACAGATGAGTTTTGAATTTTTCCTTACATTGAAGGTCCACCTTAATACTTATATGTATGTGAAAAATATATAAAAAAAACCTTTTCTTTAAAACAGTTTTCTAAGGCAGAATTCAACAAGTCTGCTTGCGTTGAAAGTTTTCCCCAAAATTGCTCAACTTTAGGGCACTGCTACACGTTCAATATATGTATATTGACCGCGATCCAGTATCGCGATATTTATTGAACGTGTAGCATACGGTATTGATGGATCGCGATCCAAATCGCAGAATAACCTCATTTTGCGTGATCCATTTCAATGGATCGCGATCCAAATATCACAATATATATTGAACGTGTAGCAGTGCCCTTACAAAAAATTTTTCCATCTGCAATCCTCACCATTGGGTGTGCCGAGGAACCCTTTTTGACCATGGTCATAGAGGGGTTCCAGTAATACCTTTTAGAACTACCCCTAGAACCTTCGGGTTTTACACCGAATTAATACGTCTACCTTCTACTGAAATATCGTTTTCCTGCCTTATTTACTTAGTCCATGAAGTCAAAAATTACATTTCGACTTTGAATATGATAACTGCAATATATTTTTTAGTAGATGATGTAACATAACATAAGTATGACTCTAAAGTTTGAAAATACAAGTGGAACATTTTATATCTATCTAATTTTGTTACTAAATATTAATTGCCACATTAAAGAGAATCGTCATAATACTAAATTATCTTTTCATCGTATTTGTCATTAAGTAAATTGTTAATGATCAATTTAATAATAAAAATGTACTAACCTTTTTTACGCCTTCATCACAAAATCACTTTCCGGCCATGTAAATTTTGTTATATGATTATACAAATCTAGATTTGTACAAATCTTTCTATGTTATACTTAGCTATATATCAAGTTAATATGTGTTACAAATCTGGTTCAGATTGAGGTTATACTCGAATATTTTGAATATTACAGCATGTTTTTATAAAACTTATTATGTCTCATTTAATTTAAAGTACTGTTAAAACGATCATCTAAATTAAATCAAATAATTTAAAGTACTGCCAAATATGATGTTCTAAAGTACAAATATTTTAAAATACTGACGATTTAAATATTAAACTTTGTATGATTAAAACACTGCAATTTAAAAGTGCTATCAAATTACGGAGTAACCAAACAATCTTAACATTTGAAGTGATCTCATAGTACTGTATAACAACGCAACTACATACCTTCATGAAAAGTTCTTTCTGGCGGAATTTTTCTGTGTATTTTTCAAAACAAAAATAAATATTTTTGAAATCGTCCGATTAGCATTCACCCTTATTATGAGTGTCGTTGTCAACAAGTCTCGTCGACGACTACAAAATGGTATTAGCGTTGAGGTTGGCGACTATGTTTGGTTACTATTGACAGCAATTTGTAATTGTCTAAGAGCTAGTTTTCTACTTGGTAGTTAGAATAGCATAACACACTGTTAAGTTAAACCTGAAACAAATTTAGGCGGATTTAACCAACAATTGTGTTTTTCACTAAACGATTGTGATTTTTTTTAGCATTTCCATATTTTTCAGCCAAATCAGATGTGGATTCCTGATAATTTTTTAAATATAAATGTGGCAATACCTTAAATTTTATTTAAAAAAACAACATAACTGTTTTGTAAATTTTAACTTTGTAAAAGTAAAGTAATTAAATCTAACAAACTAGAATTTATTGCAAAACTGGTGTGCAGATTTGTTTATTTAAATTTTTCATCTGTTTACGTTTTGAGATTATAAATTAAACAACAACTGAAAAACAAAACTTTTAGTTTAAGCTAGGTTTAAACAAAGAATGTAGATTATTATCTTTACAAAAATCGCCTAAATCGACAATGAGTTAAAACTTCAAAAAATTTGCCATTAGCGGAGTTTTCAATTATAAACAAAATAAAAAATATTTGCAACGGGGCTCCATAGTAAACAATATTTTTTTGCATATCTTCAAAACAATCATTTAATTAATATATGCATTTATCAAATGATAGGTGTTTTAAAGACCTCTCCATAAATAGACTATGATCCAACTCTGGGAAAATTGACTCGATATTTGTAATTACACTATGAGACAAAAAAGACTAAAGTAGAAATACCAGGAAAGTAATACTATTTTTCTGATAGGCTTTTTCGAGTACAATAAGAATATGTTTTTGAAATTTGCAAAACACCTCCAAAATCTTGAGTTACGGGTAAAAAACCGGTTTTCCATACCTTTAAGCACTTATAAGCCATTAACTAAGCAGATTCTCAATCGATTTTATTTTTTTAAACGGATTTAAGAAGAAGAAACTGTGGCCTTTCCAAAATTTGTGTACATTTCTTCAGTAAACATATTTTTGTTTATATTTTTTCACCATTTTCCAACTTTGAGGAAGATTTTACATAGTATTTTATAAAGGAACCGTACTATTTATGAATTGATTTAAAAAATAAGTTTATTTATGCATAAAACGCAATATTGCTTTTAAAAATCCATTGGAAATTGACAAATTTGCAAATTTCAAAGACAGATTCTTGTTATACTCGATATCACCTTCCAGAAGAATTGTATCACTTTCCAGGTATTATTTTTTGTCGCATAGTGTTATCTACATTTCTTTATTAAAAGTGATTAAGTTTTAATTTAAGGAATAATATGACTCGGAAGTAATATAGATAGAGAGAAAAATATTTGTATGTTAAGGCTTTACTAAGCCAAGCTGGTATTCCAAATACCATCGAGCAGAAAATCATTGCGTCCGGCAAGAGGCCATTGTTCGAAATACTTCTAGTGCAATTTACTCCTACATATAAAAATATTTAAAAAATGTCATAATAATTAAACTAAAACAATTTTTTATAAAAATTTTACTATTCCTTACATTTTTGTTCTTTCCGTTAGCTTTTCGTTATAAAATTAGAGCGTAAGCTAAATAAAGAAATATATCTACATTGCGGAATCAATATTATGGTAATACCGTCAAGGTAGAGATGATAACGCCACAAGGGAAAGATATCACAGAAACGAAATGAATAATTGCAAAATTTGCTTCCGCACGAAAAATGCTTTCCGCAATCGCCGAACGGAATGAATAATTAGACCCAATAGTGTAGACAATTCTGTACATGAGATATTTACTAAGCGAAGCCTGTGTTCGAAATATTCCGATCATTGCCTAATTTATTTCCTTTGAAGCCTAAGGATTTGTTTGTTTCACTGGAAGCCAATACAAAAACTAATTTTCTCACGAATAATAAATAAAAATAATTTATAGGGACGACTCTCATTCGAGGTGATGTCGACGTCGTCAACGACATACTTAGGAGTGATTATTCCAGTACTTCCCAGATTATATAAAACATCCTTTCCTTACACCAACTTTCAATATATTCTGTTGTTTTTCTGATTAAACTGACTAGTATTTGAACATAACAATTTTATTGCTTAATATTGGCTGTGATTTATTCCAAATTTAGGTATATATTCACTTACAACTCTTTTATCTAATTTACAAATCAACTGGGTGTGTATTTTCAAATACATTGGAACATTTTTATCCACATTTAACTAAAAAATATCTTCAACAAATTCCGGAGTGACTGACTATACTCAAATGAAAGAAAAATTTAATAAATACACCGCTTTAACGTTCATGTTAGGAGTAATTTTGGCAAAGAATTGCAAAAATCTGATATTTAAAGAAAATATGAAAGTCCAGAGATCAGAAAAATGTCTCCCATCCCTTAACTAATTCGAAAATTTGTTGACTCATGATAGTCAATCGATGAATTAATTTTATTTCAATAATCAGATAATTGAACTCGAGCAAATATTGCCACCAAGGAAAATCATTCAACAAAAGCAGTCACAAGTTATTGAAATTTATGTATACTTCTATATTTTTACATCTGTCTGCTTGGCCTCCAACTCATATTCCAAGTTAAATTTATTGCCAAGAAAATAAGTAACTTAACATAACAACATATCAAAATCAGTGGCATCCTTTTTTGCTCTCTAATTTAGTACGAGTATACAATATGAAAAAAACAGCATACAATTGTTTGAAGAAGCTATTAATTAACATTAAACTTTAGAAACAATAAGTTTGATTATGTTTATGATTATTTTAATAACAACGAGCAACAAGGGACGTTTTCTTTTTTACTTAAAATTTTGCTTTATTTTTATTACACAAATTTAAAAAGAAATAAATATAAAGGAATTCTTAAGCATCCTTTTTCTTAACACACTGGGAGTATAATAAATTGTTTGTTTACTTTGTTTTTACTGTATACAATTTCAATTCAAAGAACTGAATATTTGAAATGGATGGACTTAAATTGCAATTAGTTTTTGTTTTTTTTTTTTTATCAAAATAGACAATAACAAGAAATAAAAAAACTAATTTTATTTGTAATGTTTTTTTTTTTGGAAAATAGATAAATATTTACTTAATTTAATATTTAACTTTAAAAAATAAACACACGTTGGTTTTTGAAACGGTATATTTTTTTAAATAATTTAAAAAAAAACTTAAATTAAAAGAATTCAATTATTAAAAATAATATTTTATTTAATGGAAGAAATAACTTATTAAATAAACCAAATAGCAGAAGAATAATAATAATATTTTCATTTTTATTTTAAAAACACAAGAAAACTAATAAATGCTTAAGAGTTAATTTTATTAAAAAAAGAAAAATAAACACACATTACTAATAATTTGTTTTAACTTTAAGGATTATAAAATAATTAACTTAAAACAAAACTAACGAGCATAGAAAGAAGTTGAGAAATAGAGAAATATTAATACAATGATATTGACGAATATTTAGGTGTTTCTTAAGACAGACAATCAAGAGAATTTTACAACTTGCGAAATAGTTAATTCCATTAATGGTTTTGTGGTTATTTAGATTGTAATAACATTCCAAAATTTGATGTAAAAAAAATAGCTTTTTGTTCTGCTGGCTAAAATTTGTTTGTCCTAATTTTGATTTCTTTGCATACAACAAATTGTGAAACATTTGGAAGTCACTTTAATATAATGTATTTAATGTAAATTTATTACTTTTAAATAATTTTAGGGCTTGTAACAAACAAAATCAGTTTAATTAATAAGCTTTAGTTGATTATTATGCTCTGTTTTAGTGGTGAGTAGTTTGTAAACATTTTATGAAATTTTTAAGTACATTTATGAGATTGTTTTAGTATTTCAGTTCATATTACAGATTTTGGTGTGAAAATAGTTAATGTTTTATTCAATTTAAAAATCTTGGTTTTTAACTTGTGACTTGTATCGAATGTGAGAAAAAATTGAGAGAAATTCCAAATTATTTTCTAAACTTGTTAAAAAGAAATCCATAGTTTTAGTAAATTTTTAATGATTTATCAAAGAAATTACTTATAATCTGACTAGAAAGTGATCAAATTTTTTAATTTATTTAAAACATGTTATTTTTAACGTTTAAAACTAAAATTTCATGCAATATCTGTTCAACAAAACATTGTTAAATATAAAACAATAAATAAAAAAGCTCTGGCTTTGTAAAAATATATAATACAAACAAATTTTTCAAATATGAATTAGAACTGTGAACTTAATATACCAAAATGTCCTTATTATATTGTACAATTCCTTTTGGTTTGCCAAAATTACACGTCAATATTCGTCAATATACTTACATATTTTAAGAAAGATGTGTAGATAGAGAATTATGAATTTGTTTCATTAAATAAATAATTTACAAGAGCAGAAAAAATGGATTAGTTGAAAGAAGGAAAGAATTGTTTAGGTGTAGAAAAGCGGGGCGGGCTGGGCCGGTGTTGAGTTAAAAGGATTTAAATTACAAATGGTTATTTATGTTATTATAAATAATTTGTGGTAATTTCGATAAAATATACGTATATGTAAATATGTATAAGTGGGTATTTTTGTTTTTGTAATTATATGTGTAAAGGTAAATGTAAATTTAGGAGAAGGGAGAGTGATAGGGAGAGATGAATGAGTTTTTTTGTTTTACTAAACTAAAGACAATTTAATTTGTTTAATTATATACTCGTATTTATATACATTTTGGTTGAAGTTTCTTTTTTATTTTTTTTGTTATGAAAATAGGTTTGTTTTGCAAGAGCAGTTTTGCTTTTCAACAATTTAAATGGTTAAATAGTGTAAGAGAGTACATATGTATGTAAAGAAATTTAGTAATGTAATGTTGTGGTAATTTTCGTTTTGGATTTAGATCGACTAAAAGAAAGTGGAAAATTTTCTTTTATTTGGTTGTCTTACACTATTGCTACTATTGCCATTTGTAGAGTTGGCATTAACCACAGCCACAGAAGCATAGGCAGCCGGCTCTGCAGGGGCGGTAGCTGCTGCTACAGCAGCGGCAACACCAACGCCAACACCAACAAAAACACTACTACCACCACTGCCACCACCACTACTACTTGTGGTATTTCCACCACTACTGCAATTACTACTACCACTACCCGTACCACTGCTATTGCTGCCGCTGTAATGCTGCTGTTGCTGCTGCTGCTGGAGATGATGATGATGATGTGCAGGGTGGCTCAATTGAGTTTTATATTTATTGAATGTGTAGCCACCTGGCATAATGAGGCTACTACTATTGGTACTATTGCCAACACCACTACTGCTGCAGCTGCTGTTTGCCGCCATTAGTTTTTTATGTCCATAAGCGTTATGAAGTGCCGTTGTAGGGGCAGTGGCGGGTGCTACAACGACGGGCACCAGCACGGGTTATACGGAAATTTCGTAGTTCATGTCGTAGACACTGGCACGGTCGGGGGTGGGTGTGGTGGTATTAGCGCGGGCAGCACCCATTATGTGACCAGCTACACCTTGACCGGTTGTTATGGCACCATTGTTGCGATTTTGCTGCTGTTGTTGCAGATGCGTTTGTTGCTGCTGCTGATGTTGATGGTGTTGTTGTTGCTGTTGCTGCTGCTCAAGCGTTTGCATTTCCATCGAATCAGTCATTTCGAGTGCTCTGACGAATGACATGGGTCGTGTGGGGGTTTGTTTACGTTTGATTTGTGGTGATGGTTGGGTATTGGAGGAATTCATGCCTTGGGGATTGGGGGGAAATACTGGCACACCGCCATGTATTTTCGGTTGATAACCTTGTGATGTTGATGCCACAACAGACTGTCCACCACCCATCGATTGACTATAGCTAGTGGGTTGTGGCTGCGAGGAGGTAGCCGACGATGACGCATTACCATAACGCATTATGTACGACGAAACCGGTGGTCCCTGTGAGGCAGAGGGTAATGTTGTGGGACTAGTTGGATTGGAACGATGAAATACCGAATGCTGTTGTTGCTGCTGCTGTTGATAATCGTGTATTCCTGGCTGCGTCTGATGCATTCTCGAGTGGGTCATTATCAAGGGATGGCCCTGTTGTGCTCCACCGCTGACTGTAATATACTGAGGTCCTCCGGTACTATGATGCTGCATACTTGATGGCATAGTGCCCGCACTACTGCCGATGCCTCCCATTGACGATGGCGGTGGCATCATGCCACCAATACCACCGCCACCTGAGCTACCTTGGAAACCGGGTGATGTATCCTTCCACATATAAACTCCCCTCTGTGGACTACCAGCCAATTCGCGTATATTATCTACAGTGTTATTTGAACGGGCATAGGACAATTCACTGCCTGTCGTCCCAGATGGTCCGGAACCCTGACGCACCAGTTCGCCTTCCGATAGGAAACGCCGCTGTGGGCTGCCGCCATACGGTTGTTGGGCTAAAGTTGCAGCGTGTTGTTGTTGAATATTAATTACACCTGAAATGAAAAAATAATTCACAATCTATATTAATAAAATATTAGTGATTATTCGTAATCGATCAACTCAAGAACTACACCATTTCCAAAAGTAGAGAACATTCATAGTAACAATGCGTACTCAGTTCTTCTTGCTCGGGTCAGATATTCTTTTAAATGAACTTTTAAATTTCAATGGAATAAAACAATTTTCAAAAAATTATATAAAATATTTTAATAAATAAATATATTATAACAATGAAAGTTTGCTAAGTGTTTAAAAAAAATATAAAATTATATGTGTTAAAGTAATAATGTGTAAAAAACGTTATTTTATCAAAAATTAAATGTTAAAATTTCAAGACATTTCATTTGTTTACATTTCTCTGAACTCACACGGTACCCGTATATGTGAGAGAGTAATTTGAGTTGGACTACTTGGTATACTTTGGTTTTTAATATTAACACAAAAATTAAGTTTTTGTTACAGAAATTGATTAAAATTTTTAGGAAAATAAATAATTACAAACACTTTGATAATTACAAACACTTTGAAAACTGAAAGTGATTTCATTCCGAAAGAAATTTTCGCTCCACTTTCGATCGGAATGAAATTCTTTGTTTTCCAAATGTATTTCTGAAACTTCTTCAAAAACTTTTTCAGAAAATTCTAATAAAAATACAAACGGAAAATTCTGAAACACAATTAGAAAATTGTCAAGTATAATTTAAAAATTATGAAATTATGAAATACTACAAATGGAAGTTTCTGAAATATAATTAAAAATTTCTGATATTCAATTGAAAATTTCTGAAATACAATTATAAATTCCTGGAATACAATTTAAAATTGTGTTTTAGTCCCCATATTAACATAATTTTCGACATAAGTCATTTAAAGTTTTAAGAAATTAATCACTATCAGACCAATTATGAATAAAAAATTCCCTGGGAGTTTGTTCCCCGAGAGTTTTTTCCCATTGAATTTTAATAATTGGGCTGTATATCAAAATTTTTTCCACATCACAACTGATTCAAGTCCCCATAGAAGGCCAAAAATACATATTGATGGCGGGTATACAAGATTTGGCACAGCCGAATAAAACACTCTAGTTTATGTTTATTGTTCTTCGTCTTACCTTGCTGCTGTTGTTGCATTATGGCACGTTGTTGTTGCATTAGCATTTGTTGATGTTGTTGTTGCTGCTGCTGTTGTTGTATTATAGGCAATTGTGGATGCTGTGGTGGTAAACCAGTCGTTGAAGTCGGTGCCACATTTGTTGTATATTCATAAAAGGATTGTGTTGGATTTTGTGGGTTTTGCAATTGTTGTTGCTGCTGTTGATTGAGACCAATAAAGTCTGGTCTCCGAGGTTGGGTGGGTGTGCCAGGATTTGATCTAAATTTTAAATATAATTTTCATTTAATCTCTTTTACTCTGGGAAAAAAGTGTAAAATTTTGTTGTTAGATTAAGACATAAAATAAAAAAGACACATCAAAAGGAATATAAGTATGTTCTTAAAAGCGTTTGCAGAGATTAGTGATCATAAATAGTTAGAAATACAAATAATACATGGTAAGAAGCTGTGCGGCTAAAGTTTTGTTAAAACATAAAATATAAATAAATTAAAAAAGTGTAAATAAATTAACCAATCTAGTTATTATTAATGATGAAATGCCAATTGAAGGTGAAAATGTTAGTTCTGATGAGGAGGAATGATGTTTCGTTAGATACTACTATTTCATTCATTTAAATGGACAATCACAAAGTGCTTTTTGAAGTAGTTACTCAAAAGAAAAATTTACTAAGATGGAATTTTATCTATATTTATAACAATTGAGCAAGTTTAATTTTAAATAACATGTAATGTAAATTATTTTAATACTAATAATACTTTTTAGCTTCAAAAGCTCTTAATTTGAAAAACAATTTCCAGATTGTTTTCAGCATAGGAATTGCTTCTAGATCAGCTCCAAAGAGAGCAACCGACTCGAAACTTTCAACGATTTATCAACAAAACTTTTTTGTTGGGAGTTCTAAAATAATAAATGGCCAAAAGTTTTGCTATATAGACAGAGTATCCGCAAGTAGCACCAAATCGTCCAATATCTGGATATATGATATGGATATATGTATATGAAAGTACTAAAATGAAACCAATTAGTTGTACAAGTCTCTTGCGGCAGGTGGATGTTGCACGAGTCAACAGATCCACCAGGTATGGAGGTGCCGGAATTGAAGGCGTATACAAAAATGAGAGGTGCTAATCCTATGTTGTGATGCCAATGTACATCACAGCCAATTGGGCAGCACAGACAATAACAAATAATATTATATGTATGTCACAAATGTAGTACATACCCACCTTCAGGAATAAAGATAGGGAAGTTGTTATAGATATCACTCATAAGAGTTTGAAGGGTAGCAACCGACTGTTCCTTCTCGGACCACAGCCGTGTTACCTTCTCAGAGAACTTTTATTCGTCTAAACTGGCACGCTTCAGGGATACTAGACGGTAAACATTGGAACCTTTTATAGCATGGTTCAAAATGGTATGACGCAGAAGTGAACAAGTTCATTGATTTGCTAAAGCAGAGTTTTGAGCTATCCTGCCCTGTAAAGTTTCCAGGCAGGCGTAAACAACCGATATTGTGGACCGAAGAACTTCACGTTCAAAGATTGACGGGAATCGGTATAAGGGAAGGCAAAATAAAATGGGTGTTATATTGCAAATTCGTTAACAACGTAAATGAGTTATCTAGGAGGATGGATTGTATTAATACTGTAATTATGGAGTTACACAAATTTGTGGGTTGTATTTAGTACAGTTTAGAGCAAGGGGATTTACTCTAGCTGCGTTTTTTGACTTAGATGGAGCCTTTAATAACATTAATATAGAGGAAATAAGAGATATTTGAATCCAAAGGTAGAAAGATAGTTGCTTGACGCAGATGACGTTGTGATTCTGATCAAGGAAAGTTTATTTGACGTGTACCAGGGTTAGTACACGTCAAGTGCCCTTATCAAGATAGTCAGCATAGTGATGACCAGCTTTAGAAACGTTATTGGAACTATAAACAATCAGGTTGTGTTGGGTAACACACAGGACAATGAGGTAGCAGATGAACTGGCAGACAAAGTTCAGGTCTGGACCTAAGTTAATCTTGGAAAAACTTCGTGACTCTACAAACTAATATTTGGACAATCGGGGTTGTCATAGAATCCAATCATTGTCGGAATCGATTTTGAAAACGACAAAAAAGGTACATTTGACTTATGAAATCCAATGTGATTTCTTGTTTAATCGAATATAAAACTGATAACTTTCGATTTTTCGAGACAAATGTACTTTTCCTGTTGTTTTCAAAACCGATTCCGACAATGATTGGATTCTATGACAACTCCAAATAGGACGGATTGTCGGCTGTCCATGGCTAGCAGGATGCAAAACCAACCAAAATACTAATTGGGATGGATAGGAGAAGTCTGAGGTCTTTAGTAGGAGTGATAATGGGTCACTGCTCAATTGGAGCCTTCAAAAATAATTAAAAACCATTTAGTCTCATCACACAATTTACGTGATGAAAATAAAAGAATTATATAATTTATTATTAACGCAAAATGTAAACAAAATATAACAAAATTACACAATTTCCAAACAAAAAAACATTTTTTTTTATTTATGCAAATTTTCAACAAATCTGATCAAACCATCAGGTGCTGCTGTCAATAGGAATCGCAAAATAAAATGTAAAATATATATTAAACTATAAACAAGGCTACATAAGAATATTATCGGCAACAAGAGTAACTTGGAGCGCACTTGTATAATGGGAGTATCATCGAAATTAAGAAATTCCCATATAGAAATGGTACCCATAAGATTATTTCGTAATTGGAGTATTTGCTGAAGTAACCAATTCAAATACAATTGTATATAATGAAGGACTTTGGAAACTAGCAGTCCAGCTAGAAATCCTATAAGCATGATGAAGTTCATATATATTTGATTACTAGTCAAACAATTCGTTGAGAGTTTAACTTCTTCCAAAACTGAAGAGGATATTTTTGGGGAATTTTTAAATTGTGTATCATCATCCTCTAAACTGTCTCGGTTATATGAATCCAATAATGATATTTTGGCCTGTGGGGTAACCTCACTAAATGAATATTTGGATTTTCGAATAGAGCTTCTTGTGCTAAGAGGTGGGCTTTGATTTGTATAATCTGCATCCATTTCATCGTTCTCATTATTTATAATTTTGCGCATTTTTGTGTTAAAAGGCGTAGGGAATGTATCATCTTCAACGGTTTCGGTTGTATGTAATGCCTTGAGTTGCTCAAATGAATTTTTTGGTACAATTTCTTCATTAAAAACTTTGTGTAAGTTGTTTAGTCTACCAGTGCTTGTGGAATTTACAGCACCTTCTGTGCGGCCACTGTTTCTAAAATTGTTAGATTTAGCGCGAAAAACTAAATTTCGCAATTGAATTTGTTGTTTTAGTTTAACAGCTTCCACGCTCTCTTTCAACGCTTCGAATGTGGTATTTAACGGTGGATCCATTTAATAGATTCTCTTGAGGTCGAATTTTTTGGTATTGATTCGTTGATTTCAGAACTTATTTTTCTCTCAATATTTTGTTTTATGAAAGAAATTTATATGTAGTTTATTTGATGTATAAACAAAATATTAGTATTAGTTTTTTTTTAAATTTTATAAAATATCAAGGTTTGAAAGAATTATTTCTTAATTCAATTTTCAAAATCACATTAAATTTAATCTCTTAACAATTCTATTACAGAATTCCTTACGAATTAATTTATAGGTTTAATTCCTAAGTATTTCAAACGCATTGAATTCATTACATTGGGAATTCATTATTTTATCCATAATGATTAAATTGTTCTTTAATTAAAATCTATCAATGCAATATTTAAAGCCTATTTGTAAATATATATAAACCATTGTTTTCAAGCTCCTCTTGCTCTCTAAAACAAATTTGTTGAAACCGAAATTAATACGGCTATTAAATCGAATATGTTTGAATTGTATTTAATAATTTTATTAGCAACTATAATTACAAAGATTCAAAATAATGTTATCTATAAATTAAAAAAAAATGTCATGAATATTTAAAAAAATGTATTGCATACTTTTAGGCAGCATAAATTTATAAACTATAAAAGTGTAACATTTCCAGGTGTTATTTTTTTTAATGAAAATAATAAGATCAGAAACAAGTAACCTTAACCAAACAAAAACAATAAATGTATGTGTATAGAATTTAATGATTAAAATTATTATAACTGAAAAGAAAAACGAAACAAACCATTTCAATGAAATGTTAAAAATGAAAATCCAAAATAAAACGAAACGTTACAATTTAGTTTTATGTATTTTTATTTTTTTTTTTAGCTTAAACAAGTAAAAATGTCTGCTGTAGTAGAAGGTGGTAGAGAAATGTAAGAAAAAAAAAAGTTGACAGACACAATTTCCAATGATGAAATTTGAAGCTGAATGTTTTTTCGTTAGAAAGAAATAAAACAAACAAAATTATAAAAAAAAGAAAGAAACTCACCTCAAGTTTTAGGTGAAAAATAAATTATAGATACATATAGAGAAGTTGTAGAGGTAAAAAACACAGATGATAGAAGATTTTCAGTTTTCTTTTTTTTTATTTTCAAGATAATGGACGGAATTATTGAATAATAAAATTATAATATAATTTTCTTATATTTTTTTTTTGGTATTAAAAGTTGTTGGTGGTGCTTAACTAGGAAGAGGAGGTGATATACATATTGATACATTGATGATGAATTGAGAAGTTGTGTGTGTGTGTGCCCGCACTCTCATTTTTATCTCTCTTTTTCATATTTATATTTATGGTTTTGTTTTATAACTTATAGAAAGATATATTTTACATATTTGGTTGATCATTTAAGGCTTAAAAATAAAATAGGAATAAAGTTGTTTTTAATATTAACCAAGTATAAAACAAATGAAAATATTGTTAATAAAAACAAGATGTTATGATTGAAATTATTTTGTGGAAAAATAAAAGTGGAATAACCTAAAAGTATGCTTAATTTAATTTACTATAAAATTTGTATTTATAGTCTGGGCAAAAAAGCTAAAAATAATATAAATTAGCGATAAATATAGTACTTATTAAATATGTGATTGATTCTAATGTAATTAAAGAATTAATTATAATTAAACCGTAAAACAATTCACAAAGACATCCCAAGACAATTATGTTAAATAATTTGACATTTGAACCCGATATTTAAAGGGCTGTCGTTCCCCGATTTTCCGAACATTTCCTATAGATTAAGTAACAATATTCGGAATTTGTTTTGTTCAAACTTATTAACAGTATAAAATAATGGCATATTGACCAAATTATTTTTAAAAATAGTTTAAAGTTTAAATCAGAGGCTGTGCAAAACGCTCATAAATATTGACTTAATTCCTTTTTGTTTTTATTATCCTATATATCCTTAAGAGCAATTCTAAAACATTAATAATATCTTTAACAAATTTTTTAAAAATTTGAAAATGTTAAAAAAATATGAAAATGTTTAAAATTTATCCTCCTTAGAAAAAATATCATATCAGAGCTTTAATAAATCTTGAAAGAGAATTCTGTATATATTACGAATCTGTTATAACTAAATGAGAAATTTTATATGTAAAAACAATTCTTGGTAAAACCTGCGCATGATTTTATGGGGTTCGATCCAGAGTCACGAGTATGTGGATGTGTTGAAAATAGGCTGGTCAAGAAAAGATGTACTGCAATGGCTACTTAGATTTAGTTTCTTACTTGTCAGTTAAACTCAGCTTAACAGCTGTTATATTAAACCTGAAGCATATTTTGACGGAATTTAACCAATGATTGTGTTTCTCACTAATGGATTAATTTTGTAAGCATTGACATACTTTTCAGTTAAATATAAAAATTATATTAATGTTAATAAAGCAAATCAAAACAAAGAGCTGCTGTGTTGAATTGTTTATTTTATTTTTCATCTGTTTGTGCTTTGGAATTTTATACTTAGGTTTAACTCACCAATGATGCTCAGTTAAACCGAGATTAAATAAACAATAAGTGAGAAACACAATTTTTAGTTTAATTTAGGTTTAAACGTATAATGTAAATTATCTATATCCCAGAAACTAGTTCTTACGTGGTCGACATTGAATTTTACGCAAATAAGCTGACCGAACTTACCATTATTTGTTGTAGCTTTAGGAACTTCGTAACAAAAAAAATATTCGTATATGTATGTATATAATTGTGATTGAACACTATTGAACAGGAGGGCCTAATAATTTTCCTAATATTTAATACTAGTAGGTAGGACTACAAAATACATTATTGCTGTATTTCTGTATAATGCTGAACGAAATTCATGAGTGATGAGATTTTCAAAAGCTCGTGAAACGGACCCTTCTCCTAAAAATCTAATTTAAAACAACTCTACCAAACTAGAGCCAACAAATATGCAATAGTTTTTGTGTTTTTTTTAATTACTACCATTATAAAATAAAAAGTTAATTTCAAACCAATTTTAAGTAATTTTGTATTGAAAAATATTAGTGACCAAAATGAAAAAATTTTGATTAGTTTAAAAGGAAAACATATGCAAATTTGTTAAAATTTATTTAACTAAATAATTACTACAAAAACAATTATAAGGATAAAACACACAAAACTACAAAGCATATTTAAAGGCGAGTGCATTGTTTCTCAAAAATAATTCTAATTAAAGTGTTTTGGATTGGATTTTTACCCGTAAGAAAAAACACACACTGAAAGAAAATGCCATTAACTAAAATTTAAGATTTAATTACCGATTATTTTGGCACATAGAAAATGTGGCAAATTCCAGCTATGTCCATCTTTTTTTTGTATTTATTTTTTTTTATTGCAAACAAAAAGTGTAAAATTAGGCGGGGTAAAAAAGGGGGGTAAATTTTTTGTTTAGGAATTTGATTTTGGTTTTTAGACAAATTTTGATTCAAGAAATTTTTGAAAAAACATGTTTGCAGAGAAAATAAATTGTATGTAAATTAATTAAACAAAATATATATAAAGCAAAATATTTATAAGAAAATATAAAACAATTAAGTGTTATTATATAGAGATGTTTATACATAATAATTTTATTAAAAGAGAAGATGTTATGTGGTACATGAAATCCGAATTGAAATCGAATATAAAAGAGAGAGAGAAGTAAAACTTACCTTCTAACAGGACTGGCCATAACCAGAGGGGTAGCTACACCTAAAGGTTTAATACGCTGTTGCATAGTGGGTGTCGCAGTTGTCCCACTACGATTTTGTGCTTGTTGTTGTTGTTGCTGCATATGATTTGGATGGTCAGGTGACATGGCTTCATTAAAGCCACGCTGGGGTTCCAAACCTCTGTAAATGATGTTAAATTTATTATTAACAAAACAATTGATGTATATTGTGTATGATGTACCTTTGTCTGGCTAAAGGACTATGCCTCGGATGATACATGCGCATGTGTCGTGGAGAATCACCTCCGCCGCCGCCACCACCATTGCCTTGTACCCCATTTACATTGTTACCCTGTCCCGTGGCTATCGTACCATTTTCTAGTTGTGGCAAATAGAAATTGGTGGAATTATGCCTTTGCAATGGTGGTGTTGGTTCACAATCTTGACTCTGTGACGCTTGTGGTTCCATATCGGTATCTGAGCATTCCCTACCAGGCGAGAGCTGTTTGTGAAAGGTAAAAGAAACATATGTGATTTTTTAAACAGGAGTCCTGGCGGTCAACTTACAAAAACAAATAAACAATCATTTACTTATAGTATATATGTATGTAAATATAAATTACTCGAAAAATAAACTAATTTTAATTTAATGCATGAAAAAACTATTTTTTATCTGAAAATATGTATGAAAAATGCTTGAGTAGAGTTAAGTGAAACTGAAATTCGTATAAAAATGAGAACTGGAAATCGTATGGTATTGAAAAGAAATTCGTATGAAGTGTAAAATGAGAAGACAAATAAATTAAGAACATGAAAGGTGAGGGGGATATTGGGACATTTTGGCCAGTTGACAAGGTTTGTAAAATTATTTTCATATTATTCGAAGAATATTTTTAAGAAAATTTAATACAATTCTAGTTATATGTTCAAATAAAATTAGTAATAAACATTTTGAGAAAATCGAGTAATTATGAATTTTTTTCCACGATTTTAAATAAAAAATTCGAATATACATATTTTTAGAACAAAAAGCCGTATATTTTGATTTGAAATTATGCTGCATCATCTAAGGGCTGCCAGTAAACCTATCCTAAACCGAAATTCGTTTGGCATATTAAAAACTTCTTTGTTTATTTAATTAAAGAAACATAATACTAATTTGAATTGCATGTCAACTGAAGTAATGATTTGACTGTGTTAAACTGAAAATGTTTTAACGATTGCATGAATTCCACATAATTGAATTTAAAACTAACTATTAACTGTGAAAAAAAAGAAAAGAAAATATATGTATGTATGTATTCCGAAAATAAAGATTAATTTTGACTGCAATTTAATACAATTAATAATACAAGTAGTAATTGTAGTATGTAAAAAATTGTTTAAATGATAAAAACGAACGTTTAAATAATTTGTTTAATAAAAAGAACAGTTTTACCTTATTGTTTTTTGCATTTTCGGTGCTTTCATTAAAGGTGTAGAGTTTTGAATTGACCAATTTTTAATTTTTGTTTAATAAGTATACAAA
This sequence comes from Calliphora vicina, assembly GCF_958450345.1. Taxonomy (NCBI): domain Eukaryota; kingdom Metazoa; phylum Arthropoda; class Insecta; order Diptera; family Calliphoridae; genus Calliphora; species Calliphora vicina. The sequence goes on along the minus strand of NC_088783.1, from coordinate 81,132,716 downwards.
ATACAATTATTTGCTAGCAAAAAAATTACTAAACTGAATAAATATAAATTAAAGAAAGAAAATTTTAATAAAACAGAAAACAATAAAGAAAATACAACACATGCTAAAGTTATATCAAAAGTGTTATTGTAACAAAAGAAATTAATTAATTAATTAATTAACAAAGTGCATTAACATTTTGTATAACATTATTAAGATACAAAGATTTTTTGCTTGTTTTTTGTCAAAAATTAATTCATTATTTTTAGCTGAAAACAAAACTGCTGGTCGAGTGCAGTTAATTATGTTAAATCAGAAATTCTAAAGATATTAACATATTTGATATTGTAATTATATTCTGAATACTCTGAATATAGCCCAAAGTCGTTCATATGGGTAATTAATTATGTTAATTCATGCATTTTCGTACAATATTATACTGAACTCTTTTTAAATTCGAATTTGTTGGAACATTATTCTTGTCTTGTCTTTTCTACCTACAATACATTTTCTTACTACTACTGTTATTTAACTAATTTTTTTATTAATTCAATTAATGGTATCGCAACTTTAAGCCTCCCATTCGTGGTGTGCCATTTTCTGATATAAAACATTCTTTACTTTAACATTTTCGAAAGAATCCAGATCCGAGTCGAGATATATGAGATATTTAGAATTTTATATAAAAACTTTGGGGGCCCAAAAACTTTAAACTAAAAAAGCAGATATGTACATTGACTTTGTTATTGAAGTTCGTGAAAATGGAAAAGGACTGATTGGGTTGGGCAACATGCTATCCTCTCTCGCCTTCTCCCCGACGCTCCGATCATTAGGGATCGTAAGAACATCGAAACCGCTATCAACAAATTGACAAATGAAATTGACAGAGCGATTAAAGAGTCATGCAGACCTAGTGTCTACAGAGGTAGGAAAATACCACCATGGTGGACTTCCGAGATAGGGAGTACTCTCTACTATCGCAAACATTTCATTGAGGCAAAGAGACTGGGTAACTGGTCCGATTATAAGTCCTCTGTGAATAAATTCATGAACCTGGTAAGAAACGCAAAGCGGAAATCCTGGAAACCATTCTGTAGCTGCGTGAAAGGATTCTCCGAGAAGAGTCGCTTGCGCAGGATCTTGTCATCTTCGGCCGCTGTCCCGAGTTACATCCAGACATCGAGCGACAGCTGGACTACTAGTGGAAAAGAAACCTTTTTGGTTTTTATGGATGCTCACTTCAGAACGCATTGCAGAACTTTCCGTTGAGCCTTTTCAAGTCTCAATTCTCATAAACGAGGAAGGACTGAAATAAGCCCTGCGCAGTTTTGACCCATATAAATCACCGGGTCCTGATGGTATCATTCCGGCTCATCGGCAACGGAATGAGGATCTAATTATATCCTGGTTGACTCGTAAAAATTCGACCTGCTTAGCTTGGCCGGAATCCTGGACCAGATGTTCTGTTGCCTTCATCCATAAGGGAGGGAAGGCCGAAAAACTTTAGGCCTATTTGTCTATCGTCCATCCTTTTGTAGACCATGGAAAGGATAATCGATCTGTACCTTCGTTTATCGATTGATCCAACCCGACTTTCTATGTCTCAGAACGCCTACATGAAGGGCAGATCTGTTGAGACGGCACTACACTCGCTTGTGGGATTTGTAGAAAAATCACTCGAGCACAAGGGCATTATTGGTGGCCTTTCTGAATATTGAAGGGGCTTTTAACAATGTGACGCCAGAGACGATTCCTTCGACTTTGGGCGGACTGATTATAGATCGGTCTATTATATGCTTCATAGGTAGATTTCATTATTTTTTCTATAGGGAGGGGTTTAATTTACTCCATGAAGTGCAAAACTGTCGCATATGCTGATGATGTTGCTGTGGCTGTTTTTGGGAAATATCTTGACACTTACAAACTTCACTTAGTACACTTAGCCGTTGGAGCACTGATAGTGGACTTGGTGTGATAGTGGTTGTCTTCACGATATGGTAGTAGTGACTGACAATGTCACTAGTAAATCACTACAAATTCACTATTGGAATTCCCTGATGGGATTGTGTTCTGATAGACTAGTCGATAGTCTGTTGGACTATTAATCTGAGGGTTGCGGGTTCGATTCCCGCCAAAGACTCTGGGTGTATCTGCAGACAAGCTAAACGCTTCATAGATTGTGTTTGTTTTTTTTAAACAAAGTATGTCTGGAGTCTCTGAATGAGATATATTCTAAGATGATGCTATTATGGGTCCTTTGCCAAAGTACATTGATGCCAGTGTATCCAGTAGTCCGACCGAATATAGGCAAATTTTTTACTTAATCCGAGACTTTCATAAAGGAGAAACAAGCTTTGATTAGAATAAATAAATTGTTCCCTCAAAAGACATATTTATGTTAAAAAAAAGGTTTCCTAGGGAAATTTTTGGGTATTTCTTTATAAGTTTTCTTCTTAATGTTACAATATTCAGGTTCGTTCTGATATCAAATTTGTTGCTAATCGAAATATTCCATTATCTTGTTCGGTTCTAATACAATTTCAGCCACTGTAGAAGAATTCGGCAGTTAAGAATGAATCAAATTGATATTTAAAGTTCTTAAAGGAATTATAAAGGTGCCGAACATTACAGCTTTTATGGATATATGAATATACATATATAGAAAATAATAGTGGTTTAAAATTGTTTAAAAACGTTCTGATTTGAACAATTACTAATACGAAATGAACTACGCAGGTTCTACAGATTTAATATAGTCGAAATGCATAAGTTTTTTTTTAATAAACCTATATACTGTATTAATTTGTATGCCAATTAAACTACGAGGGTGACAAGATCGTTAAAATGCCACTATTATTTTATAAACACTTAAAAAACGTTGGAATAACATTGGACAAACAAATATAGTTATTTTATTCATATTTCAAAACGGGTTTTGGTTTAATAGAGAATTAATTTTCTTCCGCGATGGTAAAAAGTCCTGGATAATTAAATTATATCAGAAATTAATACTTGAAATGTTTTGGATTAGATCTAACATTATGTTCGTTTATGTTAAGGCCTTAAAACCCTGGTTCCAGTCGGACTCAATGTGGCATAGATCAGGATGTCCAATGAAGCCAGCTGCTCTATTGTGATATGCAACTAGATATGGCTATTGGTATTAACAATTTCAGGACACAGCATTTTAAATCTTTTAAAACAAACAAATATAATTAACATGTAAAATACAATAGTTAACAAAATATCTAGTTCTAGAAACTTTCAAAAAAGCCAATTGTGCTTTGTAAATTGTTAATTGTAACCAGTAAACACAAAAATTTAACTAGAACCAGTATTAACTCCGACATGCAACATACAACTCGTTGTATGTTTCTCATATCATACGATATTTAAAATTTCAAAATAAAAAAGAAATTATTTTTAAAATTAAATTTTCCTTCTACAAAAATTTCATTAAACCAAGATAAACAAATGAAAAAAACTTAAACATCCTTAAAACAAAATATTTCATTTATTTCTAGAAAAAACAAAACGGATATAAATGATTATTTAAATATAGTATAAAAATATTACAAAACATATTAAAGCTTTATTTACTTGTTTGGCGGCTAGGACACATAAGCTTCAGCGGTTTTTTGGGCCATTGAACAAACATACTTTTTTTTTTTTATTTATTTTTATTTTTTTAATTTTTTTTTGCATATATAAATAAAAAGGAAGATATCAAAGGGAACTACAAGTATAAAAAAAAACTATAAGAAAAATTGTATATGTACGAGTGTGTGTTTGAGTGCGTCATACGTACAAGTGTAAGGAAACAAAAAAGCATAAGGAAACTACATTTACATGCCTTAAAATGGTTTTTGCTGCGACGATTTTTAAATAAAGAAAAGCCAAAACCAAGAGTATTAAACTAGATTCTACAAGAAAATTCTCAAATATGCGAAGAAAAATACATACGAAAAAAAAAACTAATATAAAATAAGGTTTAAGATGACAACAGAGGAAAAAAAAACTTAAAAGTAAATTCAAGATGAATCTATACGAGAAAATTTTCGTTTGACACTCTGAACCTCCCATAATTTACAAAAAAGTTTATGAAATTTTATAGACATAAACGTCCACTCGTAAATGTCCATGGACATTTGATCATTTAAAATGTGACCTACTTTTAATAAACATACATTTGTATTTATTTAAATATGAACAAATTTAAAAATTGTTCCCATACATCACAGTACTTTTCAAGCAAATAAGCATATAATTACTATTTTCAAAACTAACTAAAATTACAAAAATGTTGCTTAAAATTCTAGATTTAAATTTAATTGTAGTATTTACTAATATACAGAGAGTGACAAAATAATGGAAACTTTGACCTTTTACCAAATATAAATGTATATTCTAATTTACTAGGATTTCTATTAAAATAAAGTAAATTTCTGTTTTTTTCAGCATTCAAGTTTAATAAAAAATATACATTGAATGTTGCCAATGTTATTTCCATGAACTTTTCATTCACAATATTTTATTTTGTTCGTAACAGCTTTATTATTTACAAAATTCCATCTATAAATTTCACGACATGGGGAATTTTGCCACGTGAACAAAATTGATGAACGAAAAATGGGAAAGACAACGATGTAAAACGTATCCTGTTTTACTGTTATTTCAAAATTTACTTCATTTTGAAAATTTCTATTTATAAAAAGTACTTTAAAAGTATTAGAGATGTATTTACAAAGGGAAAAAATGCAATTTTTTCAGTTTTTGTAAAAATTTTGCCATTAAAAAATTACTTTTGCAATTTAATTTAAAAGAATAGAAATGTGTACGTAATTTTCGTTCTAATGAGACATAAAAAACAGAAATTGGTTAAACAATGTTTAAGTTATTAAAAATTCGCCAGGCCATTAAAGTGTCTCAGGCCACTAGAACAAGAAATGTAGGAACAAAATTAACTTATTTTGAGATATATTAAAGTAAAAGCACATTTTTACTTAAAATATATCCGTATTTATTTGTATATGAGTTTTTGGCTTCGTAGGATACCGTTAACCTATTCGCAGGTATGACCAAAAAAAAAAATTTTTTAACGGCAGTTTTAAAACTCCATTTTCAAATTTTTAAAAATGTTAAACTAATTTCAGAATTTTTTGATTATATCATTTGGGATTTATTGATAATATAATAGGAAATAAAAATATGAAAAAATTATGTCAATACCTCCTACAGTTTTTTTTCCTGCGATATAAATTTTGCGATTTTCGGTCAAAACTAATTTTTTGGCTATATTTTTTTTGGAGAATGATACCAATTTCCTTACTGTTAGAATCTTATAAGCCAGATAATTCAAAATATGCTGTGAAAGTTTTACTAGAATCGTGAAGGTCAAAGGTAAAATTTGTCAATATTTGGAATTTCTAATGGCCTATATATTTTTAGACCGATTTTGATGAAGCTTAAGAAAACTATAACATGAATTCTAGTATTTATAATAACAGCGCAAAAATGGTAATTAACCCTTAATGGCACTTGGGGTTAAAATGACCACAAACTTTTAAAATCATTAAAAAACATGTCAATTTCAATATTGCTGATCAAAACGAATTAACCCTAACCAATTTACCTAACATTTTTTCAGGAGGATTTTTTTTATCAATGTTCACCAATCATTTTTTTATTAAGGGCCACCCTACTGTATATATTAAAGACAAACATATTAATGTGTTGATATGACTTCTTTTTATATACTACAATTGGTCGATTCACAAGATCTCCTATTGTGTCATATTGTCATAATTTTCTATTATTTCACAATTGTTTGAAAATGTTGTTATTGTCTTTCAAGCAAAAAATGTCCTAAAATAATATGCTATGTTTATTGTGTTATCATAACCAACAATCAGAGACCTGCGCCGAACTCCTAAGAGTCTTTAAAAAATATTTATACTACATTTGAAAAATAATTTCTTTAAATCTAATTAAACAGTACGTTCAAAATCGATTTTCATAGATTTTATTAATTGAAAATAGCGTACTTTAGACTTTTTCTACACAACTATTTAAGAGACATTTTTTGAGGAAAGTGTTTGGTTGATACAACAAAGTGCAACATAAAAATGGAACACACAAATTTGTATCAAACAAAATACTGTATCAAATATTAAATCAAACATACACACCAACTTTTTGCATCAAATATAAATAACTAAATAAACACTGTGCTTGTTCTCAGTTTGAACGACAAAAGTCAAATAAATAAAAAAAAAATGTAAAGGAAATCAAATGGGAAAATACTAAACTTTAATTTACAAAATTAAAAAAAAAATCACTTCTTTTCATGTTAAATAATTATAACAAACATACATTTAAAAGAGGAAAGGATGTAAGAGAAAAAAATGAACACGAGTAACTAATGAAAATATATTGCAGTTAAGATCTATGGCTTAACAATAGAAAATACATGAAAAAAAACAATAATAATAATAAAAAAGGAAACACCAGACCACCAACCAACCAACAAAACTAGCCAGTCAGCCACAAAACTTACAGACAAAAGGATACAAACAAAAAAAAAAATCAAATAAAGTATAAAAATAATAAAATACACTAGGGTTCTATATAAAAATATTTAAAGATAGAGAAAAAAAAATGGCATTTAAATACTAGCAATAGAAGATAAACAGATATGGGAAGTTTTGTAAGAAATAATTACATATATATTCATTAGAGTGACAGCCGATTTTTTTTTTAGATTTCGAAGAGTGCCGGGTGGAATATTGTAACACTAGGCCTAAAAGTTAAGTGCTGAAAATTTGGGCCAAAAAAAAATTTGACCCAAAGGAAAAATTCCAAAAATTTTTTTTAATGTAATATTCATTAATATAAATAAATCTACATATTTCTAGAAAACAATGCAGAACGTTAACGAGATTTACCTATTTATTCCATATAAATAGTAAAATTTTGCATATATCTGAACTTTGACCTCGATGCGCGTCCAGAAATCGTTGTCCTATTTGGCTAAAATTTTCACCACTTAACATTTAGGCCTAGTGTCACAATATTCCACCCGGCACTCTTTAAAATTTTAACAAAATTTTTTTTCATACAACTGATTGTCACTCTAATATTCATAGATTAAACAAAACAACATTTTCAAAATGTAGGTTTTATGAATTTAACACTTTTTATGAGGTTAACACTCTGTTGAAAAAAATAATCCTGTTATATTTAACATATTTTATTTAATTTCTCCAAACTACACTTATAAAATAGTATTTTTAATCGTATTTATCTTTTGAGTATTAAAAAGCCATGCAAATTATAGTATTTAAGTCTTATCCTATTACTAATACTAAAATTGGGGATTATAAAACTAAATCTAATACTGATACTCGGGATTATAGAACTAGATCAAATATTCGTCCTAATTAGGTTTTAGAAATTCACGGACAATTTTTATAGAGAAATTTCTTTATAAGAAGTCTTTTAATTTCAGTACAGATAAAACAGATTGGTTGTGACTGGTTGACATTCCATATTTCTTCGATTTTAATAGCAGAAAGTCAGTTGATAAAGAAAAATTACGATTGAAATAAAACAATTAAATTAATCAACTAAATTTTAGCAGATACTAAATCATTCGATTTGTAATAAATTCGTTTATCACAACCAAAACTATTTTCTGTGTGACAAAACAGAAACATGTTTATTTAAAACAAGATAATATACTTTACTAGTAGATCGATTTAATAAAAATTGAAAGTTTAAGTTATTGAAGATATTATTAAGGAGCTAAACATTGCAACTTCTAAGGATATGCATATTTAAAGAAAATAATGACAGTAATAGAGGTTTTAATTTGTTAATAATATTAACTCAATATACATTCTAAATTGAAAAAAGTTCTCTTTCGAAACGAATTACCCATTTACCAGATTTAACTTAATTGTAGCTCTTAAATCTTTCGATAAAAGTAAATATAGATCACAATTATATTAGAAACCCTTAAAAAACGCTGGACCAATATTGTGCAATTAAAAATATTGTATACTTGTATTAAAAAAATTCTATGAAATCTGCTATTCGAAAAGTTTACTCATTTTTTGTTTAATTTAGCAATAAAAAAATCCAGAGAATGAACAGATTGTTTTTTATAATTCCCGGGAATTAAAAAAGTCCGGAAATTACGAACTCTAGTCCAAACCGAAACATCTTTAATGTGCTATTAATTTCTAAACCAATTTGTCAGCATAACATGAACATAAAACTTTAAATCTTTTTCAGCATATATTTTTGAGATGAATTTTCCTTAAGTCAAATTTATTGTAATCAATTTGTTTACTTAATTCATAAATCTACTTTCTATTGACAAAAGTACTTAGGAATATTGTACTATCATTGAAAATGATCTAAAGATTCTTTAAATTAATAGAGCTTATTTGAAAGAGTGGATTAAAGCATTCGATGTGTAAATTAGTAAAGAATTTCATGTTTAAAAAATCATCTCAGTTTGGCAACTAATGTTTTTGGTTTGAAATTGTCATGTTCGGAACAAGTTCTAGGAAATCGATATATGTATAACTAACACAAATTTTTAAGAACGATTGTAGAACTAGTTTTTTAACATTATTTTTACCTGCAGCATAATGGATGACGAAACGTACGTTTCCGGGTCAATATTTTTATGTTTCTGATGCTCGAGGGAATGTTGTAGAAAAGTTTAGGACCCAAATGCAGAATATTTTCCCAAAAAGTTCTTGGTATGGCAAGCAATACGCAGTTACGGCAAAAGAAGCCAAACATTTGTTACAAAGGGCTCTCTAAATACCGAAATTTATATCAAGGAATGTTTACAAAAGAGGATGCTTCCATTCATAAGACTTCTTAATGTGTCCACTTAGTTTTGGCCTGATTTGGCATCCTGTCACTATGGTAAGCAATGTTTTGAGTGGTACAAGAACAATAATGTGGTATTTGTACCAAGAGAGGCAAATCCTCCAAATTGCCAGGAGCTAAGGCCAGTGGAGAGATATTGGGGTCTTGTTAAAAGTGAATTGAAGAACACAAAAAAGTATAGCTGAAACAAAAAGTCGACTTTTCGAACTTTCGACTTTTTAGTTAATCGACTTTTTTCGACTATTTTCGACTTTCCGACTATTTTCGACTTTTTTAAACTTTTTACCATTTCTTGTAAAAAATAAAAGGTTTCTACATTTATTTATGCACCTTTTGTAATGTTTAGCAATAACATTTGCGATAACATAATCGATTGTTCGACGTTTTTCCAACCAAAAAGTCGATTTCGACTATTTTCAGGAAAAATCGAACAATCGACTTATAGAACCCTACAAAAAAGGTGTCCAAAAGTATGGTAGATTTTATAGATCAAAGTGACAGAAAGCCCTATAAATACCTTAATGGAAGGGTTTGCGGAAAAGGTTCATAAATTCATCACTATTGATTAGAACTACATATTAAAATAATATTTTTTGTGAGTTGTAATAATAATTTCAATCAAATAAAAAAAATTAAAAACTGTAGGTTTAGTGGTTTCTTTTTATATTAACATTTATGTATGTTAAGACTTTTTCAATCTCACTTCTTAATTGAAAATAAATGAAAAATATATACTCTTCAAAATGACATATAATTTAGTAAATACAAAAACCGCGTTCAAAAGATCCCGCATTTTTATGTTATACACCCAAAATTTCAAAGGTTTTTTTAATGGTTCCATGAAGTTCATTCGGATCGAATTTGGTGTTCTATAGCTTAGTCTATACAATTTCTTAAGAATCATAATATTGTTCTAGAAGTAGTTGCGATATCAGTTCTATGGTTGTTATCAAAGAATCTGAATTGGTTGTATCTATAATCTTTCTAGAAGTAGTGACAAAAATGTTACTGGGTTTAACATCAATTTTCAAATATAAATTTTTAAATTTAAGTCATAATTTTGTCATTGTAATAATGTTTAGAATACTAGGAGTTAACACAAATTGAAAATTTTTAAAGATACATTTTTAATCGAAAATTTCATAAACACTTGGATTGTATACGATTTGTGTAGACTCGGTATTTTCAATTTAGAGTTGTATGTTGTGGTGTTACACAATTTCTTGAAGAATCCTACATATTTTTGTAGTTATAGTGATGTGGAGGTACACAATATTTGGGAAGATTCGAAATACATTTTTTAGATCTAATTAGTAGCATTTTTTAGGAGTAATTAAAATACTTATAAAACTTCCCACACTACAAAAGTTACAAATAATAAGAAATGTCTCTAAGTGTATAATAGAACTTAATGAAAAATAAACGAAATAAATAAATAAACGAAATAAATATCAAAAATACATACTATAATACAATTACACTAGACTACAATTATAATATTAAGAATACAGTAAAAGTAAAAAATTAAAAAAAAAAATTAAATAGAATAGTTTTATATAGAAGTATAAGAACAAGAGAATGCATTTTTTTTGTTGGTAGTTTTACTTGTTTTGTTTTCGTTTAATTACACAATTTACCCACCTTACTATAAAGCGTTGTGCTGCCCGACCGCTGATTAAAACCATTGCCCTGGTCCGTATAAGTCTTTACCTGTGTATGACGCTGGTCCCGTTCATAATAATTGCGTGGCATTCCATGCGGCGAATGTTGAGCATTAGCCGTAGACATGACACCAGATTTGACCGTAACACCAGCACCCGTACCACCACCACCACTGCCGCCGCCGCCGCCACGCATTATACTACCAGAGTTGGATTGATTGTTGGCATCACGTTCTGTTGTTATCGTGCTAATGCCTTGATTTTCTTTGTGAGACCGGCGAGCTGCATATTTTTCTGGTTTAAGAAGACTGCACACAGAAAAGGAAGAGAATAAATTAAAATTGATTTAATGCTGCTTAAGCAATGGTTAAACGTACCTTGGATATTGTGGACCAAATTGTGTGTAGCAACAATTATGCCAGCAGCCACGCGAAAAAGGATTATAGCCACCTTTAAATTTACCTGTCACTTGTTCGTTTGTTGTACGTCCCCGCGATACTAAGACCATATGAAAACCCGTCAAACCAAATATGGGTATGGCTAATATTGTGACAATACCCATTAATATCATACTAAAATAAATAGTTTGGAAAGTTATTAAACATATTAGACAATTATAAATATTATTGGATAAGGAAAGATATCTTTATGTATAAATTATTGTATTATTTTACGATTTTATAAAGAAAGTTGTCGTGGACCAAAATCATACAACGAGAATTGCTATTTATTTTACATTTCAAAAAATTTTATTAATAAATTGAATACTTGGTTTTTGTATTAAAACGTTTTCTTTCTTCCTTAAACAATAATATTAATTTAAAAAAAATTCAGAAATGATTTCTGAGAAATAAATAAATAAAAATACTTACGATACTATTGGTGCTGTATCTTTTATATTTGGCATTGTTTTTAATACATAAAATAAGCATAAAGAAAATATGCTCAACATGTGTATCGATAGAGAAACCAAAAAGAAAAAGAAAAATCTATAATTACGTCGTCCAATGCAATTATTAACCCAAGGACAATGATGATCGAATGTCTGGAATTATACAAAACATAAATAAATCGAATAAATAATGCTATATATACATAATAATCATAGATAACAATGGCTAAATATAAAAACCAGCATTTCTTTCTTTCTCCCATCATGGTGATTGATGTTGTTCGTTCATCAACTAAATGGAATTTTTTTTTTTATTTTTTATTTTTTATTATTACTCACTTCTATACAATGATTGCATACGGAACAGTGTGAACATCTTGGCGGTCGATAAAATTTGCACGTTACACACCATTTCATTTTCACCGTAATGCCATTTATTTCAGCATTTTTATATAAAGGTGCACGGAATTCTTCTTCTCGATCTTCATCAGGAGAAGCTATAAGTTTAGAAAATTCATTACTTTTTTCGTGAATAGTTGAACGTATCAGTTCGAAATTTACCTTTGGGTATTACACCTGGATCCATAAATGTGGCCAACGTAAAATTGGCTAACACAAAAAATGTTATAACGCCCTGATATGCTGGTACCCATGGATGACTTTTTAAATAATATTGGCAGCTGTAAGTAAAATAAAGTAAACGAATACAATTAATTTTAAATGTACTGTTAGAGAAAAACAATTTTAGAAATGTTAAATTACTATAAATACTTGGCACTTGTAGCCAAATTGTAGCTATCGATTATTCGGATGTATTCGTATACAACACTAATGTGAAAAACAATCAATTACGCAGTGCAACACGAACAAAATAACCATATACGGACACCACTACGTGATAAAAAACCAAAAAAAAAAAATACCCGAGTCTCCCAGTTTTTCCTAAAGTCATGTACTTTTTTTATGGGCCCCCAAAGATTTGGGGTCTCGGTGTCATTTTTGCAAAAAAGTGATGATTTTCTCAGGCTCATATCTTGCAAGCAGTTCGGAATTTTGATTTACTATCTGAGGCAAAGTTGCCATAAAGAACAAAAATTGTGAACATATAAAATCAACAAAACTTCAAGATCAAAATACTTAAAGAGAGTAAATCAAAATTCCGCACTGTTTGCAAGATATGAGCCTGAGAATATTATCACTTTTTTGCAAAAATGACACCGAGGCCCCAAATCTTTGGGGGCCCATAAAAAGTGCATGACTTTGGGAAAAACTGGGAGACTCGGGTATTTTTTTTTGGTATTATATCACGTAGTGGTGTCCGTATATGGTTATATTTCCAGGACTCAACAAAATTACACACAGTGTTATTACACAGATTATTACAGATATGAAACAAATGACAGTTCTCGAAAAAGTAATATCGAACCGTACTGTTATTTTGACGTCTTAAAATCACATTTCAATGATTGTAAATATGCAGTTGCATACTGTTATTTTGACGTCTTAAAATCACATTTCAATGATTGCAATATGCAGTTGCAGCAAAAGAAGCCAAAGGGCACTAAAATTATAAAAAATACCGAATGTGTCCACTTATTTTTTGCCTGATATGGCATCCTGTCACTATGGGAAGCAAGGCCTTGAGTGGTACAAGAACAATAATGTGGTATTTGCACCAATTGAGGAAAATCCACCAAACTGCCTGGAGCTAAGACCAGTGGAGAGATATTGGGTTCTCGTTAAAAGAGAGAATAAATTTTAAACGGAGATGGACTACCTGTTCGAAAAAGTAACAGAAAGCTCTATAAAAACCTTAATGAAAGGGTTTCGGGGAAAAGTTCATAAATTCATTACTATTGATTAGATAAATATTTTATCAAAAATAAGGAGAGGGATTTAAACTCTAAGCTTTGAAATATTATATGCCTATCTACATGCATTTCTGAATGAGATGGCGTGATATTCTACAGTTCAAATACATTGGAAACTGTAATGCGGATTCAGTGGTAAAAACATCGCTCTTGGATCATGAGGCAGTCGGATTGATTGGTCGACATATCAGACACCTGCGCCGAATTGAGCCGAGCCTCCGATAAATATTAAAATCCGTCGCCGCCAAAATTTGTTTGGCTTAAGTTCGGCTGGAAAATAGAATTTTTCAAGAAATGTTTTGTAAAGAAAAAAAAATTCAAAAATTCCGGGTAAAACTCGGAATTTTTTTTAGTTCCAGTCAACTGTAATAAAAAGGCCCCCCAAAGTATGCAGTACAAATTTAAATATTTTATTTGAAAAAAAATAAATAAGAACAGGCAGGTGTATGTGGGTTGGAGAAACTTGAAGAACTAACATTAGTAAATAGCTACCGGGCGAAGCCGGGGCTGTCAACTAGTATTCAATAAATTATTTGTGGTTTAAGTCCCAAGATTAATGCCAGATAGTAGTACATTGTCGCATATATACCTTACTATTTCCTGTAAAGCTAAGCTTTTTGGTAGCGACGGCGGGTTGCCATGATGAAGTATAGGAGACTACGCTGTCGGCGTGGCTGACCACAGATTGGTTGGTTTACGTGGTAGTTCACTACGTGCGAACAATCAAGTAGAGTCGAAGGGACCCCGTTTTGATGCCACAGATTGGTAATTCTTGCATAATCTGACGGATCTATCTGAGACTGATGCTAGAAGGTTAGACATTTTCATACGTGCATCAGAATGATTTGGTATTTGCTTTTCTGTTCTCGAGCCCCTGCAACACAGAGGCGCCCATGGAGGACTCATATGTGTCACTGTATGAAAATGTCTGCATATTTAACTTAACTTTAGTTTTCTATATTAAATTTTCGCCTCAAAATCTTGAAATTATTTTCGTGTACACACTTTATTTGTTTACTTTTGGAATACCTTAAAAAAAATAATTTTGTTTTTTAGATTTCTATATTTATTCTAATTTTATAAACAGAAGCTAAATTTGCAAGCGGAAAAATGGCAATTTGTTTCATATCTTCCAACAATTCTAGAATAATTAGGTTATCAGCTTTAGTTTGTATGTATGAATGTCTGTCTGTCTGGGTGTCTGTCTGTCAGTCTACATATTTATTTATTTATTAATAATAAAATCATAGTGTTGTTGATTTGCATTAGTTTTAGTTAAAAATAAACGAAATTTATTTATTATTTAGAATAAGTTTGATATGTAGTACGTATCTAACGTAATTTTTATTATTGTCTATATTTGGCATAATAAATCGTTGAGCTTTAATTAATTAAGCAATCGATATTAGGGACGTGACCAGTGCAAACGAGTCGTATTAAAAATTAATAAATCATTTAGATTATTTTCGGCACTGATAAATTGTTTTCATTAAAGTGGTATGGTTTGATATCTTTAGAAATTTGCAAATCTGTAATAAATATTTACCAAGTATGTGACACTTTATGTCAAATATATCAATCCCTAACACGAACATTTTTCAATACAAGGTTTTTATTCAACTTATATTGGGCTTAAATGGTTTTTGCTATTAAATTGTAGCGGAACTAGGAACACCAATAAAATTCTAATAAATTATGTGAAAAACGAAAATCTAATATAATTGTTGGTTAAGATATTTTCGCTGTTAGGGCTCGATATATTTGTGAATTGAGTTTAATATAAAGTTCCATAGTCATATAAAAACATAGTAGTAATAAATAATTTAATAATTCAATAAAGTTTTCAAAACATTTCTAAAAATACATCAAGTGAATATCCCCATTGTTTTCTATAATTAAATATACTAGACAAACTAACGCAATTAGAACAACAAACCCTACCGATAATTTGTGTTTTAAATGTGAACAATTTCAATAAACTGCATCAATATTTAATAAAATTCCGTATAAAACAAAAAAATAAAAATAGAAAATACAATTTTGTTATTATGTAAATTAACTTTATACGAGAGTAAATAACAATAACCCATGGCGAAGGATAGACGGACAGACGACAGTTGTAGAACTTGTAGATAATTGACGTTTCCATAACAATAACAATTTCGATAAAATAACAAAAAACAAAAAAACTACTTAATTATTATTATGAATATTGACCAATATTTACTAACAAATATGGATAAATGAATGGTGCTGTGTTGGTTTGACGGCTGGTTGAACGGCTGATTGGTTGCAATTAATTAAAAATAAAAATTCCAAAATAATTGAAATGCTTATTTATTTGGTAAATTGATGATAACGATCATCATCATTATCATCATGATGACGATGGTAGAGAATGAGTTTGAATATAAATTTCTATAATTTATAAATATTTTAAACACGCGTGATAGTCAATGGATTATATTTATATGAATATTTGAATATATATGTATGTAAATAATAATGTTTGGATATACACGTCTTAATAATCGCTTACACTTTAAGAAATTGTTCGCTTAGTACAGCGCCAAAGTACCCAATTTTTTTAAATTCGAAATAAAAGTTTTAAAAGTCATCTAAAATCACTTGTCTACATTAAAGCTGAGAGAATAAATCAGAAGATAAATTCGAAAAAGGAAAATAATGAGGGCTTTAGAAAATGTTTTGCTTGTCTGCAGATACACCTAAAGTCTCTGGCGGGAATCGAACCCGTAACCCCCAGATTTATAGCACAGCACACTATCGTCCAGTCTATCGGGGCTCCCATTATTTGTTCTCAATATAAGAGTCCTTTAATCATAATACTGAAACTATGTATTTGAATGAATTGAAATGACACACTATTGCGAGCGTCAAACAGCTAAGTGTTACAATAGATTTATTTGGTCGAGGAACAAGAGTAAAAGTGTATTAAGGATACCTTACAATACATTCTTTGATATTTTTTAAATATCACGAATTCAATCAAAGAGCACAGAAAGAACAAATGTTTTTAAACATGGTTTTTCAGATTTTTTTATATTCACATAATCTTTGGAGTCCTTGGGACAATTTAATTTTTTTTCCCGAATTAAATTTTTGGAAAAATTTAGTAATTGTGTACCTTTAGTTGTTCGAAATTATAAAAAAAAATATAATTTGATATGTCCAAATGACTCTCAAGAGTATGTATTTACTAGGGTATTCAAATTATTCGATTTTTCTCTTGTTCGAAAAAAACTAATAATTCGAATAAGACATTTTACTTTGTTCGAATAATTCGATCACACGTTTAAAATTAATCGAATTATTCGAATAATTTAATTTTTTTTTAAAGTAACAATTAAGTTTTGATGTAAGTTTTTTAATATTTTATTCTTAAAGAAAAACAAAATATATATAAAGTTAAAGTTAACAATCCAAGTATTGATAATGTTAAAAAACAATCGAACAAAAGTCCATCATTAAATTTTCATCAGAAATATTCTGATCAGATTCCCTCCCGAACAATCTACTTTGGAGCTGGTTGGGCATGATCCTGAATTCAAGTATTAAGAACTTGTTTATGTCGTTCATTAATTCGGGATTTAAAATGAGTAACTAATTCTTTAGTAAATGAATTATTCACTTTTTATAAATTTTTTATAACAAATTGTATTATATCCTCAAACTCTATTAACGTTGCCGAATCTTTGCTTAATCAAGTGGTCTTAGAGAATTACACAAATCTGTATAAAGTTTGATATCATTATCAGTGAACGTGGCAAATTAAGTCAGACAGTGCATGATTGACGCATTTATAAAAACGCAAAAAATTGATTACCATGTTAGACAAAGATGTCCAACGATATTTTGTGTTTATCATTAGATTTATTAAATATTTTACAACACTTAATAACATCACTTATATATATTTTAAGATCTTGGCCTTCGTCTATTTCAACGTAATCATTATAAATGTCATCCTCAATATCACTTTCGACGACCGTTTAAAAATCACATTCGCCATCACTTTCAACACCACTTTAATCTAAGTTAATATTTTGATTATTAATTTCAATTCTGCTTATATTTCGATAGCATATGTTCACACCACACCACAACCATGTCATGTTCAGCCAATTCAGCCTAAATAGCTATTATCTTATTTCGTATCTTTTATTTTCATTGGTTCAAGTCCTAAATTAAACATTTTGAAAGACTTGTTTTTAGAAATGTAACTTCTTGCAGTAATATTTATATACTTATAGAAGGAACTATCGGACCTATCTTTAATTATTTGACGAATTTCAGAAACAATAAAAGGTTGTACTTATTTAAATTTGGAATTATGAAAATTTTAAGCAATTTAATAAATTTAAATATACTATATGTACATTTATTTGTTTTATTCGATTATTTTACATAAATTGTTCGAATTATTCGTTATTCGAAAATGGTAATTTTTAAATTGTTCGAATAATTATTCGTAAGAAATTATTCGATTAATCGAACGATCATTACTCGAATGAATACCTTAGTATGTATTTACAAAAGAAAATCAAAAATGAAAGACCCAATTCGACTGTGCGCGGATGCTTTTTTGCTGGTGATGTGGTAAGGAAGTGGAGAACATCATTCATATCACCTGTCAATGCCAGACACTAAATCGGCTTAAATGTTTCGGTTCTTCTTTCTATCAGAATCTAAAGGACTTGTAGAGTATTAACCCATTGGTAATACGGATTTAAAAATTCTTTGGTGACATAACACTGCGTTTCGACTCTTGTTTCCATCTGAATTTAGAGAATTCTCTCTTGGTGAATAGTTATAAATAATGTTGTACTTCCATAGTACACACCGCTTCAAAACTATCCATCTACTACGTTACTATAACGGATCACATTATGGCCTATGATGGACATATCTTCTTGGATTACAACGCTTACAATTAAACAATATGTTAGCGGAGATTACCGGACACTGAAAACTTGGCAATGAATTGCTCTGAATTGGCATGTATTGCTTCTTTCTGTAGGATTGTTATTATGAAGAAGATGATGAAACAATTCTTCATTTTTTGTTTCATTGTCCAGCGCTAGAAGAGCTACACATTAGATTTTCTAGGACACCGTTTCATTGACATTCTTAAAATTTTCTCCTCCTCTGAAACTTTCATTCATTATATGTTGACTACAAAAATTGGATGGCTCTTAAACTGAACACAAACTATGTGAAAATTAAGAAGTGAGATCGAAAAAACCTTAATACACGTTTTTCCTTAAAACTTTTAAAAATTATTAAATATTTTCAACAAAACCCAACATGGTCCTACAAAAAGTTGTACAAACAATCAAAACCTGGTTCATATAGAAGGAATGGTCCACATGATGTTTCTAAAGCCAATAAATAGAAAGCATTTTCAAAAGAGCTCCCAACACATTCGCTAGGAAAGCAGTCCGGTTAGCTCAGTACTCGGACTATTTGGTACGCAAAGTTAAACTCAATGCAGGTTTAAAAACATACAAGGCTCAAAAAGTTCCTGACAAAAACTCTGCTAAAAATTTAGAGGCCAAAGACAGAGCAGGGAAATTGAAGTCAATTTTTATAAAAAATATTCCTGATGACAAAACGTATGTTCTGGCAGATTTTTCGTAGCTTCCGGGTCAAAATGTTTGTGTGGCTGATGTTCAAGGGAATGTTGAAGAAAAGTTTAGGACCCAAAAGCAGACGAAATTTTCCAAATTATTCTTGGTATGGCAGCAATATGCAGTTGCAGCAAAAAAGCCAAACATTTGTTACAAAGGGCTCTATAAATACCGGAATTTACAACAATGATTGTTTACAAAAAAGGATGCTACCATTTTTTTTAAACTTAAACTATAATAAACACTAGTTAACAATATTAATTTTAATTATACAAAGTCCCTTAATAGTGCTCTCGAGTATTATTAGAGAAATAAGTGATTTTTATTTACAAAATTAAAACTTGATGTACTTCAAATGAAGAATACTTAATTTTATTTTTTTGTAATGAAAAGTTAAAAAACATTACTTAGATATGTTATAGAGGTTATTAAAAGGGTCAAAAGGATAAAATGTGGAAGAAGCTTATATATTCAAAAATTAATTTAGCCACCAAAATTTTTTGGTTTTTTATCTTTGCGAAATGCAAAGTTCCAGTTATAATAATAATTTCAATAATAAACAAGTAAGAAAGTATGGTCGGCCAAGCCCGACCATATAATACCCTACACTAAGAAAAAGAGCAAAAAAAATTTTCTTTTAAAATTTCAATAATTTATATTTTTGAGTGATTTTCGGAAGTGGGGTTATATGGGGGCTATGACCAATTATGGACCGATCACCATGAAATTAGGTCGTTTGATTTATGTCTATATTAAAGTTAACTATGTTGAATTTTGTGTGTTTACCAATATTTTTAAGCGATTTATGCACGTTAAAGTGATTTTCGGAAGCGGGTCTATATGGGAGCTATGACTAATTATGGACCGATCGTAACAAAATTTGGTGACATGAATTTTGTGTATATAAAACTTATTTGGAGCGGAATTTGTGGAGATACATATATAAATTAAACATTTATAACCGATAAAGTCCAATTTCGGGAGGACATTTGTATGGGGGCTAGGTGAAATAGTGGACCGATTTCAGCCAGTTTCAATAGGCTTGGTCCTTGAGCCGAAAAAATAATATGTACCAAATTTGATTGAAATATCTTCAAAACTGTGACCTGTACTCTGCGCACAATGTTTACATGGACAGCCAGCCAGCCAGCCGACCAGACGGACGGACATCGCTTAATCGACTCAGAAAGTGATTCTAAGTCGATCGGTATACTTTAAGGTGGGTGTTAGACTAATATTTTTGGGTGTTACAAACATCTGCACAAACGCATAATACCCTCCCCACTATGGTGGTGTAGGGTATAAAAATAAAAAATCAGAACTGTCGGTTTAGTGGTTTATTTTTTATTAACATTTAAGTATGTTAAGATTTTTTTCGATCTCATTCCTTATATTGATAATTTGTATAACATATTTTTAGACTATTTGTAAGTAATGCAGATGTTCAGTAATAAACATTAAAAATTATGTTACCCAACAATTGCAAGTCCTTACCAAGTTTTTTCTGGGAAATAACTAATTTCAAGACTAATTTCAGTATCATAACAAATAACACGATAGCTAATTAATTTTAGCTTTCATTTAATTTTAAATTCTCCATTTAATCTTAAATTAATGTTTATTTGCAATTTTTTAATAACATTTATTTGAATTCTAAAACCTTGAAGTAATACTTAACATTTTTTTCAAGTGTACATATTATTGTATAAACTTTTCTATACGTATTAACTATTGAATCATTACATTACATTATTTATTATTTATTTTTTTTTTAGAAAAAATTCAATGGCATTTTTTATTATGGCTATTATTGTTATTGTAAAGTATACAATGAAAAAAAGAAAACATTTCTAAATATTATTCAAATACTCATACAAATTGTTATAAATTTAATTTGTTTGCCTGTATTTGTAGCTATAAAATTGACAGCTTTTTAATTAAACAAATATTTTTAAATAAATTCTGTTTTTTGTTTCATATTCGGCTTTTTATAAGTACATATTTTTACATTTATTCGGTATTTATAGTGTAATTCAATACTAATGGATTTTATTAAAAACAACTAAATATAGATACATATCGTCCGTTAAAATGGTAAAGGATTTAAATAATATTTCTGTGTTTTTATTTTGAACTTTTGACACTTGTTTTGTTTCTCTTGTCAATGGATTGAAATGTAAGTTAAGACTTTTTCCGTTTCCGTTAATGCTTTCCGTCATTATACAAATATTTGTATGGTAAAACTTATTAAGTTATTGTTGTAGCCTGTATAGTTTATTTATTTGTTTGCTTTTTCAGATTTATATCTCATGTTACAAATTTATTGTTTAGTAGTTCAACTAAATTTGTTGTTAAGATACATAGATACACTTTCCAATACTTGTTTGTACATGATTACAGATACATTCTAGATAGAAAACATTTATTCATTTGCTGTATAGTTACAAACATCGTACATCTAAATGTTTAAACAACCAACTAAGTGCTGATTGTTTTTATGATTGTTAAACAAAATAAATAAAATAAAATGAAATACTGCACAGAAATGGAAACAATCTCAAAGTAGAACACGCTACATTAAATATAGAAAATTTGTTGCAATTTTTGTTTAGTTTGTTAACGTTTAATGTTACCAATCTAGTGCCAGCCAGCCAAGTTGTCTGTCCTGTATCCTCAATTTATTTATATGGAAGTGCACATGTACACTGGCTGGATGGCACACATGCTGGCATGGAAAAAGAGAAAACTTGCTGCAATAAGTTGTGGCAAGTATCTCAGCTGTTTTGATTAAACTTTTTACGATTGAATTCAAAGTATTAGAAAATAAATTGCAATAGAATGTGAACAACTAGCGATTACAGTGCGTTTTATTGCCAGAGTTTTAAAAGAATTTTGTGTAACGTGAAATTCAATTGAACTCTTAGTAGTATAAACAATTTCGCTGTGTTTACAACAGAAGTTTTCTGTTGAAGTTATAAAGAGATTTTTGTTAGTTTTAGTCAAAGTACAATTAAAGATTTTAATAAAATGCTTAATTTATAAAAACATTCTATGTCTATAATAAACTTTAATCTCAACTTTACTTTCCTTACAGTAAATGGTTTTTAAAATTGTGTGTTAAACTACATTAACTTCAAACCCACACATCTAGGGTTCCTAATTTCCTGGACTTTATCATTCTCGGGAAATAATACAAAAATCTGTTCATTCCCGGGCATTTTTATACTCTACACCACCATAGTGGGAAAGATACAGGGGGGTTACTCTCTATTGCGATGCGAAAGCAATTTCGATGCGAAAGGTAAATGCGTTAAGAATACAATTTTGTACTCTGTATCGTCTACGCAAACCCTTTCGCAAAAAGAAGCAATACTGGCACCACAAAATAAACAATAGCGAAGAATGACAAAATGAAATGTCAAAACTTGTAAATAAAAATATTTTAAACTAATTTTTTGTGCCAATTGTACAATTTTTCTTTCGCATCGCAATAGAGAGTAACCCCCCAGGTCGTAATTTTGAAGATATATATTTTCGCCCAAGAATGTCTGATTTATATAGGTATTCACAAATTGCCACAATTGACTTTAGCCCCATATAAGTCCAACTTCCTAAAATCACTTTAATGTTTTCAAAATGTTGGTGTCCAAATAAAATTCAACACAAATAACATTCATATAAGGAGTGAGTTCGAAAAAACCTTAACACACGGTTTTCCTTAAAACTTTTAACCCAAGTATTATTTGATTTTCTTTGTATGATCAAGTTACCTTTGAAAACTATGTCAGTTAAAATCCGTTAAATGACTTGGAACTCCCACCTCCTCTGAAACATTCACTCAAACTTCATACATTTAGACAACACGTTTTTCCTTAAAACTTTTAACCCAAGTATTATTTGGTTTTCTTTTTTTGATCAAGTTACCTTTGAAAAATATGTCAGTTATTATGTTTAACCCTCTAACCGGCAAGGCTGCCTTTAGCCGGGGTATGTTAAATGTATGTAATGCTGCTTTATTTGCTTATTTCTCCCGTTATAACGGTAAATATGTGTAAAGAGACAAACAATTTACTTATTGTGATAAACATGAACGAATAAGCTGGTATATTTGTTTACCTCAAAATAAAATTGGCCGGTTAGAGGGTTAATGTCAATTATGCTCATTTGTTATTAATCTGATTAAAATGAATGACGAGAAAAAAATGAGTACTAAAATTATTAAATATTTTTAACAGAATCCGACTTGCTCCTACAAAAAGTTGGCCAAACAATCAAAACTAATTCCAATGTTATTAAACAATATCGGGAGAACTTGTCCGTTGATAGAAACACTGGTTCAGGTAGGAATAGATGTTTCTAAAGCCAATAAATAGAAAGCATTTTCAAAATAGCTCCCAACACATACAGTAGGAAAGCAGTCAGGTTAGGTCAGTACTTGGACTATTTGGTAGGAAATGCAGGTTTAAAAAAAAGTCTCAAAAAGTTCCTCACAGGAACTCTGCTAAATATTTAGAGGCCAAAGGCAGAGCACGGAAATTGAAGTTAAAATTTATAAAAAAAAAACAAGTATGAGAGCTATATTCGGCTGTGCCGAATCTAATGAAACCTTCACCAAATTATACTTTAAAATATTTTTAGATAAACAAAATTTAATTTTTTTGAAATTGTTTTAAAATTTTTTTTTTCGAAATTGATTTTTAATTTTTTTTTAAAAAAGTTTTTAATTTTTTAAATTTTTTTTTTTTGCATAAAGAATTTATGATAATAAAATTTTTTGATGAAAAAAAATTCGGGTTCGAAAATATTTTTCCCGATTTTGAACCATTGTAGGACCAACTTACTATAGCCTTATATACATACATCGTTGCAATAGACTTTGAAATATCTATCATTAGATATCCATATTGTCTAATATTAATGACTTATTAATCCAGATATAGATAAAAAAAATAGACCAAAAATCGAGGTTGTCTAGATTTTTTCCTTATACAGTGGTGGCCAGGAATTTAAGACAAAAATTGTTTGCTAAATTCCACGTGATTGTCAATTATTTTTTCAAATATTTCCACAAATATGTATGCATGAGGACTGTTTTAACACAAATGTGTGATTTATTCGACTGTGTCAATTCATACATATTCACCACGAACACATAAAATTTTTCTACAACTTGACCAAAAAAAATTTTTTTTAAATAAACATATTTTCTCACATTTACATCATTATATTTTTATTATTACAAAATATTCGGACCAAATTTCGTATTTTTAGTTCCATTAGTTTCCGTCATATCATGTTATTAACAGCGGATGTTCGCTGAGGTGGGTCAACGTATTTCCACATATCTTTGTTCATATATGTTTTACCGATTTTTCCAAACATTTTTCAGAAACTAGAAACATTAATAATAAATTTCATACCCTTAGAGGTCCTTTTATTTTGGCTCTATAGCACTTAAAATTCAGTTGATGAAAAAAATTCAAGTATTTGTCTTAAATTGGTGGCCACCACTGTATATCAGCCATTTGTGAGCCGATTTTGTCGATTTTAAATAGCAACCGAGCCAGAAGAATTCCCGATATGTTGATGTATGAATAATGTATGTAAGTTATTTGGGGCTACGGAAAGTTGATTTCAACATACAAACGGACATGGCTATAACGACTTCGCTATCTATAACGATCCAGAATATATATACTTTGTGGGGACGCAAATGAGAAATGTAGAAATTACAAACGGAATGACAAACTTTCCACTCATGGTGAAGGGTATAAAAATACCTGCTGCATAATTGATATATAACGATCCATGTTCAGGAAAATTTTTCGCTTCCGGGTCAATATTTTTATGTTGCTAATGCTCGAAGAAATGTTGTAGCAAAAGCAGACAATGTTCCCCAAAAGTTCTTGTTATGGCAAGCAATATGCAGTTGCGGAAAACACCGAAATTTACATCAAAGAATGCTTACAAAAGAGGATGCTTCAATTCATGTGTCCATTTATTTTTGGCCTGATATGGCATCCTGTCCTGGCATGGTAAGCAAAGTCCTCAAAACTGCCCGGAGCTAAGGCCAGTGGAGAGATATTGGGCTCTAGTTAAAAGAGAATTGAAGAACACGAAAAAGGTGTCCAAAAGTGTGGTAGATTTTAAACGGAGATGTACTACCTGTTCGAACAAAGTGACAGAAAGCACTATAAAAACCTTAATGTAAGGGTTTCAGGAAAAAGTTCAGAAATTCATCACTATTGATTAGAACTATAAAAATAATATTTTTTGTAAGTTGTAATAATAATTTCAATCAAATTAAAAATCAAAACTGTAAGTTTAGTGGTTTCTTTTTTTAATAACATTTACATATGTATGTTAAGATTTCTTCGATCTCACTCTTTAATTCGTTTCGAAAAATAACTTCATCAAATCAGATTGTATTTAAACCAATTTAAACTACTACACAGAGAAAACTGTTTTGGTTGTGACAACCGAATTTTTAGCTAATCGAATCATTCAGTCTTATTGACCGACATTTTTTGCTGTAGCTGACAAATTTAAATTGGGGTGACAATAATTCGGATATCAGGGAATATAATCTAATCATTCGATTGGCTACAATTTTGATAATCTCAACAAAAATTTTTTCTCTGTGTAGAATTTTAAATTGATTTAAATACAATCTGTTAATCTGTCTGCAATGTTAAGCTCCTTTAAGAACTTAAAATTTCAATTTGTAATTAATCGTCATACTAGAAAATTAAACATTATTATGTTTTTGCCACACACAGAAAAGAGTTTTGGATAATCAGTCATAATAATCGATTTTTTTTTTGTTATTGCTGAAAAAATTTAGTTGGGATGATAACAATCGGTTATTTCAATCGCATTTTTTCTGTGCCAACTAACAATACGTTCCTAAAAACGACAAAATGTATGGATATATTCTAAACCTTCGAGCAATAAAAATAAAACTATAAAAATTAAAAGGAATTCCCGAAATTTCCTGGGAATTTTCTAAAAAAATATTCCCGATTAGAAACCCTACACTCATCCTCGCTCTCTAGCACTTAAAATTCCTATTAAATTAAGGATTTATTAAAAAAAAAAGAAATAGAAATAGAAAAAACTTTTAAAAGACATATAAAACATTCCATTTAACAACCAAGTACATTCATACTACTACTACTAGCAGTGAGTTTCTGTATATGAAGAACAATAAATATAAATCGTTCTTTGTTTAAATCTTAATATGACCCAATTTCTTTTGTACACACATAGGAAAGTTGTATTTTATTCGTTCAGTTGAAAAGAATAAAGATGAAAAATGTCTTTAGACATACTTCAAGTTGTTTGACTATAAAATCAAGCCTTAATTTTTTTACATTCAGTCTTTTCATGTCGTTCCCTTTATCTATTGCGAAAAAGAAATGTGGCACTTTCATTGTGTATATAACTGTTATCCTTAAAGCTTATTAGCCTGGCCGCCGTTGATGTTTTTGTTAGTGCTGGTACTGTTGCTGTTGCTCCTTGCAATAATAAGAATAAGAACATGTCCAGCAGCGAAAACTTGCAACAAAAACCATAATTTTGACTCTTATACAAATATTTATAAGGCCGTACCTTCTTTCTTTCTTAAACACACACAATCTGCCATAATGAAAAAAAATTATGATTGCATTGAAAGTAGAGTCCACTCCACTAGCATAACATTCTACCCACTCCCTGGTGTCCACTGGTTAAAACTACAATTTATGAAAGAAAATGCAAGTTTAATAACTCACAACATTTAAAAAAGAAATGGGAATTGTAAACTAAAAGCACTTCATTTAAACAAAAAATAATGTTTTTCTTACACATTATTAAGAAGAATAATGAAAGCAGGAGTAACTGGAGAAAAAAAAAACAAGTTAAAATATAAAATTCAGCAAGGACAAAACAACTAAAAATGAAGTGTTTAAATTTCATATATGGGCAATTCCACGACTGAAAAAACAAAAAACCTTGAAACTTTTTTTCAAGATGAATTGAATAGAAGAAAATAATAAAATGTTACTATGTGAAAGCATATAGACCATATTACAACATTTTAATGACAAAAATAATAGGTAAAACTGATTATATTTAATTTTTTAATGTCTTAGGTATGTTTTAGTCCAAAATTTCAGCGAAAACTAGGTTCCCAATTAGCTTGTACCCAGCAAAAAATATTTTGGATTTGGAAGCAATAAATATGATTACTGCATCTTCTACTGCTACATTAATTGCATCCTAAAATTATTGCCTTACAAAAATGATTTTGGAAGGCATACATTAAGCTATTTCTATAGGTGGTGAAGAACTTAGAAAAAATCAGCGCTTCTTGTTAGGCAATCATTGGGTCTGTGAGATTTTATTGCTTCTCAGCAGCTCTAAAATCTATGTGCACAATTGTTTGCACATATGAAATCAGGATAATTTTAAAGTTGTGAAATATGCTTATTTTGGATTCCTTATGCAGAGCCTCTACGCGAGGAATCCCATATAAAAATCATGTAATCTTTCATGCGAAGTGGTAGCAGTATACAAGTGCTCTCTGTCTTACAAACCTGCTTCCGAGGAAGCACCATTTTTTGCTGGGTAGTATGAAATGAATTTGACTCTGATTGTTTTTTTTGCTATTGTCAAATTGTTTATTGAAACCGAATTAGGGTTTTTATCCCGGGAGTTCCCGGTACAAATTTCCCGGGAATTTTGCCAATTTTTCACTACCCGATTCCAGGGATTTTTTGTCAGGAATCCCGGGAATTAAAACCTGACGAAAATACATAGAAAACAAGTTGAAACTCTATTTTTTCCACCAAAAAACAGTGAAATTTTTTTTACAGTTTTTTGCCTATACCTCGGCAATAATAGACCGCTTATTATTATTATTTATTTGGGGTTTTTGGTATGAATTAAAAAGAGAATTCAATATTTATAGAATTTATTTCTGAATGAATCATTCTAATTTCTTTAAATTTCTTCTTCAAATCCATAACAAAATAGCTTCAAAAATGTATTAAATGATTAAATTGAGTGTATGTAATTCTCGAACACTCCATAGTTTTATTTGTATAATATCTTTAGTTTTTCTAAAGCCTTTTGGGAAAAGGTTTCCTGATGATCTGGCCAAAGCAACCAGTGAAATGCGCATAGGAACTAGCTTATGCCCCAACAATAAATTTCAGTGAATTTATCAAATTAAAAAATTGGGAATTTAGCATAAAACAATTTTGACTAAAATACTAATTTTGTATTCCCGAATAACCTTTTAACGATTAAATTTTTCTTCAATTCAAATCTAGTACAAAAAGGCTTAAGACTTAATTTTGTAAATGATTTGATTTAACAAAAATTTAATCATTCAAAGTTGGAATAAATTCTGTTATTAATCGACTTTAAAATTAATTCAGTTTAAACAAAGGCTTTGGAATGAATCTAAAAAATTAAATATTAGGAATGGATTTATGGAAGGAAATGCTGACATTTTTAATTACGGATTAAGATTTTAGTGAATTAAGCTCAAATTGTATTAATTAATTCGAAGCTCTGATATTTAATAATTATAACACTAAGTTTTTATGTGAAATTTGGCTATAATATTCCTAATTTACAGTATCATTATATATTTCGGGAATAGCCGGGTACCCGGGAATGTATAAAAAAATTTCCCGATTCCCGGCAATCAAAAAAGGTCGGGAAATTAAAAACCCTAAACCGAATGTATATTTTCTATTTATTTTTTTAGGTTTTGTATACATATGTATATTTACAGAATTTTGTTTTATTGTTACAGAATTATTACAGAATTGTTTTATTATAAGAGCAAAATCTTATTTCCCTTATTTCGCTCAATATTTTGAAAGAACTTTTTATTATTTTAAAATATAGTACCCTCTGAATGGAACATAAAGACCAAATTATTTTTCAGATACTCTTATTATTGCAAAATCTATTCCACTCTATAGGCGTACAAATGTCACGTACGATGATATGGAATTGCCCATATGTATCCAACTTATATAAAATTTAAAATAAGTGATGGATTCTAGTATAAAAAACATTTTGGAACGTATATAAGGACTGAAATCGAAAAAACCATAACACACGTTTTCCCTTAAAACTTTTAACCCAAGTATTATTTGATTTTCTTTTTTCGATTAAGTTATGTTCATTTTTTGTTAATCTGATTAAAACGAGAGACGAGAAAAAAGTGCATACAAAAACTAAGTCCTACAAAAAGTTGGCCAAACAATCAAAGGTCTGCCGTTAAACTGATTCCAATGTTATTAAACAGCATCGTGAGAACTTGTCCGTTGATAAAAAACCTGGTTCAGGTAGAAGGAATGGACCACATGATGTTTCTAAAGCCAATAAATAGAAAGCATTTTCAAAAGAGCTCCCAATATATCCGGTAGGAAAGCAGTCCGGTTAGCTCAGTACTCGGACTATTTGGTACGAAAATTTAAAGCCAATGCAGGTTTAAAAACATACAAGGCTCAAAAAGTTCCTGACAGGAACTCTGCTAAAAATTTAGAGGCCAAAGACAGAGCACGGAAATTTAAGTCAAATTGTATACAAACATTTTTTCGCAGCTTCTATTTTTATGTTGCTGATGTTCGAGGGAATGTTGTAGAAAAGTTTAGGACTCAGAAAATTTTCCCAAAAAGTTCTTGGCCAGCCATTTGTTACAAAGGGCTCTATAAATACCGAAATTTATATCAAGGAATGTTTACAAAAAAGGCTGCTGACATTCATAAGACTTCATAATCACCCCTATCGTGAAAACATGTGAAATTTATGTTCCCATGAAATATCTATTTCCCTCGAAGGGAAAATTGCTATCGTGATATTCCCCTAAACTTTTCATTCACAATAGTTGATTTTGTTCGTAACAGCTGTTCATTGTTTACAAAATTCCATTTAAAAATTTCACAACATGGGGAATTTTTTCACGTGAACAAAGTTGATGAACGAGAAATGGGAAAAGGGAACATATTTCATGTGAAATGTTGATTCGCGATAGGGGTGATTGTGTCCACTTATTTTCGGCCTGATTTGGCATCCTGTCACTATGGTCAACAAGCTCTTGAGTGGTACAAGAACAATAATGTGGTATTTGTACCAAGAGAGGCAAATCCTCCAAACAGCCCGAAGCTAAGGCCAGTGTAGAGATATTGGTCTCTTGTTAAAAGAGAATTGAAGAGCACAAATAAGGTGTCCAAAAGTGTGGTAGATTTTAAACGGAAATGGTCGAACAAAGTGACAGAAAGCACTATAAAAACCTTAATGGAAGGGTTTCGGGAAAAGGTTCATAAATTCATTACTATTGATTAGAACTAATATTTTTTGTAAGTTGTGATAATAATTTCAATGAAATAAAAAAATCAAAACTGTAAGTTTAGTGGTTTCATTTCTTATTAACATTTATGTATCTGATAGAGTACGAGAACATTTTAGAAAACAATTAAAAATATGATAAAAAGAGCCTAAATCCAAACCTTCATCAAAAAGTAATGAATAAAAATAAACATTTCATAAGGTACCCTGTTATGTTACTTCTGTATTGCACAAGAAATATGATATGAACAATTATAAAAAAAATAACTTAAGAAATTAAGTAAATATCCTCAAGCTATGCTTTAGGTTTCAAATAAATGTATGAAAATTTAATTTTTAATTGAATAGGGAGAAAAGTGGATGTTACTTAAAACGAATGAAATTGTTGTATGCAAGAACTAGCTAAAATTGAATTCCTTTGCCAATACCGAACATTTTAAATACAAAAAAGGAAAAAATAAATAAAAAGGTTAACACAATTTTCATTTGTTTCCAAACCTTCTCATCAACCCAATTGGTTGAGTTGGATCCGCGCCTGTTAAACAATATGCAATTGATGCACAGAGAAAACAGATTCGTGATAGCAACCGAATTTGTTGCCAATCGAATGATTCTGTATTAGTAACCGAATTTTACAATTGTGGCTACAATATTTTAGAAGGGGTGACAAAAGTTTGGTTCCTTCAACCGAAATTCTTCTTTATCAACTGACTTTATGTTGATAGAACCGAAAAATTCTATGTGTGCAGCCGAATCATTCGATTGGCAACAAATTCGGTTGCTATTATGAATCTGTTTTCTCTGTGTGGTTTTTAAATCAGTGACATGCTGAGCTTTCACAATGACATCAAATCAGCTGATAAAAGATTTTAGGCTACTGAACCACATAACACGGTTCAAACCGAGCTTGAGGTAATTACAAAGTTAAAGTAAAAGCAGCCCTGAATTCTCACAGAACGCTAAGAAGCTTTACAATGGTGACAGACGAAATTTTGAAATTTCGAACTGTTGTTAGGTTATGGGAGGGAGCAAAGAGGGAGTAGTGTTTCTGGACATTCGATTTTCTTATACGGAAGTGACAGGAAAGACTTGGAAGAAACAAATAATAGATAATAGATATTGGTAAGGCAAAAGAAGTCGAACAATTATTTCGAAGACCACCAAACACTTTTATCGGAAAAGCAGCTCGTAAAATTAAATGCTCTGATTCTAAAGGTAATGTTAGGTTCAAGTCGTATAAAGTTCCAGATCACAATGCGTTAAAGAACTTAGAAGAACGAGCGAACAAATTAAGGTCATATTTTTTTTTTAACTTCCGGGTCAAGACAACCAACAAAATTCCCCAATAAGTTTCTTGTGTGGCAAGCTATTTGCAATTGTGGCAAGATGAAGCCAATCATTTGTGACATCAGGCACGATAAACATAGAAAAATATTTTATGGAGTGTCTACATAACGCCTTGTAACTTTCTTAAAACAGCACAGATTGCCTTCATATTTCTAGCCCGATTTGGCATCATTTGGCAACAATAATGTCAATTTTGTAACACGGAAGGCAATACACCCAACTGTCCAGAACTTCTGCCGGTTCTGAGGACACTTGAAAATGCAACATACAATTGACCATGACTAAAGCCGTCTTTGGCAAATATATTTACACTTTTTTTAACGTCTGACCCTGTGCTTTATTTACAGTTATGGAGAATGACACTCTTATTGGAAACTGTCGTCGGCGTAAAGCATGGATTTATTGAAGCTAGGAGAATTCTTGGAATCCTTCAGCAGTGCCTAACATAATAGATGAACGAACAAATACGATATTTTGATAGCTTTGTGATTTGTAATCTTGTGACATTGCATAGTCCTTACTTCGTGTTTCAATAAGGCTTAAATTGAGAGGCAGCATTCCTGATAGCGAAAGGCTGTTTAAAAATTCGACCGGGTAGTATTCTGTTTCAGGAATTCGCATTCCCCTGAATCAATATTAAAGTATGTGAAACACTCCCCTTCCAAAATGTGTAATACCTCCTCGTTGATTTTGCATACTTCATCATTTCGGGGGCAAAGGATAGCAGATTTGGAGTACTTTTTTACATCAAGTGGTTTCAATGTTTCACCAAAAGGTTAAAAGCACCGGAAGTTTAAACTGAGACTGATAAGTACGACCTCCTTTCAATTTTGCCACTCCCCTTTTTCATTTCGGGGGCAAAGAATAGCAGCTTTGCAGTACTTTTTTACATCAAGTGGTTTCAATGTTTCACCAAAAGGTTAAAGGCGCCGGAAGTTTAAACAGAGACTGATAACTACGACCTTCTTTCAATTTTTCCACGCCCCTTTTTCCTGTTAATTCTACGTCCATAGTCCAAAAACATTAATTCTAACTACTTTAAGGTAAGCTCTAACGTCATTACCATAAGCTTGGCAATTTTTAGATACATTGGTCTTTAGGGGGCTTCAAAATTAGCTGAAATATAAAAAAACACAATATTGCCACGCCCCTTTTCCTCTAAATTCTCCGCCCGTAGTGAAAAAGTCTAATACTTCAGGCTATGCTCCATTGTTAGGACTATGTTAAACGCCTTTTCCTCTTAATTCTCCACCCACATGACAAACCCCATATTAGCATACTTCCTAATTTCCAACATTATTTTAATTTGTATAATTATGAATTAATTCTTCCCATTTAGATTATTATCTGTTTCAAGTTTAGATAATAATTAAATAACACTATTTTCTGCATAAATTAAGTAGGGTCCGCAATAAATTGCCTCAATTGTTGCAAAGGAAATGATAAATTTCTTTTACTTTAAACATACTAAATTATATGCGTAGAAATTAAAACAATCCTATTCTTTCAATGGATGTTAAGCTCTAAACAAACTTGTGAGAAATTAACAAAACTAGCAAAGTAAAGGAAAATCGAAAGGAAGGAAGGTTTTACTTATACGCTTGACATCCTTATTCTTAGCCCCGACTAATGTATCTTACTAGATAACAACGACCTACAACAGCTGTTAAGTATGTTTGTCTAGAACGGAAAATGCAAACAAAAAGAAAAGGGGGGAAAAAATGTAGGCGAACAAATATAATAAAAGGATTAAAAGCACAGAAAAATAGAATAAAGAATATTTAAAAAAAAAAAATAAAATAAGAAGAAAAACACAAAAAACACAGGAATCAAGATTAAGTATGCTGGAATTACAAGCCGAAAACATGATGTTGCCGTTGTTTTTGGAGAGGATAATACAGCTTCCAACACAGTGAATTGCTGTGCCAAATTATGCGTTCATGTGAAATCCTCGTTGTCGATGTCGCTGTTGTAATTGCTGCTGTTGGTTCATTGGTTGTATGGAAATGTTGCCTAGTTCCATAACTCTGGTATACCAAAGAATGAATAAATATGGGGAAAAATTAAAATGGAACAGACAGAATGAATAATAAAGAAAACTGGTATGTATTTTGTAATTTTAACATTTATGGAGCCTATGAACTCGCATAATAAAAAAATACTTACATACTTCTGTATATAGGGAAGGAATTATATATGAAGTATAAGCCCAACACCAACCCCAAACTAGACATAAAACCAACCAGCTAGCATAATATTTCATTATTACCAGCAGCACAGTGGGATTAATTCTTTTTATTTGAATAGCTTTCGTTAGTAAAATGAATTTGAATAGTAAAATGTAAAATCAAACACTTTACAACATCACCCACTGTGCCATAACGTTTAAAACAAGCAGAACTTTCAAGTATTTTCACTTGCAAAAGGGAAACATTAAATTCTATGCACTACGTGGGAGTTGTTTGAAGATGAAGATGGAATAAATGTAACAAACCGGCTTAAATGGTGGTATAATGAAAAAGAAAAACTCACACTTGGCTGTAATATGATACTATTAGAAAACTTTGAAAAATAAAGGAAAAAACAATGGCAAAGAACAAAAAACAAAAAAAAAAGAAGGAAAGGAAGGGAAGACACACACCATCGTGCAAATGGTTCTTGAAACATTTTTACCAACCATTAACTTTGTTTGTAGTTCTTGTTTTCCTTAGACAAGTATTCCAATGTTTGTTCGTTTGTATGACTGTCACAGAACGAGCACAATGCAGACGACTTGTGTCAACGTCATCACCAACAATACAGCAGCACTAACCAACCAACCAACAAACCATCCCACCAAACCATTGTCACAAAACAGTAGGGGTAAATGTCCTTGTTGCATGGCGTTTATTTGTTTGTCTAGAGCAGAGATTCTCACATCGGTTGCGTAGAGAATGGCAACCAACTAGTTAGATCTCACGGAAATGGGATTCATTACATATCAGTTCCATATCCGATTGGCTAAGAATTTAGGTCAACGGTGAAGTTTCAAATAGAGTTTAACAGTTAAGTTTCTCAGTCACAGACTCGGAAGTCAATTACTTTACTGCAGCAGTTGAACGTACTATTAAGTCAGACCGTTGCCAAAGTAACCCAAAATACCGCTATCCAAATTAGATTTACTGTTATCTTTTAACCATTACGAATCAGCGTTCAACCTTAATATTAATATAGGAATATTACTGGATCTGAACAAAAGTGATGCATATTGAAGGATGTCTTAAAAATCAGAAGAGCCTTCAATCTTATCGATCAAACAACTATTAGAATGTCCAGGGCCATTATAATAGTTGTCCAGTGCCAGCAACAATAGTTCCTACCTATCAAACTTCGGATTGGTAAGCAAAAACATAACTTCTATTTACTATTGAAACGTCAACAGTTTTCAAATCGGCAAACTCGATAAGGATACGTTATATCACCACTATTGTGGAGTTTAACTTTAAACCTACTCTTTTAAGGACTGGTTTCCATTAATTATATATCATCGAATATGTTACTGACAAGGCGGTCGCAGTTTCGGGAGTTATCTGTAGAAGATATCGCAAAGTATGGAGGTGACACTTAGAATACTGAGAGATGGAATATTAACAGTAATGTAAGTGTTAATCCAGCACTATTTTTTGCTAGCTACAATATATCTTCTTTCTCGCAGATATATGAAAGTCACATTCTGAATAGCAAATTCATCTCGAAGCAATAGCGAGGACATCAATGGACATCATGGGCACAAAATTGTAAAAATTTTAATCGATTATTTGAGTCGGTTCTATTCTGTTTTGGAGTGTCTGTTTGGTTGTAAGAATTGTATAGAGCTACTAATCGCTCTCTCATTGAGAAATTGCCATGGACGAGGATGCTGTACGTACGACTCCGACTTAGTAGCTTCTTGCATAATTTCACTGGTTACCGGTGCTTCTGCTGGCTTTGAATCCTACTACCAGATTAAGTACTATTGGCAGTTGAAGCCATAGGTCATGGAACCGTGAATAATCTCCAGAAGTTCTAAAATATTAGAAGATAATTAAGTTCCTAAAGTAAGTGTAATTTCCACATCGGAACTGAAATCTTTGATATTTTTAGCTTCGTGTATTAGGAACTAGTGCGGTCATTTGTATTGCTAACGAATTTGTAAATCTTGTGGTTGTAGAGAGAACCAACTGGTACTTTTAACACAGTTTTTAACTTTTAGACAGTCCAGATCATGAAAAATGCTCGAATCTCTTAGTAGAAATGTCGTACAGATTCCCCTTTTTAGTCCAGACAAATTCTGGAATAGTTGTTAAGAGTACTCATAACAATACCTACACAGAGAAAACAGATTCGTAATAGCAACCGAATTTGGTGCCAATCGAATGATTCTATCTTAGTGACCGAATTTTACAGTTGTGACTACAATACTTTGTAAGGGGTAACTAAACTTTGGTTACCTCAACTGATATTCTTCTTTATCAACCGACTTTCTGTTGTTAGAAGTGAAAAATTCTATGTGTGCAACCGAATCATTCGATTGGCAACAAATTCGGTTGCTATCACGAATCTGTTTTCTCTGTGTATAAGCATAAGTCTCATCGAAGTCCAAAAGAATCTTGGTCCGTCCAGAGAATGCCAGAGCGTAGTAATCGTAGATCAATGAGATATGTATCTTTTACAGACCAATCATCAATCATATTCGATACCGAAACCGAGGAGATTTGAATTTCCCTTTGCCCTACTATTTCTTCCAAGGACGTTTATTGTGCATTCTTCAGTAATTTCATTTTCTCGGATGCCCTCATGTGCTGGAACTCATAACAACTAGACAAGGTGTTGTTTATGCAGGACCAGAATATAAATACAATTGAGAAGAGATTTCGATCT
This sequence comes from Calliphora vicina, assembly GCF_958450345.1. Lineage (NCBI taxonomy): Eukaryota > Metazoa > Arthropoda > Insecta > Diptera > Calliphoridae > Calliphora > Calliphora vicina. The sequence continues at coordinate 81,096,163 of NC_088783.1, read as the reverse complement.
TATTATGTTGGAGAGCTTAGATTGATGCAAGGATATCCAGGTCTAGTCTATCGGAGGCATCGATGGCGCAAAACTGCGCAATTTCGAACAATCTGAGAGAAAGCCAAATGCAATATAGGAGATAGCTCGATGCTGGACATAGGAAATATCATATATTAGTGACAGTCTAAAACTTCTGAATTTCATCTTATTCCTAAATGAACAGTTTTATTTCCAAGTTTATTTTCAGGGAACAGATTAGCCATGTTTATATGTATTAATACATGTACCAACCTACATTACAGTTCAATGATAATCTAAAAGATTATTAATTTTATTGTGTGAGCAGGAAAATGCTATCTAATTAAAAGATGAGGTAATGATCTTAACACACGTTTTTCCTTAATACTTTTAACCCAATTATTATTTGATATTTTTTTTACCAAGTTACCTTTGAAAAATATGTCAGTTATTATGTTTAATGTCATGGCAAAACGTATGTTCTGGAAAATTGTTCGCAACTTCCGGGTCAATATTTTTATGTTGTTGATGCTCGGGGGAATGTTGTAGAAAAGTTTAGGACCCAAAAGCAGAAAATGTTCCCAAAAAGTTCTTGGTATGGCAAGCAATATGCAGTTGCGGCAAAAGAAGCCAAACATTTGTTACAAAGAGCTCTATAAATACCGAAATTTACATCAAGGAATGTTTACAAAAGAAGATGATTCCATTCATAAGACTTCGTAAAGACCACTTATTATTGGTCTGATTTGGCATCCATTCACTATAGTAAGCAAGGTCTTGAGTGGTACAGGAACAATAATGTAGTATTTGTACCAAGAAAGGCAAATCCCCCAAATTGCCTGGAGCTAAGGACAATGGAGAGATATTGGGCTCTTGTTAAAAGAGAATTGAAGAGCACAAAAAAGGTGTCGAAAAGTGTGGTAGATTTTAAACGGAGATGGACTACCTTTTCGAATCATGTCGTATTTCGTAATTTTTTTGGTGATACAAATGACGTTTGTATACCAAGCCGTTGGGGCCTACTTACAATGAAACGATTTTATAACTAAACTTATGGAATACTGGGAATCACTGGTTACAAGTGGCAATGGAATGAGCTTTTAGTTATTTCATTTTACTTCTTTTATGTGTTATTTCCACTCATTTGTAGAGTTATAGAAGCAGCAAACTAGAACAACATTTTACTTTAGTTGTTTTTCCCCCGTATTCTCAGTCTGTTAGCTTGTCTAAATGTCGCCCAGTTGGACTGTCTCTTAGTTGTTCGTTTGTTCGTCTGTCTGTCTATATGTCTGTCTGATTGTTTATTTTTTTTAATACTTGGTTCATTACTCCTGCGCTTTCTTAGGGATACTTTCTATTTTTTCTTCTTTTTTTTCTCAACAGTTTTATTTCTATTTTCATCTTCCTTTACTACGTTACATTGTTAGTTTTTCAGGTCATTAGAGTGCATTTTACAAAGGTTTTTTATTGGATTTTATAAATCGAAATGGTGGCCGTCAATGGGAAAAAACAATTGAATTAATAACGTTATGACTTTATAAAAACGAAGAGAAATATACTACTGGGCTGGGATGGCTTAAGATGAATTATTAAAAGACTTGCACATGTAAAAGTCTTTGGGAATCAACATGTATAATAATAGAATTAAACAGAGAAATGTGTGAAATGTGAGGAAAGTGTAATACATATATTTTTAGCATTATTATTGGAAAATAATGTTATTTTTAAAAATATTATAGATTTGTAAAGGATGATTTTATGAAAAGGAATATTAATGTTATTTAATAGACATAATTGGTTCTAATAGGTAATAGATTCGATTATCATCATCAATGAATTATAAGTAAAATATCATCTATTGGATTTACTTATATACTTATATATATTTATGGATATATACTTTTTGGCGGTTTATCCGAACCTAGCGGATCGAACATTCGTAACACTGAGGCAACTACCTGTCGTTGATGGACGTCTGAAGGATACATAAATTCGTTGGTACAACTTAATGACTGGGTTTAGGTTTCATTACTCTCGACCTTTTCATTCCAGTATGTCAACGGGACCAATTCAGAAGACCCAAGTGTGTCACTATTCGATATGACAGCCTATTCAACACAACATAATCTTAAAACCATCCAAAAAGAGTTTATTCTAAATACAATTAAAAACAAGTAAGAATGTATAGTCGGTCAAGCCCGACCATCCGATAACCTACACCAATCTAATTATGGACCAATCGCCATAAAATTAGGTGGCATGACTTCTGTATATATGAAACCTATTTGTGTTGAATTTTATTTGAATAACAACATTTTTAAAAAATCTATACTCTTTAAAATGTTTTTGGGTAGTGGGCATTTCTCGACTCAGGAAGTGAACCTGAGCAGATTGGTATACTTAAGATGGGTGTTGGGACAATATTTTTGCACGTTACAAATATCAGCTCTAACCCAATATACCCTCCCCAGAATGGTGGTGTAGGGTATAAATATTGCAAATTGTCGGCTTAATTTTAAAAATTTCTTTATTATTTCAATTTAGTTTGAAAATCTTTTCCAAGTACTCTATCATTTCACCTTAAAAACAAAAACAAACTAAGTACCCAAAAATCAGTTACAAGTATAATTAACGAAAACCCAACTGAAAAAGTTGTACCTACTAATTGACATAAAGTTCAAAAGAGTATCAAAAAAAAAAAGAAAAGAATAAATTTTATTATGTACGTGGTTTACGAATAAAAACGGAACTTAAAGTTCATTTTCAAACTACAACAAGAAAAATAGAAACAAAAACACTTTTTACCCTTCATTGTCAATGACACACATGTCAGTCAGTTTTGTGTTAATATTTTTCTGTTCTCCTACTTTTTACTTTTATTTTTATTATTTTTTTTTTGCTCATTTTCGTTTAAATTAGTTGTTGTTGTTGCCAGTGTGAGTGACTGTGTTTGACAGCAGAATGTTAAAGAATTATTTCTTGTTCAGTGATTTTCGACTTTTACTTAAGACAATAAGTTATTAAGTCAGGGAAGTGGAAAATATTATAGTGAAGGTCATAAGTGATAGAAAGTTAGTACTACATACATACATCGATATTTTACGTTACTTACATGCATATGTAACCAACCCAGCAAAAAATAGAAAACAATGACTAATTGAAAATAGAATTAAAAGAGTCAGAAAAAACTTATACACACTATTCTAGCCAAAACTTATCCTTTGTCCAACAAATCACGTTCGCTTTTAAAAATATGTCAGATATTATTTATTCTAAATCATTAATTTTCAACTGTTATTTCGGTCAAAATGGATAGTGAACTTTTTAAAACAAATCAATATAGAATTTCAAAAAAACAAGGAAGAGAGCTATATTCGGTTGTGCTGAATCTTATATACCCTTCACCAAATTATACTTCAAAATACAAATTTTAAATATTTTTAGGTAAACAAAATTTATTTTTTTTTTCGAATTGTAAAATTGGAAAAAAAATTTTGGTTTTTCAATTTTTTTTTGTGAAAAAAAATTCTGGTTAAAAAATATTTTTTTCGATTTGACCCATTGTAGGTCCAACGCCATATTCTTACGGACCGGTTGGCCTGGCGAGGTTTCCCAGTAGCTCGGGCATGTATATTGTCTATATTAATGTCTTAATACTTCAGATATATGTAGGTCAAAAATCGAGGTTGTCGTGGTTTTTTCCTCATATCTCAGTCATTTGTGGACCGATTTTGCTGATTTTAAATAGGAAACTTCTAGAAAGCATGTCTGACAGAATTATTGACGATTTGAATCCCGAAGATATCTGGGATCTTTAGAAAATTGATTTCAACAGACAGACAGACAGACGGACATGGCTTAATCGACTCCGATGTCTATAAGGATCCAGAATATATATACTTTATAGGGTCGGAAAATTATATTGTGGAAATTACAAACAAACTTATATATACCCTTCTCACGAAGGTGAAGGTTATAAAAGATCAAACACTTCACAGTGGGGCAAAATCAAAATTTGTTGGAAATAAATCTGGCATTTCTAAAAGGCTGGTCCGATTGGGATAAAATTTGACATGGGCGTAGGCAAGGAGCTATTGGGGCTCTAAGTAGGGGTACCTCCGACATGCAACATTTTTAAACACGTACCATTTTTTGTTTCCCATCCGTTCAATGGTTTTGAAGGACGGAGTTTTCAAGTGGCATATTTTTGTATCTAATTAAGAATTGACTAGAAATTTTTTTTTTGTAACCAAAAAATAACATACCTAAACAAAAAAAATTTAAATTTTGGTTCAAATTTTAGTTTTAGAAACTCAATAATATGTAATAAAATCTTTATTTATTAACAAAACTCAATTAAATTTTTTTAAATTTATCATTCTAAATAACAAAGTGTAAAAAAAACTTGTCAAAATGTCAAAGGGAATCCCGCAATTCCTAAAAATTGGAGAGAAAATCCCAAAAATTTTATTTTTTACAATTTTGCACATAGGGTCAACATTTCCTTCGGGGCTGGGAATATACTTTGTGGATAAATAGAGAACACATCAGGGTTTCCAAAGTGGCTTTCCGTTTTCTGATTCCAGCTTTGGGATTTTAGAACATGTGGCCCAAAGTTGAAATTTTGATAAAAAAAATATGTCAAATTCCAAAGGGCGACATATTCAAGAAATCGGACATAATATTCTTCGTAAAGATACCTTACAGGAAAATATAAAATTGTTTATGTTCTTAAAGAAAGTTTTTTTTAAGTTTTTTTTCCCAAAATAACAGCAAAAATCTACTATTTTTTTAATTTTTAAATTGAAAATCGCTTAATTTTGGATCCATAATTGATATTGGTCTGAAATCTTTTGTATGTTATTCGCAATTTAATTGTCTAACTAACAAAGAAAATTTGAATCCATTCGGTCCAAAATTACACCCTATATTTTTAAAAAAGCTGACCAAGATATGGCAAAATTTTAAAATTTCAATTTTGAAATGGCAATAAATCGGAAATTATAAGAAATAAATAGAACACGCAAGCACACGCATTTCAAGAAATATCCGAGCTGGAAAAAAATATCCGAATTGGACAAAATTTACATGTCGAAGGTACCCTATTTTGAGCCCCCATAGCGCCGCCCTTGGAGCATTTATAGGGCCCATTTTAATAACTTAAACTCGAAGCCGTTAAGTTAAGAAATACCATATTTATTTCCAAAAAAAATTCAATTCTGTCCCACTGTGCAGTACATATCAGGAGAACTTTTACGTTGATAGAAAACCTGGTTCAGGTAGAACGAATGGACCATATGATGTTCCTTAAGTACTCGGACTTTTTGGTAGGAAAAATTAAAGCCGTTTAAAAACATACAAGACCCAAAAAGTTCCTGACAGGAACTCTGCTAAAAATTTAGAGGCCAAAGACAGAGCACGGAAATTTAAATTTTATAAAAAAAATATACTTGTTGCATAATGGATGACAAAACGTATGTTCTGGAAAATTTGATCGTAGCTTCAATATCGTAGGTCAATATTTTTATGTTGCTGATGCTCGAGGGAATGTTGTAGAAACGCAGTAAATTTGCCAAGCTGCCTGGAGCTAAGTCCAGTGGAGAGATATCGTTTAAAATTTTATCAAAATTAGTCCAATCACTTTAATTAACATGTATTTTTCCGTTTTTACCTTTTTTGGTTATTTTTCTCTCCCATTAAAGTAACCTAAGATTGATTTCGATATAATGTCGAATTCGAAACCATTAATCTAAAGAATATATTCCTCTAGCAGTTCTGTTATTCTGATAATGTTGCTTGGTTATAATATGGAACAAAAAAATTTGAATAATTTTCACTACCAACAAACTTGAAACTTTTTATTTTTCCTTCAAAACCAAATATGTATACAAACTATGATGATAATGCTATTTTCGTTGTATTTTAGGAAATAATACTTTTTTTTTTGCTACACACTTTTTTTCTATTGTTTTACTATTTTATTTTTATTTTTGCAATATACACTTTTAACATTTTTAACACTATAAACTTTTTTTAATTGCTTTAAAAAAAAAAATTGGGTTACAATTAAATGACGAAAGTGGTTGGATGAGTTTGTTTGGTGCGTTGGGTGGTGATGAGTGGTGGCAATTTTCTTTGGAATTGATAATTAAAATTAAAAGTATTTAATGGAATAACGTGTGTGTAGCATAGTATTGTTTACGAAAGGTAAATAATTAAATTTATTTTACGATAGTGTCGGTAATTTGCTTTGTGAAATTTTGTTTTTGAGAGTTTTTACATACAACTTATTTTTTTTTTTTACTAGTGATAAATAATTGGGGTCACATTTATTTACATAAACGAAAATTAGCTGTTGAAAACTAGTACCAAGTGTTGTAAATGAGTTTTGAACTGATTTTCTAGTTCTAAACAGTTTCTTGGTTCCGTTTGATTTTAATAAAAAAAATTGAAAAATCTCTAAATCTCTAATGCTGTTTCTTATTTCGTTTTACATAACTACTGGTGAATACTAATGTTTTGAGAACAACAGTAAGAACAATATTACCAACGAAAATGTGTTTAAAAATACCCCAGTAAAAATCTTTAACATTTTTAAAAGTACCTAAGAAGAGCAGTGAGCGCTACTTTTATTATCCAGCTTTCTCAGCGCTTATCCTCTCTCTTAGAGACAACAGAATTTTTCTGTTGATCAAATGATAATTTTCTTATACTACAACATCTAAGAAGAGCTTTAACAATTATTTTTTAGAATTTTTGACTTAAATTAAGAGATCTGTTGTAATTAGGAACTTAATCATTATATGGTTTTACATTCGAAATTGTGACATAAGTTATTAACTGAAATCGGTTTTAAATTGAGTTTAATTTGAATGTTAACTGATAACTGATAAATGATGATTAATAGATGGAAGACAAATTTTCGGTATCTACTTATTAAAGATAATTACTTACAAATCCAAAAATATAATAAATTGAATATACGTACCTATAAAGAGAAAAAAGAATAATAAATCAATTAAACTTTCAATAACAAGAATATTAAATTAAAACAAGTAAGATTAAATTATACTTAAAAATATTTTTATTTAAACAAAATTAAAAATATTTTTTTAAATTTCTTTTTTTTTTAAAAAAATTTCCAAATTGCTTTTTAATTTTTTTTAAAAAAGTTTTCTCGAAATTTTTTTTTTAATGCAAAAAAAAAATGGAAAAAGAATTTAAGACAAACAAGTAAGAGTAAGTTAAAATAAAAATTTTAAATATATTTAGGTAAACAAAATTTAATTTTTTTCCAGTTGTTTTTTCGAAATTGTTTTTTAAATTTTTTTTTTAATTTTTTTTTTTAATTTAAAAAAAAAAATTTTTTAGTTTTTAAAATTTTTTTTTTATATTTAGTGAAAAAAAAATTTTGGTGAAAAAAAAAATCGGGTTTTGACCCATTGTAGGTCCAACTTACTATGGTCTTATATACGTCGTTGCATATGTATTTGAATTATCTATCATTAGATATCCATATTGTCTATAATAATGATTTAGTAATCCAGATATGGGTCAAAAATCGAGGTTGTCCTGGTTTTTTCCTTATATCTCAGCCATTTGTGGGCCGATTTTCTCGATTTTAAATAGCAACCGAGCTATTGCTAATTTGAGTTCGCGTTATATCGAATTCGCGTAAATAAAGTACCGCGTAAATGGAGGCTCACCTGTACATCGTTGCAATGGACTTTGAAATATCTATCATTAGATATCCATATTGTCTATATTAATGACTTAGTAATTTTTTCCTTATATCTCAGCCATTTTGTCGACCGAGCCAGAAGAATTTCCGATATGTTGTATGAATCATGTATGTAAGTTATTTGGGGGCTACGGACAGTTGATTTCAACATACAGACGGACATGGCTATATCGACTTCGCTATCTATAACGATCCAGAATATATATGTACTTTGTGGGGTCGCAAATCAAAAATGTAGAAATTACAAACGAAATTACAAACTTATATATGCCCTTACCACTCATGGCGAAGGGTATAAAAAGTGGCTTCACTTGATTACATGTCTTATGTTCGTAGTAAAATATATTGTCTGAGAATATGCTGAACGATACAATATGGAAATAAAATTTTAATTGTACGGTGCAGTTTTCAAGATATTTTCACTAAAACAATATTTTTTATTAGTTCTCTGTTTTTTGATTCGGAGGAAAGCATAACTTTATTAGACTGCTGAAAAATTTCTTTTATTTTATACCCATTGAGACAGCGACGAATGCACATGCTAAGCGGATGTATTGCTATTTTTTCATGACCAATGTTTCCTCTTTTCCCTCAATTTACTTCTGTGAATATTTTTTTTAGATTTGAAATTAATTTAATCAAAATAACGTAATAAAATAAGCAAAAAAAAAAATATTCTATTAAGGAGTGACATCGAAAAAACCTTAACGTTTTTCCTTAAAACTTTTAACCCAAGTATTATTTTGATTTTTTTCATCAAGTTACCTTTGAAAATCATGTCAGTTATTATGTTTAATGCAAATTATGTTCATTTGATATTAATCTGATTAAAATGAGTGACGAGAAAAAAGTGCGTACTATAATTATTAAATATTTTCAACAAAACCCAGCTTGGTTCTACACAGAGTACGGAAATAAACAAATCGAAACGTTTGCTATCGTTTTGTTTTATTCTTTGCAGTGAGTAAAACAAAAACCAAACAAAAACAATGATTGTCCCATTTTGTTTTGTATTGTTTTTGCCCATGAGCGCAAACTGTACATTAATATAAACGTACGCAGCTATAAAAGAAAAGAGTAAGAACAATATTGAAACATTATGATAAAAAACGTTTAACAAACGTTTGGTAATTGATTTACTCATTATAATAGAGAACACAGTACAAAAAAATAAAAGAATAAAAAATACGTTTCTCTATCTGTTTTGTACTCAAATGTACGATTGTAACGGTAAATTAAATAATGAAGATGAGTGCAAAGCTAATCGTTTCGTTTTCTCTCTTTGTCACTTGAAAAGGTTTTGTTTTGTTTTTGCTCATGTACAATACAATATAAAAATTTTGATTTGTTTTGTACATTTTGCAAACGTTTGCGAAATGTTTTGTTTGTTTTCATACTCTGGTTCTACAAACAGTTGGCCAAACAATCAAAGATCAGCCATCAAACACATCCGGTAGGAAAGCAATGCGATTAGCTCAGTACTCGGACTATTTCGTTCGAAAAGTTAAAACCAATGCATGTATAAACATTCAAGACTCAAAAAGTTCATGACAGGAACTCTAATGTGGTATTAGTACCAAGAGAGGCAAATCCTCCAAACTGCCTGGAGCTAAGGCTAGTGGAGAGATATTGGGCTCTTGCTAAAAGAGAATTGAAGAGCACAAAAAGGTGTCTAAAAGTGAGGTAGATTTTAAACGGAGATGCACTACCTGTTCGAACAAAGTGACAGAAAGCTCTACAACTTTAATGTAAGGGTTTCCGAAAAAGGTTCATAAATTCATAAAGTGATTAGCATTATAAAAATAATATTTTTTGTAAGTGGTAATAATAATTTCAATCTTTTTTATTAACATTTATGTATGTTAAGATTTTCTCGATCTCACTCCTTATGTTGCAGACAATTTATTTAAATAAAACCTGTTAAATATGAACATATTCTTTTTTCTAGTTCACTAAACTTTTCTTTCAGTGGATTTCTCCTTCGCTCACCATCACAAACACAGTTTTAGCTTTGGGCATCCCTGTTTTAGAAACTGTAGAGCCACAAAACATATCATAAAGAGCAACAAGTAATTAATAAACACTTTGACACCCTCTTAATATAAACACATTGTAAATCACTCAAACAACAAGCCCTCAATTCCTACTCCTGGCAACCAATTACCTACAACATAAATACGATGGTGTTCCATAAATTTTTAGCGATACCGATAAAAGCGAACAAAAAATTAACATCATGAGCCAATATAATAACAGCCAATACAAACATATTGTGGTTAAACATAAATTTTATATAATGTTGAAAGTAAAGAGAATAAAAAAAAACATATTTTCATTCAACATTGATAAAATCCATCAGATATATGAAATTTGTGAATTTATACTACAACATACTATACACATGTATGTTGTATTTGATTACACAGTACAGCAGTGTAGACAGATAATTCCAATAAATTACATTTTATACTTGACTTTATTCGTGCAAAAATCTAAAAGTTAAATTATTTTCATTTTCAAACATTTCGTTTAGGAAATCAAACAAGTAGCAAAGCGTACAATCTAAAACTAGCTAGGGGCACTGTGGATTTTCTGGCCAAATTATAAATAAGTAGCCATTTTAGAAATTAAATAATATTAACAGATGTGGAAAATATGAAAAATATTAAGATTTGAAATGACACTTGGGTCATTTTGGTTCTAAGGCTACCGTTACCCCTAAAATCCCACTTCAGTTCGACAACCGTTACCGCTAAGCTATTGTTACCGAAAAAATATGTATGTTAATTTCAATAATATAGTTTCTTGAAATCTTCAGAATTGAAGATTTAATATAATACCACCTAGGTTAGCTTATTTACAATTTTAGTAAATTTTATTATAAATTATAGTCAGGCTGAAAATACCGTTACCGAAGTAAGTGCAACTAACGTTACCGCTAAATTGCTGTCAGAACTTTTATGAATCTTAGGAAGATATTGTTATACGATTTTAATTTAATGCTTTTAACGTCGGATTTCCACAACCACCCTATTTTGTATATACTGTCATACTTCTACTTATTATTAGTACATTAATTGTTAAAGCTGCTAACATTAATTAACATTAAGGCTGCCGAAAGCTCTAGAAATAAAACATTCTACTTTTGTCCGTTGGATAATTCATGAAACTTCTAGAAGATTCCACTGTGTATACAAATGGTAACAGCACTTTGGAGTCAGTAAGTTTTACAATTTACTCTTTCTCTACTAGAACCACAGTGCATTATCGAAAAAAGGCAGCAAATTAAACAACACTGATGTCTGAGTGATGAAAATCTAATCATAATGATGAAAAAAGCAGTTGTTAACAAATTTCGGTTGTACAAGTGTAAAAGTAAAACAACAACCTAAAATCACCCAGAACAGTACTCGTGCCAAGAGCATGACTCAAGAATTGTTATGTTCTGTTCTGCTGTTAACTAAAAGGAAGAAGTTTTCAATTCTTCAACTACCTTGAAGCTCCTTGTGCTTTTTTTACACTTTTTCTGCTCTTTTTTTTCCTACCTCAACTTCAATTCAAATGCCAAAAATTCAATTACAGGTGGTAGGTAACATGTGTGTAACTAGAAAGTTCATTTATTATACAAATGTACATATAGAAAACAGCAACAGACACATATGGATTGAATGAAGAAGGTAAGTTAAGTTAAGGTAAAAACAGAATGGGCCAAGGAAAACAACAAAAGAAAATCACACTTGAATAACAAAGAAAAACGAAAGTCAGAGTTAGTTGTCTTCGTTAAGGATTTGAAATTTGTATGAAAAGCAACAGCAATGCCAGCAAGCAAAACATTGACGAAATAACATTGAAGTGTTTCAAATTTCTTTTCACTTCATTGCATACAGCACAAAAACAACTCTTAAAGGGGGGTCAGACGGCATGTATTGCTTGTGTTTTGTGCCATGTATTGGGACATTTTTCCATATGTAAACATATACATGCCGTGTGATCCATATGAAACTTTGTGTATGTAAAATACATGTGTATTACTCGTGACATTTTTGGCAATTAGAGCATGTTCTATTTTCGTGTGTATAACAGAGTTGTATTTTCAAATACAACACTGTGTGAGTGCAAAATAAAAAAAAACAAAACAAAAAAGAGTAAAGAAAAATCATAACAAAATAAATTTCATTGCATTAAATATATATATTGTGATTTAAAAATGTTTTAAATAAATATATTGTTAAAAACAACAAACATATAAACTAATAGAGGTTATGTCACATGCAATTACATATGTACGTTTGAACGTGGAAATTATGAATCACATGTATAACGTGAATTTTGACATACACATGGAATTCCATATGTATCGAATACATGTCCCAATACACAAGCAATACATGCCGTCTGACCCCCCTATTAGCAGCAGCAGCAATACATTATAACACATTTAGAAACACCCAAAAAAAACAAAAAAAAGTGAACAACTTTTGTTGCCAAAGAACAACAATAATTCAAAATCACACAAAAACTTTTCCTTTTTTAATAGATTTTATGACAAGGACCAAATGAAAGGTAGTTACTTGTGTTTTAAATATTTCGTGTTTATATGTGAACGTTCACACATAAATTCTTTTAAGGATACTTATTTATTCGAATATACTACATATAGTATGCATGTATTAAGTCAAAAAGTTAATAATTTTCAATGTTATGATGAAAATGTTTCAAGGATTTACACACAGAGGAAAATAATTCGTAGTAGCAACCGAATTTGTTAAAGTTCTAAAATTCTTTAGCAACAACTGTTTCCATTGTTTTGTATTGGCAAAATTGGATTGAAACAAAAAACTATCTATGAAGATGGTACTGTAAAAACTCAGTATTTGGAAGGAAGACCTCGTAAAACTACTCAAATAAATAGCAAGAGAGTTTAAGAAATTTTCAAAAAAAAAATACTCCCGTAGAGATTATCAATAATCTAGAATTGGAAATTAGTTCTCGAACTGTTAGCCACAGCGAAAATTAGGCTAGTCTTGGTTGTTATCGCCCCACTGTGGTTCCAAATCAAAATCTAGGTGGACAAAATTATTTGGTGCTCTTTTTATATAGAATTGGTATCTCCGATTCCAAAAAAATCTTTAAAAGATCAATATAAACGTTTTTTTCAAGTTACAGTAGGGTCTAGATATACATATAAAAAACATTAATAAAAAATTTAAAAAAAAATACGTTTTCATGCCTGTCTGAAACTAAATTTTTAAAAAGATCTGTATTTACTATATTTCAAGTTACAGTAGGGTCTAGATATATAAAAATCAATAATAAATAAAGAAATATTTCTAAAAATTCCATTCCGTAAAAATTTAAAAAAAGTATTTCGGCGGGTGCTGGCAGCTACAATTTTTTTACAAAGACATTCCCAGAAGTTTCTTTAAATTATGTATATAGACGGGCTTCGACGGTCTTTTTTTTTTGGCAAGTTATGTAACATTCTTAGAAAAAAAATATCAGTATATTTGAGAACCAAGTTTAAAGGACTATAACAGGAAAATGGAGAGGCCCATAAATATAAGATATACATTTAATAAAAGCCTATATCAATGTTTATCTATGTTTTCTATATGATACAGATTTTCATAATTTTGTCCACCTAGATTTTGATTTGGAACCACAGTGCGCCCCTCGAAAAACCAATAATTTCAAAGAACATTTAAATCAATTTTCTGAAGACCCCAGATATCTTCGGGATAAAAATCTTCAATAACTCTGTCAGACATGCTTTCGAGAAGTTTCCTATTTAAAATCAGCAAAATCGGTCCACAAATGGCTGAGATATGAGGAAAAACCAGGACAACCTCGATTTTTGACCTATATCCGGATTACTAAGTCATTAATATAGACAATATGGATATCTAATGATAGATATTTCAAAGACATTTTCAACTACGTATATAAGACCATAGTAAGTTGGATTTACAATGGGTCAAAATCGGAAAAAGTATTTTTTAACCCGAAGTTTTTTTTCACCAACAAAATTAAAAAAAAAAAACAAATTAAAATAACAATTCGAAAAAAATTTTTTTCCAAAAAATTAAAAAAACAACTTTGGAAAAAAAATTAATTTTGTTAAACTAAAAATATTTAAAATTTGTATTTTAAAGTATAATTTTGTGAAGGGTGTATAAGATTCGGTACAGCCGAATATAGCTCTCTTACTTGTTTTTATAAAATTTTACTTCAATTTCCGTGCTCTGTCTTTGGCCTCTAAATTTTTAGCAGAGTTGCTGTCAGGAAGTTTTTGAGCATTGTATGTTTTTAAACCTGCATTGGTTTTAACTTTTCATACCAAATAGTCCGAGTACTGAGCTAACCGGACTGCTTTCCTACCGGATGTGTTGGGAGTCCTTTTCAAAATGCTTTCTATTTATGATACATCATGAACCAGGATATCTATCAACAGACAAGTTCTCCCGATACTGTTTAATAACATTGGAATCAGTTTGAAGGCAGACCTTTGATTGTTTGGCCAACTTTTTGTAGGACCAAGTTGAGTTTTGTTGAAAATATATTATAATTTTAGTACGCACTTTTTTCTCGTCACTCAGATTAACAAAAAAAAAATGTACATAATTGACATTTAACATAATAACTGACATATTTTCAAAAGTAATTTAATAAAAAAAATCCAATAATACTAAAAACGTTAAGGAAGAACGTCTGTTAAGGTTTTTTCGATCTCACTCCTTAACTAGTTTTTTTGCTCTCCTGAGAAGTTTTTATTAGAATTTATTTAAATATGGTTTTACTTTATTTTAGTGGTATACATCCCAAAATGTAAGATATTACATATTCGATTTTTTTAATTGTTATCCAAATTTATAATTTTTTTTATTTTTACTAAATAAAAAGTGGTATCTGAATACTTTAAAATACACATACATATATAAATCCGCGAATAATAGATTTTAATGATTAACTTTTGCTTGCGAGATTTAGGAGAAGTATCTATATATATAAAAATTAAATGATTCATGTATGTAATGTCATCACGTGAGAACGGCTGGAGCGATTTGTCTGATTTTTTTTTTTACTCGTTTCGAAATTTTCAGGAGATTAAAAAATTCCGGCTAAAACTCGGAATTTTTTTTCCGTCCAGTCAACTATAATAAAAATACTACCTAAAGTATGCAATACAAATTTAGATATTTTATTTGCAAATAAATAAGAACAGGCAGGTAAGTAAATGCCACCGGGCGAAGCCGGTTCGGTCAACTAGTTTTAAATATATTGCAGAAAATGTTATATAATGAATGAAATAAAATGTGTTTTTGCTCTTCTGAACAAGTGAAATTTTGCAGATAGACCTTTTTGAATATAAGCCCCCGATATATAATATACAATGTGTGCTCTATATTGTGAGTGAACACCGCATAAAATAATTTCATGTATACAGAACAGAACATTTAGCAAAATTTCCTATTCCTATTCCTGTTCCCATTTTCAATATATTAATAATTTCATTTCGACATTTTAGCTATATCAACGACTGTATCGAGTAGTATATGAGTGGGATATTCATGCTTTTTGGTGTTTAATATTTTGCTTTTCCTTCGCATGACACACATGGCACTTGGATGGATGACTAATGCGTGTTGTGGTTTAGTTTTTCTTGAGTTCTACGATACAAATTTTTTACACAGTTGTTGTATTTTTTTAATTGGGTTGAACAAAAAATAAAAAAAAAAACAAATTAAATGAAATAAAACAATATAAAAAGCAACAAACCAACTATATTGAAATAAATAAAAATCTATGGCGAACAGAAAAATAAAAATATTAAGTCTAAAAAAAGATTTTTCATAAAACAACGTCATCATCATCATCAGCAACGACAACAGCGACAGTGTGTACAAACAGAGCTACATATAACTAATGCGACGACTTCAAAGTCGACATCATCATCATCATCCTTAGCAGCAAGCAACATTATCATCAATTCAGCTGGCCCACTGTGGCTGGCAGCAGTAGCATTTAATAAAAGCAAATGTGCATGACGACTCTACATATGTGACTGACATACAAACATATAATTATACATATATTGTTTTTTTATTTATTATTCTATTATTTTATATTTAATATATCTATGTATAAACTAAATATGTATAATGCAGTGCACACTCGTATTAAAATTATTTATTTGTTATTTAGTTTAAGTGTCGACGCCATTTACGTTTGGTAGACTGAAACATGAAAAAAAAAATAAAATGGATCATATTTTGTTTGTTTGTTTATGTGTTAATATTGAGTATTAAGTTTTAATAGAACAAACTATGAACCTGTCGAGTGGGTGCATTAGTTGCTGCTGCTGTTGTTGTTGGTAATTATCAATTTATTATTTATTTATATTTAAAAAAAGGAAACTGTTTTTATTATTAATGTTTTAATACCCTATATTAACATATTGTGTGTATGTAATACTTGGAATTACAACTTAATGTTAAGTTAGGTGATAATTGATGGTATTAGGTTGTAGAGAAAGTAAATTCTTTAGAACAATTATGAAATATCTAAACAAAATTTTGGTAATGGCGTGAATTACCAAATAACATACTTTTCAATGAGTACTAAGGAGTGAGATCGAAAAAATCTTAAAATGCTTTAATGTTAATAGAAAAGAAACTACAGCTCTGATTTTTACACCCTTCACCTTCCGTTTGTAATTTCCACAATATAATTTTCCGACCCTATAAAGTATATATATTCTGGATCCTTATAGATAGCGGTGTCGATTATTCTGTTTGTCTGTCTGTCTGTCCGTTGAAATACACGATTCATACATCAATATCTCCGGAATTCTTCCGGCTCGGTTGCTATTTAAAATCGAGAAAATCCGTCCACAAATGGCTGAGATATAAGGAAAAAACAAGGACAACCTCGATTTTTGACCTATGTCTGGATTAGTAAGTCATTAATATAGACAATATGGATATCTAATGATAGATATTTCAAAGACCTTTGCAACGACGTATATAGTAAATTAGATCTACAGTGGTGGCCAGGAATTTAAGACAAAAATTGTTTGCTAAATTCCACGTGATTGTCATATAAAATCACATAAAGTCACATAAAATTTTTCTACAACTTAACCAAAATTTTTTTTTTTTAAGTAAACATATTTTCTCACATTTATATCATTATATTTTTATTATTATAAAATATTCGGACCAAATTTCGTATTTTTAGTTCCATTAGTTTCGCTCATATCATGTTATTAACAGCGGATGTTCGCTGAGGTGGGTCAACGTATTTCCATATATCTTTGTCCATATATGTTTTACCGATTTTTCCAAACATTTTTCAGAAACTAAAAACATTAATAATAAATTTCATACTTAGAGATCCTTTTATTTTGGCTCTATCGCACTTAAAATTCAGTTGATGAAAAAAATTCAAGTATTTGTCTTAAATTGGTAGCCACCACTGTACAATGGGTCAAAATCGGAAAAAATATTTTTTAGCTCGAATTTTTTTTCAAGAAAGTTTTTTTTTTTGCTGAACATTAAAAAATAAAATGAAAAAAAAACAATTCCAAAAATTTTTTTACAAAAAATTAAAAAAAGAATTTGTTAAAGGGTAAATAATATTCGGCACAGTTGAATATAGCTCTCTTACTTGTTTAAAAACCATATTGGCATTTTTAAAAAAAGTTTTAATTATTTTTTCGCGTTCTTTTTTCGCTGACCATTTTGACCGATGTAACAGTTGAAAATTAATGATTTAGAAAAGATAATATCTGACAAATTTTTTAAAATAATTACACTATGCGGCAAATAGTAGGGTCAGTGATCGGCGGGGGTTCTGCCCACCGGGAAATGTTAGATCGGTACAAATAAAGTTATACGTGTCTCGGCGTATAACCGTATGTACCGTATAGGAAAAATGGTAATTTTGGTTCCTTTTTCATGCATTTTGACCATCTAAATGTTATGCTCAGTAACGTTCTTAAGCTCAACGCCGGCTACAACATAGTCAATAAAGAAAAGTGATGTTTTTGGTTTTCTTTGAGTGGGATCCTGGAAAATCTATTGTTCATAATTTTTTCGTAAGTTATCTTACAAAACTCAATTAAAATCATCTAATACTATTCTCAGAGAAAAAATATAACTATCGAAAAAAATGTTTACCATAACCATTTCATAATTTTTACAAGTTTTTTAACAATATTATGGTTACTGTAATTATATATATGATTGCGGTAATCATAATATTGTTACGAAATTGTACTTGAATTCAAATATAACGATTTTAACGGCTGATTTAAAAGTAGCAGAATGCTTTCAAATAGCAGTGCTGTAATAGCAAACTGTAACATATCTGTGGGCATTATTAACATTGAATAAAAGCTTTCAGTTGACCATTGATCGTAAGTATGGCAACGCTGTTTGCTGCGACCGTATATTCGAATTCGAATATTCAGTTAAAGAACATTGTAGAAAGTACACCACAGATGGCGTATGTATTAGAAAGGTCTAGAATATACGAGCTTTGACAGTTAAAGAGCAATCTAGAGTGCAGATGGCAGTGTTATAAATAGTGGCACAGGTTGCAGTCGTTAGTGAGTTTATCAGAGACGCTATTTGAAGAAACATCAACTGAGTGCCTTAAAGTGTGCTGTATTTAAAAGTGAATTCGTGTACATTATAAAATGTGTATGTACTTCTGCGAATTTATAAACGTGTATAAAAAAACATTGAGTGGCTATTTAATTCTGTTGTTGTACATTTTAAATAAATAAAGAGTTGTTACAATTTTCAAACTACTAAACGGCTTTTATTTGCAATCAAAAGTATCCGGTTTATTTAAAGGAAATAAACCAACGTTTTGAAAAGGTTAAAACGTAACAATATGTTTAAGTTTATCATTAATATATTTGTAGCAATCATATATATGATTGCAGTTATTAAGTATATGATTGTGGCAACCATTTTTATGATGTATTACTTCACCATATTGTTTTATTCTCGGATTATAGTTATCATACTCGGAGTACATCATATTATGATATAATGATTCATCATAGACATGATTGCCATAAACATATATTTATTTACTACAATCATATATATACTTGATACAATCATATGAATGGTAACTTAAACATATTATGATTACCCCAATCATATACATAATTACAGTAACTATAATATTGTTATAGAACTTATACAACTATATTTATTCTTTGGGTACAGTATTAGATGATTTTAATTGAGTTTTGTAAGATAACTAACGAAAAAAATTATGCAAAACTGATTTTCCAGGGTTCCACTCAATGAAAACCAAAAATATCACGTTTCTTTATTGACTGTATTAACTTTTCGATATTCGAACATTTAGATGCGATAAATACTAATTTCAAATCGATATATCTCGATTGCTAGACCTGACCCAGCGAAACGCCGGGACACGTATAACTTTTTTTGTACCGATCTAACATTTCCCGGTGGGAAATAGTGTTATAATTTGTTGGACCCAGGATATGTTTTGGGTGGGTGGATAGTGTGTATAAGTTTTTTCGACCCACTCTTTAATTATGAGACATTTATATAATACCAAAGAATCAATAATTTATTTAAAAATATTTTACGATTTGGCAATTTTTAATAAGAGAAATTCTTTAAAAAAAATTTTACACCCAACATCAAAAAAGATAATTCCGTTACTAATAAAACGAAATATCGGTCGTAGAACCAAAAGGTATATGCGGGGTCCTCATAATACGAGCTATGTCCGTCCGTCCGTCTGTCTGTATGTTGAAAATACGAAACCTCAAATGAAAGGAGCTATGTAGCTGGCTGACATTTTTCTTAAACACTCTCTGTTGATAAGGTTTGAAAATGGGCAATATCGGCCCATGATTTCAAATATGTAAGTGAATGTAAGTTAAATTCGACGTTCTTGATGAAAATCGGTTTTTTCGTAAAAATTTAAAGTGAAAATATCTCGAAAACTGCATGTATGATTTTAAAATTTTAGATAATTTGGAAAATTATATAAAAAACATATGTTTGGCACGAGGAGCCCCCTTCTCCAAAAATTATTATTAATTGTGTTATTGTGCAGTTTTATGTTGTTAAATATGAACACATGTTATTTGATATGAAGTTTGTTGGGAAATATTTATATAATTATACTCTACATCTTTTTGTATATATTTAAATAAGTGTAAATTCTAAGCAATTGATATGAATTGTATAGAAAATATTTAAATCTATCTATACAATGTTATTTGAGACTTGATTTGTTATTAGACTAGAAAATCAATTTAGATTTACATACGTACATTGTATGACAAACACTTGCAGTGGTAATAGTAACATACAATTTGTGGTTACAAAAATCTAATTACATGCAATACAAAATTAATTAAAATACACTTGTACTAGTTAAAAATATATGTATGATACTTGGAACCCTGTCGCCCTTGGAAATTTTTATTAATGTGTATGACGAATGTGTTAGCTACTATAAGAAAAAAGCCATTGATTACCCAACAACCTACTTGCAAGGCTTTTAACGGGCGATTATAACACTTAGGCGTCACTGCAAGGGGATAAATTAATTTCCTCTGTTTAGTTATTTTAAAGTTAACATTTAAACTGCAGGGCACTTGAATATTAAAGTAGATTTTGAAATCGACTGTCCGGCCATTCGTTTAACAGCAGGAAATACGCTAAAGCATTACAAACCAAAGATAAAAATTACAATCTACAGAAAAGGAAAAATATTAAGTCAGTGGTGGAAATTTAGGTTGTTAATTATTTAGGTTTAAACAGAAATATCATTAAAAACTTCTAACAAATCAACTAACTTTCGATATTAAAATAAAATTACATTTCATTAACGATGCTGGTTTATCATAAAACAAACAAATTTCATCTTAATTGACCAGTAAAATATATATTTTCCTGCTTGGCCGTGCCAAACGAAATTAGTTTAGCCTTAAATGAGGCTGTCACTCATCAAACATGATGTTTAAAGAAAACCAATAAATTTTAAGGATTTTGAAAGTTGTTTTTATTTTGTTTTGGTCCCTGTTTATAATTTGTAATTTATTTACTAGATGCCATTCAACTAAAGATTAAGTCTAGAAACGTGCAACTTTCACTAACAATACTATTATGATGGTTAAATAGTAGAAAAGAAAATAAATCATCATTATTATTTCAATCAACTTGAAAGCCTTGAACATAATTGTTGGAAAATTAAAGATATTATTGGGTGTATGTATAAGTGGATTTCGAAAATGTTATATATTGTCGCACCGACTTTGATGTTTGGAAATGAGTTTAGAATTAAAAAAAAAATAAAATTTTACAATAACCCGAAACGTAAGAGATCGTATGTGAAGCCCGGCCAACCAGCCGAATCGACACTAAAGCCAATAAATGCCGCTAAGGTAATCCTATCTATTATGAGCTACTGAAATCTTACCAGACCATAACAGGGAACCTGTACCGAACACAACACATTCGTTTGAAGCGAGCATTTGCCGAAAACGCCCAGAATACTCGGCCTGACATGAATCCGTAAACAAAGATCGGCCTCATTACGCAATACATGTTAAAAACTATTTAGAATGAAGTGGTTTGGGAAGTTTTGCCTCATCCGCTTTATAGTCCAGACCGTACCCCGTCCGACTACTATTTTTTTCGATCGATGCAAAACGTTCTCTCCGGGATACGCTTCACTTTGGAACAGAGTATCCGATATTGGCTTGATTCGTTCTTGGCCTCAAAAGATGAGCAGTTCTTTTGGCCGGAATCCATATATTGACAGAAAGATGGAAAAAGGTCATAGTTAACAATGGCCAATACTTTGAATAAATTTTTAAATAAATCTTTAAATTTTTTAAATTTTGAGAATTTTTAAATGTTTAGAATTTTTTTAATTAGGTAAATAGGAATAGGTCCAGGTTAGAGCAAAATACATTTATTAATCTTTGAATGATAAAATAGTCTTGTAGATATTAAGAATATTCCTAAAACAGGTACAATTTTTTCTTAAAATTTCCTTTACATGTGGCCGGGGACTAATATTTACTTGTGAAAACTAATATTTAATAATATAATTGTAGCCGCAGTAAATACTTTCCTTTAAGCCATTGCATAGTGGAAAATGTTGGTCATTTTCGGATGAAAAATATGTAACTTTTGAATGGATTTAAGCTTTAATTTGTATTTTCGAACATAAAAATCGAATCATTATAAAAAAGTTATGAACGGTTAAAAATATATTTTTTATTTATTTTTTAGTTTTTGTATAAAAGTGAGATTTTAAAAAAAGTAAAAGAGGTGTTTTTATGTATTTTCTCATTAGATTTATAGATCTTGCTGAGTACATTACAAAATGTGTCAAAAAATTTCAGAAACACCCTAAAATTCAGAAGTAGTTCTAAAAAACCGGTTTCAGTAATGTTCGTCAACTTATGCACCTGTAACTCAGACAGTTTTTGCTTATTTTGATATGAAAGCTTAATTCTTTGTCTCTACATAATTGTTCAAATTATGTTCTTTTTTAATAAGAATCGCAAAACTGCCAAGATAAAAAAGCTCATTAAATTTAAAATTTTTTGTTTTAATTTCTGATTTGCTTAACATTTTTGTTTATAGGCACGGAAAGGCAGCTAGTTTTGATATATCTTTTAGATAATAAGTCAAACATTAATTCTATGTTAAAACTAGATCGGCGTCAAACGGCCCTAACAGTTAAAATCCTTGTCAAAGTTGCGTAGGTAAGCCAAAAAAAACCAAAACCAAAAAAAAAACAAAAAAACTTTATATATTTCAAATCAATAAATTTCGAATCTGCTAACAATATATAAAAAAAACTCATAACAAAAACAGAATCTGGATAGGATACCCTATCCAACATGGTATAGCAATCCAAAAAAAAATAATTATAAATATTAACAAGTAAGAGAGCTATATTCGGCTGTGCCGAATCTTATATACCCTTCACCAAATTATACTTCAAAATACAAATTTTAAATATTTTTAGGTAAACAAATTTTTTTTTTCCAAAGTATTTTTTTTTTCATTTTTTGGAAAAAAAAATTTTTCCAATTCTTATTTTAATTTTTTATTTTTAAAATTTTTTTTTTTTGGTGAAAAAAATAGGGCTAAAAATGACTAGTAATCCAGATATAGGTCAAAAATAGGTAAAAATCGAGGTTGTCCTGGTTTCTCAGCCTCATATATCAGCCATTTGTGGACCGATTTTGCTGATTTTAAATATGAAACTTCTCGAAAGCATGTCTGACAGAATAATTGAAGATTCGGATCCCGAAGATATCTGGCGTCTTCAGAAAATTGATTTTAACAGACAGACAGACAGACGGACATGGCTTAATCGACTCCGGTATCTATAAGGATCCAGAATACATATACATATATACTTTATATGGTCGGAAAATTATATTGTGGAAATTACAAACGGAATGACAAACTTACCCTTCTCTCGAAGGTGAAGGGTATAAAAATACGTCCTTGAATATGGTATAATTTTATTTTCCCAAGTCGAAAGTAGTGTATTCTAGCTTTACGATAGAACTTGTATTACGGTTAATTTCAAACATTTGCTAAAATCAATTATGAGATGCATTCACCTTATATTATCTACTGTGCATTGTATTATCCATTTACTTTCAGCTCTATCCTCGTATGTGAAACGAATTAATATAGAAAAAAAACACAAATGATAAACCGAGAATAAATATAATTATGAAAAAATAAACAGCTAAATGAGATAAACAAGCAAAAACATTAAAAAAATTCATAAGTGTGTGTGTAGTAGGGTACTAAATTATTCGAGTTTTATTTTAATCGAATAAAAAATAATAATTTTTTTATCAGGACTGTAATCTACAATTCCTTCGAAAAACATCATCAGAATATACAAAAAAAATACCATAAAGACCCAGCCAAAAATTTGTTACAAAGGGCTCTATAAATACCGAAATTTACATCAAGGAATTTTTACAAAAGAGAATGGTTCCATTCTTAATGTGTCCACTTATTTTTGAACTGATTTGGCATCCTGTAACTATGATAAGCAAGAATCTTGAAAAGATCCATAATTTCATCACTATTGATTAGAATATAAAAATAATATTTTTGTAAATTGTAATAATAATTTCAATTTAATAAAAAAAAAAAATCACAATCGTAAGTTTAGTGGTTTCATTATTATTAACATATATGTGTGTTAAGATGTTTTCGATCTCTGTCCTCAGTTCAAATTTCATGTCTCTCTTACTCTTTTGTGAAAATAAATTTATTCGAATATTCGATTAATCGAGAATTATTGATAGAATTATTTTTTTTCCAAATTAAATAATTTTCCTCGATTATTCGCATCAGTTTTATTCGAATGACAATGCTAGTATCTATCTACAAAGTGAGTTGGTGGTTGAATGAATGCTGCTAAATGTTGAAAATCCTTTTTCATGTTTTATTTTTAATAATAAAATCTTGACATAAATAGAAACAAAAAGAAACATAAATTAATTGAATAACACGAGCATATTGTTACTGCGAAAGTTATTTAAGGAACTTTATTCAAGCAGAAACATAAACATTTTGCGGCCTGAATATAAATAATAAAATTAATTAATATAAACCAAATTGAAAATTTACTATTTTCCCATTGCAAGTATATTTCACTTGCACTTGCATTTATGTTAAAATTATATAAATAAATCATTAATATTTGCCAAAATCGATTTATTTGACAATGAAATTATGTAAAATTTAGTATATGACTTAAATCTTTACGCACATTAAATCCCCAACACTTACACAAAGAAAATATTTATTACATATCACTATTAATTCAAGATTGTCACAACTCAAAATCTAAAATTTTTTAATTTAATTTAAATAAATTGAGAGAAAAAATTACTATACTGCATAGTGAAATGAAAGAAGTCACAGATTTTAATATTGATGTTCTAAATAAGGAGCTAAAACATCTGCCGCTAAGCGAAATATTATTATAGGTCAAAGGTTACAATGACCATAAAAACATTACTTATGCGCCAAATTATCGTAAGCGACAAAACACACATTTTACAGGAGAAGGTTTTTTTGATTATTTTGAAATTTATACATAAAATTAAAAATATTATGATGCGATATAATATGATTTCGTTCAAGATATTTGTCTATTTTTCAAAAATATTTATAACTTTTTACAATTAAAAATTCATGGAATACTTTATTGAAAAATATGACAAAAAATGTTTTTTATTGAGTTTTTGCATAGATACAAATTTTTCGAATTGAAATAAAATTGTTATTTATGAATAGTTTTTAATGAAATTTCACAGTTATGTAAAATTTTCTATTTAAAATGGAAAAATAAAAATGAATTTTGAAATTTATTATCAGCAATCCCGCAATTGCCAAAAAATTGTTGAAAAATCCCAAAAATGGAAATTTTTAGTTTTTTGGCTATAATATCCATACCAGGGTCGAGATAAAGGAACCCTTTACAAAATAATTAAAAGCATATTGGGCCATCTAAAATAGGTTACTATATTTTGATATCGAATATGCGATTTGAGAATTTTTGCCCTAAATTTTAATTTTACATACAAAAATAGATGTTTTTTGAATGGACCTGGTCTCTCGGTAAGAAAATTTTTTTAATTTTTTTTTTCAATTAAAATATTTTATGAAAACATAGCTTTCAGAAAGTATAAATTCCTTATACATCCTTTTAGAAATTTTTTGCGATAACTTAAAAAGAAAAAAAATTATTTTTTCCCAAAAAAATTAGCGAAAATCGGCTTTTAAAAATTTTTTAAATTAAAATGCATATAACTTTGGACTTAGTCATTATTTGTAAGCAGTTCTTTTTCTATTTGATACATACATATGTTGTTATTCTAATGAAAGAAAACTGGAGAAAATCGGAAAATATTTGGATACGCTGTTATCAAAAAACTGGAGTTGGTTGGGTAAAAATGTTGAAAATTTAATTTTCAAATGCGAATATCTCATAAGCTATAAGAGATAATTGATAGCGCTCGATGAAAAGATTTTATATGTGTAATTTTTTTAAATCGGAACACAAACCACGAAATAGGATCGTTTTAAAAATGTAACATACCCGAGGTGTCCTACTTTGAGGAGCCTTGGTGGCGCCACTGGTGGGCTGGTCGACAATTCTTCTTCCTTACGCATGTGAAATTTCATTCAAACCAATCTGACCATTTAGAAGTTACAGATTTATTTCCCTCTTTTTGTTCTATACCACTATGTGTCGCTTACGATAAAATTCGTTTACTGTAAAATGTAAACATTGACTTACGATAAAATCTTACCCCCTATAATTTTGAAGTTATTAACAATTTTGATATTCTGTGAACGCTAAAACATCAGTCGGTCCATAAAATTTTAATTTCTGCAATAAAACAAAAATTTTAAAAATGTCGCTTACGATAATTTGGCGCTAAGGGCTCGATATATTAAGGTTAGATAAAACTTACATAAAATATGGGAACGGGACAACGCTATGATAAGAGACTAAAAACCTAGCACCTATTTCTGAGTATACAGTCACAGGACTACATTTATATTTATAATAATCTTATTTCGAAAGCTTTTTTTAGAATCTAATACTTGCAATTTGTATTAATCACATTACAAATGAAAACCACATTGAATAATATTTTATTAAAAACCGTTTATTTTGAGTTATGACAGTCAGTTATGCATTATATGAACAATATGTATAATATCAAATAATTTTTTTAATTTATTTCATATAATATTCTGTAATATTCTCTGTCAAATAATAAATATTGTAGATATTTATTTATTTGTTACACTTCAGATTTTGATATGAACATGTGTTTACATTCTATATTAATGTAATGTATATTTATGTATTCATACATACAAATATGAAAATATTCATAAACGTAAATATTTGCTACATATTATTTACATGCGAGTATTTCAAATAAACAGTGTAGATATTTTGTGCATATGTATCTACATTAATTTTCCATCTACATTATTATGTATGTATATTTATAAGTATATTTTACTCTTTAACTACTTTGAATATGAATAAGAAATTTATTTCAATTCCATAATGCAGCTAGCTCAAATTAGAATTCATATGTAAAGAGAATTTTTTTTATTTTGTTTTTGCTCACTGCTCACTGTTAAAACCTCAAATCTAAATAAATTTTGAAAATCATAGAAATATTTTCATATTTATTTAATTGTTAAATATTGTATTCTGTGTGTGTAAACAAGAGTGTAAAATATATAGGCCATCTTTCATAGAATTGAAGTGGATTAGAGCAGACAATAAAGTGTATACAAGAGCTCGTGTGTGCAAAAAATAATATATTGATCTATGTAGACTTGGAAATACCGCTATTTCAAAAAAAAAAATTAAAAATGCGGCATTAACAATAAGGAGTGAGATCGAAAAAACCTTAAAACACAAGTTTTTCCTTAAAACTTAAAAATAGAAAGCATTTTTAACCTTCGCTTTACCAAAGTTTTTTTATGTACATGGTTTACCAATACCCACCCGGGTGACACTACGCTTCTATAAATATATGCGACGAACGAAATTTTAAAAAATTGAAAAAAACTTATAAAAAGTTTAAAATGTTTCTATTAAAGTCTATAGAACTCTAAAATTTGTTCAGTGAGTATAAATTTCATTTAAATCGAAAGAAAATTAAAAAAAAATATTAAACCAATAAAAACGATGTGGTCACCCGGGTGGGTATTGGTAAAGCGAAGGTTAAAAGAGCTACCAACACAAGCGGGAGGAAAGCAGTGCGGTTAGCTCAGTATTCGGACTATTAGGTACGAAAAGTTAAAACCAATGCAGGTTTATAAACATACCAGCCTCAAAAAATTCCTGACATGAACTCTGCTAAAAATTTAGAGGCCAAAGACAGAGCACTGAAATTGAAGTCAAAATTTATTAAAAAATATACCTGCTGCATAATGGTTGACGAAGCGAATGTTCTGGAATATTTTTCGCAGCTTACGGGTCAAAATTTGTAAGTTTAGGACCCAAAAGCAGACAAAATTTTCCAAAATATTCTTGGTATGGTAAGCAAAATGCAGTTGCGGCAAAAGAAGCCAAACATTTGTTATAAAGGGCTATATAAATACCGAAATTTACATCAAGAAATGTTTACAATAGACGATGCTTCCATTCCTAAGACTTCTTAATGTGTCCATTTATTTTTAAACTGATTTGGCATCCTGTCACTATGGTAAGCAAGGTCTTGAGTGGTACAAGAACAATAATGTGGTATTTGAACCAAGAGAGGTAAATCCTCCAAACTGCCTGGAGCTAAGGCCAGTGGAGAGATATTGGGATCTTGTTAAAAGAGAATTGAATTGAAGAGCATAAAAGAGGTATCAAAAAAGTGTGGTAGATTTTAAACGGAACACTATAAAAACCTTAATGGAAGGGTTTCCGGAAAAGGTTCATAATAAATTCATCACTATTGATTAGAACTATAAAAATAATATTTTTTGTAAGTCGTTGTCGACAGCAAAAAAGAAATGCTATATTTTAGTGTTTAAATCGATGTAAAATTAGATTTTGAAGTTTTTTTTTTTAAAAAAAAAAAAAGTACATTTTTGGTACTATTTTGAAATAGTAGTACATATTTAGAAAATTTCTTATTTTACTAAGTTTTCGAAAAGAAATATTAAATAAAAGTAAAAAATATTTTTTAAAGTACTTTTTTGGTACTTTTTGAGAAATGTAGTAAACAAAAGATATTTAGGGCATAAATAGCTTTTAAACATAAATTTGATATCTTATTTTGAAGTTTTTTTTAAAAAAAGTACTTTTTTTATACTAAAAAAAAATTCAATGACTTAAAAATGCGGGATTTACAATAGTTTGCGTAACTTTTGAACGAGGTTTTGGAATGCTGCATATCTGCCATATATTCGCACTTAGTTATTGCACACTATGGTGTAAACAACAAAGTCTTTGTTTTTTTCGAAAATGTTGAATTTGTGCCTACAAAGCGTCATATGCGGGAAGTTTTGCTTTACTTCTTTAATTTGAAAAAAAGTGACGCTGAAGCACATCGATTGCAGACAAAAACTTATGTTGAATGTGTTCGGTTTCAACGTGCGATAGATCGCCCAGTCCAGTCAAAATATTTGAAGACCATAAAATGTAGGCATTACTCCATGAAGATTGTTGTGAAACTTAACCAGAGATTGCAAAATCATTGGGAGCTACTCAAGCAGCAATTTCAAAACGTTTGCAAGCAGCAGAATTTATCCAAAAGCAGAGAAGTTGGGTACCATACGAATTGCAAACGAGAAAGACGATTTTGTATGTACGAAAAGAAAATCATGTTTACACCGAATCATTACTAGCGATGAAAAATTGGCCGAAAAACGACAAGAATATGCGGCCAGACATGAATATTTCATCATGACAACTCTCGGTCACATGTTGCAATACCTATTAAAAAGTATTTACAATGAAGTGGTTGGGAAGTTTTGCCTCACCCGCTTTATAGTAAAGAGCGTGCCCCGTCCGACTACTATTTGTTTCGATTGATGCAAAGCGCACTCTCTGGGATACGCTTCACTTTGGAACAGAGTATCCGATATTGGATTGATTCGTTCTTGGCCTCAAAAAATGAGCAGTTCTTTTGACTCGGAATCCACATGTGGCCAATACTTTGAATAAATTTAATATTGTACAAATGTTTCAAAATAAAAGCTAAAAATTTGAAAAAAATCCTAAATTTTTAAGACATAAACCCAATTTAGAACATTTATTACGTGAAGAAAATAGTATTTTCATTATTTTTAAGTTTTTGAAAAAGTACCTTTTTAAAAAGTAGTGAACTTTTTTCAAAATATGGCTGAAATTGAAGTCAGAGAATAGATTTTGCATAATTTAATTTAGTAAAAGGAAAAGGATTTTCGAATAAACCTTTTTAGGAACCTTTTTACTACATTTTTTAAAATATTACTTTTTAGTACTATTTTAAAATAAATTGTAAAATTCAAATATTTTAAATATCTTTTAAGCTAACAAATATAATATTTTGAGTTTTTTTTAAATCGTTTTTAAATATAAATTTTCATTATTTTGAAATTTTTTAAAAAAGTACTTTTTTGGTACTTTTAAAAAGCAGTAGTAAACTGAAAAATTTGAATATTCAAAACATTTCTAAAGCGAAGAATATAATATTTTCTTTATTTTAAAGTTTTTAAAAAACGTACTTTTTCACAATAGTACAAAATTTATGAAATTTTAATACCGAGAGTAAAATTTTCATTATTTCCAGGCAAAAAATTGGTAATAACTAACAATTACTGAACAACATAATTTTCAATGACTACTGCATACAGTCTACATTACTAAGAATTAGTCCAATAATGTATCATTTAGAAAAACCTGTTTAAAATAAATAACGCCAACAAGCTTAGCTAGAGTATAGAGTATAGCTATAGTATAGAGAGAATAGATTCATAAATATTGAGGTTTATAGTTCTGCTGACTTTTGAGAAAACAACTTAAGTGGAATTTTAAAATTTTTCAGTAGAGCGTAAAACCGATAATTTTTTTATTATTTGTCCTTAAAGAATTTTGAAAACTTTGAAATAATTCTAGAAAGTTTTCGAAATTCTTTAAGGACAAATAATAAAATAACTATAGGTTTTACGCTCTCCTGAAAAATTTTAAAATTCCACTTAAGTTGTTTTGTCAAAAGTCCACTTAACTTATAGTAAAACCTTTTTGAATAAACTGGTTAATTTTTAAGAAATTCTACAATCATTTAACATTATGTTTGTGCATGTTTATCCAAGCCAGAAACATTAGTAGATTTTATTTTGAAAATCTACACAACATTCTTCTAATAAGTTCAACCTAAAAACTTACAATTCATACATACATATACTATGTAGTTCATACATTTGTAGCAAATTCTTCAGTCTGTTGCATTCGTAACAACTTTACATTATATCCCTGCAGCATGATATTAAAATATATATATACCAAATATAATTTAATAATGCTGTTTTCTTTTGAAGCCTTAACACAGCGTGTGCTAAAGTTTGTGGTTGAAATTTTAATGTTAACAACACAATTATGAAAATATGTAGTAGTAGCAGTATGTTTATTTTCCCCAAAAAAAAAAAACAAAAATTATTACAATCTTAAGTAGAAAACCACACACAATTAAAGGAATATTTGTTAGATTTTGATATAATTATTAAAGTAATATGGTTTTTAGATTTAAATGCAATTATTTCTAGATAATCATATTATATGCTTCATAATAAATACGATTAAATGAACAATTGGGGTATTCACAAGGTCTACTATTGGTCATATCGGCATAATGTCCTAATATATTATGATAGTTTAAACAAAATTTTGTTATGTTTCAAACGAAAAAGTTCTAAACTAATAAGACTATTTTAACTATTGGTCAATTCACAAAGTCTCTTATCAGTCATATTGTCATAATGCCCTAATATATTACGACTCGGCGGCTCGACTTAATCGACTCTTAGGCATTCGGCGCAAGTCTCTGTTAGTTAGTTACGATAACATAATAAACATAGCATAGAGAGTAGTATTATTTTAGGACGATAAAAACCATTGTGAAATATTAGGACAATATGACATGATAAGAGACCTTGTGAATTTACCATATGTTTATTGTTTTATCATAAAATAATACTTTTTTTTTGTTTAAAACACAACAATAACTATTATAATATATTAGGACAATATGACTAATAGCAGACCATGTGAATCCCAAAATGTGAATGTGTTTATGATGGGAGGGAAAGGATTTGAATAGTTTAGATCAGTGGTCGGCATAAAGAGAACATGGAATACATATGTATATAATACGTTATGGAAAGGGATTTTTGTTTTATATTTTATAATTTTTATGAATTTCGTTGACATTCGTATTGTTCGGCCTCTGGTGGATATGAGTACCGACCACTGGTTTAGATGGAAAGTGAGTGTTTGGTGTTTTTCTGCAAACTATAAACCATATGATTAGAGTTTTTTCTTGCTCTGTAGTTCTCCACAGCACAAATTGTATGCTAAAATTCCGCAAGCTTTATAGGAAACTAAATAAATGATTTAAAATTTTTCAAAACTTCTTAAATATTTACTGGTTTCTTGTATAATGTCTAAATTTATGTTGTTGAAGCTACTGTCCTTGTTATTTTAAGCTGATAAATGTACTCACACTTTTTCACATTCTAAAGTGTGATTAAAATGTTGTAAACTTTCTTTCGATAATCCTAAGAGACGGACAACCGGGCCCAATATTTATGCAATCAATCATTTTGACTATTAAGCTACACATTTCATACTTACTTTTACTTAATGTCAATGTCAGTTAGTTGAAAATAATATTACAAATTTGAGTTACAAACATTTTCAGTTAGTTGACAGCCTCTTTTAATTTCTTGTAGTAAAAGTAACACACAAATTAAAATTAATTAGAAATTATGCAAATATTTCCCTATCCTCCCTCTACAATTTCAGTTATTTTAGTTTTTGAGGTCTTCAAGTTAATGTCACTTGAACTTTAAATGCCTCATAAAAATCTCATCAGACCTGTTTAATATTTTTTATTTTCTTTTTTGACAAAATCCTATTAAAATACAATTTAATACAGCACTTGAGACACTGAAAGCAATTAACAAACATTATTAGAATTCTTTTTTTTTTTCTTCTATTATTTGGCTGGTTTTCATTTCACGAATTTTTAAAACCAAACAAGCAGCCATCTGCTGTTATCTTCGTCAAGTGCGTAAGAAACCACAAATATTTAAGGGAACTGAAGTGGAAGATTATGTAAAATTATTATTCGAAAACGAAAAAATACACAAAAATATAGAGTAAATAAATAGAATTAAACAAAATGCTTTGGAAGTTCTAGAATAGACAATGAATATTACATAAATGACAAAATCATAAAACTACACCCACATATTCATTCATATTCCAACACCCAGCAATTTTACAAGTAGTCAACGTATCCCTTATAGACAGTAATTTCCACTAATGTCTGATGGCTGACTCCAATTTATATATTTTTGAGTCTTTTGCTAGGTATTTGCTCTTTGTAGTGCAAAAGAGAAGTTAATTGGTCACCTTATACATCCCAGGTAATCTAGCTTGAAGTCAATTGTCACTTTAGTGTCTCTATGTAATCTAAGGTGAAGTAACCTTAAATTTTTATTTTGTACAGTATTTTAGAAAGTGGTTACTGAACCCATCAGAAGTAATCTACTGGAAAATCAAATGCGACTTAGGTTAGGTTTCCCATCGCGGCATGATGTGGGCTCTTAAGACCGTGTCCTCAATGTAATTATTTAGTGTTTTATTTTCTCCATTACCCCTCTTGGGAGTATTTGGCTTAAACAAAGCATCTCCATCTTATACGATTTGTTTGCAGATGTTTTTCGCGTATTTCCCATGTAGATTGCTCTGCTCTAGTTATTGCGTCTCCATGTACAATGATGCCATTAAATTCAGTCTATTGTTCTTTTTCTATCAGTTTCGTTAAACGGTTGTTGTTCCTGCTAAGTAGATGATTGATCTGCTGTAGCGGGCCCAAGGATACAGGTACGATGTTGCAATAACATCCAGTCTATTGTTATTTTTGCCTTGTGTCAAGTTTCGTTATTTGGTAGTTGTTCCAACTAATTAGATGATTGGTCTACTGTAGCTGGTCTATGATAATGGTAGGCAAAGCCTAGCTACATCGTCCTCTGTGTATTTGGTGTAGTGGTGGGGAACCTTACTAATTCTTTGATTCCTAACTTTTTCCCAGGCGGAGGGGAGGTCATGGGGCTTCTTGGATGGAATGTTTAGAGGGGGGTTAATTTTCGAAAAACTCGAAAACCATGTTGAAAATTGTTCGTCCTCTGCCAGGGATCGAACTTGGTTTTGTAGGCAAGCACTTTAACCAGTACACCATGCCGCCATATTAGTTTGGCATGTTATCTATATAAAAATGTTCGCCTCTCAGTCGACTAAAGGCAGGACAGGGGCTCGTGAAATGTTCCAGTGTTTGATGCTCTTCCTAACACGCTCTGCAGATCGTAATGCCACATGAGACCTCAACTTTTTTCTCAGTTAACACATAAACTAGTCTTCTGAGTTTTGGACTAAGGACTGAGATCGAAAAAACCTTAACACACATTTCTCATTAAAACTTTTAACCCAAATAATATTTGATTTTTGGCCCAACAATCAAAAGTCTGCCGTTAAACTGATTCCAATGTTATTAAACAGTATCGGGAGAACTTGTCCGTTGATAGAAAATCCGGTTCAGGTAGAAGGAATTGTCTATATGATGTTTCTAAAGCCAATAAATAGAAAGCATTTTAAAAAGAGCTCCCAAAACATCTGGTAGGATATCAACCCTGCTAGCTCAGTACTCGGACTATTTGGTAAGAAAAGTTAAAGCCAATGCAGGTTTTAAAAACATACAAGGCATAAAAAGTTCCTAACAGGAACTCTGCTAAAAATTTAGAGGCCAAAGACAGAGCAGCTTCCGGATCAATATGTTTTTATGTTGCTGATGTTCGAGGGAATGTTGTAGAAAAGTTTAGGACCCAAAAGCAAAAAATGTCCCCAAAAAGTTCTTGGTATGGCAAGAAAT
Source organism: Calliphora vicina (assembly GCF_958450345.1). Taxonomy (NCBI): domain Eukaryota; kingdom Metazoa; phylum Arthropoda; class Insecta; order Diptera; family Calliphoridae; genus Calliphora; species Calliphora vicina. The sequence goes on along the minus strand of NC_088783.1, from coordinate 81,061,697 downwards.
ATGCAGTTGGGACAAAAGAAGCCAAACATTTCTTACAAAAGGCTCTATAAATACCGAAATTTACATCAAGGAAAGTTTACAAAAGAGGATGCTTCCATTCATAAGACTTCTTAATGTATCCACTTATTTTTGGACTGGTTTGGCATCCTTTCACTATGGTAAGAAAGGTCTTGAGTGGTACAAGAACAATAATGTGGAGATGCAAATCTTAAAAATTGCCTGGAGCTAAGGCCAGTGGAGAGATATTGGGATCGTGTAAAAAGAGAATTGAAAAACACAAAAAAGGTGTCCTAAAGTGTGGTAGATTTTAAACGGAGATGGACTACCTGTTCGAACAAAGTGACAGGAAGTTAAATAAAAACCTTTTTTAATTTTTTTTTTTTCGAAAGATTGAAGAAAGAGCTATCTAAACTATTTGGGACACAATTTGCTAAGAACAATAGGTAATAAGTTATATGGATAAGAAAAAAATTCTGTTTGACCAAAATGTCAAATTTTGACCCCCCTATAACTCACAGAGTTCTGGACCGATATTGTTGAAATTGTGTCTGAATTACTATTCAATAGAACTAACCTTGGTGCAAATATCATCCCAATCGGAAGACATCGATTTCAAAAGTTGGTTCACTTGACATGATTTTTTCGATCTCATTCCTTATTTAGGTTCAGAATTTCTTTTGTTCAGCTGATAAAATAACACATTAACTAATGTGTTAATTTATCAGCCACTCCTTTAGTTCATCTTTAAACCTCGGGTAAGAATTTGGTGTTTTCAATATTGATGGTATCCACACGTGATCGCATCCTGAATAGCTTGTCCGCCTTCTCGTTTCCGATATTGCCATGATGGCTTGAAACCCATATTATCTGAAGTTTGTTTCATTCTTTCACTGTAAAATATTCAGAGATTTAAAACTTCCCAACCATTTCATTCTACATAGTTTTTAACAGATAACATGCAAAATGATGGAATATTACGGTTTCATATCTGGCCGCATATGCTGGGCGTTTTTTGGCCAATGCTCGCTTCAAACGAATCAGTTGCGTTCGCTTAAGGTTCCCTATGATGGGGTTTGGGCTTTAGTGTCGATTCGGCTGGTTGGCCGGGCTTCACATACGATATCTTATGCTTCGGGTTATCGTAATGGATCCATTTTTCATCGCAAGTAATGATTCGGTGCAACAATGATTTTATTTCATAGCGTTCAAGAATAATTCCCGCATATGACGCTTTGTTGACTTAAAATTCGACATTTTCGAAGCAGTACTGAGAATAAATGATAATAAATGACAGATATGTACCCCTTCAAAATGACATATAACATATAATGACATATAATTAAAGACAAAAACCGTATTCAAAAGTTACGGCATTTGTTGTGAATCCCGCATTTTTAAGTCTCTTTGTAATCGATTTAAGGTCAATTGACCTCTGTTTAGGACACTCCCTTGCTAAAGTAACTTATCACCCAGATCTGCTGGGTTGCTACACTCATAGAAACTAAATACATCACACAATTACGTCTGTACATACACAGTTTTTTGAGTTTAAATTTCATTTTAACAAAGTATTTTGAACTGACAGCTGACGAAAGGATGTGTATATGGATGGACAAAGTGTCAGAAAGATGATGAAAAGACATCATCTTCATCAGCAACTAACAATGGATATCCAACATAAATAGACATACACAAACAACAACAAAAAAAATAAAAACAAATTGACGCAGTCTATGGAGTCAAAGTGACATAGAAAGAAATTCGTATTACATTAAAATTAATATTGTAAATAATTCAATAAGTACTTAAGTAGATTAGTTTATTGCTAACGACAAAGTAAATAACGAGATATAAATAGAAATAAACATATGTATATTAGGGTGGAACCAACAAAATATTTGTTTAAAAAATAACATTTTTTAAACAAATTTTACATTTAGGGGAAAAAATAGAGAAAGATCCTTTCACAGAAGTTTCAAATAAAATAGTTTGAAGAAGATACTCTTGGTCTAGTATTTTAAAATGAAGTAAACTTTAATTTTATTTGGAAACCTACACAGAGAAAACAGATTCGTGATAGCAACAGAATTTGTTGCCAATCGAATGATTCGGTTGCACACATTGAATTTTTCGGTTCTATCTACAGAAAGTCAGTTGACAAATAAGAATTTCGATTAAAGTAACGAAACTTTTATTACCCCTTTTAAAATTTTGTAGCCACAACTGTAAAATTCGGTCACTAAGGTAGAATCATTCGATTGGCAACAAATTCGTTTGCTATCACGAATCAGTTTTCTTTGTGTTGACTACCTTTTTGTTGTTCCAAAGAAACAGGTCCTCCTTACTAGACGTACATACTATACATATATTCAGCAATGACAACTACTTCCACAACAATAGAAATAACAACCACAACAAATTATAAGTAGATAAATACTTGTATTTAATATAAAAATAAATTCCTTACATACTCATACTTATTTACAACTTATTTTCACAAAGAGTAAGTAAGAAAAAAACTTAGACAAACTATTCCAGCCAAAACTTATCCTTGATCCAACAATTTTTTTTTTAATCACGTTAGCTTTTAAAAATTGTCAGATGTTATTTCGGTCAAAATGGAAAGCAAAAAAAAAAGTACGTGGAAAAATAATTAAAACTTGTCCAAAAAAATAGCAAAAGATCAGAAGGTTCGTCGTCACCCTGTTTCAAATGTCATTAAACAGTATAATAATGAATTGCACATTCAAAGAAAACCTGGATCAGGAAAAAAAGGTCTTACAGAAATTGGTAAGGTAAAAGAAGTCGAAGAACTCTTTTGAAGAGCAAACAGTGGTTTAGAAACTTTTTTTTTTAAATTATTCGGTATCTGGAACTTTTGGCGATATTTTTACGAAATTTAAGATGGTTGGAGCTGAGGTATCTTTGAGGTAATTTGCAGTTGTTCATCAATATATCGGAAATTCTTCCGTCTTGGTTGCTATTAAAAATCGACAAAATCGGGCCATAAGTGGCTGAGATATAAGGAAAAACCCGGGACAACCACGATTTTTGCCCTATTTTTGATCTATATCTGGAATACTAAGTCATTAATATTAAGGTGACCATACATACTCTTTTTAGAGGACAATCATCTATTTAAATGGCTGTCATCTATAAAATTTGTGTCCTCTTTCTGTCATATTTTTCCATAATCTGCCATCTTTTGTCATATTTATTTTTATAAATAAAAACAAATTTTATTTCACGCCGGTCACCGGTTTTTTTCTGTCTAATCTTGTTCAAATTGCTTTTAGTTTGCCAGGAACTAATGAAGCTGTAGAGAGAATGTTTTCATTAATTAATAGAGTGACAATTAGTTGTATGGAAAACATTTTTTGTTTGAGTTTTGAAGGGTGCCGGCCGAAATATTGTGACACTAGGTCTAAAAGTTAAATGCTGAAATTTTGAGCCAAATCGGACAACTATTTCGGGACGCGCATCGAGGTCAGATGATATATGCAAAATTTTATTATTTATATGAAATAAATTTGTGGAACTCCTTAACTTTCTGCATTATTTTGCAGAAATATGTAGATTTATTTATTTTAATGAAAATTACAGTAAACATTTTTTTGGAGATTAACCCTATATCTCCATATGAACGTAAATTTTTCTGTAAAATATTTAAAAAAAATGTTTAATTCAAATTAATTTTTTACTTTTTTCTTTATGTCATCTATTTGCATTTTCAAAATCTGGTCGCCATATTAATATAGACAATATGGATATCTAATGATAGATATTTCAAAGTCCATCGCAACGATGTTTATAAGGCTATAGTAAATTAGATCTACAATGGGTCAAAATCGGGAAAACTATTTTTTAACCCGATTTTTTTTCAAAATTCTTTTTCCAAAAAAATTTTTTTTTAAAAATTAAAAAAAAAAATTAAACAACAAATAAGATTCGGCATAGTCGAATAAGCTCTCTTACTTGTTGGATCTACATTGGTTCCAAATTTTGTTACGATTCAAATTTTATATTTTTCTTCATGGAAAATCACCACATTATAATTTTTTTAGTTCTGATCGACTGACCCCTATTACTCCTAGGAAATTGAACAACTGTAAATCAACTCGGAAACACCTCAGCTCCAACCATGTGAAATTTCGTAACAATATCTCCTGAGATACCGAATTGTATCCAAAAAAAAACGTTTCTACACCACTGTGGAGCACCGAATACTTCTATCAGAAAAGCGGCACGTAAAGTTAAATGCTCTGTTTTGTGCGCAGAGCCAAAGCTAATGCTGGGTTGAAGTCATAAAATGTTCCAGATCGCAGTGAGGTAAAGAAAAAACTAAAGAACACAGGAAAGGTATCCCAGGACATGGCCGATTTTAAGCATAAGTGAACCACCTTGTCCAAAAAGGTAACTGAAACAACTATAAAATCTTTAAAGGGAGGATTTCCGGAATATATAAATACAATATATAGTATAGTACAATATTTGAATAAATTTACGTATTTTTAAGAATTTTTATATTGAACGATTTAAGTTTTATTTAATTTAATACAAATATAAGTTTTTTTTTGGCTCACTCTTTATTGCAAACCCTATTTATTTCTATTTAAATACTAAAAACTTGTTAATAAATAAATAAACAAACGAAAAGTATAAAAAATAAGTAATAAGAAAACTTGTGAGTAGCTTTAAATAAATAATTTTTGTTCATATGATGAATGTTACCTACCACCTTCAATTTGACAAATAAATAGCGGAGGTGGAGGTGGTGAATAAAAAAATAAATAAAAATATTCTGTGTTTACGAGTGAACATTCGTATATTTATGATTCTATTTTTTGCTAAATATTTAGAGGTTAATGTTCTATTACAAAACGTGTAGTTTTGCTTTTCTATGGGCGAGACATAGTAATTATGTGGAAAGAATTATGTTGTTTGCATTTATATTTTACATAAATATTTACAAATTTATTTATAGTGAGTTAAATGCAAGGTGTTGCCTTAATTTTTTTTAAGTAGAAATTTATTATCTTAAAGAATATATTAAATTAGTTTTGAAATATATAAAAACGTGTATCTTATTTGATATAAAAGTTAAATAAAACTTAAATCTTTCAATATAAAAATTCTCAAAAATACGTAAATTTATTCAAATTAATTAAACGTTCAAATATTGGCATATTTCTCGGTAACTATAAATTTATAGTTGCTTCCGTTACCTTTTTGGACGAGGTGGTCCACTTACACATAAAATCGGAAATGCCCTGGGATACTTTTCCTGTGTTCTTTAATTATTTTTTTACAAGATCCCAATACTTTTCCACAGACCGAAGTTCTGGTCAGTTGGGTGGATTTGCCTCCCGTGGTACAAAATTTATATTATTGTTTGAATACCACTCAAGGCATGGTGTCAAATCGGTCCAGGAATATGACACTCCGTAATATGTATTTCTGTCTTTATGGTGCCTGATGTCACAAATGATTGGCTTCTTTTGCCACAACTGCACTAGAAACTTCTTGGGGAATTTTGATTATTTTTTTCCGTAATTGTTCTTGAACATTACCTCGTCCATCAGCCATATAAAAATCTTGACTCGGAAGTTGTGAAAAGTCTGGCAGTACATAAGTTTCATCATTAATCAATTTTGTCGCTCGTTCTTTTGCTAATAAAGTCTTTACCGCATTGCGATATTGAACTTTCTGAATTTTATACGACTTCAACCCAGAATTAGCTTTGGCTCTGCGCACAAAAGAAGCAAAGCCTTTAATGCAGCTTTTCTGTTAGAAGTGTGCTCTTCGGTGCTCTTCGAAAGAGTTGTTCGACTTATTTTATCTTGTCTGTAAAATAAGTCGATACAGGTTTTCTTTCAATGCTTATGTCTTCCTTACACTGTTTAATGGCTTTTGAAACAGTGTGACGATGAACCTTCAAATCTGTTGCTACTTTTTGGATTTAGAAAAGATAATATCTGACATATTTTGAAAAGCTAAAGTGATTAAAAAACAAGTAAGAGAGCTATATTCGCCAAATCTTATATACCCTTCACCAAATTATACTCCAAAATACAAATTTTTAATATTTTTTTTTTGTGCAAATAAAATTCAGGTTAAAAAATATTTTTTTCGATTTTGACCCATTGTAGGTCAAACTTACTATGGTCTTATATACGTCATTGCAAAGGTCTTTGAAATATCTATCATTTGATATTCATATTGTCTATATTTATGACTTAGTAATCCAGATATAGATCAAAAATAGGACAAAATCGAGGTTGTCCTGGATTTTTCCTTATATCTCAGCCATTTGTGGACCGATTTTCTCGATTTTAAATAGCAACTGAGACGGAAGAATTCCGGAGATATTGATGTATGAATCGTGTATGTAAGTTATTTGAGGGCTTCGGAAAGTTGATTTCAACAGACAGACAGACGGCCATGACTTAATCGACTCCGCTATCTATAAGGATCCAGAATATATATGCTTTATAGGGTCGGAAAATTATATTGTGGAAATTACAAACGGAATGACAAACTTATATATACCCTT